>NC_069696.1:10000000-11227500 GCF_023699985.2 Odocoileus virginianus | reverse complement strand
ATCTGCGGGAGGCCACAGGCACCTGCCGGAGAGCCGGAAGGAAGCCCAGATGATTTCTGATGCGCGTGTGTCTGCCGGTTCTCTGGCAGGAGGGGAGAATGGATGTCGGGGTGACTGGCAGTCTCCACTACAGACATTTATCGTCACTAACAAATCTGCTCCACGCCCGCAGTGTTCTGTGGATATATCCTCATTAACTAGGTTTCTGACCGCACGAAGAATGGAGTGAAGCAGGATTACCAGATTAAGGGGCCTTCACACTCGTAAAGGTGCCCCCGAATCCCCTTTAGGAAGCTTGTAGCTGCGCATCCCCACAGCTAACAATTAAAAGTACTTGTTTCTGAGCATCCCGACACAGAATATTGTCTTTGACTTCTTGTCCATTTAATATGCATAAAACAACATTCTGTTGTGACGTTAACCTGCATTTCCCTAATGGCGAGGTTATCTTTGATTGTCAAGTTCATCAGGCTCATGTCGTCCTTTGACGAGCTGCCTCTTCATCTTTGCCCATTCACCCACTGTGGGTGGGTCTTTTTAGTTATCTGTGTGAGCGCTCTGTGTTAAAAATATGAATGCCTTATGTGCCATTAGTGTCTTTTTTCATCTGTCATTTGCCTTTTATTTTTATTGATGGTGTTTAAAAGGTACTGAATTATTTTTCCTTTTCTAAATAAAAGTTATATATTTAAAATAAATGCACTTAAATAAAAACTATGTGCATATGTATATAGTCTCCCCTAGCACCCCTTTCCTCTCCAGAATTGGTCACCATCGAGTGTTTGGCTGTCCAGTGATTGCACATCCTTCATGCACACACACGTGTAGATATGTAATTACATAACTCATACTAAATAAACACAATTCATGGGTGAATCTGTGAGCCGCAGATACTAGACACCCTGTTTCCTTTTAAGATGTTTTTCGCTTTATGTTTCAATTTGAATGGTTTCTGTTGACCTGACTTTATACTCGTGAGTCCTTTCTTCTGCCGTGTGGACGGTCTGCTGTTAAGCAAATTAAATGAGCTCGTCACTTTGATATTGTATTTTTCATTTCTAGCTTTTTCATGTGCTTTAAAAAAAAGTTTCTGCTTCTCTGCTGAAACCCCCACGTGTTCAGCATGTTGTCAGTTTTCCCTTAATCTCTTTAACATATTTGTCATTCTTAGTTTAAATACCCGATCATTTCCTCCTCTGTTCTCTCTGTGGGTCTTCTGATGACTGGTTTTGCTCCACATCGGGTCATCTTTTCTTATTTCACTTGTCTTGCAATTTAAAAAAGATTTAACAGCAGACATCTGTGTAAAAAAAAGTAGTGTATACATGCTCAGTCTTGTCCAATTCTTTGCGACCTCATGGACCGTAGCCCACCAGGCTGCTCTGTCCATGGGGTTTCCCAGACAAGAACACTGGAGTGGGTTGCCACTTCCTTCTCCAGGGGATCTTCCCCACCTAGGGATTGAACCCATGTCTCCTGCATTAGCAGGCGGGTCCTTTACCACTGAGCCATCAGGGAAGCCCCCGGAAAGAGTAGGGGAGTGAAGTCGCTCAGTCGTGTCCGACTCTTTGCGACCCCATGGACTGTAGCCTACCAGGCTCCTCCGTCCATGGGATTTTCCAGGCAAGAACACTGGAGTGGGTTGCCATTTCCTTCTCCAGGGGAACTTCCTGACCCAGGGATCGAACCCAGGTCTTCCGTATTGCAGGCAGACGCTTTACCATTTGAGCCACCAGGGAAGCCCCCCCAAAGAGTAGAGACAGAAGTAAGTCATACTGACCATTAGACAGAGGAATGCCCTTCCGCGCAGGCTTCTGATGAGGTGGACTGGCTCAGTGTATTTCTTGGTTGAGCCGTGTCTGGACTTGGTGTGAGTGGTGGTTAGATTCAGGTGACCGCTTGTTTCAAACACTTCCCTTCAGCAGACCCTGAGATCTGAGCAGCATGGACACTCCAGCCATCTCTGCTTTGGTCCAGCTGCCAGCCTGGTGTCCTGGGGGGCTCTCTGCTTCCAGCCCTCCTGCCACAATTGGAGGAGGGTTTCTCCAGCTCAGCCCCCAGCTCTGTGCGCCTCTGGGGGTCCCCCTCAGCCTTGCCCCCCAGTCTCCAGTCTGCAGCGGGCTGCCGAGGGGCACTGGGTGAAGGCCCCATTGGCTTCCAAGGGGCTTGCCCCTGGTCTGTGCTCCGCCGTGGTGAGCAGTGCCTGACACTTAGGGAAGACCCCTCGTGTCTCAGGGCGTAGCTCGTAGCGCCCTGCCGTGCTCCCAGCTTCGGGTGCTGCACTGCCTTGTGGGAAGGCCCATGTGGATGGGTGCAGACTTGCTGTGTGCCTGAGGCTCTCGTGATACAAGTCCGCGGGATCGGTCCACATGGCTGCTACATGCTTCACATTGGTGGTGTTCTCTCTGCCCCGGTCTAGAATGAATCTGCTTCTCTTCCCAAGACTGCGAGGAGGAGAGGAGTCCTGGGTGCTTTCTCTCCAAGGAGTGGCTGGTCCTTTCTGGAGTTCAGTTTCTTTGCATCCTGAGTTCTTTGGTGGGTTTCAAACTCTTCTGTCTGTCTGTCTCTCTCTCTCTCTCTCTCTCTCTCTCTGTTTTTTTCTTAGCTTATCCTCCTTGCTCTCTTTGCTGGGGTCAGAGTGACAGTCTCTGTGACTTTCTGTATTCTAAATGGAAGTTGAAAATTTTGTCAGTTCTCCTCCAGAAAGATCCTATCAGTTTGTACTCCCACCAGCAGGTTATGCAAGTTTGGCTGTTGCTTTCATTTTAAACCAAAGAAGTCATATTAGACTTATGAAATAAAAGTTTTCCTTCGGGTAAAATCAGATAGTTTCAAATCAATATTTTCTGATACTTTAAAATTAGAATCATTGATTGCTAAGGGGGTTCTTGGGAAGTATTGAAAATACACGTGAAAAGTCTGAAAAAAGATTTCAAGACAGAGACAGACATAAAGGGGTCCCTCTAATGACACTGGTGCGGGAGGAGGAATTGCAGGGTGGGTGGGCAGCTGACATGGGGCCCTGTAGCTCCGCCACGTGAATCAGCTGCTTCTGAGGTTCAAAGCATCAGAAAGGCAGAGGAAGGCAGGGAGCTGCCCCTGCACAACCAGCATCCTTGGGGATTTAAGTCCCTTCTTCTCCCTCAGGCTCTGAGCCCAGTCTTCTGTCTGTTTGACTTCTTGTATGTTAAGAATTTGGCTCCATGTCCTGAAACACCACTGCAGCAAACAGCAGCTCAATTGTGACCCCCCCGTCCTAAGCTCCAAGTCCCATCTGCGTTTGCCCCCTGACCTTTCCGCTTGAGCATCACCTAGCGGGCATCTCAAACACAAACTGATGGGATGTCTCTTGACACCTGGCATTCTCCATCCTGGTGAAGGGCATCATCTTTTATCTAGTTTCTCAAGTGCAAGGACTTATCCTTGATTTTATTTCCCTTTCACCCCCTGGCCCCCTCCAGCTCACAAAGCCAATCTATCAGTGAGAACTTGTTGGCTGTGTTTCTAGGTTATGTCTCTAATCTGTCTTCCCCCCCCCCAAACCCTACCCCCCCACAACCTTGACCTTGTTCAAGTCACCATCACTTCTTCTTGGAACTTGGAATTGCTTCCTCACTGAACTTCTCATTTCTTGCCCTTCTGTAATCTACTCTCCACATAGCAGCCAGAGTCATTTTTTACAAACCACATATATTAATACACTGCTTGAACTCTCCTGAGTCTTCCCATTGCCCTTGGAGAAAACCCCAGTCCTCGTGCAGGAATCTGAGGTGGCACCCACCCCGACCTCAGCCATCACTGCCTCCCTGTCTCACTGGACACGCGCCTCTGTCCACGGAGGCCTCTCACCTGCCTGGACCCATCAGACTCACTCTTGCTCAGGAGCTCCATACCCGAGGCTCTTCTTCCTGTTAAGGACACTCTCACTGCAGATGCTTGTCTGGCTCATTCTGTCCTTCTGGTTTCAGCTCACCAGACTACCCAGAGAGGCTTCCCCCACCTCCCCTACCTGAAACAGCTCCCCGGCCGCCCTCACCTCCGTGGTCTGTCCTGCTGCCTGTAAGCACTTGGCACCATCTACCATCACATCATCATTTATTTTCTGTTTCTCGTCCTGCCTCTCTCCTCCGGAGTCTATCTAAGCTTTCCAAGAGCAAAACTTCTTATCTTATTCACGGCAGTCCTGCCAGTGCCTAGAGCAGCGCTGGAATATGACAGGTGCTCAGAAATACCTTTTGAATGAATGAATTCCACATCCTTTCAAGCCAGTGTTTCGAAAAGGCCTCTTCTCTTCCTGCCTGCCTGCTTTCCTGAGGCTCCCACACAGCCAGTTCCCACATCTGGATCTCCAGCACCACCCTCCATGACCTCTAGATTTGTGTATTCAGTTTTCGAATGGACATCCCCACTTGACTGCTTAGCTTTCCTGCAGACTTTTCTGTTCCAGGTGTCCACTGCTATGAACAAACTCCCCCAAACATTGAGGCTTGAAGCCTCAAATATCATGTGTTTTGCTCACAGATCTACTGTTGAAGCAGGTCCCAGGGAGGGCTTGTCTCTGCTCTTTGCAGTTCAGTGGGGGAGGTGCTGAGGCTGAGGGCAACTTGACATCTGGGGCTGGAATCTTCTGGAGGCTGGCCCTCTTGAATGGACAACAGGTGGCGTGGGCTCTTGGCTGGAAGCTCAGCTGGGGCTGTTGGCCAGACACCTACACGCGGCCTCTCTGCGTGGCTCCTTGACCTCCTCACAGCACAGCGACTGGTGTGAGCGTCTTAGGAGGACCAGGCAGAGGCTATAGGCTTTTTTTCTGGCCATGTCTCAGCAATCACATCGTATCAATTCTGCCCTAGTCACAGACTCATGCACATTTTAAGGGGGAGAAAGGTACACCTCACTTTTTGATGGGAGGAAAGTTAACACGATATCATAAGAGAAGCATGTGTGGTGTGGGCATCTTGTGGCCATCTCCGACAAAACCATCAACCCATCTTCCATATTCCTTTTCTCACCACTCACCCAGCTCCCCATGCGGGTCACATGAACCTCGTCCTTGCCTCCTACCTCACCCAGCGCATCACATCAGAAGGTTCTGTGGACCTCCTCTATTTTAACACCTGTTTTATTCACCCCTACTTTGCACTCGCTGACCATCACATTAGTGTTGGCCTCCCTTAACACTCATCTAAGCTGGTTGTAATCACCCAGCATGTCTTACACCACCCGTCTCCTCCCCATTCTGTTTCTCTCCCGTGAGATACCAGAGTGAAGTTTAAGAATGAAAACTAGAGGGCTTCCCTGGTGGTCCAGTGGCTAAGACTCTGCATTCCCATTGTAGGAGGCCTGGGTTCAATCCCTGGTCAGGGAGCTAGATCCTAAATGCTGCAACTGAGAGCTCTCATGCTGCAAGTAAAGATCCCATGTGCCGCAGCGCAGATGGAAGATCCCCGTGCTGCACCTAACACCTGGCTTAGCCAAATAAATCAGTATTCGAGAATGGAGACGGCCGCGTCACCCTCTCAGTACCAGTCCTGCCGTGGCATCTCAGGCCAGAGCGCGAGGCCAGAGGACAGAGCCGCCTGCCTTGGCTCCTTCTGACTTGCCCAATCTCCTCTCCTGGCCGGGGCTGCTCTGCGTGGCCTCTCCCCCAGCCGTCCTCCACAGCAGCCCCACTTCCAGCCCCCGTCTCACTCTCGGGGAACACGGACTTGCAGTGGAAGTGTCGCTGTGTCCTCTAAGATTTTCCTGAGACCCTCAGCCTGTCACTCCAAACCAGCCGTCTGTGTTCTGGGTCTCCAGTGTTAGCCCCATTAAGTGGTCCCCTCCGGGGAGGTGGCTGTGGGCGTTGTGAGCCAGAGGAACCCCAGCGCCGGGCGCAGGCCCCGTGTCTGCACAGTGAGCAAGCTTCAGGGAAGGCGGGCGCTGGGGTGATGGCCCGTGCAGCCCCTGGAAGGACGGAGCGGTCCCTGGATTCTGCCGCATCGCTTCTCCTGAGCTGAGGGCACCTGGAAGCTCGTCCCGGCAGGTGGGGGGCGCTGGTAGGTCCTCTGTCACCGCCTCAAGCAGAGGGCAGCTCAGTCCCCCTGCAGCTGTGAGCAGTTGGTCTACTGTGCTTCCCTGTGAGCACAAGGAATTATATTCAATATCCTGTGACAAACCGTAATGGAGGGGAATATAAAAAAAAGAATGTGTGTGTAATAAATATGTAACTGAATCACTTTGCTGTACTGCAGTAATTAACCTAATATTTTAAATCAACTAATGCTTCGATCAAAAATAAATTAGAAAGAAAAAGGTTTATTTGCGATGGCATTAATTCTTAACTATGTTTTACTCCAATATCCACTGACATAGGTCCTTTCTAGGGAGGAATCTTTGCCTTTTTCTTTCTTTCTAATGTTACTGCTACTGTCTATACTGATCGAAATGTGAATTTCAGAGGTGAAGACAATGACTGCAGATCTGCCATTGCAGGTCATCTGCTTGTAAACCTAGATATAATGGAAGAAATGCTATTTTAGAAGTCTGCTGGGTCCTAGTACACAGTCAAATAGTTTTCATCATCGTAACCTTAAGTGCGTCTAGTAAATAGCTCTCTCTCTCTCTCTCTCACAGCCACAACTGTTGCAAATCCAATACTGTCATCCTTAGATGTTAAACGAATTTTATTTCAAAAAATTACCGAGAAAGGAGATGAGTTGAAGAGAGCCTTTCAGCTGCTCGACACCGCTAACAACATGATGGTGACCAAGAGTGAACTGCGGAGGGTCATCACAACCTTCCTGCTGCCTCTCACGAGAGAACAGTTTCAGGATGTTCTGGCTCAGGTATTGGGCGAAGGAGACTCGGAACCACCCAGTATGCAGGGGGGAGATGCAGGAGATGATAGGCATGTGACCTAGCCTGGCTTTCCCCGCACTGTCCCACATAGAGTTTCATTTGTCACAGTTCAATGAAGTCCTGGCAGGTTTGGGGCCATCACCGTATGCTTGAGTCATATTTTGCACTTAGCACTATTATAGTCATTCTCTTTTATTTTTCTAAGGCTTCCATATACACAATATTTGGGGGACTTCACCTGGTGGTCCAGTGGCTAAGACTCTATACTCCCAATGCAGGGGGCCGGGTTCGATCCCTAATCAGGGAACTAGACCACCCCCCACCCCCAGCATGTCACAACTAAGTTCACAAGCGTAACTAAAAATGACCCCACGTGTGGCAATGAAGCTTGAAGATCTGCAAGTGTATTGCAACTAAGACCCCGTGCAACCAAATAGATTTTTTTTTTAAATAAAGAGTATTTGATCAACATATATTGTGAAACTTAGTACTTATATTTGTTCTTACCTCAAGTGGTTATTGAGCACCTATTGTATGCTCCATCCAATGTAGAGCAACCAGTTTTCAGTTATTATTTATTCAATTTTTTTTTTTTTCCTGTATGCTCCTCTCCTCTCTTGGACATTTTGGTGTTGTCCTGAAGACTCCGGAGGCTCTGTTTATTTTTAAAAATATTTTTCCTATCTGTTTTGCAGATTGCATAATATCCATTGATCTATCTTCAAATTCACTGACTCTTTCTTAGCATCTCCATTCTATTAAGTCTATTCAGTGAATCTTTAACTTTAGATGTGTTTTTCAGTTCTAGAATTTCCATTTGGTTATTTTTTAAAATTTCTATTTATCTGCTTAGATTTATTGATTTTGTCTCAATTATGAACATATTTCTTTTAACTCATGGAGCATATTTAAGATAGCTGCTTAAAAGTCCTTGTCTAGTAATTCTGAACTCTGGGTTGGCCTGTTTTGATTTTTTTTTTCTTGAGGTCACATTTCTCTGGTCCTTCATTTAAAAATTTAAAAAAATTTTTAAAAAATTATCGAAGTATGATAGCACATTTAATGGAGACTTGGAACATACAGAACAAAGTTACATATAGTTCCACTATATATTACAATTATTTTTTCAGTTGATAAGTTAAAAATTTTAGTTGGAGTTTCAATATCAAGCTCTTAAAAATTAATATAATGAATAGACAGAAAAGTAGAAGGGGATAGTAGACCTGAAAAGCACTATGAACCAATTCAACATAATTAAGATTTATACAGTTTTCACACCACAGCAAGATACAAATTCTATTCAAGTTCCCATAGACTATATACCAGGGACATTAAACAAGGTGCAAAAATTTCATGGTCTAAAGGTTTTGAAATCATACTGTCCTCTTATCATTGTGGAATTATGTTGGAAATCAGTATCAAAAGATATTTGAAAATAACCCACATATTTTCAAATGCAATGTGTCCTTTACCAAAAGATCTTTGACTTAGCCCTTGAAGGCTTCAATAAAGTTAAAAAACTGAAAAAATACAGAGGGTGATTGCAGAGAAGAAAGCATTTAAATGAGAAATTAATACCAAAATGATAAATTAATATCACAGATACTTT
Source organism: Odocoileus virginianus (assembly GCF_023699985.2). Classification (NCBI taxonomy): domain Eukaryota; kingdom Metazoa; phylum Chordata; class Mammalia; order Artiodactyla; family Cervidae; genus Odocoileus; species Odocoileus virginianus. The sequence goes on along the minus strand of NC_069696.1, from coordinate 11,219,054 downwards.
AAAAACCCCATGTATTTGGAAATTAAATGTCCACTTTTAAATGATGGGTGTATCTAAGAAGCCATAACACGGAAAATTAGAAAATAATTGTAACAATAAAAATGAAAAGAGAATTTAGCAGAATTTGTTGCATGCAGCTGAAGCTGCTCAATGCAACTAAATGCAATGTGGAATCTTGAGTTAGGTATGAAAACAAATAATTGGTTCTTCACTGTTGAGTGTATTTGAATTATATCCCAGACTAATGGTTTTCAACAGAAATATAATGTGAAGCACATATATAATTTAAAATTTTCTGGTAGCTACATTACAAAGATAAAAAGAAGTGAAATTAATTTTAATAATATTTTTGTTTGACTAAAATCTCTCATTTCAACATGTAATCACTATTCAAAATTGGTGGTAAAATATTTTACATTCTTTTCTGTGTACTAAGTCTACAAGGCCTGGTGTGTACTTAATACTTAGAGCAGACCTCAATTCAGACATCACATTTCCATTAGAAATACTTTACCTGTATCTTATTATTATTGTTCAGTCGCTCAGTCGTGTCCGACTCTTTGTCACTTCCTGAACTACAGCACGCCACACTTCCCTATCCTTTACTATCTACCGGAGTTTCCTCAAACTCTTGTCCATTGAGTTAGTGATGCCGTCCAACCATCTTATCTTCTGTCACCCCCTTCTCCTCTTACCCTCAATCTTTCCCAGCATCAGGGTCTTTTGCAATGGGTCGGGTCTTTTCCAATGAGTCGACTCTTTGCATCAGGTGGCCAAAGTATTGGAGCTTCAGCATCAGTCCTTCCAATGAATATTCAGGGTTGATGTCCTTTAGGATTGACTAGTTTGATCTTATTGCAGTCCAAAGGACTCTCAGGAGTCTTCCCCAGCACCACTGTTGGAAATTCTTTGATGCTTAGCCTTGTTTTTGGTCCAACTCTCATATCCATACATGACTACTGGAAAGACCATAGCTTACTGTACAGACTTTTGTCAGCAAAGTGATGTCTCTACCTTTTTTTTTTTAAACCTGTATTGAGATTTCATAAAATTTGCAGTTGAAATGCTAATTTCACCTAGTCATTCCAAACATAAAAGTTTTCCAAAAATGGACTTAATTTTAGAATTTAAATTAATTAACATTAAAGGTAACAGTTCATTTCATCAGTTGCAGTGACCATGATCCATGTGCTTCGGAGTCGCAGGTGGATCTGGCTGTTGATTACACAGCATGGTACCCTGGAGACACTGGATTCTGTTACACTGACTCCTTCAGCTTTGAATGCCTTTGCTTTGGCAGGCAGTTAGCTTCCAAATTCTGTCTTGCCTGCAGCGGGCAGTCGTTCATATCTTGGTTCAGCTCTTTTGTCTTTTTTTTAAAAAAATAATTATTTGTTTTTAATTGGAGTATGGTTTCTTTATAATATCATGTTGGTTTTGCCGTGCATTAACATGAGTCAGCCATAGGTATACGTAAGTCCCCTCCCTCCCAGCCTCCACCCCATCCCACCCCGTTGGGTTGTCACAGAGCACTGGGTCGAGCTCCCTTTGTTACCGAGCAGCTTCCCATTAGCTCTCTGTTTTACATGTGGTGGTGTATGCGTTTCCATGCTGCTCTCTCTATTCGTCCCACCCTCTCCTTCCAAACTGTGTCCACAAGTCTGTTCTGTATGTCTGCATCTCCATTCCTGCCCTGCAGATACGTTCATCAGTACCATCTTTCTAGATTCCACATATATGTGTTAATATGCAATATTTTGTTTTTCTCTTTCTGACTTACTTCACTCTGTGTAATAGGCTCTAGGTTCATCCACCTCATTAAAACCGATTCAAACGCATTCTTTTTTTATGGCCAAGTAATATTGCATTATGTATATGTACTCCAGCTTCTTTCTCCAGTCATTTGTCGATGGTCACCTAGGCCCCTTCCATGTCCTAGCTACTGTAAATAATGCCGCAGTAAATGCTGGGGCACATGTGTCTTCTTCAATATGATTTCCTCAGGGCCTATGCCCAGTAGTGAGCTTGTTGGTTCATGTGGTAGTTTCATTCCTAGTTTTTTAAGGAATCTCCATACTGTTCTCCCTAGGGGCTGCACCAATTTCCATTCCCACCTCTTTTGTCTTTAGCTGGGACTCTTCACGAGTGACCTGCACACGCGTGGTTCAGGCGTCAGCTGGAACGTGGACAGAATGTGTGCACGGAAGGTGGGGCTCCTCCTCTTTCCTCTTTCAGATCCCCCTCACATTGCTAATGGCTGTGGTTTCTTTGGGTTCAACGTGTTGGTTCTTCAGGCCAGAAAGGCAGTGTGGTTTTGATGGGGGTTGGGGGGCAAATTTAGCTGCTTTGTGCTGGCCATTGACTGTGGCCACTCAGGTTCAAAGCCATTCAGAAGAGGAAGCTCTGTACTTGTCCCTTCTTCTGAAGTTTTAAAGGTTTTCCTCCGAAACCTGCCTGCTTTCTTTCGCTCTCCAGAGCCTTTAGTAGTTCTCTTTTGTATTTTAACGGCGTCTGTGGGGTGTTGACTGTGGGCGGTCAGTCTGTGAAGAGCTTTCTCTGCCACAGCTTCTGCTCCGCTGCTTTTAAAAAAGCAGTCCCAGAGCTAGGGAAGAGTTGGAAGTGCAGTGCAAAGAACAATTATTTTTCCTAAGCCGTTTAGAAGGAAGCTGCTTCATTACCTCAAATATATCAGTGTTCAGTTCAGTTCAGTTCAGTCGCTCAGTTGTGTCCGACTCTTTGCAACCCCATGGACTGCACCATGCCAGGCCTCCCTGTCCGTCACCAACTCCCAGAGTTTTCCCAAACTCGTGTCCATTGAGTCAGTGATGCCATCCAACCATCTCACCCTCTGTCATCCCCTTCTCCTCCTGCCTTCAATGTTTCCCAGCATCAGGGTCTTTTCAAATGAGTCAGCTCTTCCCATCAGGTGGTCAAAGTATTGGAGTTTCAGCTTCAACATCAGTCCTTCCAATGAACACTCAGGACTGATCTCCTCTAGGATGGACTGGTTGGATCTCCTTGCATGTTTCCTTAAAACCAGAACCCTGTTCTGTACTCCCACAATGCAACCATAATGGTAAAGACAGTAACATCAACTCACAATGACTGACTCAGCCCCGGGTCCAGGTCACAATCGTGCAGTGCATCTGGCAAGTCTCCTTTCATCTGGACGTTTTTCAGTCTGTCCTTAGTTCTGAGGACTGTAGCACTTTGAAAATTGCAGATCTGTTATTTTGTAAAATGTCCCCAACTTGAGTTTATCAGTTGGTAGATGTTTCCCGATGGCTAGACTGAGGCCTGCATCTTCGGCAGGAATGTCACAGAAGCCACACTGTGCTCATCTCATGATCTTTTATTAGGTTGCAGGTGACTTCAGCCTGTCCCATTATTGCTGCTGTTCACTGTGGTCACTCCATTAAGGTGGGAGCTGTCAGATCCCCCTTTCTTTTTCCCAGTGGAATGTTCTTCACACACTCTGTAATTAATAAGCAATTTGTAGGAGAAATCTTTGAAGCTATGTAGATGTGCCATTCCTCACCAAACTTCATATATTCTTTATTGTTTATATATTTGCAGGGACTTGAGAGTTCCTGTTTCATTAAGTGGGTTATGATCCATTGCTTTCACAATTTATTTTGATATTTAAATTGTCCCTAATTTAGCCATGAGATCACCTTCATGCTGGTTTCTGTGTCCTTTTGACATGTCCCCATCATTTTTTGAGCACTTTCTGACTTCCTGATGCAAGATATTACAAGCTAGCCTGTACATTCCATGCTCAGTCCTGGAATCATCAATCTCTCCAAAGAGCTCTGGTTCTTTTTAATGGAAAAAGGCATCCGGAATCTGGGATCTAGGCCCCAGGGCTGCTCATTTCTCCTGGACATCACTGCTCCAGGCCCTCTAAGTGGGCAGAACTCCAAGGGACATGTTCCATATTTTCATTTATCTATCTATCTATCTATCTATATACACACACACACACGTGTGCGTGCATGTGTGCTCGGTTACTCAGGCATGTCCGACTGCAACCCCATGGACTGTAGACCGCCAGTCTCCTCTGTCCATGGAATTGTTCAGGCAACAATACTGGAGTGGGTTGCCATTTCCTCCTCCAGGGGATCTTCCCAGCGCAGGGATTAAACCCGCTTATTTCACTTATGTGAATATGCTGGCATGTGACTCATCACGCATCTCCCATCTCCAGCGCCCACACACCCAGGTGGATGCCCTCTGCCCGCCATGTGAGTGTGCCCCCTGGCTCTGAACATGGCAGACACCACGTGTCTCTGCCCCGTCTAATGACTGCAGGACTGAATTGTGGGGGGGGGAGACAGGGAAGAAGGGAAGGGGAAGGAAGGTGAAGAGCTTTCCTCCTCTTCTTTTAAAAAATATTCCCCCTTTATTCACTTCCAGAATCTCGCAAATAACATATATTGATTCTTTCACCTGTTACTATTTATCCACATTTTAAATAGAAGCTTTACTAAGATGTAATTTATATATCATAAAGTTCACCACTGAAGGATGGACGAAGTTTGTGGGATTTTTTCAGTGACTTATTTACTGTTTTGGCTGTGCTGGTCCTCGCTGCCTTTCTCTGGCTGTGGCGCGCGGGGCCACTCGCCAGTTGCAGGGCGGCGGCTTCTCCTGTCTCAGAGCGCGGGCTTTAGGGCGCTGGGACTTCGGGGGCTGTGGCCGCTGGCTCGGCAGCTGCAGGTCCCAGGCTCTAGAGCACAGGCTCAGCAGTGGTGTTGCACAGGCTTAGCTGCTCAGAGGCGTCTGGAGTCTTCCTGGACCAGGGATTGACTCCTGTGAGACAGGTGGACTCCTGTGGACACAGGTGACTCCTGTGTTGGCAGGCAGATTCCTTCCCACTGCGCCACCAGGGAAACCCTGGAGGTTTTCAATATATGCACACAGTGATTCACAATCACCACTGTCTAATTCCAGAACATTTCATCATCCCTAAAAGAAATTGTTGTATTCATTAGCAGTTACTCCGCTCCCACCCCCGTCCCCCTAATCCCTGACAACCATTAATCCACTCTGTGTCTTAATAGATTGTATAGTCTGGCTATTTCATAAAAAAGAATAATATCATATACGATCTTTTGTGTGTGAGTTCTTTCACTCAGTGTAATGTTTAGTTCTGCTAAACATCCACACAGCATGGATTAGCACTTCATTCCTTGCTATGACTGTGTAGTATTCCACGGCATGGAGACAACAGTTTCTTCATCATCGGTTGCTGGACCTTTGTGTTGGCTCCACATTTTGGCTTCTGTGAACAATGCTGCTGGGAACTTTGACGTACGAGTTTTCGTGTGGACATATGTTTTCACTTCTCTTGGGCACATACCTAGGAGTGGGAGTGCTGTCTCATGTGGTAATGTTCTCTTGCTTTTAAAGAACATTTGTCCTCACAAACATTGCATCAGTTTCATCACAAGCTTGATTGAACTGATCTTTTCTTTATACCAAATGGAAAGTGAAAATATTATTTCCTGCTAATGTCTCCCTATATTCATGATCTAATGTTAATTTAAAATTTTGACAGCCTCCCAAGCTAATCAGTTATGCAGGAAGAGGAAAAGCACAGAAAATGTGAAATGTGTATCCACTTTTTTAAAAGCGACATCTGTTTTAAAAAGAAGCACTGAGAACTGTAGAACTTCAGAGCCTTTACATAACAGGTTCTGGTGGTCTGTCTTATAATCAGCGTGTGTTTCTAGAACCTTGAGCTACCGTGACCCATGGATGAACCCAGGAGACTAGAGTGCGGTGCCTTCGCAGGAGGCCAGGTTCACTGGGAAAGCAGGGCAGGGCTTATCCCCCTAATCCTGGCCTTCACAGGTGTGTGACTTTTCCAAGTCTTTTAGCAACTAATCCATGTGCTGATACCCAACTTTCTTTTTCAATAGTTAATATCAGCCTAACTGGCAATGTATAAAACTGGTAAAATAGTTCATGGAAATCTCACCCTTAAAATTAGAAAAGAGGGGGCTTCCCTGGTGCCTCAGTGGTAAAGGATCCGCCTGCCAGTGCAGGAAACACGGGCTCCCTCCCTGATCTGGGAAGATCCCACACACCGAGGAGCATCAGCCCGTGCACCACAACTGCTGGGCCTGTGCTCTAGAGCCCGGAGCCGCAACTGCTGAGCCCACGAGCTGCAGCTTCTGGAACCCTCTCACCCCAGAGCCTGTGCTCCACAACAAGAGACGCCACCTCCGCGCAAAGCCTGTTCACCACAACTCGGGAGAAAAGCCCCCCTGGCAACCAAGACCCAGTATAGCCAAAAACAAAGTAAATAAAAATTTACAAACGCATTAAAAATTAGAAAAGAATTTTACAGTTATAGTGAATTTATTTTAGCTGTAATTTTATCTCAAGAGCCGTGTCAAGAATGTTTGAATGTCAGGGTGATGATAGATGAGGCATTGTTTGTTAGCTACCCTGTACCTTAGTTTCATTAACAGTGATATGATATATATTTTTTAATGTGCCTCAGTCTGTGAATATCAATATAAATTAAACATTTTAAAAGAAGTCGCACTGGTTATTAGATGCCGGAGAAGGAAAAAGTTCTATTCTGGTCCTGGTGGCTGTGCCAAGGAAAGAGAAGCCTTGGAAGGTTCTCATCAACACGCTGGACGTGGATTCACAAACTGTGCTTCGCCAGCTGCAGTCTAAGAATTTGCTTCCAGTGATTCATCAGTGGACGGTTTTGAGTCTCAAGACATTTTTGCCAGAATTGCAAATCCCAGAGAAGTGAATCCTTAGCCGAGCCTTTCCTTTTAGACTGGATCCTTGAGCTTAGTTTGGAAACTAGTTATTGCAAAAATGTATCTGCCACCTTAGAATTTGCATCAAATCACAAATAGTACCTGTGTTCTTGCCTGGAGAATTCCATGGACAGAAGACCCTAGTAGGCTGTAGCCCGTGAGGTCACAGAGTCGGGACACGACAGAGCGACTTTCACTTCACTTCACAAGTAGCAGTGGTTTTCCCAGGTGGTGCTACTGGTAAAGAACCCACCTGCAAATGAGACATAAGAGTAGTGGGTTCAATCCCTGGGTCTGGAAGATCCCCTGGAAAAGGAGGGCATGGCAACCCACTGCAGTGTTCTTGCCTGGAGGATCCCCATGGACAGGGGAGCCTGGCAGGCTACAGTCCATGGGGTTGGAAAGGATCAGACACGACTGAAGCGACTTAGCACGCGTGCACAAGTAGCAATATGAAATGTGACAAAAACCTCAACAGTTGATGGACTTTTTTTTTCCTTTTTGCCGACAGGGCGGTTAGTGTAGTGAGATGAGCTTGGCCTCTGGAGCTGCAGATTTCTGTGAGTCCGTGGCAGTGCTGTGCAGGGAGGTCATTCCTGTGCTCTGTGAAATGTGGAAGGGTTCAGCTTCCTCAGAAGGTGGTGTGGGGCTAGATGAGTTAAATCCAAGAGCGGTGCCTGTGCCTGTTGATGAAGTATGAGCTCCTTCAATGTCAGCTTCTTCCCTTCTGCGTTAACTCTTATCACTGCCAAGACCAGGAGGGCATCCAGTCTGGGAAACTGCACGTTTAATCTGTCCTTGCCCTTCTTCTGTGGGACGAGGGAAGCTTTGAGCATACCCAAGTTATATCTACCGAAAACCACCCTATCAGAAGTCAGAGTCCTGGTGTCCTTTCCAGGAAACGGCTTTGCAGAGGCCCACCCTGGGAGCCACTCTCCCCCCGGCCCCATGTCCTAGTTAAACAGTAAAGGGAAATGTGTCCTTTAGGGAAGACCGAGATAACCGTGCGAGGCTTTGAGGCTGGAATTTTAAGGGCTAAGTAAATATCAAACTTGGTTGTATGGGCTCGGGAGCCATTCAGCTGTGTGGGAGATTGTACTTGTATATTTGCATGAAGCTTAAAAAAGTATATTTGTATTGATTGTGTATTTTAATTTTAATTTCACATGATTTCTGGGAAAATAATTTTTTCACATTTTTTAAAAAATTGACTTTTTGTTTAAAAGTAATTTCAAGCCTCCAGCAAGTTTGTAAAGGAAAGTCTGGTACAAATAATGACCATTTACCCTTTCGCAGGTTTGTTGATTGTGAACATTTAACCTCATTTGCTTCTCCTGTAATCTTTCATTCCCTCTGTGCACGTATGCAAGCTATATATATACAAAACACACAGACAACGTGTATGTAATTTTTTCTGAACCATTTAAGAGGAAATTGCTTATACTAGTGGTTCTTTCTTTATGTTTTGGCTGTGCTGGGTCCTCATTGCTACACACGGGCTTTCTCTCGCTGCAGCGAGCAGGGGCCGTGCGAGGGCTTCTCATTGCGGTGACTTCCCTTGGTGTGGCGCCCGGGCTCTGGGCTCTGGGCTTCCGTAGCTGTGGCTCTCAGGCTCGAGAGCACAGGTTTCAGCAGTTGCGACACACGGGCTTAGATGCCCCACAGAACGTGGAATCTTCCTGGACCAGGGCTCGAACCCATGTCCCCCGCATTGGCAAGCAGATTCCCAGCCACTGGACCGCCAGGGAAGTCCTATTATTGGTCCTTTACTTCTAAATACTTCAGTGTGTATTTCCTCAAGAATAAGAACTGTTCTCTTACCTAATCACAGTATAGTCATCAACTTTGGTCAACATTGAGGTAGTAATACTTTTATTTAATCAAGAGTCCGTATTAACCCACCTGGCCCAATGATGTCTTTTGTAGAATTTTAGATTTAAAAGTGACTTTTTTTCTACCTTAAAAGCATATGACCGTACAGAAAGGGCACCTGATACTCAGAGGGTAAATTGTGCTGTGGCTTCAGAATCTTGGGAAATATATATTTACACACACACACACACACACACACACACAAATACATATGTAAAATATGTTAGAATATATTTCTGCTACTGTTACTTTATCTTTTTAAAAAACGTTTATTTATTTGGCTGAACCTGGTCTCAGTTGAGGCATTTGGGATCCAGTTCCCTGACCAGGGATGGAGCCTGCATTGGGACCGAGGAGTCTTAGCCACTGGACCAGCAGGGAGGCCCCTACTTCATCTTTGAGAGAGACCTGTTGTTATTGTCGTTGCTCAGTCGCTCAGCTGTATCCGATTCTCTGTGACCCCACGGACTACAGCACACCAGTCCTTCACTGTCTCCCTGAGCTTGCTCAAACTCGTGTGCATTGAGTCAGTGATGCCATCCAGCCAGCTCATCCTCTGCCATCCCCTCCTCCTGCCCTCAGTCTTTCCCAGTTGGATGGACCTGGATTGTAGCTGATTCTGCAGAGGGCTCGGTGGCTTTTAGCTGAGCACAGACGGGCACTCTGGCGTGTGTGCTGCTCTGCTTGGTTTGCTGAGGGTGCAGTCAGCTCAGACCCCTGGGCTGAGTAGCTGGAAGCGTTACGGGAATGCCCACCCGCTCAGGGTGTCCCGCCTGCATCGCGAAGCCGGCTGTGCTGTCCATGGCTTGGCCCTGAACTCGCTAACGAGCTGTCATTCTTCCTGTTCGGGTGTAGATCCCCCTCACCAGTTCTGGGGCTGTTCCGTACCTTGTATTCCTGTCCAGATTTGGAGGAATTGACCTGAATATCAATGTTATAAAGAGGTAAGTTTTTTTTTCCCCCCTCATATGAAAATGTGAAGCTTGAAGTGATATGAGACAGGACACAGCACATTAGAGCTAACCATGTCAACAGATACGATCCTCAGGCAAAAAGTTTACTTAGAGAAGATTCTGATGTCTAAATGGGATGTTTCAGGATTAGAGAAATAATATTGTATTCAAAGTGGAGACACAGCAAATTAAAACCAGACCAACATGTTTTTCACAAGTGATGCTAGTGGTAAAGAATCTGCCTGCCAATTCAGGAGATGCGGGGAACTTGGATTTGATCTCTGGGTTTGGAAGATCCCCTGGAGAAGGAAATGCAGCCCACTCCAGTATTCTTGCCTGGGATATCTCTTGGACAGAGGAGCCTGGCGGGCTACAGTCCATGGGGTCACAAAGAGTCAGATACAGCTGAGCACACCCAGCACAACGTATTTCATATGTGATGCCTTTCATATTTGGAAATAAGGAATTTAATTTTCTTTTTTTTTGCCACATTGCAAGGCTTGTGGGATCTTAGTTCCCCAACCAGGGATAGAACGTGGACCCTGGCGTTGAAAGCAGCACATCTAAACCACTGGACCACCAGAGAATTCCTTGGAAATAAGGAATTTAAATTTTGAAGTAAGAATATTAAGATGCCGCATTTTAAATTTGTTTTTTCCATACATTTTTGGTGTCTTTCATTGGCTAGTGACCATATGTTTGTAGCTTGAAATGAAAACATTTTTAGGTCTTGGTATGAGGCCCTCATAGGTGTAGCCTGAGCACGGGGCCCGCCTGCCTCGTCTGTGAACGCGCGCTGGAGCCTGAGCTTCACGGTCTCTGTCAGCTTTAAAGCTCTCTGATTCTAGTGTGCAACGTAGGAAATGTTGTTTTAGAGTAGAAAAATTATTGACTCAGATTATTCTGACTCTAAATGAGTAAGCTTATTTTCTCAGGAATTGTGCAAACAATTATAAGAGAATTAAACTTGGTTCTGAAATATTAGCACAGTCTGGTGTTGTGACTTTCATGATTGCAGCCATCTTGGATGTAGCTGAGTTGTGAGAATTAGTGCAGCCTTGCAGAGAGGGAAGGGGGGTTGCTGATTACTGGGTAGAGTTTCTGTTTTGCTAGGTGAGCAAGTCCCAGAGAGCCCTTGCATAGCAGTGTGGATATATTCACATTACTGAAAGTGAAAGTCGCTCACTCGTGTCCGACTCTTTGTGACTCCATAGACTATACAGTCCATGGAATTCTCCAGGTCCAGAACACTGGAGTGGGTAGCCTTTCCCTTCTCCAGAGCGTCTTCCCAACCCAGGAATCGAACCAGGGTCTCCTGCATTGCAGGCGGACTCTTTACCAGCTGAGCCAGCTGTACAGTAAAAATGGCCAAGATGGTAACTTGTGTCCTTTCCTGGTGGCTCTGATGGTGAAGGAGCCCGCCTGCAGGGCAGGAGACCTGGATTTGATCCCTGGGTTGGGAAGATCACCTGGCGAAGGAAATGGCAACCCACTCCAGTATCCTTGCCTGGAGAATTCCATGGCTAGAAGAACCTGGCAGGCAGCAGTCCATGGGGTCACAAAGAAGCAGACACGACTGAGCGACTAACACTTAAAAAAAAAAATTAGTGCAGCAGCTCCACCAAGAATGACAAAGTATTATCTTCTCCGGGATCTGGGACTTTTGGTCTGCTGATGCTCTCTGTAAGTGATGAGCTAGGATAACTTGCAGACTCATTCAGAAGAACGAGAAGAATGACTGGTTGTTTTATAGGCATATTCATACTCTTGACCTAATAAAACCATTCCCATTTGGGGGATAAGTAACATAATTTGAATACTCTTTGCTGAAAAAGCTCAACAGTTGGGAAAAACTAAAAGGAGAGTCCTTTTTTGTTTTTAATTGTGAAACCTCAGTCTAATAATTTGCGATGAAAAGTATCATACATTACTTTCTTAAACACAAAAGACTGAATATTTAAAGTAAATTAGAAAGATTTCCAGCTTACCCTTGAAGCTAAATCCTCTTTATTGTTTAAGGCCATGTGAATAGAAAATTCTGTTTCTAGTACTATGGTAGGCTACCTCCATGAACAACACTTTCACTCAAAACAACTAAAATGGTGGATAAAAGGTAAAATATTTTAATGCGTTACTGAGCTGGCAAGAAAGGAAGTAATTCTTAGAGGCTAAGCATGCAGCAAGAACTGGAATATAGAGAAGTTAGTTTTTGCCATGAAGTATTGGCCAAATCTTGGTGAATCTGTCTTTCAGTTTTGTTGGGTCTTTGGAGTGAAAGGGATAAGAGACAAAGCCTGCAGGGTCTATCCAAGGTGGAAAAACCAAAGAGAAGACCAGTGCGTGTACAGTGGGGACCCCTATACCCTCTTGTAAGGATGATTATCAAAATATAAAACTGTGACAGAAACGTACCTATTTCAAACACTGTCATTGGGTGAATAGAGGAAAGACTGTAATCACAAGTCAATTTTAATGAAGATCTGTACCTAAAATAATGCTCCCTGTGTGGTCTGAAAAGTCTCAGGCTAGGAATTTACTTAAAACTGGTCCTGGACTGGATGTGCCTTTCAAGGGAGGAATACATCTACAACATAGCCCTTAAAGAAAACCACAGATAAAGTGTCACACAGAATATCTTGAAGACATATAAAGAGACAAAAAAAGAGGACCGCAAACAAATGGAAATCATATCCAGTAGAATCAGGTCTCCAAACACTTGCAGTGTTGGAACTATCAGATACAGAATCTAAAACCAGTGTTTTAATCTTTAAAGAAATGAAAGAATGGATTAAATATATGAATGCAAAACAATAGAGGCAACAAAAATAAAGATTTGAAGAAGTACAAAATGGAACTGCTAGCACTGAAAGATACCAATTACTGTAGAATAAAATTTTAGTGAATGGGTGAAAATAGTGGATTCAACACAGCTGAAAAGAGTGTTAGTGGAGTGGAAAACAGATCTGAAGGTAGTATGCAGAATGCCGCACAGAAACAAAGAGAGATACAGAACAGGAGGACAGGTGTAAGAGACATGGGAGGTGGGAAGAGAAGGCCCAATGATACTTCTTGCTGGATTTCCAGATATGTAAGAGAAAGAGTAGGACAGGGACTAAATTTGAAAAGGTAATGGTTTAGAATCTCGAGCCATATAAATAAAAAGGGATACCTATCTAGACATATCACAGAGAAACTGTAGAACATTAAAATCAAAGAGAAAATATTTATGGCAATGAGAAGAAAAATGGGGTTGACTCCAGAGGAGTGACAATTAGACTGACACTGATGTCTCAACAGTGACAACGAAAGGCATGAGATTGTGGGAGAAGCTCTTCCGTGTGCTGAGCTAAAATATTTGCCGTCCTGGATTTTTTTTTTTTAAAGCTATATTTGTAAGAATAAGAATGAGAGCTCCTTCTATGGGAACCCCTGGCTGCCTTTCCTCTTCTTGCCATGGTATCTGCTCACCCATTGGGATCAGAGTATTTGGAAAAGGGATCCACGTCTGGCACCTTTGCCTCTGATGTTCAAGGTTACCTTTCACCTCCAACGCGTAAACTTTCTTCACACTGACTTGTAGAAAAACGAAGCAGCCTTTGCATTGGATTATCCTTCCCAAGTGGCTCAGTGGTAAAGAACCTGCCTGCCAAAGCAGGAGACACAGGAGATGCGGGTTCCATCTCTAGGTCGGGAAGATCCCCTGGGGAGGGCATGGCAACCCACTCCAGTATTCTTGGCTGGAGAATCCCATGGACAGAGGAACCTGGCGGGCTACAGTCCATGGGGTCGCAAAGAGCTGGACACAACTAAGCAACTAACACTCTCACTTTCAAAGGTTTGGATGGCGTCTTTGAATTTCTGAAGATTAAAGACGGCAAGAAACATTTTTTAAAAAGCCTGAGGATTAATTAATGACTTTTCAGACAAAAACTGAGATGGTTCATCTCCTGCAGATCTTGACTAGGGAAATGCTAGAAGATGTGCTAACAGCAAAAGGCAGGTGATCCCACGGAAACTGCAAGGCCCTCTGTGATCTGGCTGGCCTCCCTGATGGGACTCTGCTGCTCTGCTCTTGTTCACTGTGTTCCCAAACTGATGACATTGTTGTTGCTCCCATCGTAGCACTTTTGACTGGTGGTTCCCAGTGTCTGCAATGCTTCTAGCAGATAAGCCTGTAGGTCACTACACCCTTGAGGCTAACACACAAGTGTGGCTTTCTCAACATAGAACATGAGCTCCACAAGGGCAGGAAACTTTATCCATTTGGCTTATTGATGTACTCCAAGTCCCTGGGAGAGTGCTTGGCACAGATCAGGTGCTTAATGTGCTCCCCAGGTGGCTCAGTGGTAAAGAACTGCCTGCCAGTGCAGGAGACACAGGAGACACGGGTTTGATCCCTGGGTTGGGAAGATCCCCTGGAGTAGGAAATGGAACCCACTCCAGGATTCTTGCCTGGGAATACCCATGAACAGAGGAGCCTGGCGCACTACAGTCCATGGGGTGGCAAAACAGTTGGAAATGACTTAGTGACTAAACTGCAACAAGAAAGGTGCTTAATATATATTCATTGAATAAGAGGCTGCAGAAACACCAACTGAAGTGAAATGAAGTGAAAAGTTGCTCAGTTGTGTCTGACTCTTTGGGACCCATTTATAGTCCTAGGCCAGAATACTGGAGTGGGTAGCCTTTTCCTTCTCCAGGGGATCTTCCCAAACCCAGGGATCAAACCCAGGTCTCCCCCATTGCAGGCAGATTCTTCACCAGCTGAGCCACAAGGGGAAGCCCAGTGACAACCAACAAAGGACACCTATAGTCAACAGCCTGGATGACTCTAATGGATGTAATGCTGACTGAAGGAGGAAGAAGTGAACAAATACTTCTGTTCACACGTGAAGTTCAAAACCAGGCAAACCGAACTGTTTTGTTTAAGGATACATACCTAGGTGGTAAACTTATAAGAAGATAAAAGATAAATGTAAATGAAGATAAAAGTATGTCAAGGCTGTGTATTATCACCTTGCTTATTTAACTTATACGCAGAGTACATCATGTGAAATGCTGGGCTGGATGAAGCACAAGCTGGAATCAAGATTGCTGGGAGAAATATCAATAACCTCAGATATGCAGATGACACCACCCTTATGGCAGAAAGTGAAGAAGAACTAAAGAGCCTCTTGATGAAAGTGAAAGAGGAGAGTGAAAAAGTTGACTTAAAGCTCAACATTCAGAAAACTAAGATCATGGCATCTGGTCCCATGACTTCATGGCAAATAGATGGGAAAACAAAAGAAACAGTGGCAGACTTTGTTTTGGGGGGCTCCAAAATCGCTGCAGATGGTGACTGCAGCCATGATATTAAAAGACACTTAGTTTTTGGAAGAAAAGTTATGACCAACCTAGACAGCATATTAAAAAGCAGAGACGTTACTTTGCCAACAAAGGTCCGTTTAGTCAAAGCTATAATTTTTCCAGTAGTCATGTATGGATGTGAGAGTTAGACCATAAGGAAAGCTTAGCGCTGAAGAATTGATGCTTCTGAACTGTGGTGTTGGAAAAGACTCTTGAGAGTCCCTTGGACTGCAAGGAGATCCAACTGAGTCCATCCTAAAAGATCTTAGTCCTGGGTGTTCATTGGAAGGACTGATGCTGAGGCTGAAACTCCAATGCTTTGGCCACCTGATGCGAAGAGCTGACTCACTGGAAAAGACCCTGATGCTGGGAAAGATTGAAGGCAGGAAGAGAAGGGGACAACAGAGGATGAGATGGTTGGATGGCATCACCGACTCAAGGGACATGAGTTTGAGCAAGTTCCAGGAGTTGGTGATGGAGAAGTAAACCTGGTATGCCACATGCCATGGGGTCGCAAAGAGTTGAGCACGACTGAGTGAGTGAACTGAAAAGGAAATGATACCCTAAGTGCTAGGAGAGTGGTTACTACGAGGAGGAGAGAAAATGTGTAAACTAGAAAAGGGCAATGGGGCCTCTTTGTGTTTGGCTCTAATTCTTTAAAAATTATTTTTTTAAATTGTATTTATTTATCTATTTTTGGCAGTGCTGGGTCTTTGTTGCTTCGTGAGCTTTTTTCCTAGTTGCATCGAGAGGGGGCTGCTCTCTAGTTGTGATGTGTGGGCTTCTCGCTGTGGTGGAGCACAGGTTCTGGGCAACGGGCTTCAGTGGTTGCAGCTCCTGGGCTCTAGAGCACGGACTCAGTAGTCGTGGCACACAGGCTTAGTTGCTCCTCGGCATGCGGGGTCTTCCCGGACCAGGGATCAAACTCGCTTCTCGTGCACTGGCAGGCAGATTCTTTATCTCTGAGCCACCAGGGAAGCCCCAGCTCTAATTCTTAATTTGAGAAATTGTTAAACAGATGTTTGCCTTAATTTTAAGCAAACTACACATATGTGCTGTACATACTTTCCTGGGTCAAGGTTACATCTCATAATAACAATTTTTTTATAATAAAAATTTAAAACAATAAATTTAATAAACAGATTAGATGCAGCCAAAGAAATAAGTGAACTGGAAGATCGGTCAGAAAACATTAGGCAGAATGTAGCACAGACACAGAACATGTAGCTGGAGCTCTTACAAAGAGCGGCGAGAGATGGGACGGGAGTAACAGACAGAGAGACCACGGACCGGCCCAGACCACCGATGGAAGGTGCTGTCCTGTGGATCCAAGAGGCCAAGTCTCCAACAATATTTAAAACAGAGGTGGGGACAGAACCCCAAGGACCAAGAGATCCGAGAAGCAGTGAAGCGGGGACTTTCCAGGTGGTCCCTTAGATGAGACTCTGCTCTTCCATTGCAGGGGCCCAGAGTTTGATACCCTGGTGGGGGGAGCTGAGATGCTGCATGCTGTGATGCGGCCAAAAAAAAAAAAAAGAATTAAAAAAAACCAAAGGGCAACACTTACACAAAAGTGACTTTTTAAAAATAATTTATTTTATTTACTGCTTTTTGGCTGAGCTGGGTCTTCATTGCAGTGCACGGGCTTCTCATTGTGGTGGCGTCCCTTGTTGCCGAGCACATGCTCTGGGCCCACAGGCTTCAGTAGTTGTATCTTTCGGACTCAGTAGTTGTGCCGCCATGGGCTTAGTTGCCCTGTAGCGTGTGGAATCTTCCTGGACCAGGAATCAAATCTGTGTCCCCTGCATTGGCAGGCAGATTCCTGTCCACTGCACCACCAGGGAAGTTCAAAAGTGACTTTCGAATTGATTAATAACTATGATGTGTTGGAAGACCATTGCTGCCTTCCTAGAACTGTAGATCTAAAGAAAGCAGTTCAGTTCAGTCGCTCCGTCCTGTCTGACTCTCTGCTACCCTACAGACTGTAGCCCGCCAGGCTCCTCTGTCCCTGGGATGCTACAGGTAAGAATACTAGAATGGGTTGCCATTCCTTTCTCCAGAGGATCTTCCTGACCCCAGGATCAAACCCGCATCTCCTGCATTGCAGGTGGATTCTTTACTGTCTGAAGAGAGGCCCTTTGACAAGTACATTGGTTGTCATTTCCAGAGCAATTGCTACAAGATTAAAAATGGACTGTGTAACTCCCAAACTCCAAAAAAAAAAAAAAGGAACAAAAACTGAATGATAAAAATTAGATCAACCCAAAAGAAGGCAAGAAAAATCAGAAGAAGCAGGACAAATGTAAATCCTGAAAATATCAGTAATTATAATAAATATTCTGTTTAAAAGTCAAGTCCATGAAAAGAAAAACCTAAATATAAGTTTATAGAAAGGTTAAAAGTGAAGATATTTAAAAAGAAGTACCATTCCAAGAAATACCAATCTAAAGAAAGCTGGAGTCACTGAGTTAGTATCAAGTAATAGACGGGGCTCCCTTGAAGGAGACAGAGATGGAGTTTGGGGTGGCAGAGGAACTGCCTTGACCAAATGCAGAGGAGGGAGAGGGAAGGAGGAGGCTGAGGTTGAGGGGGGCAGCCTCCCTGGGCCCCTGGGGCAGCTGATGAGGGTTATACAGGTGTGTCTACCTTTTTACTCCTTAAATCTTAAACATACGCTTCATGTAGTGTTTTGTATCTCTTCAATACCTAATGAGAACAGTATTAAATGTATGACATTTAACAGAGAATCGTAAGGCTGGATTCCTGGTTTCACCTTTAATTTGGGTCCAGCACTCAAAACCTCTGAGCCCATTTCGTTCTATGTAAAATGAAGTTAATTTCCCTTTAAAGCGCTCTGGTGTCTTCCCCTCGCCCCCCTGTGAAGCCCAGGCTCCTCATCAGGGCCCCCTGCACCGCAGGGCTGGTGCCCGCCCCCATCTCTGGGCTCACCCTGTGTTCCTCGGCCCTGCTCAGTGGGCTCTGGCCCCCCAGCCCCTGCAGCGCCAGCCCTGGGGTGTGCCAGACTCCTGGCTCCTCAGCATGTGGGTCTCCATCCCAATGCCTGTTGTCCACCCCATCCAGGAGATGGGCCTTTCCTTCTTCTGCTGTCTCTCCCTGCTCCCCACTGCCTGCCTTTATTGTCTTCACAGCACTTCTGGTTACATCAACTTACCAACAAAGGTTTGTCTAGTCAAGGCTATGGTTTTTCCAGTAGTCATGTACAGATGTGAGAGTTGGACTATAAAGAAAGCTGAGTGCTGAAGAATTGATGCTTTTGAACTGTGGTGTTGGAGAAGACTCTTGAGAGTCCCTTGGACTGCAAGGAGATCCAGCCAGGCCATCCTGAAGGAAATCAGTTCTGAATATTCATTGGAAGGACTGATGTTGAAGCTGAAGCTGCAATACTTTGACCACCTGATGCGAAGAGCTAACTCATCTGAAAAGACCCTGATGCTAGGAAAAATTGAAGGTGGGAGGAGAAGGGGACGGCAGAGGATGAGCTGGTTGGATGGCATCACTGACTCAATGGACATGAGTTTGGATAAACTCCGGGAGTTGGTGATGGACAGGGAGGCCTGGTGTTCTGCAGTCCATGGGGTTGCAAAGAGTTGGACACGACTGACCAACTGAACTGAACTGAACATTGCTTATTTGATTGCTTATTTCCTGTCTGTCACCATCACTGGCATTAAGCTTTTTCAAGACTGGAAATGGTGTTCCACTCGACATGGCGCCCCAGACCTGGGTGCAGGAGGCGCTGGATAAATACTGTGAAGGGGCCTCTGGTGTTCTTTTTCCCCACCCTGGCCTCACGGTTGATTCCAAAGAGGGAGTCTGAAGCGGTTTATGGGTGGACAGAGGATGCAAAACCAGATAGAGTTAATACAAGCAGATGGAGCCAAGCAGCTGGTACATATGCCCAGCCAGGCTCAGCCCTTTTCCACAGGGCTCAGCATGCACCGCGGCGTGAACGGGGACCCGCAGGGTCAGAATGCAGTGCCACAGCCCAGGGTGGGGAGGGTGCGGCGAGGCCAGGCCACCCGCATCTGAAGGCTGGGCCTCCGCTTCCCCATCGTGACCTTCGGCCTGCCCAGCCTCCTCTGTAAAGTGGGATGTCTGCTAACCCATGGAGTGAGGCCCCACGGAGTGCAGGCCGTGATTGCTCAGTCCCCGCACCGCCCCGGGAGTAGTCGATGTTGTATTCCATTTCACAGAAGAGGGGCCCCAGGCCTGGAGAAGCTAAGTGACTTGCCTGAGTTCACACTTCTGGCAAACGGTGGTACATAAGAAACACCTTGCATTTAAAAATATGCAGTGTGGAAATCCTTATCATTTTCATCTCTGTGTGTCCTATGTAAACGTTAATTCAGTGAAAACATGCTAACAAGAGGTTTTTAATTTTTGTCTTTAAGGGGAGGTGAGAATGAAGTGAATGGCTGTCGGACGTTGAAAGAGCTCGAGGCCCAAGTAGGAGAAAAGGTAATAGAGGTCTTTCAAAGTTCTTCCGCGCCCCCCAACCCTACCCCCCCGCCCCCGACCAGCACCCACACCCCCACCAGCCACTTGTCAAAAGTAACTGCTAGCAGAGGGAGCTGATGGAGCTGATGCAGAATGAGCTGGGTCTTGTCATCTGCGGTCTCATGTCAAAGTCGCCTGACTCAATAGATTGCACACGCTCCGATGGCATCCTCTGTGATGAACCACACCAGAAGTCCTGGAATATCAATTACCTTTGCTTTAACTTTAGATCATCATCCGTAGGGCGGCCCTTCGGTTTCTGTCTACAACCGAGGCAAGGTTTTCTTTAGAATGAGAAAACTGCTGCTTTTCAGTAGTAAGTGCCAATCAAGAGCAGCATGGTAAAAATAACCAGAGAAACGCAGGGAGATAGACATTTATGTATGCAGTAATTTAGCCACAAAAGCTCCCGCGTGTATTTAGGAAGGAGCATGTAGCTTCATTCCTGTTTGTGGATTACTGTGGTGGATACTGCAGGGCACAGCTAGGGAGGGACTGGGTGTTCACAGCATTTGGGGTTGGAATCAGACCCCTATTTAAGATGCATTTGAGCCTGCTCAGTTACATGAGCAGTTTGAGAATCATAGTTTAATTCACTTGATTCAATATGTTGGTTAGAAATGTGACAAATTTTCTTTCCTTTTTGAACTCTTCTAGATTTTCATACGTTTCAAAAATCAAACAGAGCCAGAAACCCACAAAATGTTTGTCTAAACCCCACAAAATGTTCTCCCGGCTTGTACACCAGAAAATTCATCTTAGTGTGATAATTTTTTAGCATTACATGCTCCTAGAAATCTACTTTCTCTATCATTTATATCAGTAAGAACCCTGGTACAATTATTTGCTGTTTCCATTGTCCTTCATTTGTTTTCTCTAAGAGATACATAATACACTGGATATTATTTACGATATATGTCCTCAAGTTGTCTCTTCACAAACTGTGTTAATCATGAAATTATCCTAGGAAAGTCAGCTGTTTATGACGGTCATCCTGTCAACTTAGATGCTTTTGTGGATCAATAATGTGACATGACAGTTAGGGGAGGGTGTGGACACAGGTCCGGCTTGTAAGTTACCGAAAGTGAGGCTTCCAAGAGGAAAATGAAGGGGACTTCCCATTGGCTGTCTGTCCTTTCATCTTAGTTGTCTTTTCATCCCAGCCTCCTTCCAATAAAGCCCTCCCACTAAGAGTGAGTTTAAACCATGGCAGTTGTCGTGCTAGTTCTGGAGAGAACAGAAAGCTGACCGCCAGAGACTGAGCAGGTGATGGAGGGGCCGCCCGATCCCTGGCTCTCCCTGCCGAGCAGTCAGGCCCACGTAAGCTGGAACCCCAGCTCGACGGGTGACCCTGGCCCTGGGCAAGCAGGTGGCCTGGGGTGGGCTCTGCCATTTACCAGCCGGTGGTCTTGGGCAAGTCTTTGTCATGGGGTTTCTTCATCCATGGTTGGGGATAGGAACACCCATCTCACGGTGCTGTTGTGTGGCCTAGAAACATCCGGTATAAAGCGCCTGGAACACTCAGGCGATGCCATCTGTCATTATTATGGCGATTACTATAGTTTCCTTTGACGAATAGGTAGGAACTCATGAATGTCATCCCTTCCCGCCGAGCCCAGAATAAGCAGAACAAACCCAACGCCCTCCTTGGCCGCTGGCTGTGCAGTAGCGTGTTTCCAGCTGCCACTCGGGTCCTGCCATCGGACCACACTCAAGCACTGGTGATGGAGAGGAAAACCTGGCGATTAGTGGAGGAAGACTCCCTTCAGACATACGTTGTCATTGCCGGGCGATCCACACAGTTGGGGAGTGAAAGATGCTAATGCTTTTGTTTTAAATATAAGTCCGTGAGCCTCATGGGAGCCAAGAATGCATGCAAATGTCTCTGTGAATTTTGGGAGCCAGACTTTGCTAAATGTGTGTGTGGTCTAGCCATCCTAAACCAACAGGCAGTTAGCTGTTGGCACCCCAAACTGCCCGAACCCCAGTTCTCGTGTATCTCAATTCTTTTCTTCTGCTGTGAGCTTGGTCTGATGGCTAGCTCCTCAGCCTTGCCCTAACTCAGGTGCACTAAGACCCTCGAAGGGGCTTCCCTGTGGCTCACTGGTGAAGAGTCCACCCGCCAATGCAGAAGATGCAGGTTCAATCCCTGGGTTGGGAAGATCCCCTAGAGGAGGGCACGGCAACCCACTCCAGCATTCTTGCCTCGAGAATCTCATGGACAGAGGAGCCTGGCAGGCTATAGTCCGTGGGGTAGCAAAGAGTCAGACATGACTTAGCGAGTAAACACCCACAACAACCAGACCTTCCAAACGTCCTAGTCTGGTACTTCTACCTCCAGCTATATTTACTGCCTTTGAGTCTCCTGGGACTTCCCTATAGCTCATATGGTAAATAATCTGCCTGCAATGCAGAGACCTGCGTTCGATCCCTGGGTCAGGAAGACCCCCTGGAGGACGGCACAATTCACTCCAGTCTTCTTGCCTGGAGAATCCCATGGACAGAGGAGCCTGGCAAGCTACAGTCCATAAGAGTTGGACCAGACTGAGCGACTAACACTTTCACTTCCCCTTCACCAGACCCTCCAGTGTGTCTTCATGTTCAGTTGAACCCCTGGTCTCCCTGAACCTCGTTTTCTCTCTCCCATCAAGGCAGAGGTAGACGGGGTGATCTCTGGGTCCAGACTGTCCGTCCTTCGGGGACTGTGACCCAGGGCTTCACGTAAGGAGGCTGCTGTCTGCATCCCGGGGCCCCGTATCGGGGGAGGAGGAAGCTCTGCATGCCCAGGTGGTCCCCAGGGTGTCGCCCTCAGGCTCCGGGTCCGGGGTCCTGGTTCGATCTGCGCCAGCTTCCACCCTCTGCGCGCTCTGAGTCTGGTGCGCCCCTCACTTGCCCTCCCCATCTCAGCCCTGGCTTTTCCCGGGTCATGGAGATGACTGCTTCTCTGGGCTTCTCCGCTGTGCCTTCGGTGGGCGTCTCCTTGGCCGCTCTCGGGCTCTCTGGTCTGCAGACCCCTCGCTGTCTTAGTCTCCTGGGAGGCCGTGGGCCTCGGCGGGAAGGAGGCGCCCCGGCCCTGAAGTCCCGTTCGCCCCCGCCCTCGGGCCCTGCAGCCCTGTCGCGGCTCTGCTCCACCGTGTCTGAAGGCGAGACAACCCTGACCTGCCGGAGTGGTCTCAGGGATCAGTGAGGATAAGACAAGGGATGCCCTTGCATACAGTGCATGCTCGATGCATATCCGTCCCTTTATCTATCCTGCCAGGCGCTCCTGAAACCTCTCCTGTGGGAGCTTTACCCACCTCCAGGTGGCGGCCCATCAGCTACCGCCACCAAGGTGTCTGGTTGTCCTGCCTTTTGCTGAGACAATAAGGAACTTCTCATCTTGTCCAAGTCTGAAGGGAGCGCAGGTCAGGGTCTGCTCACTCACCTCTCCTCTGGTCACCAGGAGGTGGCCAGCATTCCAGGTCTGACACGTGGATACTGCAATATCAGGTTTTTTTTTTTTTTTTTCCCCAGCATGCCATTTCTGCCAGTATGACTCTCCATAAACACAGTGGAACGTCTCCTCATGACTCACAGCCCAGGGTCTTGTCCCCACACAAACCCATCACTGGCGGTGGCGTTCCTACAACCCTGGTCTCTGCCTGGTGCAGTGGCTCGACTCTCTCCCCAGAGGCACGTGGCCACGGGTGGGGAGCTAATATCTGAACAAAGTGGAAAATGGAGGGTTTCGTTAGAAAGAGACAGGGTGGGCAGAGGTCAGTGGCTTTGGAGAAAGCGACCGACAGTGTCTGTTTCAGCCACCCAGCAAAAGGACCCTCAGGCTGGCCGGGCCTTAATCCTTTGGACACCGATGTAATATTTTGGGTTTTGCCAGCTGCGATACTAATAAGAGGTAGCGTAGGCTGAGCGTTTGCTGGGAGCGCTTCTCGGTGCTTTACTGTTTACAGATTACTTTCCAGGAGAGCCCCTGGGCAAGTGCTCTTGGCCTCCCGCCTTGCTGTGGAGGGGGCGGCAGCAGAGGCTGAGCAGGTGAGCCCTGCGTGCACAGCTGGGGACGGAGGAGCTGCAGTTCCTACCTCGGCAGCCGGCTCTGGGGTCCTGGCTACTAGTTACCGCCACCCTGCTTCTCAAGGAGGCCCTTTAGGAAAGGCGCTGATACGTGGTTTGTGCGTGCGTGCGTGCATAGTCACTCAGTCCTGTCCGACCCTGTGGACGGCAGCCCGCCAGGCTCCTCTGTCCCAGGCAAGAATACTGGAGCGGGTTGCCATCTCCTCCTCCAGGGAATCTTCCCGACCCAGGGATTGACCCCAAGTCTCCCGGGTCTCCTGCATTGGCATTGACCGGCAGTTCTTTACCACTGTGCCAGCTGGGAAGCCCCAATACCTCGTTTGCCCGTAGCAAATGTGACTCTTGGTTCTGTCCGGAGGTGGACCCAGCCAGTCCCAGAGAAGCCTCTCTGATCACCGCCGTATGAACGAGTCAAGGTCGTCTAACCCCAGAGTCGTGTCGTTGGTCGTGTGGCCTCCACTTCAAGTGGGCATTTGGGAGTTTTCTTTCCCTTTCTGTCTCTGGCCTCCTGCCGGTCTCACACTCGTTCCCAATGCCTCAGGTGCTTATGCTCCTGTCGGCCCTGCAGGGCCCCAGCCCGTCCTGCAGCCGCGGCAGCACCCGAGGGCCAGGGCTTAGCTCTCCACAGGCTTCGGGTGAGGACTCCGTCAGGGCAAGAGGGCAGAGCAGGGCTGCAGGGCGTTGCCAGGTTAACCACATTCGGGTCTTTTGACCCTGTTTCATCTTTTGTCAACTCCCGACATGAGCATGAGGTGGAGGTCAAAGAAGAGGCTAGCAGGGGAAGAGAATCACCTTGTCCTGCCCTCGAGGTGGGGGGCGGGCAGACGCTACCTGTAAGCCATGTCCTGGGGATGGCCAGGACACAGGAAGCTGGTCTCAGTTATGTAAGAACTCCAGTGTATGTTTAGAAATGTCACGTCTAGTCTCCTGCCCCCGACAGGCAAGAAAAAATTGTTTTAAATTGAAGACTAGAATTCAAGAATGTGCAATTCAAAAACATGAAAAAAAAAAAAAAAGGAAAACTAAATGAACCTCACCCAGAGCCCTAGGCCGTTGGCCCTCATACCACGTCACCACCCCATCAAGAACATTCTTTTGAATCTGGGTGCTGGGATGTCAGAACATCTGGTCGATCCAGTCAGCCGCGACGAGCCTGTCTGTGGGACACCGAGTGAACTGACACGCGTTTTTATGGGATCACTCCGGTGCCTGGGAGTCGCACAGATGCAGCTCAGTCATTTCAGGAGCAATTAGTAAATAATTAGAGGCACTAAGCTGCTTACTTGCTCGGTAATATCGTCACAAAAGTGAAGACACGCAAGTGATGGGTATATTCATTTTCTTAAATAGGTGGGTTTTCTTAAAAAAGAGACTTAAAAAATTATCGCTTGAGGAATAAAGAAACAGTCGTTAGGATCACAGTCATTTCATAAACATACCTTAACATTAGAACACCACATTAGCATGCACGAATGTATCGGAATACAGCCTGTTTGCCTAATAAAAAGACTGTGTCAGACTCAAAATGAGGCCATTTACTAAAACATACAAGCTTTTGGTTAATTCGTAATATTCTCCTAATCCCGCTTTTATCATCTCTCCTCCGGTGCACTTGGTATTAATTGCCTATTATAGCAGGTATTTGAACACATCTCCTCTTTCATCTGAAGAAAATATTAGCATATCGCGGGGCTGTTGGGACAGCTTGTATCTGAGGCACTTTCTCCTCCTGCAGAAAAGCCTATCAATCATAACCGAATATAGTGATTAATAATGTCACAGCTCTTGTTCCTGTGTCTCTGTACAGCTAAATGAAGAGCTGTGCTTACATTTTGATCTCGAACATTTCACATAACAAAATAATCAGCTACCATTTTATTAAAAAAAAGAGATATTCAAAATGCTCCTACCCCAGGACCTATTTTTGGTTGCTCTATTATTAATTTACTAAAGGCTTCATCAGGAAAGTAAAGCAAAGATGCTGTTATGTCAGAATTTATATTTTTTCGGACTAAGTTTATCTTAAAAAAAAAAATCTTTCTTACATGTGGCAAGTCAACACAAGATTGCAGGAATAAGTGTTTAAAACAGCTCAGTGTGGGGGAGTCAGGCCAGTGGGTGGGGGACAGTCAATGATGTGGGGGAAATAGGGCAGTGGTTTTAGGGGGACAGGTCGGTGGTGTGGGGGGGCAGGCCGGACCCCTGGCTGAGTGTGCATCTGAACCAAGACACTCCCTGTCTGAGTGACCCTCAACCAAGCTACTTTCTCTGGGAACTATCTTCTCAGTTGTGAAATGGGGAAGCAATTTTGCGAGATTTTTCCAATATTGTTGAGACTCTTTATGAGAAAAAATAGAAAATGAACTTACCATAGTGCAAGGCCCATAGGAGTTTTTTAAAAAAATTAGGAGTTTGCATTTGGAGTGGATAAGACCAAGGAGTTCTGTGGAAAATTGAAAGACTGTGCCGTCATCTATGGTTTAAAGCTACAAAAGGGGCTGCGTGCTGTTGGCTCCTGCGTTTCTATCTCCATGTGTGTCCCTGGACTCGCCACTGTCCACAGACCAAAGCAGGGCAAACGGTCCCCCCGACGCCACCCAAGAAGCCTTCCGCCCCAGACCTCCCTCCATCTCAGTAAGTGGTTCCAGTCCACCAGCAAGTCCTGTCCACCGCAGCCTCTGCCGTATCGGAGCCTGTGCACCTTTGCATCCCCATGGCCCCCGTGGATGGCCCTGCCAGTCACCCCGGGGGTGTTTCTTCCTGCTCCCCGCCTTGCCCCTCACAGTCTCCATTTCACACGACACCAGAGCCGTCTGTTCTCAACGTGAGTCAGGTCTCATCTGACCCCTTTGGTTAAGACGCCCCGTGGTTAATGGTCACCTACTGAATAAAGTTCAGAAAAACACCCTGGTTTTTTGGCGCTCAGCATGAAGTTTCCCCACTGGAGTGGCATGCCCCCACCCCCCGAAAGTCTTTGGACTCCACTATCTACAACTGCTCAGCACTCGGAACATCCTGAGGTTTTGTTTATTTATCACTAGGAAATGCGTTCCCCGGGAGTGGGCGCCTTCCCTGCCCTGCTCCCTGTTGCCACTTTAGTGCCGTGCACGGACCCCGGCACTAAAGCTGAGCTCAGTAAATGTTTACAGGATAAGTAAAGAAGGTTCTGCAGGAAGCACGCACAGGAGAGACCTCACGAGAAAGGTGAGGGCGGAGCTTGAGTTGGGCATGGATAGGCTGTCCATCCAGCACAGGGCCGAGGGCGAATGTGGGGTGGCGCTCAGGGCTGCAGCCTGGCCGGAGGGGAGCACACGGCAGTGCGGGCGGGGGACGCGTGGCCGGGCCGGGGAGGGGACCGGCTCTGTGGTGGTTCCACGTGGAGTTCTGTTTCTCAGGGCAAGAAGGGGCAGAGCGACTGCTGAAATGGAGACTGGGGAAAGGGCAGAGGTGTTTGAGGGTGAGCTACTGTTAACCCTAAAGCATGGGGCACAGGCTGGTGGCGGAGCTTGTCGATGCTTTTGACGGGGGTGATGGCCCGAGGGTGGAGGACTTAGGGGATGGCATCAGCAGAGGAGGGCTGCACGCGAGGGGTGACCAGCTGGGGCCTGGGGTGCCTGCTCGCGGGCCCCGGGGTAGTCGGTCCCCCACTGTCGTCGTCAGCCTGTTTGCTGAGCACCTCTGCTGCGTGGGGTCCTGAAGGTCCTGGGGGGACCGGCCTGCCCTTCCTGGGGTGCAGCTGTCTGAGTCCTGGAGTCAGGGTGACAGGGGCCCCGGGATGCGTGGCCCGTGGTGTCTGGGCAGGAGCTCCCACCCTAGGCATGTGGGTAGCGTGAGGAAGGAGAGACACAAGATATTTCTTCTACGTTTGGCACCCTCTTGGGGCTTATTTTCGTAGCTGTGTCGGCTGTTCAGTGAGTAGGTGGAATTCCAATTAGATGTCTTTAAGCCGTTTGTGGCAGGTGAGCATCTTAAAAAGGAAAGTCAAAGGTGGGGGGAGGCATGCGTGGCGTATATATAGGAAGTTTCTCTTTTCACCGTGGCTGCAAGGAAACCCCAAACCAGAGCTGGATTTTTGCCCTGTGGTAGCAACTATGCCCTCGAGGAGAGCATGGCAACCCACTCCAGTATTCTTGCCTGGAGACTCCCCATGGACAGAAGAGCCGGGTGGGCTCCAGTCCATGGGGTCACGAAGAGTCGGACATGACCGGGCGACTAAGCACAGCACACAACTGTGACTTTTAGGTTGCTTTAGCTCTTCTCCCCGCCCCCTCCCCAAAGAAGGGAAAGGCTACCCACTCCAGTATTCTGGCCTGGAGAATTCCATGCACTGTATATAGTCCATGGGGTCACAAAGATTTGGACACAACTGAGCGACTTTCACCTTACAGGCTTCCCTGGTGGCTGGGCTGGTAAAGAATCCACCTGCAATGCAGGAGACCTGGGTTTGATCCCCAGGTTGGGAAGATCCCCTGGAGAAGGGAAAGGCTACCCACTCCAGTATTCTGGCCTGGAGAATTCCATCTGGCTTTTTTTAGCCAGATCCGATCCCTTTTCTCCGTCTTTGCGGATCTCCTTTAAATGTCTTTATGGGTGAACTTGTTCAGTCTTTGGTAAAGACAGGCTTTGCATCCCTCCAGAGAGTCAATGCCGAGTCCTCTCGGAAGTCGGGGACAGGGGAGGGTGGGGGCGTCGCAGGAGCAGGAGGGGACGTCAGCCCCTTTGTTAAAGGTGAGCAATGCTGGCCACCGCGCCACCCACACGTCCCCAAATTGAAAGTTTGTGTTTATGAGGTTCTGAATGTAGTCTAATTTTTTCCTATCTGGTTTGGCTCATCTCTACCAGCTGGTAAATAGGAAATGTTCACGGTAGGAAGCCAATACTCTGCAGAGTGTAAACAGATGGAATCGATATAAAGTGACAAGTTAGACTGTGCTATTGAGAATACAGAGCCAAAACCAAGAACATAACAGTCAAGCCACTTATTCCGTTCCAGTTCATTTAGTCCTGAACAGCGCTTCATGTCTGCACAGCTGTGTTGTTCTGTTTTTTTTCCCCCTTTCTTTCTTCTGGGTTGGTAATGACAATTTCAAAGAAAAACTTTAATTAAAGATTTTATACGAAATAGCCAAAAGTAGAATAATAAGGAAAATGAGCATTGATGTGTTTATTGTAAGAGAAATCCTTTTCCTTGGCTTCAATTAGAAAAAAAAAAGAAAGGAAAAATGTACTCCTTAAATTTAAAATGAGTTTTAGTTGTGGCGACAGAAAGGTGCCAGACTGACAGGGTGGCAGCCGAACCCCGCGCTCCGCTGTGGAGCCAAGACACGGGCCGGCCAAGGGCCCCCTCCCCGGCGCTGCCGTCCCCAGGCAGGCGGGTGGCCTGCGGCCCCCAACCTCCTGCTACTGGAAACCCTGCAAGGAAGGGGGCTGCAGGTGAGGAGGGCACAGGCAAGAGCTAAACAGGAGCCCGTTCGAATGGAAAAACCTTGTAGACAGTTGCCCTCTGGCCCGAGGAGGGTTTGCCGTCCTCCCACCCCCGGGAAGGGGCCCCGCCAGAGCCGGGCCTGGACAGAGTGGGAGGTTGGGGGCTGGTTTCTGGGCTCCAGGGAGGGAACAGGAGGCCCTTCCTCACCTCCTTTCAAGTCTGGGTGGTCATATTTATTTGGGTTCACAGCTTTCCCTCCTGGAGCTCCCTTCCCGGTGCCGTAAAGAGAATTTTAAACAAAGAACTGTGGAGTAAGAATCATCCACTGTTAGTGGTTTATCGAACCCGTCTGAACTCAGCAGGGGTACAAACGGGAAGCAGTTTGATTCTTCGCTTCCCAAGCAGGGGCTGGCGAATCTGCCTCCTCCCAGAAGGAAGGCAGTCTCAGAGGGTCTGGGGATAACAGGCCCAGCGCAGGTTACACCCTGCAGTTCGGGCGGCCCCTCTGCCCTCCTTCCAGCCCCAGGGCCCCGGTGGGGTGGGTATGGGGCCTGCCCCTTCTCCCTCCGTCAGCCTCTTTCCTCCCTGGTTAATCAGGGGTGTGGTGAGGGCTGAGGAAGAAGAGGGGGCCTCCCTGCCCCCGGCATCCTCTGTGACTGCTCATGGGGCACTCGGGGACTCTCGGAGGCCCCTGAACTGTGTGGTTTCCCGGGAAGATGGAGCAGCTCGGGGCGCATCCTCCCCTCTCTCCCTGTCCCCCGCCCTGGTGGTCCCCTCACCTGCTCCTGCAGCTCCAGTCTCTCCACTGGTGAGCGGCCCCTGGGAGCAGACCAGCTCAAGCCTTCCACCTTTCTTTTTCTTTAAAAAAAATTTTTTATACAATTTGTAAAGGTTGCTTTCCATCCACAGTTATCACAGAATACTGGCTGTTCTCCTGTGTTGTAGAACACATCCTGGAGCCTCTTTCACACTCACTAGTTGCATTACCATCTCCCACCCCTGTGTTGCCCCTCCCCGCCTCTTTCACACTCACTAGTTGCATTACCATCTCCCACCCCTGTGTTGCCCCTCCCCGCCTTCACTGGTAACCACGGGTTTGTTCTCTGTATCTGTGAGGCTGCTGCTTTTTTCGCTATGTTCACTGGCCTGTCATATTTTTTAGATTTCACATGTGATATCATGCAGTATTTGTCTTTGTCTGACTTCCTTTCCTTAGCATAACCCCCTCCAAGTCCATCCATGTTGCTTTGCAAATGGCAAAATTTCTTTCTTTTTTTATACCACATCTTCTTTATTTATTTGTCTGTTGATGGACACTTAGGCTGCTTCCATGTCTTGGCTATTGTAAATAATGCTGCTATGAACATTGGGGTGTATGTATCTTTTCAAAGTAGTGGATTTGTTTTTTGGGGGATATATACCAAGGAATGAAATTTCTGGGTCATATGGTAGTTCCATTTTTTTTTTTTCCAGAGACCACCATTCTGTTTTCCATAGTGGCTGTACCAATTAATATTCTCACCAATAGCGTAAGAGGATTCCCCTTTCTCGACATCCTCGCCAACATTTGTTATTTGTGTTCTTTGTGATGATGGCCATTCTGACAGGTGTGAGGTGATATCTCATTGTGGGTTTGATTTGCATTTCCTTACTGATTAGTGATGTTGAGCATCTTTTCATGAGCCCGTTGACCATCTGCATATCCTCTTTGGAAAAATGCCTACTCAGTTCTTCTGCCTATTTTTTTTTTTTTATATTGAGTTGTATGAGCTGCTTGTGTATGCTGGCCATTAATCCCTTACCAGCCATTATCATTTGCCAATATTTTCTCCCATTCAGTAGGTTGTCTTTTTGTTTTGTTGATTTTTTTTTTTTTTTTTGCTATGCCGTGTGTGCGTGCCAAGTCACTTCAGTGGTGTCTGACTCTTTGCAACCCTACGGACTATATATAGCCCACAGGCTCCTCTGTCCATAGGATTCTCCAGGCAAGAATACTGAAGTGGATTGCCATACCCTCCTGCAGGGGATCTTCCTGACCCAGGGATCAAACCCAAGTCTCTTGTCTCCTGCACTGGCAGGTGGGTTCTTTACCACTAGCACCACCTGGGAAGCCCATTCTTTTGCTCTGCAAAAGCTTATAAGCTTAATTAGGTCCCATTTACTTATTTTTGCTTTCATATTCTTTGCTTTAGGAGATGGATCCAAAAGATATTGCTGTGATTTATGTCAATGAGTGTTCTGCCTATGTTTTCCTCAATAAATTTTATAATATCCAATCTTACATTTAGGTCTATATCTGGTCTACATTCAATATATTTTGGGCTTATTTTTGTATATGGTGTTAAAGAATGTTCTAATTTCACTCCTTTAGATGTAGCTGTCCAGTTTTTCCAGCACCACTTATTGAAGTCTGTCTTTTCTCCATTGGATATACTTGCCTCTTTTGTTGTAGATTGACCATAAGTATCTGGGTTTATTTCAGGGCACTCTCTCCTGTTCCATTGTGAGTCTGTTTTTCTGTCAGTACCATACTATTTTGGTTACTATAGCTTTGTAGTATAGTCTAAAGTCAGGGAGCATGATTCCTCCAGTTCTGTTCTTCTTTCTCAAGATTGTTTTGGGTATTTGAGGTCTTCTCTGTGTTTCCATACAAGTTTTAAAATTATTTTCTTCTACTTCTGCAAAAAAAAAAAAAAAAAAAACCCTGCCATTGTATTTTGATAGGGATTGCACTGACTCCGTTAATTGCCTTGGGGAGTATGGTCATTTTGATAATATTGATTCTTCCAGTCCAACAACATGATATGTCTTTCCAACTGTTTGTGTTATCTTCAATTTCTTTCATGAGTGTCCAAAAACTATTTCAGAGTACAGGTCTTTTGCCTCCTGAGGTAGGTTTATTCCTAGGTATTTTATTCTTTCTTGAGGTGATGGTAAATGGGATTGTTTCCTTAATTTCTCTTTCTGGTACTTCATTGTTAGCCTTCTGCCTTTCTTGTTCTCCATTAACTCGTGGAAAATTCACGTATCCTGTCCATGCCGATAATAGGCACACAGACTGCTCTTATCCGCCCCTCCTGCTCTGCTGTCTCTATTCAATTCTCAGTTCCTTCCACCTGGTAGAGTGTAGAACAGATCACTGTGTCCCCAGAAATGGCATGCCTATCTGCCCTTCTGCAGGCACCTGTCCTATTTGTCCAAAGACTGTTGGCTTACCAATGCTTCTTCCCCATGAATGCTGCAATCACCTATCCATCCATCCATCCATTTTTCTGTCCATTAATCTATGCATGCATATAGCCTTCTATCCCTCCATCTATCCATCTATCTACTTATTATTCATCCATCCGTCTGTTCATCCATCCATCCATCATCTATCCACCCATCCATCATCCATTCATCCATCATCCATCTATCTATCCATCATCGATACCTTCATCCACTTGACAGTTATCCATTGATCCAGGCCCCATTCTTGGCCCTGGACTCCTGTCCACTCCAGACTTTCCACTCTCTCAAGGCTCCTGTTAACCTGGGTTGGGTGGTGGGGAAGGGAAGGAAGTGGACGAGTTGGCTGAATGGGGCAGTAACTCTGATGCAGACAGTTCCTGCTCCCCAGCAGGTGTGTGAGTGGTTGTCTGGTTATTTACATCTCTGTCCTCAGCCTTTGGTCTTGATCAGTGGTTCCTATCAGACCAGCATCTACTGGGTCTGCTCCCTGTGAGGCACCTGCATGCGTGAGTTCATCTCATCTGTGCCCTCTGACATGGTGCCCCATTCATCCCATCTCACAGATGAGAGCGCTGGAGTTGGAAGGAGTCAGGTCCTGTTCCAAGTCTACCAGAATGATGGCAGCCTGGGGCGCTTTGATTCTCCATGGTTGCTACCGCCTCGGAGGGAGGTTTCTCTTCCCCACTTCTCCCTGGTTTTACTCTTCACAGCAGACATTCTCTGCTCCTTATAGTAACATTCGTGAGTCTGCCCTCTATGAGTTCATCTAAGTCTTTTGGGGAATGTTTTAATTTAATTTTGCTCCTATAATTTCCACTCCCCACCCCCCCGAGTAATCGCCTCCCTCTCTTTTTATTTCACTCTTCCATGGGCTTCCCTGGTGGCACAGATAGTAAAGTGTCTGCCTGCAATGCAGGAGACCTGGGTTGGGAAGTCCCTGGAGAGGGAACTGGCTACTCACTCCAGTACTCCTGCCTGGAGAATCCCATGGACAGAAGAGCCTGGGGGGCTACAGGCCACAGGGTCAGAAAGAGTCGAACACAACTGAGTGACTCACACTTTTCTGTGGAATGGGGCTTTTTTTTTCCTTCCCTTTTTCTTGAAATGTTAGGTGAGCGAGTCCTGGTTTATGTAGCCACACTTCAGACCTTTAAGGCTTCCCCTCTGCCTTCTCCCAACCCTGCTGTCCAGAGGGCAGACTCTAGCTTTATTAGCGCATCTTCTCCATGGTTCCCGTCCCTGGATTGCTTGGTTCTTGATCACCCCCGGCTCAGTCATCCCCCCGGACGGGGACTCTGAGGCCAGGAAGGGGGTCAGATGCTGCCTCCTCACAGGGGCCGTGGTGCTGCAGGAGCCATGGGGGCCGGGGCACCACCGGGCAGGGCCGCACACTCCCAAGCCTGGCGCGGGGCTCAGAGCTCGACGGGAAGGCTCCTGGCCAGGCCCCTGGCCACCCAGGATGGCTCAGGGACTGAGTCTGGGGCAGGAGACGGGGCGGGTGGCTGGGAAGAGAAGACTTGGGGACAGGTCATCAGAGAGCCTCAGGCCATTTCCTGGCTCCTGAGTCTTTAACTCAAAGTCATAATTAGCTGTCGTTTTGGTTTTCTTTTTATTTATTTATTTTTGAAATACTTATTTGGCTGTGGGATGGGGGCGGGTCTCGGTCAGCACTCAGGATCGTCGCTGCATCATGTGGATCTTTGCACCACATCCCTAGTTGCAGTGTTGGCTTAGTTGCCCTGAGGCCGGTGGGAACTCAGTTCCCCAACCAGGGATTGAACCTGCCCTTGCAAGGTGGATTCTCAACCACGGGACCACCAAGGAAAAAACCTCCCCTTTTTAACGGGGCTTCTGTCTGTGCACCTGATGCCGCCTGACACCTACCACGGGGGTGCAGGCAAGGGAGGGGAACAGGATCACGGACGTCTGCGAAGATGGTCAATATTTTTATCCTGGCCAGCCAGACTGTTCAGCCTGGGTGCTCAACTTTGACCCTGTAGGGGATGCCTCTGGAGGAAACTTATTTACATAAATGAACAGGCATGGCTGGGTGCCATTAAAACCTACTTTTGGGTCTTAAAATTTGAAATTCATAAATAACTTTCACATGTCACAAAATACCCTTCTTTTGATTTTTTCCCCCAACCACTTACACATGTAAAAATCACTCCTAGCTTTCCTGCATACAGAAACAGGCTGCAGGTAAGAGTCAGCAGGACCTGGAGTGCAGGAGGGCTTCCCAGGCGGCACCAGTGGTAGAGAACCCACTAGCCAACGCAGAGATATAAGATCCCGGGGTCAGGAAGATCCCCTGGAGGAAGGCATGGCAACCCCCTCCAGTCTCCTTGCCTGGAGAATCCCCATGGACAGAGGAGCCTGGCGGGCTACAGTCCATGGGGTTGCAAAGAGTCAGACACAACCAAAGCGACTTAGCACGTACTTAGCACTCACGCATGGAGCGCAGGGGACTCTTCTCCCACAGGCCCCAGAGTTTCGCCAGGAGAGCACCTTCTCCTTTCTGAGAAGCTGGGTTTGGAAGGAGGCCCTTCCCTTGTTGTAAGCTGCACAGCCTTTTTCTCCCTCCATGGACTTGGCCTTCTCTGAGCTCTCCCCCCGGGAAGCCAGGGGGAAGTGAAGGGTGATGGATATCCTGGAGAGCCGAGGTCAGGCAGAGAGTGGGGAGGTCCCCTCCTGGGGGGAGGAGCTGGGTACCCCTTTCAGGCAGGGCTACACCAGGATGTCAAGATGGAAGTCAGGGGGCCAGTGATGGGATGGGGTGCAGTCAGGGAGCCAGGGTGGACAGGGGCAGGGCCAGGAGCACATTTGGGCAGCAGTGACCTCAGCGAACTCACTGTGCAAGCTTTTCTGCGCACCTGCTCTGTCCAGCCTGAGGATACAGCAGCAAATGAGACCGAAACCCCCTCCATGTTGTTTACGCGTCAATGAATCAGGAAGGCAATCGAAAGAAATCTGACACATCCAGGTGTGGACGGACGCGAAGGAGGAAAGGCAGGAGGGCGCACTTTTGTGCAGGCCACGGGGAAGGCTTTTGGGGGCCAGTGACATGGGACCGAGACCCGAATGAGGGCCTCAAGGGAACCCGCCGTGCGGAGGAAGCCGGACGTGCAGAAGCCTCGCCGGTCGAGAAAGCGCAGGCCGGCCTATGTCGCTGGAGGGGGCCGGGGGAGGTCAGGAGGTCGTGGGGGTCAGGCTGTCCAGGGCTCTGGGCTGTGGTGAAGAGACCCTGGAGGGCCTGTGACATGAAGGCGCTCGGTGTGGGTTGGTGGGCTGTGGGGAGCAGGGACTCTCGATGCGGACGTGTCCCGGCTGAGCCCAAGTGGCGGGCGTCTAGCCGGCCCAGAGGAGCCGGGTGCCCCCCGCGCGGTGCGCCTCGTCTCCCTGCCCCTCTCCCTCTCCTCGTCTCCCTCCTCAAGTGCGAGGGCAGCGGGCTGGGGCAGGGCAGGCCCTTCCTTCCCTCCGGGCCGCTTCTCCTTCCTCCCGGGTGGGAGCAGCCCTCACGCCGCGGCCCCAGCTCCGGTGCCTCTGATAAACCTCACCATCTGCAGCTCCGCCGAGACGCTGCCAAGCTTCAGTCTGACAAGCGATACGAGACTTGGAGACACACCTCCGGTTGGCTGTGCGCTCCGTGCCAGCTCTGCAGCTCCCCGCTTTCCCCGCGGGGCCCATATGTGTTGCTTCGGGTTTTTAAAAAAGCACATCGCCTCCCGTCCTCCCGTTTTACCAGGAGAGGTGAATCAGGACTTGGCAGCAGACAAAGTGCTGAGGCTTTTTTCGTTTTTTTTTTTTGGCCTCGGGCACAAGTGCTCTAGTGGCTGGGGCTCCGTGCTCTCAGACAAAGGGGTGGAGCTGAGGGTGGACACGCTCGAGCCGTTTCACCGCAGCCAATGCTGTCCAGGCAGCTCCGGGCTTGGTCTTCTGGGTTTTGAATACTGAGCTCGGTTCAGCCAAGGCCACCTAGTTGGTAGAAGTGGGAGACATGTATACAGTTTAGCACAGGGCTTGGCGCATGACAAAATCCAATGACTATTTATTCAATGATCCTATTACTGTAGCCTTGATTGCACTGAATGTAATCCTTATTGCTCTCAGGGTTGGCTCCAGGGAGGTGTGTTTGCAGACATAGAACACAGCTTCCTCAGTGTGGCTTTCTCCCAAGCAGGTGAAAAGAAGCTGGATTCATTCATTCTTTCGCTCTGCAGAGGCAGCTGCTCTAGACCTATGGGGTGACGTGGTGGGCAGAACCCTGCTCTCAGGGAGCCCACATCCCCGAGGGAGAGACGGGCAGTAAAGACAGACTTGAAATTAGTTGTGAGGAGTACCAAGAAGATGAGGCTGGGCGTGGGATCAGGGGAAGCCTTTTGGATAAGATGACACGTGGACCAACCCCCGAGAAAAGCGAAGGAGGAGCCAGTGGGAGTCTGGGGAGGAAAGTTCCGGGCAGAAGGAGGAGTGAATGTTCCTGAGGCCAGAGGCGCCTGGCTGGCACTCCTGAGGAGCGGCAGGGACTGGGACGAGGCAGGAGAACTGCTAGGAGCCAGTTTGCAGGGCCCTGACCTTGGATCTGGAGGGGTCGGAGCGCCGGGCAGGCAGTGGGCAAATGGGTGTGTGCCCAGCCCTGGATACACAGGACCCCCCCCTGCTGTTGCTGAGCCTCAGCCATGGGTCGGGCGTGGACACTGGGAGCCCAGGTGGGAGGTGGTCCCACCAGCCCAGCCCAGCCTAGCCCAAGGGCGCAAGGTAGAGACACAGGCTGGATCCCGGAAAAGTCATCATGGGAGGGCTGCTGGGCTCTTGGGACTGAGAAGAGAATCTAGCGGGATGGCCCTGCCACAACGCGACAGGTGGAGCCAGTGTCTGCTGGACTCTCAAAGTGGGTGTCCTGACTAAGGCTGAGAGGCGAGGCCAGGGCTGGAGACAGACAGCTGGAGCCATCGGCTGGTTATAAAGGCCACAGGACGGGGCCACCCAGGAGGAAGTGTGGTTAGACAAGCCAGGAGACCCGGGGCCTGAGTCTGTGCGTGACCAGACTTCAGAGGGACCAGCAGGGACCAGACCAAGCCCAAGGTAGAAAGCCAAGTAGAACCCGGGACGGGGTGTGGAAGCTGGGGTGGAAATGTGTGTCCAGAGGACGGGACGCTGAGCTGGGTGGAGGGCTGATGCATGGACAGCAAGATGGGCCCCAGGAACCCCTGGACCTGGCAAAGTCACCACCCCGACAAGGTCACAGTCTCTGTGCGGTGGTGGGGACAGAGCTGATCGGCTGTAGGAGAGACACTGGAGACAGAAAGTGCAGACAGCTCTTCTGGGGGGGATTTCTGCACAAGGGAAGAAGTGGCTAGAGTCACAGGCCAGGCGAGGAGGGAGGTCTCCCTTCTAAGATGGTTCAGGTACGGCACGTCATTGTGTGCGTGAGGGCAGCGGGGTCAGCGTCTGGAGCAGGATGGGACCTGTACCTGGGTGCAGAGGAGGATGGAACCCGGTCCCTGGGTGTGGAGGATGGGACCAATCCCTGGGTGAGAGAAGGACGGGACCTGGTCCCTGGGTGAGAGATCAGGACCCGGTCCCTGGGTGTGGAGGACGGGACCGATCCCTGGGTAAGAGGAGGACAGGAACTGGTCCCTGGGTGTGGAGGACGGGACCGATCCCTGGGTGAGATGAGGAAGGGACCTGGTCCCTAGGTGCAGAAGCACACGGGCTGTGGGTATCCGAAGCACAGGGCGTTGCCTTCCAGTGGCTTCTGTTTTCCCTGTAAGCAAGGAGGAAGGTTATCCGTGATAGAGGAAGGAGGTGGATGGGAAGGGAGGTGAAGAGCAGAGATGGTGGGAAGCGGAGACAAGAATTCCTATGCACCCGCTGCTGGTGGGGTTAGTGTCTCGAGTGAAGGGACCCAGGTAGGGCTCCATGGCCTGTCCTCTCCGGTCACATCGGGCACTTGGAAGAGGCTGTGAGTCGGATTTGGCCAGAGTTAGGGTCTCGCCCAGACAGGAGGAGGCAGGCAGAGGGGACAGGTGGAGCACAAGAGGCAG
Source organism: Odocoileus virginianus (assembly GCF_023699985.2). Classification (NCBI taxonomy): domain Eukaryota; kingdom Metazoa; phylum Chordata; class Mammalia; order Artiodactyla; family Cervidae; genus Odocoileus; species Odocoileus virginianus. The sequence goes on along the minus strand of NC_069696.1, from coordinate 11,180,806 downwards.
TGGGTCATTATAAAGATGGAGCATGGCAGGGAGTATAAAGATGGACCGTGAAAGTCGCTCAGTCGTGTCCGACTCTGCGACCCCATGGACTATACAGTCCATGGAATTCTCCAGGCCAGAATACGTGAGTGGGTAGCCTTTCTCTTCTACAGGGGATCTTCCCAGCCCAGGCATTGAACCCAGGTCTCCTGCATTGCAGGTGGATTCTTTACCACCTGAGCCACAAGGGGAGCCCAAAGATGGAGCGTGGTGGGGGGTATAATGATAGAGTGTGGCAGGGGCATAAAGATGGAGCGTGGCGGGGGTATAATGATAGGCAGGGGTATAAAGATGGAGCGTGGCGGGGGTATAATGATAGAGTGTGGCAGGGGTATAAAGATGGAGCGTGGCGGGGGTATAATGATAGAGTGTGGCAGGGGTATAAAGATGGAGCGTGGCGGGGGTATAATGATAGGCAGGGGTATAAAGATGGAGCGTGGTGGGGGTATAATGATAGAGTGTGGCAGGGGCATAAAGATGGAGCGTGGCGGGGGTATAATGATAGGCAGGGGTATAAAGATGGAGCGTGGTGGGGGGTATAATGATAGAGTGTGGCAGGGGCATAAAGATGGAGATGGAGCGTGGCGGGGTTATAATGATAGAGTGTGGCAGGGGTATAAAGATGGAGCGTGGTGGGGGGTATAATGATAGAGTGTGGCAGGGGCATAAAGATGGAGCGTGGCGGGGGGTATAATGATTAGGCAGGGGTATAAAGATGGAGCGTGGCGGGGGGTATAATGATAGAGTGTGGCAGGGGCATAAAGATGGAGCGTGGCGGGGGTATAATGATAGGCAGGGGTATAAAGATGGAGCGTGGCGGGGGGTATAATGATAGAGTGTGGCAGGGTATAAAGATGGAGCGTGGCAGGGGGTATAATGATAGAGTGTGGCAGGGGCATAAAGATGGAGCGTGGCGGGGGGTATAATGATAGAGTGTGGCAGGGGCATAAAGATGGAGCGTGGCTGGGGTATAATGATAGAGTGAAATGATAGGCAGGGGCATAAAGATGGAGCGTGGCAGGGGTATAATGATAGAGTGTGGCAGGGGTATAAAGATGGAGCGTGGTGGGGGTATAATGATAGAGTGTGGCAGGGGCATAAAGATGGAGCGTGGCGGGGGGTATAATGATAGAGTGTGGCAGGGGCATAAAGATGGAGCGTGGCGGGGGTATAATGATAGAGTGTGGCAGGGGCATAAAGATGGAGCGTGGCGGGGGTATAATGATAGGCAGGGGTATAAAGATGGAGCGTGGCGGGGGTATAATGATAGAGTGTGGCAGGGGCATAAAGATGGAGCGTGGCGGGGGTATAATGATAGAGTGTGGCAGGGGCATAAAGATGGAGCGTGGCGGGGGTATAATGATAGAGTGTGGCAGGGGCATAAAGATGGAGCGTGGCGGGGTCATGGAGGGAAGATGGTTGTTGGGGGTCGGCCCTCAGGGAAGGGAGCTGAAAGTTAGGGGCTCCTTTGACATGGGGCTTGGTTTTGGAGCGAAGCACTTATTGGTGACAAGTGCTGAGTGTGAGCAGGGAGGTGACCTCTGGACGGGAGGAGGACACGGAGCTGAGTCAGAGGTCATCATGGAGCTAAGTTAGAGGTCATCACGGAGCTGAGTCAGAGGTCGTCTGTGTGGACAGCACGAACAGTGCTGAGGCAGGCTGGGTGTGAGGGGCTGACATCCTCCGGTCGGGGCCGGGGAGGTGGCAAGCTGACCCAGCCAGGAGGAGCTGGGACGAAGCCATCCCCCTTTCAGCACAGTTGTTTCCTTTCAGGCAGAGGGTCCCTAAGACATTGACCCTGGGGTGGGGGGGCTGCCAGGCGGCTCCTTCAGGTCAAAGGCAGTAAAGGGAGCAGTCAGCGAAGATGTCAAGGAAATTGGGAACAACCCTGTCCATCTTGCAGCCTTCCCTAAAGCCCTTCCCTGCGGTGCACTGGCTCCCCTCTGTGTCCGGGCTGGACTTGGTCTGATCTGGAGCAGGATGTGGTCAGGCCTCCCAGGATCCAGTTGGACCGCACGTTCATCACCCTTCCTGCACAAGCCTGCTCGGAGTACCTTCTCCTCCCAGCTCAGATGCCGCCTCCTGCAGGAAGCCCCCCTGGGGAGCTCCGCTGGAGGTGTTTGTCCTCCTCTGTGAAGACCCACAGCTCCTCCTTTGTCTGTTTCTGGTGTTGGGCTCTTGTTCCCATGGTTCCTATCTTGGGCAATGTTTATTTACATGCCTTCTTGTCTCTGTGGGAGGTGAGGTTTGGGGATGGACTTGACCCATGGACCATGGATGCTGGGGGATGGACCCTCGGCATCACTGTCATCTAACTGGGCGATGACAGGTAACTCATGCAGCCTCATCAGACTCAGCTTTAACTAAAAGTGGGGACACGGTGCTTCCTTTGTGGGGCTCTGTAGGACTCACTCACGCAGTTCTGGGCTTGGCACACGGAGCCCTGATGGCTGTTCCTCTCCTTAATGCAGAAGTAGCTTCGGACCAGCACACAGCCCTGTGTCTCCACGGGGCCTTACCAAATGTCTTTCAGGTCCGCATGCCCAATAAATATGCATTTGCTGAATTTGGGAAAGATTGCTGTAAAACTTTTCCTGTAACGTCTTTTAAAAATTCAGAGGGGTTGAAATATATACTCATATTTTTCTAGCTCCTAGTAAAAATAGTTTGCATATGGCTATGAAAAATAAAAATTGTCCACGTCCAGCTATGCCAGAACTATAGTTTTAAAGTATCAAGTAACAAAAAAGACTTTTCATATGACTCTACAAGGGAATGAATTGTGTATGAGACCTACCACTTTACATCAGAAAGAGTTTTTTCCTCAACTTACTAAGACCATTTATAGAGAAAATTGCTTTGAAAACATTCAAGAAATGGAAAGTGTCCTTTTTTCCATAGATGTGTCATTTTCCAATATCTACGAGTGTGTGTCTTTGGAAACATTTTATTTTACAAGAAGTGTTCAAACAGGTTCATCCTCACAATGTTTTATTACTATCCTGATTTTTAACACTGGATCTTTTGACTTTTCCTAAATCGCTTTTTATATGCAGATTTTCAAAAACATTAAAACCATCATCAAAGCCCTTATGCTCATTGATGTTAACACAACTGGTCTGGTCCAGCCACATGAGCTGAGGAGGGTTCTGGAGACCTTCTGTTTGAAGATGAAAGACGAGGAATACAAAGAGTAAGTAAGCAAAGGTGCGCTGAGACACTGCTCAGTCGAAGCATCAACCAGTTTCAAAATGGGTTCAAATGTCGGGTTTACTGGGTCCGGGCAGCGTCTTCCCTCCCACCTCCTCTGTCTTAACTGTTTTCTTTTTCTTTTTAAAATGGTTCTAACACTGGATTATTTTTCTAATATTTATGTTATTTATTTATGTGACTATGCCAGGTCTCAGTTTCAGCATATGAACTCTTAGTTGCATCATGTGGGATCTAGTTCCCTGGCCAGGGATCGAACCAGGCCCCCTGCATTGGGGGGTGTAGCGTCTTGGCCACCATACCACCAGGGAAGTCCCTGTCTTGACCATTTTTAAAAGAGATACTCAGTCGACATTCCTCCCATGTCCCTGAAGCTCTCCACGCGTTCTCAAAAGTGAGAGCTAACAGTTCACCAGCCCGCCTCGGGTGAGAGTCAGCTGGCCTGCAGCTCTGAACACATCTTGATTATTTGAGCCATCCATCACCAGGGTCTCCCTCCGCCTGCCTGGCACCACGCCCTCCGCCACCCGGGATTCCAGTTCACAGATGACTCCTGCTCCGGGCCCGGGGTTAGGAGAAGAGTGAACATTTCACCATTTATCCTTTGGTTGCTGCGCTGCCTCTTGGCCCTCCATCCTGATGTAGCAACGAAAGCCGACTTTTCCTTTGAGGTCTGTGCTTGCCGAGTTCAGGGCGGGCACAGCAGCAGCGGGGAATACAGGGGCCGCTCCGTGACATTTGAAAGCTGCGGCCACCTGCTCCTGACTCGAGCGCAGTGTGTGGAAGAGGCACGTTTTTTGAGTCTCCAATAAGCTCCACGCTCAATCAGCCAAATGCTCAGATTCTGTGGCTGCCTGACTTTTGAATGGACACCTCTGGAAGGGGAGCCCGTGTGTAACCTCAGTTAAGAGGTCCTTGTCGTCTTCCTGCCTTTCCCCACTTTTCTCAGCACCCTCCAGGCCATTAACAAAAGTACCACGCCTGATTATTTCCCCCTGAGCCTAAGGGTTTCACATCACACTGCAGTTATAAATCGCTAGTAAAATGGGACATTGTGGTTGCTTACGTCGTTTTATTAAATAAAAACGATGTTACCTCTGTTAGGAGAGGAATTTGCTCCCAGAGCAAGGAAGTCTGCAGGGCATGTGACAACAGCCTCACGGACCACGGCAGGGCCTGGAAAGCATGGAGACTTAAAATATGGATATTTCTCAGTCTTTTGAATATTTTCTTCTTCTTTTTCTCTTTATAACCCACCTCAGAATATAAAAGACATAATAGATGTTTTAATTTTTACATCTTTCCGACTGGGAAAATGTCCAGAATAAGATCCAAACAAAACAAATTAAATAATTTTGTGCATGCAATTATAGAACAGAAGCAACACTCTTCTAAAACAGGCAATCAAAATACAAAACAGTGTTTTATTTGACAATAAACCTTGTGTTTGGCACTGCAGTCTCCAACCTAGTAAATCTATAAAAAATGTTACTGTTTCCCCATCTCACAAGTATTGAATAATAAAGAACTCCACAAATTTTTATTTGAGATTTTTTTTTAAGCCTCAAAACAATACTGTTTGTGTGATAAGGCTGGAGGAACTTAACATAATAGAATTGCTTTCCTTTAGAACTGAAATGGGGAAGATCAAAAGTAGACCATTTCTTCAATTGCTTTAATGCTTTTCTTATTGAAGCTGGAGAGAATATAGTCTTTCCTTGAGAAGCTGCTTCAGTATTAGCTTTGCCTTTTCAGTGTTTCAGCAGGAAACAATGCATTTTTGAATCCTTTCTTTTATCTAACAGCTTTCTCTTTAATATCAGCCTTCAGCGTGGGGTGGGGGAGGGGCGCACGGGGAAGTAGGCGTGGTCTGGGCTTTGAAGCCAGGCTTGCTTGGGGTCTGGTCTGTGTCTGCCCTCCCTTGCCTCCTGGGCCTCTCTGAGATTCAGCTTTCTCTCAAAGAGACGGGACTCTGGAGCCTGCCTCTCCAGGATGGAGGACGTAGAGGAAAGTGCAAAGTGTGCCTGCCATGTGCCTGGCACGTAGTAGGTGCTCGTTTCACAGCGATAATCTCATTCTCATGAAGACTCCCAGGGGTGCCCTCTACTCTCTGAGAAATAGCTCTCTTGAGGCTGCAGAACACCATCGAGCCTGTGAAAACGAGAACTGGGGGAGACGATCATTGCCAGGTTCTATGCTTGGCCCAACTGTCCTGAGACCTGCGGGGTTTTCTCTTCCTTCCCCATCTCACACCCCTCTACTGTCCTGTGCACCGCCCTGCAGGACAAAATATTTGAATCCGGGTAAAATCATTTTTGTTACCTTGAAAAACAAAGAAACAAACAAACTCACTTGGTCAGCCTGCTGCCTGGGCAGATGAATGCAGCCCAAGGCGCAATTGTAGGTGGTGATGCTGAAGAGGTTTATGTGTCCATTGGCACCGTTTCCTTTGTCCCTGAAGGCAGTCTTCCCACGTGGCTGTCTTGCCCTGGGCATCTGCACACGTGTGACTTCTCCCGCCTGCAGATCAGGTCCCTGGGAAAATGGCCTTTGTTGCTGCATCTTGGGAATGGGTCTGACTTGGGATTGGGAATGCCTTGATTCTTGTTTTTAAAAAAAGAAAAGGCTTTTGAGATACTGCATCCTCGGGAAGTGCCGAGGCTTCATTTTTGAATGGTATCTGTAGGAAATATTACCAAGGGCTTGTGTCTGCCTGTTCTCAGCGACCGTGTAGCGGGTATTACGAACGCTGGTGGGCAGAACTTTAGGAAAGGTCAGGACCCTCTTGAGCCAGTACCAGTTGGAAGGAATGCTGAGTTTTCACAGGAATCGGGAGAGCTGGTGACAGGGTTTTTTTTTTATTAGGATGCTGACATTTTCCTGGAGCGGCAGAGCAGCGGAGACTTTCTGCAGGACAGCAACTCGGAAAAGAGCCCATCAGGGCCACCTTCTGGGTTCTTGTGCTGACAGCTAATGTTTGCCAGGCAGAGCCTATGGATGAAAGACGGAGCTATTTAGGGAGTCTCAGTGTTAGCATCTGGCAGCTATCATATCTCAAGATAATTTTTCTTACTAGGACAATAGGCAGGATTCACCAAAGTGGAAAAAAAAAAGGTATGCATTGAAATGAATACACGACATTATTCTTTGTTAAATTTGGAAAACAGAAAAATAACAAATACTTTAAGTGATAATTACTAAATTTTTTAGAAAGCAGCATGAAATTAGATAATTATAGAAACCAACGCATATGGAGACAATATAACCAAACATTTAAAAACTGTCAATTTTTTTATAAATGTAATAATGCAGAAATTATCTAGAAAACCATTTATCAAGTGGCAGATTTGAATAATAGAAATTTCATTTTGGAAAGAAAAAAGAAAAGAATCCAAACATTCCATTTATCTTGACTTTAAAAAAAGAGTGTCTCTGTATATTTCAGGAAGAGACATTGCTTAAGTGTTTCAAAAATTTCTCTTCCTATACATCCAAGTCCTAGAATGCTCCAAGAAACGCTCCCCCCTCCCACCTTTAACTGCTTTAAAATGATATGCCATCCCTGGCATGGCTTCTCTCTGTGAAATGATGTACTTGGTCAAGAAAGTGGGATGTGTTCTGTCCTCCCCCAGCTCTAGATTTGTCTGGTTATAGAAATCCTGTGCTGACTCATGGCCCAGATCCATCCCCCACCAATTATTAAAGGAAATGGGGCCTGCTTTTGCTGTCTGAGTGCAGAGGTGCCCCTCACCCACTCCCGCCAGAGAGGGGAGAGGGCCCTAAGGGTGCAGGTAAGGGCGTTCCTTTCATGGGTCCTAAGGCATTCCTGTCCAGTCATACCGATACACAGCCCTCTGGGGGCAGAGTGATGAGCTCTCCCCCCTGCCAAATATCCGCATTTTATTTATTTAATTTATTTTTAAATTGAGGCATAGTTGATTATGCTAGTTTCAGGGGTATTTGCATTTTAAAAATCTTACAGTAACATTTGCTAGGGTTTGCTTCTATTTTCTAGCTCTAGCTGGAGAAACGCGTTAAAATTAATGCCAGCCCCAGCGTAAAAGTACCTCAGTAACAAACCTTCATTTAGATGCTCTGTATCATAATTTCTGAATACTAATGAATGTTTCTATTTTAGGTTTGCGGAATACTACAATATTGATAAAGATGCTGCAGTGGATTATAAGGTTTTCTTGAAGAACCTTAGTTCAAACAATGACTTGAACCTTAAATATAATATGGGAAGTCAAGGTCAGTATTTTTAAAGCACACAGCTAAAGATTTCAGTATCCTTTGGCGTGGTAATTCCTTGTCCATGACTCTGTCCTGAGGAAGTGCTATAAAACATGGAAAATATGTTATCCACCAAGACAGGCATGGTATCCTTATTTGTAAGATAACATAGATGTCTGGCAACAGGGAAGGGGTTAAGTGAGTCACAGCTTATCCACATGGTAAATTGTGCAGCCGCAAGCAATGATCTTCACAAAGTTATAACTTGGCAAAATGTATGTGGGATATCAGTAAATGATTAGAAAGGAACTCTGAACCATGGATTGTCTTTTAAGTGGTACATCTCTGGGTATTTGATTCTTTCTGCTACCTCTGTATTTTCAAAAATTACTGATAGTGAACATGTAACTACTCTTTTAATAATGGGACAAATCTTGATACAAAAGGGGAAATGGTTGAGTAGTCAGTGTGGTTGTACCAGACAGTTAAGGCCAGGCTCACATAGGCATACAGCCTTGAGAAGGAAAAGCTTTCCTCGTGCTGGTGGAAGTCCCAGCCTCTGGCACGTGATGCCTGGGGTTGCACAGTTGTGCAGAGAGCAGGGGTCCAGCTCCTCCAGGCTGGACATATGAAGCATACAGCAGGAGGTGCTCCCTTCCCGGCTCTAGGTTGTTTGAAGAAGCAGTTTTCTTGCCTCAGGCGTTGGCCATGTGGGACCGGCTCATTCAAGATGGGTTGTCACTGTCTGGGATCAGCACACGTGATTGCAGCAAATATGCATGGACTACCTTCTCTGATTCCCTGATCTGCCTGGCTAGCAAGCTTAAAAAAAACTTTAAATTCTCAGATTTCAGCCCAGTTTCACTAACCGAGATGGCGAATAGCAGACCCCAGGACTCTTACTTTTCAAAGCCTTACTAGTTTGGGGAATTACTAGCAATATGACCTGCCAAGAACCCTATCATCCTTTACATTGTGTTAGCTCACCTGCAAGTCACTGTACTAATAGGCCCTTCACTGAGTACAAAGCCAAGTAAAATACTCTTGACTTTAAGAAGTGTGTGTGTGTGTGTGTGTGTGTGTGTGTGTGTGTGTTTGTAGGTATGTGTACGTATATATATGTGTGTGTGTGTGTGTGTTAATAGGACTAGTCCTATTAATATTTTAAGAAGATGGATAAGATAAAGCATATCACATAAAATAATCTTTAAAAAACATCTATTTATTGTGCTCTGTGTAGTTACTTTATAAACCTTAACTTTCAATTTTATTTTTCTCAACAGCTTTGTGAGGTGGGTATTATTATCCCATATCTTAAGAGGAGAAAACTTGGACTCAAGGGTGTTAAATGAATTTCCCGAAGTGACATAGCTAGTTTGTGGTAGAGTCAAGATTTGAGCTGTTAAGCTCCAACTCTTTTCAGTGCCTGACTCTTTGCGACCCTGTGGACTATACGGTCCATGGATTCTCCAGCCCAGAATCCTGGAGTGGATAGCCATTCCCTTCTCCAGAGGATCGTCCCAACCCAGGGATAGAACCCAGGTCTCCCGCATTGCAGGCGGATTCTTCACCAGCTGAGCCAGCAGGGAAGCCCAAGAATGCTGGAGTGGGGAGCCTAGCCCTTCTCCAGCGGATCTTCCTGACCCAAGAATCAAACTGGTGTCTCCGGCATTGCAGGCGGATTCTTTACCAGCTCGCTACCAGGGAACCACTCAGTTCCAAAACAAACTATTTAAATGCCTACAAGAGAAAAACAAAGTGTCATGGCGTTCATGGGAGGAAGAAGGATGTCTGATTAAGGGGGCACTTTTACAGGACTGGGGTTCACAGGATGCGTGTGATGAACACCAGGGGAGTGAGCACTCTGGGCTAAGGGCCCTTGGGGGTGACATGTTTGGCAGAAGCCTGGGGCTGTGCACACTTAGCTCAAGTGGGATAGGAGGTGGGATCTAGCCTGATTATAGAGCATGTTCGTCACCAGTAGGTTTATGTACCTAACTCGGTGATCACAGTAATCGACCTCACCTACAGAGTGTTTGTTCAGGGCCAGCCAGCAGGCTGGACATGCTCCTGTGCTGGGTCTTTTCGTATTTCCTGCAGCCCTGGTAGGCAGGCACTGATGTGGATGAGTAACAAGTTGAAAGAAACAACCAAACCATTCCTACCACCCAGGAATAACCACTGTCAGCATTATTCCTGGCATCTGTCCATACCTCAATACGGAAAGGAGAGACGGCTTTCTAATCCTAGTAATGTTATACGTCTTTGAATAAAGCTTCTGTTCCAGTTTTCAGATTCATTTCGATGATACAAACTATCCCTTTGTCAAATGGTTTTGCTCTTCTCTATTGAATACATTCTCTTGAAATGCTTTATTCTCTTTGTCTTCTTCCTCTGTATACATAAGGATCATCTTAGGTCTTTTAGCTACCTCTGTAATTTGATTTTCACTAAGAACCATGTTGCTAAGTCTACTTTATTTATTGGATAATACTATTTCCTTTGGCCTACTATATTGTTTTCCTCTCTCACTGTTTTATTATCTTCTTACTGAACTCTTGTTTTAATGAATTTGTGTTCTTATTAAAATGTTCTGTAAGTAATTCTGTACTTGAATTATGTTTTCTTCCAAGGTGGGATCCTTGATTTTTTGCATTATATTCCTCTTCTTCTTTATCTATCCACCAGCCCCTTCCCCTAACTTTTTTCCTATAGAGTTTGTGTCAAAAGAAATTTGGATTGATTGAGCATATTTATTCCATTATATTAATACATCTTCAGCTAATTTCAAATAATATAGTAATTCACATGAAGGGCTTCCCTGGTGGCCCAGGGGGCAATACAGGAGGCACAGGTTCAATCCTTGGGTTGGGAAGATCCCCTGGAGGAGGAAATGGCAACCCATTCCAGTATTCTTGTCTGAGAGATCCCATGGACAGAGAAGCCTGACCGGCTACAGTCTGTCGGACTGCAAAACTGTCGGACGTGACTTAATGGCCAAATAACAACAAAAAACAGCTCACATGAATTACAAGAACTTTAAGCAGCATTATCTGAATTCTTCTCTCCTTTGTTATTGCTGTTATATATCATACTTTACATACACTGTAAACACAGGCAAACCGTGCAGCTAGGTCAAAAAGGGGGAAAAAAAGCAAAACCAAAAGACTCCTCTGAAACCCAGGGTACATTTCTCAGCTTCTATTGTTCTGAGATTTCCTGTCTGTTCATTCATTAGTAGTATATTGTCCTTCATATTCTCAAACACTGTTACTTTAACATTTTAAAATACTTAAAATTTTTTTTATCTGGTAATTCCAACATCTAGATCATTTCATGATTTGGTCTTTACTGATTTCCTTTTAAAAAATGTGGATCATAGTGTCCTATGGTTTTTTGTTTGTTTTTTGTCTGTGTCTAGTAATTTTGGAAATTATCCTAGATATAGTAAATTTTGCCTTGTAGAGACTTATGAATTCTATTATGTTCCTCTGAAGAACTTAAATTTTTGTTTTAGTAGCCAGTTTACCTTAGTAGAAGACTAAACTCTGTCTTCCCTGAGGGGGTTAACATGTGAAATATTTGTTCTGCTGTTTCGCCCTTCACTGGGCATCTCGTTTTCTACTTTGCACATCTGTAGTTTCTGGTGTTAGCCAGAGATTTTGGCAGGTTTTATTCATAGGCTTTGGAGATCCTCTCCTCTCCTTTTTTCCTTTATTTTGTGCTTTCCCTCCTTACTTTCCAGTCACTGTGATAGTCCTGAATTCTCTTTGTTTGATTCCTAAAACCAGAAAGATCCTGGATTTATATCCAAACTCTAGCCACTTAGCATAATGTTCCAGCCAAGGCCTGCCCTCAGGCAAAAGGCCAAGGAAACAAGAAACTCTATGAGTTATTTTTCCATTTCTCCAAGTGTTGACTCCAGTTTATGTCATTTGCTTTCCAATACCTTCAGAGAGTTTTTTGTATATATTTTGGCCAAAGTTTGTCATTGTTGTCTGCTGGGAGGGTTGCTTCAGTGTGAGCCAATCCACCACGACCAGAAGCAAAACTTTCTGGCTGCCCATATTAAGTTTCTCCTTGCTTCAGTTTATCATAGTGTAAATTTTGGGGGGAAAATCGGAAGGGGGCAGTACAAATGCATAGGTAAAATTTTATGTTAAATTTATTTATAAATTTATATTTTATATAAACCATATAAAAGTTATATTTATAGCTATAAAACTATTTTACATTTAGTTTTTGCTTTGCTAATGTTTACCCTTTTTCCTTTTGCTTATTTTTATTACGTATTGTAAGAAAGGCGTCTCCAGTTCATGCATTTACAGTGACCCACTCTGTACATAGAACAATGTTTCTTTTCTGTTAATTTTTCATATTCCTGGATCTGCTGCTTTTGTTTTTAATAAGCCATCATCATCGCGCTTATCAAAAGCGCCATCCGTCTGAGCAGACGAGGAGAGGACACTGGAGTGTGAGTTCCTTTTGCTCCGCCTACGACACACACAGCTGCCCCCTGAGCTTGTTTTCCATTTCCTCTCCACTCCATTTCCAATCAGCCAGAATCCTTCCCAGGAGTTTTTGGGAAAATCAGGACGGGGCAGGAATTATTAAGCTGCAGAGAAGAGGGAAAGCTGGTCTGACCATGATGAGAGAGGAGCCACTGAACGTGGCACGACTGAATTTGTCAGCCACCTTTTGTGGCATCTAGAGCTGCTCCGCCCGCTTCCCGCATACTGTCCTGCGTGTAGAAAAGTCACCCACCATGGGCTGCTGCAAATGGATGAGCTTCCTGCTGGGGGAGCCCCCGTTAGAGTAGCAGCAGGCCCCCAGGGCGGAGCGAGCACAGGAAGAGGCAGCAGAAGGCAAGGGGGAGACCCCCTCCCCGAGGGAGAGCGGCCAGGCTCCCCACCCCTCAGCGAGTGAGGCCTTGCAGCTTCTGGGTTCAGAGAGCCCACGTCTCAGGCACTCGGAGTGCTGGAACCGCAGAACTCCAGGCTGTGTTCTAAAGGACTGGCTTTGTATTTTATCGTGTAGCCACAGGGATCCACTAGAGGAGACTTCCTTTTTTTCTTTTGCTTTCTTCTCTTTTTTCTGTTCTTTCCCTTTTTGTGTATGTGTGTGAGGTAGAAAATGGAATTCCAGATGACTAGCAGTTTGTTAACTGCAGCTGAGTAGTTATAAGTGTGCTTAATTTGAGTGGAGCTTATTTGCAGACATTTTAGGAAATAAATCTGGGAAACCATTTGTGATTCTCTGCAGTCGACTTTGAGAAAGAAAACAGCTATATCTTAGATTTATTTTATTCTCTTTTATTATAAAAGTAATACATGCTTGTCGCAAAAAGGCCAGAAAGCACAAAAACACAAAATCCCACTTCCCTATAATCCTACTGCTGTATTCTTTTGGTGTATTATCCTCCCAGATCTTATTTCTGATGCATAGATGGATGGATGGATGGATGAAACAGGAAAATACACAAAATAAGTGTTAAAGTAAAAATTAAATTATGATAAATTGTCTTTTCTTTCAATCATGAAACAGTTTCAAGGAAGATTTTTTGCATTCACGGTTTAGACAGGCCCTTTGTTTTTAATATCTGTGAACCATAATTTATAAAACCAATCTTCTATTAGTGGGTATTTAAGTTGTTCCATCGGAGAAGGCAGTGGCACCCCACTCCAGTACTCTTGCCTAGAAACTCCCATGGATGGAGGAGCCTGGTAGGCTGCAGTCCATGGGGTTGCTAAGAGTTGGACACGACTGAGTCACTTCACTTTCATTTTTCACTTTCATGCATTGGAGAGGGACATGGCAACCCACTCCAGTGTTCCTGCCTGGAGAATCCCAGGGACGGGGGAGCCTGATGGGCTGCCGTCTATGGGGTCGCACAGAGTCGGACACGACTGAAGTGACTTAGCAGCAGCAAGTTGTTCCATTTTCCCCCTGCTTATAAACAGTACAGAACATATCCTTGCCCATATGCCTCTGTCCTATTTTTCCTCTAGTATAGGTTCTAGAAGGGAATTTGAGAATATTCAAGTACCAGGTTTTCTGCATACAAACCAGAACTGATTTCTTTCTATGTCATTTGCCTTAATCCCTGCCTATTTGACAAGTAGGGAAAAATTAACTGGTGTTAATTAGACCTTTTAAATTACGAATGAGTCTGAGCAGTTTTTCATACCTTGCTTGGCTTTTTAAAAGTCCTTTTTAAAAATGTCAATTACCTGTTTAAACCTTAATCTATTGTGTGATTGGGGATTTATGTTTATCTTACTGATTCATGAGAGCTACTCATATATTGTGGAAATGAAGTTGTATTTCTCACATATATTAACAACAGTTTTTCCCAGTCATTTTTCCTTCATTGTCACCTGTGTGTCTTTAACCAAGTCAAAATTAAACATTTATGTTGTCAGGACTCTCCACTATCTACATGGTTCCTGGCTCTGACGCGTGCTCTGGAAAGGACTTCTCCCACAGTGACTATGTATTATATGATATTCATCTTACTTTTCTTCTTCTAATTTTACGGTTTTATTAGTCTACTTAGTGTAAATTTTCTCTGTCTAGATTTACCCTAGATAAGATAGCAAGTAGATTAATTTTATTTTTTTCTAAGGTGTCTAATAATTCTAATAGCACTCGTTAAAATGTGTATGTTTTGGTTTATTTGAGTCTTAATCTTTATCATGCCGGTGATGATGAAAAGGAAGTACTTAATACTTGAATTATGTTTGACAATTTTCATAAACTGAAGTTCTTTTGTTTTAATAGAGGTCCTGTGGGAGAATCAACGAGTCAAAAGTTCCAGAAAAGAGGAACCCCCCGGTTCTGCTATATCTGACAATATCTGGAAAAACTACTCCTTGGATGAAATTGAGACGGCCTTTTGTCTAGAGGTAAGATTGTTTTCGTAGCGCCAGGGTTATCTCAACTGTGAACCAAGAAAGTAAACAGCTCTGGAAAACCACCAGCCTAGACATTGTTTCTAAACTGTGTTTTGAACCCACCTCCATCTCCCAGAACACTGAGAGCTCCTCCAACAAAAATGCATGGATAATAATGACCATGATGAGAGACTGATTGTCAAGCACCTCCTTGGTGCCACTCACTCTCTAAATCTAATAAGAAATATTTAGACCTATATACAGACATGGTACAACTTTGCTGAGTAAAGTAAAGGAAGGCCTGAATAGATGAAGAGGTCTTTTCTAGTTGTGGACTGGAAGATTTAGTATTAACACATGGTCTCCCTATATCTGGGTGTGTATATTTATATGTGTACACAAATATACATATATATTTTTTGTTGTTCTGAAAAGTTACAGTAGAGGGCTTATGCTATCACATATATAATGTTTTATAAAGGTATAATTAATAAGACAGTATGGCAGCGGTGCAGCAGTGGACATTCAAACTGAATTAAAACAATAGTTGGTTAATGGACTGATATTGATATATGACTTTAGCATACAATGTGCAGCATTCCAGTAGAGTGTGATGGGGACAAGGGAGGAGAATATTCAGTAATTATTATTGAGATAATTCCCTAGACAACCACCTGGGGAAAAAGCTTGGAACTTTTCACTCTCCACACCAGAATAAGTTCTATATGCACCAACTATTTAAGTTTAAAAATAAAAAATGTGAATGAAAATTTTTAATCTTGAAATTTAGACTTTTAAGCATGAAGTAAAGCCCCAAAATCATTAATGACAAAGATTGGTAAATTTGTCTTAAAGTGAAAAAGCATTTGTATAGCAAAACTTTACATAAACAAACGATAAACTTGGCAAAGCATGTGCCATATAACTGACAGATAGAATAACTGTTCCTAACATATGTAGAACTTTTTATAACTTATTAATTTAAAATTTTCAGCGGAAAATTGTCAGTGAGAAAAAATAAACAAAGCCGATATAGATTAAGGGCATTGGAGGAAGGGGCACATGAATATTCCATTGGTGGATTAGTAAAAACTTGTTTTCCTTGGTTGTTGTTAATGAATTTATTGTTTTCATGAAAACACGGCGATTCCGAAACACATGACCATTACGAAAAGATGTAAGCAATTCTGAAAAGTATAAAGAAGAAAGTAATAAATTAAATCCACCACCCAGAAATAATCGAAGGCAACATTTGGTGAACATAATTCTAGGCCTGTCTTTATATATTAATAGAAGGATGGCTGCATCAGTGGGTGGGTGGGTGGATACACAGAGAGAAATAATTTTATAAGAAGAGAATCATGCTTCTCTTTACAAATAAGCCATATTTAATTTAAATTTCTTTGAGTTTACCATAAGTGGAAAAAAAAGTCATCATCATCAACCTCATAATTAACCCTTTTATGGGGCTGCCTTTTCATACCGCTCATGGGGTTTTCTCGGCAAGAATACTGGAGTGGTTTGCCATTCCCTCCTCTAGTGGACCATGTTTTGTCAGAACTCTCCTCTGTGATCCGTCCATCTTGGGTGGTCCTCTGTGGCATGTCTCATAGCTTCACTGAGTTAGGCAAGTCCCTTCGCCGCAACAAGGCTGTGACACCACTCTAATGGCAGACAGTGAAGAGGGACTAAAGAGCCTCTTGATGAGGATGAAAGAGGAGAGTGAAAAAGCTGGCTTAAAACTCAGCATTCAAAAAACTAAGATCATGGCATCCAGTCCATCACTTCATGGCAAGAAGGGGAAAAAGTGGAAACAGTGACAGGTTTTCTTTTTGGGGGCTCCAAAATCACCATGGACAGTGACTGCAGCCATGAAATTAAAAGATGCGTGCTCCTTGAAAGGAAAGCTATGACAAAGCTAGACAGCATTTTAAAAAGTGGAGATATCACTTTGCCAACATAAGGTCCATCTAGTCAAAGCTGTGATTTTTCTAATAGTCATGTACAGATGTAAGTTGGACCATAAAGAAAGCTGAACTCTGAAAACTTGATGCTTTCGAGTTGTGATGCTGGAGAAGACTCTTAGAGTCCCCTGGACAGCAAGGAGATAAAATCAGTTGATTTCTAAAGGAAATAAACCCTGACTGTTCATTGGAAGGGCTGCTGTTGAAGCCGAAGCTCCAATACTTTGGCTATCTGATGAGAAGAGCCGACTCATTGGAAAAGATCCTGATGCTGGTACAGCTTGAAGGCAGGAGGAGAGGGGAATGACAGAGGATGAGATGGTTGGGTAATATCACTGACTTGATGGACATGAGTTTGAGCAAACTCTGGGAGATGTGATGGACAGGGAGGCCTGCAACGCTGCAGTCCACGGGGTCGCAAAGAGTCGGACACGACTTAGTGACTGAATAGTAACAACAAATGGGGCTGGTGTCATCAGCGCCCCTCGGGTTTTCAGGCCTCGTGGCAACTCTGGAAGCTAGGTGCCGTTATCATCCTGGTTTCAAGCTGAGGAGACTGGAGCTTGAGGAGGTTTAACGACCTGCCCAGGTTACTCTGCCAGAGAGTCTCGGGCCCGCTCTGTACCCCGGGCCCTCTGCATGACGCAGCCCTCAAGTGAAGCCGAAGAGATTTCTGGACTTTGTATATTTCTTTGCCACAAGAGATATTAGGTCCCACGAGGGACTTTGAGACAAGAAAAAAGATTAAGAAAGCCATGAAGAGTTGGAGAAATGACGGAGTTTTGAAGGCTGTCTCAATTACAGACAGTAAGCACTGGCTCTGCTGGGAAACTCCTCGGGACTGGCCCTTCCTGTGTCTCCTCCACACTCCCTCCCATCTCACAGTTTTCTGCTGCTTGTCTTTTGTTCTGAGAGTTTGTAATATTTACATTCTGTCCTGTTACCATAATTCCCCCTTCACCTTCGTTTTATATTTACATGAATTCAGTGCATACCGCTCTATTCCAGTGCCCCCCCTTGCTTATCCCTTTCAGAGCACTTTATTTTGATTTATTCTTGGGTTGGCTGGATTTCATTGTCAAGTAATTCCCTCAAGAAAGGCTCATGGGTGCTTTATTCCCTCTGTTTTTTTTTTTTTTTTTTCATACTCTCTTCTGTTTTCTTTTTTTTTTTTATTAGAACAACTTGGCTGGATATAATTCTTCCACCATTCTTTCTTTTACTCAAAATGTTGTTTTTCTACAATGTCTTCTGGCGCTGGGTGTTCTTGAGAAGAACCCTGAGGTCAATGGATTTTTTTTTTCCCTTCTTGTAGATAATTTTTTTTCCTACCATGATGCCTAAAGTATTTTTTCTTGATCCTTGAAATTAAAAAGCAAAACTAAGCTCTCTTGGCATGGAGCATTTTGTTGGCTTCCTGGAACACAGTATATTCTTTTGATGAATGAAGATTCAGTTCTTCATTCCAGGAAAAATTTCCCTGTGTCATGTCACGAATACCTCCTCCCTCCACCCTTCCTCCCCACTCCTGTCTTCCTTGCAGATTTCTTTCTTTCCTTCAGTGGTCTCCCCACTTATCCTTACATTGGGCCATCTTTGTCTATCCTTGATGATAACCATCCTCTCTTAGGATGCCATCATCTTTATTTTTCCTCTGCTTTCATTGAGATTCTGTCAAGCCATTCTGGCTTTTTTGGCTTGCGAGATCTTAGTTCCCCAACCAGGGGCTGAACTCAGGGCCCTGGCAGTGAAAGGGCTGAGCCCTAACCACTGGACCACCAGGGAATTCCCAAGCCATTCCTTTACTGTTAATTTCAGCCTTATCTTTTATTCTTGCTGTTCCTAATTTGTTATTAGTTCCTTGGTAACATTTTTGTTTTCTATTTTTTTCATTGTTTTTATCATCTTCAAGCTTTTCTTTTAATGAATTTATATTCTTACTTAGCTCCTTTTTATCATATGAAAGCTTTGCTGTTTATATATGTATATATTTTGCTAATGTGTTTTCTTACCGATTGGGTTGTCTTCTGCTTGATGTTTGTTTCTTTTCTGTAGAGTGTTTGCACAGTTGCAAAACCATTTATTTTCATCCCATTTGTGCTTACCTTGAGATCCACTCGTATTATGGTTGTAGTCATATTTTCATTTTCGTTGCTGCACAGTTTTCTATTAGCTACATATACACAAATTATAGACTGTCCTATGCTTGGACATTTGGGTTGCTTCCGGTTTTGTGCTAATCCACATGATGCCACTGTAAGTGGTTGCCTGCATATCTTCCGGTGTGTATATGAAAAGTTCCTGGTGTGTGTGTGCAGAGGGAATTACACCCAGGCATCCCTTGCCAGGCTGCAGGGAACGCATTCTCACCTTTCACTGGCAGTGTCCGGTTCAGACACCAGCTCACACTCACACTGGGAGCGTACGAGAAGTCCCGTTGCCCCATGTGCTCACCAACGCTTGAAGTCATTAGTTTTTTACATTCTTGTAAGTCTGCTGATATTTAAATGGCATTTCAGCAATAATTTAATTTTATTTCTCTTTTTACTGATGTGTCAAACAACTTTATATACTTTGCAACCTTTCTTCAGAACATTTTTGGTAAAACTATATCCATTTTTAACAAATATTTATTGAGTACCTGTGTGCATGTGCGCCTGCTAAGTCGCTTTAGTCATGTCTGACTCTTTGCAACCTATTGGACTGCAGCCCACCTGGCTCCTCTGTCCATGGGATTCTCCAGGTAAGAATGCTGGAGTGAGTTGCCATGCCTTCCACTGGTGAATCTTCCCAACCCAGGGGTCAAACTGGCATCTCTTACATCTCCTGCATTGACAGGCAGGTTCTTTACCACTAGCGTCACCTGGGAAGCTCCTGTTGAGTGCCTACCGCTTGCCAAATTGTGCTTCATTTTAGATCATTATTAGTGAACAAAACAGACACAACCTTGGCTTTCATGGAGACTGCATGACCGTATATCAGGGAGAGAGATGTTAAGCAAATACACATTTACAAATATCATTTTCTTAGGGTGGTATGACAAAAAAGGACAGGGTGTCATGAGAGAGAATAATGAGGCATCTCATTTCAATTGGGGATCAGGGGAACACTTATAAAAAACACTTGTAAAAAACCAAAATAAATGTACCTTTTGTTTGTCTGTCAATACTGTGATGGTTGCCTTGTGTTGTTTCAAAGTATAGTGCAGATACACACTAGTTCTTATGGGAGAAGTTTCATGACATGTTGTTAAATGAAAAAAAAAATTTGTTAAAACTGAAAGTGTGGTATGGTCCCATTGTTGTAAAACTGTAATATACTCTTAAGTGATCGTGTTGCAGTTTTTGGAACACCATATGAAAACCTGTGGGCTGTGAGACTTCCGGGTATCTTTATGGCCTTGTTTATACTTTGCTGGATTGCTTGCATTTTTTCTTTTGTTTCATTATGAACAGTAACAATGAAAATTCCAAAAGAAGTTCTACGTGTGGCAAAGACATGACTTCTGTTTCACTCCTAGGCTTTTTTCCCCTAAGTGCTCTTGATTTTGTCAAAACACTTTCCTAGGAAAAAATCATATTGGAAACTGAATGTCATTAAGATATCAAAATTGGATTTCATTAATCCAATAAATATACCGAGACCAGACTCTACGTCTGTCTTTGGCTTCTTTCCACAAGTCTTCTCCCAGGCAGCGGCCTCTCCCTGAGAGATGGGTACAATTTAGCCACATTTTGGGTTAATTTTATGCAACTTTCTAAGGAGCTTAGGCCCCGGGAGTCTCTCTCTAGATTCTTTTAAAGATTTCCGCCTTAGATTTCCGATATTCCTGTGCACCCTGAGGAAGTCTTAATGAATGTACTTCTTCTTCGTTTAGTGGATAGAGATCCTTGTATGTATGTTTCCATGTTCCAGCAGCTTTTTAAAAAAATTAAAAAAAAATTGCTTTTTGGCCACGCCACATGGCATGTGGGATCTTAATTCCCAGACCAGGGATCGAGAAATACAGCTTTTAAAGACATCACCTTCTACACCAAGTTGGTGGTTCTTTTGTTTATCTTCTTATCACAATTAGCAGGAAAAAGTGAATTCAGACAAAGTGGAGAGGGTTGGAAATATTAAAGAATATTGTTATTACTCAATAATAAACAGCAGGAAAACCTTTGGAAATAAAACCAATCTTCACAGCATTTTTATGAGTCATATAAAAATCAGTGGTTAACCTACTTTACTGCATTTTAGAAGTCCCATAAGCAAAGCTCATTCACCCTGATTCTTTGTAATTCCCCATGAAAAAAAAAGGATAATTAAAGAAATGTCCAATGTGTACAATGTTTATGAAATTCTTATATTAACGATTTCCCTTACAGTAAAAGCAACTTCTATTTTTAATAAGATGCTACCAGCTTTTTGTTTGATTGACCTGACTTAATCAGGAGCAGCCTAGCATGGGCTCACAGTAAGGATGGCTTGCAAGTATATTAAGAAAGATGTATCAAACTGGCAGATCCACCAAGTATTTTTAGCTCTGAAATTTGAGTTAGAGCTATTATATGTGCTGTTTTTCCCCAAGAAACTTGTCTGCCTTGACAGTTGAGTAGCTGTGGCTGGGGATACTGTTTTGTAGTAAGCTCATCAATTAAACATTTGAAGTTCAGTACATGCCATAGTAACCTTTTTGATCAGTTTTGGGAAGGAAAATGTGAAGAGGTTTTGGTGAAAATAAAGTGGTTGGATGGCTCTGCGCCGCTGATTTCTGTGAATGCCGCACTCTCATTTTGATTCACCGCAGCTTTCCAAGTGCTATGAGAAGGTTGAAAAGGCCCTGAGTGCAGGGGACCCCTGCAAAAGTGGATACGTATCTTTGAATTACCTAAAGATTGTCCTCGACACCTTTGTGTACCGATTACCAAGAAGAGTTTTCATCCAGTTAATGAAAAGGTAAGAGTCCCATTGTTTCCTTGACATTCCCCCCCCACCCCAGACGTCAATCGTGAGAATAAGGAACAGCTTCATTTATATTTTATTAATGTCTTAGACTTTTTTTGCCACTGAAAATTTCAAATACATGCAAAAGTAAAGAGAATAATGCAGTGAACCCACGAATGCGCCCACCACCCATCTCAAACATTCCACTCCTGGCCAATCATTTCATCCCTACCCCAGCCCACCTCTCCTCTACCACAGATATTTTTGAAGCAAATACCAGACATCATATTTCATTGAAAAGATCTCACTATGTCTCTCGATAAGAACTCTTGCAAGAAACATGGTGCAAATACTGTTTCACACTTAATACAATTATCAGTAATATTAATAAACATCCAGTTGGGATTCAGATTTAACTGATTGTCTCCCATTTTCTTTTATAACTAATTTGAGTAAAGATCCAAGTCAAATCTGTATGTTCCAATTGATTGATCTGCCACAGTTTGTTTTTAATCTATAGGGACCTTCTCCATTTGTTTATTTTTTTCCTCAAGATGCATTCATAGAAGAGGTCTGAATTGCTTGTTATGTGGAGTTTCTTAGACTCTGAACCTGACTGATCGCAACCCACAGTGGCATGTCACCTGCTCTCCCGTCTCCCTCCCGCCACCCCCTGCCCCTGAATTGGTAGATACAGATCCAGGTACAATTCTGGGGCAAGAATGCTTCGCAGGTGGCAGCAAGCATGTGTGCACTGCTTACCTTTCTTGCTGAGATGTCAGCAGCTGTGTTGATCATCCCTGTGCCCATCAGATCGCTGGGGATCGTGAAGTGGTGACCCTGTGTGTGTCTGCTTTCTCCTTTTCTCACCTGGAGTGCTTCTGTAATGAGAGCTCCCCCTCCCAGCATTTGGTAACTAGGACACAGTGTAAGAGGCAGGAGCTCCTTGGTTCTTTCCCTTCGCTTACTGCTTTTCAAAACAATGAACTGTGTTCCCAGCATCCTCTAGCAGTGAGCAATAAGTGATTCTTCTTAAAAAAAATATGATCATGAACTCATGAGTGCTGACATATTTGGTGTGTTTCAATTTATTACAGTTATTATTCCCTTCGATGCTCAGTTTGCCGTGTCTTGGCCAGGGGAGCCTTTTCGTGTTGGCTCCCGAGTCCTGCTGTGTAACCCTTATAAGTCCTTGGGTAGCACTTCTTGGTGTCACGGAATGCCCCAGGCACTTCTGGGACATCTCTTGCCCACACCTGGAGTCAGCTGTTTCTCCCAGGACCCCTGTTTCCTTTCAGTTGGAAGTGGTATATATAGACCAACCTCTGGGTGAGGAACACTGTCTTTGGTTTACCCGGCTTTCTGTCCAGGTAACTAGAAATACTTTTCTCTGGGGATGTAGGGTTGAGGCTGATGGAAGCTTGTTCTGCAAAACTCTGAATCGTTGGAGGACACCTCGGGGTTACCTGGTAAGGAGAGGTATGAGAGACAGAGAAGGAAAAAATAGTACCGACCTAGACCACGGCACTTCCTTCCCTGCTCAGCACCCTATGTGTCACCGTCACTCAAGTCTTTAGGTTCCTTTTAGTTTTGCACGCATTTTTTGTTTAATCAGTCAGTCACCACGCAATTCCTGAGCACTTGCTATCTACCAGGTTCTGTGGTCAACACTAGGAACTCTCTGGGGACTAAGAAAGCCATGATCCCTGCCCTTGAAGAACTTTACCTGCTGGAGGGGAGACTGATGTCAGCAAACATACATGGAATGAAATAAAATGCACAGTGTGATGGAGGCTCTCGGGCTTCCCTGGTAGCTCAGTTGGTCAAGAATCTGCCAGCAATGCAAGAGACCCCGGTTTGATCCCTGGGTCGGGAAGACCCCCTGGAGAAGGGACAGGCTGCCCACTCCAGAGTTCTTGGGCTTCCCTGTGGCTCAGCTGGTAAAGAATCCATCCACAATGCGGGAGACCTGGGTTCGATCCCTGGGTTAGGAAGATCTGGAGAAGGGAAGGGCTACCCACTCCAGCATTCTGGCCTGGAAAATCCCATGGACTGCACAGTCCATGGGGTTGCAGAGTCGGACATGACTGAGTGAGGCATATGAAGGCTGTTGGAGAGGTTGATAAGGACATAACGGAGAATAACGGGAACTCAGACCATTCTAGGGTGGCCTGGAGGGGCATCTCCGAACGAGTGAGGCCAGGGAGAGCAGCTCAGGGCGGAGCCTCCTGGGCGGGGCCAAAGCCCTGTTGGGGGGCTGCCCCAGGAGCCCTGTTCGGCAGAAGCCAGTGCCTGGAGTCGAGTTGACAAGAGAGCAAGAGGGCAGAGACGTGCGGCGGAGGCAGGGGGGGCCGGCAGGGACTGGCGGTTGTGGTGAGTGAGGGGGTAGCAGACAGGCTTTGTGGGGGGATTCCACCTAGAGACCCCATCTTCAGGCACAGGCTTCCTCCTTGGCCAGCACCTTCTTTCTTCAGAATGTATTTCTAAAAGTCGGATTCACCTGCAGAGTGTGAATTCTTTCCTGAATTTTTATAAGAATTGCCAAGAATTGTTGTTTTCTCGGAAGATAGCAGCGACTTGCATGGCTGTCAACGCAGTGTGAGGGTTCCGGTTTCATATTGTTTTCAGTGCTGAATATTAACATTGTATTAAGATATTGATGACCTAAGAGGTATAAAATGGTAGCCCCCTTATTGCTTTAATTTATGTCTCTTGGAGGGATTGTTGAGGTTGGACATTCCATGAGCCCAGGATGCTCTTCAGGTCCTAATTGGTCAATGGCCCCACGGATGGTTTTTCAAGTCATTTTCATCACCTTTTTGTTTAATAATTTTTTATAATTATTTCATTACTCACAGAGAACCCTTTTCTGTCGTGGGTGCTGCAGCTGATTTCCCAGCTTGTTATTTCCCTTTCATTATGATTCCTCATTGTTTAGAAGTTTACATTTTAACATAATCAAACGCATTAATCTTGGTCCTTTGCAATGTCTTCTGTTGCTTCTATCAGTTACCATTCTTATCCAGGCTTGATAAAAGCTCTTTTCTACCCTTCTTGTTTTTCCGTTTCTTTGAAAACAAAATGCTTCAACCCCTCCTGAAATAAGGTGGGTATCCCAATTGAAATATTTTTTTCCAAACAGATAATTTATTTACCACCACCACTTTCTATGTAATCCTTTCCCTCCCGTTGTTTTTAATGTCCACTTTGTGCCATTAACTCTGTCCATCATTTGGTTTAATGTGTGTTTCTGTATGCTCTCCCGCCAGTCTATAGAGTCCTCTTGTACCAGGACATTTCTGCCCACGGTTCTGTCTACAGAGCCGTCCGACAGCCCTCATGTTTTCTGCTGAGTCTCGGGAGGGGACGCTGAGGTGCCTGCTGTCACGCTTCTTTGTCTCTCCTCTGTTTCTTGAGTTCACATAGTGATTGCTGAAGGACTCACCCTGATTACGTCACCTTCTAAGCCAAGAAGGGAGAATCCGCCGGCTTCTGCCATGAAAGCAGTGGCCTCCGAAGAGTGAGTGAGAGAAGGAACTAGCGTCCTGGGCAGCTGGCACTGGGGCGGCCCTGCGGGGGGCGCTGGCCTCTGCCTTCCTGTGCTGTCCTTCCAGGCCCCCGAGAAGGCGGTACCGTTGGGACACCTGGTGTTGCCAGAAGAACTCTTTAATCCCTCTCAATGTTTGTATTCTGAGCATCACAGGAAGCCGTGCGTAGTCTTCTAAATGTAGACTTAGTCTGTTTGTTAACGTACCAGGACGTGCCCATGATTGTACTGGACATATTCTGTGTGACTTTTGTGTTGAAACAATGATTTAAGGGTTCATTGAGAAACCTGTCCATGACTGTTGACAGCTCTATTCATAATCACCCCAAACTGGAACCAGCCCAAGGTACCTCAGCCGGTGATTGGATCAGCAAGCTGGTTTACATCCACACGATAGACTATTTCTCAGCAACAAGAAGGAGAGAACTGTTGATACCTACAACATGAGTGACTCTCAGAGACGTTTTGCTGAGTGAAAGAACCCAGTCTCGAAGGTTCCTACCATAGGATTCTAGTTATCCGATGGTGGGCGAGAGGAGACTGGTGGTTTCTAGGATAAGGGGTGGGGGAGGGCCTGACTCCAGAAGGGAGGCTGTGGAGGACGAGGCAGTCCTGGGTTCTGTGTGGGGCGATGGTCTCGTGAATCTACACATGCGATAAATTCATGTAAATGTGTACATGCAAACCCATTTTTACTGCACTTGAAATTGAGAGATAAAGTTTTAAAACTCATCTCTTTTTTAAGGCAAACAATACAGAAATGAATATAGGAGGAAATAAAATAAAATCTAAACTCTCATGCCCTACAAAATGATTTCAGAAATTATTCTCCTATCACATTTAAGAATGGAAAGAAAAAAAGGCATTTTTTTTAGTTTATTTTTAAAAAATACTCCAGATCTAGGGCCTAAATTAAAAACTCTTAACAGCTTGGTAATGAGACATAAAATCTTGATCCAAATAATATGTTAGGGACGTTAAAAGCTATTTTCCATATATATTTTTTAATGTAATGGTAGGCTGTAATTGAACCAATATCTTGACCTTTATTACTAACATGCTGTGCTTTTCATTGTCGCCTAGCCTTTTATATAAAATAGATCTATTAAAAACAAAACCAGTGTTTAAATATGAAGAATGAGGTTTGCGGGAGAGTTGAGAGGATGGAATAAATGCTGTGACTTGCACATTCACCAGAGCCTGGGCTTCATCCATCCATCATGTGAACAGGTCCCCACTCAGAAGCATCTCCCGGTGAGAAATTTCCCATCCACGCTGGGAACATTAGTAGCCTGGCAGAGCTATGCAAACAAAAAACAAGCCATTTAGCCCAAACTATATGAAGTGTAGAAGCAATACCCTGGGATATATTTTCAGTTATTGCCCAAACCTTTTTTAACCCACATGTCTAGGATTTCTTCTATTTGTGTGACATTCTAGAAGAGGCAAAACAGTGGGAATAGAGGAGAGATGGTAGTTGCCAGGACTGGGGTGGGGGACGGTGTGATTCGCGGCAGGCAACAAGAGATTTTGGTGTGAGAGAGCTGTTCTCTGTTGACTGTGGGCTTTTTAGTCCAAGTGCACTGGGCAGGGTCCAGGCAGAAAGCAGATGGCATGTGAGTTTCCCGAAGGGCCTTTTACCCCGGCGACGGCAGGACGGAATGTGCAACCAGTAGAAGGGAAAGCGTTTCTCTCTCCTAGGTCTGAAGGGGCAAGAGAGGAAGGAGTTAGTGAGAGGAGCAAGAAGGGTGGCTGAGGGAGGGAGCCACCCAAGAGCAGATAAGGCCTTCAGCAGGAGTGTGGCCAGAGCCACGCTCAGCCCAGCAGTGAGGGGCCGGGGGGGCGGTAACCAGCCTGCTCTCTCCTCTTGCCGTCCAGTCTCCTGCTGCCGCCCCCCACTGGCCAGCCCGTCTGACAGCCAGAGGCACGGGGGGCCGGTTGAAGCAGGTCACCAGGATGCTGTGGAGAGGGGAGGAGGGCAGAGAGTGGATCTGGACGGACATGTCCGGCACTGGCCATTCTCAGGCTCAGCAGTCTTGGAGGGATGAAAACCCTGGTCCTTTGTAGAGATGAAAGCCTTGTGTCCCCAGGCAGGAGCTGCTCAAAGTCCCCACATGAAATCTAGGATGTCAGCTCTATGAAATATCCACAGCTGCGTACGAGATGCCAGGGGCTATATGGATTTGCACACGTGAATGCCATCATCACCTGATTACATTTGCAATAATCTGGTCAGTTTCTAATACCCAAGTATTAGTAGTTTTTGCATGGGTGGCCAGGTGATTTCAATGGGAAGGTTATAGAAGTCAATCCTTTTCCCACCCCTCATCTGTACACGTTGCCGGCGGCACAAGTGTCTACACTCACCCCACAGAAGTGGTATTCCTTTTTGCTCTCTTATGAAGGGTGGGGTCTCCTCCTTGCCCTTTCCTACCGTCACAGGCCTTATTCCATGGAGAGCAAAACCAGTGTGAGGATTCTGCAGTGACTAAGAACACTCACTCCAATTATATTTTCTGAACCTGGAGGAGCAACCATGGGATGACTCGATGCTATTACTGGACCCACTGCAAAGTGGACTTGAGCTCCATCTCGTTGCTGTTCATTTGCCCAGTTGTGTCCAACTCTCTGCGACTCCATGGACTGCAGTACACCAGGCTGCCCTGTCCACTATCTCCCAGAGTTTGCTCAATCTCGTGTCCATTGAGTCTGCTCCATCTACCACCTCCATGCGGACCTACACACCATTCTGGCCCTTTGGTTCTTCAGAGATTATCATTAGTCTGGAGCCACTATCTAATAATCCTGAATGTGAAAAACAAATTTGTGTTTCTTCTCACTTACCCAGAGGTGGAGTCACATGCTGCTATAAGACCCCCACCTGGCTTCATGGGATCGGAAAGATAGACTGGGAATAACAATGGACTCCCAGCATCAGAATCCAGAGGGATAGGGGCCTGAGGAAATAAGCGGAGCCCCTGGGGCATTTTTAAAGTCTTGTTGAATTTGTTTCAATGTTGCTTCTGTTTTATGTTTTGGTTTTCTGGCCCTGAGGCATGCGGGATCTTAGCAAACCCATACCCCCTGCATTGGAAAGTGAAGTCTCAACCACTAAACTGCCAGGGAAGTCCCCGGAGGCATTTTTAAGAATTAAAAAACCCAGAAATATCCACCCTTGTGACTTTGGTTAATAATGGTTACTCGTGATTAGCAAAATTATCAGCTGACTCTGTTTTTTGAAAATTACGTTTATTCATGTTGATTACAAAAACTGTATAGGCTCAAACTAGAAAATAGAATAACTGATAAAAAAAATTACCCATAATTGTAATAGCCAAAGATGGCCACTATTAATATTTTGGTCTATTTCTTTGCAGAATTTTTATGTGTGTGCATGTACACACACTCCATACATGCTTAACATAGTTGATGCCGTATGAAAAATAAATTATGTTCTGTTTTCTTACAGATTACATCAGGAGGATTTTTTATGTTGTTAAAAAAAAAAACCTTTGAAATTAGATTAATTTTTAACAGCTGCCTGATGTTTTGTCAGCCATTGAGTCAAAGGTTTTGAATGCTTCCAAGGTTTACATTCAGTTTTGCTAAGATGCCTTTCAGAAAGACGTTGATTTATTCTCGGGAGTGAGGTTCGTGAGAGTGCTTTTCGCCAGCATTTAACATTGCTGTCTTTAAATACTTGCTAATTTCATAGGTGAAAGAACAGTGCCTTGTTGTTATTTTGATTTGTATGACCTTGATTGCTGTTGAGTTTGCATGTTTTTCATGTTTAACAGTTATATGTTCTTCCTTCATGAACAACTGTTTGCTCAGGTCCTTTGACCATTTCCTGTGTTTTAAAAATATTTTTGTCCCAGTACAAGTCATATAAAGTTCTTTCTCAAGTGTATAGTTTAATGGGCTCCCCTGGTGGCTCATATGGTTAAGAACCTGCCTGCAATGTGGGGACCTGGGTTCGATCCCTGGGTTGGGGAGATCCCCTGGAGAAGGGAATGGCAATCCACTCCAGTATTTTTGACCAGAGAATCCCATGGACAGAGAAGCCTGGCAGGCTACAGTCCATGGGGACACAATGAGTCGGACACGGCTGAGTGACTAAGACACGTAGTTTAATGAGTTTTGGCAACTGTGTGTATTTAGTAACCACTCCCTTAGTAAATGTATGGAACGCTTCCATCACCCTGCATTTCTGCTCCTGCACTTTGAAAGCAGTCCCTCCTCTGACCTCTCGGCCCCAGGACCACTGGTCTGCTCTCTGTAGAGCTGCTTTCTGTAGCTCTCTGTGAGCTGTCTGCTCACTGTCACTATAGTTTGACTGTTTCTCGGCGTTCTTACAAATGGGATATGTGGTCCTTTGTGTTTGACTACTTTTTTTTCACTTTCCAAGTTTTAAGATTCATCCATGTTGCTGCACATCTAAATGTTCCACTCATTGTTATTGCTAAGTAGCATCCTGTAGTATTTCCCAATTTGTTGGGAAATATCCCATAGATATTCCCCAATTTGCCTATCTACTCACCCATTGATAGACATCTGGTTTGTTTTCAGTTTGGGGACATTGTAAAAAACGTTGCTATGAACATTCACATACAGGTCTTGTTTTGTGTGGACATGTTTTTATTTCTCTTGAGTAAAATACTTAGTAGTAAAATTGCTGGATTGTATGATGAGTGTGGGCTTTCTAGGTAGCTCAGTGGTTAAGAATCCACCTATGAATACAGGAGACTCAGGTTCAAACCATGGGTGGAGAAGATCCCCTGGAGAAGGAAATGGCAATCCACTCCAGTTTTTTTTGCCTAGGAAATCCCATGGACTGAAGAGCCTGGCAGGCTACAGTTCACGGGATCAGAAATCAGTGGGATACAACTTAGTGACTAAACAGCAATAACAGTGGTGAGTGTATCTTTAAATTTGTAAGACACTGTCAAACCACTTTCCAAAGTCACTGTATCAGTTTGTAGTTCCACCAGCAGTATGTAAGAAAGCCAGATGCTTCACTTTCCCACCAAAGCTTGGTCCTGCCGGTCTTCCTAATTTTAGCCATTCTAGTTTTCGTAGAGTTATTTCTATTTTTCACTCTCATTTTTTCTGATGACTAGTGACTTTGAGGCTCTCTTCATGTGATTTTTGGCCATTTGTGTATCTTCTTTTGTTAAGTGGATGTGCAAATCATTTGTCCGTTTTTACAGGGTTGTTCCTTTCCTGTTACTGATTTGTGCATGCGCGGTTGCTCTGGTGTCGCCTGCACTGGTCGGTGTATTCCTCACCACTTGTGCTGTTCTTTATGTGTTCTGGATATTAGCTCTTTGTCAGATACATATTTTTCAAATATTTTCGTTCAGTATGGCTTGCTTTTTCATTTT
Organism: Odocoileus virginianus; assembly: GCF_023699985.2. Taxonomy (NCBI): domain Eukaryota; kingdom Metazoa; phylum Chordata; class Mammalia; order Artiodactyla; family Cervidae; genus Odocoileus; species Odocoileus virginianus. Next base: position 11,150,607 of record NC_069696.1, on the reverse strand, counting down.
TTTAACTTGGTCTTTTGAAGTACAAAAGTATTTTTGTTTTGATGAAGTTCATTTTATCCATTAAAAACTTTATGGGTAATTTTTGTGGAGCTCATTTTCAGAAATCTTTGCCTAACCCAATAGCACAAGGATTTTATCTTACCTTATCTTTTCTTTTAGAAGTTTAATAATTTTAGCTCCTACATAGGTCCATTTTTAGTTAATTTTTACGTATGGTGTGAGGTAAGGGTCAAGGTTCATTCTGTTCCTGCACAAATATTCATTTGTTGAAAAGGTGATCATTTCCCTAATGAATTACTTTTCACCTTATCAAAAATTAATTGTCCACATACATCTCAGTATGTTCCTGGACTCTGTCCTCTTCTAGAAGTTATAAGAATACATCTTAAAACAGCACCAGCTGTTGTCTTGATTAATGTAGCTAAATTGTTAAGTCTTGAAATTAGGTTGTGTAAGTCCTCTATACTTATTCTTTCAAAATTGTTTGACTGTTCAAGGTTCTTTGCCTTCCATTCAGCTTGTCAATATGTTTTTTTAAAAAAGAAAGAAAGCAAGTTTGCTAAGATTTTGTGAGTACATTGGGGAGATCTGCCATTTTTCTGAGTACATTGGGAAGATTTTTTCACTTTAATAATATTCAGTTTTCCATTCCATGAGCATGGTACATCTTTCTGTGTATTTAGGTCTTAAATTTCCTTAGGCAAGATTTTGTTGTTTACAGTGTTCAGATATTGCACATATTATGTTGTATGTATTCCTAGGTACTTTTATTTTTTGATGCTAATGTAAATGGATTTAAATTTTTTTCATTTTCTCATTATTCATGGCTAATACTAACAAATACAATTGATTTTTTTTTTGTTATTGACTTACAATACTTTGACCTTACTAAATTTACTGGTTAATTTGTTCTAATACTTTTATTGTGGATGTCTTAGTGTTTTATAAATAGACGGTCATTGTGCCTCTAAGTAAAGGCAAGCTTGCATCTTCCTTTGCAATCTGTATGCCTTCTTTTTTTCTTTCTTGCCATATATTACTAGGTAGGGTATGACAATAAAGACATTAAGTACAATGCTGAGCAAAAGTGGTGGGATTAGACACCCTTGCCTTATTTCTGACCTTAGATAGAAACCATTCCATCGTAAACTGTAGTGATGTTAGCCATGGGTTTCTTGTAGATGCCCTTGATTTGGTTAAGGGATTTCCTTTCTATTCCTATTTTGCTGAATTTTTAAAACCGTGTATACTGATTTTTGTCAAATGTTTTCCTGCATCTATTCTGATGATCATGTACTTCTCCATTATTCCACTAATATTGTGAAGTACATTGATTGATTTTCAGATGGTAAGCCAATTTTGCATCCTGGGATTAAACCCCACTTAGCCAAGATAGATTATCCCGTTGATATATTGTTCGATTTTATTTGCTAACATTCATTAAACATTTTTTGGTACCTCTTTTCCATGAGTGATAATTTGTCTAAAGATGCCTTTTCTTATGAATTTGTTTTGCGGGGGTGACACTGGCCTGGGACTGTGTTGGGGTCTGTTTCCTTCTGCTCTGCTTTCTGACTGGCGCTGCTCCTCCTCCTGCTGCTACCGTCACTGTTACTGCTGCTGCTAGCGCTCCAGTTTTCCTTAAATGCTTGGTGGAGCTCATCTGAAAAGCCATTTAGGCTTCAAGTTTTCTTTAGGGGAATGTTTGCATTACAAATTCCATTTAAAAAATTAATATAGAGCTATTCAAGTTTTCTGTTTCTCCTTGGGTCATTTTTGGTAATTTGTGTTTTTCAATAAATGTCATTTCACCTTAGCTATTTCTGATGCTCTTTTTATTCCTTTCTGAGGAGCCAGGGTCTCTGTCCACTATCACTTTTGCTCAGCCTGAAGACCTTCCTTTGTTGAGGAGTGTGTGTGCTGGTTCCAAATTGGGAAAGAAGTACAGCAAGGCCGTATACTGTCACCCTGCTTATTTAGCTTGTATGCAGAGTACATCATGTGAAAAGCCAGGCTGGATGAAGCGCAAGCTGGAATCAAGATTGCTGGGAGAAATATTAATAACCTGAGATATGAAGGTAACGCCACTCTTAATGATAGAAAGTGAAGAACTAAAGAGCCTCTTGATGAAAGTGAAAGAGGAGCGTGAAAAGTTGGCTTAAAACTCAACATTCAAAAAACTAAGATCATGGCATCTGGTCCCATCACTTCACAGCAAATAGATGGGGAAACAATGGAAACACTGAGAGGCTATTTTTTTGAGCTCCAAAATCACTGAAGATGGTGACTGCAGCCATGAAATTAAAAGACTTTGCTTCTTGGAAGAAAAGCTATGACCAACCTAGACAGCATATTAAAAAGTGGAGATAATACTTTGCCAACAAAGGTCTGTCTAGTCAAAGCTATGGTTTTTCCAGTAGTCATGTATGGATGTGAGAGTTGGACTATAAAGAAAGTTGAGCGCCGAATAATTGATACTTTTGAACTGTGGTATTGGAGAAGACTCTTAAGAGTCCCTTGGGCTACAAGGATATCTAACCAGTCCATCCTAAAGGAAATCACTCCTGAATATTCATTGGAAGGACTGACGCTGAAGCTGAAACTCCAATACTTTGGCCACCTGATGTGAAGAACTGACTCATTGAAAAAGACCCTGATGCTGGGAAAGATTGAAGGCGGGAGAAGAAGGGGATGACAGAGGATGAGATGGTTGGATGGCATCACCGACTCAATGGACATGAGTTTGAGTAGGCTCTAGGAGTTGGTGATGGACAGGGAAGCCTGGCATGCTGCAGTCCATGGGGTTGCAAAGAGTTGGACATGACTGAGTGACTCAACTATGTGTACTAAAGATGGATTCCCTTAGGTTTCTTTTATTTAGAGAAGTCTTTATTTCTCCTGCAGTTTTGAATATTTTCTTAGACTGAAAACTCTGTGTGACCATTCTTTCTTTCAGCACTTTATCATCATGTTCCACTCCTTTTGGTCTCCATTGTTCTGAATGAGAAGTCATCTGTTAAGCTGTTGTCCTCTCGTATGTAATGACCTTCTTGTTGCACTGACTTTCAGCTTTGTGACTGTGATGTGCCTTTTGGCCTGCCATTTCTCGTGCACCTACTGTTTAGTGTTTGTTGAGCATCTTAAATCTGTAAAGGTATATGTTAATCAAGTTTTTGGGGAAATTTTGGTTCTTATATTCTCAAGGTTTTTTTTTCCTACCCTATTCTCTCTTTTCCTTCTGTGACTGCAATTACATGTATGTAAGACAGTCTTATGTCTTTGAAGCTTTTTTCATTTTATAAATATATGTGTATTCTGTGTTTGTTCTATTTGGTGGTTTTGGTTGATTTGAATTTATATTCACTCCTTTTCCCTTCTGTCCTCTCCATTATTTTGTTAATTCCATCAAGTGATTTTTTAAAAAATTTCAGGTAGTATTTTCATCATTCTAGAATTTCTGCCTAATTCTTTTTATTATATCCAGTTCTCTGTGAGATTTCCTATCTTTTGACTCCTTTGGGGCATGTTTTCATTTATATCATTGATGATGCTTATAATCATTGCTTTAAAAATTCTTGTCTGATAACACCACCATTTGGGTTATTTGGGATTCCTCTCAATTGGCTTTATTTTTCTCCTTACTAATGTTTCATTTTCCTGGTTTTTCATATTCCTACAATTTTAGATTCTATCTTAGAAAGTTTGTTAAGTCATGGAAACTCTAACTTCTGTCATAATTATTTTTCAATGGGTATTGTTTCTTTTGTTTTGGTAGGCACTTATCTTAGTTGAACTCAGACCACATATTCTGTTTCTTGGGTGGCAGTTCTGACTTTAATTCAGACCTTCTGTGTTTAGCTACAGTTTTTAGTAGGTCCTGATCACATGAGATTCAGAAACCAGTCAGAAATGTGGTGAGATAGAATTTGGGGATCCCTCTCTGGCTCCTTTCCCAGGATTTCTCTTTCTCTCTAGGTTTGTAGTTTATCTGGGCTTATTAATCTTCTAGTTTTCTAAGCTATAAAGACCACTTTTTTTCCCCCTACTGGTGCCTTTGCTACCCTCATGTTACAGTGCCTTGGCCTGGGTTAGATGCACTGACAATATTCTTACAACTCCCCTCTTCTCAGCATAGGTTTCCCACCAGAGTCCGCTCTTTAGTCCCTCTTGTGCGGCATGCTTAGCTGCTCAGTTCCCTTGACTCTTTGCAACCTCATGGACTCCAGGCTTCTCTGTCCATGGGATTCTCCAGGCAAGAATACTGGAGTGGGTAGTCATTCCTTTCCAGGAGCTGAACCCTGGTCTCCTGCATTGCAGGCAGATGCTTTACCAGCTGAGCCACCAGAGAAACCCCTGCAGTGCTTTTAGGTAGCTGCTCTTGGTATTACACTCAGAGTTCATTATGATTATCTCTAAGAGGATTGGTCCAGAAGGATCTTAGTCCACCATTACTGGAAGAAGTCAAGTTAATATTTTCATATTAATTTGTAAAGCACTTTATGTTTTAAGAATATTAACAATTTGTTATGCATCATCATGAAAAATGACTTTGTAAGTCTATTGTTTGGTTCAAACTTTTAATATTTCTGATATACAGAAATTTATTATTTTGATGTAATTAAATAAGTTTGTGATTTCTTCTTTTAAGTTTTGTTCAAAAATCCATTGTCATTCAAATATCAGATAAATATACACCTAGATTTTTTTCTTTTTTCCAAAGGTCCTAGTTTTTATGTTTAATTTTTTTATATCTTTTGAGTTTATTTTTCTGTACTATATAGAGTGATATTTTTCCCAAAGAGCAAGGTAATTTCCTAAACATAATATATGCAGCTGATCATATTTTTAATAGTAGTCACAATGTTTCCAATATAGAAAGTTAATTTTTAACCTTTTAATTTTCACCTTTAAATTTAAGGTGAAAATATATAGCATTAGCAAACTGTAAATAGTGCTTGAAGTCTGGAAAAGAAAGTTTGTGAAAATATATAGCATTAGCAAACTGTAAATAGTGCTTGAAGTCTGGAAAAGAAAGTTTGAGTAGGAAAGATGAAACTTTGTTTTGTATGTTAATAGCAAGGCATTAAACCTCTGTGACAATCTACTTATTGTACACCTGATGAAATCACTTAGTCAATCGCTGTCTTTCTCATGACCACATACATGGTGCTAATAGCAGAAGTAATAACCAATCAAGCATTAGCTGGTATAATTGTAATCATAATTGAAGTGCTATGCAAGTGTTAGCTGCTGAGGATGCTAATACTTAGGTGGTGATAAATGCAATAAAGGATAGAGACATGCTGCTGCAGGACAAACAGCCCTGCCTAGGGAAATAAGAGGAGGCTTCCTTGAGAGAGTGATGATTAAGTTGAGGCTTGCGAGAGGAGTAGAACTAACTACCCAAAGTGTGGGAGGTAGTGAGGGGGAATGTGGCAGTTAGCAAAGGCAGTAGCAAGGTTAAGGAACCTGTGGCAAGAAAGAGCACAAGCATTTTGAGGAATCTAAGGTCCGGCATGGCCGGAGCTGAGAGCAAGGGGCAGCATGGTACAGGATAAAGACGGAGGTGTGAATAGGGTCAACTGTGCAGACTGTGCTTACTAAAGAACTGTAAGTTTTGTCCTAAGAGCAATGAGGAGTCATGGAAAGATTTTAAGCAAAAGAGTGATCATATTTGCATTTCAAGAACAGCAGGCTGATTAAAGTGTGAAATTATTTCAGTGGAAGGCAACAATAGGTACAAGGAGACCAATGAGATTATTGCAAAGATTCAAGTGAGAAACGATGGTCATTTGGCACGATACGTGGATGTATGGATGGATGGACAGTTGGGTGGATGGGTGCAAATGTAAACCTCAGTTGAGTTGGCAGCACTACAGTCTTGTGTGTGTGTGTGTGTGTGTGTGTGTGTGTGTGTGTGTGCGCGCGCGCGCGCGCTAAATCACTCAGTCGTGTCCAACTCTGCAACCCTGTGGACTGCAGCCTGCCGGCTCTTCCCTCTAAGGGATTCTCCAGGCAAGAATACTGGAGTGGGTTGCCGTGCCCTCCTCCAGGGGATCTTCCCAACTCAGGGACTGAACCTTTGTTTCTGACATCTATCTGCATTGGCAGCAGGCTCTTTACCACTAGTACCACTTGGGAAGCCCACTACAGCCTTAAAGCAACTTAATTTTGTTTCCCACTGTCCCTTTAAATTTCCTCAGTTGGATTAGTTCTTTTGGCCCCCGGATGAAAAGTATGAGCAGACTTTGATTTTTCTGGTTTGTCTCGAATCACACGAAGAGCCCCAGCTTACTAGTTGCAATAGTTAGTCGCATATCATGGTCAAAGCTGTAGACCTGATGTAAATGTGAATCGCGTTCCCGGCCCAGTCGGGGCCTGCTGGGGCACAAATGGACTCTTCCCCTCTGTCCGCTGTGCACTTCTCTTCCTTCCCCATATTGCAAACTTGGGTTCTGACTCCTCCAGGGTGGGAGTGCCCAGAGGAAGGAGAGAAAAAAAGGGGAGCAGGAATGTTTGTACTGAACTGGCTCTGCTGTGAGCTGGAGACGGCGTTCTCTGGGCCTACCCAGTGTCTCTCTGCAGGCGTCTCCTTTCAGGAGAGTTTCTGCTGGGTCTCTGGGTTCCACACTGGGCTCTCACATCTGCAGCTCTTTGATGAAGGCAAATGCGTCTCCATCTCAGCTGATCACTTCCTTCTTCCCTCCTCAGCCCCTGGGAGCCTAGAAATAGAGAAGGAAAGCCTCCCTTTACTAAGATCTGTTCATTCTCCCAAGTGGCCTTCTTGGGCAGGACCCGATGACCCCGTGTATCTGTGTGTGCACGCGCACGCTTGCTGCCCCGAGAGTGGCCCAGGTCGGATCCACAGGAGATCCTCTGCCTTATTTCCCTGACGACTCTGAGAGTGAGCCAGCCGTCTGGCCAACACCCACTCTGCCGCCGCCATTTTCGGTCGACGGCTGAGCAGCTCGTCTCCCGTATACATGATTTCTGTTCTCTGAAACACAGGACCCTGCATGGCAGGAGCGCCCAAGTAGAACACTTCTTCCCACAAGGCTTGAGATGTGGGTACACATTGTCCATCCTGCGTAATGCTGGGCTTGGGACTCTCAGACATATCTAAAGCTTTTCACCCTAGATTTTCTCTCTTATTCCTCTATTTTCTGGACCTAGAACATGAACATCTTGGGGCTTTTATTCTGCCTAGCATGCCAGTTGAGCTCTTCAAATAATGAATTTGAAAGAATTATTTCAGGAGCATTAGAATTTTTATCAAATACCTTAGTTTCTCCCTTCAATGTATGCTACATGGAGATGTACAGTCAGTTTGTTTTTTCCTTGCTTTTAAAAAACCAATTTGCAGTATTATTTTACTAAATTATTTTGTTTACCTTATATACAAAATTTCATATGAATTCACTGCTGCCATTTTAGTTCAGTAGTAAGCACTTAATCCATGCAGTGTTACAGAATTTAAAATACTATCTTTGTTTTTTCTAATCCAGATTTGGACTTAAAACCACCACTAAAGTCAATTGGAAGCAATTTTTAACATCATTTTATGAACCTCAATATGAAGCTAGCAATAAAGCTCCCTTGATGAAAAGAAATAGGTATGTAAAAGAAAAAAAAAAAAAAACTAAGCTAAAGTTTGGTTACACATATCATAATATGCAAAAGGTTAGAGAATATTCAAATTACTTTTTCTTCATTTATTGAATGACAAATTAGTCTTCATTGAATAATTACAGACTTTTACATAATAATGTATAGCTTACAAATTATTTTCCATATATTTTTCTTATTTAAAATTACCTTAAACTGTAAGGTGGGTATAATTATCACTCCAACTTCTAGATGCAAAATAAGACATTAAGGGAGTCTGCACTAGATCATAGGCTTAATGAGTCATGGAGGCGGAATGGGAGCCTAAATGTCCTCAGTGCAGACACCCACCCCGCCAACATCAGTCTCTGAGCACTAAGTGTCTTCTTGTAGAATTGGGTATAAACATGTAATTCTTAAGTGTTATATGGAAAAGAATAATGTATGCTAACTTGTTTTCCAGCTGCACCTGCCTGGTGCATATACTGTGGATTATCTGCCTTGAGTGCCATTATTTTCATTTTCATGCTAATGTCTATTATAACTTGAGATTTCCGTTATCACATAAATCGTGGTGGGGCCCCGAAACATAAAACAATACTTAACGGTATGACATTTTAGCATTTAGACTTTCACTCTAAGAACTGTTTTATGTTGATGTACACACTGTATTGATCACCCTATATGAATCTTAAGGAAAGAAAAAACAGCCTTTATAACCTCAGCACATTCATTGAAAGCACTACACTCCATCGTAAAGTGAAGTATACCACAGAGTTAATTCCCATTTCACTAGGTCCAATCCCTGTCTCAGGGTTTATAAATATTTAATGAACTGCCCTGGTCCCCAGCCTTCCAGGTATTCAGAGCCCCTCGCCCCTCACACCCCAACCCCCAACAATACATGCAGTTCTATGAGTTCGTTTCTTAAGTAAAGTTACTTCTATTTCTTTATAGTTTTCTTGTCCCACAGTGCCTTGTTCAGGACTGTACAAATTAACCTGTGAACTTTATTTACTTTAAAAGAGTAGTTCTCAACTGGGGAGCGTCTTGGCCCCCCAGGAGACGTTTCGCAACGTCATGGGACATGTTTGGTTGTCCCAGCTGGGGCAGGGGTGCTACCACTCTCCACTGGATGCAGCCGGGAGATGCTGCTAAACATCCCTCAGTGCAGAGCATGGGACCTCCACCCCACTCTCCCCTCCTACCCTGGCAACAAAGAACTGTCCAGCCCCAGCGTCAGTGGTACTGTGGTAGATAAAACTGGTGCAAACATACCCAGTTCATGCCAGTGTTTGTGGTCTTCAGAAAAGCCAGTTTCCAAGTCGCGTGAAGAACTCAGACCCAGCATTCTGCTACTTCCTATGTTCTGTAAAAGTGGTGGCAGGGCTGTGTGTGTTTACATGTTCTTGCACAGCTGGAAAAAGCTAAGACGGCTGTATAGATGCAGCAGTGAAGTCCCCTAAATGATCTGAGAAATGTTCAGAGCCAGTCTGACTCACCGCCATTCTTTATTTCGTGGGACATGTCAAACCGTGAACCCTGAAAAGGGAGGCTGGTGAGTGTATGTTGCCAGGAGGGTCTTCAGCCTCCGCTGTGATCAGAATCCCCGGTGAAGCTGGCTCTGATCCCCCCAGTGGATGATCATGGGCCTCCAAGCGTACATGCAGGCTGCTGGCCCTGACCTCGGGGGATGAAAGCAAGAGGCAAGTAAGGGAGGTGGGTCTGATAATAGAGGTGGTCACGGCCACTGTCAGCAGTGAGGGACACTTGTGAAGGTCGACGTCGTCACTGTTTCAAAACTGGAAACGTGTGTCCTCGGCGATGTGGGCAAGTGCCCCCACAGGGAGGTGCTGGTCTCAGCAGTGATCTCAACACTAATCAGTTTGGTCTCAACTGTGATCGCAGCATCTTTTTTTGAGACCAAAGGCCTTAACTGGCCAGACGGCTGGCCACAACTAGCCGGCAAGGGAAGGGGAGAGTGATGGGGCTGTAAGACTAATTGATGCCTGTGGGAACTGCGTGCAAGCTGGCTCCCTCATTAGGTACCACGTTGACTGAGTGACAGATGGGCCCACATGAGCACGTGACACTTTTTGGAAGAAGAGCCATCCAGAAATAAAGCGTTAGTATAGATGTTGTTAGGGTGATTTTTTTTTTTTTTGCATTAAGAACAAAGGTCAAGAACATAACCTTATTCCCGTCTTTCTCTTAATTTTGTAGCATCAACTCTAGAAATCAGGTTCACAAGGAAAACATTATCACGAAGTTATTTAGACATGAAGATCACTATACATCGTTGAAGAAAGCACTGCTGATCATCAACTCTGTAAGATTTTGAAACTCTGGTGAAAAACTCACTGTTGCGAGGAAGGCTAACACTCGACAGGACCAATAAAAAACTGTATACTCATTCATTTATCACTCAACAAATATTTTTGAGCTCCCATTATATGCTATGGGCTTCTCTGGTGGCTCATTGGTAAATAATCCGCCTGCAATGCAGGAGAGGCAGGTTTGATTCCTGGGTGGGGAAGATTCTCTGGAGAAGGAAATGACAACCCACTCTAGTATTATTGCCTGGGAAATCCCATGGACAGAAGAGCCTGGTGGGCTAGAGTCTACAGGCTTCCAAGAGTTGGACAGAACTTAGCGACTAAACCACCACCACCATTATATGCTGGCACTTACTCAGTGCTTAGGGACGCAAAGCCTGACCTCAAGAGCTGGGTCTGTTTGGGAAGATAGGGGACATAAAGTTTATTGCAGTGTAGTGAGATGAATGCCAGGGGATGAGAACAGCATGTGTCAAGATTAAGAATGAAGTGACTCATCACCATTAGCTGTATAATCAAGGACTAACCCTGACCTGTTGAACTTTCCTCTCATCCCCACCCTAGAGTTTTTGGGCTCATAACCAACTTGTAGCCCTTAATAGGAACATTTTCTTACTCCCAAAATAGTCTGTTTAGTTGCTTAACTGTCCTGCAAAGGGAGGCTTGTTCATGATTTTGCTTTAAACATTAGCTCCTGTCCCACTTTCACATTCATTTTAGAACGCAGCGTTTGGATGCTTTTGGTTCAGAGCCACGTCTCACAAGTTAGTTATTTACTGAGCACATCCAGTTACCGAATCTCTAGTAAATAACCAGGAGTGCAATGAACTACTTTGCCTCAGGGTCAAACACAGAAGGGGACTCCCCTGGGCTCTGGGTTCCCCTGGCCAAGCCATCCACCCAGGGACAGCTCTGTCCGTCTAGAATGCCTCCGCACAGCGTGGATTCCGAGCTCTGGGTTTTGCTTTGTCCGGGGGAGATGTTCTAGCTGGTGTGCCAGGCACAGTTCATCTTCACACCTACTGACCTGTTCTCTGAGACCGGCCAGGGTTAGGGAACCCATTCTATGTGCAGGCTCTGCCTTCAGTGATTTTTGTGGTATCCACTCACTTCAGCCTCTCGACACCTCTGTCAGGCAGACACTGTCGTTACCGTCACTCGATCCTTTCTGTTTCACCCTCATTTGCTGAGGAAAGGAGGCTGGGGGTGAGTGCCTGGCCCGGGGCTCCCCCTGCTAGCGGTGGGGCTGAGATTGGAACCAGCTGCCTCCCAAGCTGGCACACTTCCGCCCTGCACTGAGCCACCCGCAAGCGTGCTGACCCGGCCACCACTTTAAGATGAACGAAGGCTCCCGTGTGTTCACCCGCCTCAGCTTTTATTAGTATATTGAAGAAGTAATTTAATTAAAAATGGTGGAATCTTCACCTCCGCTAATGGAGGGCTGTAATAATGCTTACTGAGCCAAATCTCAGCGACTTAACAGTCCCTGATGTACCTCTGGACAAACAGCTGATGGATGCACACCGGAGAAGGTGGGGAATTGAGTGTCTGCCCTGTGCCAGACCGAACCCACAGGTGAATGAGGTGAAGTCCCCACTGCCGACAAGTTCACCCTCCAGAGTATCGCAGGAGACCGCAGCCATCACCTGCCGAGAGCCGCAGAGGTGGGGTTTCTGATGGGGACCCCCCCCACCCCACACCTGCCAATTATTTGCCTGGGTCTTGGTCACATTCTGGGACCTGGTAGGAGAAGGAGAGCAGAGGGGAAGAGCCAGCAGTGGGCACGGAATGGCATTTGGCCACAGAGGATGGCCCTGGGAAGCAGGGCCCACTCCTGCCGTAGAGAAGGATGCAGAATTTTTTAGAAGACAGGCTTTCGATCTGCTCCAAGTCACACCCCCTGTGGAGCTGTGTGTGCTGCCTGAGTATGCCGCCCCCAAGCCGAGTGGACCCCCTCACGCCACTGACTTTCATTTAAGTCAGGTGTGGCTCATGTGCTAGCACCCGGAAACAGTTTGTACCCTGCCTATTCATGTACTTCATTCTTGGTGTTGTTATCTGCAGCTCACATGATTTTATGAGTAGAACGTCCCAAAGAACCTTCAAAAGAATATTAGAATTCATCATAGAATCATTGGATTGTATCACTGGATACAGGGTCAATATACAAATATCAGTAATATTTCTATAAACTGCAATAAGCAATTGGAAAAAGAAGTTTTAAAGGATTATTGCTAATAAACCTTTAAAAAAGAAAACCCAAATACCTAGAAATACATCTAACCAAAAATGTGCAAATCCTCTGTGTTTACGACTTCAAAGATTGCTTATTCACAAAGCCGCCTGCTACAAGCTCAGGGTACATAGAAGGAAGACATGCTTCTCAGCTCATTCTCTGAGGCCGATGTTACTCTGATACCAAACCCAGAAGAAGAGATCACAAGAAAAACCACAGACCAATATCCTTCATGAATATAGTTGCAAAAATTCTCAAAAATATTAGCAAACTGCACTCAGCAACATGTAAAAAGGATTAAATGTTTATGGCCACATGAGGTTCATCCCAGGATGGCAAGGTTGGTTTAACTTCTAAAAGATCAATTACCATAATACACAATATTAATAGAAACAAAGGACAGATCTGTATGACCATAAATGCAGAAAAAAAAATTTGAAAAATTCAACGCTTATTCATGATAACAGCTTTCAACCAACTAGGAATAGCAGGGAAATTCCCTAACCTGATAAATGGCCTTTATGATAAACCCAAAGCTAACAGCATAATTGGGCTTCCCTGATGACTAGTAAAAGATTTGCCTGCCAATGCAGGTTTGATCCCTGGGTAGGAAAGATCCCCCTGGAGAAGGAAATAGCAACCTACTCCAGTATTCTTGCCTGGGAAATCCCATGGACAGAGGAACCTGGCAGGCTATAGTCCATGGGATTGCAAAAGAGTCTGTCACAATTTAGTGACTAAATCAATAACAGCACAGTTAATGACAAAAGACTGAATACTCCCCCTGAAATCAGGCTGCTGCTGCTAAGTCCCTTCAGTCGTGTCCGACTCTGTGCGACCCCATAGACGGCAGTCCACCAGTCTACCCCGTCCCTGGGATTCTCCCAGGCAAGGACACTGGAGTGGGTTGCCATTTCCTTCTTCAATGCATGAAAGTGAAAAGTGAAAGTGAAGTCACTCAGTCATGTCCAACTCTTCATGACCCCATGGACTGCAGCCTACCAGGCTCCTCCATCCATGGGATTTTCCAGGCAAGAGTACTGGAGTGGGTTGCCATTGCCTTCTCTGCCCAAAATCAGGAAAAACACAATAATGTCAGCTCTAGCTGCTCCTTTCCAACATTATACTGAAGTTCTAGACAATGTAATTAGGGAAGAAAAGAAGTAAAAGGCATACACATTGGGAAGAAAGAAAAGACTGTCTTTAATCACAGACCACTTGATCTTGTAATAGAAAATTCTAAGGAATGGGCTTACATACAAACTGCTAGAACTAATAAATGAATTCATCAAGGTTACAGGATACAAGCTCCACGCACAAAAATCGGTTCAGTTCAGCTTCTCAGTCGAGTCTGACTCTGCGATCCCATGAATCGCAGCATGCCAGGCCTCCTTGTCCATCACCAACTCCCGGAGTCTACCCAAACCCACGTCCATCGAGTTGGTGATGCCATCCAACCATCTCATCCTCTGTCGTCTCCTTCTCCTCCTGCCCCTGATCCCTCCCTGCATCAGGGTTTTTCCAATGAGTCAGCTCTTCGCATGAGGTAGCCAAAGTATTGGAGTGTCAGCTCCAACATCAGTCCTTCCAATGAACACCCAGGACTGATCTCCTTTAGGATGGACTGGTTGGATCTTCTTGCTGTCCAAGGGACTCTCAAGAGTCTTCTCCAACACCACATTTCAAAAGCATCAGTTCTTTGGCACTCAACTTTCTTTATAGTCCAACTCTCACATCCATACATGACTACTGGAAAAACCATAGCCTTGACTAGACAGACCTTTGTTGGCAAAGTAATGTCTCTGCTTTTAAATATACTATCCAGGTTGGTTATAACTTTCCTTCCAAGGAGTAAGCGTCTTTTAATTTCATGGCTGCAATCACCATCTGCAGTGATTTGGGAGCCCAGAAAAATAAAGTCTGACACTGTTTCTGTTTCCCCATCTATTTCCCATGAAGTGATGGGACCAGATGCCATGATCTTAGTTTTCTGAATGTTGAGCTTTAAGGCAACTTTTTCACTCTCCTCCTTCACTTTCATCAAGAGGCTTTTTAGTTCTTCTTCACTTTTTGCCATAAGGGTGGTGTCATCTGCATATCTGAGGTTATTGTTATTTCTCCTGGCAATCTTGATTCAAGCTTGTGCTTCATCCAGCCCAGCGTTTCTCATGATGGACTCTGCATGTAAGTTAAATAAGCAGAGTGACCATATACAGCCTTGACGTACTCCTTTTCCTATTTGGAACCAGTCTGTTGTTCCATATCCAGTTCTAACTGTTGCTTCCTGACCTGTATACAGGTTTTTCAAGAGACAGGTCAGATGGTCTGATATTCCCATCTCTTTAAGAATTTTCCACAGTTTATTGTGATCCACACAGTCAAAGCTTTGGCATAGTCAACAAAAATCGGTTATATTTCCATAAACTAGCAATGAACAATCTGAAAATAAACTTCAGTAAGCAGTTCCATTCACAGCAGCAGAAAGGAATAACAAACGTAGAAGTAAATTTAACAAAAGAAGGCCAGGTTTGTGTACTGAAAATTATAAAACATGGTAAAAAGGAAAAGAAGATGTAAATAAGTGAAGAGACATTTAATATTCATGGATTAGAATACTCAATATTATTAAGATGGCAGTTCTCTCCAGATTGATCTGTTAATTCAATGAAAGCCCATCAAAATTCCAGCTGGCTTTTTTTTTTTTTTTTCAAAAATTGTAAATCTGATTTTAAAATTCATTTGGAAATGCAAAGGTTGCAGAATAGCCAAAGCAATTTTGGAAACAAAGAGTGAAGTTAGAGAACTTAGGGTGGGATGTTTCAAGAGAACAGCATCGAAACATGTATATTATCTAGGGTGAATCAGATCACCAGCCCAGGTTGGATGCATGAGAACTTAAACTTCCAGATTTTGAATCATAGGAAAAAGTTACAGTAATAAAGACAGTGTGGTATGGGCATGGGATAGACATTGATCAATGGAACATAATTGAGGGTGTGGAAATAAACCCTCACATTGATGGTCAATTAGTTTTCAACCAATTCAGCAGGTGAAAAGAGTAATCTTTTCAACAAATGGTGCTGAGACAATTGGGTATGCCAACAAAGATCATATAGTCAAAGTCATGGTTTTCCAGTAGTCATGAACAGATGTGAGAGTTGGACGATAAATAAAGCTGAGCACCAAAGAACTGATGCTTTCAAATTGTGGTGCTGGAGAAGAACTCTTGAGAGTCCCTTGAACTGCAAGGAGATCAAATCAGTCAATCCTAAAGGAAATCAACCCTGAATACTCATTGGCAGGACTGATGCTGAAGCTGAAGTTCTAATACTTTGGCTACCTGATGCAAAGAGCCAACTCTTGGAAAACACCCTGATGCTGGGAAAGATTGAGAGCAGGAGAATAAGGGGTTGACAGAAGATGAGACGATTGGATGACATCACTGACTCAATGGACATGAGTTTGAGCAAACTCCAGGAGATAGCGAAGGACAGGGAAGCCTGGAATGCTGCAGTCCATGGGGTCACAAAGACTTGGTCATGTCTTAGTGACTGAACAATGCAAAAAGATGAAGTTAGACCTTTTCTTTACATTATATACAGAAATTAACTGAAAATGGACCATAAACCTAAATATAAGAGCTAAAGCAGTAAAAGTCTTAGAAGGAGACAGATGTGTAATTCTTTGTGACCTTGTGTTAGGCAAAGATCTTTTTAGATTTGATACTAAAAGCATGATCCATAAAACAACAAAATGTATAAATTGGACTAATTTAGAATTAAAAGCTTTTATGCTTCAGAAGATAGCAATAAGGAGGTGAAAAGACAAACCACAAACTAGGAGAAAACGCATGCAAATTCTTTTCTGGTAAAGGCCTTATATCTAGAATATATGAGAACTCTTAGAATTCAATAAGAAGACTACCCAATTTTTTAAATGGGCAAGATTTTAATAGACATTTCACCAAAGAATATACAGGAATACCCAGCTAACACAGGAAGAGGAGCTCAACATTGTTAGTATCAGGGAAATGCAAATGGGCAGTGACCACATCACACCCCCTGGAGTGGCTACTATCAGAAAGACAGATAACAGTAAGTGCTGCTGATACGGTGGAGATGGCGCTTATACACCCGTGGTGGGATCATTCAATGGTACAGCTGCTACAGAAAACAACAGAGTCATTTCTTAACAATTTAAAACAAATTTACCACATGACCCAGGAATTCCACTCCTAGATTCATCTGCCCAGGAGAGATAAAAACACATGTCCACACAAAGCCTTGTGTGCAAGAGTCCACAGTAACATTATTCCTCATTTCCAAACAGGAAACGGTCCAAATGTTCATCAACTTACGATAATACAAAATGTGCCATATCATACAATGGAATAGTAGTAACAGGAATAAAAAGGAACAAAATACTGATCCTTGCACCATCATGAATGAGCCTCACAAACATTATACCTGTTGAAAGAAGGCAGATGGAAGGTGCATACAGATACAAATGTTGTACAATTCTATTTACGTGAAATATCCAGAAAAAAAGCAAATATATATAGAGATAGAAACTAGATTAGTCCCTTAGGATAGGGTAGAAATGGAGAGTGAGCACAAATGGGCACAAGGTTTCTTTGGGGGTGATGAAAATACTCGAAGTAGAGAGTGAAAAGTGTTGATTATTGAAAATCATAAATATTAGTTGTCAACGATTCCTACTTGGACATTAAACAATGGTCAGTGCCCCACCAAAAAGTGCCCTGAACATACCCTCTAAATTACTTATTTTCTCCAAGAAAACCTTCTGTCCTTTTCAAGTTTTGGACCCTAAATTTGTAGTTGACATTCATACACTGCTGTATCACTTAATAAGTCTTTGGTCACATTAATATTCACAATATCTTTTATGAAGAGATGGGGTCCTTTATTTCCCCTGCCTTTCCAGTAAATAGTTTCTCTCAATTTTGATATTCAATTTACTTATTGGTAATTTTTTATTCTGGGAGAAGAAGTTTGCCTCCCAGTATTTTGCTCATAGCATGCTTTCTTTATGGTGTGTGGCTGAAATTTTTCTCGCTAAGTAATTGTCCATTTATGTAATTGACGAGGTTGGTGGTAGCGCAAACAAGCATCATTAATATTCTTAGTAAATTGGCAAATTGTCATTGAATTTCCAGGAAGGCCTATGCCCAGTGTGGCTGAGCTGCTGGGTCCTCAGGTGGGTTAGGGCAGGAAAAGCTGTTTGGCCTCTGAGACCACCAGCATTCAGCCTGTCCCGGGGAGAGGGTCCGCCTCTTTCTTGCCACATCTTGACAAAGAACATCGTGGCAACGGCACTGGCAAAATTCTAGATTCTCTCCCCCGACTGCTCTCGACACGTGGGTTATACAGTGAGCATCGGTTGAGGTCCTTGTATTTCAAATCACACTTTTATTTGGCCCCAAATCTTGACTTTTTAAGTGCTGCCATTACATGTCATGCTTTTCCTTCCTTTTTTCCTTTTTTAAAAAAAATCCCTTGTAATATTTTCATGCTCAGAAACCTGACAGACATATAACAGGGCAAGAACTGCAACATATTCTAAATTGCATGGTTGTAAAAATAAGTGATTCAGAATTCAAAGAACTAATGCGAATACTTGACCCTGGGTGCACCGGATGTGTCAACATCAGCAAGCTTATTGGGCTAATTGAAGAGAACCCTAAGGTGAGTTTTGCCACAACTTCACATTTGCTTTCTTTTTACGGCAGGAAACTTCAGTGTTGTTAGTGAAATAAGAGATGCAGGTGAAATGCGGTTTAAATAACTGAATGCACATTTTCCACCAGAGTTAATTTTCATTTTAAGTAAGAGTTGTGTTTAAAAGTTGTTTGATTTTAACTTCTAGTTTCTAAACCTGGATTCAATCCCTGGGTTGGGAAGATCCCCTGAAGAAGGGAAAGGCTACCCACTCCAGTATTCTGGGCTGGAGAATTCCATGGACTACAGTCCATGGGGTCGCAAAGAGTCAGACACAACTGAGCAGCTTTCACTTTTCTAAATCTCACTGACGGATGAACTTTGACATTTCCAAAAACCTTTCCTTGAATGGCAGCACATGATACACTAGATATGACTCCTTTTCACAGCATTTCAATAGCACTGCTAGAACCTGCCTGCCCATGCAGGAGATGTTAGAGATGCAGTTTTAATCCCTGGGACGGGAAGATCCCCCTGGAGGAGGGCATGGCAACCCACTCCAGTATTCTTGCCTGGAGAATCCCATGGACAGAGGAGCCTGGCGGGCTACAGTCCATGGAGTCGCAAAGAGTCAGACTTGACTGAAGCAACTTAGCATGCATGCATTTGCAATGAAACAAAACACAACAGCTGCTTATTGCCTCTAGTGGCAAACACTTTTGGTATTTATTTCTTTTAGTTGAAAAGTTGATAGTTTTGTTACTGTTAATCCTTCTATAACTTTAATAGCTATTTAGTATTTTAAAATTTTAAGAACTTTGAAAAAATCAGATTAGTTTCGGATAATGCATGCCGTAGACATTAGCAGAGTCTCATTGAAATGTTTGTTAAAGATTTCTTTTTACCAGGTATAGGTTAGCTTTTAGTTTAAATATTATGGTTTGTGTGCATTCATGGTAAGTTGCTTCAATTGTATCTGACTCTTTGGGAACCCACGGACTCCTGTGACCACCAGCCTCCTTTGTCCATGGGATTCTCCAGGCAAGAACACCGGAGTGGGTTGCCATGCCCTCCTCCAGGGTATCTTCCTGACCCAGGGATCAAACCCATGTCTCTTACATCTCCTGCATTGGCAGGCGGGTTCTTTACTACTGGTGCCACCTGAGAAGCCCAGCTTGTGCACTGGGTCCTTCTTGAGCTGTTTCAGAGTGAGTCCCAGAGTCCTTTCACTTGCAGAAACAGAGAACTGCAGCTTCTCCAGAGCTCCCCGGTGGGACAGAGACTGTGCGGGCTTTTGTGCATCATCGCCTCTGCCCATCACCACAACTCTGCACATTTCTGTTTTCAGTTGCTCAGTCATCTACGAGTCTTTTTGACCCCATGGACTGCAGCATGCCAGGCTTCCCTGTCCCTTACCATCTCTTGGAGCTTGCTCAAACTCATGTCCATTCAATTAGTGATGCCATCCAACCATCTCATCCTCTGTTGCCTCCTTCTCTTCCTGTCCTCAATCCTTCCCAGCATCAGGGTCTTTTCCAATGAGTTGGCTCTTCCCATCAGGTGGTCAAAGTATTGGGACTTCAGCTTTAGCATCAGTCCTTCTGATGACTATTCAGGGGTGATTTCTTTTAGGATTGACTGCACATAGCTATCCTTTTTCCTTTTTCTTTTTTAATCAATCCATTTTTTTTTCTTTAAAAACAAAACTGTAGACATGTGAGAGTATGTTTTCCACGTGGCCAGCAGCATAGTCTCTGCCTGCTCTAGATCAGACCCTGTCTGCCTCCAGGCTTCCAGCCCTCTAATGACTGTAGGCTTGTGGATGAAGCAGAACGTCCCAACGTGGTTGATGAGGTGCCTCGTGATCCAGCCTGGCCGCCTCTCACAGGGTCTCCTCGCCATCACACTGCCAGGTCCTCGGGCTCCCCAGGCTCCCTCCACCAACCTCAGCACCGCAGCTCCTGCCAGGATCCCCTTCCCACTCCTTTGTCCGGGGCCCTTCAGTAGGTCTCAGCCTTCCCAGCAATCCCCCAGACCCCTCTGACGAAGCCAACCTTGCAGTCATCAACCTCACACACCTGTACCGGCCATGGGGTCACGTTTGTGTCATGATGTTGTCGTGCCTCTAGGAAGGCGGAGACTTCTCTGTTTTCACTGCCAGCGGTACCCTCAAGCATAGTCCAGTGCTAGGCATCCTCACAAAGCAGTGTGTTGAGTGAATGTTAATATAAACAAATGGATTCGAAACATTGGAACACAGAGATATGCAAATAGAAGAAAATTAAGATCACTGCTAATTCTGTCATGGAGGAATTGTGTTACATTTTTACTCACCCTTGCATGTTCTTCCAAACCTTTATACCTTTATATACACACACACTATTTTTTGCAGCTTTATTGAGATATAATTGATATATAAAAGTACACAATTTAATGTACAGTATACAATTTGATGAGCTGGATATATGTATTTATATATATTTTCATATATGATACCTATTTTATTTTAAAATGAGATAGGTAATTAGTGACTTTTAAATTTATCATCAGTTAACATGTTGTTAACCCTCAGTGTCAGTAAAAATTCTGCTATGTAATATTAAAAGATACAGAGTATTCCCCTTTGTTATAATCTAGGTGTTCATTATTTAATTTCTAGGTGATGGATTTTTTTCATGTTTGTTGTACTTTTTAAAATAAGCACAAACTGAATGTTGTTATCCTCGTTTCCAGATGGGGGCTGGGGGGCAGACACACCTGCTCAAGGTCTAAACTATCGGCTAATCAGGGACAAAACTGACAGCTCAAAGTCCATCTGCCTGCTAAGCTCCCACTGCCTTTATGAGTGATTTGTATTTATACACATTTCTCTTTCCCAATCAGCTGCACAAAATACCCGCCTATAAAGACACCAAGGTGCCTCTCTTCCTGGCTTGGGATTCAGTAAGTAGCGCTATCCTATGTGGCCCCAGGGTGCTACCTCCCACCCCAGGTCACAAACATGCCACTTGGTAAACAAAACTTGTTTTTTCCTGGTAGGTGGAAGAAATTATTCATGACTCGATTGCTAAGAATATATCAGCTTTCTGTAATATGCTGCGGTCATATGACCTCGGAGACACAGGACTCATTGGGCGAAATAATTTCAAGAAAATAATGCGCATATTCTGCCCATTTTTAACAACTGAACATTTAGTAAAGTAAGTTTTCAGGTAACAGAATTAGTTCATGTCACGTTTTCCTTAAAGTCTGTTTGATAATTCTAAACCTTTCTCTACATGTTTTCTGCCATGTTAGCAGGTAGTATTTGTAATAGCTTCTAATTATTGAGCCTGTACTAAGGCTTGAACGTTGGTTGGGAACCTGGCATATATACTGTATGATTGAGTCCTCACCACAAGTGTGTGAGGTTGCACTACAACTCCTTTTCCTGAATAAGGAGATGGAGGCCTGAAGAAGTTCAGCGGCTCCTTGGAGACACTCGGGAGTGAGCCGTGGAGCCTGGGTCCCATCCTGGTCGCCATGACTCATGTGGTCTGAATCTTCATACTGTTTATCTCCCAGGGTATCTGGCTGTGGCCAACCAGCCCATAAATGGTAGCCCGACTTATAGTTTATATATATAATTTATAGTTCATTTTAGTTTAAACCTTACTTTGTGGTAGCTTAGCCGAAGCTGGAGGGGACAGGGATACTGGAGAAAGAAGAGAAGGGTGTCCTGAAGGCTCCATGGGTCCTGCCTGGTGTCCCTTCCACTCTCCACGTGGAGGGGCTCACCCCCTGCGGCGTTCCCTCACTGCAGATGACCATGGCAACCTGCAGGGTTGGCGGAGGGCAGAGGACCGCGCGCCGGCTGCTGCGGGTGGTCTGGACGGAGGAACCGCCCGGGGACTCTGGACGGGGCGGCGCAGGGGGTCTCCGGGGACGCCCGGGGCTCTCGAGCCGCCGGGTGGGAGAGACACAGGGCCGCTGAGGGAGCAGAGGAGCTGGCCAGCCGGGGGCGAAAGCACCAGAAAAGGGGCTGCAGGAAGACGTGGGGCTCAGAGAGGAGTCCGGGCCAGGACGAGACCCCGGCGTCCTCCTCACACCAGCCGTTTGCTCGTCCGTTTTTCGACAAGCATTTGTCTGGGGTCGGCAGTCGGCTGGCTGGCTGAGGTGAGCGGGCCTCGGGGAGGACCCGAGAGCACCTCCAGGCAGCCAGGGCCCCGGCTGGGCCCGCAGCAGAGGAGGCCGAGAAGGTCGGGGCGATGCGACCGGATGGGGGTGCCTGGCGCTAAGCGGGCAGGGAGTCTCAGGGAGCAGGGGGCCAGCGAGGTCAGAGGTCACAGAGAAAGCAAGTGGGGTGAGCAGTTGGGTGGGGGAGACCCAGCAGGTCCTCGGGATGTGTGTGGAGTAGAGAGGGTAGGGTCAGGAAGGGAGTCACCTGGCTTCACAGACAGGCTCTGGTGTGCCTGCGGGCTGGGAGAAGCCAGAGACTGCAGCCAGCATCTGGAAAGGAAAAGCAGATGGAGCCAGGGTGGAAAGAGGGGTCGTGGGGGGCGGGTGCTGACCTAGGAGTCCCCCCTCCGGACTTCTCAGCACAGGGGGAGGCGAGATCGTCAGCTGAGGGGGGAGGCCGCAGTGGAATAGGAGGCTTGGGAGTTGTTAAAGGTTTGCAGCAGCTTCCAAGGGCCAACAGAGGGGAACCTCTTGAGGTCTCCGTTTACTTGTCCCTAAAAAGACGATGTTGCCCAATGGCATTCATGTTCTACCTGAGTACACTTTATATTCTTTATATCAACTTCTCTTTTTCTGAAGTATATTAATTTTTTTTTAAAAAAAGGCTTTTCTTACATGTAAAAACAGCATCACTCACTGTAAAGAGGTTACACTAAGTCTGCCTTTCATGAAAACAGTATGATTAAATCCTAATGAGATGTCTCTATCTGCCAAAGGCTCTGAGCAGAAGGCTTGCTATTGCTTTGTTAAAATGTAGGTTAATATGTAGAAAAAAATTATAAGTTATGTTCGATACCACTTGAAGTAAAAGAAATGCAAATTTGCACACACGTGGAAAGACAGAGCAGGAAGGAGGAGAAGGTGGCTCTCGCATGTGTGCTGGTGGGTGGGTAAAGGACAAAGCCTCTTTGGAAAGCAGTTTGGTGTGACAAGGGGCTTCCCTGGTGGCTCAGATGGTAAAGAATCTGTCTGCAGTGTGGGAGACCTGGGTTTGATCCCTGGGTGGGAAAGATCCCTGGAGAAGGGAATGGCTACCCACTGCAGAATTCTTGCTTGGAGAATCCCATGGACAGAGGAGCTTGGCAGACCCCAGTCTATGGGGTTGCAAAGAGTTAGACATGACTGTGTGACTAACACTTTCACTTTTTTCACTTCAGTGTGATAAGAACCACCCCCTGCCCACTTTGTTGCTGTGGTTCTTCTAGGAATACGTACTGTGAATACATGTGGAGGTTCAGGGTGTGTTTGCAGTAGCACTGGCTGAACTGCCCGGGGTGTGGGTTGGGGCGGGGTGGGCAGGAAGTGAGGATGAATCCAAGCTTCTGGCTTAAGCACCTGGGCACTCAGGATTGTCATCTGAGCTGGGGGAGGCTGAGGCGGACAGTTTCCAGGGGTAGAAATCAGCAGTTTCATTTTAGACATGTTAACTTGGAAAGGAGATTGGTGGACATCTCACCACCCAGAGTGGCAGGTCACTATTCGCCTCCTTCTCCACCTTCCCCCGACCTGCGCCCCCACGCCCCGCAGCTACTCTCTACCTGTCAGCAGCTCCACTTTTCACGGCTCCTGGCATTTGTTTACGTTTACTACCTGTGCCTCCCACCAATGATGTGAAACGTGGAGACTTTGTCTCTTCCTCCTGAAGCCCGAGTACCTAGGAGTGGAAGAGTGCCTGGCTCATGGATAGGGCATCTTAAATGTCAAGCGAGGAAATGAATGAATGAATGAGTGAACTTCAGTGGGTTGATCATGCAGTCACCTGGATTTTTGAGATGGAAGCCTCTCTATCTCTTCTCCATTATGTAACCAGTCTTTGTCTAAACTACAAAGTGAAGTCACTCAGTCGTGTCTGACTCTGCGACCCCGTGGACTGTAGCCTACGAGGCTCCTCTGTCCATGGGATTTTCCAGGCAAGAGTACTGGAGTGGGTTTCCATTTCCTTCTCCAGGGGCTCTTCCGAACCCAGGGATGGAACCCGGGTCTCCCGCACTGGAGGCAGATGCTTTACCGTCTGAACCACCGGGGAAGCCCTACAGAGGTGATCACGTTACAACCCTGCCTGAAGCACTGGGGGTCCTCTGGCCATTAGAAAAATACCAGCTGCTTTAACAGACTGTGGCTTCCTGGCCCCTCAGGACCCTCAAGCCCCTCTGGAGCTCGGGCTCTGTAGCCAGAAGGCCTGGGTGCAAATCCCAGCTCAGCCCTGAACAAGCTGTGAACTTGGGCAAGTGCTGAGCATGAGAGTTGTGGTGAGGGTCAAATGAGGTAATAGACACAAAGCCTGTCACCCAGGGTCAAGCCCACGGGGAGCTCTCAGTCGCTGCGGCCATTCCTGCAGGATGCAGCTCAGCGAGGCTGACTCTGAGCTCTCTGCTGTCTCCGGGTTTTCAGATGATCTGTTCCCTCCTTTCAGAATGAGCACTTTCCCAGCCTCTTGCAGCTCCGTGAGGTGGGCATTGCTCTGCATTGGGAACGTGGAGTCTTAACCACTAGACCACCAGGGAAGTCTCAAGCTAACCCATATTTAAATAATACAATTGGAAGAAGCCCATCAAGTATATATATCTCCGTGAACTCATCACAAGCTGTCAATGCAGACACTAAACTTTTTCACCATCCTTAAAACTCCCTTGTGCCCTTTGCAGTCACTCTCTTCCACCCTGGCACCATGTCCCTGCAGGTGACTTGGCATTTTCTAGGATTCTCTGTAAAGGCAAGCCTACAAGATGCCAGGTTTTTATTCATCAAGCATAATGTCTGTGCGGCTCACTCGCGCTGTTTTGTGTATCCACAGTTGGTTCTTGTTCGTTGTGGAGTAGACTTCTGTTTTATGGCCTTCCCCAGCTTGTGGATCCACTCATCTACTGATGGGCATTTGATTTGTTCCCAGTTTTTGCTCTTACAATGAAAGCCACACGTATTATACAAGTCTTTGTGCAGACATACGTTTTCGTTTCTTCCGGCTAAGTGCCTACGGGTGGGACAGCTGATTCCTCTGATGAGTATACGTTCGGTCGCCCCACTGTCTTCCAAAGTGGGAGCACCGTCCCGCACTCCACCAGCCATGGAGGAGGCCTGTAGCCACTCACCTCCTTGCCGACGCTTGGTAGACTAGGCCTTATTTCAGCTGTTCTAATGGGCGTGTTCTAATTATTTTTTAAATCCAGACTCTGCAGTAAGTTTCAGGATACTGCTTCAGGAAGAATCCTTTACAAGAAACTTTTGGCATGCCTAGGAATTAATCGCCCGCCCACTGTCTCTCCAGTTCCGGTGCCAAAGGGTCAACTGTTAAATGAACATCTTCAAAAAGAGGAGCAGCCGCTGCCAGACCTTTCCGAGAGGTAAAACAAAACAAAAGCATGTATTAAAGCTACGGTGCCCTACTGCAGGATATGTTAGTTGCTCAGTCATGCCCGACTCTTTGCAACCCCGTGGACAGTAGTCCACTGTAGTGCGCCAGTCTCTTCTGTCTGTGGAATTCGACTGCAAGGTAGACAGTAAATATTTGTTGACAAAAATCAGTATTTATATATTTTAGGATTTAAATAAGAAAGATGGCAAATGATTAATGCAGTGACTAGAGTCAGGGAGTTTTAGAGCAAGCAGAGACCTTAGGAATATACTGCACTGACTTATTAACTCTAGCATTCAGAGCACTGAGACCTAAGAGGAGGTTTGGGGACTTGCCTCACAGTATTTGGGCTTCCCAGGGGGCACTAGTGGTAAAGAACCCACCTGCCAGTGCAGGAGACATAAGAGACATGGGTTCGATCCCTGGGTCGGGAAGATACCCTGGAGAAGGAAATGGCAACCCACTCCAGTGGAATCCCATGGACAGAGGAGCCAGCGGGCTACACTCCATAGGGTCACAAAGAGTTGGACACAAATGAAAGCAACTTTGCGTGCTCAGGTTATTCACAAACTTAGTGGATACCCTGGGGGAAGGATCCAGGACTTTCAACTCCCAAAGAACCCATCTGCCAGTCAACTGTTAACCTCCCTGCAGTCACACTTACTTTTTTCCAGAGTTGTAGCTTCCTTGCTGCTGTATAATATTTATTGCAAAATATACTCATCACACTGGTTAACATTTTCTAACATGAATGATAAAATTACTTAAATGATTGCCAAATTGAATTGTGACAGTAAAACATACTTAGTAAATCCGTTAAAAGTCAGACTGATGAATATTCTAGCCCTTCATTTTGAAAAATATAGGTTTAGTCTAATGAAAAGATATTATTTTAACTTGCTTGTTCTATAGCTTATAATAAATCCATAAGGGAAGGTAAAATGTAGGACTAATCAGCCGACTTCACTTTGTCATATCCCCTTTAAAAAATTCTTAAGTGTAGAGCAATGAGAATATTTTAATGCTAAGGTGATGCAATTTGAATATCTGGGCACTTTAATAGTAGCTGCTTTATAGATGAGTAGAAAGATGGTATTTTAAGAGAAAGGTAAAATATTCTATGAAGAGCTACGTCTGCCTCCCAAAAAAGCAGTGAAAGAAGTACTAGCAATTTAGCATTTCATCAAACGTGGGCATTCTTGGAGAGCTCTTAGAGCTGACAGAAGCAGCAGGTGAGGAGTTGAAGTCCGTTCTCAGGACCATCTCATGGCTATCAAAATGAGGTCTAGGAGATTGCAGGAGGGCTGGAGAATAATTATGCTTCAAAGACACATGCATTCTCACACTCAGACACAGAGCACACCGCATAAGATCTGTATTATATAAATTAAATGGATTTTGTGAGTCAACTTGGGTTAACTGTGGACATCCCTTCCTTCCCATGACTGTCTGATGATCTTTGATCTGGTTACCACGAAGCAGCCTGTTTAATTTAAGGCGGTGTAGCAGGCTCTGACTTTGCATTTTCCCAGTTCGGTAAAGTATCCTTTTTCAACCGTGTCTTCCCACTCACACGCCAGATTCAGCCAGCTCAAAGCACAGCTGAAAACCTCAGGGGCGACACCAGCCCCTGCCCCGAAGCTCCCCACCCTGGCCTGCTGCCTTGTGCTGGGACCTCGGCCAGGGAGGGGGGAGCTTACCTGACACAGTGACACAGCAGGTGGCCTGGCTCTGAAGCTACGAGCCATGGGCGTCTAAGAAGTCCCCGAGTCACTCCCTTGACCTCAGCATCTGTCTGCTCTTTTGTGGAAAGGGGATGGAAAACCCCCGTGTTGTCCTGGGTTGAACCATAAGCGGGTGAGGTCTGTAGCAGGGGTCCCCAACCTCCGGGAGCATGCCTGGTGATCTGAGGTGGAGCCGATGTAATAACAATGGAAGTAAAGTGCACAGTAAATGCAGTGAGCTTGAATCACCCCCAAATCATCCCTCCCCCATTCCATGGAAAAATTTATCTTCCACTAAACTGGTCCCCGGTGCCAAAAAAGGTTGGGGGCCGCTGGCTTCTAGAAAGCATGCTGCTGCACCTGTGTGTCTGCTTTGATTTTAGAGCCGAGCCCGCTGAGAGCCAAGCAGCCATGACCAGGAGCATGACCAAGGATGAAGTCATTGAGAAGCTCAAAAGCTGCATACGGCAGCAGGACCCAGCCTTCAGAAAACGGTTTCTCGACTTCACCAAGGAGCCTAACGGCAAAATTAACACACGTGACTTCAAGAAGGTAGGAGAGTAAGGTTTCCCTGCGTTTCTGCGTTTCCTCCTTTCCTGAAGGAAGTTCAGTTGTCTTACTGTGCTACCAGGCTCCAAAGGCACAAGCATTAAGTTTTTTTTTTCAGTCAAGGTTTATTTCAGGGCAAAACGGATTCATTTCTAGGTATCTTCCGGCAATGTAAAAGGATTCTTCTGGCCAAAAATGTCCTTGGCAACTTTCTTCAGAATATGCTTCTGATGTGAATGTGGCCGGTTTTTGATAGTTAAGCTTTCAAAACAAAGGGTTCATCGGTGCTTTCCTTGGCCGTCCACTGAGGACCTGGATCCGTGCGCAAGGTGGGGTGTTGGGGGTGCGGGGCGAGGCTGCTCAGGCACCCCCCAGCCCTGCCAGCGAGGGGTTCCCGGGATGCTGTGATCAGAGAGCTGAGGTTTATTCCTCAAGAAAGTGGGGGGAAAAAAACTGGCAGTGAAAATGGGAAGCTCAGAGTGGTGATTTGCATGTGTTTATGGGAACGGATGAGGTTCATGCCAGAAAGAACTCACTTTGAAGGGTTCTGCACAGACTTCTCAGGAATGAATTTGAACAATTGCTTAAAATTCCTATTGTGATCCCCGTAGTTCATCATCTGCAGCTATTTTTAAGGGAAGCCTTGCCGTTAATACGTTTTAGTGTCCATGTGGACACCTTCAGAAGAAGGCAGTGAAATATATTTCCAAGAAGAGAAATAATCATACTAGCAGCTGCAGTTTATCTAGTGCCTGCCCCTGTGCCAGGCACTGAAATGGGCTCCGTCTGAATCTCATTTCCAAGCCTCTCATCGGCAGCAGTTTGGGGGGGTGGTGGGGGAGGGATTAGATGGTGGTGGAAACAGTCCGGACCTCCCCTTCCTCAAGCAAGATACATGAACGTGGAGGGTCTATATTTGTGAGCCTAAGCGGCCCCGTGAGGAGACATGGGGTTAACGGGTAAAGGAGAGGAAAGAGTCAAGGATGGTTCTGCGGGTTCTGCTTGGGGGGACCGGGAACTGATAACCAGCCATCGCCGACTCTGACCAGAGTGATTCAGTGGCTAAATGGGCAGGAATCATGGAGCTCTCCCAGGGCCTGGTCCCGGGTTCCACCCCGAATCACCTGGCAAATGGGGCCTCTTTCTTTGTTTTTTTAAGTTAAAAGCTTCTATTTTTGGTGTGCTGGGTCTTCACTGCTGCACAGGCTTTCTCTGGTTACGGCAAGCAGGAGCTGCTCCCCAGCTGTGGCGCGTGGGCGTCTCACTGCTGAAACCACTGGTGGCTTCTCCTGTTGCGGAGCACAGGCTCTGGGCTGCGTGCCCTCCCGGAGCTGCAGCTCGCAGGCTCCAGGGCACAGGACCACCTGCTGTGGCGCTCAGGCCTCGTTGCCGCACGGCCACAGCATGTAGGATCTTCTGGATGGGGGTCCAGCCTAGGTGCCCTGCACTGGCAGGTGGCTTCTTAACTACCGGGCCGCAGGGAAGCCCCTAGTTCATTTCCTTATTCTGCCTGTTTATCTTCCTCCAGTAAAAACATGTGCTCCAAAGGTAGACATTTTTATCTCTTTTGGACAGGGATGCACCCCAGTACTTGGCACGCGGTAGGGCCCAGAGGACATTTGCTGATGAACAGGTGAAGCTAAAGAGCTAGCTAGAATCCCCAGGGGAGCCTGAAGGGCCAGCACCTGCGGAGTGAGGCGAGCAGGCGCTTCAGAGGCCAGCTGGGATCCCTAACCACGAAACTGGTCCCCTCTCCACCTGGCGAACCCGCCCTGGCCCCCTGCTCTGCCCCTGCCTGTCTCTGCATTCCGGCCAAGGTGGACCAGCTGCAGCTCTGCTCTTGCTCCGGGGGCACCTGCACGCTTCTCCCCTCCCTGGTCCCTGGTTCCTGGGGACACGCCAGTGGGCGGCAGGGGCTGCAGAAGAAAACAGGACACTAGACGATGGAGATGCAGGGAGAGAAGTCTGTTGTTTCAGGAGACTTAGCAACCAGTTCACTGCGAACACAATTAGGGAGGTATTTTACTGGCTTCCCTCCTAGTGACTTGTTGGGTTTAACCTTTGAAAACCTCCTGTTGTGACCAGCCATTTAACTTGAAGATCAGTAATCATGGGGTGACTTTCTACAGTCTGCTGGGGACCCAGATTTCAACCCTATAGGCTGGTAACCTCAAAGCATTATGTAAATGTAACTTTTCAGTGTTGAATTATATATCAGTGAGAGCAATTCTACCACTGGTGAAGTCAGAGCTGGAAAAATCATGGGCTTATATACTGTAGAAAGAAACCAGAATTTAGATTGGACATAATGCAAGGCATCCAGATGTTAAAGGTTTGGGAATACCCAACTTCATGGGCAAGGAAACCTTTGAAACCAACTCTTGTAGAGAGCTTTAAGCATTAATGATGACTAATTCTGTAATGGGAATAATAGCAATGATAATAACCATGATGATAATGCTAACCATTGCTGGAATAGTGATGGTATCACTACTCTGAGCACTTACTGACTCTGCCAGTGTGCAGGCACCGGGGTGTTGGTTTACAAGCATTATTTGTAACTGTCGCAGGAGCCCCATGAGGTATAGATCACATTACACCCACTTCACAGATGAGGAGACCAAAGCTTAGGACTTAAGATCATGGCTCAGCGTGGTCCAGCTGGTAAGCCATTCAGACACTCGACGTTGAATCCATGCCAGTCCGTATCAGCCTCAGACCCCTGCCCGGGTGTGACACGGGTTGGTGGGTGTCACACAGGCTGTGTGCGTGCTTGGTCGCTCAGTCGTGTCCGACTCTTTGCGGCCCCATGGACTGGGGCCCTCCAGGCTCCTCTGTCCATAGGATTTTCCAGGCAGGAATACAGGAGTGGGTAGCTATTCCCTTCTCCAGGGCATCTTCTTGACTCAGGGATTGAACCTGGGTTTCCCACATTGCAGACAGATTCTTTACCTTCTGAGCCACCAGGGAAGCCCATATAGGCTAGCTGGGTACAACCGATGATAGCTTGGAGGTTGGATCTGGCCTCAGAGTGTTGTGGGAAGGACATAATAAGAATGCCCCTCCACTTCTTCCTACCAGTTTGGTTGCGGGGAGGCAATGTTCTTGCCCTCTCTTCCCCCAGACCTCTGTCTCACCAGTTAGTAGTGCAGTGGCTGCAAGAGTTCCAAGCCCGGGGCATTGGGAGTGAAGCTCTAAGTCCTATTTACCCACTTGCCGAGTTCTGCGTCTATGCACTTGTTCATCCTTTGAACACAGGCAGCACTTCACAGTTGGCTTGAATACCTTGCAAACTATCACTTATAAAAATCACGGCAGATGGTGACTGCAGCCATGAAATTAAAAGACACTTGCTCCTTGGAAGAAAAGCTGTGACCAACCTAGACAGCGTATTAAAAAGCAGAGACATTACTTTGCCGACAAAGGTTCCATCTAGTCAAAGCTATGGTTTTTCCAGTAGTCATATACGGATGTTAGAGTTGGACCATAAAGAAAGCCGAGTGCCGAAGAATTGATGCTTTTGAACTGTGGTGTTGGAGAAGACTCTTGAGAGTCCCTTGGACTGCAAAGAGACCCAGCCAGGCCATCCTGAAGGAAATCAGTCCTGAACATTCATTGGAAGGACTGATACTGAAGCTGAAGCTGTAGTACTTTGACCACCTGATGCGAAGAACTGACTCACTGGAAAAGACCCTGATCCTGGGAAAGATTGAAGGCAGGAGGAGAAGGGGATGACAGAGGATGAGATGGTTGGATGGCACCACCGACACAATGGACATGAGTCTAGCAAGCTCCGGGAGTTGGTGATGGACAGGGAAGCCTGGTGTGCTGCAGTCCATGGGGTCGCAGAGTCAGACACGACTGAGTGACTGAACTGAACTGAATACCTTGCACTCTAAATTAAAAGTGCTGTTTATTCTCAGCAGCCATCACCTTCCCTGCGGTGGAGGCAGGAGGTGATGGGCTACACAGGTCCTCTTAGGAGAGAACCATGTGAATAGAATCCGAGCCAGGTGAAAGCTGACAGGTCACTGCATCCCTGCATGGTCTTTACTAAGACTCTGTTACTGTTTTCACCTCGCTGGTCAGGTAGCTTCTGTCTGTTAGGCAAACTCTTATTTGTTAACTAGTGATTGAGCTTTCCCCCTTTTCTCTCTTGAGTGTAGGAGATGTCAGAGTTTCTGATTACTGTGAGATAACCAGGGACCCCACACTGAGTTGAGAGCCCTGGTCGAGGCAGAGCTATTGGGGTTTTCATGAACTCATTGTGTTTTTCATGATTAAGTCTGCAATTTCCACTGTGGGAGGGAAAAGGACAGTTCTTTCTGGAATTGTACTAGCCCTAGTTGTGTATTTTGCATCATCCATTAAATCATTGTTCACAACAACCCTGTAACACATATTCTTTCTCTCAGGAAATCCCCCTCTTCTGCTCAATTGCTCTGGCCTCTGCACCAGAAATCCTGTGACTTCCATGTGTTTTTAAACGTGTCAATTTATTTAAATAATGAGTCAAGAACTTGTAATGTTGCAGAAAACCATTTTTGAATTTTAGGATGATCTAGAATCTTTATGTTCCTTCTCTGGATACAATTTCTCCCTTTCCTTATCCTTCATTTGCTGAATTAGCAGCAAACCCCCAAAACAGTAGCTTAAATTTTAAAAGTGGCTATTTTTCTCCTTTAAGAAAGGAGTCCAGAGGTTGTTGGTATAGGGTCAGTGCAGCAGCTCTACATTGTCTTCAGAAACCCAGGATGCTTCTAGCTTCTTACTCTTTCAGTCTTATCCTCATGTATACAAGATAGCTGCTGGAACACCAGCTATCACACACATGTTTCAGGCATAAAGAAAAGGAAAAGGGCAGGGCAAAGGCTTGAGCCAGAGAAGTCTTTCTTTTTTAAAGGGCTTTTTTTGGAAGCTCCTCAGACTTAACATTTTGTTGTAATATATCATAAGCTTCTACTTACATATATGTATATAAATACACACACACACACACACACACACACAGACTTTTTGGCTGGGTACATTACTACCTCCAGAAAAAGCAAGGTCCTGTTCCTATGGGAGAAGGAGAGAATACACATTAGGCAGGCAAAGACAACAGTCTCTGTCATCCTTTCTCTTGGTAAACATTGTGAGGGTGCCTGTTCCATACTTGGAATAGGACTAAGCCACATGGGGAACATGGATAAAGCAGAAGTTTCATTGCTTGGGACTAGTGACCCATGGGGAACATAAAATGACTAAACACCCAAGGACACATAAGTCAAGATTAGTTTAATTGAGTAATTAGACTAATTGAGCTATTCCATCCATCAGGAATTTGAGGGCAGCTTTACAATTCTGGTTCCCTGTAATTGGCTGTTCCTAATGGGAAATCGTTATTCTTCATCCTCAGTAAATACAATGAACATTGTTCAGCACGCTGTTATTCTTAGCCCCATTTCTGGAGTCCCAGAAGAGGCCCCGCGACAGACAGGCTGCAGAACTCATCGGCCAACAGCACAGAGCCCCCGAGACGTGGATTAGGGAAGCCAGAGTCTGTAAGAGCCCAGCCCAGTGTCCCAGATTCTTAGCAGCCTCGGCCCCTTACTTCTGCACCTTCCTGAAGGCGAGGACATCTTACCTTGCTTAGCAGGACGTGAGCTTCCTCACTTCCTCCCAGCAGAGTAGCTTAAGCCCTTTGGGTGCTGGTCACACTCACATATCTGGGGAATGGGTACCCACCCCACTCACTGCCATCAATTCCTAATCCCACACAGTC
Source organism: Odocoileus virginianus (assembly GCF_023699985.2). NCBI lineage: Eukaryota > Metazoa > Chordata > Mammalia > Artiodactyla > Cervidae > Odocoileus > Odocoileus virginianus. Next base: position 11,117,142 of record NC_069696.1, on the reverse strand, counting down.
TTCTCTGGCTGGGGACAGGGACCCTGGTTAGATTAAACCTAGCCCCGCAAATACCCTTGAGCATCTCTTGGCTGTTTCTTACCACTTCCTAATCTGACACATGTTTCAAGGGGGTGAACCAGTGGTGTGTTTGAGGTCCCGCACATCTTCAGTTTTGTTGCTCCAAGCTCCACACACCCATCAAAAGTCTGTATTTATTTCTCTATTTTCCAGCAATAACTCTCTCGACAGATGCCAAACCTGGAGCCTCTGGGCATCTGGCCGTGCTCGAATCGGCCAGTTCCTCCAGGGCTGGGCAGCTGCAGGCCCTCAGTGTTGATGGACCACACCTCTAGGGCTTTGTTTTGCCTCTGTGTTCTCAGGGTCTTCCTCCATGTTGGGCCTTTGTCTCTTAAGTTGGGAGGCTTGCATCATCCTTTTTTAAGTTTTCAGTTCAGGTCATCAGACTCCAGCCCTGGCCCATTCCAGAGATCAGCAAATGTCTGGAAGGGGGAGCCAGACATGCTCTGAGCCTGTCCCCTCATGTCTCCAACTTCGTCACTCCAGCACCACATAACTAGTGAGCGCTCTGCTGGAGTGGCTGTCTGTCTGGCCCAAACCTATTTCTCAGTCCAAAGTCTACTCCCAGAGGCGTCAGCTGTTCCCAGGGGAAATGCAATTGCCTAGTCTCAGTCTGACACTGAAAGTGTGAAAGTGAAAGTCACTCAGTTGTGTCCTGCTCTGAATACTGGAGTGGGTAGCGTTTCCCTTCTCCAGGGGATCTTCCCAACCCAGAGATCAAACCCAGGTCTCCCGCATTGCGGGCAGATTCTTTACCAGCTAAGCCACAGGGGAAGCCCAAGAGTACTGGAGTGGGTAGCCTATGCCTTCTCCAGCGGATCTTCTTCAACCCAGGAGTCGAACTGTGGTCTCCTGCATTGCAGGCAGATTCTTTACCAACTGAGCTATCAGGGAAACCTTTGAGGCTGAAAGGTGAGTCCTTTCCACCTTGGGATTTTGGTTCCTTGAAACCTCATGGCTTTTTCAGCTTTCTGATGCCTTTTTATAATTTTTAATTGATTTTTTTCTTAATTATTTTCATTGGGAATATTTGCTTGCTGTGAATTACTTCATCCTACCCAAATGCAGAAGTTGAGGTCTGTCAGTTTTTTCTTTTCGAAGTAACAACTTTATTTGACTTGTTATTTTTCTCTAGTATGTTTGTTTTATATTTCTTTATTTCTGCTGTTACCTCTATTATTTTCTTCCTTCTACCTGCTAGGGATTTAATTTGCTTTTCTTTCTCTAATTTCTTGAGATAGAATGTTAGATCATTGCTTTCCAGCCTTTATCTCTCTCATGTATGAACTGATGGCTATCCGTTGTCCTCTGGGTGCAGGCTTAGCCGCATGGTACAGGTTTCATATACTGTGTTTTCACTGTCATTCTGTTCAACATATTTTATAATTTCCATTGTGATTTCTTCTTTTCTCCAATTGTTTACTGTTTAATTTCCACACAGTTGATATTTTCTAGTTTATCTCTTATTATTGATTTTAAAATTGATTCCACTGTGATCAGAGAATAGATCTTAAAGTCTACACACATCGAACTGACAGTCCTCTGCTTTAAAAGCTGAGCTATCAAAGGGTGTGGTTTTAAAGTATAAATCACTTCAACTGATCCTTCTAAATATGCTGAGGCTTAGATTATGACCCACTATAGAGACAATTTTGGTAAATGTCCCAGAAGCACTTGAAAAGAATGTGTACTCCATCATGGACCTTTAGTTTTCTAAGTAGGCCAATTAAGTTGATTTTATTGTATTTTTCAGGCCTTTTGTCTCCTTATCAATTTTTTTGCCCGTTCATCCCATTAGCTATTGAGAGAAATGTGTTGAAGTCTCCCAACTGATGGTGGATTTGTTTAGTGAGATCCTTTTTAGTTCTGTTGATTGTTGCCTTATTCACTTTGAAGCTAAATTTTTGGGTACACATAGATTCAGAATTGCTGAAGCTTCCTGTGAATTGTCTTCTTTATCATTATGACATGACTCTCTTGATACAGAGTAATGCTATTTGCCTTCAAGTCTATTTTAGACTGATAATAATATAGTTACTTCAGGTTTCTTTTGATTCATGTTAGCATAGCATGTTTTTTCCTGTCCTTTTACTTCAAATTTTCTGGGTGCTTATATTTAAATTGTTTCACATGGACAGCATATAGCTGATATTTTAAAAAACAGACTGTGACAGCCTTAGTCTTGTACTTGCAGTAGTCACTTCATTTTACAGTTAATTACTGATAGAGTTGATTTTACTGGAGCAGTGCTCCAGTATTCTTGCCTGGGAAATCCCGTGGACAGAGGAGACTGGTGGATACAGTTCATGGGGTCACAGAGAGTTGGACATGACTAAGCACATAAGCACACAGAGTTGATTTTATATCTGTGAATATCATCTTACTATTTTTTTTTCTATTTGACCCAGCTGTTTCATGTATTCTTTTCTTTCCTTTCTTGCCTTCTTTTAGATTATTTAGCTGTTTCTACCATTCCACTTTCCCCTCTGTCAGCCTACTGGTGTGTGTGTTCTTCTGTAAGTCTTTAGAAGCTGCCTGAGAGATTTGATATGAATCCTTGTCTTATTGTCTGTACTTAAATATGTTGTTATTTTTACCACTTCTCTAGCAATGCTAAATATAAAAATAATTTCATTTACCCCTTCCTATCTTTTATGTTACTATTGTCATGCATTTAAATTTTACTTCAATGCTGAATCCCATGGGACGCTATTTTTATGGTAAATAAGATATCATGTGTATCTGTATGTTTACCCTTGCTATTTCTTTCCATCTTATATTTTTGTATGCTTGCGCCTGGACTAATTTTTTCAGTTAATCTATTGTTATTCTTTTTAGCTGGACTGGACTTCGTTGCTATGCATGGGCTTTCTCTAGTTGCAGCGAGCAGGGCCTACTCTCTAGTTGCGGTGCTTGGGCCTCTCATTGTGGAGCACGAGCTCCAGGGCACACAGGCTTAGCTGCCCTGCAGCATGTGGAACACTCCAACAACAAAACCAACCAACCAACCAAAAAAACACTCCCTTCTAGCATGTAGTCCTCAAAGGTTTTTAGAAAAGGCAGAGGAACTAGAGATCAAATTGCCAACATCTGTTGGATCATTGAAAAAGCAAGAGAGTTCCAGAAAAACATCTACTTCTGCTTTATTGATTATGCCAAAGCCTTTGACTGTGTGGATCACAACAAACTGTGGAAGATTCTTCAAGAGGTGGGAATACCAGACCACCTGACCTGCCTCCTGAGAAATCTGTGTGCAGGTCAAGAAGCAACAGTTAGAACTGGACATGGAACAACAGACTGGTTCCAAATAGGAAAAGGAGTACGTCAAGACAGTATATTGTCACCCTGCTTATTTAACTTACATGCAGAGTACATCATGAGAAATGCTGGGCTGGAGGAAGCACAAGCTGGAATCAAGATTTCCAGGAGAATACCAATAACCTCAGATATGCAGATGACACCACCCCTATGGCAGAAAGTGAAGAAGAACTAAAGAGCCTCTTGATGGAAGTGAAAGAGGAGAGTGAAAAAGTTGGCTTAAAGCTCAACATTCAGAAAACTAAGATCATGGCATCTGGTCCCATCACTTCATGGCAAATAGATGGGAAAACAATAGAAACAGTGACAGACTTTAGTTTTTTGGGCTCCAAAATCACTGCAGATGGTGATCGCAGCCATGAAATTAAAAGACACTTACTCCTTGGAAGAAAAGCTATGACTAACCTAGACAGCATAGTAAAAAGCAGAGACATCATTACTTTGCCAACAAAGGTCTGTCTAGTCAAGGCTATGGTTTTTCCAGTGGTCATGTATGGATGTGAGAGTTAGACTATAGAGAAAGCTGAGCGCTGAAGAATTGATGCTTTTGAACTGTGGTTGGAGAAGACTCTTGAGAGTCCCTTGAACAGCAAGGAGATCCAACCAGTCCATCCTAAAGGAGATCAGTCCTGAATATTCATTAGAAGGACTGATGCTGAAATTCCAATACTTTGGCCACCTAATGCAAAAAACTGACTCCTTGGAAAAGACCCAGACGCTGGGAAAGATTGAAGGCAGGAGGAGAAGGGGATGACAGAGGATGAGATGGTTGGATGGCATCACTGACTCAATGGACATGAGTTTGAGCAACCTCTGGGAGTTGATGATGAACAGGGAGGCCTGGTGTGCTGCAGTCCCTGGGGTCGCAAAGAGTCAGACACAACTGAGCAACTGAATGGAACTGAACTGATGCCTGTGTGCTGTCACTCCAGCCATGTCCGACTCTTTGTGATCCCATGTACTGTAGCCCGCCAGGCTCCTCTGTCCATGGGACTCTCCAGGCAAGAATACTGGAGTGGGTTGCCATTTCCTAACCAGGGGATCCTCCTGACCCAGGAATTGAACCTGCCTCTCCTGTGTCTCCTGCTTTAGTTGGTGGATTCTTTATTACTGAGCCACTGGGGAAGCTCTTTTAACTCAGAGCATGGGCTATTCTTTGAGCCCTCATCCCTGAAAAGTCCTGAACTCTATCTAACCTTAGTTTCCTCAGGACTCAAAAAGGTGACCAAAAAAAAAAAAAAAAAAACCCTTTAGCTTTTCTGAGGTTTTCTGCTTTGATTCCTTAGCCTTCCGTCAATCCCCACCCCATGGCTTCTGAGTTCAGCAAGTGCCTCGAGGGGAAAACTGACAGTGTCCGTTTTCTGTTTTCCGTTCTCACCAGGAAACTGAAAAGCCAAGTCTCTGATTCTGGTCTCTGCAGTCCCGCGAGCTCTGCTTGTTTCTCTCTGCTGGTAGTGACCGCCTGCCTGGGCCTTCAGCCCCGATCCTGAACCCTGGCTCTGCTCCCAGAAGGGTCCGTGACCTCCTTCTCTCCCGAGTTCTGAGTTTCCCCCTTCACTCCGCCTTGTGTCCCTGTGAGCCCTTGTTGTCTCAGCAGCTGTCTGCATGTCAAACAGATGTTTTGCTGTCTTTTGTCTGGCTTTCTGTTTGTTCTCAGTGGAAGCAAAGACCTGCAAGTTGAACACCGACCCTTCCCTTTTTGATGGGCATTCGCTTCTTTTTCTCTCTTTTTCCGTCTTTAAACAGTCGTTCTTTTTGTATCTCTGTGTACCAGTGCTTTCATCTCTATGGAACGGATTCCCTGGGGTAGGATTGCTTGGTCTGAGATAATGTATATTTTGTTTTAACACGTCTTGTCTGTGTGCTTTAAAAAAAATAATGCTGTAGCATTTCATATTTCTAACAGCTGTGTATGAGAGTATCTTTTTCTCTAACCCCTGTTATATAGCATTTTAGCTCTTTTTAGTTTTTGCTGGTCTGATAGCTGTAAAGTGATTGCTTAGTTTAAATTTGCATTCGTTTCTGTGACCACCAGTGAATGTAGGCTTCTTCTGGGGTTTTTTTCCTTTGCACTTGGATTTGTTCTTCTGGGAATTGTCCATTCACATTCTTTGCCCTCTTGTCAACTTAGAAGAGGTTTGCAATAGACATCGTTATTTACCCATTTCCATAAGAAGCCCGGGACCCCACTTCACCCACATCCTCTAGATTGTCACCCCTGGGACTTCCTCCCCGTAAGGCTCTGAGTCTCTCTTAATCTGACCCGAGCCTGTACCCTGCCCCACCCCGCCTCTGCCCTCACCCCCCGCCCCCGGCTGCCACAGCTCTTCCCTAACACTCTTGTTTGCATCAGCTCCAGCCTGGTTCTCTCCCTCAGCCCCCTGCAGCCCTGCCCTCCTCCCTGGGGTGGACCTGTTACTCGGGCAGTTATCTGTGTCCTTTTTATTCTCTGCCCTGTCCCAAGCATCTGAAACAGGGCGCAGCATAAAATAAGTACTCAGTGTTTTTGGAATGAACCCAATCAATTTTGGAGCATTGGAGAATTGTGTTTGAAAATGCTGTCTACGGCCATACCACCCTGTATGCACCCGATCTCATCTCAAAGGCTGACTCTGAGCCACACTCAAAGTCTCAAAGTGAAAAGCTTTCAGTCAAAGCTCAGTCATGTCCGACTCTTTGAGTGCATGGAATTCTCCAGGCCAGCATCCTGGAGTGGGAGTCAAACCCCAGCTCCATTGCCTGACAGCTGTGGGATGCTGGGCAGAGCTCTCTGGGCCTCGGTTTCCTTGCCCGTCAGTGGAGATCGTTTCAGTAGCTACATTGGAGGACAGTCTGTGTGTCAGTCGCTCAGTCGTGCCGGACCCTGCGGCGACCCCATGGACCGCAGGCCACCAGGCTCCTCGGTCCATGGGATTTTCCAGGCAAGGATATTGGAGTGGTTTGCCATTTCCTTCTCCAGGGATTGTAGGATAGTGATAAGGATTAAATGAGCCAATACGTGTGTAGTAGTTTCCTAGGAATTTGTAACAAATTACCACAAATTGGGTGGCTTGAACCACAGACATCACTTCTCTCACAGCGCTGGGGCCAGAAACCTGACATCCGGGCGTCGCAGAGTCCTGCCACCCACCGTGGTTTATTTACATGAGGACCTTCCCTGCCGACTCTGGCTTCCAGCCTTGCTGGCTCGGCGGTCCTCGGCTGCCCTCGCTCTGATCTCTGGCCTCTGCCTTGTGTCCCGTCTCCACCTGTGTTGTCCTCGCTCTGTGTCCAGAGCCCCTTCTTCTCAGAAGGACTTCAGTCCTTGGACTTGGGCTCACCCCTAATCCGGTGTGTGCATGCATGCTGCTCAGTCGCTCGGCCGTGTCTGACCCTCTGCGACCCCATGGACTGTAGCCCACCAGGCTCCTCTGTCCATGGAGTTTTCCAAGCAAGAATACTGGAGTGGGTTGCCATTCCCTCCTTCAGGGGATCTTCCCAACCCAAGGATGGAACCTGCGTCTCCTGCATCGGCAGAGGGATTCTTCACCGCTGAGCCATCTGAGAAGCCCAATCCAGTGTGACCTCATGGGAACCTGATTACATATGCAAAGACCTTGTTTCATTAAAGGTCACATGTGCGGGAAACTGGGTTAAGATTTAAGCATATCTTTCTGGGGACACAGCCAACTCAATACGATAGGTTAACCCTATCAGTAGAGCCTGGCACCCGAGGGCAGGGCTTTGATATTTTGTTTACCTTTGTGTTCCTGATGGCTTGAATCGTGTCTCGCATGTAGGTGTCTCCCAATAGCTCTTGAATTAATTAATAATGTATTAGCTCTTTGTCTTCTTCACCACAAATATATTTATAAAATCTATCATTTGTCTCTTTGTTTTATTATATCTTTTGCCATTAAAGTGTTTTAAGATTTTCGTACAACCCAATATATCTATCTTCCATTCTTTTTTCCTCTTTTCTTTTATTAAAGATAAATTCTAGGTTTGTAGTCTTGCTTAATAAGTTTCCATTCTTCTCCAGTCCCTCCGGGTCTCCTCTCATACTTTACAGATAATCTAGACTTTCTTGTAAGAATTTTTTACTGCTTTATTTTTTAAACATGAATGCCTAATCCATATGGAGTTAATTTTTTTGTACTATGTAAAATGAGGCTCTTCTATATTTTCCCTTTGTCGTTTGTGAAATTCTCATTATACTAGGGTATACATCTGAAAATTCCCATTTCGTTGCACAGTTCTATACATCTTTTTCTATATCAATGTAATTTTTTTATTTTAGTAAAACAGATCTTTCCTTATTTTTTCTCCTTCTTATATTTTCTTGGCTACTCTCAGGCCAGATTTATATCTTTCCATATAAATTCTATCCATAAAGAGTTACCTCCCAAATGAGTTATTAAGATCATAATTAGACTTGCGTTAAGTTTATATGTTAAAAATGTATCTGCTTTTGAAATTGAGAAGGGAGAAATAATTTCAGACACGCATAGAGGAGAGCATGGCCGCCCAGCAGCAGCTTCTCCAGCCACCTTGACCTTGTGCTTGGCTTTGAGCCCCGTGGTTTGTCTTCACCTGCCCTTTGAACAACAGACGTGATTCCAGGGCTTAAGAACAGTCTCTTCTGAAGGAGGAATGGCTTGTCCGCTTTCAACTGCAGTCTTCACAGATTGTTACTAAAGTACTGGATTCATTTGCCCATGGAACAGGCTAAGATTTTACATGCGTGCAGAAAGAGCACTCCAGGTTCTTAGGGCTTGCCTCCAAGGTTAGACATGTCTGGTCCATTTGCACGTCACCCCGGGACTCTCCTGGATGCTGAAAGCTGTGAGGTCACCTTGTCCCTTATTCTCCTTTCACAGTTTCTGAAGGTTGCGTTCAGGCTCAGCGTTTTTGTCACCCTGAGCCTTTTAAACACAATTTTAGTCCTGTTGTTCTAGGGGGATAATATAGTTTAAAAAACTCCACTAAACCAAATCATATTGTCACTATTTTCATTGTCCTCATCACACCTTCAGCAGGAAAGGAAAGAAAAAGCCCCACTGTTTTATAGCTTTGGTGACTGCGGCTGTGAAACCCTCAGTGTGTCTTGAAGGTCCAGGAGATGAGGGGATAGATTGTTTTTGGAAGCATTTTCAGCACCATCACCCATGGGTCAGGTGGAACTGGATCAGATGGACCAGAGAGATCTCGCCTGAGGCCTAAGTGTGTCTAGATTTGAGAGAGTGGTTGGATTGTGATAGTGGTATCTTTCCAGAGGTCACAGCGTTGCCCCCAAACGTAGAGGACCCCATAGACTCAAGGAGCTGGAGAGGACCTCAGAATTCACGCACTTGCTGCCCTTCACCCCCTCTTAATTTCCCTCCCTCTCTGCTCTCCAGTACCTCAGGGGATACTTACCCAGTGGTGCTGGACGCGGGGTGTGGCAGAAACAGCCTGAGCAGCAGCTGTGGGTCCAGCGTGGCCTTGGGCTCCAGCGATCTGCTGTTAGAAGAGCTTCCCCAGGGCAGCTGCTGTCCCATCCGCCTGGTCCCCAGAGTGAATGCACGTGAAACGGGCCTACAGCCGCCCTGCGGGCTGAACCAGGAACCTCCCGCCAAGGCCGTCTTATATGAGCCAAACTGCGCTTGACCCGCAGACCCGCTGGTTCAAGGACAAATGTTTGTTTTATCACTGGCCACCACATTTGGGATGATTGTTATGCGGTAGCTGGCTCATAGAGCCTCTGTCCCTGCTGTCAACCTGCCCCAAACATATGGGCCACAAAGCCTCAGGGAGCACCCAGCCCCAGTCTCAACCATGTCCTCCACCGACTGCCAGGCAGCTCGTTGGAGCAGGGAGTGGTACACTTCCTGTCATTCATGGAGCCCAAGCCTCAACTGTGAGTCCAGACTCAGCCACGGCGCTGGGCTGTTGTCCCTGGTTACCGAACATCCCTGGGCAGTACCCCCGCTGGAGTCATTTGGGTGTCTTTGTGCTCAAGCCCATCCCCGGGGACAGGTGCTGGTGTCTCTGGGCTCCAGGCTCCTCATCTGTAAGTGAGCCTGTAAATGCCGCGGCTGACACGCTCCAGGCTCTCCCCCTGCGGAGTCAGGAGATGGTGATGTCTCGTGGTGTCAGGCCGACACACGTTCAAGCCTTTGCTCCACCACTCACAGCTGGGTCTTTCTGGCAAACAGTTGTTTTTACTTAGCCTTCCTAAACTTTGATCTCCTCCTTTGTAAGGTGGACTTGGCCATATTTTTGTTGAGGAGCTGTTGCTCTGCTTAAAAAAGGGTAGTATGTGGAAGTCACTTAGTAACATGACCGAACCTAGCAGCTCTCCAGTCAGATTCTCTTTCTCGGTGACACTTGTGAAGCATCCATTACCTCCTGGAGTCGTGTTTGCTGCTCTGAAGTCAGCCCTGGGCCTTGTCATTGGGCCATTAAGGCTGGGACTGTGTGCTTGAGATGCTCCCCAGCTTCAAACCCCACTTCTGAGTCCCCGTCTCTGAACAGCCCCTGTCACCAGTGTCCTCACAGAAGGATGCTGCGATGCTCCACACCCTGGGAGCATCCTTCATTCTTCATAGCATTCCTGTCACTTAAGAAGCTGAAAGGAAATCCCGTCACTTGAACTGCACTCGTAACAGGCAGCGGCCTCTCGAACTGACTGCACCATGGCCTGTGCGGGTGACAGCACCGTGACTGCCTCTCATGTGGGTTTGCATCCGCTGTGAACACCCTGCTTGCTGGGGCCACATGCACGGTCAGATTGTGTGCCTGAATATTCGCGGAAACATTTGCCGAAAGAGTTTCAGCTTTCTATCCGAGTACACATCTGTTTTGAAAGTTCTGTACTCTTTTCCAGCCTTGGTGTTCTAATCCCTCATAGCAGATTTGCGTGTGATCAGGTCGCCTTGACGACTGAATTCTCTGATTATTTCTGCCCTCTGATGACTGAGGCAGCTAAGGGTCGGGAGGGGCTGGAAGAGCAGGTATTCCTGGGATAGGGAATTGAGGGTGGGGAGATGGAGTAAGTCTGAAATTCTAGAGAAGACTTTTTTTTGGCCTGTTTGATTTTGACTATGAATGTGTATGTCAAGAAACAGAAGTAATATTATTCATTAAAAAGAAAGCCCAGAACCCTCACTGGTTCTTTCACAAGTAACAGGTGGGAGAATCTCCAGGCGGGGAGGGATGGCTGAACAGGCAGTCCCCAGGTGCGTGCACCTGGCTTCTCCCTTCGCTTCGCGTCTTGGCCTCTAAGTCTCTGGCTCCTGTGTAAGCCGGAGTGTAAGCACTAGCCTTTCCCCTGGTTCCCCAGACTGACGGTTTGCAAAGAGAACATGACCAAGTGCAGGGTTAAGGGAGGAACAATAAAGACCATGGCTGACCCGGCCCAGAGCCGTGCACCTTCCTAAATGTGAAGCTTCTGTAGTTCAGGTCTCAAGGACAAGTACAACCTTGCAGTTCTAAGCCCGCCTCCCTTTCCTCCTGCTTCCTTGTGTCCGCCTCCGGGACAATGTCTTCTTGTCCTGCCTAGCAGTATTCTGGATAGTCTAGCTGCTTCCTAGCCAAGGCTAGATGACCACTTGCCACTCATATCTGCCTCACGTGGACTCTCTCTCATCAGGTGCAAGATTCACCCAGACCTGCAGTAGGAGTTGGGCTTCCCAAGTGGCACTAGTGGTAAAAGAACCCACCTGCCAATGCAGGAGACATAAGAGATGTGGGTTTAGTCCCTGGGTCAGGAAGATCCCCTGGAGAAGGGCATGACAACCCACTCCAGTATTCTTGCCTGGAAAATTCCGTAGACGGCGGAGTCTGGCGGGCTATAGTCCACTGGGGTCGCAAAGAATTGGACACAAATGAAGCAGCTTAGCAGGTAGTGGAAGTGGGAAGAGCATTCAGGGCTCTGTTACACTGATGCCCCTGCCTCTTCCTGTCATTCAGCACTTACTGAGCACCTACTGTATGCTCTTGGGGTACATAGGTGGAAAAGAAGTATTGGTAATTTCTCCATCCAACAGTCATTTATTTGTCAAGTGCCTGCCGTATGTTAGGTCCCATATGTGGGACTCTTTACAATGGAAGCAAGCAGAGGGACTATGGATGCTCAGAAAAGAGCATTATCACTGCAGCTGGGTAGGTGGGAAGGCAGCTGGGAAGATGTTTGCTGTGCTGGTCCTAGCTGTGATCTAAGGATGTGCTTGCAAGACCACCAAGCGAGCATCACGGGCATTCTGCTTCTCATTTGAGTGAATCAGCTGCTACTAAACCAACTTTCCTAGAGACATCAACTGTGAACACCAGACAATGTTAAACAAGTCAGTAAATTAATGAATAAATAACTGAATGAAGTACCTGAAGGCCTTAGAGAATGAAACTAAGCAACCAGATTCTGGAGAGGAGTCAACTCTTGGAAATGGAAATAGCATGGGAAAATGTTCCCATGTTTTCAGCTTCTCACCTGAGTGAAGGCTGAAGTTGGTGCCACATAAGGTAGATAAAACACTGATGGAAAGCCAGCAGCCTTTCCAGCCTGAAGAACCAGAGAGCGGAGGGAGGTCTGAGTGACTGATGCCACTGGAAAATAAACGGAGATTTCTGTACAGGACAGAGCCCAAAAGTGGATGCTTTAAGCTGGTATTTTCCAGGCAAGAGTACTGGAGTGGGTTGCCATTTCCTTCTCCATCTTTTTATAAATTCTGCCCAAATCTCTGGCTGACCCTGATGATACAAAAGCAGGGCAGGCTGCTAGGAGCCTGGCTCAGGATAAAAGAGCCACACTGAGATTTAAACTGCTACCCAGCAGACGGAGTCCAACCAAGTCCACTGTGTACTCAAACAGGTCAACAAAATGTAACAGGATCCAGAATCTCCACACACCATGGCATTCATCATGTCCAGGAAGCCCACCCAATCTCATTCAACACATGGAGAAATAGGGAAGTATGACCTTTCTCAAAAGCAAAGACTCTGAGATGATCCAGATGCTAGACTTAGCACTTGAAATTTTTAACCATGAAAACTATGCTTAGTCATGCAAAGCAAAGTATACTCATAATGAATGAAAATGTAGGAAATCTCAGCAGAGAAGTAGAATTTGTGAAAAAAGCCAATGGACGTTCTAGAACTAAAGAATAAAATATCTGAAATAAAAATTCACCAAGAAAAATTTACCCGATGGGCTTAGCCACAGAATGGAGATAACAAGAGAAGAGTCAGGGAACCTGAAGACACATCAACAGAAGCTACACAAACTGAAGAAGAGAAAAGGAAAAGATTTGAAAAGAGAAAGAACAGCGTCTGAGGGATGCGTGAAACCACATCAGGTCTCGCGTGGGTATAAGTGGAGTCACAGAAGGAGGAAGACACATGTGGAGAAATAATGGCTGAAATGTCCCGATTTTTGTTGAAAAGTTTACATGTGTAAATTCAAGAAACACAGAAAACCCCCAGTACGATAAATACAAAGAAAAAAATCATAGATAAACTGAAAACCAAAATCAAAGAGATAAACCTCACAGCAGCATGTGAAAGATGGAACGGTAAAAGGGGAACAATGATTTGACTCACCAGCACCTCTTATCAGAAATGACGGTGGCCAGAGAACAGTGGGACAGAAACTTTATCCTGCTGAAAGGAAAGCAGAAACTAAAAGAGACAGAAACCCCTCACCCCAGAATTTACATCCAGGGCAAGTCCCCTTTAAGAATGAAGCTGTTTTCAGATGAAAAGCAAATGAAGATCATTCACTGCAAACAGGTCTTCACTCTAAGAAGTGCTAAAGGAAGTTCTCCTGACTGAAGGAATTCGATACTATAGATGGAGACTCAGGCACTCATGAAGGAAGAAAAAACATGGGAAACGGTCCGATTTTACTATTCAGTTAAATATAAAAGGCTATTGTTTCTCACTTAAAAATGTATTTGAGGGCTTAAAGCAGACATTTTAACATTGTCTTGTGAGGCGTAGATGTGAAAAAAATGAGAGCTCCGGCTTGAAGGATGGGGCAGCGTAGGAATCTCATGGTTGCAAGATTCCCACATTTCGGGTGACAAGCTTCAGTATTACTAAATAGACTGTGAGAAATTAAGGTTGTCTCTTCTACCCCCTAGATTCAGCCACCACAGAAGTGATGCCCCAGTCACAGTCAACAAGTATTCCTCACACAGAGACTCGTGGAGGTTTCCCCAAAACGAAGGACGCTTTGCAGGAGCGGGACTTGGAGAGACTGAATCACTCAGTCACCATCCAGTGACTGGGCACCTACCTGGGCACCCCTGTCTTCACCGGGAGAGCCCAGCAAGGGTTCCTCAGAATGGTGGTGAGCACTCCTGTGCAAGAACCAGTCCATGATCAAAGTGATGTCCCAGGAATGGCGGAAGTGGCGATTCGGAGAATCAGAACGTGCCCGGTCACAGTTTGTACTTCTTTGAGGAACTTTCCTGAGGAAAACCCCTCCTAGAAAAGACCAAAGGACAAGACTTCAGTGGTTAAACACTTCACAGTCGATTTTATAAATGTTGCTGTTTAGCCCTACATTGTGTTATAAATCGCCTCCACGGGTTGTGATAAATCTAGTTGATTGGTGGCCCTGTTCATCCCAGAAATGAGTGGCGCAAGGGTAGGCTTGAGAGACGCTCGTGTCGCTGAAGACCTTGGCGCCTCTCCGGGGACTGCGCTCCTGGGCATTGCATTCTTGGTGGCGCGCTGTGCCCGTGGGGGATGGCACATCTGCCACCTCAGGACAGGCTGCCTAAGGCACGCCCAGCCTCCCCGGGCTTCTCACCCCTCCAGGCTGTGGAAACATTTGCCTACAGACATTTTCTTACCATCCATTACATATGTTTTTATGAAAGGACTGAGCAGGAGGAATTTGCAATGAATAATTCATGTGTAATTGTTTTGAAAATATAGTTTTTTTTCAAAGAGAGCCACCGACCTCTCCATTTCAGAGCCCCTGCTGCTGCTGCTGCCTGGGTGCCCCTGCGAGAGCCACGGGCAGGCTCTCTAAATGCTTGCCCGTCCCGAGCTGGGACAGACTCCCGCGCAGAGCGGGGCGGGCGGGTGTATGCACAGATGGCGCAGAGCCGCCGGAGTCCCCAGCCACGCACTCTGCCTAGGTCCCCAGGTGGGCCCTCGGGGTAGTCTGGGCATCCAGCGCTGCTCCCCGCCTCCGCTGAGCCCCCAGACAACACTGCAGCACCCGCACCACCCCCCACCCCAGTCTGCTCCCAATCCTGCACCAAGCCCGACCCGCAGCCTGTTTGCTTCAGCGCACACACAAGCCCAGCCACGGCCAGGGCCTGACTAGCTGGGCAGGTGAACACAGCGAGCCGCAGTCACGCTCAGCTCATCACTCACATAGATGGCCAGGGATGCCCGCTCCCAGGTCCTGGTCCACACGCCGGGAAGGGCGGCCCGAGGCAGAAGCTGGTGGCGGCCCTACTGCTGAGTACCTTGGTGCTGCCAAGGGGGCTTATATTTTACAGCTCTAGCCTGCGGGGGCTGGGGCAGAAGGCGCCACCTGTCAGTCCCGGGAACCGAGGAGAATCTGTCTCCTGACGGCCTGCTGGGACATGGGGAATGGCAGGTGGCCTCGTAGCCACTCATTGGTGGCTTCCTCCTCTCTGGTGTCCCAAGGGTATCACAAGGTGTCCTGCAGAGATCCAGATTAGCCTTTGCCTATTGGTCTGTTTGGATCCGTGTGAGGGTGCCAGTGCCCCACAGAAGAGCCCTTCCCCCACTTCCTACTGTCATTTCCTATCCATTTCCACCTGTTCTCTCCTCTGTCTGGAGGCCAGTGACCTTGTTCCAACAGTGGCTTTGATCACAGCGGTTAAGAAGAAGAACTGAGTTTGGATCCCAGGTTTGTCTCTACCTAATCATGTGTCTGGGGCCACTCTCATAGCCTCAGTTGCTGCATCTTTAAAATGGAGTTAGTAAGAGTGCTTTTCTCACAGCTTAAGTGAGCTATTAATACCTGTAGAGATCTCAGGACAGTGCCTGGACTGTAATAGGCATTGTTGTTCAGTCGCTCAGTCATGTCTGACCCTTTTCGACCCCGTAGACTGCAGCACACCAGGCTTCCTTGTCCTTCGCTGTCTCCCAGAGCTTGCTCATGCTCATGTCCATTTTGTTGGTGATGCCATCCAACCATCTCATCCTCTGTCGTCCCTTTCTCCTCCTGCCTTCAGTCTTTCCCAGCATCAGGGTCTTTCCCAATGAGTCAGCTCTTCACATCAGGTGGCCAAAGTATTGGAGCTTTAGCTTCATCATCAGTCCTTCCAGTGAATATTCAGGACTGATTTCCTTTAGGACGGACTGGTTGGATATCCTTGCAATCCAAGGGACTCTCAAGAGTCTTCTCCAACACCACAGTTCAAAAGCATCAATTCTTTGGTGCTCAGCTTTCTTTATGGTCTGACTCCCACATTCATACATGACTACTGGAAAAACTATAGCTTTGACTATATGGACATTTGTTGGCAAGGTAGTGTCTCTGATTTTTAATATGCTGTCTAGGTTGGTCATAGCTTTTCTTCCAAGGAGCAAGCATCTTAATTTCATGGCTGCAGTCACCACCTGCAGTGATTTTGGAGCCCCCCAAAATGAAGTCTGTTACTGTTTCCATTGTTTCCCCATCTATTTGCCATGAAGTGATGGGACCAGATGCCATGATCTTAGTTTTCTGAATGTTGAGTTTTAAGTCAGCTATTTCACTCTCCTCTTTTACCTTTATCAAGAGGCTCTTTAGTTCCTCTTCCATTTCTGCCATAAGGGTGGTATCATCTGAATATCTGAAGTTACTGATAAGCACTGCTAAATCATGATGATGTTGATGGTGATGGTGGTGTTGGTGATGTTGATGGTGATGATGGTGGTAATGATGGTGGTGATGATGGTGGTGATGATGATGGTGATGGTGATGGTGATGATGGTGATGGTGGTGATGATGGTGATGTTGAGGGTGATGGTGATGATGGTGATGATGGTGATGTTGAGGGTGATGGTGATGATGATGATGGTGATGGTGGTGATGATGATGGTGATGATGGTGATGGTGATGGTGGTGATGATGGGTTCTATCTCATCCCATCCTCCTGCTCCCTCCCCCGAATTCAGCTTCCTCCACAGAATGCTGTCCGTGTAGCACTGACCCCACTATTCCTCTGCTCTCTACCTACTCTGGCTTCCTGTGCCACCACAACCCCTGATCAGCACCACGTTAATGGCTGGTCTGTGTGTTCCCCACCCCGAACCACTCAGGCAGAGCCTTTATTAACCCATCTCCATACAGCCTTCCTCTGTCTGTCCTGGGAGAGTCCAGTCATCCTGGGTATCTTTGGTCCTTAGATGCACAGACACATTTTGAATTATGATTCAATGTCCATTTCTTGAAAGAAAGCCATGTTTTCTCATTTAAATTGTGAAAATTTGTGAGAGGCAGAGGTGCTATCTTCTTTCCCACTTCTGTTCTCCCCAGCATCCCTTCGGGAGCATTCACCTCCAGGCAGGTAGCTGGGTCCAGGTTGCTGACTAACTGGCCCTTGGCAAAGGGCTGCCAACGTCACCTGCCCCTGGAACAGCCCAGACCATCAGTCCCTCCCAGGTAGAGTCATCTCGGGGATTCTGCTTCCGTCTGCAGTGCAGGGAACTATGTTTTCTCAGCCGCCACCCCCTCAGCCCCACCCGCCCCACACACAAAACAGACCATAGGTCAACAGTAGGTTATGTGTGGTGGAGTGAAGGGACCCTGGATAACTTTCAGCGAGTGGATCACGAAAGGAGAGGAAAATGGGTGGTCCATGGATCCCCCACAAAAAGCATAGTAACTTACAGTTTAAACTGGACCGTGATGGAACTGCAATCAAAATTCTAGTTTTCCCTCCTCAAATTACCTTGCTTGACTCTGTTTGTGTTTCCTAGCACGTATGTGAATATATATAAACCTAACTTTTGAAACTTGAAAGCCACTGCCATCACAGCAAATGTGAATTTGGACACCTGGACGGCACGGCCAGTGACAAGTTTCGCAGCAGTGCCTGCAGCCTGCATGCCGGGTTGACCAAAGCCAGGTTGGGCCTGGTTGGGTGCCCGCCTGCACCTCTGTTCTCTTGCTCAACAAACCAGCCTTGCCCAGGGCCCCAGCCCCAGGACACCTGGCCTCGTCTGTGGGAACCTGGGGGTGGGAGCAGACACGTAACAACCAGGTTGGCCTGCAGAGGCTGTGGTGATGAGCTCGTCGCGGGGCTGGAGGGCTCAGCCAGCAAAGACCCGAAACCACCTAACAGCCTTTCCCCCTGACTTGTCTTCCTCGTCAGGTCCTAGAAGATAATGGAATGCCCATGGATGACGATCAGTACGCTCTGTTGACCACAAAATTAGGATATAAGAAAGAAGGGATGAGTTATCTTGATTTTGCAGCAGGATTCGAAGGTAGCTAACAGCCAAGTATGAACCTGGCTCCCACCTGGGGCCCCATGGGTCTTTCTGCATGGGGCTCCAAGGCCACTGGGGTTGAAGTAGTGTGAGCTGAGATGTGGAAACCATGTGCGTCCTAAGACTGAAACAGACATTCTTGTTTAATTTTATCCGTGTTTCGGCCTTTTTTTTTTTACCCCCACTCAGCTGCACTGTGAGTGCTGAATTTTGTCTGGCAGAGCCTTCTACAAATAGTAAGAGCACAAATGGTTTCTAAAATTGACTCCCAAGCCTGTGCTCCTCCAGTCACACCCGTGTCCTCTAAGGTTTTCCTCCTAAAAGTAGGTGCTGGTTATCTGTCATCCGAGCCCCTGTGCCCCAGCGGGGACCACGTCCTTCCTGGACCCGGAGGAGACTTGGCCCAGATCAGCCGGCCCCGGGCCCTCCCCTCCCTTGCCCGCGGGGCTACCAGGGGACTCACGCTCACGGCGCAGTCTGCTCAGCGCCCGGTCCTCCCGTTTGCCCCTTGCACCTGTTCTGCTCTCCCAGCCACACACCCGGCAGGCGGACAAGCAGCACCCAGCCTCCCGCTTCTCAGATCTGTAGTCTCTCCCCTCCCCGTCTCCACTCTTACTGAAGTTTAGATGGACAAATAAGCCCTCCGGAAAAGCTGCAGAAATCCCGTGTATATATCCACGGGTCCACAGATATATGAGAGCACTGCAGGCTGGACAGGGCAGAACCCAGACCGCTACTTGCATTGTGCTGTTCTCCCCCCGGGTTGGTCTGGGTGATGACTGAATAGTGCAGTGGGTCTCGCTCAAGGAGCTGGCAGCTGTGACTCCTTACCAGGGAAGAGGAAGGTCCCATCCAGCACCCCCACCACCAGATTTCATTTGCTGATTCTAAAGGAGAGAGGTCCCGTGAGCCCCCACCCCAAAGACAACACGAGAAGCTGTGGAATTTGGGGATTTTGACGCTTTCTTTGGCCATAAGCTTTGACATTTTTGAGGCAATAAAAAGAAAAGAAAGGAACCCACATTTACCTTAGTGAGTGCTTCCAGTGCCCCAGTGCATCCTTCACTGAGGCGAGGAAATTGGAGGCCTAGGGTGAGCAGTGACTTCCCGAGGTCCCAGGGCAGGGGGCCTGTCACAAGCGGGCACCTCGCCCTGCAGCTTCCTCCCTTCCCCCTCTCCCCCACCCCCTGTCCCCCATCAGTACTCCCAATACATGGCCAGATGCTGGAGGTGGGGAGATGGCGGTTCCAGGCCACGGGGGGTGGGAGTGGGCAAGGCAGAGGGGATCAGGCACCAGAGGGAGGTGTTATCCGCTGGGCGAGCAAACCCGGGGTGGGGAGGCCACTCCAGACCCAGGTGCAGGCGAGGCGGAGGCCAGGTTCAAGGCTGGACTAAAGGACGTCCATGAGTTCCGGAGGCCCTGCCTGCCGTTCATTCCCCAGACCACATCAGGGAGTGGGGGTTAACAGCATGTGTAGAGAGTCACATCCTAAACCAAGTCCTACGTTGCAGCCTGCCTTTAGAGAAGGCCACATTCAAGTCATTGCAACCTGAGGGAAATGGGCTGGTTTTTAAGTGGAGGTTATGCTTCCTCCGTTTCAGGGAGGAGAGAGATGGCCTCATTGATTCATCAACCGGCTGGGCTCCGGAAGCCGGCGGGCCTGGGTTAGCGGCCTGTGAGCTCTGTGACCTCAGGGAAGTTGGACCCCTATGTCCTTGTCTGTAGAATGGGCATAGTAATAGGTCTCCTTGTACATAAACCAGGCTCAAGGAGAGACTCTGCCTCTTAGGGCTGTGGAAAGGGCCAAGGTTTGTCCAGAAGGTGTCCGGAGGCCTCCAGTCTAACATCCAGCACAGAGGTGGGCAGGACCTGCCCGGTGACTGAGTTACACGTTCCTGCGTTTAGGACCTGATTCTGGGAAACAGAACGGGCAGGAATCCTCCTTCTCTGCCTCCGGTAACGAAGGGATAGACAGGCAGGATATCGTCCCTGCCCTAGAGCAAGGACGGAGGAGCCAGATGCAGAAACGTGCCAAGCGAGAGGGTGGCCCAACGGTCTGAGGACAAGCTCTTCTCGTGGTGACAGGGACATTTCTAAGATCAGAACAGAGTTCACGCCATGTTCCGTCACAGAGTCATAGTACCGTCAAGAGTTCTAGCAAGACTGGGGACCGAAGTTCTGTAAAGCGTTGAGATAGAAGTAAAGAGGCATGCCCACCACTAACAGAAGCCTCCTGATTCGCTGTTTCAGATCCTAAGATGAACAGGCCAGAAGTGACCCCACCCCAGACTCCAGTTCTTCCTAAAGGTGACGTGGACAGCTACTTTGTCACTGCTGAAGAGTGCCTGAGACAGTTCCCCCGGAGACTGAAGGAATTCTTCCGGGTAAATCACGACCTCCCTGCTGCCTGCCTTTTCTGGACCCAGCCCCCGCCCCTCCTCCTCTCTGTTCAGCCACAGCAGGAATGAGCCCTGCGCCCCAGCCCTTCTCAGAGGCCTCCTTCCTAGACTCAGGCTTGCCCCTCCTCCCCTTCTGGGGAAGGGGCTTAACTCTGCGATCCCCTCCCCTCCCCGAGGCCCTTCCTTGCTGACACTGCCAGGCCTGCCTTCTGCCCCTCAGAGGCGTCAGAGAAGTAAAGAGACCCTCCTCACAAGACAGGGAGGGGCGGGAAGGGTCACGACAACCCAAGTTACAGCGAATTTAGGATCCTTTCAATCATCCTATCCAGTCCTCTCCTGCACTCACCAAACAAGCTTTGTGCACTTCCATGTCATAAGCCAGACTCTCTGCTGAAAGCTGGGGCTGAAAGCTGGGAGCCCTGCTCAGGGAGCTCAGTCCAGCCCGAGACAGATGGTCAACAGACAATTCAGACATATCACGACTGGCTCTCATAAAGGGACTGGTACTGTGCTATGGGGGCACAAGGAAAACAGCCATTAAGGAGGACTTCCTGGAGGAGGTGACCCCCAAACGGAATCTTAAACCCTCAGCATGTGCTGGCCAGAAAAAGAAAGGAGTGAAAAATAGAAGAGTGGGCTTACTCAAGGCAGGTGGCAGGTGGGTCATGAGCTTTCGAGAAAGCTCCCAGTTCTGCATGACTGAGGCATGGGTTGCATGCAGAAGTTGTAATGGATAAGATGGGGAAAATAGCAGCCATTCAAACACAGAGGCAGGGGCAGAATGACCTCAACTATTTTTGTGTTGAGAAGTAAAAGAGGGTCATTAAGTAGGAAAGAAGAGCAATTTGATAAACCGACCATTTAGCTTCAAAATGGGGCAGAGGGTTGAGGAAGTAAGAGAGTTTCCTCACCAGGGTGAGGAGACCTTAGGGTGAGGAGACGCCAGGGTGAGGAGACCCCAGGGTGAGGAGAACTTAGGGTGAGGAGACCCCAGGGTGAGGAGACCTTAGGGTGAGGAGACCCCGGGGCGTGGAGACCCTGGGGTGTGGAGACCCCGGGGCGTGGAGACCCTGGGGTGTGGAGACCCCGGGGTGTGGAGTCGCCTGGGTGAGGAGACCCTGGGGTGAGGAGACCCCAGGACATGGAGACGCCGGGGTGAGGAGACCCTGGGTGTGGAGACCCCAGGGTGAGGAGACCCCGGGGCGTGGAGACCCCGGGGCATGGAGACGCCAGGGTGAGGAGACCCTGGGGCGAGGAGATGCCAGGGTGAGGAGACCCCGGGGCGAGGAGACGCCAGGGTGAGGAGAACCCAGGGTGTGGAGATGCCAGGGTAAGGAAACCCCGGGTGTGGAGATGCCAGGGTAAGGAGACCCTGGGTGTGGAGATGCCAGGGTAAGGAGACCCCGGGTGTGGAGATGCCAGCGTGAGGAGACCCTGGGGCGTGGAGTCACTGAGGCGTGGAGACCCCAGAGTGTGTAGGATCAAACACCTCAGCAGAGGAAACAATGTGGGGGCCAGGGGAGGGGAGGCGGAGCCAGCCCCCAGGAGCAGGGCAGCCCATCTGCTGTGCCTGAAACATCTTCCCGGCACGGATTGCCAATTGGAGGTTCATTTTGGTTATTACCGAGCTCCCATTTTACAATAGACACACTTACGATTGTCTAGCTCGAATTTGCAGGATGGTTTTAACCTTGACTGATGGCCCAGCCATCAGACCATGCATCCTGATTCTTGGTTTGAAAACACACAGCCATCATAAGCAGACAGGGAGACGGGTTCGTCCTCATCAGTTAACCCCATGTGGCGCCCAACCAAGAAGAACACGGAGCAGGCAGGGGTCCTTGTGGGGTGGAGAGCCTACTTCTCTGAAGAAGGAGAGCCTGGCAGGAGGCAGAGGACAGAGGGGGAAGTCGAGGCACCGGGTCAAGCAGTCCCTCGTGCTGGTCAGCCAGACCCTGAGAGGCCATCACCTGCCACCCCACCAGTGAAAACCCAGACCCCTCTTCTGGCCCCTCCCCACGATCTCCTGTCGCTCATCTTTCCCAGTGGGGACACAGAGAAGCCAAGCTCCCTGCTGGCACCTGCCTTTATTATCCGTGAAGCCTGGTCACAGCACACATGTGTCCTATGTTTCCTAAGAGGGTCTCAATTTTAAATAATTAACTGATAAATTCATTTAATAAATATTCGCCAATGCCCACTCCATCCTGAAAGGAACTTATAACCTAGTGGGTGAGACAAGCGAAGCCCTAATTGCCAGGGTATGCATGATACAGACTCAGATGTCGGTTCCATCCAGGACCCTGGTGGGTGCTCGTTGCCCTCACGGGTGTATATAAATGGAACAGAGAATGTCTTGATGGTTGACTGGGAAGGTCCAGTCACTTTATTTCCTTTCTTGAGTTCCTATTTGTGAGAAATTCTTGAATCTCTCTCTTCATCAATAATGAAAAATCTATCTTATATTAGTTGAAAATGCTGTTAATCCTGCTGCTGCTAATTGCTCAGTGACCTGTAACCAGATGAATGGCTCTCAGTGCAGGTGGGCCCACAGACAGCACCAAAGCTGAGCAAGGCGGCCTCACCCTCCCAGGCCAGGCCAGAGACCACGAACAGTGGAAGGGAACAATTAGCAAACAAGGGGCATCTCCCCTCCCTGACTGGTGAGGAAAGCGGGCACCAAGACCCCCTTGGTGACCTGGGGTCGTGACCTGGGCACAGGTTCCCGTGGCCCTTGTGGCCTCACCTTCCACCTCACCCTCTAGACAGGGTCTGTGCAGGTTTGGGCACATGTCTGTGGATTCATGTGTGTTTAAAAACAACCAGAACCAAGCCCCCCTCTCCCCCACAGCACACACAAATAGGATCTTCATACGTATGCTTCGGCCACCATGTTCTTCGCTTCACCATCTGTCCGTGACGCCTGACCCTGCAGGGTGGTCTCCACACATTGCTCTGCTCAGGGCGGCCCCTTTCTCTCAGAATGAGCCAGAGTCCCGCCTGATTGGCTGTAGCCCCTTTCTGACCCATCTCGGCCCCCCGACCCTGGGTCACGCTCCGGCCAGCGCCTTCCTCCCCTGTGTGCTTGCATATTCTGCTGCTTCGCCCGGATTGTGGTCTGAGCAGCTGAAGGGGGGTGCTGCCACTTCTTGAGCTGGAAGGCCCTGGAGGACAAGCTGGGGGCCAGGAGTTTGATTTTGGCCTTGCTCATTCTGACATCCAAGGGGAGATGCTGCAAAGCCTTTGGAGACGTGCATTTGGATGCTGTGGGAGGGCTGGGAGCTGCGACATGGTGGGAGTCCATGGCAGAGAGAGGCCAGTGGTCCCAGGAGACCCCGGAGCACTGCCCCGGGGATGAGGCTGCTGGATGGTGGCAACTCTGAGAGGCAGGGGCAGCCCTGGATGTCAGCTCCCACTGTATTTAACATAGTGATTGTGCATGTTGGTGCAGAGTGATCTTTGGTGAATGAATAAGTGAGTACAAGTAGGTCTTCCACAAAACCCCAGAAGGTTTTACTTGCACACCCGAGTTGAAGCAGGTCTTGCTTTATGTGACCTCTATGGAGGGTCCTAGGATGCAGAGGTGCAGTCAGAGCCCCCAGAGTGGCCGGAGAGACCCCAGGCAGGGCCACAGGAGGTGCTGGTGGGACCGGGGGTGGGGACAACAGCTGCAGCGGCTGCACTCCAAGCCCGAGACGGAGGGAGCCCGAGTTGGGGGAGCAGGGGTGTTGGCCCAGGTGGACCTGATTCAGATCCCACTGCCGGGTGCTCACTGTCCAACCTCAGGCAACAGTAATAATAACAAACAGCATTTTAGACCCTAACAGAGCCTACACATCCTCTCCTAAGTGCTTCACCTGCTTGGCATAGTCAGTCCTAATGATGACCCCGTAGGCAGGGACTCTGTCTTCCTCTGTGATGGGTGAGAAGCCTGGCGGGGTTCAGTCTCTTCCCTAGGTCACTCTGCTAGTACTGGGCAGAGCCGGGCTTGGAAACTGAGCAGCCTGCCCCCCTGGATGTGCCCTGAGCCCCACAGTCTGGCTGCAGCCGCAGGTTCCCTGCCAGCCTCTCTCTGTTCCCTCACCTGCAAAGTGGGAGTCACCGCGGCGCGACCTGCAGACGCAGAGGCAGGGCTTGGGCAGGCGGGCGGGGGCGTCATTTCAGCCCGGGCATCAAACTAGGGCCCATCCTCTGGGCAGCTCCTTGGCAGAGTTCAGCTCAGCACCTGTTGTCCTGTAGGCAGCAGCTGCCTTTCTGAAAGGTTGCCATTTCCAAAACCCGTATAAAAACATCGAGGACCAGATTTTTACAGGTGCTGGAAAGCTCCAGCATACTCAGCCTTCACTTCCGATGTTGGAAGTACCACTCGCAGAAGCCAAAGGAACTGGGCGGGGGAAAGAAAAACCACTCCTCTCCCTTTCATGAACTGTGTTGAAAGAGGGCGCCTGAGGACAGAGTTCATCATCGCCCTGGGAAAGCAAGCCCTGGCAAGGGTACTCCCGGAGCAGGAGCAGGGAAATCTCCAAAAAAAGCCACAGGGGGAGCGCGGCCATCCCTCATGTTGGGGATGAGTCCGCAGCACAGGGCGGGGGTGGGGGGCGGCCCCAGGTTTCGGGGGGCCGGGCTGTGACACTGTGTCCTGGCTCCAGGACCCATACGCCGCCTTCTTTAAGATGGACACTGACAGGGACGGCGTCATCACCATGCATGACCTCCACCGGCTGCTGCAGCACCTGCTCTTCAACCTGAAGGACGAGGAGTTCCAGCGCCTCCTGGGCCTTCTCGGCCTGAGGCTCAGCATCACGTTAAACTTCCGGGAGTTCCGGAACCTGTGCGAGAAAAGGCCATTCAGTATGGATGACGACGCGCCCCAGAGACTGCTCAGGTAAGAGGCCAGCGCGGGGCGGCGTCCACACGGGCTCCACATGGTGCCAAGGGCCGGGGCTGGGGGCGGGGCGGCTGCCGCCCCCGATCTGTTCACTCTGTCTTTTCCTTAGTTCAAGAAAAACCACTCTCAGGGTCACACGCTCAGTGTAGAAAGACTAGAAAATGCAGAGACAGGTGAGAAGGTGCACTTGCTCTGAGCCCCCGTGAGCATCTCTTTTTTCTGTACTTCACTGTGCGTCATCCTAGTCTTGTTAATTTACATGTAAATATACATGCGTACTTGTACATTTTCATTGGTGTGAACCCAGGGCCAGATAGGTGGGCGTGTCGCTCAGCCTCCCAAGACCTCTGGGTGCACCACATGCAGAGGGCAGTGCTGGGTGCTTGTCAGGAGAACACATGGACTTCCCCCAGGCCTGAGTCCTTAACGGGCAATAAGCCTGGCCTGGGGAACCACACAGCACCTTGTGGTAATTGGTGGAAACTGAGTGTCATCTCTGTCTTTTTTCCATGCACATAAATCCACCCATGTTCTTGTATATTTCTCTCTTTAAAACCCTGGGGTCAGTGGCGCCAGCTGCTCTGGGAGATGCGAGGACCACTTCCAGCCCTTTCTCAGGCAAAACTCCCCACTCTCCCCCACTGTTCACCCCACACCAGCCTCACTCTCTGCGTCCAGCTGGGGCCATGACTTATTCGTCTCCTTGGCTTCTTCAGTAAGGGCATCTTCTCCTTGAAGCAGTGACGGGCCTTCCATCTTACCTGGGACCTGTCACAGTCTCCTCCCCCACTGGGATCTGTTGACAGGCATGAATGAAGGGGACTTTCAGCCGCTCCCTTACCAATTATTACAAGTACACTATCAATATTTTGTGAAATGTTACCCTCCACTTTGCTAGCACAGGGCCGCCCTTGATCCTCAGTGATTCAGCCCAGTAGTGACATCATCACTGGGCCCCTCCAGCCCCCAGGGGCTGCAGACCAGTGCCCACCCCCAGACGAGAGCATTCCCCATAGGGGGAGCCACTAGTCGCCCCGGTCACTGGGCCAGATCTTGCCACTTGTGCAGGCTGCAGAAGCCGCTGACCTTGCCCTTTAATTTTCCCTTCTGAACTTGCTGGTTTTATCTTGTCTCTACTTAAAAAGCTAGCAAGGAAGAAAATGACTGTAGTCTCTTGCTAAGTGAAGCGATCATGGAACACGTGAGTTGGACTCCTGCTTCCAATTGCTCCAGTTGTGAGGAGCTTTAATATGAGACTTGATTGCTTAACATTCAAACAAAGCAAGAAAATATCCTTCAGAAAGAACTTTCTGGAGAATGTATGCAGAACGGATATGGAAAATTTCAACCACAAAGTGCAGTCTTCCCATCCGCGTGATTCCACCGTCTTAGTTGTATTAGTTGTTCATCCATCACACATTTACCGAGGGTCTGCTGTGAGTTTGGCATCACCCCAGGACTCAGTGGTACAAAGGTGGATGAGATGAACACTGTCTTTGAGGGGCTCAGGACTGGACTGGGACAAGTACAAAAACACAGGAATACAAGGATGTCTGAAGTGTCACAGGGAGGGGAGAGACCAAGCCTGCTTGAGGTGAACAGGAAAAGTAGGACATTTCAGTTGGATCTTGAGATGTGAGGAGGAGTTTCTCCGGTGCGAGTTACCAGATGGTGGTTCAGGGCCAGGGACCGCGTTTGCAGAACCGCAGAGGTGGGAGTACGGAGCATACTCAGGGACCGGTCAGAGGACGCGTGCACAGTGTGGCATCACAGGGGGAGCAGCCTGAAGTTTCAGGAGGGCCGGGTGAGAAGGGGCTTGAGTGCCAGGCTTGGTCAGCAGGCCGGAGAGGATTCTCTGCTGTGGCGTGTCGGGGGGCGTGTTGTGCCATGCAGACATCCTTCAGCAGCCCCAGAGTAGACGGTGGATGCAGAGGCTGGATCCAGGAAGACCAGCTTGGGCCCCAAGGGCCTGGTGTAGTCTGAGCTCTGAGACCCAACCAAGGCACTGCTTTAGAAAGCCAAGCCTTCCCATGGCCAGAGCCTGAACCTGTGCTTCATGAAGATGTATCTTTTCATTCCCTACAACCCTTCAAGGAGGCATCACTACCTGACTTTGCAGATAAAGGAATTGAGGTCTCAAGGAGAGTTTCTGATTGGTCCAGAAGGACCCAGGTGATGGGCAGTGGACAGAGATTGGAACTCAGGGTGCCTGTGGGGAGGGGCCACCTCCTCTGTGTGGAGTTGGTCTCTTTCACCCCCCAGTCTCACTGTTTTCCACTAGCCAAAGCTGGACGCCTTCCCTTTTCAGAAGCCATCGTGTCCTCTCTCTTGGACCCCTCTGCATTCTGGGCCTTCACTTTCCACCTGCAAAATCAAATGCAGTACTTTTGAAAACTTTGAAGGTTCATATCTTTGTCGAAGACAGGAAGATCATCTCGTTTGCTTCATAACTGCACACAGCATTTTCATTTTTAGATGTGTAAATAGCAGAGTGATTAGTCCAGTGACCTGATTCATTTACATCATCTGTCCCCTTGTTTAAAACACATGGGCCTTGTCCATTTATCTACTGACAACCCACATCAAGTTCCTTTTGGTGCATGTACATCATCAAAGATGAAAGAATGCTATCAAGTGTCCTATTAGCAAAATTAGACGGTCAGCTTCTTGTCACAAAATTTTGTATGATCCAGTCATTCCTGATGAATGACTGACTGAGTGGAAACAGATTGCCTTGCTGTTCTTAGATGTGAATCACTTACTCACTCATCACGAGATTTGGCTTCTGTGATCCAGTTCACCATCATCTTCTGGTTCATCTAATCATGTGAAACATCTTGTGATCTCGGTTTTCTTCCCTTTGCTATCTGGGCTTGAAGTAAGAATTCTCAGTTCTCAACTGTGTTCAGTGAAAGCTAACGTAAGACCAGGATGGGGTCCCTGGTGTCTTTTATACCTTTCTGAAAGATGCTGTTACACTTAGGGCAGTGCAATTAGAAAACTGAAGGGTAATGTAACAGTGGTGATGCATTTCAATATGGTATCATCCTGCTAGGAGACTCTATTTTTGTTTGTTTGTTTTCTTGTTATTATTTAGTCTCCTTTTTCTTTTTAGCATAACTGGAAACAATGTATGAAAAACAATTGAATGTTTCCTAGAATAATGAAATAGATCTAGTATCATTGAATCAAGCTCAATAAGACCCCATGATCTGTCCTATTCTAAGAGGGTTCAATGGACCCATGTGGTAATTGCAAGATAAAAGGAGTTTTATTTCATAAAGAAAATAAATGCACTTTTTATGTTTCTTTGGCAGATCTCTAAGAAAGAATAAAAGTCATGAATGCCACTTTCTATTTTCTGGATCATACAGATTTTCTATCTCTTCTTTAAATATTTGGTGTAATTCATCTATGAAATCATTCAGTCCTGGAGTTTCCTTTTCAGAAGAATTTTAGCTGTGAATCTGATTACTTTAATAGTTACAGAATCATTTAAGATTTGTTCCTTCTTGACTGAGTTTAATAATGTGTGTCTTTTAAAATATTGGTCCATTTTGTCTAACCTGTTAAATTCGTGAGAATAATGTTGATCACAGTATTTCCTTACTCTTCTTTCAATAGCTATGGGGTCTTTAGCGATATCCCTGTTTTCATTTTTTGATATTGGTAGTTGATGCTTTCTCTTCTTTTTTGTTGATCCATTTAGCTGAAGATTTTATTAATTTTATTGATATTTTCAAAGAACAAGCTTTATGTTTCATTCATTTTTCTCTGTTGTTTTTCTGTTCAATTTCATTGATTTCTCTTCTTTAATACTTTCTCTTCCTTCTTGCTTTAAGTATACAGTTAATCCTTGAATAACACAGGGGTCATAGGAGCTGATTCCCCACCCCCCCCACAGTCATAAATCTGTGTAGAGCTTCTGACCCCCCCAGACTTAACTACTAATAGATGACTGATTAGACAACTCACAAATAACAAAGTTAATCAACACACAGATTATATATGCATTATATACAGTATTCTTACAATAAAGCCAGCTACAGAAAAGAAAATATTGTTAAAAAAATCATGAGTGAGTGAGTGAGTAAGTCGCTCAGTGGTGTCCCACTCTTTACAACCTTATGGACTATATAGTCCATGGAATTCTCCAGGCCAGGATACTGGAATGGGTAGCCTTTCCCTTCTCCAGGGGATCTTCCCAACCCAGGGATCGAACCCAAAAGGGAGAGAAAAATGCATTTACAGTACAGTGTTTATCCATACTGTAAGTTTCCATTGTCTGTTACAAGATGCATCGTCTGTCAGTACCCATGTCTGTGTTGTCTCGTATGATTCAAAACACTGTAGGCGGCATACGTTTTGGTGTACAACTCTACACATCAAAGATGGAAAGATAATGTGAAAAAGGAATTCATATTTATTTAGAGGTATAACAATTCATGCATGGATAACAAAGAAGCAGCAGTATGGTTGCTTTAAGGGAGCTTAGTGTACTGATACAATTGTGGACCTGGTAGCCTAGCCTACACAGTCATGAATTAATCATTATAAAATCTTTATGGCATACAGCGCATGTATGCATGCATGCTCAGTCATGTCCAACTCTTTGCCACCCCAGAGACTTCAGCCCACCCAACTCCTCTGTCCATGGTATTTTCCAGGCAAGAATACTAGAGTGGGTTGCCTTTTCCTCCTCCAGGGGATCTTCCCAACCTGGGGATCCAATTTGTGTGTCCTGTATCTCCTGCACTAGCAGGCGGATTCTTAACCACTGAGCCACTTGCAAAGCCATGGCATACAATATTACACTCATATTCAAAATGCAGTATTGGAATCCTTGTTACACTAAAAATAAAAAACCCTTACCTGTGATGATACAGTAATATTCAGTTTCTCCAGTATGAGAGAGAGAGGGGGCAAGAGAGGAAGAGACATACTACATGATAATGTAATTCTTTGAAAGTAAAGTTATAAATCAGGAAAACAATTAAGACATTAATTTTATATTAAATATCACCTTATGCCTATGTAAGGATAGACTACTGTCTACAAATATTTTTTGCATTTATGACATACCTTTTTCTTAAATTTTTTCAATATTTCTAGGCTGTGTGGTTCATCTGTGAGTTTTTTCAAGTTATCACAAACCTCCAAAAAATTCCCCAAAGTATGAGTTGAAAAGATTGGCATATAAGTTGACTTGTGCAGTCCAAACCTGTGTGGGGCAAAGGTCAACTGGAGTTTGTCCTGCATTTTTATTTTCTTAAGCTGAAAGCTCAGATTTTTATTTGAATTATTTATTAATGCTGTCAGTTTTCTCATAGGCATTGATTGAGCTGCATTTCACAAATTCGGACACATTGTAGTTTTTATTTTCACTCAGTTCAAAATATTTTCTAATTTCCCCTTAGACTGTTTATTGAAACCATCGATTATTTAGAAGGATGTTTTTTCTTCAAAATATTTCCATGGTTTCCAACTGTTTGTTATTGATTTCTAATCTAACTCTGTTAAGTGTAGATAGCATACTTTGTATGGTGTTAATTATTTTAAATTTGTTAAGGTTCATTTTATAACCATGGAAATGGTCTATCGTGGTGAACGTGTTGTGCTTAGTCACTCAGTCGTGTCTGACTCCTTGCGACCCCTTAAGACTGTAGCCCGCCTGGGGATTCTCCAGGTAAGAACACTGGAGTGGGTTGCCATGCCCTCCTCCAGGGGATCTTCCCAGCCCAGGGGTGGAACCCAGGTCTCTTGCATTGCAGGCAAACTCTTTATCCCATATATACTTGAAAATAATGTGTATTTGTCAGTTGCTGGGTGGAGGGTTCTGTAAATGTCAATTAGATCAAGTTGGTTATAGTGTTCAGATTCTTTCTTAGTTTCTGTTAGTTCTACCAGTTACCAAGAGGGGAATGCTGATGTCGCTAATGATAATTTTGCATTTGTCTATTTCTCCTTCGTTTGTAATCCATTTATGGTTCCTGTATTTCAAAACTCTGAGAAAAATGTATGTTTATATTCACCATTTCTGCTTCTCTTCTTTTATTCCTGAAGTTCCAGTTTTCTCTCTGCTGTCATTTTCCTTCTCCGAAGAATTTCCATTAGCATGTCTACTGGAGACAAATTATCTTCGTTTTCCTTCATTGATCATATCTTCATTGTTCTTTCATTCCTAACAGTTTTTTTCCCCTGAATATAAAATTATGAGTCGACAATTCTTCTGTTAAAGCACTTGAAAAATGTTGTTCCCTTGTCTTTTGGCCCTTGCAGGGGCCAAAAGTTTGTGAGGGGAAATCTACAGTCTTTCACACGGTCCTCTCTCTGTGGTGGTTTGGTCACTAAGTCATGTCCAGCTCTTTTGTGACCCACGGACTGTAGCCCGCCAGACTCCTCTGTCCACAGGATTTCCTAAGCAGGAGTACTGGAGTGAGTGGGCTGCCATTTCCTTCTCCAGGGGATCTTCCCGACCCAGGGATCAAACTCCAGGGATCAGTCTCCTGAGTTGCAGGCAGATTCTTTACCGACTGAGCCACCAGGGAAGCCGTCTATAAATGTGTCATTTTTCTTAGGTTGCTTTCAGGATTTTTCCTTTATCTTTAGTTATCAGTAGTTTTAGTATGAGGGCTTCTCAGGTGGCGCTAGTGGTAAAGAACTCACCTGCCAATGCAGGAGACGCGGGTTCGATCTCTGGGTTGGGAAGATCCCTTGGAGGAGGACGTGGTGTGTTTGAGTATGATTTTCTTTGAGTTTACCTTTTTTGAGGTTTGCTGAACTTCCTGAATCTGTAAATTTATGTTTTTCCACCAACTTTGAGCAGGTTTCAGCTGTTATTTCCTGAAGTTTTAAACTTTTTTCAGTAGCAATCTTTTTATGTTCTCCTTTCAGTCCTGCAGGGACCTGATATTAGATCTTCTGCTTTTGTATCACAGGCCTCTGTATCATAGGCCCTGGAGAGATTCTTTTTTTTTTCTCTCTGTTGATCAGATCAGATTATTTCTAGTCATCTATTTTCAAGTTCACTGACTCTGTCAGTGATGGCTCTGTCATCTTCATTGACCCAACACAGTGAAAATTTTATTTCAGTTGTTGTATTTTTCAGTTCTAAAGTTTCCACTTGGTTCTTTCAGGTTTTTTTTTTTTTTAACTGCTATTTCTTTGCTCAGAACTTATGTCTTTCCATTTATTTTGAGAATGTGTACTCTTACCTCATGATTATAATAGCTGCTTTAAAATATGGTATTTTCAACATCTAGGTCATCTTGGAGTTGGTGCTTGTTTGTCTTTTGTCTTGAAAATTGTTGGCATTTTCCTGGTCCTTCGTATACCAAGTAATTTTGGACTATATTGTGGATCTGTCTAATGTTCTATTGTGACACTCTGTTCTGTTAAAATCCTTGGTAGCGTGTTGGTTGACTGATTTTCAAAGCAGGCAATCCATCCAGCTAGTTTCAGAGTGCATGTCCT
Source organism: Odocoileus virginianus (assembly GCF_023699985.2). NCBI lineage: Eukaryota > Metazoa > Chordata > Mammalia > Artiodactyla > Cervidae > Odocoileus > Odocoileus virginianus. Next base: position 11,084,576 of record NC_069696.1, on the reverse strand, counting down.
GACCTGCCCTCTGTGGTTTCACTCTCAGTCTAGTTTTCAGAGCCGTTGCAGCTCCATCAGGCCAGCCCATGAGGGCAGCTCCCAGGAGCCAGTCCTAACTACCCTTAGTCAGGTTCTCAACGCTCTCACCGGGTTGCTTTGGGTTAGTTTCACATGTGTGCACATCAGAGAGTGTGCACACATCAGAGCGTGTGCACCTGGCACCTCCTTCATGCACCTGAGCTTCCCTTTCTCCAGCTCTCTCCTCTCTGTGATTTCTTCCCACCCTCTCCAGCAGTCAGCAACCCACTTTTTGGTCTTGTGGTTGGAAAATCTTCAGGTTTTAGTCTTTCTGTGCTGTTGAATGCTTCTCATGACTGGGTCCACCTCCAGGGCAACACGGTGAAAGAGAAAAGGAGAGAGAAAACAATGTGGATTTCTTCAATCCTCCTTGAACACAGGGACCCCTTTCACCATCCCCTCTGTTTCGAGAGAAGTATTTCAATTTGGGGTACCTACTGGGCCAGTACCATTGCTTGGCACCATCATAGAAGTGTGGTTTTGCAACTTGGCTTGCTTCCCTTGTGGCTTAGCGGGTAAAGAATCCGCCGGCAATGCAGGAGACCTGGGTTCGATCCCTGGGTTGGGAAGATCCCTTGGAGAAGGGAAAGGCTCCCCACTCCAGTATTCTGGCCTGAAGAATCCTGCATAGTCCATGGGATCACAAAGAGTCGGACACGACTTCCACTTTCTCTTGCCTCAGATCAGGAATGGAACAGTAAAAAATGCCAAGAAAGGGGAGGATTCCCTCATGTCCTTTGTACTTTAGGGGCTTGCCTTCCTAGTTCTTTGGTCAGAAAAACAGGCTTTCTTTCGAGGCTTTTTCTGTCCACATCCAGTGCACAATTCCACAATTAGAACTGTCTTTAAGCAGCTCTTAAAGTGGAAATAGGGAGGGAGAAAAACCCATGAAACTCACCACTATATAAGTTGGTCTTCAAGTTTTGATCCCCGCCCCCACCAGTATCCTATTACTTACTTTTGGGTGTCCTCAGAGAGTTGCTTTCTGTATTCTGTCCAGAGCTGTAATCAGTGGTAGAGAGGGGGTGAAGGGGTGAAATAGACGTGCCTGCTCCTTTCTCCCTGGGACATCTCAGGACTCTGGCCCTGCCTGGAATGTTGCTCCCCAGGATGGCACAGCACCTTCTCATCACTCAGGCCTCAGGGAGCTGCTCTCTGACCTTCTTGGCTGAAGTGCCCCCGACCCCACCCTGGTCCCTCATTCTCAGTCACATTCAGTAGCTGAAGTTACCTGATTCACTTATTTTTCCAAGTGTTTGCTATATGTTCCGGCCATCAGAGCATGAGCTCCTTGTGGACGTGGGTTCCGTCTGCCTTGCTCGTCACTGTGTTTGTAGGACCTAGGGCAGCACATGGGAAGAGTTCGTGACTGGTGAACTGGTGGACAGGGAGGCTAGATCTGCCTGTCAAGATCTAAAAGGGCAGGCCATAGTAGAGGAACTATGTAAGTTCTGGAAAAGGCCATGGAAAAACCTTCCGATCTCTCCAGAGGAGACAAGGATACAAAACAGGACAGAGGAGAAATGAATGGGAAATCAGTAGGAGTGCCTGGTTTGAGCATGAGTCACCAAGAAAAATAACCAAGCCTCATAGCCCAATAAAGAAATCAGGGTGTATTGGATGTGTGTTTAGACAGTGGGATCATTTTGGTAGCGTGTTGACTTTGCAGAGACAGAACAGGCCTCTCAGGACCTCCATCCTTTTTGGGGGAAGTCCAGGTGAGCCCACTGGGGTCAGGTGAAGTCTAACAGTGACGGCAGGGGACTGTGTGTCATTAGGACCTACAGTCCTTTAAGCAATAGTTGTGAAAATGCAACATAATCCACCCAACCTTCCAAAACCTTAGTGGTAAAGTAGCATTGCAAGGAGATCAAATGAGTTAATCCTAAAGGAAGTCAACACTGAATATTCACTGGAGGAACTGATGCTGAAGCTGGAGCTGTAATACTTTGGCCACCTGATGTGAAGAGCAGACTCATTGGAAAAGACCCTGAAAGCTGGGAAGGATTGAAGGCAAAAGGAGAAGGGGGCGGAAGAGGATGAGATGTTTAGATAGTATCACGGAGTCAATGGACATGAATTTGAACGAACTCTGGGAGACACTGGAGGATAGAGGAGCCTGGTGTGCTGCAGCCCATGGAGTCGCAAAGGGTTAGTGACCAAACGACAGCAAAAACACAGTAGCAATAGAGGATTGGACTGGCTGATCTTTGGATCCCTTTCCATCCTTGAAGTTCCATGATTCTGTGGAGTCCGGTAGGCAGTTGGAGAGAGATGGAACAGGGAAGCAGGTGAGGTTGCCGTGCCAGTGGCATGGAGGTGTGGACAGCACCAGGTGGCAGCCGGGGGCAGGAACAGGGATGGCTTCTCAGAGAGTAGATGAGCTTTGGGGGGAAGGAGGGAGAAGGAGTGGGGGGCAGGTGGGGAGGGAGAGGCACTCACTGAGGGCACATGTTCTCCAGGTGGTGGGTGTTCCAACACATGCTGTGATTTAAAGAGCAGCGTCACGAAGGGGACGAGAGAGGGGAGAGATGGTTAAGAGTGTCACGTGTTAGGCAACAAAGGCTCCCGGGCTTGGCAATGTAGAAGTACCTGGTGGATTTGAAGACTTTGGGTGGTCAGTGGGAGGGCAGGTCTCAGTCAAGGGAGGTGTGCCAGCCGTAGTTCGCCTGTGTACCCCACAAGCTGGCTTCTGCCAAAAGAGGAATGAAAGTGGGCCCACCCTCATGTGGTCCATGTCAGCAGGAGGAGGGAGAAGACTCCACCCAGTGGCTGCCGGTCCAAGAACTCCTGTCTGCCAATCCACGGGGAGTCAAAGTCTATGTAACTCACCAAAGAGGCACCGCTCTAAACAAGACACTTTGAAAGTGACACACAGGTCAACAGCCCAGTGGGGGCTTCTGAGGGCCACCATGCTCTCAGTGACCAGTAGGTACAGAGCGCTGTCATCAGGCAACCTGGGGGCCGTCCCCGACAGCTGAGACCAGCAGCAGAGTTTCTCGGAAGGATTTAAAGGAGAAGCCTCGTAGAGAGCGGACGATCACTGCTTAATTTGTTGGCTCCAGTGCCGTGGCCTGCTGTCTGCTTTTTTATTTTTTTATTGTGTTTAGTTATTTTCTTATTTTTTGGTTGCAAGGACTTTCCTTGTAGCTCAGTCAATAAAGAATCTGCCTGCAATGCAGGAGACCTGGGTTGGATTCCTGGGTCAGGAAGATCCCCTGGAGAAAGAAATGGCAACCCACTCCAGTGTTCTTGCCTGGAGAATCCCCATAGACAGAGGAGCCTGGAAGGTTCCCAGTCCATGGGGTTGTAAGTATCGGGCACGACTTAGCGACTAAACCATTATCGTTACCACTTTTTGGCTGCACTGGGTCTTCACTGCTGTATGCGGCTTTCTCTAGTTGCGGCGAGCGGCCGGCTCCTCTCATTGTGGCGTGTAGGCTCTGCAGTGTGGTGGCCTCTCGTTGCGGAGCACGGGCCCTCGGCACACAGGCGTCGGTAGTTGCGGCACATGGGCTCAGTGGTTGTGGCTTGTGGACTTAGTCACCAGGAAGCTGTGGAATCTTCTTGGACTAGGGGTTGAACCCATGACCCCCTTAATTGGCAGGCAGATTCTCAGCCACCGGACCACCAGGGAAGTCTTCTGCTGTCTGCTCTAAATGTAGGACGGGAGCAGAAGGTCCCATGAGAACCTCCTCTGGAGACAGCGGCCGCAGGCCTCACTCGCCCTAACCTTGCACAGGGCTGGGCACTCCAGCGGTGCTGGCAGAACTGAGCTCGCTGAAGCGAAATACAAATGTTAAGCGAAAAGATCCTCCGCGCATAAAACCACGGTGGCCCTCTCACCTCTGTGCGCTGAATTGCCTGTTGGGTCCTCTCCTCTGAGGACTGACGCTAGAGGAGCCGCCAAAGCTGGAGCTTCAGCTGGAGTGAAAATGATGAGAAAGGCTCACCTCCAGCATGGGCGGGCCCTGAGCTGATGGGCCGGGATTCCCGGAACTGGCTGTGTGATTTCCGCAGGCTGTTTCACCTCTCCAAAGCCCAGCGTCCCCCTTTGCAAAGTGGGGTGACGATGCCAACGTTGCTGGGAAATCCCAGACTCCGTGTGGCAAGTGACTGACAGCTCCAGCCCAACTGGAGCTCGTGAAGGTCATGGTCACCCCAGAAACCACGTCCGCCCCGCCCAGCATCACATACAGAGTCGCAGAGCTGCCCGGATCGCATAAACCTTTGCTGCAGTTTTTTCTTTAGATTTCTTTCCTCACAAGCAGCTCATGACCATGAATTATACGTCTCTCAAAGGGTGACCTGGGGGACTTCCCTGGTTAAGACTCCACGCTTCCAGTGCAGGTGGCATGGTTTCCTTTCCTGGGTTGGGAAGATCCCCTGGAGAAGGAAACGGCAACCCACTCCAGTATTCTTACCTGGGAAACCCCATGGACAGAGGAGCCTGGCGGGCTACTATCCATGGGGTCACAAAGAGTCGGACGGGATTTAGCAACTGAACAACGACAACAAGGGACTGAGATCCTGCGTATTGCACGAGACGACCAAAAAATGAAAAAACAAAGAGCAGCATGGGGCTTGTTTGCGGTCCTCCTCCTGGTTTTCCGGGTTCCTTTGGGGAGAAATTCCTGTGAAGGTCCCTGTGGGGGCTTGCTCACTCACCTTCAGGCAAGACACCCCGATCACCCGTGTGCCCGTGAGTGAACAAGGGTCCCAGCAGGGCAACCGCAAAGATAGAAGAGGCAAAAGGTTTTATAGGATCTGCTCCCCAAATTTGTTGTAGTGAGTGGGAGAGCCCAGGGCACCCCAAATTCCTTCAGCTACAGTCTTACTGAGCTTCATGGTGCCCTAACCACAGTCTTTTTTGAAAGTGTCTTCGGCACCCACCGTTCTGTGAGTAAATAGAATTTTGATCATTTTGTATTCCACAGACTCAACCTTTGAGCGTGAGCCGAGACCGAGTCTGTAGGTCATGTTCCCTAGGGTTCCCAGACTGTTTGCTTTGGTCCGAGTTATCACACCCACTTGTACATTCATAAATAGAAGTTTTGGGTTGTTTTCATCCAAAACCAATGTTGTGCTGTGTTCTTTTTTTTATCCCTCTGGGATTAAATGAACCCTTTTTGTTTTGTGAACCGCTGGAAAAGTTGAACAGCATTTATCTGGAAATAAGCAAGGACTCCTAACTAAATTTAAGATTTCCCTAACATGAAGCTGGGGAAGTAAGACTGTATTTTAAGAATTAAGTTAGACCAGATGTGAAATAGCAGACTTTTATAGTACTTTTGTCACGAATGGGGGTAGGGGAATCCCTTGAGGGATTAATGAGTCTTTTAAATTGAAACAGAATTATTTATAATTTTTTTTTCTTTTAAGACCAAAACAGAAGGTTGCAGATTCAGAACTAGCTTGTGAACAGGCGCATCAGTACCTTGTCACCAAAGCAAAAACCAGATGGTCAGACTTGTCTAAGGTGAGAAAGCGATTGTTTCCTTAAAAGGGAAGGTCATCTATTTCAGTGTTCCAAGGTCACTGGGATTATGGAGCTGTTTTGATCCAGTCACTGAGATGGGAAAGCAACTTTTTATACCCATGTAGTGCCTCCTTTGATTCTTAAAATACTTTTTCAAAATAAATTCTCACATTCAAGGTCAATTTTGTCTTTAGGGAAAAAAAGTGATTTTAGGAGTTACATGAACTGAAATTCCTGGCTTTATCTCAAGTTTGATATGAATTAAAAATTTAAATGAAGCAATGTAAAGGCTATCATATTTATTTTTACACAGTTATAAAGTGTTAGTCATTCAGTTTTGTCTGACTCTTTGTGACCCCATGGAGTATAGCCCGCCAGGTTCCTCTGTCCATGGAATTCTCCAGGCAAGAATACTGGAGTGGGTAACCATTCCCTTCTCCAGGAGATCTTCCCAACCCAGGGACTACACCCAAGTCTCCTGCATTGCAGGTGGATTCTTTACCATCTGAGCCACCAGGGAAGCCCCCACAGTTATAAACATGCATTTTAAAGAGATGTTTCTTCCTTTCCTGCCAAAATTATGAAAAGCACATTTTCAAGGTGAATACCCTCCATGTGAAGCGATGTAAATTGTGATTACCGTGTCAAGATGGACAGACACTGTAACAGTGACAGCTATACCTGCACGACAGTAGATCTGAAATGCAAGCCCGGGTCATCCTGAAGTTTAGACTGTGGTGTCAGTATTTCTCAGTGCAACAAGGACCCAGTAACTTCACTTTTAAAAGCATTTGTAAACTGCATCATAGGAATACTTTCACACTGTTCTGAAGAACATCTCCACTGTATCCATTTGGTCATTTTCTTTCTGTGTTCTCTCTCTTGGCCTGTGTCCAATGTGAAGGCCTGCTTTTAAGCAGCCAGACTGCCACTTCCTTGGTCCCCGTCCTCAAAGCATGGACTCTGCCAGCCCGGGCCAGCAAATCACATGGACCGAGGCTGGAGTGGCCTTCCAGAGTAGTCCCCTGGGCCGAGGAGCGCAGGGCGTGATCCGGACCGCACATGTGGGCACACAGGGCCCATACCCCAGCAGGGAGTGGGCAGAGCTGACACCGTTAGCCACGTGCCCACCCGCTCCTGCTTCCCTCCGACCTTCAAACTCCCTCAGGCTGGACCAACTCAGGAAAACAGCCCCTTCTGCCCAGCCTGCCTCTCCTCCTGGCTGCTCTGCCCTCCTTCCCTTATGGGAGCAGCCGCCTCCCGGGTCCACTCTGGGCGCTGCTGCCTGTGGGGCCAGGGCCTCCCGAGGGCCACCTCCAGGTCCCTTCACCGCTTCTTCCAACCCCAGCTTGACATCGTACAAACTGCATGCCCGGGGGCGGTGTGGGTGTGCCTGCTCCCTCCTGGAGGCACTCACAGACCAGGGGTGGGGACAGTCAAGGAGCACAGGCCGGTTATTAACAAGGCAGACAGATGCTGAAAGGAGCGGGCTGCTGGGAGCGGCCGGAGGCTGGGGAGGCCTTTGCTTCTGCCATGTTCGGCCCACCCTCCCTGAAACGCCTCCACCTTGGCTCCCTGACACCCTGCAGGCCCCCCTGACTCCTGGCCCGGCCTCCCGGCTGGTTGACCTACTCCCGGTCCCAGCCCTCTCACTCCACCTTGATTCCATGGCCTCTCTTAGCCACCTTCATCCTTGACGCTGAGCAGAGCCCCAAACTACGTGTGGAAGAGCCGTGGGGACCCCAGAGCTCTGGGCTGCTAAACCAGCAGCCCCCAGTGTCCCCCCCATGGAAAACTCTTCCATCTCTCCTAGAACTGAGCCTGGTGGGAGTGGGGCGGGGAGGGGACACGGACGATTACGGTGGAAGAGGGATTTCAGGGGCCTGGAAGGGGGTGGGGTTGGGGGAGGAGGCGCTTTGTCCAGAACCAAGCTCTGGGCCACCTTACCGGCCCCCGCAGGACTAAGTGACCCGGCATATGTGGACCGCCCCGCCGCTCTCTCGGTTTATCTTTAGTACTGCACTGAAGGGATTAGTTCTGGATTCTAAACCGGCAGAAAGTAAAGCCCAGAAACAAGATCAGCCGTATTCCCACCAGACCGCCTGGTGATGACACACAGGTTCTCATGGGCGTTCACATCCACACTCTTCACTGCTGGGTCCCAGCATTTAGAGATGGTGCAGGGGTCTCCCTTCTGCTGCGTTTCTGTTGGGAATTCATGAAACAGGACCTGATAATATCCCAAGGGCGTGTATTCTCCAGTAAAACTGCACTTGAACTTGAACAAGGGTTCAGGGTTTAGTCATCTTGTGACCTTCACATATAGGGTCACGTAGCCCACCAGACTTCTCTGTCCATGGGATTCTCCAGGCAGAATACTGGAGTGGGCTGCTATGCCCTCCTCCAGGGGATCTTCCCGACCCAGATTTCATACCTGTGTCTCTTACGTCTCTCCTGCCCTGGCAGGCGGGTTCTTTACCACTGGTGCCACCTGGGCAGCCACATAAGGTCACGGGGCTCCCCATTCCTGTCACACACAACTGGGGGCGCCTCTGCTGGATCCTCAGAAACACAGAGGAGTCATCCCCTCTGGGGGCAGCTAATATGCTCGTCTATTGAAGTATTTTTGGAAAATAAGGTCATTGGTTTCTTCAGCAAATATTATTATGAGCTGACTATGCCCTGTTAGGGAAGCCACTCAGTTGTGTCTGACTCCTTGCAACCCCATGGACTGTGGCCCACCAGGCTCCTCCATCCATGGGATTTTTTAGGCAAGAGTATTGGAGTGGGTTGCCATGCCCTTCCTCCAAGGGATCTTCCCCACCCAGATTGAAGCCAGGTCTCCCACACTGTAGGCAGACGCGTTACCCTCTGAGCCACCGGGAAAGTCCTTGTTGCAAGGTATAAAGATACAGTGACCAAAAGTGAGATAAAGACATGTCTCTGCCCCCAGAGGCTTGTGTCATAGAGACCAACAGGAACTCTAAAGAATGGCATGGATCACAATGGCAGCGGTGGCAACGGTGCACATACAACAGGGTGCCCTAGAAGAGTTCACTAGTAGAAAGATGAGCAGGTGTTGGACAGGCGTGCAGGGGAGGTGAGAACGTCAGGCCCGACGCTGAACCATGGCAAGGGGTTTGCGGGGCTGACCGGCGTGGTGGGGACTGCAAATAGTTCAGCACGGATGGGGCAGACCTCGGGTCAGACCAGGTGGTTTTCAGTGTGAGGCAGTGGATGGATCACAACAGGCTGTGCATGCTGTTGCTTTAAAAAAAAAATTGTGGTAGAGGCTTCCCTGGTGGCTTAGTGGTAAAGAATGCGCCAGCCGACGCAGCAGACATGAGTTTCATCCCCGGGCCGGGAAGACCCCACCTGCCATGAGGCAGCTAAGCCCATGGGCCACAGCTTCTGAGCCTGTGCCCGAGAGCTCGGGAACTGCAGCTAGGAACACACGTTCCACAGCTGCTCCAGGCCCTCGTGCCCTGGAGCCCTCACACGGCACCTAGAGTAGCCCCTGCTCTCGGCAGCTAGGGAAAAGCACATCCATGGAGACCCATCACAAAATAAATAAGCATATGAATAGTGTTTATATATTTTTGGATTTCTGTGGTGCGTGGCAGGAGTAAATAAATGAATAAAATTATTATTTTTTAAAATCGTGGTAACATAGACATAACATGGTTCTTCTGACTACAGGGCCCCAGGAAGTGCTTGCCCGCTGGAGCAGGCTTCTAGGGGTGGGGGCTGGTTGTGGATCCAGGGTCAGCCTGATAGTAGGCAGGTCTGCTTCCCCGCAGCTGGGATCTTAGGTTCCCCGACCAGGGATCGAACCCCGGGCCCCTGCAGTGGAAGCGCCAAATCCTAACCACTGGACTACCAGGGAAGTCCAGTGATACGTCTTAATCCTCCTTGTCCTCTTAGAGTTTTTAAATCAGTTTGTCAAATTCTACAAAGAAAAAAAAAAACAACTATTGGGATGTTTGGCAAGAAATGACATCTCTACTACATAGAGCCTTCTGATGAATGAACACAATGTAGTTCCATTTATTTTGATCTTTTAAAATGTTTTTCAAAGCAGTTTTAAACTTTCCAATGTAAAAATCTTACAATCATTTATAAGATTTGTTCCTCGGACTTTCTATTTTTGGTGCTGTTGTAAATTTTTTTTTAAAGTTCATTTTCCATGTCTGATATATAAAAATGTGAATAATTTTGCCTATTGATATAGAATCCCGGGGCTCCCCTGGTAGCTCAGATGGTAAAGAATCCACCTGCAGTGTGGGAGACCTGGGTTTGATCCCTGGGTTGGGAAGATCCCTGGAGAAGGGAACAGCAGAGTGGGGAGTTAATTTGGAACATATACAAATTTGGAACAGCTACCCATTCCAGTATTCTGGCCTGGAGAACTCCATGGACAGAGGAGCGTGGCAGGCTGCAGTCAATTGGGTTGCAAAGAGTCGGACATGACTGAGCGGCTTTCATTTTCAGTTTTTATAGAATCCAGATTTATTGCCACTTTCTCTTATTGTAACACTTTATTTGTGAATTCCTTGTATACCAGTATATACAGTCTTGTCATTTGTGAATAATGACAAGTACATTTCTCCCTGCCCTGTTGTTATACTTTTTTTTACCAACTTTAAGTTGCTTAACTACACTGACTGGCACCTCCAGTACGATGCTAAATAGAGAGCAATAGAGATGTTCTTGTCTGATTCTTAATCGTGCAGAAAGTGTTTCGTGGTTTCACCATGAAGCATGGTGCTTGCAGAGGACTTGGGGATTGAACCCATTGTGTCTTCCTCGCAGTGTGTTGGAAGGAGGAAGAATGAACTATTGTTTAGAAACAGTTTAAGACAGTGTTCAATGCCCTGTTCTACCTGCTTTCTCAGACTGTGGTCCTTTAAATGCCTGACACACTCCCAGAGACCCTTTGCACCCCTTGCGGGTGTTAAAATGGTACCATGTCACCTCATCGTAAAAACTAGTATCACGTCCCTTGGGGAGATGATTACCCCGAGCAGTGTGGGCTGCGCCTCACCTCTCAGGCTCTGGTTGGCCGTTAGTGCTAACAGTGTTTGAACCCAAACTGTTGCTCAGGAAAAAAAATCCCAGCCACATGCCCAAGACCACGAATTACCCGGAAACAAGCCCGTTCTAGGATGTAACTCTTGTTGGCGTTCTGCTCTGTCATCTTGCTGAGCAGAGCGGGGACTGTATTTGGAGCATATACGAAGCGGAACCTGGGGACCTCCCTGGCTGTCCTGGACTTAAGATTCACCTTCCAACGCAGGGGGCGCGGGTTCCATTCTTGTGAAGGGGCTAAGATCCCACCTGCCTTGTGGCCCCAAAACCAAAACATAAAACAGAAGCGATATTGTAACAAATTCAACAAAAGACTTTAAAAATGGTCCTCGTCAAAAAAAAAAAATCTTAAACCAAAAAACTAAACAGGAGGCGAGGGGCGTAAGGGGAAGTCTTAGACTGTCCCAGATACTCTCTGAGTGCATTTTACATGTTACTAAACGCTGTCTTCTACTATTGTAGAATTTTATAGAAACCGACAGCGAGGGCAACGGCATCCTTCGACGACGGGACGTGAGGAACGCGCTGTACGGCTTTGACATTCCCCTCACACCGAGAGAGTTCGAAAAGCTCTGGATGAGGTGAGTGGCGTCGGAAAGCTGGCCCTCTTCCTTCCCGACTGCCAAATTCAGCACCGGGTTTTCATCATGCCTTGGGGGTCAGGCAGGGCCAGGAATATTTTCCTGTGGTTGTAGCTGCCCTGTTCATCCCCCAAAGCAGGCTTGGCCAGCAGGCCGGCCTTTTGGAGCACAGGAACCAGGTCAACACTTGTCACCAGCAGTAGTGAGGGTTTTGCGTTTCCAAGGAACCGCACACTCGAGCACATCCTTTCACTGTTTCAGAGAATGAAGTCACTCCCCAAAGACCTCTGTCTAACACAACTAGCTCCGCGGACAGACCCGCAGTGGGTTAAGGGAAACGCAGTCTCTCCATTGCCCGGAGATGGAAATCAATGCTACACAAGTGTTTTATAGACTAGTAATTTGTTGGAAGAAAATAACCAAACTTTTGGCAACTTGGAATAGTTTCCCGAGGGTATCTTAAACTGAAGCTAGGACCTAGTATTGGCTGCATTTTTCAAAATGTACTTTAGACTAAGCTATTTCTGAACCAGGCCCCCCATCACAACCTTCCCTGGGTAGATTGTCTAAGTTTGGAGGTGCACTCACCACGCGGTCCATTTCCGAGTTCCAGATCCATCTTTGAATTGCTCCTTCATTATATGTTAGTCGCCGCTGGCATCCCCCAGGGTTGTACCCCAATATTGCAGGTCCTCTCGGGGGCCAGCTCACGGAACAGTGCATGCAGTTTTTTTTTTTTTTTTTCCAGCATTTCATCTGTTTAAAGTGGAAAGCTATAATGTTGGCTGAGTTTAGAATTAGGTGGGCTGTTTTGTGTCTAATTTAGAAAAGCATCGTGAAGTTCTTACAAAACCCTTATTCTTCTTTTAGATCAGTTCCAACCCAGGGTGAGTTTGGTCTCCCTGCCCGTTTTCCCTTTTTAACAGACTGAGTGAGTGGGTCCACCTGAGGACTCAAAGGATGGGGTCGCAACGGGCAGACGCACGGAGCTCTCACCATGTAGACATTTCAGATGATACAGAGATGACTGTGTCATTTTGACGTTTAGAGAGCTGTTGGTGGGCACAAACATTCCCCCACTGCCCTGCAACACTGGGGTGAGTGTCGCCTGTTATAAGTGCCAGAGGAGGGACAGGTCCAGCAGACAGGGAGCTGAAACAGGGGTGCTGTGGGCATGGAGGAGTGATGCTGAAATGGTTCCTAGGGTCTAAATGGGGCAGGGGGATGGGCGAGGGGCTCTCCAAGGTACCTGGGCTCCAGGCTAAGGAAGGAAAGGTGAGGCTGATTGCCTGGAGCAGTCCTCGCTTTCCGGCAATACTCACGGGACATCTGGAACAACGCAGTCTGAGTGGCTGCGATGTGGGTCAAGTCTTGCTTCAGGAAGATGAGTCAGGAGGCCTTTCAGAGGAGGGATTGATGGGGGGTGTGGGGCGTGAGGGGACGGCTGTCTCCATCAGGGAGGGTGGGATGCGCCCCCAGGCTGGGTGCCAGCCTTAGGGATGAGGGGTGTGACAGTCAGGTGTCCCTGGAGGTTCCCTGTGGAAGGAGGGCGCACCTAGCCCTCTTCCTGATGGGAGACAGAGCAGGCTCCCCTGTTCATGGGAGGGAGACTCTCACTATTACCTTTGGCTAAAGTTTCTTTATCCGTGTATTACCACTATCCTATAAATACACAATGTCTACCCTGTGCTGCAAACTGAGATAAGGACTTCGCCCACCTTTGTGTAGCCGGCTGCTCGCCGTGGATGGTGAGTGGCTGAGAGCTCTGCAGCTGCGTGGCCGTGACCCCTGCCTCCACCCCTTCACTGTGGCGTGGCCCCGTCAAGTTCCTTAACTTCTGTGCCTCGCTCTGCTCTGCTAAGTTAGCTCCAGCGGTCAGGGTCAGCTGCAATAACAAACGAGACCGACATCCCAGGGGCTTGTCCCAATAATGATGTCACGATTTAGTGTGGGTGGTGGGGAGCTCTGCCCTCAATCACTCGGGGTCCAGGAGCGCCCCACCCCCCACCCCCTGATCTTAAACGTCTGCCAGCAGAGATGGGGAATGATCACAGAGGGCCGGTCTGGGTCAGGCTTTGTAAGGTCCAGGCCTGGAAATGTGGCTGTCACTTTGCCCAGACTCTCTGGACCAGAATCCCTGCACGTGGCTGCACCCCGGCCAGGGAGGCAGGGAGAAGCAGTCTGGACGTGTGTCCAGGGAAAGAGGAGCAGAGATGGGGAGCCCGCGATGCTGTCTCCGCATGTGGAGTCACTGCCAGGAAGAGGGGCGATGGAGACAGAGGGAGCCCCAGGAGTGTATCCACAGTGTCCCGGCAGGACCGCAGCAGCTGCTCTCATATTTACAGCCGAGCGGGACCTACGGGAGAGACTGATTACAAAGATGTCAGACGGACCAGGGGTCTGAAAGGGACTGCAGAGTTACTCAGAGGCCGGGAGGCCACTGCCCGCCCCAGGACTGGAAGAGCAAGGAAGGGGTTACCCAGAGACAAGGGGCTGCTCCCCGCCGGGGACTGGAGGGCAAAGGGGAGACAGGGTGTTTCCTGAAGACTGGGGAGTGGCCTCTACCCCCTGATGCCTCTCGGAATCTGCTGGAATCTCAGCCGCTGGGCTGGGCAGGAGCCCTGGGACCAGCCTGGCCCTGCCCTCTCCCCACCTCAGATGGACACAGCTCCCTGGGAAGACAGGCAGAAGGACAAGCACAGCGTTGAGAGCCGCCAGATGAACGTCCAGCCAAGTGGCAAAGGGGTGTCGTACCCCAGGACTGAAGCCTCACAGCAGCTGGACCATGTTGTGAAGGCAAGGACAAGGTGGGGACTCTGTCCTGAAGGCCAAGTGTTTAGTAGGGACAGATCGAGGCAGGTTTCCACATTCTAGAAAGATTACCCTGGCCACAGGGAGGAGGATGAATTTCCAGAGAGAAGAGGGAGGCACGGAGATGAATTGGGGCTGTCGGGGTTCTCAGTGAGAGGACGGGGTAAACTTCCCTGGGTGAGGGCCTGGAGGACTGGGAAGGAAGTGATAGGTGTGAGAGAGCTAGGAAGTGACCATCAGCCTTTAGCAGCCTAGAAAGGGGCTTCCTTGGTGGCTCAGCAGCTAAGAATCCACCTACAAGGCAGGAGACTCCGGTTTGATCCCTGGGTTGGGAAGATCCCCTGGAGAAAGAAATGGCAACCCACTCCAGTGTTCTTGCCTGGAGGGCTGCAGTCCATGGGATCTCAGAGTGGGACACGGCTTAGTGACTAAACAGCAGCAGCAGCTGGAAAGAGAGGCCGAGTGATGTGATAAGATGCTCCTTGGACTTGTCTGATGAGCTTGGGCAGAAATCAGGAGGCCACCCTGAAGTGGGCTGTGCTCTGAGCAGGGCTGTGCCTGGTCCCCTGGAGCTCAGGGTAAGCTATGTGACCTTAGGCCAGTGGCTCACCTTCTCTGAGCTTCAGTCAGCTGTCCCATGGCATGGCCGTGTGACCAAACAGTATAATAAGGGTACTCAGCAAAGATAAACTTAAAAATTAGTAGCAAAAAGATCATACAGATTTGAAATTACTGTCTGATAGGAATATTAATGCCCTCTGAAAATCCAGAAAAGCATTAGTCAGTCAGTTCAGTAGCTCAGTCCTGTCCAACTCTTGGAAACCTCATGGACTGCAGCATGCCAGGCCTCCCTCTCCATCACCGAGCTCCCAGAGCTTACTCAAACTCATGTCCATTGAGTTGGTGATGCCATCCAACCATCTCATCCTCTGTCCCCTTCTCCTCCTGCCTTCAATCTTTCCCAGCATCTAGGTCTTCTCCAATGAGTCAGTTCTTTGCATCAGGTGGCCAACGTATTGAAGTTTCAGTGTCAGCATCAGTCCTTCCAATCAGTATTCAGGACTGATCTCCTTTAGGATGGACTGGTTGGATCTCCTTGCAGTCCAAGGGACTCTCAAGAGTCTTCTCCAACACCACAGTTCAAAAGCATCAATTCTTCGGCACTCAGCTTTCTTTATAGTCCAACTCTCACATCCATACATGACTATTGGAAAAATCATAGCGTTGACTAGACGGACCTTTGTTGGTAAAGTAATGTCTCTGCTTTTTAATATGCTGTCTAGGTTGGTCATAGCTTTTCTTCCTAGGAGCCAAGCATCTTTGATTTTTAAAAAAGCGTAAGGAAGAGGAAAAGACAACAAGAAAGCAGCTGTACCCCACTCAGCAGACATGATAAACTCGGTGGTGTGGTTTTCCATCCATTTTCTAGGCATTTTTGTGACTTCGGTTAACCGTCCTCACCCTCCTGCCTCCCCCTCCACTGGCCTGCTCCTCTCGATGGCTCAGTGTTGGCTGAAACGGCTCACCCTGGTCTCCTCCCTCCAAGTCCCCACCTGCCCGCCGCACAAAGCAGGAGGTGTGGCCTGGCAAGGAGGTGGCCAGCGCTGGGCTGCCCAGGGCCCCCCGCCACTGAGCCCCCCGCAGCTGCTCATACAAGGAAGGGGCATGCTTCCACCCAGCGTGAGTGACAGGGACCCCAGGCAAGGCGGGAGCAGCTGGGGCCAATGTGACAGTCTGCCAGCTCCTGGAGTCCACTGGTGAGAATAAGAAAGCCCACCCCCAAAACTGGGTAGCCGGAAGTGATCCGGAAAATAACACTCAGCTCTTTTGAAAACACAGAATTAGAAAACGAGGAGAATATGGACAAATAATTATCATCCGTCACTCACTCAACACTTAAACGCAGCACCTGCGCTCTGTTAAAGCTTTTAGCTGTCCAGAGGGTCTCACTTACACTGCGGAAGTGAATTAATGCATTAACCCCCCGATCGCAGTGACTTGGCACATGGATGTTTTGCTTGTTATTCACCCAAAGTCTAGCATGTCTAGCAGCTCTTCTGGACACTTCTCTTCCAACTGGTGATTTGGGATCTGGCTTCCAGAGGTGGCTTCATTCTTCAGCAAGGTCCCCGGGGGTCTGCAGAGTGCAGCAGGTCAGCCCAGAGTGACTCACCTCTGCCCCCAGCGCATGGCCCTCAGATGGGTGGGCTCTAGCCCCGCCCTGGCCTCTTGGGGCGGACAGTGGGAGCAGGTGTGTGTTAAGCAAACCTGGCTCACGAGGGTTGGAGACACTCAGCCCTCAAACCTGGAGGAGGCCTTTGTGAAAGGAAACCTCCTAAGTGAAGTCGGTAGGAGCTTTCAGCCAGAGATTTCAGGAGCAACTCGTCTGGTTTCGGAGAGACGGCTGAGAATAAACTACAGGATGAACGTGCGTCCACTCATTCCTTCATCTGAGCGATCATTGAGCAGGAATTTCCCGAAACTTTTGAGACTGCAGGCCCTGTGCCAGATTTGGGGGTTTCAGAGATGAAGGCAGCCCCTTGCCCATGACTCAGCCAGGAAGACAGCATCCACGTGCCAGGAGGGAGAAGCCAGGCAGCCTGGGCTGTGGGTGTTGTGGAGGTACCCTCAGCGGTGCGATGCCTGACCCTAGCCCCCAAAGAAACAGTCATTAACCAGAGCCGGGAGAGGGCATCCCAGCTAGCGGAGAGGCCCAGAGTTGGGGGGGTGGGAGTGGGGGCCCCCCAGAAGGGGAAGGATACTGCTTGTGTCAGCAGAGCCTATGGGGCCAAGGAGCCCAGGACCAGGGCTCTGGGGGACGTGCCTTTCTGGGGCTCTCAGCGTTCTGAGTCCCTCCTGTGGCCTAGTTTCCTTGGGTAGATTTCTGCTAATTTGGACCTAAAATTAACTTTGCCAAGAAACTACGAAGCCGGTGTGTTATAAAAACACGCAGACGACTCAAGCAGGACCACCAGCAGCCTGGGAAATTTGAGTATAGATGCCTGTCGTGTACAACCAGCTGGTCACACAGACCTGGTAGAATGTTCTGGAGGTGATGCCCAATTTATGCACATTGCTTGTTTGGGTAGATACGCTGTACGTTAGTATTCCAATATGAAAAGCAGAGACTATTACAGAATCCCTGTGTCCTGTGCATCGGCTCACATGAACACGTGTGATTCACGTGAAGCTTTGGGTCGTCTCCGTAGGCTCAGCCAAGAGAACCCGTCAGTTGCTGTGCTGGCCCAGAGAGCCCAGGACGGGAAAGGATTTGGAAAAGCTGAAGGAACAGTTCAGGGAAGGGAGGACTGGGACTTCCCTAGTGGTCCAGGGGTTAAGACCCCACCTTCCAATACAGGCAGTGCAGTTCCATCCCTGATGAGGGAACTAAGATCCCACATGCCACAGAGCATGGCCAAAAATAAATAAATAAAACATGTTTAAAAATAAAAGAAAAAGAAGAGAAGGTTGAATGGGACGTGCTGAGGGTAGGGGTCGAGTTAGAAGAACTGAACGTGAAGGGGGCTCAGCTTGGTGAGGACTAACCCAGCAGGCCCCTCGTCCCTCATGAAGGATGTTCTAGTGGCTGACGTCCTCTGGAACCAGGAACGCTGGGCAGTCCTGGAAAGAGTGGGTCTCCCTTCTCTGGCGTGGCTGCATCTGAGCTGGGGCGCATAGGGGCCAGACTGTGGCCCTGGGTGGGGCTGGGGTAGATGGTATCTGGTCTGTGGCTCCCCCAAGCCTGGGGGAATGTGCCCACTGGGCACCAGCCCTCAGGTAGCCGGACACTTCAAGCTCTGAAGCGCAGCTCTCTGAGCAGTCATGCCACCCTCCCCACGGATGGTCACCGAGAGAACCCCCGTGTCCAAGCTACCCGAGGACCACATCTCCCTCTGCTGCTGGCCTGGGTCGTCAGTGGGGCTCTGAATCATCAGATGCTCTGAATCTGGGGTCAGTGGTGTTGGAAAGTTCTTCTGTCATTTATGTAAGAATCAAGCGCTATCAGGATGGCTGCTATCCAAAAGTCTACAAGCAATAAATGCTGGAGAGGGTGTGGAGAAAAGGGAACCCTCTTACACGGTTGGTGGGAATGCAAATTAGTACAGCCACTATGGAAAACAGTGTGGAGATTTCTTAAAAAGCTGGAAATAGAACTGCCATATGACCCAGCAATCCCACTTCTGGGCATACACACCGAGGAAACCAGATCTGAAAGAGACACGTGCACCCCAATGTTCATCGCAGCACTGTTTATAATAGCCAGGACATGGAAGCAACCCAGATGCCCATCAGCAGACGAATGGATGAGGAAGCTGTGGTACATATACACCATGGAATATTACTCAGCCATTAAAAAGAATTCATTTGAATCAGTTCTAATGAGATGGATGAAACTGGAGCCCATTATACAGAGCGAAGTAAGCCAGAAAGATAAAGACCATTACAGTATACTAACACATATATATGGAATTTAGAAAGATGGTAATGATAACCCTATATGCAAAACAGAAAAAGAGACTCAGATGTATAGAACAGACTTGTGGACTCTGGGAGAAGGCGAGGGTGGGATGTTTCAAGAGAACAGCATCGAAACATGTATATTATCTAGGGTGAAACAGATCACCAGCCCAGGTTGGGTGCATGAGACAAGTGCTCTGGCCTGGTGCACTGGGAAGACCCAGAGGGATCAGGTGGAGAGGGAGGTGGGAGGGGGACCGGGATGGGGAATACATGCAAATCCATGGCTAATTCATTTCAATTTATGACAAAAACCACTGCAATGATGTAAAGTAATTAGCCTCCAACTAATAAAAATAAATGCAAAAAAAAAAAAAAAGAATCAAGCGCTAAACCAAGCAAGAAAGAGTAAGACTTTCTCAGCCCAGCGATCGATGTGAACGTATTCACACCATGTGTACAACCGAACGGCTGTGTGTGCAATAGACAGGCAGTAATCTGATTATATCATAAATTAGTGGCCATTGCCACATGCAAATTTGAGTTTTTATGGGCCCTCTGTTTTATATGCATGTTTTTCCTGGCGCATCTGTTGCCGAACCATTTTAAAATTCAACCTTTATAACCAAGTTGATTTTTTTTTTAATGTGACACAAAGGATTATATAATGAAGGGTGAGGTTATGTAAGCTGAATTAACTCTCTTATTATTCACATGCATAACAATATTTTAGTTGCAGTTGTGCAATCTGGTCTTCTGTTCCTTGGAGATGTGGAGAGAATGTGTATGATCTTTATCAATGAAGTAATTAAGAAGTGTCTTTTCATTCAGTCCAAGTGTCACGATTTAGAGTTTGTGGCTGGGAATCCCGTGAGTGTTGCCCGCAGGGACAGCAAGCCTTCCTTAGGGACACACATGCTTCATGTTCACTCGCTCAGCGACCAGGTATTGATGAGGAAGCCTTTGCAGGGTGGGTTGCTGGGAGCTGTGAGTTTGCCCATCAAGATAAAACAAGGCACGTTTCTCCTCAAGAAGCTTTCCACCGAGCCGGGAGGGGAGACATGGACTGGAGCGGGGATGCGGAGGCAGGACATGCCTGAGCCTTTGGGCAGCCCCGGTCACAGTCCTCCATGCACACCTGCCCCAGATCCTCATCCCAGCCTGGAGGGACCCAGGGGAGGCGGAGATGCAGTACTTTGACCTTAGGACCAGAGAGAAAGAGGTTCCAGAAGGGTGCCCTGCTGGCCAGGGCTTTCTTATCAGGCGGGTGGTCTGTGCACCTTCTCTCAGGAGCCCTCCCCCGCCGGGATGGGGAGCCCTCGGGGAGCTTTCTTCCAGGGGTGTCTGTCTAGAGTGAGTCACAGCTGCATCTGGTGGCATAAGGCTGGCAGAGATGGGACACCATTCAGGGCGGGACCAGGGCCCAGGGATCACCCTTGGAACCTGAGAAATGTCAGCCCCTCCCGCTCCCAGGTTTACTGAGGGAGAACTAGACCCCCCCTTCGCTGCTGCCTCGTCACCAGCAGTAGGGGGAGCCGTTTGCTATCAGCACCAGCCCTTCCTGCCACCTGGAATAGAAAGCCAGGTGCAGTGGTGTGGCTTGCCAGGGCATGCCAGTGGTAAAGATCCACCTGTCAATGCAAGAGATGTGTTTTCAGTCCCTGTGTCAGGAAGATCCTCTGGAGTAAGAAATGGCAACCCACTCCAGTATTCTTGCCTGGGAAATCTCATGGACAGAGGAGCCGGGGAGGTTGCAGTCCATGGCGTCTTAAAGGGTCTGACATGACTGCATGAACACGCAAACACAAGCCCCAGGAATCAGAGGCCCCCATGGGCCGCCTCTGATGGCTGGATCACTTTTTTCTATTTTAGAAAATTCACTGACTAAAGGTGGAATGGTATTTTGGGAGGGTTGCAAGCCCTAAGGCTGTGCTAATAACAGATGCCACTATGCCAAAGTCTTTGTGTGGATCACAACAAACTGGAAAATTCTTAAAGAAATGGGGATACCAGAACATCTGACCTGCCTCCTGAGAAACCTGTATGCAGGTCAAGAAGCAACAGTTAGAACCAGACATGGAACAATGGACTGATTCCAATTTGGGAAAGGAGTCCATCAAGGCTGTATATTGTCACCCTGCTTATTTAACTTATATGCAGAGTACATCATGCAAAATGCTGGGCTGGATGAAGCACAAGCTGGAATCAAGATTGCTGGGAGAAATATCAATAACCTCAGATATGCAGATGACACCACCCTATGGCAGAAACTGAAGAGGAACTAAAAAGCCTCTTGATTAAAGTGAAAGAGGAGAGTGAAAAAGTTGCCTTAAAGCTCAACATTCAGAAAACTAAGATCATGGCATCTAGTCCCATCACTTCATGGGAAATAGATGGGGAAACAGTGGCTGACTTTATTTTTCTGGGCTCCAAAATCACTGCAGATGGTGATTGCAGCCATGAAATGAAAAGACACTTGCTCCTTGGAAGAAAAACTATGACCAACCTAGATAGCATATTAAAAAGCAGAGACAATACTTTGCCAACAAAGGTCCATCTAGTCAAAGCTATGGTTTTTCCAGTAGTCATGTATGGATGTGAGAGTTGGACCATAAAGAGAGATGAGTGCCGAAGAATTGATGCTTTTGAGCTGTGGTGTTGAAGAAGACTCTTGAGAGTCCCTTGGACTGCAAGGAGATCCAACCAGTCCATCCTAAAGGAGATCAGTCCTGGGTGTTCATTGGAAGGACTGATGTTGAAGCTGAAACTCCAATACTTTGGCCACCTGATGTGAAGAGCTGATTCATTGGAAAAGACCCTGATGTTGGGAAAGATTGAGGGCAGGAGGAGAAGGGGACGACAGAGGATGAGATGGTTGGATGGCATCACTGACTCTATGGACGTGAGTTTGAGCAAGTTCCAGGAGTTGATGATGGACGGGGAAGCTTGGTGTGTTGCAGTCCATGTGGTCTTGAAGAGTCGGACACCACTGAGTGACTGAACTGAACTGAGAAAGGTCTGGAAGTTTCTCCCAAATCCTCAGTAATGGTGCCAGCAGTCAGGCACTGATTTCCGCCTACAGATGTGAGAACCCCCCACCCCCGTGCTCACAGGTGCAGGCCAGGAAATCAAGCGCAGATGATGGGGAGGTGGTAATGGGAGGACCTCGCTGGGATCAGACCTCACTACCCTCCCTGCCTCTTAGTCACAGGAGGGAACGCTCCTCACCTTCTGGGACAGAGTCCCTGATGAAAACAGGCCTGGGTGCTGGGGGGAGGGGGAGGTGGGATCTGCAGGCCTGCGGGTGCAGAGGAGGGAGTGGACCGGGGGACTTGGGCTAGCAGCCACCTTGGGGACTTCTCACCCCTCATCCTTCACCCACCGCCGCTCCCCTGAAGAGACGAGAAAGTCAGGTAAATAAATCCAGTCTCCTTGTTATCACTCAGTTGAAAGGGTCACAGAGGACCCAGGGAGCATGCGATTCTGCAGTCCTATGGTGTCGGGGGTGGGGGGGGGAGCTGAGCGCAGAGAGGGGCCCTGCCTCCCACAGGAGAGCCGGCCGCATTGACGCTCCGGCCGCATTGACGCTCCGTCCAACAAAGCCCCAACAGCAGCCGGCTGGAGCGTTGCGCCCCAGACATCACATAAATATTTGGTCCTCAAAACACTGAGTTCATCTGGGAAAAAAAATCACCTTGACAAAATGCTGTTTTTACCGGTTAGAGAAGAGGACCAAGATCTTCTGTGAGAATAAATGCTTTTCTTTTCTTTAAAGAAAATTGAAAACTTGCCTTAAAACTTTTTATTGAAGTAATTCTTTCTATTCTATTTGAATAATGTTGGGGAGATAAAAACCCTCCATTATGCTTTTTTTTTAAAAAAATGAATTATAATTCAGAAAAATCCCAATAATAGAAAGTGGCATAAAAGGAATGCAGCGTAATTCTTATCTTGTTTTCCTTCCTAGCCTCTCTTGTTGGTTGTGTGTAATTGGCATCTCTTCAAAGAGGAAATGGGGAACTGGAATCAAGGGGCGTTCATTTATTTGAGTATTAAGACTGAACATGCATTATTTTTTTTGTCGGATTTTTCTTCTGAACCTTAGCATAGTTCTTCTTTTGTGGAGGTGCTCAATAAAAGACCTTTGAATGAGTGGAGGGTTCATTTTAATTTTCTGTGGTCACAGTCGTGTTTCTACCGGAAGCTGGTGGGTGAATCCGGCTGCTCTCTTGAGGAGGACCCAGACCACCTTGTATGAGGTGTCCTCCTGTTGACTGGAGCAGGGGTTTCGATGCAACGCTGATGAGCATTTGGATGGCCTGAGGACCTTGTTAAAGACAGATTCAGGTCAGGTCCGGGTGAGCCCTGGGCTCCAGCACGTCTGAGTCCCTCGGGGAGGCCAGTGCTGCAGGAACCTAAGGCGTGAGGAACCAGGCGGATGAAGTGTAGATGGGGTTAAAGCCCTGAGCAGGCCCCCTCGGCAGCTACAGCTGAGAGTTTTGTGTTTGTCTTTAAAGGTATGACACCGAGGGAAGAGGGCACATCACTTACCAAGAATTTTTGCAGAAATTGGGGATTACCTACTCAGCAGATATTCACCGGCCCTACGCGGAGGAGCACTTTAACTTCATGGGTCATTTCACGAGGCCTCAGCAGCTGCAGGAAGAGCTGAAGGAGCTGCAGCAGAGCTCAGACAAGGCCGCGCCCGCCAGGTGAGTCGGTGTGAGTCGCCAGGTGAGCCGGTGCGAGCTGCCAGGTGAGCCCAGGTGAGCCGGTGCGAGCCGCCAGGTGAGCCGGTGTGAGTTGCCAGGTGAGTCGGTGAGCGCCTCGCCGGGGGCCGGCGTCTGGTCTGCCCTGACCCTGGTCGTTCTGCAGCAGTCTCTCCCCGTGCTGGCAACGCTGCCGTGAAATTATCATGCTCGTTCACTGCTGTGGATTCGTGTGTGTGTGCGTGCTCAGTCGTGTCCTGCTCTTTTGCAGCCCCACGGATGGTAGGCCACCAGGCTCCTCCGTCCGTGGAATCTCCCAGGCAAGACTACTGGAGCGGGTTGCCGTTTCCTTCTCCAGGGGATCTTCCCGGCCCAGGGATGGAACCGGTGTCTCCTGTACTGGCAGACGGGTTCTTTACCACTGAGCCACCTATGAAGCCCCCGTAGATTCTAGAAACTGGTGTTAAGTCACAGAGCCGTGGAAACAGTGACAGACTTTATTTTCTTGGGCTCTAAAAATCACTTCGGACAGTGACTGCAGTCAGGAAATTAAAAGATGCTCGCTCCTTGAAAGAAAACTACGATTCACCTAGACAGTGTATTCAAAAGCAGGCATCGCTTTGCCAACAAAGGTCTGTATAGCTATGGTTTTTCCAGTAGTCATGTGTGGACGTAAGAACTGGACCCTGAAGAAGGCTGAGCACTGAAGAACTGATGCTTTTGAATTGTGGGTGCTGGAGAAGACCATCGAGAGTCCCTTGGACTGCAAGGAGATCAAGCCAGTCAACTCTAAAGGCAGTCAATGCTGAATATTCATTGGAAGGATGAATGATGCTGAAGTTGAAGCTCCAATACTTTGGCTACTTGATTTGAAGAGCTGACTCATTGGAAAAGACCCTGAATGCTGGGAAAGATTGAAGGCAGAAGAAAAACGGATGACAGAGAATGAGATGGTTGGATGGCATCACCAACTCATAGACACGAGCCTGAGTAAACTCCAGGTGATGGTGAAGGACAGGGAAGCCTGGTGTGCTTCTGTCCATGGGTCGCAAAGAGTCGAACACGACTTGGCAAGTGAACAACAAGACAGAGCCGTGATGGAGTTAAAGAGCTGTAATCCTACCTGGCCCTCCCCAGCCACACGCTCCAGTCACTCATGTGTTATTGGTCACCCTTGAGAACGGAAGCTTTTAGGTCCTTGCCAGCATACACACCGGGCCCTCCTCTGGGCAACTAGGATGCAGGTTCCAGGAGGACACACCTGCCTCTCCTTGGTTTAGAACAGTGCTCAACACCTAGCAGGCACTCAGTGAGGCTCTATCCAGAGAGTGCATGAAAGGACACATTCTTAAACTCAGTTCAACCTTGGAGTCTTTATCCCAAAGAAATAGTTCAGAGGAGCCCAGCAGGTGCAAGGTATGATGTGCACTATGTCTTCAAACAACAGCAACCAAGTGGACACCTGTCCGTCCCAGATGAGTACCCTGGCTTGCAGAGAACACGGCTCCAAGGAATGTGAGGTGGTGTCTACCAGTTATAGGCATCATCATGGAGACGGGGAATGTTTGTGATGGAAGACTGGTGGGCAATGTATACCATGTATGTATACCAGTATGTGTACCATGATGGTAACTACACCAAACACACGTGCCTGCCCACGAGGACCAGAAGATGCTGTGCAGAAGGTTGTATTTGGACAGTGGGACTGTGGGTTCTTTTCAAAGTTTAAAGCTAGTCACTAAGCCCATATTTTAAAATTTTTAAAGAATGGATAAAGAAAATGTATGTGTGTGTACATAAATATGTATCTACACACACAATGGAATATTATTCAGCCATAAAAAAGAATGATATCTCCCCAGTTGTGATATCATGGATGGATCTTGAGGGCACTATGCCAGGTGAAATAGATCAGTCAAAGAAAGACAAAAACGGTGTGATCTCACTCATATGTGGAATCTTAAAACGACAACAACAAGAGCAAGCTTGTAGATCCAGAAAATAGATTGGCTGTTGCCAGAGGTGGGGGGTGTCAGAGGGGGTGAAGGGGTCCAAAAGCACAGCTCACAGTTATAATAGGATAAGTCCTGGGGACGTGAGCAGAGTAAGGTGACCGTAGTTAGTCATACTGTGCTGTGTATTTGAAAGTCGCCAAGAGTAAATCTTAAAAAGTTCTCATCCTATGAATGGTGATGAACAGTATCTAGACTTATCCTGGTGACCATGTCACAGTGTATACAGATGTCATTATGTTGTACACCTGAAACCGACATGATGTTATATGTCAATTATGCATCAATAAAAAATTAAACCAGGAGAAAATGCTGCCACATTTGACGCGACGTGAGATGAGACAGACTCTCTGCATCAGTCCCCATC
Source organism: Odocoileus virginianus (assembly GCF_023699985.2). Classification (NCBI taxonomy): domain Eukaryota; kingdom Metazoa; phylum Chordata; class Mammalia; order Artiodactyla; family Cervidae; genus Odocoileus; species Odocoileus virginianus. The sequence goes on along the minus strand of NC_069696.1, from coordinate 11,059,011 downwards.
CTGGGCGACTCCGCGGCGCTCTCATCTGTGTGTCTGTGCATCTCCCGTCTGTCACTTCGGCTCTCTGTCCGCACCATCTCTGAATGAGCAAATGAGCTAAAGAATCCCCCGAAGGAGAGAAGCAATCCAAGGACACAGAGACGGGATGTGATGGCTGAATGGGGTTTAAGAGAAAGGCATGTTGAACGCACCCCTTGGATTATGTCCAAGTTGTTAAGTTATAAAGCCCAGAGGTAGAGAATTGAGTTGGTGAAATTTCGAGTAAAAATATGCGCAAGATTGGCATAAATCACAGATGCCATAAAACGAATGAAAGAGTGGAATTTATCTTTCCCAGACAGGGCTGGCCTCATTACCCACGCATGTGCCCTCTTCCCTTCCCTCCTGCCGCTTGTGAGTAATGAGGCTCGGAGAGGAACTGCGTGTCCTTAGCGATGCCCACACACTTTCTCTTCCCGCTCCCATTTACTGGGCACGTGTGGATCCGTCGCTGGGAGTGCTCAGAGCCAGTGGACGATGCCCCCTCAAGTCTTCACAGCACCAAGCTCGGCGAACCGACGCACGCTCAGCCAGAGCCCTGCCACCGTCATGCTCTCTTACCCAAGAACACAAGCCCAGTTCATAAAAATTCACGACCGGCCCCTCTTTTCTCAAAGACCTCACACTGTGAGGTTGTCAGGTCACTTTGCCCTTCAGGTTAGCCTGCTTTTCAATTTCGGTGTCAGTGGATCTTCCAGAAAACCCTTCGGGATGCAACGTTTCCCAGACTTTCAACCTCCTCGTTTATACCGAACTCTGATAAGATTCACAAATAGGAGTCGTGCTCATCGAAGGGACTGGAATTTCACGTTTGCTTCTTAAATTTAAGCGAATCGGTTTTGTTTAAAGTGGCCTGAGTACACTTTAAAAAATTCAGAAGGGTCCTTTCTCAAGCCCGTATTTTCCAGGCCTTGCTCCTTTGGGGCCTAAGTCTTAAGTTGAAGATGCAGGGTGAGAGCAGCATCAGTAAATCGGCCACAGAGGCACGGCTGGCTGTTTGGGATGCGAGCTGAGAGGCCCAGGAGCAAAGCCGGCTGGGTCGCCCAGGGCTCTTCCCGCTCTGCCAGCCTGACTGAGGGGCAGGGGGCGCTGTGGCCGTCCGTGGGCCCTGGCCCCACCCTCGCGGGGCGCCCGTCTGTCCAAACTGGGGCTCAGGTGCTGTGTCGCCTGCCATGGGTTCTGCTGGGCAGCTGGCCTGATCCCAGCCCCGAATCCTCACTAACTCTGTGCAGAGACTTACTCTGCAAGGGAGGTGATTATTGCCTGGAAACCAGTCCAAGAAAGGCTCAACGCCTCAATTCTCTAAAAATATGTATCTGCAAAAAAGTTCTGATTTTTTTTTTATACCTTCATTCGCTTCCCTTTTTGAAGGATTAAGTGGAATGTAATAGTTGTGATGAGGAGTAACCAGTTTGTAACATGGGACTGAATTCAGAGTACACCTGTGCGGGAATCCAGGCTGTTGCTTCTCTCGAGACGCACCCCGGACACTTTGCGTGGCTCATTTGTGTCAGCTTCTTGGCGGCACATTGGCCAACTCAGAACCGGGGGCCAGCGGGGGAAGAGATGGTGACCCACGCGGCTTCAGCGTCCCTGCCTCCCCCACCCCGATATTTTCTCAGCTTTTCCTCTCCTGATTTCTGACTTTTCTGTTGCTATGGATAATTTTTTCCCCAGGCACACCTAAGGAATCTATTTGTGGGTATGTATCCACAAAGGAGAAGGCAAAAGAAGAGGGTGGCAGAGGATGAGCTGGTTAGATAGCATCACCGATTCAATGGGCATGAACTTGAGCAAACTCCAGGAGATAGCGGAGGACAGGGAAACCTGATGTGCTGGGGTCATAAAGAGTCGGACACAACTTCGCAACTGAACAACTGGAGCAATCCACAAATACGTACCGCAGGTGGTAGACAATTACCAGCAAAGATTTCGAGTTTGGAGTTTCTGGCTTCTTCTTTTCCCCAACTAAGAACCTCACAGCCAAGCTGGAGTCAGATAGGCACAGTGTTCAGTGCGGTAGGAAGAGCTTTTGGAGACCTGGGTGAGCCGAGGTTGTAGAGTAGACTCCATGCCCCGTAGGTCCAGAGCGAGACAGTTCATTCTCAAAGATGTCCACACGTTTTTATTCCCTTACCAATAATTTCTGTTAAGTCTGGAAAGGATTTTTCCTGAAAGACTGAATCAGAAACTTGAACACATTCCCAAGGAAATCAGCCCTCAAACTCAAGCAGGAGCTACTGCTAGACCTTGTCCCTGTGTCCCTGTGAGGGACAGCTGACCAGCCCGGAATCCGCATGGGCGGACAAGGTCTCCTTCCTGTAAAATGGGATGACAGTTACCAACCTCCCTTGTCAAGAAGAATGAATGGGAGATGGTACATGAAGGTAGCACAGGTTCTGGCTTGCCAACTGATGCACACAGATGATGGCTGCGTTTCTTCACAACAAAGGACCTGAGAGCAGACAAGGGGTCCGTGGACCCCTGCCCCCTCGGTGCTCACCGACGGGACCCAGGCTCTTCGCCGTCCTTGGTCCCACTCCTGCTTCAGGGCCTTGGCGCCAGCTAATCCCTGGGCCCAGAGAGGTCTGCTGGGGGCTAAATCCCAGCTGAGTCCTTCAGCTGCGTCTCTGCTCAAGTGTTGCCTTCCCAGTGAGGCCCGCCCGCACCCACTCCTGGGGGTTGCAGCCCACCCCACTGTGGACATTCCCAGTCCTGCTCACCAGTGCTCAGCCATCCCACTGACCCACTGTGCAGGGCATTGGTGTCTTCTGTTTATCGTTGGCCTTGCCCCACCTGGAATGTAAATTCTGCTAGGGCAGCCACTCTGACACCTAGAGCAGTACCTGGCACATGACAGACACTCATCAAGGCTTCATCAGGTAGAATGGAGGTGTATTTCCATGTCTGTGATATCACTGTATTTTTAAATGCTTCACTCTGTTTTTAAAGTACTCATTCTAGTAAAAAGCCAAGGTTGTAATTTCTCTAACATAGTTTTTCTGATAATAATAATAATAATAATAAAATGATAATGATGATTTTTTTTCCCAGAGTATCTTTCAATATATGTATTACACCAAGGCTGCAAAGCATCTTGAAGATTAGCTGGTAGATGAATCATCAGATCATCACATTAGAATGATCATGGAGCTCTTGCTCCAAAGAAATTATTGGTTTTCCCTGCTGGAGTGTGTGTGTCTCAAATGTATTCTCTTTCAGGGATAAACTTAAGGACCACGATCAAGATATCAGCAAAGCACTCGCCAAACTAGATAAATCCAAAACTGGCTACATATCCTTGTGCAGGCTGCAGAAGCTGCTGCAAGAGTGTGGCTGTTCTCTGAAGGAAGAGGAGCTGACTGATCTTCTAAACAGGTTTCCTTTGAGCAAGTTAACTGTGGTTCTCACAGCACTGAAAATCAGGCTGGTCACGTCGCTTTCATGAATTTTTCCTTCTCTGTCCACTCAAACAGTCTTTTGGCATTGAAGTAATCCCCATGCCACCAAAAATTGAGTTTCAACCTGTGTTCAGAACTAAAACTATAATGTTGTACTCCCAGAACATTTATAGGAAAACGTGACTCAATTTAAAAAAAAAAAAAAAAAAGAATGAGCCTTCTAATAATCCTCTGGTCGGGCTGCGTTCTAATGGGTTTGAGTCACCCCAAAGCAAAATGAAAGCAACTTGACAAATACGTAATTTTCCTACACGTGTGTTCAGCGGCACAGTCATCATTTTTTCACGTCGTTTTTGTTTCACCCACGTTATTCGTACTTTTGGGCAGGAGTCAAGTCATCCTGCAAGGCTTATGAAACACAGTAGCCCTCTGCCCTGATGTCCCCCACCCCCACCTTCTCCCTAGAGTCAATAACTTCCAGTGCTTTAAACGCCTACTTTTGGTACTTAAGTTGATAGTCGTAAACGACAAACTTAAACAGCAACTTACTGATTTTTCACTTTTAAGGCAGTGTCTGTCGGCTTCCTATCAGGAAGATGTGGGTTTAACTCTTTTTCACCCATCGCATAATCACCAACCCCCTCACCCCCCCAGCCTCCCCCACCCCATGGAAACCCAGGCAAATTTACCTCCATGGGCTCCCCATGTTGCCATGTCACAGTTTCCTGTGATTCAGTGTTCAGGGTTTCTATTACTGTGATGAAATGATCACTTTTCTCTTCCTGTGTAGCATTTTGTTTTCCCTGGAGTTAATCATTATTTTTTTCTATTTGCTTAGTTTCTTTGTACTTCTTATCATTAATTAAACCCCAGTTCATTCCCATTTGTGAAATCCCTTTCCAGTGTGTTCAGACACCTGGCCAATCTGTCAGCTTCATCTTCTCGGATGTCCCTTTTCATGTTCCTCAACTCTCAGAAATTTTCTTGGTTTGTTTCATTAACGAGCTCCTCTCCTGTTTGTCTCTTTCTGAGCCTCCTACTGTTATTGACTAGTGAGCCACTTAAAGTGTCTCCCAGTATTTTAAATCTTTCCTGTCCTCCATCTCTTTTTCTTCTTGCTCCACCTTCTGGGAGATTTTCTCAGTTTTAGTTTGCAACCCTTCTTTTGAGATTTTTATCCCTGCTAATCATATTTTTCATATTTTTAATTACCAGCACATGTTTTTAATTCTCAGAATATTCCTTTTCTATAGCATCCTGTTCTTGTTTCATGGATATGCTAGTTCATTCCTCTGAAACTATTAACAATAGATTTTTTAAAGTTTTCTTCACTTGAGAAATGTTGCTTCTCTCCTCAGTGTTGCTTTTTCCTTCCATCTTCCATGTCAGACACTGTCCTCAAAAAATATGCCTCTAATAAGAGTGAGATACTAAGAAGCAGATTAAAAGTTCTGCACAGATAGGTAGAGCTAGTCGGCTTTGGTTTGAACTACTTTGGCAGGGTAATCTGGCAGGTAGTTTCCTTGGAAGACTCCCAGTGTCAGAATCTTTAAAACTTTTCTTTTGGGCTCGTCAGATTTCCCAGGGACTAAGGTTGCCAGGTAATACATAAAATGCTATGTTTAATGTAAATTTCAGATAAACAGGTTTCATTTTGTTTTCATTTTTAGTGTATGTTCCACGCAATATTTGGTATATATTTATACTAGTTATTTTTGTTAATCTGAAACCCAGCTTGCGGGGCCCTCCCTCAGGCTGTCTGACTTAGCCTGGGCCCTGAGAACCTGCATTCCTAGCAAGGTCCTGGGTGATGCTGACACTGCTGGACCAGAGCACCCTGAGAACCACTGTCTGACACCTTTTAAAAAGTTCTCCTTCTGTCATTTTAGGAGGAAGAGAGCTAGTTTTGTGCTTTTGGGCCACTTTAGCTACAAGCCTTATCCTCTTGTAATTTTGAATCAAAATAATTCATTTGACTGCCCCCCCTCAAACTGCTTCCACTTGCAGTTTCTAACCTGCCACATCCCATAGCTGTGCAGGCTGGCAGTTCTATGACTGAGCACCTGGATGTCACGTTCCTCTCTTTGTGAGGTGAGGATGTTAGCATTCCCTCTCTTCCCCCTAAAAAATGTGAGCAGTTGCTCTAGAATTTGCAGCCCAAGTGAACAACTAGCCTAAGTCCCAGGTCAAGTAACACGTTACTCCTTCTTGGGAGGTCTAGGCGCCTTATTACAGAGTAAGTGTTCCCAAGTCCTATCTCCTGTGCCTTATAACAGGGGTCCTTAAACCCAGAGCCACAGACTGGTACTGGTTCAGCCTGTTGGGAACCAGACCGAACAGCAGGAGTTGCGTGGCAGGCAAGCTAGCAAAGCTTCACCTGCCGCTCCCCAACACTCACATTACCTCCTGAATCATTCCCACCTCCATCATCAATGGAAAAATTGTTTTCCACGAAACTGGCCCCTGGTGCTAAAAAGGTTAGGGACCTCTGCCTTGTAACATTGCTCTTATTCACTTCACTTATCCATTTGCTATAATCACCCAATACATTGTTCTCGTAACGTTGAGCAAACAATGGTTTATTAGACCAACTAAGAATAAGAAACATAAAAGATATTATTATTTTTAAAATATTTATTTATTTATCTGGCTGTTCCGGGTCCTCGTTTTCGTACTTGGGATCTTCTGTCTTCATTTCAACATGTTGGATCTTCAGTTGCCGAATGTGGGATCTAGTTCCCTGAGTAGGGGTTGAACCTGGGCCCCTGGCATTGGGAGCATGAAGTCTTAGCCACTGGACAGCCTGGAAGTCCCTCAAAGATATCATTTTACCTTCATTTATTCCTTCTCCCACCCTCTTTCTTCCTTTAGGTAGATCCATGTTTCTGGCTCTTTGATTTTCTTTCTCTCAGAAGAATGTGTTTTAGCATTTTTGAAGGCCAGGGTGGCTGTGATGAATTCCCTCAGTGATTGTTTGTCAGAGAAGGTATTTATTTCTCCTTCACTTTTGGAAGGTAAGTTTCACTGAATATAGAATTCTAGGTTGGTGATTTGTTTTTCTTTCAACATTTTAAGTATTTCAGTCCACTATCTTCTTACTTGCATGATTTCTGGTGAGAAACCCCATGTAATTCTTATCTTTGTTCCCCTATAGATAAAATTTCCACCCTCTCTGGCTTCTGTAAAGATCTTCTCTTTGTCTTTGATTTTCTACTATTGCCCAAGTTACTACTGACGTGTTCCTACCAGCTTACAGCTCCAGAGGTCTTTGTTCCAGGAAAGCAGACCTTGTCTGTAGTTCTCTGTGTTCACCCATCTCTCCAGATTTGGAGGTCATGTTTTGCCCTGTGACCTCGATTTTCTAATGGGACCAAGGAAGACCATTGGTTTTCAGCTTGTTCTGCTTCCTTCTTATCTTAAGAATGAGAGCGACCCTTCCAAGTTCTTAGGTGTAGAGCCCCCCACCCCCTTTCTGTCGCTTTTTCTCTCCATGTCCCACCTTTTGTCAACTACAATATTTTTTTTTTGCAAAAGCTCGTTAACTTTTACATGGCCTACAGCCACAACCAGGTCCTCTCTGCTTGATTCATAGGTTGATTATAAAACTCAAATGCCATTAAACAGCATTTCATAATTATGACTGTGTACATATTCATACTTCATAGTATTCAGTGTCCAAGAAATGAATGAAAATTAGCTTTCTTCTCAGCGGCTCTACCCCTGGGCCTCCGTGTCCACCTCATCATAGGCAAACCTAGGGACACCATGCATCTTTCTGAAGCCATTTGGGGAAAGGCTGCAAATGAATATATACAGAGTCGTAGTTATGAAACGCTGTAAACTCTGCTGTAAGCTACTTCCTAGAGCAATCACCCTACAGTAGGGTGACTTCTTTAACCACCGCTGTTTTCTGAAGTGGGGTTCAGTGTTTTCTGAAGTTCAACACTGTCAGCCTTCAGCTCTCCCCAGCATCTGCCCTAACTTCCTGTTCCCTCCAATTTCCCCTGGGTTCCCTCTGCCCTAGAGCCTGGCTCCTTACCTCCTGTTCCAGCTCACCACCAAGAGCCTCCTAGACTGTCCAGGGTTGGAGCCCCTGTTGCTTACGCCCACATCTTTTCATTTCTAAATTTGCATTCTTATTTTGCTGGAGTATTTCCTGGAGTAATTTCCTAAGAAAAGGGGGGACAGGAAAACAATTTTCTCAGTTCTTTGTCAGAAAATGTTTTTTGTTTTCCTCTGCACAGATTGTTAGCTTGCTGGAACATAGACTCCTAGAGAGCAGGTCATTTTCCCTTAAAATTTTAAAGGCTAGTGCTCTATTGTCTGCATGTATGTGTATGTACATGTATATGTATACATGTATGTATATGCATGTACATGTTAGTGTATGAGTGTGGGTGTGTGTGTGTGTTTGTATAGAGAAAAGGACAATTTCATCCTCAAGTGCCTGTATCTTCTCTTCTTCCTTAAATAGGGTCTCCTCTCACTAAATCTATTTCCAGCTGAACATGAATTCAAATGCATTCAGTGAATAAATCACAAAACATAGCACCAGATAAATAATCAACTAAATGATTACAAGAGACTCTTGTTAAAATGTAGTTAGGCCTGATACTTTCATAAACAACACAAGGGCTGTGGAATTTCTGTAGTCCACCTGTCAATGGGGTGATCAACTTTTTTACGAGTTGAAACCTTAATAAGGATCCATCGCTCAGTTGCTTGTTTCTTCTCAAAGACCTCTTGATGATAAACATCTCTGTTATTTATAATTATATGTAGATTATTCTTTTCTAGATCCAAAATAGACTTTTCTAAATAATACTGAGATTAGCATATGCATTTGATTTTATTACTAAATTTTAATACCAAGTTGGCAATTTACCCTGCCGATGAAATGGAGCTGATTATCCTCTTCCTCGGCGTCTCGGCCGCACGAGCCAGCGACGCGGGGCCCGTGGAAAGCAGCTCTGCAGCTGTGGTTGGAGAAACGGCTCTTGGCTCCTTCTCTTTAGAAGCCGCTATTCCAGTCGCTGGAAACTTTCCTCTCCACTTCCTGGCATTCCGAGCTGTTCTTTGACACACGCTCCATCCTGCAAAGGAACATGTAGGGGTTAAGATGCCAGTGATCCCCAGGGAATCTGTTACAGAAACGTAAACTTTGAGTGCCATCAAGCTGTGTTTTGCATTATTTTACATCTTTAATAAATAAGCTCTATAGTCTCATGAAACTTGGATTTGCTCTTGCAGAATCTTCTTTTAGAATTAGATATTTTTTCTGCATGTTGGAGTGGAGCACAGGAGCCTCTTTTTCTACGTGGATGTCCTTGTTGAGACACACACACAGATGGAATTTCTTTTTAAAATATTTTTATTTACTGATTTATCTGCTGCGTCGAGTCTTAGTTGGGTCACATGAGCTTTTTCGTTGTGGAACCCGGACTCTCCAGTTGTGACGTGTGGCCTTAGTTGCCCCGAAACACGTGGGATCTTTGTTCCCCAACCAGGGACCAAACCTGCATCTCCTGCCCTGTACGGTGGATTCTTAACCACTGGACCACCAGGGAATTGCTATTTGAGAAAATACTAAGCTGTATAGGTTTTGTAAAAAAAAAAAAAAGATGTTTTGGGTGCTCTGAGCTTGACAACATAGTTTCAACCACTCTTTGATAAAGAATTTAACGTCTATTCTACTCAGCCCCTCTTTTCCTTGTCAGTTCCTCTGACATACTTCCCCGATTTCAGAGCCCCTACCATTTCTCTGAACCATTTCTCAGTGAGGGCCCTGGCCAGCTAAGGTCTCGAGGAACACAGCCCCGGCCCCCACCACCCGAGTCCTGCCTACATCCCAGCTCTGCCATCACCATCAGATGCATCTCCCCAGATCACGTCTCCTCACACATCCCGTTCATGCTGAGGCTCCTGCATCTGTCCCCATCACAGGGCCGGATTCCTTAAGCCAGTCCCCCACCCCGTGGGGGTGGGGGACTCTTCTGCTCTTCAGCCCCGTGAGCCCGACTCTCCAGCCTTCAAGGCTCAAGAGCTTCAGGGCAGCGTGGGCTGCGGCCCCACCAGAGGCAGCGGCCCCGTAGCCCTTCCCTGAGCCCTCATATAATAGCATAGCTGACCCACGTGCATGCACCTACAAGCCAGAAAAGGTGTCTCACCTTTATTCATGTCCTCCCCACTGTTTTGTACTCAGCAGGTGTTTGTTGACTGAGTAAGTGATGGCGTTTCTAACTAATATATTATTTTCTTTCTTTGGGGACAAGTTGGGGAATTGGCTGGCACAATAACTCCATCAATTACCTTGACTTCTTGCGAGCGGTGGAGAACAGCAAGCCGGCAAGACCTCAGCCCCAGGAGAAAGAGGAGAGCATGCTGATCAATTTTGCAGCTCTCAATCCAGAGGAGGTTCTGAAGAACATCCAGGAGGTTGTTGCTGCCTCCAGTCTGGCTTTGTCAATGGTACGACAGACCACACATGCCTTTACTGTGGGAACTGAAGTTCTGGCACCATGCCAGTTCCTGAAAACCACCTCTCAAGCCAGCCCCTCCTCCTGGGCCCCTCCACCTCCCTCCACTCTCCTGAGGCATCAGAACTCAATGGTGGGTCGGGATCAGACTGTTCATGTGAGCACATGTGTGTGTCCATTTTTGCTCTGTGCAAAGCTACCATGATCACACCCAGCATGTGTTGTGTGAGGCCGAAGCACTCACCTCCAGCAGACGCAGGATCTGCTGTGAGGGTAGGAGTTTCTGGGCAAAGAGGGCAGAGGATGGAGGCCTGAGGTGAGAGTGGGCTCCTGGGCCCATGGGGGTGGGTGATGCCATCTCAAGGTAGCCTTGAAGAGGCTACCCAGGGCAGGGCTGTGGCCAAAGACTCACTGTGACCAGGAGCCCCGGAAGTGTGAGAAGGGAGTCCCCCTGGTACCCTGACATTGAGGCTGACATTTCTTGACCCCATGGGGTATGTCAAGACCCGGCCTATGTGGGGATAGTGCCATGGGGCACGCCCTCGGAAGACAGTGCCTGGACCATGCTCCTGGCGAGGGACTGGTCCCCCTCGAGGGTCCCCACGTGAGCTGCCCCCTGCAGCAGATGTGGGAAGAGGTGGTGCCGTGTGCAGAGGGCAGGCCTTGCCGCCTGATGAGATGGTGAATCCAGAGCTGCCCATGCAATGCCGGGCGCGTGGTCCAGACAACACAGTGAGAGCAGGGCTGCCTCCATGTCTGCCATACACAGACCCACAGACTGGCCCAAACACCCAGGCCCAGGCTCTCTAACCCCCTCGGCACCGGAGGCAAGCTGGGCTCCTGGGTCCAAGCGTCCGGGGTCAGGGGGAGAAACGAGAGGCCAGGGGCAGCCCAGCCAGCCTGTGACTGTTCTGGAATGCCAGCAAGCATGGCCTTCCTCCCAGACAGCGGAGATGTTCTGCGTGTAGGAGTTCACGATGAGGATCTGACACTTTTGTGCCTTTTTTTTTTTAATAACTATCTAAGGATCACAGATTAGTATGACCCCTCGCCGCAGGTCAGCTGGAATCCCATCTATATACCCTGTCGACACCAGGTTGCCCTGGCCCAGGGGTCACCTCGTGAGCATTGCAAACTCAATGTGCACGGGGGGCCAGGAATAAAGAAGTGATGCAGGGGTTGGGGCTGGCCGCAGCAGGCTGGGGGGCACAGCCCTGTCCAGAGGGCAGCTTCTGCTCAGCACCCCCGCCGACCGACCGCTGCTGAGCTGAGAGATGGTCCCAGTTCAGCTACATCTTTGCATTTTTCATGAGCAGCTATGAAGCCTCCTGGTTTCTAAATGTCAGCACGTGTTTCAGATCTGTCAGAGGCACCGTGCAGGCTTCTGCAGTCCACGCGCAGGGTGGCCCTGCCCTCTCCCAGCTCAGGGTGGCTCCACGCCACCCCTCTCAGGGTGGTTCTCAAACTGAGGTCCGTGGAAGCTGCGGGAGGAGCCCCGGTTCTCACTCCCGAGAACTACTCCTTAGCAGGTGAGGTTTTAAGCAGGAGAGTGAGATTCTCTGGCCACGAGACTGCAGGTGGCCTGGGTGGGGAGGGTGGCCTTTGTGGCAGGGAGGGAAGGAAGGAATGACGTATCTGAGGAGAGGGGTCAGCAAGGGGACAGAGACACATGCGGCATCTCCTCAGGTCACGGGGGACCCATCTCGATGCAGCCTCTTATTTCTGAAATGACGCAGCAACAGCTTGTATATCTGTGCAGAGTCTATAACTCCCTGAGCCTTTGCATGTCTGAGCCTCCCTGCCCCCAGCCTGGCTTGTCAGGCTGGACTGACACACGAGGAAGCCACCCAGCCCCCAGGGAAGTGCGCGTCCCGTGGCCACAGTGAGCCAGACTCCAGCTCACCCCCGAGGTCCACGGAGCCTTGCGGCTCCACGGGGCCTTCTAACGCCCTCAGGACAGGATGCTCAGTCAGCGCCCTTCATCTGAAGGGTCATTCCCCTTAACAACCTGCTGAGATCCACTATGCGAGGTACCTGGGACAGGTGTGTCTTCAGGTCTGCCGTAGTAGAACTTAGATCAACTCGAGTTCTGAAGTCCCGGCTTTTATACTGAAGGCGCTCAGCGCCGAGAACTTGAGGGCTTACCGTGGGTAACATAGCCAAGGTTCAAAGTCTACCTCCCGGCCATGGCGCCAGAGGCTTCCCACCGTCGCTGGCTATGTCGTATCCCCACAGGCAAATGCACGCTCACAGCCAGACAGCAATTTGAGGCTAATTTGGTGACACGCATAACACCACCCCCTGGACTTAATTAGTCCTGAGTAACAACCGCAGGGAATTTGGGTTTCGGTCTGCAAGCACGTTCAATTCTCACTTAAGAAACTAAAATCTTGACCTGCGCCTTGATATAAGTTTTCTAGTGCAAGAAAAACGAATGATTTTGTTTCAACAGATGGGGGAAACGTGCTTTCTTTTTATAGCAAATGTTTGCACTTTGGTGTGACTGCTGTCCCGTTGGGTTGACACTCTTCCCCAGCCCCTCCAGCACAGATGTCGGTGGTGGGGTGTCCCTGGGAAGGAAGGCCGTTCGGGCTCTGGCCAAGGGGAGGCAAAGGACAGCAGCCTCAGGGTCCAAGCCCTGGGGTGGGGATGGGAGGGGTGGTCCCCTGCCTGCTCCTCCTGGCCACACTTCTGGCGTTAGACTCCCATCACGAGACCCCTGCCCTACATTCCAGTGCAGTGGAGTTTCATCTGAGCCTCAGTTATGAATGATTCCTTCGGGAGCTCGACTTTACTGATGAAGAGACCTCAGGCACCTTCCTTCACCCCTCGGCTTGAGACCAGTGAGGGCGGGGTTCCTCTTTCACTCCTCTTCCTCTTCGTATCTGGGTTGGAGGGTAGAAAGTGAGTTTCCTCAACAACACATCGGCTCCTATACCAGGCGCCCCTTCTACCTGTCTCTCAGTCCTGGTGCACTTATTTAGTAATTTGGAATCTACAGGGAAGTCCCATTCACTTGATTTCATTTGCATTCCGGAAAGCAATACTTAAGAAAAATATTTTTGAAATATTTATTTGACTGTAATATCTGCTTTTTTTTCCCTTAATTGTAGGCATTTTCTGCACTGGATAAAGAGGACACTGGGTTTGTAAAGGCTTCGGATTTTGGACAGGTTCTTAAGGATTTCTGTTACAAACTAACAGATAACCAGTATCATTATTTTTTGAGAAAACTCAGACTTCACCTCACCCCCTACATAAATTGGAAATATTTTCTCCAGAACTTCAGCAGTTACGTTGAGGAGGTAAGAGTGTCAGCAGCACATAAGCATTTCTCTTTGGAAAAGGGCTAAAATTAGTCTTGGCAAAATAGATAATTGATTAAAACCATGTCACATAAATCGGCAACCACCTGAGTTAATTAGCTCATTATAAATGAAAAGTTGATATTGATTCTACATCGAGTGTCAGAAGGTACATATGTATCCTTTACTTCATTGAAATATTTTATTTTACTGATTTTTGAAGAAGTTTAGGAGAGGCTTCAAAGTTCTGGGAGTCATAGGTCCCTGAAGATGATCTAGTGTCCAGAGAAGTCAGGCTCTGAGGGAGACGGGACCCACTTAGGAGACCCTTGTTGGGGACCCACTATGTCCCAGGCCCTGGGCCATGCAACAGCCAAACCTTGGGTAGGGGTCAACGTGGTTGTGGCGGGGTCCTGGGGGAAGTCTAAGAGGGCTTCCTGGAGGAGGGTGGGTGGCTGACCACAGGGCTCTTATTCCTTCCTGGGACCACTTCTCTGGCTGCATGAACTGTCCCTTAGGCTGTTTCCTGCATCTCTAATTGTAAATGGACCAACTTCAGTAGTGACAATCACAGGCTACTTTCAGTGAACTTGGATTTCTTTGGTCACCGTTGTGTGCTGAGTGAGAGGGTGCTATAGTCCCTGCCTTCATGGAAGGGAAGATAAAAACAAATATGAAAAATACAAAAATTATGCAGCAGCTAAATCGCAACAGGCTTGTGATGGAATGTATTTAACTGCAACCCCCCCACCCCCCGCCATCAGCTACACACACACACACACCGTCATAGCTGGATTCTCCTTGCCTGGAGAATTCCATGGACAGAGGGGCCTGGCTGGCTATAGTCCATCGAATCACAAAGAGTCGGACACAACTGTAGCGACTTAGCACACAGGCACGCATAGCTGGACGCTTGGGTCATTTCTGACTGCACACATTTGTATACTATCAACATCTGAGCCCATAAATCCTCAGTCACTTACGTGGGATAAATTCTTGGAAGTGAGATTGCTAGAGCAAATAGTATGAGCATTTTTAAGGTCCGAGGCTCAATACAGGAATAATGACAGCAGCAAACTCTATGTGGGCAAGGCACTGTTCTTAACCCTTTACACGGACGGACTGGTGTGATTCTTCTGCTGTCACTAAGAGGAACATGGTAATAATATCCCATTTCATGGATGAGAACACCAGGGCGCAGACATCAAGTCATTGTCCACAGTCACCCGGGAGGTGGGTGGCAGAGCTGGTTAGTGACCCCGGAAGCCTGGCTCCCGACTCCAGGCTTCTAAACGCTGTGCCAGCTCCTCTGTGGCCTGTGAATAGTTTCGTCTTTGCCATTTAGATGGTCATTCCTAACAAAATGTACTATTGTGTTGCCTATTTTAAAACTATATATATATATATATATATATATATATATATATATACATGACGTTCTATCAAATTCTGTCTTCAGAGCTTTAGTTTTTCTTGCTGTACTATCACGAATTTAAGATTTACCCATGTCGTTCCATGGGCTTCAGTTCACTCACTGAAGCTGCTATAGAGCTAGCCAGTGAAGTGAGAAGTGGATCCATTCCATTGAATGGGCAACCCCGTTCGGTTGTCATCCTCCTGCTCACGGCGGGCCGGTGGTTTGCGGTTTTCTCCGTAGCAAGCAGAGCCCAGCCGGGCTTCTGTGGCGTGTCCTTCGCACACTCAGGGTCACTCCACGTGGACCGACTGGGTCGGGGAAGGGGGAGGGAAGGCACAGGTTCAGCTCCACTGACACCCCCACGGTGGCTGCGGCGACTGGCGTGTACTCTGGCCGGCCCTGTGGGAGAGCTCCCCACGTGCCGTATCCTGGAGCCCTTGGCATTATCGAGATTTAATTTCTGCCGACACTTTCGAAAGTTATCAGCCACCCAGGCTCCCTCCTCTGGGAACTGCCTGGAAGGGCCCCGCTTCTTTGCTGGGTGGTCGTTGTGAACATCTCCTCCTGATCCGTGACTGGTCTTTTCTCTTTGTTTATGGTGGTGCTCCCTATTTTTATGTGACTTACACCTTTTTTGCTGATTTTAAAAGAAACACCTGTTGAGAAAATTTTGGAAAATACAAGTGTAAAAAAAAAAAAACAGTCATTTAACCCCATGATGATGGTGCAACAGGAACAAGCTCCATCCTGCTGAATGAGACCTTCTGAGCTCCAGGCCCACCCAGCACATCCCTCACCTGGAATGAGGGAGGAGCTGGGTGGAGCAGGTGGGCTCCTGAAGCCAGGTACCACCTGCCTGCTTCCTCAGCTGGGTGGAAGCCAGGCAATTCAGCTTCCGAGCTGGTCTTCTTCCCAGGGCCCATGGGCTGCTTTGGAGAGCTTATTCGTCTGTTTCTAGGGCATCCCCCTGCAATTCTTCTACTGTGGTGAAATACATACACTGTAAGTGTCACCATCTTATCCTTTTCTAAGCGCACAGCTCAGTGGCTTTACGCCCACTCAATGTTGCTGTGTAACCACCGCCAGAACTCTCTTGATCTTGCAAAACCAAGCCTCTGCCCCCATTAAACACTTAACTCCCTACCCCTCTCCCCCAGTCTCTGGCAAACACCGTCCTGCTTTCTGTATGAACCTGACAACTTTGGGTGCCTTGGATGAGTGAAATCACGCGTATTTGTCCTTTCGTGTCCGGCTTAGCTCACTAAGCGTAATGCCTTCAGCGTTCATCCTTTTGGAGCACGTGTCAGAGCGCCCTTCCTTGTTAAGTCTCATAATATCCGTCGTATGGATAGACTGTATTTTGCTTATCCATTCACCTGTCAGCGCACACTTGGGTTGCTTCCACATTTTAGCTCCTGTGAATAATGCCGCCGTGAACCTGAGCGTACAGATGAAATGCATGTTTTTACACAGTGGCGGTAACGCTGTAGATGTAACCACATATCTTGCTTTTTTCCCCCTTAACACTGGGCGTGTCACTTCAGCTTCTTCCAAACTAAGTTAAATGTCTATAACATTCCACCGACTCTTAATTTTTAAGCATTTAGGGTTTTTAACCCCCAGTTTGTGAGATTGTAATATGCTTTGCAGTGAAAACTTTGTATGTCTATGTCCACATTTTGGATTTTTTCTCCTAAAGAAAGAAACCGAGAAATAAAATAACTGGGTTCAAAGGATAGGAATACTTTTATTGATCTTGAAAGCAGCCCTATTTAAAGAAAATAATTTTTTTTTTCCTGTGAGGTTGCATCCTGTGAAATTGCCATCTTTAGAGCCCTAAATGATTGACTATTGACAATTTTATATGGTTTAAGCTAATAGTGGTAGTAGAAGCTGTTTGTATCTATTTACTTGATTTGGAGCACAGCAATCATTGTGATGGAGAAAATTAAAGTCACCCCTAGGGATAAAGTGTTAACAGTTTAGAATGAAAGTGTTAATCACTCAATCGTTTCTGAGTCTGTGCAACCCCTTGGACTCTAGCCGGCCAGGCCCCTCTGTCCATGGATTCTCCAGGCAAGAACACTGGAGTGGGCCGCCATGCCCTCCTCCAGGGGATCTTCCCGACCCAGGGACTGAACCTGGGCCTCCTGCGTTGCAGGCGATTCTTCACCATCTGAGCCGCCAGGGAAGCCCGGTAACATGGTGTACTTACCTCTGGTCTTCTTCCTGATACAGACAGCCTTTGGCGGTGGGGTCACGGACAGGGAGCATGTGCTGCTGAAATGGGGGTTATTGGGGATTTTCCTCAACTCTTAAAAGACTCTTTTTTTAAACATTTATTATTTGTATCAAAGTAGTATATGGCCATATAGGGAAAAAAATGGAATTGTTGCAAAAGATTTCAGAGCAGAGACCACTTGATGCTCGGTTCACCCCAGTCCCATCCCGCAAAGCAGCCCCGGTAACCCTGCTGTTCCTCTACCTGCACCTCCCCGTCTCTCAGCTCCTTGTTCCCCCATTTCTTAACCACAACCCCCCGCCCCCGCCGCCAAACTTGCACCATCTCCCACCCCAGCCGCCCAGCCTCTCCTCTGGGCCCGAGCGCATCCCTCCCGGAGCTGCCTCTTCCCCCTCCCGTGACATGGCTGGCATTTCCGCGTCAGCAGTGTTTCTCTAAAGCATGGGTCTCGTGGGATGTGCCCCGTCCCACCCAGCTTGTCCATCAGCCAGGGCTTTCTGCGGGCTGCCCTATATCCTAGCAAGAGAGACAGACGAGCAATGAGAACATGTATCAGATGTCAGAATCTGATCTGTGCTGTGGGATCAGATAAAGCTGGGCAGAGGAGGGCCCGGTGAGAAGGGGACGTCTGAGCTGAGATCCGGCGGAGGGGAGGGAGGGAGGAGGCTCATAACCTCTCATGGAGGGGGCTGCCCTGGAGAGCCCAGCTGGCTCGAGATTTGGCGGCTGCCTGGGCTGGGGCGAGGGGCAGGGCAGAGAGGGTTAGTAGCAAGTGCCCTGGGAGCGATGGGGTGGGCGGCCTCGTCGCACTCTGAACCACATGGAGACTCAGAGCAGGTTTGGGGAGAGGAGTGCCGTGGCCATGAGGGGCCTCGGAGGAGAAGACTCAGGGGCCAGGGGCCAGCAGGGAGGCCGGCCTGCCCGGGGGAGGGGGGACGTGCTGGCGGGGCCCCTTCGGCAAATGGAAGGCAAGAGACTGAGTCAGGAGCAGCCCTTTGACTGGGGAGGGGAGCAGGGGGACAGGTGTCCTGGGCCGTCGGTTTCACCAATGCCCCATCACGGGACTCACGGTGGCTTCCAGGTCTCCAATTGCTACAGAGTGTCCTTGCCAAGCACACATGAGCACGTGCCCAAACCCTTCCCGAGACCCCCGCCGGCCACGCGGAGTCCTCACGAGCTCCGTCCAGAGGTCGCACCGCCGGCAGCGGAGGAAGCCCGTCCCCGCTCACGGGTCCCTCTGAGCACCTCTGCCGGCTCTGGAGTCCCCGAACCCAAAGCGTGGCGAGTGGGGTGTTTCCGGAGCCTCTAGTGTTGCCCCCCTCCCCCCACGTTTGCCTACCTGACCTCATCTCGGAGTCCCCTGCGCCTCTGGAAGCACCTTGCAGAACATTCTTAAGATGAGGCTTTAGGACTAATCGTAACGCAAGTGATGGCAGGAAGTGTGCTTCGAGACAGAAGGGGGCCTGGGGGCTGGAGGGGCTGCAGCAGGGACGCTGGCACCCCCCTGCCCCAGCCCACTGCTCAGCCCTCCTGCTCTCCCCGTCCGCGATGAAATGGTATCAGCCCCTGAACTGGCTCGGGGAGGGGGTGTGGAGATAGAGGTGCCTTTACCAGAAGAGCAAGCTGAGTCTGGGACTGCTGACCTGAAGGACACGGGGCCCGGGGCGACCACGGATGTTCAGGGCACGTCCGTCTGCTGATGGAGGACGGGCAGGGGCAGACCACCGGGGTCCCACACCCCCTCGCTCAAGAATTCGGGTCCCAAACCCTGGAGACTTCTCAGCAGGGACGTGGGTCGGCTCCCATGCGGGTAGACTGGGATGGCGAGGCAGCTGTGGACGAGCCGGGACCCCGCCCCTACCTGGGGGCGATTTCGGAAGTCTAATCCCGGGCTGATGAGCGTTCTTGACAGAAGGAAAAGAAGTTAACTAACAACAGGAACAGTTAATGCATCCTCCCCGAGCTCATTAAATACGACACCAGCCATCCCTTCCTCTAGGGGATGCACGGGCGGCAAGTAATTAAAAGGAGATTACCGAAATGTAATTAAGGCAGTCGGGACCTCTCCTCGCAGAGGAGGTTCGCCGTGAATAATCCCCGGCTGAACTGAATCCGCTCTTGGAGAAGGGACAGCCGGAAAGGCAGGGGAGGCGTCGTGAAAGGCCTTGGGGGAGCTGGAAGCACCCGGAGCATAGACGGCGACTTCACCCGTCTCTTAGACTGGGTGCCAGATGCCCCCCCAGGCCTGTACAGATCCATCTCCCGTGTCCATCACACACTGCGGGGAAAAGCCCCATCACCCCAGATGCTGCGGTACTGTCAGGTGCAGCCGAGCCCTGGCGTTTCGGCTCCCCGCTGCCCCATGACGCACGCCTGAAGCACTCCTCAAAGTGTGGGCGGGGGCGCGGCCAGTACAGATCCTCCATCCTAGCATCAGCTCTGCGCAAGGGCCCCGCGTCCCCCCTGGGGACCCCGCACCACCACCCAGCTCCGAGCCCGCCAGCTGCTGACCACCGAGGCAGGCACCGGTCAGCTTTGCCAGTTGGGAGCATCAGGCCAGAGTCAGGATGAGAAGCACTTGCCCAGGTGGCAGCGAAGAGGAGCAAGGAGGTATTATGAAAACCAAAGTGCTCCCAGGGCCTCGGTTGCAAATTGACGAAAGAGAAAACAGGATAAGCCGTGGACGTCAGCCCCAACACCTTTATCGCAAGATTCTCACAAGCCGGGTGAAGATGTCACCTGAGTGTCTGCCCTCAGCAAATGCCTCTTTTTCACTTCTGGGAAAGACATTTTACCTTCAAAAAGCTGCATGCGAGCTATGTAGAGTATCACCTTGTTTTTAGAAAATCATTTCTGTTTAACATTTAAGTTTTAAAGTGAAATTTCAGTATCCTCTGTGAATATAAAATAATGCTCAGAGCACACAGAATTTTTAAAAGACACAGTAGGAACCCATATAAAATCTTTCTACTTTATTACCATGGAAATAATGGAATTTTTAACAAAGCTCATCCTTATTCAATGCACAGTAATTATTTTGCCACATTTTAGCTAACCGAGACCCAGTGAGATCAGTCCTTACCTGGTGTTTATAATATGTCACCTCTAAAGTTGTCCAGTGAGAGGTTAAGCAACTTGCAGATGATTTTTTTTTCCAAGGGAGAATTTAAGATTGTAGTTTTCAACCAAAGAAGAGACCATAACCCACATCAAAATGGTTGTAATCTTTCATGAGCATCAAGTTTATATTAGTTGCCAACCATGTTACTTTGATTTATTTTTCTTTTTATTATAAGTATAATGGTGTCCATGTATTTTTAATGAATATTGTAAAGAATGGGGACATTTCCTTTTCAGGAAAAGGCCCGAAGATTATTGGAAATAAATTAATTATTCAGATATGCCATTCTAGTTATTTACTCTTTCCCCTGATGCCAAAAAAAAAAAAATCCAAGTGCTCTAGATATAATTTGGGGGATTTTTGAATGTCTCCCCTAAATTTCACTCACTTTCCACTTCCAATGGAATACTTAGTACCTGCTGTTATTGTTGTCCTGGGGACGGTTAAGGACACGGCAGCTTGGGAGGGATAACTCAGGTCACTCGGACACTTGGGGTGGCCTTGGTGACCGTGCAGGGTGCGGGGCTCTGGCCACCGTGTGTGACTGAGCGAAAGGAAAAGAAACGTTGTCAACCGCCTGGATTGAGATGACACCGTCACACCAGAGGAGCAGTCAGGGGCCAACCTGCTTAGGTCGCCTGACCACCAGTCAGCGTGACGCATGTCCTTCTCATGAAGTTAAGATGCATGTGTGCATGCTAAGTTGCTTCAGTCGTGTCTGACTCTTTGTGACCCTACGGACTGGGCTCCTCTGTCCATGGGATTCTCTTAGGCGAAAACGCTGGAATGGGTTGCCGTGCCCTCCTCAGGGGGCCTTCCAACCCAGACATCGAACCCGAGCCTCTTTTGTCTCCTGCATTGGTAGGCGGTTTCTTTACCACTAGCACCACCTGGGAAAAACCCAGTTCTCCCAAACCTGAGTGGTTGAAGCACCCCACAGTCCAGGGCCCCACCTGGATCTGGAGCTTCCAGTCAGAAGGAGGAGCAGTCACCCCACCCCCACCTTCATCAGCTTCTAGGAGGAGTGGGCAGCCGGGGGGACTGGGCACCTGCTGCTCTTGCAGCTGCCAGATGGGCCCCGGCTGGAAGCAGGACAGGCTCGCCCGCCAAAGCAAACTCAGCTTGGTCTCCACGCGTCTTGCAGAAAAGCGAAGGGGCCATGCCAGGCTTGCAGCTACCTGAGCCCACGCACCGCCAGCAGGGCCGGCCTCAGCCCGTCTCCAGCGGGCCCTGGGCAGCGCCTCCAGCGCCTCACGAGCATTCCCTTGGTATCCCGGCTGGCATTCCCTCCTGATTACTACCCTGGGCGGGACACTTTCTGCCTGTTCAAGTAAGCAGACTGTGGTGTAGCCTGCCCCAGAGACCCTCACTCGTTACGTCCCTCCAGGGATTTGTGATCCAATTCAACTGCCATGTTTAGATCAATTAAACACCAGCATTGAGCTGTACTACTGATCACGTACACTGATCAGCTGTACATTGATCACGACTATTAAGGTCGTGACCGTATCAGGAAGCCAGGAGTCAGTCCAAGAAGTCATTGTCCCAAGCAAGCCTTGCAGAGCAAATCCAGGATGGCACTCGTGTCTTAATTGCTTCCATGTACCTGCGTGTCTGGCTTGGAGGGGAGCTGCTTGGGTTCTGGCTTTACCTGCCCCATTCAACTGGGAGCTTCTTACCTCCCCACGTTTAGCAAATGTGGGCGACGATGTGCCAGGCCCTGGGCCAGCCCTGGTGTCCAGGCTGGTGGGATGACAGGTGAGCACACAGGCACCTCCCCAGGGGCGAGGACTGCGCTGGCGGAAATGGCCCCGACCATTCACGAAGGAACTGGAAAGCTCCACCTCTTGGCCTTCACTGAGGCCTGAATGTGAATGGTCCCTGATGAGAGACTGGGAGGAAGAAGCATGTCACCTCCCTGGTGATTCTGCCTGGCCAGTTCCTGCATCTTCTTGCCACCCACAGTCAGATGCCAACATCCAAACAGAGGCTGATAAGCACTGGGCATGTGCTGTGAGCCCAGCCCTGTTCCAGGCACTTTACCTGAATTCACTCAGCTCATCCTCATAAGAACCCTTTTCAATTCAGTCGCTCAGTCCTGTCCAACTCTGGGTGACCCCGTGGACTGCAGCACGCCAGGCCTCCCTGTCCATCATCAACTCCTGGAGTTTACTCAAGCTCATGTCCATTGAATCGGTGGTGCCATCCAACCATCTCATCCTCTGTCATCCCCTTCTCTTCCTACCTTCAATCTTTCCCAGCATCTTTTCAAATGAGTTAGCTCTTTGCATCAGGTGGCCAAAGTAGTGGAGTTTCAGCTTCAACATCAGTCCTTCCAATGAATATTCAGGATTTATTTCGTTTAGGATGGACTGGTGGGATCTCCTTGCAGTCCAAGAGACTCTCAAGAGTCTTCTCCAACACCACAGAGGGGGAAACAGGAACAGAGAGGTTTCAGCGTGTATTCCCGGTCACACAGCTAGAAGCACTAGGGCCGGGATTAGCAATCCAACCAGCACCAGGCCCCTGCTCTCAGCTTCCTGCTGTCAGTCTGAGTGTCCACCGTACAGGATTGCTATTCTGGTTAAGTGAGTTAATTCGGAAGGAGCTCTGCATGGTCCTGAACATAGCGAACACCAAATGTCTACATTATTATTAATTTTCATTCTATCCTCCTTCATTGAGTGCCTGGTTAGTGTACAATGTTCAGTAATGATGTGATTATACGGTGTGTAATTTATTTGGGTGGAAGAATTCATTTTCATAGTTTCATAAATGACTTCAGCCACGAGTTTATTGAATCATTGAAGGGTTGCAGGGGTAGCTTAAGTGTTCCCTCTGTTTCTTTGCATTTTATGGCAATTTTGTGCTACCAAAGGGTCTGTGGGTTGGGTGTTGGCAGTGGTGGCGGGTGGGTCCTCTCAGAATGTCAAACTGTGTGGGGGAAGTGAGCCCAGAGAGTCGGAGCGAGAGGCCCTCAGTCCGCGTGGTCAGGGCAGAGGTGGCAGAAAGGGCTCTCTGATGCGCTCGCAGTTGCGTCCAGACGTCGGGAGATGGGCTTCCCAAGGGTCAGGATCAGTGTGTGCAGAGGCCCAAGGTGGGAAACCCGTACTTTGGGAACAGCTGGAGTGTGGGTTTGGGGCCAGGGTGGGGAGAAGGAGAGGGAGGGGGATGCGAGGCGGGGACAGAGAGTCCAGGAGGGAGCCCACGGGGCAGGGCTCTGGGGTGGGTCTCCCCGTGCTTGCCTCCACGGGCATCCCGAAGCATCAGCTTCTCCAGGCCGGGACTGGCTCAGCTGTTCAGGTCCCTGTGCCCGGGACAGAGCCCGGCCCACAGCAGGCCCTCAGGCTGTGTTGATGCCTCTCTCGGTAGGCTCTGAACTCTTGTGTGTGGTGGGGGCTGGGGTCACGGGAGGATGGGAGAGCAAGGCTCTGAAGTCAGGCCGTCTTGAATCCCGTTATCAGTTCACAGGGGAGCAGTCCCGATCATGATCTCTTCAGGGAGAAGCCCCACTTACTTGTCTAGAAACAGGGAGGTCACGGCTGCCCCCAAGGGCAATGAGAGGGTCAGAGAGGCTTCTGCAATGCTGCAGCTCAGAGCCTGGGTAAAGGAGCCCAGCGAAGGGTGGGCCCCAGGACCGGATCTCAGTAAGCCTTGGTTCAGTTGGCTTGAAGCTTGGCTTGAGTGTAGCCCTTCCAAAGGAAAAGGAAGCTGAAATCTCCAGATCTGCATCTGTTCATCGCCCAGAAAGAATCCCTGCTCAGTCAGAGACCCCAGGGTGGGCAGCGTCACGCCCCCAGGAAACCCGGGTGGTACCTGCAGTTCTGGAGTATCTCCCTCACTTCTGCACGCAGCATGCTGAACCGCCAAGGCCGATCCATCCACCACTAAGGCCTCCAAACCTCCCAATACCTGAGCATCCACCCTTGGCCCCGTGCACGGGGGTCCCTGGGAGATGCCAAATTTGGTTCCTTGATCCAGCGGGAGGTGACTGTATCAGCACGTTTGCACACAGAGCGTTCACTTTATTTTCATCTAGATTTTTTAAATGTTTTATCTTCTTTTTGACAAGCAGTTTTGCTGCTGTTGTTATTTTTAGCATTCATTAATCCACTGTAAATACAAATGAAGATACAGTACAATTAATTTCTTTGCTAATCAAAATATTTGATCAAATGAAGCAATTTTTCAATTCTTAGAAGTAATTACACTGTTCTTTAAAAGGAAGTGGAAGAATTCTTTACCGAGTATTTCCAATTAGGAGTTTTTGCTACCTGCTGTGGCCTTATTCTGTATGCAGTTTCAGGATTTTTTTTCCCCTCCTCTAAGGAATCATGGGGGAAAAACTGTTTAATTGTCTCCCTAAGTATTCAGAACAAAACTTAGTAGAAGAATCATGCAGTCTGATTAGCTTGATTGTATCCTTCCTAAGAGTTAAATCAATATACCAGTGTGTTTCTAACCTGAGGGCTGAAGCTGACCTTGCTAAACCGTGTCCCTGCCAGGTGACAGCCTTGGACATCCACAGGATGAGGGACATCAAGTCCGTTTGCTCGGTGACTATCGTCAAGGAGCAATGAGACCCAAAAGGCCACCTTCTCTTCTCTGTCCTCTGAGCTCAGTACCTGTTATTTCTCACTAACCGGAAATTCAGACCTGAATCAGTCAGCTGTCACTGTGTAACAAAGAGCCCCAGAACCTCCAGGACTGTAAGCGCTTGTTCAGCTTTTGCATGTGGGCTGGCTGACCTGGACTCAGCTCTGGTGGCCTCCCTGGGATGTCTCTGCTCCCTTGGACCAGAGTGAAGCAGGTGAGCTCCTCTCAAGACAGCACCACAGACGCAGGAGGGCTTGCCCATCACGCAAAGGCTTTTTAATGCTTGGATCCCATTGTCCTTGCTGACATTCCCTTGGCCAAAGCAGTCACATGGCTGAATGCAAAGCTGTGGGATAGGGAAATACTCTTGGCTCTTCGGTGGGAGGAAACCCAGGGCCACATGGCAGAGGCTGTGGAGATGGGAGCTGAGGAAGCAGGCCTTGTGTGACCTTGCCTCCAGGAAACAGATACACCTGCATGTCTCCGTCTCCAGCTCCACTGGGTCGCTTGACAGTTCACCCCCCTCCCCTGCCGTGTTCTCTCTTCCCTGTTGTGTCGAGAAGTTGCTCAGGATACTATGTCATGGAAAATTGATTTTATAAGTCAGCCAAGACGTGGCTGGACATAATTTATTGACAGGGTACTAGAAGGCTCTTTTCTAAAATCACTCCCTTAATAGAGCTATTGAAATGAGAGCACAATGAAACTGAACATGAGCTAACAGAATTCCTAGGTCAGTGAGCCCTCCAGAGCACACCCTGCCCTGTGTTACTGATTTTCGCCCTTGGCTAACTTTCCCCAGCTTTGAATTGGGGGGACACAGGCTTCTCCCTTGGGGTTTCCCCGTGCATGCATGGTCAGTTGCTAAGTCATGTCCACCTCTTTTGCAGCCCCATGGATTTCAGCCAGCCAGGTTCCTCTGTCCGTGGGATTTCCCAGGCAAGAATACTGGAGTGGGTGGCCATGCCCTCCTCCAGGGGATCTTCCTTTCCCAGGGATCAAACCCACAGCCCCCTTCAAATATGAGTTCCCTACAGCAGAACCAGGGCTAATTCCCGAATCAACGGGGTGCTCCGTTTGTCCCCTGTCTCCTGAGGTGATAGTCCTGGGGAGTTCCTTCCAACTGGTGTGGCTGTCATGACGTTACAGATGGAGAGCCTTGGCCCAGAGAAGTGAAGTGCCTGCACAAGGTCCAGCTGGAAGATGGGAGAGCAGGGCTGTAGCCTGGCCATCCCAGATCTGAGCGCACGGCAGGCCCAAGGCCACTGGTTAGGAGCTCAGGTTCTTCCCCGCCTCGGGGTGCATGACCACATCTAGACCAGGCTTCTGACCCCGGCAGGCTGGCTTAACCTGCAGGCAAGAGCAGGCGCCACGTGCCTCTCCCCTCTGATGACTTGTGATGGAGACTGTGGGAGCCAGGAGTCAGGACTCGAACCCAGGTCTGCCCCACCTCTTGACTCAGGCCAAAATGTCTCCTAAAAACGCAGCAAGAAGGCCGCCCGTGTTGGCCAGCCATCAGGTGAAGCACCGCGTGAGTCTCTCTCTTGAGATCTGAGGCTGCCCTAGGAGACGGTTCGGGTTTTATCCCCGCAGGGAAAGGGAGGCGGAGGGTGTGCGTCTCGCCGGAGGCCACCAGACAGAGCAGCGCGGAGCTCCGTTCAGCCCCGGCCGGCGCCGAAGCCCTCGGTTGACCGCGAGCTGGCCTTGCTGTCCACCCCAGGCCCGTCCGCTGGACCGGCCTGGCCCCTGACCCCCTTCGGCTTGATTTGAGTCGGCCGAAACTTGGGTTCCTGGTGTGGCTTCCCTGGCGGTGCTCCGGAGGCGTGTGCGACCATCACTTCTTCCTGTTCCGTGTCAGACACTGAGTGAGCAGGTATGGCCTGAGCCCCGGGGGGACGGGACCTGGTCTGGGGTGTCCTGCACTGAGCCTGCAAGTTTCCCTCAATGGTCACCAAGCACTGCGTGCGCTTGGAGACACCCCGGTCTGAGCGGAAGGCGGCATCAGAGATGTCGCGGCTGTGGGGGAGGGGATGGGCTCTGAGCTGGGGCAGAAGAGGTAGCTCTGGGAATTCAGCACAGGCCTCCCTCTGACCCCCCAGTCCAGGCCGCCTCCCTCTGACCCCCCAGTCCAGGCCGCCTCCCTCTGACCCCCCAGGCCAGGCCGCCTCCCTCTGACCCCCAGGCCAGGCCGCCTCCCTCTGACCCCCCAGTCCAGGCCGCCTCCCTCTGACCCCCCAGGCCAGGCCGCCTCCCTCTGACCCCCCAGTCCAGGCCGCCTCCCTCTGACCCCCCAGTCCAGGCCGCCTCCCTCTGACCCCCCAGTCCAGGCCGCCTCCCTCTGACCCCCCAGTCCAGGCCGCCTCCCTCTGACCCCCCAATCCAGGCTGCCTCCTTCTGATCTCGCACTAGTTGGAGTTGCCCCTTGGGTGAGTCCAAGCAGTAGCAGAATTTAGAGCTACTGGATTTCACTGTAAAGCTTGGTTTTTTACTAAATGAGATATGTGGCTACATTTGAGTCCAAGAAAAGCTCCATAGAAGCGAGGTTTTATTCGTCGGTTCTTTGATGATTGTATGCTTCATTGTTCCTTGTATTGTGCTACTGCTGCTGGGAAAACACAATGGGGACCGGGAATTTTCTTTTTGGCACAAGTGGTCTATATTTCTCTGTGATATCAAGAGGGGCCACTGTTTAGTAAAACAAGGTTCTATACGAATACCCTTGAAAAAATGAGAGAAGATTCCTTCCAAACATGGAAATCATCCTTTAATTGGGTCAGACCCGTGGTGCATAAGATTCCACTATTTTTTTTTTTTTCATTTGTAAAGTCACTGGAAGAGCCTTGCGAGCATCCATTTGTCAGACGACGGGCTGCAGGAGGAGCGGGCCCACCATTCCCATTCCAGACAGTTGTGGGGACGGAAGTGGGCGCCCGACGCCCCATCCCTTCCCTGAGCTCTGTCCTGCAGCTGCGATCCCTATCCTGAGGAGGCCTTTTATGTAAAGCGTAGTTGGTTTTGGAAAGTGACATTTGCATCTGAAGATAGTGGTGTCTTTTTTGATGAGGAGAAACATTGCTTCCAGTTATAGAAAAAGCCTTATTTTCCCCCATTCAGATAGAACGGTCACGTGACAAGTGCCAGGGACACAAAAGCGCCAGACCAAGAGCCATCTGTTCCTCCCCGGCGTCTCCAGTCACTCGGAGCGCGGCTGGTGGTGCCTCTACGGCTTTGCAAAAAAGCAAGGTGGGGACCAGAACATGGGTGCCTGACTGCCTCCAGCCCAGTGCCCCTGATGGGAGAGCCGGGAGGCCCTGCCCTCCCGAGGCCAGGTGGCACGGGGTAGGGAGGGTTGGGGACCCGGGGCCCAGGGACCTTCCGGTCGGAGGCTGGTCCCACGTGCACCGGGGTGATGGCCGTGGTGCTGCTGGGGGTGGGGCCCCCGGTGACCTTGGTTTCCGTTTGTGCCCTGTTTGTCGTTTCTAAGTTTTCTGCCGTGAACACACAATAATCATCTCTGCTGGCAGCCCAAGAATATTCCCCAACCGGCCGTGAAACCAGCTTTGGGACAAATCGAAGTCACCCTGCCTCTCCGCATCCTCAGCCCAGCCCTTGGTGTGGCCCTGGGGTGTGTGGGGAAGAGAACAGGGGTGCAGGAGGCCAGCGCTCCTCCCCCGACCTTCACGCCAGCTTGCCGCGTGAGCTTTGCACGGATCTGTGCCGCCTTCACCTCCGGGCTCTGAGGTTTCCTCCTCGAGGAGCCGTTCCCATCAGCTGTGTGGAGAGCACACGACCTGTCTCGTAATCTCCACTCACCTGTGGAACTGCTCTCCTCTCTCTCCGCCCCCCCCCCCCCCGACCCCAAGACCCTCCCCTGCCTGAGGCTACTTACAGATCATCCTTTACCTCCGTCTCCGAGCATCTGCGGAAGAGCCTGGCACGCAGCAGACGCTCCAGGGGCGTCTGTGGGTGGCTCGACGCAGTGTCGTGGGCAAGCGTTGAGTGTTCGTCCTCTCTGGGTGCATCAGCCCGCGTGTGGGTCACATGTGTGTGTCACATGCCTGGCTCAGGTGCTCAGCCCCCCCCCGGCCCTCCCCCTGGGGCTCTGGGATTCAATGTGACCCACATGTCGCCGTGATTTCCTGCCCTGGCGGAGACGGGCAGTCACACCTAGCACGGCTCCCGGACCCCCGCCTCTGCTCTGCATTGCTTGCCACCAAGCCGTCCCTGCCTCCTGACCTCCAGACCCCAACCCATGGGGGAGGCAGGACTCACGGCGCGGGAGCCCCGTTCATCTGCCCCCCTCTGCCGTGGCTTCCTCCTCCAGAGAACAAGCGTTAGCGCTTGTGTGTGTGTGCACATGTGAGCCTGTGTGTGCACATGTGAGCGTGTGTGTGCACACATGAGCGTGTGTGTGCACATGTGAGCGTGTGTGTACACATGTGAGCCTGTGTGTGCACATGTGAGCGTGTGTGTGCACACATGAGCGTGTGTGTACACATGTGAGCCTGTGTGTGCACATGTGAGCCTGTGTGTGCACACGTGAGCCTGTGTGTGCACACGTGAGCGTGTGTGTACACATGTGAGCCTGTGTGTGCACACGTGAGTGTGTGTGTGCACACGTGAGCGTGTGTGTGCACATGTGAGCATGTGTGTGCACATGTGAGCATGTGTGTGCACATGTGAGCGTGTGTGTGCACATGTGAGCCTGTGTATACTTGTGTGTGGTCATGTGGACCAATCTGCTGTGCCCCTTGCCACTTTCTGCACCGCAAACATTTTACCACAATGTTAAACTGTTTCTTGAAGCCTTCTAAATAGCTGCATTGTAGAAATACTATGGTTTATTTAGCCATTCTCCCGATTTAGGCAATTTTGACATCTAAAGTACTGCTAGTTTTTTGTGAACCTTGTAAATAATACAGTGTGTGTGTTAGTCACTCAGTCGTGTCCAACTCTTTGTGACCCCATGGACTGTAGCCCACCAGGCTCCTCTGTCCACGGGATTCTCCAGGCAAGAATCCTTGAGTGGGTTGCCATTTCCTTCTCCAAATAATACCATAATGATCATAATTTCATGAATTAATCTTGTTTACTTCCTTGAGGAGAGTCTTCAAAGGGCAGGTACCAGGTGTAAAGGATAGGCACTTCCACGGCTCCACATACCTTATTCTACCTTTCCCAACACTGATATTGTCAATCCAGAAATTTGTGTTTCTTAGAAGAAAAACAAACAGAATCTTGGCTTCATTTCCTTTTTTTTTTTTATGCATCGTGACCAGGTCAGAGCTTTTTTTTTTTTAAGACTGATGATAGTTTTTAAGTAATTATTTCACTTTTGGCCAAGCTGCGTCTTCATTGCGGCACGTGGGCTTTCCTTCGGCTGTAATCAGTGGGGGCTGCTCTTTAGTTGTGGTGTGCGGGCTTCCTGTAGCAGTGGCTTCTTGTTGCAGAGCGCAGGCTCTGGAGCGCCGGCTCGGTAGTTGTGGCACATGGGCTTAGCTGCTCCACAGCACGTGGGATGTTCCCAGCATTTGGGATGTATTGACCGCGGGGTGAACCTGTGTCCCCTGCCTTGGAAGGCGAGATTCTCAACCACTGGACCACCAGGGAAACCTCTAGATCAGAGCTTTTTAACAGAAGACCCAGGGTGACCGTGCAGAGCAGTCATTTGTTTGATTGGCTGTGTTGGTGACACTGCTTATCCATTTCTTCTTTGAACAAAGATCAAGGCCCCACTGTGTGCCGGGTTCTTCGAAGCACTTGGGGACTCAGCAGTGAGCAAAAGACTGGAGCCCTGGCCTTGAAGTTTATTTTCTGTTGGGATGGAAGACAATTAGGGTAAATATGAGGTGGATCAGAGAGCGGAATGTGGGACGGAGAACGAGAAGGGAAAGGGAGAGGGAATGAACGTGTCGTTCAGCTCAGGAATGTGGTAAAAACCCTGAGAGGAGGGCAGGAACAGCAAGTGCCAAGGCCCTGAGGCAGGAAGGAGCTTGTGTGCATGAAGCACAGCAGGAGGCTGGCACGGAGTGAGGTCAGAGGTCGCTGTGGGCGGGCTGGCGGCCATTGTGATGCCCTGCCGGTTGCTCCGAGCAACGTGGGGAGCCACTGGAGAGCCCTACATGATCTGACTTGCACTGTACAGAGATCGTCCTCGGGGGAAAAGGATGCTGGCTTTTTTCTTGCGGTTCGGCCCTCCCCCACCCCTCCGCCCAGAGAACAAGTGCTAACACGTATGTGCATACGATGCTCATGCGTGTGTACTTTTGACGGATTGAGGGTGGAAGGAAGGAGGCTGTAATTTGTGCAAGATGATGGTGGCCTGGACCAGGAGGTGAGGGTGGAGCAGTCAGCTTCCAGGTACACACTGGGCGTGGGGCCACTGGGATTTTGGGGAGGTTTGGATGATAGACGATAGACAGATTGCATGCTGGACGCATCACAGAGGGCTCCAGGCTGGGCCACTGGGCCATTTTCCATTTGCTGAGACGCGGACCTTGCGGGGGATGGTATTTTGAGGCTGTTAACTCAAGAGGGGAGAGAGAATTCCCTTTATGAAACTGGGATGTTCAATTTTGCTTAGGAGGGCTGCCCTCGCCCAAAGGTATCTTGGAGTCAACCAGAGCCGCACTGCACCCTGCTGCTTTTTTTTGATTCCACATATAAGTGATATCATATGGTAATTGTCTTTCTCAGTCTGACTGACTGACTTCACTCAGTATGACAATATCTAGGTCCCTCCGTGTTGCTCCAAACAGCACTGTAAATGCCAGAACAATGTAAATATCCCTTTTTCTGGCTGAGTAATGCTCCATCGTGTATGTACCACACCATCTTCTTCCTGCTCCCACTGCAAGTTTGTAACAACGGGCTTTGTGATGTAAGGGCTCAGTCACAGAAGACTTCCTTCTCACTCAGGAGCAGCCTGAGTGGGTGTCCACTGTTCTACTTGTATATCCTGGACCTTACTATGTTCATTCCATTGTTCTGTGTATACCAAGTTTGTGGTGTTTTGATATCTGGTGATTCAAAAGCATTATTGCTCGTCTCTTCCAAAAATTTCATGGCAAATCCCACATAATTATGTCTGTATATTAAGTTTAGTATCTATGTCTAATGGGTCCCCCCAAATAGCCATTGTGATTTTTGCTAGAGTTTTATTTATAACTTGAAAAAAGGTTTTCTCTTTTGAAATGGAGTCTTCACATCCAGAAATATGGTATTTGTCTATTTTTAGTCCAGTCTTCTTGAAAAGATATTTTATTTCAAATTATTTTTTGCACTGGTCTGCTTTGATAACCTTCAGTAGAATGTGTCTGGCTTTCTTCATATAGGTCTCATGCCTTTCAGATAAAATCTATCCCAAAGTATTCAATGGCTTTGTCATTAATGTGAATGTGGATTTTCTTATGAGATAATTTCTAACTAGTTTATTTATTGTATAAGAAAAAAGGTACTGCGTTTTCTGCATTTTTTACTTTAATTCAGCTGCTTTCATAATTGTATTGAGATTTTCTAGTTGTACAATCATATCCAAGAGTAATGATAAATGTTGTTTTTCAACATTTGTTTTCAACTGTTTATTTCGTCTTCTTGTCTTATTTCAAAGGCTAGAGCCTCTAAAAATGTGACTAGCAGAACTGACAGTGAGCCTGCCTATCTTGTTTCTAACTTTAATGGAAATGCTTCATATTTCACCATGTAATGCATTTACAGATAGTGTCTGATTAATACTCTTGAGTTTAAGATGTTCATTTTATTTCTATATAGTATGTATGTTCTTTTCTATTCTATACCATTTTATCAGGAATGACTGCCAAATTTTGTTAGATGAACTTTGCCATGTGTTGATATGTGACCTTTGCTAATTATAAGGAGGACTTCCTAATGCTTGGAATAAACCCTAATTGATTTTGGTGTGCCCTTTTAAAATACAGCACTAAATATTCCTAAAAAGTTGGTTTTTAAAAAAATTTTGTTATATTTGCCGTTATGTCCATAAACTAGATTGGCTCATATTTTTCTCTTCAAGTGTTTTCTTGATTTTATTTTTGTGTTAGGGTAATAAACAATGAACTGGAATACTATATATCCCTTTTTGTGTTCTGGAATAATTTGACTAATGTAAAAATTATCTGACTTCCCAGGTAGCTCAGCTGGTAAAGAATCCGCCTGCAATGCAGGAGACCCTGATTCAGTTCCAGGGCCAGGAAGATCCCCTGGAGAAGGGTCAGGTTACCCACTCCAGTATTCATGGGCTTCCCTTGTGGCTCGGATGATAAAGAGTCTGCCTGCGATGCAGAGACTGGGTTGGGAAGATCCCCTGGAGGAGAGCATGGCAACCCACCCTCTCCAGGGCTTGACACCTTTTTAGTGAGAGATGGTAGCTGTTTTAACAGCTTTTTAAACTTCTTTTGTGATTACCTGTCTATTTGTAATGTTACTTACATTAAATTTAGTAATCTATATCTTGCTAGAAAATGATTCAGTTTCCTCGAGTTTAAAGCATATTAACCTAAGATTGCCCATTTACTTTGTTAGAGTTCTTCCATATCTGTTGTTGAAACAGAAGAATTTCTGATTTGTTTTGTGTGTTAACACTTACAAAGAGCATTCACACACCCCGTCTTGTGGGAGCCTAGATTCCTCCCGGAAAAAATGAGGAAAGTGAGGAAAACTTGATTCACTGGCATGTGGACGTCACGAGGCCATTTAGAGCCAGAGTCAGAGGGTCTCCCACCTTCCCCTGTGCGACACGACACCCGTGTTCTTTCCAGTTATGTTCACCCGTGGCACGTCCTCCTCAGGCCCCAAAGGTGTGACCAGCATAAGGATGGACTTCGAGCTTGAGTCTCCACCCAGCAAAGATCCCTCTACTCTCTACTGACACCCCTCTCGGTGTTTAGGGGAAGGCCTTCATACTTAGACACAGGAAGCGTGTTTTCGACTGTTCAAAAAAGTGTAAGATGCATCTGTAGGATCACTTTTTTTTTTTCTAGAATGAATAATGAAAAGTGTTCATTCACTTTGCAGATGGCTCCCAATGGACGTATTTGAAAGCATCTGTTAACCTTTGGGTGATCGAGGATGTAGTGGGCTGTGGTTTGAGTGTAAGGGTGTATAGCCACACTTTTGAGGGTGTTGTCAGCAGTTTTTGATACGGTTTCGTAGAGTAACGTTCTGCCCCAAGGAGCTCCCCTGCACCATGGGCAGCGTCCACCAGGCCTGTAAGCACCTCCCAGGGGTGCAGAATGGGATCTAGGCAAGCAGGCAGGCCCCGTGGTCCCCGCAGCCTCCAGCTGCAGGACTCTGCCCTAGCCAGGATTAAATCCCTGTGGGTCTCGAAGTCTCAAATTTAAAGGACACTTAACCAACAGTGGTGCTGCAGCATGATATTGTAGCAGTCATCAAAAAGGACTTTCGATGACTTTTGATGACAGTCACAGGACTTCCCTAGTGGCCCAGTGGCTAAGACTCCGCTCTCCCGGTGCCAGGGGCCTGGCTTTGATCCCTGGTCAGGGAACTGGATCCCACATGCTGCCCCTAAGAGTTTGCATGCCACAGCTAAGACCTGGCAGAGCCAAACACATAAGTTAACAGTGCCATTCACATCATAGCCGTCATGAGCATAAATCAACCCGTACTGAGGGCTGGGGATGAAAGCAGTCTGGATCCACATCCCTGTTGATTCCGTTACCACTCACGCGCGTGTGTGTTCAGCAAACCAGAGGACAAGCCGAGTGCGTGAATGGCCAAGGGCAAAGGGGTGTGCCCTCCTCCGGCCCCGCCCTGCCCTGCCAGCTCCGCCGCTGGGCAGCCCAGGCTCCCACTTTTCAGGCATATCTGCACTTGCAGTCAGACCTCTGGGTCTCTGTCTCCTGGTTCACATTCCTCGTGAAGCTGGGCCTCCCGGGCCCCACCCTTGCCTGAGGCGCCCAGAGCCAAGGCGATTCATTATTTACTAAAGGGATCAATTTTCTGTCCTGTTTTGCCCAGACCGCTATGGAGTGGGCTGAGAAGATGCCCAGAGGTCCACGGCCCTTATCGCACAAGGAAATGGCAAACCAGGAGTTGCTGGCTCGGCTGCACAAGGCCGTGACCTCCCACTACCACGCCATCGCCCAGGAGTTCGAGAACTTTGACACCATGAAGACGTACACCGCCTCCAGGGACGAGTTCCGGTCCATCTGTTCTCGCCACGTCCAGGTTCTGACGGACGAGCAAGTAAGGACCGCGTTCTGTTCAGCCCCCTAAGCAGTGTCCTTACGAGCATCAGGCCGGCTGTTTCCGAGAGTATAGAGAGTTTAAGGCTGTTCTCTCTTTTTTTAAATATGGGAAGGATTTGTTTTTTTGGGGGGGTGGGGCAGGTGGGGGGAAGAGGGGGTTGCTGTTGTTGTTTTAAATCTTACTAAAGAGACACAGGAGCCTTCTGTTCCTGTAACAGGTATGGAATGCACCATTTCAATTGGGGTGCAAATCATGTCACCTTTATTTTTAAAATCAAATTAAACTTGGCTCCAGCTCCCACTACCCCTCTTACTCCTCCCCTGGATCATTCCGGGGACAACTGATCCAGAGAGACCGCCGGTTTCTCTCTACACTTGAGCCGGGGTGGGGGTTGGAGATGGAGGTGAGGCTGGACAGAGTGGGTGCTCAGCACGTCCCGCGGGTGGGCCATGTCCACGTCCCCACCCAGACCCCAACAGCCCAGGGGTGATCTGAACCCACACGTGGCTGTCCCTTCTCCCCCAGAAAATGCACTGCCGCCAGCCCGCTCCTGCCCTCAGCCGAACCGAGGCCCCGTCCATTCCCAGAGAATAATTCAGATGAAAAAGGAATCCAGAACACTCACAAAAGCAAGCCAGCCTCCCCTCTTCCTCCTGGTTCCACTCAGACCTAGCCCAGGCG
The DNA here is from genome assembly GCF_023699985.2 of Odocoileus virginianus. Classification (NCBI taxonomy): domain Eukaryota; kingdom Metazoa; phylum Chordata; class Mammalia; order Artiodactyla; family Cervidae; genus Odocoileus; species Odocoileus virginianus. The sequence continues at coordinate 11,023,506 of NC_069696.1, read as the reverse complement.
CTTCCTACAGCTCCCCATGTGGGAATGTCACCCTGTCCCCTCCAGAGCTGGGAGAGACTCCACTCTGACCTCGAGACTCCTAGTCTCAGAGTTTTAGGGTAAGGACTGAAAATAATCTTGAGTGGCCATCACACCCACCCTCCAGCCCTACTCAAGCCACTGAACTCACTACCCTAAAGAACAAATTTGTTAAAGATACTAATAATACGGACATCAGATTTCACTTTCCTAAAATATCACCTTTTTTTGGCATTATGATCATTTTTTTGCTAAGAAAAATTAAGCACTCTTTCCAAAGAATTCTCTCCCAAAGAACAACCACACCAAGTGAAGCTGTTTGAAATACATCTCTCCATTGCTACAAATGGATGGAAGCCTTTCAAATTAATACAGTTGCATTTATTATTCTATGGAGCCAACTAATAAAGGTTTTGCTAATAAAGGTTTTACTAATAAAGATTTTTCATTCTATCTAAATGAGTAAAATTTTACTCTAATTATAGATGTAAATTAATGACATGCTGGCATATCTGGCATTCTCAACAGAGAATTTGATTTTAATGGTCCACGAAGAAAAAGCTTCACCATCCCCAGCACAGACAGCCCCACCCCCACCCCCTACCCCCTGCCACACGATCAAGCACTTACTTTTAAACACTGCCTTCTAAAAATACACGGACATATCTCAGAGACAGACTGCATCATCAAAAGCGTCAAAGTCTGGCATAAGTACTGTGATTTAAGCTGGGTGATGATTAGCAGAAATTGTGCTATATTGGGGAAGGCTGCTTCTAGATACAGGCTGGTAAACAGAAAGCAAAAGCCCCCGAGATCCATATGTTTTCTCCTTGCATGAGCTGCTTAGCCAACGACCTCCTCGGGTGGATGGTCCTGAGTCTGGCAGAGTAAGACACAGAAGTAATGTGCACGCTGGACTGGACACGTCTAGACCCTTCATGCCAGCATGGGGAGGAGTCCACCGGAGACGCTGGGACAGGTCCGACCAGGTTAAGTAGCTTGCCGGTACAGATTCTAGGACTTAGTTTTTATCTACGTTATAAACTTATCTCTAAAAGATCCAATCACCGTGAATCTGAGGGGCCAGCTTTCTTGACTTAACAGAGCTCCCTAAGTCGGAAAGTGCCACATTTTTAGAAAACTTTTGGCACAATTAACCTTTCAGAAAAGAAGAGTGGCTTTCAGAGCAGGTGAAGTTGGACACTGAAAGTCTTCATGGCTCTGCATAAAGCATGTGATAAAAGGCCATAGAACTGTGTCCACTTGGATCTGGCTTAAGGAGACAGGGGCCCCACGGGGAGAGCCTGTCCCAATGAGGCGGTTTAGATCAGCCCACAGCGGCTGCCTAAAGACTGTGACTGTGCAGCTGCCTTAGGGAGAGGAGCTGTCAAACATTTCTGAACATTCCAGATGCGATACTTCTAAAGCAGACACCTCTAGGAAGTGAGAGAAATGCAGGCAGACCTGGATTTCAACCCTGCTTCTGCACTCATCCAGCCGTGTGACCGTGGAGAGTTACTCAGCCTCTCTGAGCTTCGGTGTCCTTCCCTAGGAGATGGGACAATGCTCCCCAGGCCGGTCCAGGCGCCCTCCGCCCAGGATGCAGTTCTGCCTTCTCCGTCTTTGCCCCCTGCTGTCTCTGCCTGCCCCCGGCCCCGCCCCCTTGCATCGGGTCAAGTGAATTCTTTTCTGACAACGCCTTTCGCTGCCCCTGCTGGAGCTGGCCGCACCCCACTGTGCCCTCCCCCCACGCCACCCTGAGCGCGCCATCATCTGCCCAGCCCTTGGCACACTCTTCCGTGCCCTTGCACACAGCGCTGCCTGTCTTGGCTGCACAGTGAGTGCCCAAAGGCAGCAGGCACCCCCTCCTTCACTGAGGAGTGGACTGCTGGTCCTCTGAGCAGAGTGCTGACGTCAGGTCCTGGGGAACCAGCCTGCTCCCTGCCTCCCTTGAGTCTGCATCCCGGGAGGGGAGAGAGAGAGTGAATGCCTGTGGGAACATCATTTCTGTGATTCCTCACCACTCTCTGCTGCAAAGGGCGGTGCAGCATGCTAGGAGAGCAGAGCTAGGGGTCTGGACCCAAGGGGTCAGGGTGCTTTCCTTAAGGACACAACGCTGGGATGGGGGCATTGCCTCCAAGAGGCGTCAGGAGAGAGCAGTGCAGGCAGAGTGGGCGCCCCTGAAACACAAGCAGTGGGCCCACCACTCAGGCGGTGCTGCTACCAGCCGGCCTGTGGGCCCAGGAGACACACCCTGCTTGTGGGGTCTTTGTTCCTTGAGGGGCAGATGGACAGTAAGCAAAATAAGATATGTGTATGTTGGATGGCCATAGAGGCAAAAAATAAAAACCAGGAAAGAGGGCAGTGCTGGGGAGTTGTTGCAGGAAGGGGTGGGGACAATGCTTTGTGAGGAGGGAAGTCAGGGGAGGCCCCTAAGAAGGAGACATCTGATTAAAAAGTCCAGGCCAGGTGGATGGCTGGGAGCAGACGAGGTTGGATCACAGATGTGTTTCAGAGCTGGAAGCAGCAGGATTTGCTTAGTGAGTCTGGGTGTAAGAGAGAGAAGAGGGGCACAGGATCAGAAGGCAGAAAGAGCCAGGGATGGGGTGCTTGGGGGGCAACAGGGAAGTGGGGTGCTGGGTGCCCCACTGACCTGACGTCCACAGTCACACACCTTTGGTCCTACTTCCTCGGCCTGTTCACTTCCTCTTTTGCTCAACTGCATCTTCACTTGCCCTTTTAGGGATGAGTAAGCCAGAGAGCTTCTCTATTTCATGCTCATCCTCAAAAGATAGTTTGGCTGGGGATAGAATTCTAAATCCAAGTTTTCTCCCCGACACTTTAAAGTGATTTCTCAGCTGCCTTCCAGCATCTCTCCATGCGGGTGAGACATCTACTAATTATCACATGCTTTCTCCAGAGCCCAGATCCCAGCAAGAAAGAGAGGCAGGGGCTGCCACCGCCAGTTCCTTTTAGCCAGAGGCCCTGCGCCGAGACTGGGGTGAGGTGTGAGGAGACGGGAGCCAGGTGGGCGGTTGGTCCCAAATGCTCCACACGCAGCTTGCCCGGGCGGATCACCCCTGGGCATGGTCCCCACTTGCCAGGTGGTCCCAAAGCTGCCTTGGCTGGTCCTAGAGACTGGGCTCCTCCCGTGTTGGCCTCCAGGCCTCTATCCTCAGTGACCGTGGAAATTCTGTGCCCACTGTCAGCGCACGCTAGCCCTGGCTCTTCCTGGCTGCCTCTGTTTCCACGTCAGGCGGTGGGTGATGGCCTCATTCTAACTGCCCGTCTCACACTGGGGCATCTCGTCCCTGTTCCCGAGAGAGTCCCACCCACCACCTGCATCACACCAGGCCTCTAACGCCACGCTGCCCTTCTCTGTTCCTGTTTAATCCCATTTCTCTGTTGTGTTTGATCATAACAGGGCATTTAAAAAAATAGCTTCCTCCTCTTGGCTGAAATTCTCCATCTGTTCATGCATGTTGTGAACTTTTTGTATTACATCCATGGACACATTAGTTCATGGATCTAATGTGTTGTTTTAATGTCCTTAGTTTAATGTCCATAGTTATTTTAACTCCTTGTCTGATAATCCCCACACTGGAGTCATCTCTGAGTCTTAGCTGTTGACGGCTATATCTCTTGGCAATGGGTCAGTTTTCCTTTTGTTTGTATGTAGAACTTAAAAAAAAAAAAAAAAAAGCTGAATGCCAGACAGTATATGAAGGAGAGTCATAGACTGTGGTGGGAATAATATTTACGGCTGGAAACGGGTGTGACAGTCGGGATGTGTTGAGTCAGGCTGCTGGGTGATCGAGCCGCATTTGACTTTCCTCGCCCCTGGTGTGCTCGGGGCCGGACCTCCCCACAGAAGGCGCCCCCGGGCTTGCGTGGACTCACTTTGCCTCCCTCAGTGGCTTCGCTTCCCAGGAGAGGGTTTTTGAAGAAGCGGGCGGTGTTTCACATCTGTCCTCCACCGGTAGCTTCACGTGGGCCCTTCAGAAGCGGCAGCGAAGGCTGCAGACGGCTTGTGAGCTGGATCACACCCTGTGCTCGAGACTCCCGGCTGCTTGAGTCTGAGCACCAGCCCCCGTTTGGCCTTCGGGAATTTGCCAACAACATCTCAGCTGATTTCTTCCCACACTCCCACTTCCTCCTGAGCCCCACCGTGCGTGAGAGCTGGGGTGTCAGGATCTCCTTGAAGCCTTGGGGCTTGATGGAATTCAGTCCCCTCCGCCTTAAAGTGCTCGCTAAGGGCCCAGTTCAATTAAAAAATGTCCCGCAGAAGCCATGGATAATCCGCGCCCCCCACCCCCACCCCAGCCCCGCTCTCCCAGGAAGCTGGGGCCAGCCGGCCGGGAATTTTTCATTTCTCAAATTTTTTTCAACTTGACCTGCGCCCAGGACCCTGCGAGGGAGCGCACCGCCTTCACCGGCTCCTGGCCCCCTTGCGCAGGGTGCGCGCTGACCCTGGGGTGACCTCTGCTCCTTTGCCAGTTTGACAGGCTCTGGGAGGAGATGCCCGTCAACTCCAAGGGGAGGCTGAGGTACCTGGACTTCCTGAGCAGCTTCAACGCAGACAAGCCGGCCACACCGCCGGCCACGGGGGGCTCGGCCAAGGCGCAGAGAGGGAGCAGCGTCCCCGAGGTCTCGGACCGGGGCCGGTCCGCAGGGTCGTCGCCCACTCGTGACCCGAAAGCGGGGTCCAAGCCGCGGAGTCACCCCTGCGTGAGTTCCTTCCCATCTCGCGGCGTCTCCCTGGGTCCACGTTCTCCCCAGGCCAGGGACTTCGTGTCCCAAGGGTTTGGGTGACAGAGAAGGTGTCCTGGAATGAGCCCCCGGCCCCAGGGGGAGCTCTGGAGAGGAGCCACTGGGGGGTCCTCTCAGCCACCTGCCCGGGAGGGGAGGGGGTGTGGGCATCGGGGGCAGGAGAGGCAGAGGGGAGCTGGGGGCGGGGGGCAGGACCCGGGGGAGGGGGCAGGTCAGCCACTGTCAAGGGCATTGTCACCCGGGAACACAGATGCCCCTGGGGTGGACAGCCCTGCTGAGGCCCACTCACCGAGAGGTAAGGGGTGTTAATGCCCATTTTACAGTTGAGGATCCGAGACTCTACAAGGGACCCGTGTGGGCCCAGGGTCCCTTGTTAGCACAGAGAGACCTGACGGCAAACCCAGGCTGTCTGACTGCACAGCCCTGGTCCTGGGCCAAGCCCCCTGGCCCAGGATGAAGGGAGGGGCTCAGTCTTTCAGAGGGTCCCCCTTCCTCTGTGAGAAGCATGACAGGGTCTCTGGGGCTGGGGGGAGGGGGGTGGTGTTTGAGGGGATGGCAACCTGGCACGTGAGCACCCACCTCCATGCTTCATGCATGGTGAGCCGTCCAAGATGGAGCTGGTTACTCATTCATTCTGTCAACACGTGTCTACTGCACACCTATTATGTGCCGAGAACGAACACCGGCCCCTGCACTTGTGGAGTTTATGACCTCATGGGGACGATGGGCAAGAAGAGTGAGCCTGTAAGTGGAGTGTTTAGTGTGTTAAAGATGGTGAGTGGGTCAGAGTCAAGGGGGTCAGAGCACCCCAAGGACATCCACGTCCCAGTCCCCAAAACCTGTGATATGTACCTTACCCACTGAGGTGGGAATCAAGGTTGCAGATGGAGTTAGAGCTGCTTATCAGCTGACCAGATTGTCCCCGAGTGTCCAGGGGCCCCAACTGACCGTGTCCAGTCAATGGGGACACGGAGGCACACGGGACATGCAGCAGAGACTCAGTTTGAGAAAGACCCACCCACTGTTGCCTGGTGGCTCAGATGGTGAAGAATCTGTCTGAAACACAGGAGACTCGGGTTCAATCAGGGTTGAGAAGATCCCCTGGAGAAGGAAATGGCCACCCACTCCAGTATCCTTGCCTGGAGAATCCCCATGGACAGAGGAGCCTGGCGGGCTGCAGTCCACAGGATCGCAAAGAGTCAGACACGCCCGAGCAACTAACACACACACGCATACACGCACACACCCATCATTGCAGCTTTGAAGGTGGAGGACAAATGGGGCCTTGAGCCAAGGAATGTGGGGGCCTCTAGAAGCCAGGAAGGGAAAGGCTATATATTTGCACCCAAAACTGTTTTAGTTAAAATGGTAACATTAGCATTTTTGTTTTGTTTTTCATCTTCTTCTGAAATAACACCTCCTATGAATTGTGCATCTCAAAACCCGGGTCACATCTGTAGGTTTCTCCTATGACGTCCCTCCAGAATCTCCAGGTACAAGACCGTTTTCTTTCTCGCTAGACTCCCTCGAGCGTGAGCGGGACCCCGCCCCTGCAGAACTGCGAGCCCATCGAAACCAAGCTTCGCAAGAAGGTCCAGGGCTGCTGGCGCGAGCTGCTACGCGAGTGCAAGGAGAAGGACCCCAACAAGCAGGGGGAGATCCCCGGCCCCGAGTTCCTGGGTGCGTCCCACTGCGCCCCCCGGGGTGCGCGGGGCCGCCTCCCGGCCAGGTCCCCTCCCCCCGGGGGAGCCCGGGCGACCTCCGGGAGCATCTAGGGGACAAGGGCTCCTGAGGCTTCCGCCCTCACCAGGCAGGTCCACACCCACTGGATCAAGACAGCATGTGTGACTCTCAGGGCTGGAATCTGCAGGCTGGTCGTGGGCCCTGGGCAGAATATAAACAGGGACAGGCTTTGAGAGCCCAGGGAGGGGGCCCGGGGGCCTGGGGCAGCCGGGGACACAGCTCGCTGCTGTTGGTTCGATGTTTGCCATGTATCACTTTGGTAAACTTCAAATGGGCTTCCCTGCTGGCTCAGAGGGTAAAGAATCCACTTGCAATGCAGGAGACCCAGGTTCAATCCCTGGGTCAGGAAGACCCCCTGGAGAAGGGGATGGCTACCCACTCCCGTTTTCTTGCCTGGAGAATCCCATGGACCAGAGGAGCCTGGCGTGGGCTACAGTGCATGGGGTCGCAAAGAATTGGACATGACTGAGTGACCAAGAATTACTTGCCTACTTATCACTTTGGTAAACTTCAAATATTTATAAAATCGGTTGGATTTATGCTCCCTCTATTTGCTGCATACTGTTGATGCAACAAAAACCCAGTGCAACCAAAAATAATTAATTAAAAAGAAAGCGAGCCAGACACAGATCCTCAAAGTGCACGGTGGTTGTCTCTTCAGGGAGGTCCTCGTGTTCCAGAATGGAACTTTGAGATCATCATTAGAATGAAAACCCCAAATGTACAATTTGGTGTAGAAGACCCCTGAGAGCGTATCTCTGAAGCTCAGTTGAAAACTCTTGCGCAGCGGGCCAGGTCTGAAATCCTGACCCCAGTGCAGCCCCTGCCAGGCCCACACCCCAGCACATGGAACCTTCTCTTCTCCCCACCTGCCCGGCCCTGCCCGACTCCCATGCAGCGGGAACCTCGCTCCGCGCTCTCGCTGCCTGCGGTCGTGGCCCCCACAGTGCTATGTTCCTACCGCTCTGACCACAGCAACAGAGAGCAGGCAAAGCTGGGCCAGCAGGCTAAGCCGGGACAGAGGGAGCCCAGCAGGACGCGGGGTCCCCTCCGTCCCGGCCACACTTACCCTGTCACCTGCCTGTGTGTTTCCACATCTGTCCAGCCATCAGCCGCGAGCCTGCGAAACAAGGACCTGGCCGGAGCGTCTCAGCAAGTGATGAGTGATGAGTGAGTGAGTGAGTGAGTGAGTGAAAGCTGTGATCGAACCAAGAGGGAACCACCCTCCACCAAGTGAACTGATGTGCTTGCCTTCAGCTCTCGTGGAGAAATTCAACCTGGACATCACCAGAGACGAGTGCCAGCAGCTCCTCGTCAAGTACGACTTGAAGAACAACGGGAAGTTCGCTTACTGCAGCTTCATCCAGAGCTGCGTCCTCCTGTTAAAAGCAAAGGAGACCTCGCTGATGCAGAGAATGAAAATCCAAAACGCGAATAAAATGGTACGTGAATCACCCGGAGGACAGGGGCGGGGCTGGGCTAGATGGGTTTCTTGCATTTTTCTCAACTCCTCCTAAACCCTATCATTTCACTTCATACAAGTGGTGCATGTATGAACCTTTACAACCCTTTAAAGGTCTGGAGACCCCAGGCTGGGAACCAGCAGCCTGGATCCCAGGCTCTCAAGCTGCTTGAGTGGCACCTGCCCGAGGGGACCTTTGTGGGTTGGCAGAGGGAACAGTGTCGGTGGCTCACAGGGCCACCGGGAGCAGGTGTTGGTCACTTAACTGGAGATGCAGGTGGGGTGTCGGCCACAGTGAAGGGAGACACCGGTACCTCACACGTAACTGCATGCTCACTCATCAGACATCTGAGATGGGCAGACCTTGCTCAGAGACGCGTGATCTTTCTTGCATAAGCTGCACCCACGATGCATTGTCTGCAATCCTCTTGTTGCTTCTTTAAAGAGGAATGAGACCTTAAAGATGCTCAAGTCTTGCAACTGGGGGGCCCCTGGATTTTTACCTTTTTTCTGTCATTTGTAACTGTATGATTCTCACTCACACCCAGTTTAACCGCACTGTTAAGGACACACCTCTCTCAAGTCTTTCCAAAGCATGAAGACTTTTCCACACTCATATTCTATCATCTGTAGCATTGAATTAAGTTACACTGAATTAAATAAGTATGAACAGGCATTGTTGACTTGGAGACAAACATGGCACTCCTCTGAGGAAGGAGATGCACTCCTCTGAGGAAGTGAGCTGGGGCTTTGCTTTTTTGTAATAATTCTAGTTATTCATTTATTTTGGTCACGCTGGGTCTTTTCTTGCTGCACAGGCTTCCCAAGGCGCTGGCTTCTCTGGTTGCAGAGCACAGGCTCTAGGCACCTGGGCTTCAGGAGTTGCAGCTCCCGGGCTCTCGACCACAGGCTTCCCTGGAGGCTTGGACGGTAAAGCGTCTGCCTGCAATCCCAGAAACCCGGGTTCGATCCCTGGGTTGGGAAGATCCCCTAGAGAGGGTAATGGCTACCCACTCCAGTGCTCTTGCCTGGAAAATCCCATGGACAGAGGAGCCTGGTAGGTTACAGTGTCCCCAAAGAGTCGGACATGACTGAGCGACTTCACTTTCACTTTCAGTAGTTGTGGCGCTCTGGCTTAGTTGCTCCCAGGCACATGGAATCTTCCAGGACCAGGGATCTAACCTGTGTCTCTCCTGCATTTGTAGGCGGATTTTTAACAACTGAGCCACCAGGAGAGCCCTGGGACTTGGCTTCTGGGCGGGCACTGCTAGCGGCAGAGGACCCCTGGGTGGGTTGGTGTCCCGGGCTGGGATGGGAAAACCCTTTCTCAAGCCAGACTTAGGTGTGGGAAGAGCAAGTGCTCACAGAATCCCTTGTCTTCCGTGGGTGGGGACCAGCTGATTGGTAAATCGGCTGCTGATGAAGGTACAGGGCATCTGGTGAGTTTCTATCATAGGTGCTAAAGGATATAAAAATTGAAAGCAATTTAACATTGTGCTAATGTGTTTTATGTGGTGCCATGTTAAAAATTAAACTTTCCCAAAATGTGTTACACATTACTGCCTACAGTTCACCTCTGTGGTATTCAGACATGTACTGGGGCTGAATCATGCTAAAATATCTTGTTTTCAAATCTAATAGCACCTAAATGAAATAATCACAGTGTAGTGTGCTGTCTAATTACTAGATATAATTACAACCTTGCCATTTTTAAAAAACTCTGTTCATTATAAGAGCCTACTAGAAGATCCAAATCAAATCTCTTTTTCCCCCTCAAATACACGGGGAGGGTTCCCCGGGAGGCGGCCTGGTAGGTGCTGGCATCAAACGGACCCGGAGGGGTCCTGATCCCGCTCCTTCGCCTCCCTGAGCCTCCATTTTCCAATCCAGGAAATGGGGGTGAAAAGACCTACGTTCCTCTGAGGAGATGCTGTTTGTGATGAGCTTTGTTTAGTCACTCTTCGCGGCCCGGTGGACTGGAGCCCGCCAGGCTCCTCTGTCCATGGGATTCTCCAGGCAAGAATACTGGTTCGGGTTGCCATCTCCTTCTCCAGAAGATCTTCCCAACTCAGGGATCGAACCTACATCTCCTACATTGGCAGGCAGATTCTTTACCGCCAAGCCACCTGGGACGAGCCTGCAGACTCCCGTCCAGCGGGGAGCCTTGGTGGGGAGTGAGCCCTGGAGGCCAAGACGGAAGCAAGGCCCAGGAGAGGAGCACGCAGCCCCCTCCTTCCCCCTTGGGCCACAGCCTGCGCACACCATCCTTCCCACCCCAGAGCTGCTTTCTCACCACCTCGTGGGTTTTGGCTCTTCTCCCAGAAAGAAGCCGGCGCTGAGACGTCCTCCTTTTACTCCGCCTTGCTTCGGATTCAGCCCAAGATTGTGCACTGCTGGAGGCCGATGCGGCGCACGTTCAAGGCCTACGACGAGGGCGGGACGGGGTTTCTCAGCGTGGCTGACTTCAGGAAGGTGAGCACGGCTCTTGTGAGGTTGTCCCCTCCGAACAGGATGCAGTCACCAAATGCCAGCAGCCAGAGAAACCTCACCAAAGGAGCCCCCAGCCCCAGAGGAAGGCCCAGGCATGGGCAAGCTGTCCAGACCTCACTTCCTGGGCTCCCCCAGGTTTCTGGGGGCCACGTCCCCTTGTCGCTCTGCGGCCAGCCCCAGGCTGTCCCCTCCCCGAAGGCTTCTAGAATCCTGCTGGGCCTTCCCGGGGCACCGACACCTGAGTGCAGCCGTCCGCTGCCGCTGCTGCTCAGAACCCTGCCTGCACCCCACACGAGGCCAGAGCAGAATGACGACCTCGGGGACTGAAGCACATCCCGGGCATGGCTACTCAGGGTCCACAGACCCCAGCCCTGCCCTGCAAGAGCCCCCCGGCTCGGCCCTCCCCTCTCCCTCCGCTTTCCTAGCATGGAGGGGCTGCCCACCCCAGACCATGCAGTCTGGCCAACCAGCTCCCCCAGCAGAGACTGGACTCCGGGGCCTCTCCTACTGGTCTGGGGGAGCACCTCACCGGCCCCAGTCCACCAGCTGTGATCATGACGCCCTCCCATGGCCCCACCTCTGGAGCAGAATCTATGCTAGACTTCACCCCACAGAGACTTTGGAGGTTAACCTCTGGAGGATTTTCTCCCGAGGGAAAGAACGGGTCGCCCTCGAGGGTGACTTAAAACTCCCACATTTGGAATAATGCAGAACTCCTCAAATTGTCAGCGGGCCTGCTGCCATTCTTTGCTTCTCTCTCCCATCCCCTCCCTAGCTAACCACTGAGGTTGAAAAAATAATTGAAGTCTAGAATGTTAGATTAAAAATCAAATATTACAGCCAGGAAAAAAAACTCAGTCAAGACATCAAAGCAAGAAAGGTTTATGACTTCTCAGTGCACTTGGGAAAAATGTATTCCTTAGATTTCTCTGCGCTTCAACAACTAAAAAAGTTTTTTAAGTAAAAAAGCTTTTCTTAAATAGCGATGCAGGCAGATGAACTGCAGTTAGTGGGTCTGAATTTGCACGGACCCCATGCAGGGCACTAGACAGTGAGGGGCCCCCTGGAGCCCCCCACCAACACACACACCGTGGGTGGGGCCGGGCCTGTGGCTGGTGGTGGTGAATACCCTGTCACCGCCCCCACGCGGCCTCTGGCTCACAGCACTGGTCTTTACTTTGTGTGTGTGGATGTTAGTCACTCACTCATGTCCAACCATTTGCAAGACCATGGACTGTAGCCCGCCAGGCTCCTCTGCCCATGGAATTCTCCAGGCAAGAATACTGGAGTGGGTTGCCATGCCCTCCTCCAGGGGATCTTCCCCACCCATGGATCAAACCTGGGTCTCCTGCATTGCAGGCAGATTCTTTACTGTCTGAGCCGCCAGAGAAGCCCTGGCCTTTACTTTGGGGTCGAATACAGTTCTCAGCCAGAGAAGAGAAAGGAGATAACATCCTAGGAACTCGGGGCAGGTGACAAGCTGGGAGGGGGCAAGAGAGACGGGGACGTTGCCCTTGGCAATGAGACCTGATGGGTGCTGGGCCCTCCGGACACCCAGGTTCACTCCTTTTTCCCACTCTCAGCCCATCAGCCCCAGAGGCAGGCCAGCTGACCTCAGCCTCACGGGCCCGGGCCAGTCCTGCCAGCCCTGGAGAAAACGGGGTCTTCCAACCCCACTCTCTAGCCTCCTCTGAGAAATGAATTATAACACAAACCATACATAGGAAATGTATAACCTAATCTTTGTATTTATTTAATAAGGTATCTATCACAATTTGTCTTCAGTTGCATGTAACAGAGGTGAAATAAGTTACAGCGGCTTAGACATGGTAGTTTGCTCAGCAGTGGCCACAGGACTGGAAAAGGTCAGTTTTCATTCCAATCCCAAAGAAAGGCAATACCAAAGAATGCTCGAACTACTGCACAATTGCACTCATCTCACATGCTAATAAAGTAATGCTCAAAATTCTCCAAGCCAGGATTCAGCAAAACGTGAACCATGGACTTCCAGATGTTCAAGCTGGTTTTAGAAAAGTCAGAGGAGCCAGAGATCAAATTGCCAATATCCACCAGATCATCGAAAAAGCAAGAGAGTTCCAGAAAAACATCTACTTCTGCTTTATTGACTATGCCAAAGCCTTTGACTGTGTGGATCCCAATAAACTGTGGAAAATTCTGAAAGAGATGGGAATACCAGACCACCTGACCTGTCTCTTGAGAAGCCTGTATGCAGGTCAGAAAGCAACAGTTAGAACTGGATATGGAACAACAGACTGGTTCCAAATAGGGAAAGGAGTATGTCAAGGCTGTATACTGTCACCCTGCTTATTTAACTTATATGCAGAGTACATCATGAGAAACGCTGGGCTGGAAGAAGCACAAGCTGGAATCAAGATTGCCAGGAGAAATATCAATAACCTCAGATATGCAGATGACACCACCCTATGGCAGAAACTGAAGAGGAACTAAAAAGCCTCTTGATTAAAGTGAAAGAGGAGAGTGAAAAAGTTGCCTTAAAGCTCAACATTCAGAAAACTAAGATCATGGCATCTGGTCCCATCACTTCATGGGAAATAGATGGGGAAACAGTGGCTGACTTTATTTTTCTGGGCTCCAAAATCACTGCAGATGGTGATTGCAGCCATGAAATTAAAAGATGCTTACTCCTTGCAAGGAAAGTTATGACCAACCTAGACAGCATATTTAAAAGCAGAGACATTACTTTGCCAACACAGGTCCGTCTAGTCAAGGCTATGGTTTTTCCAGTGGTCATGTAAGGATGTGAGAGTTGGATGGTGAAGAAAGCTGAGCACCGAAGAATTTATGCTTTTGAACTGTGGTGTTGGAGAAGACTCTTGAGAGTCCCTTGGACTGCAAGGAGATCCAACCAGTCCATCCTAAAGGAGATCAGTCCTGGATGTTCATTGGAAGGACTGATGTTGAAGCTGAAACTCCAGTACTTTGGCCACCTGATGCAAAGAGCTGACTCATTAGAAAAGACCCTGATGCTGGGAAAGATGGAGGGCAGGAGGAGCAGGGGATGACAGAGGATGAGACGGCTGGATGGCATCCCTGACTCGATGGACATGGGTTTGAGTAAACTCCGGGAGTTGGTGGTGGACAGGGAGGCCTGGGGTGCTGTGATTCATGGGGTCGCAAAGAGTCAGTCACAACTAATCGACCGAACTGAACTGAACATGTAAAAGAATCTCAGAGGTCAGAAGTCCAGAGCTGGCATGGTAGCTGGACTGTCTTCAGAGACATCTGTATTTTTTTTTCTACCGTCCTCAATACCTGGATTCCTTCCCCAAGGTTGCCTCATAGCCCAAGATGTCTGCTGGAGCCCCAGCATCACTTCAGCATTCCAAGCAGCAGAGAAGAGAGAAGGAGGGCAAGCCTGTTTTCTTTAGAGGAGGCTTCCCAGAAGTCCAGCAATAGCATTCTCATTTTGTTTTAGTGGCCAGAACCATGAGAGAGGCTGAGAATTGTCACCTTTCCTTTTAACTGGGCACACAGCAGCCTGGAAGAAAATCAGGGTCTGATAATGGAAGGGGAAGGGCCAATGGATATTGGTTGGGAAAGCAGCAGGCTCTGCCATGGGATGTATTACTGTTGAGTCATAACTACTCTCTGCAGCCTGCACTAACAGGCCTGTCCTCCTCCACTCCCTTGAAGCTGCACCCCGAGGCCTCCTGCCTCGTTAAGGCTCCGTGGCCAGTCTCCCGTCCAGTCCCCTCCGCTCTGTCCATCTTCCTTGTCCTCCACGTTGACCAGCCTCTCAACACCTGTGTTGCTAGACAGGGCTGCCTGGTTGGAGGGGTTGAGGGGGGCGGAAGGAGGCATGACTCTGGAGGTGGGCTGTCCAGGCTCGGGGTGGGAGGAGAGGTGGGCAAGGGCTCAGCCCCTTCCTGGCAGCCAGCCTCCTTGGTCTTGGCCTTGAACGGCTCCGGTACCAGGGGCGGCTTCTCTCCCCGCAGGTCCTGAGGCAGTATAGCATCAACCTCTCCGAGGAGGAGTTCTTCCACATCCTGGAGTATTACGACAAGACGCTGTCTTCCAAAATCTCCTACAACGACTTCCTCCGGGCCTTCCTCCAGTAGGGGCCCCGTGCCGCGAGCCCAGCGCTGACAGACGGGGAGCGCAGGGCCGGTCCCCATGCTGCGGGAAATCTATCAGCAGAGGGTCTCATGAACATCTGGGGCGCCCCCCCACCAAGCCCAGCCCACACCCACGCCCAGCCTGCGTCTTTCGGAGGTCCGCCCAGGCCTGGGCTCCAGGGTTGGCAGCGGCCGCTCCGGAGGGCCCCGGGCTGCCCCGCTGAGCTCAGGACCCGTCTTAGTCTGAGCAGATTAAAATGTTAGCCTTTGCAAGAATGATTCTTGAGACTTTAAAAGAACCACCAACAATAAACTTGGAAACTCAGAATTTCTGCCAGTATTATTCATTAAGAGCCTGCTGGGTGACTTGGGGGGACACCCCCTGCTCCACCCAGGCCCCAGGGCTTCCCCGACGTGAGTTAGGCCTGCGCCCCTGCCAGGCTTGCCCACAGGGCCGCCTCTCTGTCCTGGGGGGCACAGGCACCAGCCGGACCCCGCGAGGAGCGGGTCCCCATGGGTGCGGCGGGGGCTCAGTCCTTCCAGGCCCGGCAGCACCCATTTCGGGACATGACAGGGTCTGACGGACTAAGTGCTGGGTGCTCAGGTGCTCAATCGCTCAGTCGTGTCCAACTCTGTGACCGCATGGCCTGTATCCCGCCAGGCTTTTCTGTCCAAGGGATTCTCCAGGCAAGAATACTGGATGGGGTTGCCATTTCCTCCTCCAGGGGCTCTTCCCAACCCAGGGATCGAACCCAGGTCTCCCTCGTTACCATCTGAGCCACCAGGGAAGTCACACCAGGAAAGACAAGCCAAGAGAAGTTTTAAATCACCGTAATCCTATCCACGCGTCATGAAGCAGATGGAAAGGAGACAGACTCTGTTGCCTTCTGGAAGGTTCTGGAAGGAACTGGAGAGGCAGGCAAGAGGGCTTCCCCTGAGCTGTGTGACCCCAGCCGTCAGGGAGGTGTGGGGACCAGGACCCCCCACTGTCACCCCAAGTAAACTCAGGGGCACGACAGCCCAAGGCCCTCCCTGGGGGGCATCACCCAGCACCCACCATGGCCCCAGCCACCAGGAGGGCAGGCTCTCCGGGGGCCCGGGCAGTGGCCTAGCTTCCCCTTCCCTTTCCTGGGGCCATCACCGCCGTGACCTCCTCTCCCTGCCCCCACTGGATGCAGCCATGGCTGCTGATCAGGGAAGGAGTCAAATGTTCAAACAGAAACCACAGGGGCCCTTAGAAAGCCAGACCAGCGCCAACCTCCTGTGAGCCCCGCTGGCCACACCACACTCCAGCCGGCCAGTGGGGTCTCCACTCCCACTGCAAAGAGGGAGACACCGAGGCCCCGGTGGAGGGGAAGGATGCCCTGTGGGATGCACGGGAGTGAGGAGGCAGCTCCTGGCGTCCTGCCAAGCCTGGCGTTGGGAGCATCGGGGACCAGGCTGAGGGGGTCTGGGTGGGCCAGGACTGGGGAGACCTCAAGATCCCAGAGAACCTGGGGGCCCTGGGGGAGCTCAGAGGAGGAAGATGCCCACAACAGGGGGGAAGGGGTGCCCAGGCAGCCTGAATTCAGGGAGGGGGATGTAGGATGGGGCTGTGGTCTCAAGTTGGTGCCGTGGAGCACAAATGCCCTCCGCCCCGGCAGCTCTGCTAAAAGGGGAGGTCATCAGATTCCCCGCCCGAGCATTCGGGGCCCCTCCTGTGTGCCCAGCCCCTGCCCCGTGCACCCAGCTTCAACCTTCCTGAGATGCCTCTCACACACCCTCGCACTCTGCACCTGCTCCACAGATAATGCCATCTTGTCCTTCAGCACTCAATGCAAAGCTGCCTCTTACAGGAAGCCTTCCTGATTTCCCAAGGCTAAGCTGGGCATTTCCTCTGGTGCATTCAACAAGAGGCAAGTGGCTCGTCCTGACGCAGAAGCAGGACTCAATGGGGTCATAACTAGCCACACCCGGGCCACCAGACCTCCTGAAATATCCTCAGAGTACCTTGGTATCAGTGACACTGGGTTCAAGCTCCAGCTCTACCGTGACACCCAGCCAGGTCATTTTGACCTCTCTGGGCCTCAGTTTCCACATCTGTAAAATGGGCAATCATCCCCCACCCCCAATATACACACACGTGGAAAGAGTTTAGCCCTGCAGTGGGGTTTTCCTCTCAGAGTTAGCAGGGCTTCCAAACAGAGGGTTGTAGGCGAGTGGGCTGTTAGCTACACCTCCCAGGAGAGGTGGGGCAGCTACTGCTTTTCTGACACCTGGACCCTTCAAGCCTGAGTCAAGAGAGCAGTGCTGGACCAAGGGTCGGGGTGTCCAGCTGCCCCCTGCTCATCCCATGGCCCACGTGCCACTCTCCTCTCTGAGCCTCCATCACCACATCTGCAAAATGAAGAGAACCCCTGCTTGCCTCGGGCTCATCCATCCGTGGGTCTTTTCCCAGCCCCATGGATCAAACATGCGTCTGCCTGCTAGAGCCCCCAACAAGGTAGGTCAAAGACGATCAAAAGAGAAGGGATCAGGCCTGGTGGGGGAGCCCTGGGTCTACGGAAGCCCGAAGAGCCCTGGCCCCATGCCTGGAGCTGGACCTCAGGTGGAACCGCAGCAAGAGGTCAGGGGAAGGCTTCCGCGCAGGCCCTCAGAGTCAAAGCGGGGATCCTGGGGGCTGGGCTGCTTCCGGAAGGCAGCCCCGTGTTCCCAGGTGGGCTCTGGTGACCCTCTCCTCTCCTCCCTGGGTCCTTATATCCTGGTCAGATGTCTTTAGCCCTGGGCATCCTTCTAAGGCCTGGCCCAGCTGGAACAGCAGCCCCTCTGGATCCCATTGTGTAGAAAGAATGGAGTGCCTGTTCTCCATGTGAGAGCAAATGCCCCACCTGTCTCCCCTTCATGTATCCACGTCCCTTGCTTTTGACCTTGAAGTCCCTGTCTCTGAATAACATCCATTTCCCCACTCCTTGAAGCCACACTCAGCCACATGACTTGTTTTGGCCAATGAGCCACAAGTAAGGATGACACAACCAAGGTTTGAGAAGCCCCTGTGGTCTGGGGCTGTGAGATGCTGGAGAGGGCATCACTCCCACCCGTACTAGAGAAAAGCCCGACAAAACGAGATTAACAACTTTCCGTAAACCCACCCGAGAGTGGGGTTCAACATACAGTCCGCTATGGTCTGGAGACAGACAGTTGCCTCCGGGGAGATAGCAGACCCAAGCGCTTGCTTTTGCAGGACAGACACGAAACACCATGTGAGCCAGCAAGAGGATTCAGCTGGAACATTTCAACAAATTGCCCAAAACCAAATGCAGGCTAGCCTGAGGGCATGGATACACAGGAGACTCTGACACCAAGGACTTGGCATCCTCCAGGAAACGCCGCGGGAGCTCACGGACATCAGGGGGATCCAGAGAAAGCTGCCACCTTCCTGCGCCCCTCGTAGTGGGGCTAGAGGAGGATCCAGCTGCAACTCCGCCAGAACCCACCTCCCTGTCCCTCGAAGGGAGCAGGAAAGCGCACCATGCAGAGAAGAGGACACCAAGACCGCATCCGGGGCGCCTGTGGGAGCCCAGGGCAGGACAGGGGCAGAGCGGGCATGCCTCCTGGGGTGGGTGGGGGCCAAGCCCGTGCAGGAGGGCAGGGCCACGGAGAAAGGCTTCCCGTGCTCCCAGAGTCTGAATCAGAACCATCCCCTCCCCAGCCACCACACCGACAGGGTAAGCAGCTAGGAGCCACAGGAGCCCATCCCTCCAGGGGGCCCCGCAGAGGAAGCCCAAGTGCAAGGAGGGAGCAGACGACAGTGCAGACCAAGCTCTGCTGAGATTGACGCGAGCCCCACACGCCAGTCCTCACAGAAGAAAGGCCAATTCCTCTCCAAGCGTAAAGATGCCTGACTCAGTGTCTCCTGGGCATCTCAGGTGGCGCTAGTGGTAAACAACCCACCTGCCAAAGCAGGAGATGTACAAGGCACGGGTTCGATCCCTGGGTCAGGAAGACCCCCTGGAGGAGGGCATGGCAACCACTCTAGTGTTCTTGCCTGGAGAATCCACGGACAGAGGAGCCTCGAGGGCTGCAGTCCACGGGCTCACAGAGTCAACACGACTGAGCGACTCAGCACACATGCTCAGTACCCACTACTGTCCTGTTGTATCAAGTTAGCGAACCGCAGCCAGGGGACCAGATGGGGCCTGGGCTCCATCCCTGGCTCGGGAACTGGTCCGGCATGCTGCACCTAAGACCTAGTGCGGCCAAATAAAATTTTTTTTAATTAAAAAAATTTTGTTAACAGATTATAAATTAAAACACAATTTTGTAAAGATTCTTATATATATGTATGTATGTATGCTTGGTGTTCAATCGTGTTCGGCTCTTTGCAACTGTATGGACTGTAGCCCGCTAGTCTCCTCTGTCCATGGGATTTTCCAGGCAAGAATACAGCAGGTTGCCATTACCTTCTCCATGTATACATACGTATATATGAAAAGTAAAGGAATCCCTTTCTTATTTTTTTTTTAAATAAGAAAGGAACTAGAGTAGCCAAGACAAGCCAAGAGTTCTTTTGCTCTCTGTGAAAAAGAGCAAAAGCATTCATACCACCCAACTTGAAGATTTAGCCATAAAATCATAGTAATCAAGAAAATATGATTTTGGCAAGATCACAGCACTATAGATCAATGGAACAGAATAGAGTGTCCAGAAATAAATGCACGCAAATGTAATTAACTGACTTTTGACAAATGTGCAAAGGAAATTAAATGGGAAAATAGCGTTCATTTGAAAAAATATGAAATCTGTCACGTATCTCACACCTGACACAGAAATCAACTCAAAATGTATTGTAGACCCAAATATAAAACATTGAACTATAAAATTTCTATCAGAAAACATCAGAGAATCTGCATGACCTGGGGTTTATCAATGGGCTACACCAAAAGCACAATCTATAATAGGAAAAATTGATAAATTGGACTTAATGAAAATGAAAAACCTTTGCTCTGAGAAACTGTTAAAAGAACAAAAAGACAACCTACAGACCCGAAGATGTGCAAATCGTGTCTTCATTTAAGGACCTGTGTCCAGTGCCTGAAGAACTTCAAAATTCAGACACAAGAAGACAGACAATCTAGTTTTTAAGAAGGGCACGAAAGATCTGAGCATACGTTTCACAAAAGAAATATGGCAAATAAACATATGAAAAAATGTTCAGCATCATCAGTCATTTAAAAATGGAAGTCCAAATCACAATGAGATGTAACACCTACTCAAACAGTTAAAATTTTAAATACCAAATTCTTTTGAGGATGTGGACTAACAGGAAATATTCACTATTGCTGGTGAGATTACAAAAGCATTCCCTTCTCCAGGGGATCTTCCCAACCCAGGGATCGAACCCAGGTCTCCCTCATCGCAGGTGGATTCTTTACCAGTTGAGCCACCAGGGAAGCCCTTTTGGAAAACAGTGTGATTAAAAAAGGGCCAAATAAAAGAATCTTTTAGGTGATGGGGCTGCTTCCTATAGTACTAGGGTCATGGATATATAACTCGAAGCATTTGTTAAAACCCCCAGAACTGTACATTACAAAAAGTGAACTTTACTGTTGGTGGTGATGGTGATCAGTTGCTAAGTTGTGTCTGACTCTTTTGTAACCCCATGGACTGTAGCTGGCCAGGCTCCTCCATCCAAGGGATTCTCCAGGCAAGAATACTGGTGTGGGTTGTCATTTCCTCCTCCAGGGGTTGAACCCACATCTCCTGCATTGCAGGCAGGCTCTTTACCGTCTGAGATATCAGGGAAGCCCTTTACATGGATTAGTATTCTAAAAATATTTCCTAGCTCTTTCCACTAAGAGGGTCTAGAAATAGTCATACCCCAATAACAACTAGTCCATCTACACTCCAGATCTGAATTTCTAAATAAAAAGAGCCAGAACTTGAAGGAGAAACAGCGAATGCCCTGGGGCAAGGAAAATACAAGATGTGCCTGCTCCAAAGCAAGGAAGTGAAACAGACAAACAAAAGGAATATGTCAAAAGAACACAGGAACCAATTTGAAAGAACTCCCAAATGGTCAAAGTTAGAACAGTTTGAGCAACAAAATAAATGACAGCATTAGGTTCTAACCTGAAGATTATCCTTGCTGATACAAATAAGTAAATGGCAGAGAAGGGGCAAATCTTCCTTACAGAAGAATTTCAAATAATACATGTAGGAGGGAAGAAGAAACAGAAAATCACCACGAGAATACCGCAGTAACCACTGCTCCAGGCAAGACCCATGGATGGATGCTAGCATCAGTGGGAAAAACATTAGGCGGGTCGCATAGCCTGGAGATGGCTCCTCCAAATAGGTGTAAGTCAGTGTGGTGATTATACCCTATGTCCCCGTTCTTGGATGCCTCATTCCCCTCTCCTTGAGAGTGAGCTGGTCTAATGACTGTTTCTAACAGACTGAGTATGGAAAAGGAAAACTAGCAACTTTGCAGTGGAGAAACCCAGCAGATATCCTGTAACCTTGTGATCAAGATTAACAACCACGTGAACATCCCTGGAGGCGAAGCAGGTAAGAATCTGCCAGCCAGTGCAGGGGACCTGGGTTCGATCCCTGATACGGGAAGATTCCACATGCCCCAGAGCAACTATGTCCGTGGACCACAACTACTGAGCCTGAGTCTAGAGACCCTGCTCCATAACAAAAGAAGTCACCACAATGAGAAGCCTGCTCGCCATAGCTAGAGAAAGTCCACGCACAGAAAGGAAGACCCAGGGCAGTGAAAAATCAATAAACAAATACTTAAAAAGATTAATAAGCATGTGGTAAGTCACTTTGGTCTCACGTAAGCCCAGATATAATGCCTTGAGAAGAACGCATCACCTCTGCACTCTTCTCCTAACACATAATTCCAGGCAAATCCTGAGAAATCATCAGACAAACTCAACTGGAGGGACAGTCTACAAAATACGCAGACAGTCCTCAAAACTTTCAAGGTCATGAAAATTGAGGAAAGACTGAGAATCTGTCACCAACCCACAGAGGGCTACAGAGACATAATAACTAAATACCACGAAGACTCATGGATGGGACGTTATTCAGAAAGAACCAAAGAAAGGTCTAATAGCCTTACACCATGCTAATCTCTTAGTTTTGATAAATGGACCCTGGTTATGCAAGATGTTAACATCAGGGTAAGCTGTGGGGACTCTCTGTACCATTTTTACAACTCTTCTGTAAATCTAAAATTATTTCAAAATGAAAAAGCTTTTTAAAGTGGGGAAATCATTTCCTGTTCAGGGCCTAGCCAGGTTCCTTCTTCCAAGAAGCCTTCCTTGATCTCCCCTACACACTGGATTTGATCTTCCTCTGGGCCCCCAAGCCTGACCCTATCTGCCATTCACTGGGCCTCAAGTGTGTGACTGCTGAAGGTTTAAGCTTCTTCCCGGATCAGAGGAGCCTTCCAAAGTACCCCTCAAGCATCCAGACAGCAGGGCCTGTTTTCCATATCCTGGAGGACTTTGCAGTCTGGTCCTTCAAGGGAGGGTGGAACTGAGGACCCTTTGGCGTGTTCAGGATCTTCTGCAACAAGACTCCCAGTTGGGAGCTGTGGGTGACGTTAGGAGAGAGTCTTGGGTTAAACCCGGCTCTGCAGAGCTTGTCATCTCTACTAGTTTATCCAGGGGGCTGGGGCAGGAGTCTCCTGGAAGAAAAAGGCCTGAGAATTTGCTCCCGGTGGAGGCTGAAGGGGTTTCCCTTGTGGCTCAGACAGCACGTTCAAGAATCAGCTCCATGGAAGCCAAATTGCAAGAAAAGTCGGCTGGGGGCTGGGCTTCCTGAGCGTGAGCTCCCATAAGGACAGAGGCAGAGGGAAGGGTCACAGCTCACTGGGCTTGCCCCCTGGACTCCCAGGGACAGTAGGAGCATCAGCGGGGACCCCATCCTGTGTTGGAGGCGGCTGGCAGTGCAAGTGAGCCCAGCGTGCTAAGCTCTCTTTGCTGTGGACCCCGCTCCACCGCTGAGTAAACCTGCTCAAGTCAGAACATGGGGCAGCTCATGATGGCGCCAGCCCCTCTGCCCACCCCCACCCCCGCCTCGTCTACACTGAAGGCAGCAGGAGCACCGGGCTCAGAACTCAGCAGCTGCCACATCTCAGCAGAGCGGGTGCTGTGCTCAGTCGTGTCCAACTCTGCGACCTCACGGACTGTAGCCCGCCAGGCTCCTCCGTCCATGGGATTTTCCAGGCAAGAGTACTGGAGTGGGTTGCCCGTTCCTCCCCCAGGGAATCGTCCCAACCCAGGGATCAAGTCGGCATCTCTTTCATCTCCTGCATTTGCAGGCGGATTTTTTTTTTACCACTGCGCCACCTGGAAGCTTCCCCAGCAGAGCGGGTTGCAGGCACTAACGCAGCAGCTGCAGTGAGACAGAGCAACCAGGGCGGACGGCAGCCCCAGCGGGCCCTGCCCCTGCCCGGGAGCCCTGCTCTGGGATACAGTGAGCACAGCCACAGGAGTGCCTCGAATGGAGCAGCTCCTCCCCGCAACCTACGGGTGGGGACCCAAGGCCCAGGACCCGGCATTGTAGCCACGTCTGAGGCTCTGGTGGAGGCAGCCCTCTGGAAGGGCAGGTTACAGGTGGGCCAGTCTGAGGACAGGAGAGTGTCACAGTGGGCTGATGCCATCCGGGCTACCCCCAGCCTGCTCCCCAACCCCACAGCTTTGGTTCTGACCCACAAATGAAGGTCTCCAGAGAGGCTCCTCCTCTCTGGGTCCATTTATCACACTCCACCCCCAGCCACAGGACACCTCCCCCTACATCTCCCAAAGGCACCTCCGGCCCCTGAGTCCCAAACAGAATTCAGCATCCGCTCCTCAAACCTGTTCTTCCTACCCCGTGTTACCCCTCCATGACAGGCAGCCAACACCCATTATATCGTCTCTGGCTTCCCACACCCATCCTTCATCAACCCTATCTCTTAAATCCATTGCTGCCATGTCCCTACTGCAAGTCAGGTCCAAGAGAGGTGCTGAGTGAATGTTTGTGGGGTGGATGGACTGATGGGTGGATGAGTAAATGGATGGACAGTAGTTGGACTGGATGGATGGTGGTTGGATGGAAGAATAGACGGATGGTGGTTGGATGGATGGATGGATAGATGGATGGTTGTTGGATGAATGGATGGATAGATAGATGGTGGCTGGATGGACAGATGGATAAATGGATGGTGGTTAGACGGATGGATGGAAGGATAGATGGATGATGGTTGGATGGATGGTTGTTGGATGAATGGATGGATAAATGGATGATGAATGGATACATGCTGGTTGGATGAATGGATGGATAAATGGATAATGAATGGATACATGGTGGTTGGATGAATGGATGGATAGATAGATGGTGACTGGATGGATGGATGGATAAATGGATGGTGGTTAGATGGATGGATGGAAGGATAGATGGATGGTGGTTGGATAGATGGATGGTTGTTGGATGAATGGATGGATAAATGGATGATGAATGGATACATGCTGGTTGGATGAATGGATGGATAAATGGATGATGAATGGATACATGGTGGTTGGATGAATGGATGGATAGATAGATGGTGACTGGATGGATGGATGGATAAATGGATGGTGGTTAGATGGATGGATGGAAGGATAGATGGATGGTGGTTGGATAAATGGATGGGTCGATGGTTGATGGATGGATGGATGGATAAATGGATGAATGGATAGATGGTGGTTGGATGGATGGATAGATAGATAGATGGTGACTGGATGGATGGATGGATAAATGGATAGTGATTAGATGGATGGATGGATAGATAGGTGGTTGTTGGATGTATGGATGAATAGATAGATGGTAGTTGGATGGATGGATGGATGGATAAATGGATGGTGGTGAGATGGATGGATGGATGGGCAGATGAAAATGGCAGAACTTCTACAGCACAGGGAGCTTTGGAACAGTAGCCATTATATCTGCCTGAGCTTCTCTTGGGCAACACCTGGACCCTGAGTTTGACAAGGGCTGGATTAGAACTTGCCGCTTCCTGGAAGAGGCCAAAGCTAAGGCCACCTTGAGGTACTGTCTGGGGGGGGACCAGGTGTTCGAGCTATGTGAACATGATAGGGCACAGAAGTGCACGTGCCAACCACCTCTGAGGGAAGCCGAAGCCAGCAGAAGGATGCCAGTCACTGGCACACAGAAGGTCTTCGGCCTCTGAACTCAGCCCAGGACTCGGCCGGGAGGACGCCTCTCCTCCCCCACAGGCCCCACACAACACCCAGAGACAGAGGAAGAGACGCCAGGTGGACTTCTCTTTCTTTTTACAAAGACTTTATTGTCTGACATGCTTGACAAAAAAAAATTACAGCCACAATCAAGTTATGCCGAAATGATTGAGGAGCACGCCATCATCTTTCATACCTCAAGGACTTTTAATGAATTTTTCTTTTAAAGTAACAGCTGCCTTCATAACTTTTATTTTCCACATAAAAATACACCATATTCTGAAGATACCTTAGGAAAAAGATTTTTTTTTTTAAGTTTATAGTTCTTGGTCCTCATAGAAATTCAGGAGAGGCGATCGAAAGAGCCTGGAGTCGTCGCCACCCATTTAAGCACACACACGCTGTGCGTCTGAGGTGCCCCCAGAGACCCTGTAAACATCCCCGGCTACCAGGAACCGCGTGGGGTGAGCGGGACTCCTGAAGCCCCGCACGCCGCAGGGGCGTGCCAGCGCGCTGCGGCTCCTGGGCTCCCCAGATGGGCCCCTCGTCCCATGGGAGCCCCACTCATGCAGGGAAGCAAGCACGGTCTCCTGGGATCCTGGGCTCAGAGGTCCGAGTCCTCCAGGGCTCCAGGGGCTTTCCGTGAAAAGCGAACCTGACAGGTGCCAAACAGGATCTTTAAAGAAAAAGAGCCTTGAGTCCTGCATCGCCTTGTAGGGGCAGAGCTTTGGGTGCTGGCAGAGCAGGGGGCTGTGAAGCCAGAGACCAAGGTTCAAATCCTGCCTCTGCCTCGTTTGAGCTGTGCACCCTCAGGCTAGTTACCTAACCTCTCTGATCTCAATCGCTTCATCTCAAAACAGGGCCAGTAGTCCCCACCTTCCAGGAGTGCTGGAAATTAGATCACATCTGCAAAGGGCTCGTTAAATGCTGCTTCCCAGGCCTGGGATGAAGAGGAGGCAGGCAGAGCCCTCCTCTTGGACACACAATTGAAGGGGGCGCCAAAAAACTCGGCGATCGAGATCAATGACACTATTTTAATGCCATATTTTTTAAAACCAAAATTAAAGCAGGGGGAGAAATCTATGATAAACAAAATACCTAAATTTTAAATAAAGAATCTAATGCTGCCCGTGCCAATTCTGCGTCGCTGGCCTCACCCCAAGCAGGCCTGGTTTGTTCTCTGTCCATCAGAGAGTCTCAGCCCAACGCCGAAGTCCTTGAAGTCCCCCTGGTGAAACTGCGGGAGTCCAGTCCCGGCTCCGACTCTGGGCCGTGTTCCCGTTAGGGGGCAACTGGTACCCAGTACCACAACTGTGAACCAATCAGCCTTCTCAGCCAAGGGCAGGGGAGACAGAACCGAGGGGCGAGGGTAACCCCACTGGGGGCCAGAACACATTTGAGGACAGCAGTGGGAACCACGGAGTTCACTTCACTGGGTTGAGGGGTGCATGTGTGTGTGAGTGTGTGTCCACGTCCCCACGGGCGCACATAGGGGGCAGGGCTGCCTCGGCCCATGGACCCCCCCTGGCTGCTGGGTTCTGCAGCTTGGCAGACCCCAGGGGACCAGGGGCGTCCGGCACGTGGGGACCCTCCAGCCCAGTCCTGGGTCCTCAACAAACTCATTCTACAGAACCAACCCCCCTCCACCCCACCAAGTCCAGGCTCCGAGCGGGTGTCCAGGGTGTTCAGGCCATCGCTCACATCAGCAAAAATGCCCACAGGAAGAAAACACGGGACGGCATGAAGCCGAAGGCTGGGTGGCCTGGCCAGGTGCAACCCGATTCCTGAGACGTCCCTGATTGCTCCCTCGGAGGCCTGGGAGAAGCGGAAGGGCGGCCTGCACTCAGGCTGTGACAACCCCCGCCCACCCTCCCCAACCCTGAGGCGTGCAGCCACTCAGACCCTCAGCGAGAGGGAGATTTTGTGCCAGAACTTCAGAATCCGTCCAAGAGCAGCAGCTTCCCAAACCCACGAGGGCGTCCAACTGAGAAGATGAAGACTGTCACGTCCCAAGCAGGACGCAGCCGCGAGCACAGTAGGTCCTTTAACAAGGAACACACGGAAGGGACAGGCAGAAATCAGCGATGAGTGCAGATCCCCCAACAGCCCCGCGGGGTCCCGACTCCAGGGACAGAGTCAGGGGTGATTTTCTTCATTCCGAGGCCTCAGCCCGTCGCCGGGGCTGGTCCCCAGAGTTGGACAGTCTGTGTGCAGGGAAGGAAGCGCGGCTGGGGGTCCGTGCTCTCGGCCAGGTGTATGGAGCTGATGTCGTGGGAAGGGCTGGGGCAGCGGGGGCAGTCAAGAGTTCCGGGGGGTGGGGAGGTCGATGACTATGGGTGGATTCACGGGCTGGTAGTTCACGGTGCACACAGAGGCATTCACATAGGTAGTCGTCCCATCTGCCATGACTCCGTACCCTAGACAGTAAGCATACAGTGGTCAGGGCTGAGAGGAGCAGTTGAGGGTGGTCTGGTGGGTGTGGGTGTCAGAGGGCACTTAGCCACAGGAGGCTAAAATTGTCTGGGGCAAGCTATGGAAACTAGCAAGGCTAGACACTCCTCCCAACCTGCTGTGAGCAGCAAATGAGATAATAATCCACGTGTTCAGCCTGGGTGCCTGGAAAGTGCATGTTGAGCCATCATCATTGACATCATCACCATCACCATCACCATCATCATCATCTACACTTCTATTATCACTACTATCATCATCACTATCAATAGCACAACCACCACCGTCATCATCTCGATGACCATCACTGTCATTATCAGAACCATCATCATCATCTCCATCACCATCATCACCATCACCACCACCATCATCATCTCCACTTCTATTATCACTATTATCATCATCACTATCAGTATCACAACCACCAGCATCATTATCCCCATCACCACCCCCATCATCATCTCCACTTCCATCATCACCACTATCACTGTCACCTCAATATCACAACCACCACCACCATCATCATCACTATCATCAACATCACCATCCTCACCACTGCCACCTGGTCACCATCATTGTCACCATCACCACCACCATCATGTACTTTTCTTCTCCTCATCTCTGAGCTCATCATACTGTCTTCCCACCACATCTACAGAATCCTCTTCAACCTTCAGCTCAGATCACATCCAAACCAAAAGGGACACTTCCCCTCCTCTGCGCAGGTTGCGAGTCTTTGGAGCCTGCATTTTGCTTGTACAATCATGCAGGGGGGGTGGGTGGTCTGGGTCAGACGATGGTGTTACATGCCCACAGTAGGGCTACAGAAAACAACAGGCGCTATTATTATCCTGCAGCACATGCGCCATCCACGTCTCCCATGACCTCTCAGGTCCCGCCTTTGATGGCTCATCTGCTGCCCAGAAGTCTGTGAGCTCCTCAGGGTCTTGGAGGTCTGATCACTCCCACCCCTGACAGCATGATGCAGAAGGAAGGGTCTGAGTCTTGCTGGTTTCTGAGCTGGAAAGTGACCTGATGTGAACCAGACAAACATGAGGCCCAGGAGCCCCAGCCCAACGCAGACAGAGGTTCAAGAGGCCAGGGGACAATCCTGAGGGAAAACACAGTGGTCCCCCTGCCCCATGGGAGCCCATGTGCTTCATGGCAGGGTACGGTGGGACCACGAGGCCTTGGACAGGTGGGATAAAGTTCAAAAGGAGCCAAAGGAGGGAGCTGTCCAACTGGTGCAATCAGGCTGCAGCGAGGAAGGCTGAGGTCTAATGAGGTGAACCCTGGGCAGTGACAGGCCAGGGCAGGGACAGCGTCGTAGCCAGGACTGCCGCTGACATCACCAGTCACCTTCACAGCCACCCTGCCCACTGCCCGAGATGACATGGACACCCCCCTCCAACTCCGGCCATGGGGACACAGCAAGTGGTCCTGCCCCCAGGACAGAAGGCGGAACCTCATGTCTGTCTTGGGTGGGGACACTGGGAGGGGAGGTGCCACTGGAGCCCTCAGGTAGGCAGGCAGCCCTCCACATTCATTAAGCACCTGCTGTATGCCAGGACATAGAGATGTGAACAGGAAGACAGGCTTCCAGCCCTGTACTCAGCTCACAGTGTACCCCCAAAGGCAATCCTTCTCTAGGTCACATCCAAATGTCCCCTCCTCCAGAAAGCCCCCCGCCATCTCTGAAGACTTCCCAGGGTAGAGGCATGGCAGAGTTGCAGGGCTCTAGGAAGTAAAACTTACCCCTGAGTCTTGCCAGACTTTGCCCTCATCTTCCTATGATGAAACACTTCAGCAATGGGTAATGACAGCTAGCGTGTAGATAGGTGTATGTAGATACAAAGTATATATAGAAGGTGGGCTATTTCCCGCTGGCCAGGGAGGAGGTGACCAAGTTCAAGGGAGCCAAGAGGGTCCCTCTGATAAGCCAGTGAGGTGCCCCTCCCCCACCAGCGCGTGATCAAACCAGTCCATCCTAAAGGAAATCAACCCTGAATACTCATTGAAACAACTGATGCTGAAGCTGAAGTTCCACTACTTTGGACACGTGATGGGAAGAGCCAATTCATTAGAAAAGATCCTGATGCTGGGAAAGATTGAGGGCAGGAGGAGAAGGGGATGACGGATGATGAGATGGTTGGATGGCATCACCGACTCGATGGACGTGACTTTGAGCAAACTCCGGGAGCGAAGTGAAGGACAGGGAGGCCTGGTGTGCTGCAGTCCGTGGGGTCGCAAAGAGTCGGACACGACTGAGCCACTGAACAATAACAACAACCACGTGTGCGGCCCCCGCCCTCGCTGACCTTCGTGGATGTGGCCGAAGACGTGCAGCCGCGGCTGGACGCGCCTCTGCACCGTGTTGAGCAGTTCCACGCAGCCCACCCGCTGCATCTTCTTGGGGACCCAGTCCAGAAAGCCTGGCAGGGGAGAGAGAGGGAGGGCAGTGACGGGGCCCAGGCAGGCCAGGTCGCAGCTCTGAGACAGGGCAGTCCTGGACCCACCCTGCCCTCCCCAGCCTCAGGGAGGGAAGCCCGGCTCCAGCGTGCTCCTCCTGGGACCTCGCGGCCTCCCCCACCTCCCCCTGTCCCTGCTCCTCCCCGAGTGCGCCAGGCAGCACGAGGCGGGGCGGGGGAGGGAAGACGGCTCCAGAGCTGAGCGCCTCCAGACCACTCATGCTCACAGTGGCCTCAAGGCTGGCATCCGCCCATTGCAGAGAGAAGCCGACTGAGGCCTGAGAGGGACAGGTGAGGCCCAAGGTGAGCCGGCAGCAGGGAGGAGTCCAGGAGCAGAATTCCCAGGTTGGAAACTTTCTAAACAAGCATCACAAAATCAGGAAAACACCCTCTTCATCCACTGCAGCCTCACGCACGTGCCCGCGTCTGGGTCTGCTTGCACGGCCAGCCTCCCGGAGCCGCCCATATGGTGGCGGCTTATTAGCCTCACATGGCTACACAAACGAAGAGTAACTGATTACTCCACGCGGACAACAAGGGCTCAGCTCAGCCCCTTCTCTGCTTGGGTGGGAGAAACAGGATTCTACAACTGCTGGGGAGGGGAAGATGGATCCTGCCACTCAAAGAATCACACAGGCTGCAGCGGACCTGACTTAGAGACGAGAGAGAGAGAGAGAGAGAGAGAGAGAGAGAGAGAGAGAGAGAGAAAAGAAGGAGCAAGAGGAAGAGGAAGAGGAGGGTAGAGGCAGGAAGTGGGAGGGAAGGAGGCTTGGAGCAGACCCTTGGGTTTAAGCCCCAGGCTCTGCCGCCTGCTGGCTGTGTGACCTTGGACAAGTCACTTAACCTCTCTGTGCCACATTCAACAATTCATTTAAAAACTGGGTTGGGCTGAGCACACAGGCAACCCCCAGAGCAGGGGTTGTGTGTTGTGTGTGAAACAGATGTGGTGAGGAAGGAACCCAAAAGATGCTGGTGGGGGAATGGATGGGGAGATGGAAAGCAGGAAAGGAGGAAAGAGAGAGGGAGGGAGAAAACAAGAAACCTGCTCCAGAGCCTCACTACAAGCCACGTGTCATGCCTAAACTATGTCAGGGCCCTGGGCCTCCAGGTTCCCTCCATTTGGAAATGGGGAACATTTCGTGAGGGTGGAGGGAGGCACCCAAGGGTGCTGGCTGGTCGTCTGGTGCACAGAGGTGCTCGGGGCAGATTCTGCCAGAACAGGTATCAGAGCGAGGGACTCTGGGCCTGTGTTGGGCCTCCCCTGGCAGCCCTTCCCACCTGGGATGACAAGTGGTGACATCCGCTTGGACCGGAGAGGGGGCGTGGGGGCTGGGAGGAAAGCTGCAGACTGTGCAATCCCAGGCCCTGGGATGGGTGGTCTCCCGGGGTGAGGGGTGCACAGGATGGGGCCTGGTGAGAGTGACCTTGTGGTAGTCAGCCCCCAAGACTCAGGTCTCTGGCCCCCTGAGCTCCACGGTGCCACCCGTGTGAAAGGGGCAGCTGAGTCTGACCTCGCCACCTGGCTGTGAGCAGCCCAGGAGGTGACACGTGGAGCCCCCGGCACACAGTAGGTGCGCAGGAAATGCGATCGACAGTGGGGTGACTGGCGCCCCAGCACCACGACTCAGAGCCCTTCGGCAGCTCCCCTGGACAGGCCCAGGGCCCCTTGGCCCCAGCACCCACACCCTGCGTCCTCCCAGCACGAGCAGGCATCCGGGGCCAGGGGCCCAAGGCAGGGGCGGATGAGTCCTACCCAGTGGCGGTCCGTGGGTTATCAGGACGTCCACGCCTTCAGGAATGAGGTTCCATTTCTCGAGCAGTGCTTGGCCACGCGGGAGGTTAAAACCCCAGCCGTAAAACCAGGGCTGCCTGTAGGAGAAGAGCAGGGGGTTCAGAGGGGCCACCGAGAGTGGGGGCGACGAGAGGCAGGCCTCAGTGCACTCGGCCATCAGGGCCAGCCGGATACCCAGGACCTCACACCCAGGAGGTGATCCACCTGGATGGGGATTCAAGGTGCGAACTCACCCAGACTCCTGCCCAGGTAATGACCAGTCTGTTTTTTTCTTTTTGGCTGTGTCTCACTCAGGATCTTAGTTCGCAAACTAGGGATCGAACACATGTCCCCTGCAGAGGAAGCTCAGACTCTTAACCACTGGAAAACTAGGGAAGCCCCCTGGTGCACCTTTTCCCTCTTGCTTCACTACTAAAAAAAAAAAATCTTTTTTATACGATGAACAATATTATTGGGCTGGCATAATATGTTATGCAACAAAACAAACAAACTTTTGGGTCAACCATATATTCATGTAATTTTTTTTTAAATGAAAGTTTAAAAAAAACAAAAACAGCTTCTTCCCAAGACCTCTCTTGCTCTAAGCCCTTCTAAGGAAATCCAGAGAAGAATACTCTCACCTGTCCCCACGGTGGGAAAATGCTCATCCATCATCCTTCCCACATTTGGGGCCAGTGGAGCCCCCACCAAGAAAGAGAGGGTCCCAGGTGGGAATGCTTGTTCCTGTCT
Source organism: Odocoileus virginianus (assembly GCF_023699985.2). Lineage (NCBI taxonomy): Eukaryota > Metazoa > Chordata > Mammalia > Artiodactyla > Cervidae > Odocoileus > Odocoileus virginianus. Next base: position 10,991,275 of record NC_069696.1, on the reverse strand, counting down.
CCACCCCGAAGCTCCCAGCAGGGGCTCCACAGTGCTGAGTCCACCCTCAACATCAAGGTCAGGGCCAGGTGGACAGAGACCAATGAACAGAATTCCAACCTGTTGCCCATCCCAGTCCTAGACGGATCAATGCAAGTCATTCCCCATCAATGGGTTCAATGGTGAACATGTTACCTTGATCCTTCCAGCTGGAGGCAACTCCAGATGTTTCCTCCAGTGATGAGATAAAGGAACGCTGTCACACCTGCATATCAACCGGTGAGTTTCTTACCTTGGGAGTTGTCGGCACCTATTGATCTGTCCTAAAGGGAGATGGCTGGAATACATGGTCCAGGGGAGCAGGTAGATCAAACTGCATCTGACACCCACCACACCTCTGCACTTCTCAGTTACATGGGCCAATAGAAAGCCATTTGAACTGGGTTTTCATTGACAATGAAAGTATCCCAACTAAGAATCAGCTCTTAGGCCTGTCATAAGATCCCCAAATTAATACAGCCCTTTAGCATCTACAAAGTCACCCTCATCGCCATCACCATCACCATCATCACCACCAATACCATCACCATCAACAACACCAACAACAGCAACACCTTCACCCCATCATCATCACCACCACCACCACTACCATCATCATCACTATCATCACCATTGGGGGTCAAATTGTGCCTCCCCCAAAATATTAATATATGAGGAAGCATGAACCCGATACCTGTGAATGTGACTTTATTTAGAAGTAGGGTCTTTTCAGACATAATCAAGGTGAGGTCATACCTGATTAGAGCGGTCCTAATCCAGTGACTGGTGTCCTCAGAAAACATAGAGACACACAGCGGCAAAGGCCATGTGACGATGGCTACACAGACTGGAGTGATGTGTCTACCAGTCACGGAATCCCCAGGCTTCCAGCAATCACCAGAAGCTGGGAGAGTAACAGGGGACAGATCCTCCCTCAGTCTCCTCTGCAAGAACTAACCTCGGCGACACCTTGATTTCAGACCTCCAGTCTCCAGAATTGTGCAGAATCGACTCCTGCTGTTTTAAGCTTCGTGGTTTATGATAATTAGTTCTGCAGCCCTAGGAAACTAATATAATCATCATCACCACCATCACCTCCTCATCGGCCACCCTAGGGACCTTCAGACCTGAAGCAAGGTGGGCAGACAGGTCTCTCTCTTCCTGTTTTATGGATGAGGAGGCTGAGGGCCACGGAGTAGAAAGCAAAAATCACCACCAGCATTGCCTGCATACCTACTTTTTGCCAGGTGCCAGTTAATCCTAAAGGAAATCAACCTTGAATATTCACTGGAAGGACTGATGCTGAAGCTGAAGCTCCAATACTTTGGCCACCTGATGCAAACAGTTAACTCATTGGAAAAGACCCTAATGCTGAGAAAGACTGAGGGCAGGAGGAGAATGGGACGACAGAGGATGAGACGGTTGGATAGCACCATCGACTCAGTGAACATGAATTTGAGCAGACTCCAGGAGATAGTGAAAGACAGGGAAGCCTGGCATGCTGCAGTCCATGAGGTCAGAAATGACTTAGTGACTGAACAACAATCTGATTACATTACAGGAAAGGCTTCACCTAACTCTTACAAGAACCCAGTGAATTAAGAGCTAGGATTATTCCCATTTTTCAGATGAGGAACCAGAGGCTCAGAGAAGTGAGCTGGCTCAGGGATCTGGGCCCAGCTGCAAAGACTTCCAGGCTGGGCACCTCCCCACCATTCGCCAACATATTCTGCACAAGTTGGCCATGGGGCTGGGCTTTCACATTCAATGCCTCTTATGTGCCCAGAGCTGCCACTAAAATCCCCCCATGGCCCATGAGCACCCCCGGGGGAGGTAGACACCCCTGGCTATTGACCCACTGCCGCTGTCTTATTGGCAGCCACCCAGTGCACCTCTATGGAACCCTGGGGGTTCCATGGAGCAGCATTTGAGAACTGATTTAGTCCCACCATGGTAGGCTCTGGACAAGACTGAGGCTCAGCAAGAAAGGAAGGGAGGTCCCCAGGGTCACACGGTGCGAACCCAGCTCTGACCCGCTCTCCCTGCAGCCTTTGAACCTGCAGTGTCGAATCCTGGAACGAGGGCTTGTGGAGGAGGAAGACACTGGCCATCTGGGGGCAAAGGTCCTCTCCCCATTTCAGACACTTGTGGGATTCCCCTCAGCTGCCAGCCTTTGCTCACCCGTGACCCCCGCCTGGGACACGGGGTCCCTCCCTTCCTCTTGCCTGCCCCCTCCCACACCACATTTCTCCTTCAAAGCCCTGTCTCTCCCTCTTCCTTCTCACCCTGAATGCCCAGCACCTGCCCGGAGGAGGGTCAGATATTGGTTTAACAACTGGTGTTGAGAGAGAGAGAGGCTGGATGAATGAGCCTGGGGACAGGATGTCAAACAGGACTTTCTGTTGTCTTGGGATTGCAGCCAAAACTTCAAGGCTGGACATGATCCTCCATTTGGAATGAAAGCCCCCAGGTACCACCCAGAAAAATTTACAACTAAAAGCAAGCAGCACACACCAAGCTACCATCTCCCCAAGCCCCCACCAGGCTAAGTTTTGATCTTGAGACTTATGGCTCCTGCCTTGTTCTTGGGGGTGGGGATGGGGTTCCTGGACACCCAGCCATGAATGGGTAGCAGAGGAACCACCCATAGAGGTAAGGACCTGGGGATCTGCCCTCGGGGCCCGTGAGAGAGAAATAGACAGTAAAGGGCGGGCACAGAGAGCTGTCTGCACCCCAGGTCTGGGCTGTCCCAAGAGATCCCCAACCACAGGATGTGCCCTCCGTGTGATGAGACCAGGTGGCTGGGGCTGGGGAAGGCAGTGAGGTGGGCAGCACAGGGCAGTCCCCCAGAAGGTGCCTCCTCCCTCAGGCATACCTGACCCAGGCCTGCCTTAGCACGTCTGCAGAAAGCTGAGAGTTCTCTGCATAAAAACACCCCCTCCCGACACACACACAATTTTACACCCAACTTGGAGGGAATCTTGGGATCAGACAGACCTGGGTTAGAATGGGTCCACCTCTAATTACCTACGTGACCTTAGGCAAGTGGCTTAATGTCTCTATGCCTCAATTATCCCACCTATAAAATGGGCATAATAACAATACCATTTGCCTCAATACGGCTTTGAAAACAATTAATCCATGTAAAGTCCTTACAATAGTGCCTGGTCCAATGCTTTTCAACTGCCATCATCTCCATCACCATCATCATCACCACCATCATAACCATCATCACCACCACCATCATCATCACCATCACAATCTCTATCATGAAAAACCCCCTCTGAAACCCACTCATGGAACCTAGATGAAAAACCTTTAGCCTAGGGTAGGGCTTTTCAAACTGCATTTGGAAGGGTCAAACCACATTTAAAAAAAAATAGAAAAGGAAAAAAAGAATAGAAAAACATCAGAGTACAGCATAGCAAGGAGGGACACTTCAGTTAAATATATTTATATTTAAATAGACACCCACATAAGGGTGTACTGAGTCACAATGTAAAAAAGACAAATGCTTTTCCTACCACAGTTTCTGGTCAAAAACGGTTGACAGCCCTAACACACAGCTCATAGCTCTGCCATTCTGAAGTCCTCAGACTCTGGGCACCCTCGAAGCCCCACTCTGGCTGAGCCGGGGCGGGGCGCCTGCAGGGGAGGCTGCAGCAGCCTGGAAACCGCTCCTAAAGCCAAGCCTTGTGGTCCCCTGGAAGCCTGGAAAATGCTCCTAAAGCCAAGCCTTGTGGTCCCCTGGAAGCCTGGAAACCGCTCCTAAAGCCAAGCCTTGTGGTCCCCTGGAAGCCTGGAAACCACTCCTAAAGCCAAGCCTTGTGGTCCCCTGGAAGCCTGGAAACCGCTCCTAAAGCCAAGCCTTGTGGTCCCCTGGAAGCCTGGAGCCCGTCAGCTTACAGGGAAAGGAGCAACGCCCTTCTGGCGCCACCTTGCAAACACAGCATCCATTTTTCAAAAACCCTAATCAAATATTTACAAGCGGGGAACGAGGCCTCAGCAGCATGGAGAGAAGACGTCTGCTCATTCCCATGAGTCGCGGCAGGAGCGGCTTTTTAGAAAAGACGCTCAGCAACATATAAGAGACCCCACAGGCACCCTGGGAGCCCACCCACACGAGCCCCTGCCTACTCCACCTTCCCTTCCAGCACCACCGAGCCTGCGTCTGGGGGTGGCATTTCCCCAGAGACGGTTCTTGGAAACACGTGCCCTCATAATCCTGGGAAGCCGGAATCTACCCCACCCCCAGGGATGCCCAAGAGGTTTGCTCAAGGGCATCCAAGCTGGCATCAGACACCCCGCCTCTGCCCCGGGGCGGGACACTCCCAGACTGTGTGTGTGTAAACTGGGAAAAGGACGCCTGCACCCCAGATCTTACCCATTAGAGGGGCTCCTTCCTGCTCAGTGCTGTGCCCCACTGGCTGTCACAGAGGGCAGGGAGAGAGGGTGGGTGGGAGGATGTTTAAGAGAACGAAAGTACCACCACCACAAAAACACACCTCCAGGTATCCAGGGGCTCTGTCACTGGGAAAGGGGGAAGTTCTGGCCTTGACTGAAATCTGGGGGGAGCACAGAGTCAAGTCATGCATGGGACCGTCCAGAGGAGACGTTCCTCAGGGGGTCTGCAGGCTGTTAACGGGCCTTTCCCGAGGGAGGCCAGAAGTGGGGGCAGGGCAGCAGGAGAGGCCGACTCTTCAGGGTGACCACACCCTCCAGGGCCCCGAAAAGCCACGCGTGCGTGACATCCATCCAGGCTTGTGCCGTGGGAAGAGAAGCCAAAGGGCAGGGGGTGGCACTTGCCCTTTCTGACGGTGAAGTTGGCCCAAATTCCCCCCGGCATCCTCGTTTGATCATTTGACTCCCTCTCCTGGTCCAGTGGGGCCTTTTGGGGCCAGAGGTGAAGTTCAAGGCTGCCCAGGGCTCCAGAGGACAAGGCAGGCAGGGGCTCTCGGGGACTGTCATCCAAGCAGCCAAGCTCTAGCGTCCCCTACCCACCCTGGGGGCAGCTGTGGTCTGAGACCCACTAGTGTGCCCGAGACCCTGGCGCTGCCAGGGCCATGGTTCCCGGCACCAATACAGCTGGTGTCTCACCCAGACCCACAGCCTGGCTGCCCCAAGGGCCAGGAGCCCCGATGACCACCCACCGTCTGGGACACATCACAGACCCCCAAGGAGCTCGGGCAGATCAGAATTCCAACTGAGCAATGGCAGGCGGCTTTATGTCCTGAATTTCTGCCTTTCTGTTCTAAAGTAACCATTGGAATAATTTTCTTACAGAATGATAGTTGCCATGACAACCAGAGCAAATTTTCCTTTTCTGAAACAGATGTCTCATTTAGTTGAAAATTAGAATGTGAACAAACCCATGGGAAAAATTAATTCAAACTTTAACAGAGCGCTGAATACAATGTAATCTCTCAGAGGTTAACCCCTTAACAGCTTTTTTGTGTGCTTATGGTAACCTTCGAATCCCGTCTAATTAGGCCCGCTTAGCCAATATAAATGACCTCCTCGTGGCCATCATGGAAATCATTAAACGGTTTCCCCCTGAAGTGTGAATTCCGGGTTCCCTAACAGCAGGCGGGAGGGAGGCGATACTTGTCTGTAGAAAACAGCCTGCCCTGCTCTGGTTTTTCCATCTCCCCAGGTAAGGCGCACGCCCCTGGGAAGGGGGTGTACCAGGGACCATTTAATCAGCCACCTCATCTCCCGGGGATGCTGGGGTTTGGGGCGGAGGAGGTCTGGGGTGCCCTGGGTATAGCTGGCCCAGCGGTACACCCAGACCAGGATGCAATGCCTGAGAGCAGAGGGCAGGGGAGGGGGGCTCCCTTACTGGAGGATGCCAAGAGGCCACTGAGGGGACACTCACAGAGGCCAAGCTCCAAAGACTCTCCATGAGCCTCCAGTCCTCACACCCACCCCAGGACGCAACTGCCATCACGGCCTCATTTTACAGATGCAAAAGTCTGAGGTTCAGAGAAGTTCTGAGATTTGCCCAAGGTTACCTGGGAACCAAGAGGCACAGCTAGGACTCCAGTCCAGACTGCGGACTCCAGAGCTGGGCGCTCCGCCTCCATCCCAGAGCGATGACCAGGAATCCTGCCCATCTGCCTCAGCGAACCCCACTTCCCCAGCCATGTTCACACCTTAGCTCAGTCAGTCCTCAGGACAAAGCTGTCAGGAGGCCCCCACTTTAGAGAGGAGGAGACATGCCACAGAGAGGTCAAGCGCTGTGTCTGAGCACACAGGAGACTAGAGGGGCCTGGACCAGGGTTTCCGGCTCCTGCATCCTGTGCCCAGGGGGCCGCTGACCCAAAGAGCATCGCACTGGGGTGGCCGGGTCCCTGGTTCTCCTTCTTGCACGATGACTGACTGCCTGTCCCTCTGAGCAACGCTTGAATGTCCCCTGTCTCGTCCCCTTCCCTGAGCCTGGCTGCAGACAGAGGACATGCCTCTTATACACCCTGCGGCTTCTACTCCCGAACCTTCCATGGCTCCCCATCACCTCCAGGGCAAGCCTGGACTGCATGGCTTGGCACACAGAGCCCCTGGGCTTTGCTCCAGCCTGCCTTCTGGACCGTCCAGCTCAGACTCCCCAGTGAGCTCACCACCCACCAGCCACTACGATCCTCTGCTTCCTGAACCCAGCCCAGCCTCTCCCCACCTCCAGGTTTTGGCTCGTACTGTTCCAGCCATCTGAAATGCCCTTCCCAGCCTCTCCTTGGAGACCATGACCTGTGGTTTATTAAGACCTGAGTCAAAGGCCGCCTCCTTCAGGAAGCTTTCCCTGATCACCTCCAACCCCAAGCGCAGGTAACTTACCCTTCCGGCTCTGAGCATGCTTGCACTGGCTCCTTCAGGGCAGGCCCAGGTCAACCATCCCTGAGTCCTTCCTGCCCAAAAGATGACTGGGTCTAGGTGGATGTCAGGGAGGGCTTGCACCAGGTGTGCATGAATGAATGATGGAATGAACTGACAGTTGCTCTACCTGGCAGGCAGGCAGATGGGAAGAACTAAACGTGAACCCTCTCCTCGACGCACCCTCCGGATAGGATCCTCCCCAGAGCCCCTGAAGTCCCAAGACACCCCCCCACCAGGACCAGAAACAGAACTCTCACCATCTGCTGAGCTTCCCATTCATTCTCCTTCCTGCTGCCACGACCTGACCAGGGGGAATTGTGTGCCCATTTCACAGATGGGGCCTCAGAGGCAATGCTCACATCTTTGGCTCCTCCTGACTCCCCTCCCTCGGGGGACCGTCCCTGCCTCCCCAGGCAGCCTGTTCCCCAGGTGAGGGCCTGGCGGCTGCCCTGCAGATGGAAGGGAAGAGCCGCTCACAGTGCCTGCCCCTGCAGGACAGGCGGCTTCCACTTCCGCCTCTCCTTCTACAGGAGGAAGGCTGCCGTGTGCACTGGGCAGAGGCCGCCCCAAGCTCAGACAAGCCTGACGAGAAAGAAACAAGCTCAGACAAGATGAGTGGACCAGGTCCGCTCCAGGCCCAACACGCATCCTGATCCTCATCTATCCTTCCTGCCCCAGCACCCTCTCCCCCAAAGGCCCGGTTTTCTGGGGCCACTTCCAGGGAGCCGGCCATGGCCCCTGCCTCTCAGGCGAGGATGACACTGGTCACTGGTCCACGTGCATCCCGGGACCCTCTTGGCACCCCAGGGAGTCGTGCTCCATCCGCAGCAAGGGGAGACCGAGGCTCAGAGGGGGTGATGTGTCTGGGTCCCCCGAGCCAGTTCCCACTGACTCCTCATCCCACAGGCGCCCCAGTCTCCCAAGGAGGTCCTGGCTCTGAGGGAGACAGGCATGCCTGGCTCCTCTGCATCTCCTGGGCTGGCGAGTTGAGGGGGCCTGGGGGAGACACTGCCACCCACCCTGCGGTGGGGCCAGCGAGAGTGGGCCTGTCAGTCACACTCCGCGCCCAGCGCCCACTTACGGCAAGTCAGCAGCAAGGTGAGTGGAACCCAAAATGGGGTCCTTTGTCATTGCTAATTAATTTCCCCCACCCTTCCACACTCAGAGTCATTCATCTTCTGTTTGGCTGGGACTCTGCAGCGGGGAGAAGGCAGACAACGCGTTCAAACATTAATCTCGTGTAGAATAGTGTGTGTGTGTGTGTGTGTGTGTGTGTGTTAAGGGGCCCTTCTGTAAAGAAAACAATGTGAAATCAGGAAAGATAAGGACAGGAAAGGAGGAGCAGAAGAGAGTCCCATGTGTGAGAGGAGAGAGCATCTGTGTGCAGGAGTGTGTGTGTGAGAAGACGGAATGCACACGTGTGAGAGAAAGTGTGTGGGAGAGGGAAACAGTGCATGCATGTGTGTCTGTACTGCATGTGGAGTGTGAGGGCCCTGTGTGTGTGTACACATGTGTGTGCATGTGTATTACATGTGTGGTGTGGGGGCTCTGTGTGTGTGCATGTGTGTGAGAGAAATTGTATGGGAGGGAGAGACGGTGTGTGCATGTGTGTGTCTGCACTGCACGTGTGGTGTGAGGGCTGTGTGTGTGTATACAGCAGTGTGTGTGTACATACATGTGTGCTGTGCACATGTGGTGCGGGGGCTCTGTGTGTGTGTACATGTATGTGTGCACGTGTGTGAGAGAAAGCATATGGGAGCGTGTACATGTGTGTGTCTGCACTGCATGTGTGGGGTGTGGACTCTGTGTGTGTGACTGCATGTGTGTACACATGTGTGCGCGAGTGCATGTGTTGTGTGGTACACGTGTGTGCTGCATGTGCGGGGCGGGGGTCCTGTGTGTGTGTTAGTGTGTGCATGCATGCACGTGTACCCAGAGGCAGCACACAGCGTGGGGCCAGAGGGTGAGGAATTTCTTCCTCCAGCCAAACTTCTCGATCAGGACCTCCCCGCTGGCTCAGCGGCAAAGCCTCTGCCTGTCAATGCAGGAGACACAGGTTCAATCCCTGAGCCAGGAAGACCCCACATGCCCCGGAGCAACCAAGCCCCCGCATCACAACTACTGAGCCTATGCTCTGGGGCTCACAAACCACACCGTGGAGCCACGTGCCCCAACGCCCGAGTCCGCGCAGCCCGGAGCCCGCGCTCTGCCACGAGAGGCCACCTCAGAGAGAAGGCCCCGCGCTGCGATTCGGAAGCCACCCTGCTCTCTGCAGCTAGAGAAAAGCCCATGCGGCAACAAAGACCCAGCACAGCCAAATAAATAAAAGTTATTCTAAAAAATTCACCAACCGCCAGTGGTGTATAAGGCTGACAAGCCTAAGATCCGGCGGAGGAAGGAGAGGGAACTGACCGCTGGTGGAAGACACTGCTCGTCCCTGGGGGACCCTCCCAAGCCCATCACGTTGCCATCACAGGACTGACCGAGGGGGCACTCGGGGACACCACGGTTCAGGTGGGGCTCGTGGTCAGCCGGAGGGCAGGCTTCCCAGCCTCCCTTGAACAGACACGGGCTGTTCCCAGCTTGATTGGGCTCCAGGCAGTGGCGAGAGGGGTGAACCAAGGTTCTGTGATGCTCGAACCAGCAGCTCCCGGGGCCTCACTCGGGGCACCCGGGCAGAGCCCCAGGACGGTGTTCTGGAGCATTTAGCACTGACAGGGCCAGGACCCTGGGACCCTGAAGGCCAGCCCCGACTGGTTCAGCAGCCCAATAGGGGCTGCGGGAAGGCTGTGCCAGGGGACAGGCTGGGAAGCCACAGCTGATGAAGCAGGTCAAGCCTGGCCACCCCCAGAGCCGCCCAAGTCCAGTTGCTGCCTATGGCTGCGATCCTGGACCTGTCGCTTGAGTCCCCCACACCTCGCCTCACCCCGCCCCCTCCAAAACAGGGGTAAGAACAGTCCTGCCTTGTCCTGTGGGGAGTGGCTGGCAGAGTGAGGGGACTGTGGAGCAGCTCTTGGGAAGTCTGCGGAATGCAAATTGCAGGTACCGAAGGGGACTAAGAGCCTTGGCCTCTCTTGCCTCAACAGACCAAGCCCACGGCCCATGCTGAAACCATCTAGAAATGCAGGATGGAGTGTAACAAGCGCGGCTTAAATGCCCCGGGACCTCCAGCCTCTGAAGCCAGGAATGTGGGCCTTCATGGCCGTGAGGCAGTGGGCGGAGGTTAGTAGGGGCTGTGACCGCAAAGCTGGCCCTGAGAAGGCTTCTGGGAAAAGCAGACGCCTCCCCCAGGGAGAGGACACCTCCCCTGGATCCCTGACCCAGGCTTCCCCGGGTGGTGAACTTGCAGGCCCCCAAAGCCCTAGGCCAGGAAAAGACTAGAAAGCAATCCCTGGTTGTGTGCACCCCCCAGGCTTCCCAGGATCCCCCGATAGAGCCCTGCAGAACATAAGCGTGCCTAGTCATGTCCGACTCTTTGCGGCCCCGTGGACTGTATCCCCATCAGGCTCCTCTGTCCGTGGGATCCTCCAGGCAAGAACACTGGAGTGGGTTGCCATGCCCTCCTCCAGGGGATCTTCCCGACCCAAGGACTGAACCCACATCTCCTGCATTGCAGCGGATTCCTTACAGCTGAGCCACCTGGGAAGCCAGAACATGAGCAGACGACCTCAAATTAACAGCCCAGACGCCTTGGAGAATTACTGCAGAGCCTGAAAAATCAGTACTTTTTTTTAAGATTTAAAAGATTTTCTTAACAGCAAAAGAGCAAAGAGTTATAGGTGGTTGGAGTTGAGTCCCAGACTCAGCCACTCCTCACTCCGAGCCAGGAGGACCGAAGGTCAGGAGCCCAGCAAGGGGGGCGGCAGTCCACACTGGCCTCACTGTGGTCGCCCACCGGCCACTGGCCCGCAGGGGCACTGCGGGCTGCCTCGGGTCCCCCCGCAGCCCAGGATCCTGCCCCACTGACCCGGCCTTCCCAGGACTTTGACCATATGCTGGTAAGAGGTGTTGAGAAGCAAGGGAAAAGTTAGGAGCTCATAATTTCATCCTCTATTCTTTTTTCTCTAAAACATGTATTTCATCAAGTCCTTTAGAGAGCATTTTATTTTAGCAACCTCTGTCCTCAGTTCTGGGCAGGGCATCTGCCCTTCCATTCAGGCCCAGCTGGAGTCTCAGTTACTGCGGGACTTTCAGCCAGTCACATGACCTCGTGGGCCTCAGTCTTCTCAGCTGTAAAATGGGGACAAGGGTCAGACCTCCTCCTGGTGGTGAAGATTTGAGCTGCTGGAGCAGCTGAAAGTATAAAGCCTCTGGTCAGCTCAGTGGTGTGAACAGTAGTGATGTTATTGTCTCATCAGCACCTTCGGGGCACAGGTTTTAAATTCCCTGGCAGCTGAGTTCCTGTCCGCCCACCCCACCCTGCAGCGGGCCTGCTCCATGCACACAGGGGAGCTCAGACTGTAGTCCACCGCCAGCCTCGCCCAGGGCCACACAGGCTGTTCGCAGACAACCTCCCCCAGCCCCCAGTCTGGGCAGTCAAGGCAGTAGCTGGAAATGTTGGGGCGGTGGGTGGGACCACTGTGTGTTGAATGCCTAGTGTGTGCCAAGCATCTTACGCAAAAGATCTGAATCCTAAGAACACCCCTGTACAAGGGGACTGCCCACTGCCATTTCACAGAAGCCAAGACCTGACCCAAGACCACCACTCACGCTGGCTGTTTGCAGACCGCTGGACCCTCAGTCTCCCAGCTGCCCCCAGGCCCTGCCCTGCCCTGCCCTGCCTGCAGGTGGCCAGGCCTCCAAGTTACTGAGCAGGATCCCAGCCCAGACACCCAGCAGCGGCCCGGCCGCCACTTCTCAAAGTTTCCTGTCTCAGCAGGTTTAGATGCCTTCTTTCAAAATACCAGAAGTAATTAGACCAGATGGACTAGCTGCGTGCCAACTTCACTCCCTCTCTCACTCCTTTAAAAAAAAAAAAAATCAAGGCCGTTTTCAGTTAAATGAGAACAAAAAATGCATCCAAAACCCATAAATGAATACGGTATGTATACGGAATTTTTTTTTTTTAACACTTAGGATTTTGTAACAGCTGAGTTCTTCCTCTTCTTCTGCTCTTGGTTCCCGCCCCCTTCCTCTAAGCTGCTCTGGGCCAAGACTCAGTGCCCAGTGCCCAGTCTGCATCTGAGGAGACCAGAGATGACTTCTAGAAAGTCACGGTGCCCCAGGAGGGTGGCCGCACAAGCCTGTGGCTCCCAGGGAGACCGCCATCCCTCCCATACTGGGCTGGACGGGGCATGTGGTGATATGACCTCCTGGAGCCTCGACTATTCGGATCGGGAAAAGATACTTGAAAGGAATTGGTGGCCAGGGTAATTAAGACGGTGTGGTCCTGGGGCTAAGTGGACTGAAGAGGCAAGACGCAGCCCCCCGTGTGTCAGCTGAGAAGGGCACACGGAGCCGCCGGGAAGGATGACCTCCAGATGCGCGCCGGGCCACGTGGAAAATCCCCGAGCGGGATCCCTACCTCACGCCATCAGTGTGATCACGGCCGGTGGCGCTAACACCTAAACAGAAACGGCAAAACCGTGACGATCTCAGATGATGTGGAAACATATTCATGACTTCAAGGGAGGGCTTTCTTAAACAGGACACAGAAAGCACTTTCCACAAAGAAAAACGCAGACCTGTGACTGGTTAGGCTGCTTCCGTGGTGGCTCAGATGGTAAAGCGTCCGCCTGCAATGCGGGAGACCCAGGTTCCAAGATGCCCTGGAGAAGGAAATGGCAACCCACTCCAGTACTCTTGCCTGGAAAATTCCATGGATGGAGGAGCCTGGTAAGCTACAGTCCATGGGGTCACAGAGAGTCGGACACGACTGAGCGACTTCACTTTGCACCAAAATTAAGACCTTCTGGTCATGGCAACCCACTCCTGTATTCTTGCCTGGAGAATCACATGGGCAGAGGAGCCTGGCAGGCCATCGTCCACGGGGTCGCAGAGAGTCTGACACGACTGATGTGACTGAACACACACGGTCATCTGAAGGCACCGCTAGGAGAGGGAAGAGGCAGGTCACGGGGAGGAAATGCCACTTGAGACATTACATATGATGACGGGCTTGCCTTCCAAATAAAGAATCTCTATGAAAAAATACAAAAAGGGCAGACAACCCTATTACTTTTTTAAAGGGGCAGAAGACCTGAGCCCATCACAAAAGAAGAAAGCTAAGTGGCCAAGATTCTCAACCTCACGGGTCATCAAGGGAACGCAAGTGAAATCCACATCGTGATCCCTACCCAGCCACCAGATGGATACAACTTACAAGTCTTACAAAGACAAAGTGCTTGAAAGGTGAGACAAGTTACTGCTGACCTCTTGGCCTCCGCTGAAGAGCTGTGCAGTGGATCTGACCACTTCATTCCTAGGTGTGTGTGTGGCGGCGGCGGGGGGGACCCTCATTCAAAAGTATATCTCTCTGTGCACTAAGGTACTTGTGGGATGTTCACAGTAACGTTGTTTATAATGGGCCTATTTGTAGAAAAGATAAATAAGTCATGAAATATGCATATGATGAAATCCTACACAGCAATGAAAAAAGACCCAAGCGCAACTGCACATGATGACATGGAGGAATCTTAAAAATATAATATTGAGTGAAAAAAGCAGGTATGGTACAACACATAAGCCCATTTTTACAACATTCAAAAAACAAGCAGAACCCAACTATCTCAGGATTAGGGTGGCCAGATGATCTCCCCATTAAATTTGAATTTCAGGCAAACAATATATAGTTTTTTTAGCATAAGCACATTTTGGTGGTTCAGATGGCAAAGAATCTGCCTGCAATGCAGGAGACCTGGGTTCGTTTCGTGGGTCAGGAAGATCCCCTGGAGAAGGGCATGGCTACCCACTCCAGTATTCTTACCACAGACAGAGAAGCCTGGTGGGCTACAGTCCACGGCATCTCAAACAGTCAGACACGACAGCAAAAACACTTTCAGTTTTCACTTTCAAAATATTGGAGAGGACATACTCAGAGTAAAAAGTTACTCTCGCTCTGCCTCTGACCATCCTGCAAAGTGGGGCTGCTAATGGTGCCCTGTCATGGGGGGAAGAGCCAGGCTGGACCCATTCTTGGGCCCCCTCCCCGCAGGGGGCCAGGCACCTGATGGCCACTGTGGGCCTCCGAGTGTGTGTCTGACAAGAACTGGAACCGCTCAAGTCAGACCCACTGGTCTCCCAAGCTGAGCATCTCCGGGTGGTCGTACTTAAAGGAAAGGCCAGTCGTGATAACTATGAGTTCTCAATATCAAGGCCAGCCTGGTCCCCCTCCTGACCTCCCAAGTCCAGCACCAAAAGGACCTCCCCAAGAGCCAGCCCGTGCCTCCCTCCACTTACAGGGAATCACCAGCCTCAGGCAGAGAAATGGTGGCCCTCTAGGAAGGGAAGAGGTAGAGAGGACTCCAGGCCCAGCCCAGCATATCTCTGCTTGCATGCCCCTTGTAGCAGGCAGCTCACCACTCAGCAAAGCCACTCTGCCTCTCCTCTGGGCTCCCACCTGTGCGATAGACGTCCCACACTGGTAAGAACCGGCCTCTTGTCCCTGCTCTGCCTCCTCGGACGACACAGACTAGGTCTGCCCCTCGGCCCGGGGCAGCTTTGCCCACACACCCCAGATGCCATTGATATTAGGCTACCCAGGGCTATCAGTTTATCTGATCCCTGATCCCTGCCTGCTGGCATTATGATGCTGCTGAAGTCGCCTGTCTTCCACATGCTAGTCAATATGTTAAGGGCACAGGAAAAACAAGAGGAAAACCCGGAACATCTGAATTTAATAATAATCACCATCAGCTTTGCTGTCTGTCCCCTCCAAGCAGCCATATGCCCAGGTGGCTGGCACTTGGGGTGAGCTCACCCTGGCTCTCCCTCAACAGATAGTGGAGGGGGCGGCACACAGAACACCTCCCCTCAAATCAGGCAGAGTCAGCAGCCGGGCCACGAGGTCTTTTGGCCAGGAATACCCCCTGGGGACTTCTCAGTACCCTTCTGCCGTGTGGCTTCACCCAGGGACGGCACAGACAGCACAGCCTGTCTGAAGACACAGGCTCAGAGAGACGCGACATGCCGAGGTCAGACGCGGAGCGGGAGTCGGGGCAGTGGGGACATCCCTGCGTGTCTGGGTCCAAGGCACAAGCAGGACCGAGCACCAGCTCTGCACACACAAGTGTCCCTTCGAGGCCTTGGATGTAACGTGCCAGGTCCCCACGGACTCAGGACACCAGCTGCAGGCAGAAAGAGCACTGGGAGCCCAGGGTGAGGCCACCACCCACCGTGGCTGCCGGCAGCCTGCCTGGCAGTCCAGCCTCTGGCGTCTGCTCTCTCCCTGAGACCCTGGAAGCCACACTCCGGCCCAGTGTGCCCATGGCCCTCTGTCTGGCCCTCGCCAGGGCTGTTCCCTCTGCCTGTCACACCCTTCCCAGGCCCCCAGAGCTGCCTGTATCTATGTCTCCCGCAGGAAGCCTTCCCCAACCCCAGCTCCTAGAGCTCCTCGAGACTTTTGTTGAATCAAGGAGTTGATGGTTGTGCCTCCCACGAGCATGAAAACCCCGTGACTGCAGGAGCTGCGTGTGCCTGGCTCATGGCGTGTCCCCAGGACAAGCACTTGATAGACAGGAATGAACCGGTCAATGGGTGGTCATGAGAACGTCACTCCGATCCCCCGATCTCAGTGTCCACACGGGCCAACAAGGCAGGTGTGAAGTGCATCCTGAGGCTGTTCAGAGAACCCAGGACACACGGACAGCACGCTGTTCCACGCCTGGCGCATCTCCCATGAGGAGCAGGCCGAGAACCAAGAGGACCACCCACCGGGGGCCCTGGGCAAGCCGCATCCTCACCTGGGCCTCTACCCGCCCTTGCATTAAATGAGGTGATTGCAAGCCTGGCCCTCCCCTGGGGGCTGCTGAGGTACCAGCAGGAACACAGGTCCCTCTCTCCTGGTCTCCACCGCAGCAGTAATAAACACAACCAACCTTCAAGGCCTCACTCTGGGCGTAGCCTCCATCCGGACGGGCCCACACAGACCTCACAGCCTCCCTACAAGGGAGTTAGGATCATTTTCCTAGACAGAGGGATCAGAGAGGCTAAGGTACTTGCCCAGAGTCACACAGCGAAGAAGTGGTGATGTGCCTCAGTTTGAACAGCCCTTCCCTCACCACTCCACTGCCCAACCACGACTGTAGCTGAGAAGCCAGGGGCCTGGCGGCAGGGGCTCGCCTTCCCAGGCATGCAGGTCCCAGGGGGCTAGGGTGGCAGCGGGAAGTCAGTATTAACTCCATGACGCCGCAGAAGCAGATGCAAGCAACTGGTTCATGCAGAAACTCAGCGAACCTTTCTCAGCACAGGAGCCCACATCTCGCCTGCTCCCAGCCCCAGACAGGGCCCAAGGGAACCTGGGATTGCTGCATGGAATGCCAGCTCCCGGCCTGCATCTTGGAATGCAGATGAGATGCCCTTTAGCCCTCTGTCTGTGTCAAGGGCTGTGAACCAACAACAGCCCAAGTAGAGTCTGACAGGGCCCAGCACGTAACAGTGGCTCCTTCCCACCTCCTCCACCTACAGAAACACCAATTCAGTTCAGTTCAGTTGCTCAGTTGTCTGACTCTTTGTGACCCTGTGGACTGCAGCACGCCAGGCCTCCCTGTCCATCACCAACTCCCGGAGTTTACTCAAACACATGTCTATTGAGTCGGTGATACCATCATGGAAACATGCCTCCTTCAAATACCCCCTCCCACAGGGAGTCCTCCTGGATTTCACCAAGCCCAGTGTGAGGTCCCTTCTCTGTCCTGCAGCCCCTCCCACTCCTGCAGCCTGGGGCTGGGCCCTCCGTGGTGTGGGGTGGAGGTGTGCACCCAGCTTCGAGGGAAGGTAAGGGTGAAGGGAAAGATGCTTCTCCCGTTCAGGCCCCAGGGGACCTGCAACTAAAGGGTCCAAAGCTGCTGGTTCTGGGGCCACAAAAGCCGAAGCAAGGACCAGGGGTAGCTGGAGCAGGCCGCAGCCGGACCCCAGCAAGGCCGGCAGCAGCCTCCAGCACATGGCCTCGAGCTGGCAGAGGGGCCACAGGACTGAGTTGGCAGCCCGCCCAGGAGCCTGGGGAGCTGGCTGTCAAAGGGGTTCTTTGGAGCCCAGCTGTGGGGCTGCATCGAGCTGCTCTGGGTGGGACGGGAAGGACACAGTGATGCCTGCTGCCCGCCGGCCCTGCCTCGCTCCATCCCATGCAGTGGGCTCTGGGCAGGGGGCAGGAGGGGAAGGGGGCGCGCCACACAACAAAGAACAAGAATGTCTCTGTTCGTGGAAAGTTTGGTGCAGCCGCTCGGCTCAGCTGAACCCTCCCGGCAGCTTTACAGCCACCCTCCGCAGGTGGTGCCCGTTATTCCCATTTTGCAGAGGCGACGGAGGCAAGCAGAGGTTAAGCGACTCGCCCAGGGCCACACAGCCCATAGCAAGTGAGGCCGAGAGCTGAGCCCAGGCAGTTTGGTCCCAAAGCCATGCTGTTAACTTCTAAGGAATACAAGTTAAAAAAAAAAATGTGTCTGTCTGTGTATGGGTGTGTGGGTGTGCAGGGGAGACAGGCTGTGGGAAACCACTGAGCAAAGAGATCCAGTCCAGAGTCCCCGGTCTGACCCCTGACCCTCCGGACCCTTGACCCTCATCTCTCCGCCTCCCCACCTGCACCTCACGCTCCGGTCCTCCCCTCCCCTCCAGGCCTCTGCTCACTCTGGTTCCTCCTGCGACAGCCACCTCCTTCTGCTTAAACACACTTCCCCTCCTGGTCTGAGCTCTCACAGCCTGACTCAGCCACCTCCTCTCTCGGCCTTGGTCCCGAGCTCATCACACCTCTGAGTGCCACATCAGACCTTGTCTGGGACCCCACGGGCTCCCAGGAGGGTTTGTGGAGACCCCGTACATGATGAGGACAGGGGAGGTGACTGCAGACACCTCCAGGGGCTCAAGGACAGCCTGGCATCTCACCCCTGCCCCACAAGGGAGCCTTGGCAGGGTGGGGCCATGTCCTAAACCCACCCGCAGCATCCAGGCAGCAGGGGGTCACCTGCCGCATCAGCCAGGGCAGCCCAGGCTTCCTGGCTACTCTGAGTTGGCAGCTGTTTTCCCTGAAGTCTCTGCACCCAGACAGACCCCGTGCCCCCAGATTGTCCCATCAGCTCCCTAAGTGCGCTGCTCTGGCTGATGGCACAGCCTCAGGCCCTGTCCCCCTCCATGCCTGGGAATGCCCCTCTCCTCCCGTGGGGCTCTGGTCACCCCACCCCCTCCAGGGATCCCTCCACGATCAAGCCAATCTTTCAAGCCCCTGAGGTCTCTCCTTCCTGTGTATCCTCCTCCGCCTGCCAGTACTTGGCATCTTGTGGCCACTGCCAGCTGGGCCTCTAAGGGCCAGTCAGTCTATCCACCTGTAGACCCAGGACAATAAAGGAGTCCTCACAGGGGTCAAGTTAGAAACAATTCTTACGAAGACTTAAGCCCAGGACCCAGCTTACTGTAATCAGTCAGGCATGATTTATTGCCATCCTCATCATTATCGTAATCTTAACACCATCATCATCACCACAATCATCATCACCATCACCTTCACCATCATCACCATCATCACCTTCACCACCACCATCAGCACTATCACCATCATTACCATCATCACTTTCACCATCACCACCACCATCATCACCTTCACCATCGCCATCATCACCATCACCATCATTACCGTCATCACCACCATCACCATCACCATCATGGCCACCATCGCTACCACTCAGGTTACTATGGACACACTGACCATCACGGAGACCAGTCATGACCTCTTCTCACCCTGATGCCCACTGAGCTGGGTGAGCCTAGGGATAAGGCCTGATTGCTCTGTGTCTCCAACAGGGAACAAAGTCTCGATGCATGCTTGTGATCTAAACAACTGTTGTCCCCAGTACAGTAAACCAGGTGTTTGGCCCTCCATGGGAAGTCCGACTGCGTCTTCTCAGTCTGGCTAATCAGTCATCACTCCCACCCAAGCATCTTCTGTGTGTCAGAGGGACAGACAATAGGGAGATTCCTGGCGTATAGGATGACGGTTAAAAGCAGGGATTCTGGAACCACCTGCCTGGGTTTAATCTCAGCTCTGCCCATTCCTAGCTGTGTGACCTTCAGCAAGACCCTCACCCTCTCTGTGCCTCAGTTTCCTCACCTGGAAAATGAGGATAATAGTACTGTCTAAATGTGAGGATAGCATATTTAATTATCTGTCAGATATGGGGAAACCAAGGCTCAGAGAGTGGCAGTGACCTGCCCAGGGTCACATGGCGTGAGGGGACAGCTGGCCTCAAGTCTCTCCGTGGTTTCTCCCAGGCCCACCTCCCTCTGAGCACTCAGCTTCAGCTCCACCATCCCCCCCAACCCTCGCATAGCTTCACCGTCGCCAGCGGTCAGGACGGCGTCCGGCACACTCACCACGGGGAGCCGTAGATCCGGAAGCCCCGCACGGTGACCTCCGAGTCCTGCAGGTAGATGCAGTTGGTCAGCAGTGACTGCACATTCTCGTAGTTCTCGGGCTTCAGCTTCGACACAGATGGGAAGTAGTAGAAGTCCTGCTTGATGAGGTCGGCCATGAACTCCTGGTCGAAGGTCAGCTCGTGGTTGCCGGCGATCACAATCTTGTACTCGTAGGGCAGGCTGCCTGCAGGGCCGACCCAGACACAGACAGACAGACAGACAGACAGACACACACACACACACACACACACACAGGGCACCGCTGTTGGCTTTCGGAGGCGACAGGGCAGTTGGGGGAAGGGGGCAGGCAAGAGCCCCCGGGAGCCCTGGCAGAGGTGACCCTCCCTCCAGACAGGTGCCCTCTGATCACCAACCTTGAGGTCTCCCTGCCCCCGTTTCTGCTGGGTGGCCCGCTGAAGCCCCCCTGGACACCAGCGGGAGGGGGCTGGGCAGCTTCCTGCTGGGCCTCTGAGCTGCAGGGGCCCCGCCTCATTCTCAGGACTTCCCCGCCTCTGGTTCTTCTATCCACAGCAATTCCATCAGGGAAGGAGACCCTGCTCCCAGGTCCCCAGCCCTGCCTCCCCGCCTCCCCATCTCAGGCCCCTTCACCTGGGGGCTGCAGAGTGAGTGGTTCTCCTGACGCTTGGTCTGTTCATCACTGCCTCACCAGTCACCCCGCTCCCCGCCCTGCACAGCATGTGGGATCTTGGTTCCCAGACCAGGGACTGAACCCACGCCCCCTGAACTGGAAGGCAGAGTCTTAGCCACTGGATGGCCAGGGAAGTCCCAGACCTGTTTACAGGTTGGAGAAAAATAGCATTCCCTCCTCTCTGCTGTTCGTCAACCCAGGGAGGTCGTCCAGTGACAGGTGGCTCAAGGGTTGACAGCTGGGGCTCAGACACCAATGAGCCATATGACTTAAGCACCTCTGTTTACCGGCACTCTGCTTCCTCACCGGTAACATGGGAAGAAAAATGTCTACCTCGCAAGACTGTTCTGGGATCAGGCAAGCCAATGAATGGAAACGCAAAAAGGCTTTTGAGGTTCAAAAAGGTGTCAGCTTCCCTGGGCCAGAGTTTGCCAGCTAGAAGCCTGCAGGCCAGCCCTGCCCAATGACATATTGTTTGGCAAAAAAAAAAAAAACTTTCTCGTCTTTTTAAAATTTCAATGTGTTGCCAACGTTAAAAATTAGAGAAACTCCCAGTAAAACGTCATTCTTTCTGTTTTCTGGAAATCAATCCATCTTAAATCTCACAATCTTGGCCCAGGCAAGTGCTAGGCACCTGTGCCTCCTTCAGGCTAGAAGCAGAGGTCAGTCTGGCGCAGTCCCAGCCTGTCTCTACCACTGACACCCCAGCCCGCTTCACTCACTTTAAGGCACTGCGGTTTATGGCCCGGGCCACAGTCCCTGGAGACACGAAGGGAACAGACGTGGCCCCTGCCCCTCGGTGTTGCCAACCAGACCACGGCGCTGAGCTCTGCAAGGCCCCCCTGCCTCCCGCCTCACACACCCTCCTATCTGTCATCCTGGCCTGGCCCAGGGGTGCTGAGCAGTCTGCTTGTTCCCCTCACAGGAGAGCTTCGGGGGCAGACAGGAGATATGTGGGCTTCACCCATCTCCAGTCCAAGCAGGTCCCAGCAGAAATCTGGAAAGCAAACGCCCCACTAGGACTCCAGGTGACAGGGTGCAGAGATCCCCCCCACCTCCAGTGATGCTCAGGCTGCCGGTGGGGAGGGGAGAGGGCCTGAGGGCATCACAGAGAGAAACCTGCCATTTCCTGGACCTCGCTGTCGGGCCAGCTGCCCTTGGTAACAGTCTGGGTGCTTCCAAGGCGGGCCCAGTGACCTCTGGCCTCGTAACTGGGGAACAAGTTTCCCACGTCAGGGGCCTGAGGTCCCACAGCAGGTGAGCAGGGTAAGTGATGCTAGGAGCTGGTCCAGCTGACCCCACACCTCTGGGTCAGCAGCTCAGAGTCTTTCAAGGCCATCAGGCTAGGTCCTCACCACGCTGGAGTCACGGCTGGTGCGGCGGCCATCACGCCTGCCTTCCGGCGCTGGTTCTCTGCGTTTCCACTTCACATCACCCATCCGTCCCACCCCAAGTGCCTCCTTGCACTAATTTATGTCATGTCTCTGACTGGGGGTGTTACTAAAACAAATTAGCAAATTACTCCAACCGTACAGTTTCATTTATTTCCGCAGCTCCTGACTACCAGGGACTGGGGAGTGGGCAGGAGACGGTTGGCTCTCTCCAGCTCCTCCCGCCTCGGATCAGAGGAGGTGACTGAGGCTTCTTCCCTCCCAGGGGAGGACGCGCTCCTTTACACAAAGCCAGGCGGGGGCAGGAGCCCCAAGAAGCCGTCATGGACACCCTTGAATACCTTCCGGTTGCTCCAAACAGTGGGTGCCGCGCAGCCTGAAGGCAGGGGCCTCGTCCGTGTGTGAACACAGGGACCTCCCAGCAGCACGTCCTCCTGAGCTGGAGGTCCAGCCCTAAGCACATCTGTCCAGATGTGGCCACTTGGACTTGGCAACTCACCGGCTATTTAACCTTCAAAGACACTTAAGCTACTACCCCCATCTTAGAACTGGGAAAACAGAGGCTCAGAAAGGTTACCCAAATCAGTAATTAAGTGATACACAAGCACAGAGGTTACTGGACATTTAGTCTTTGTAGCTTGGCCTCATCAAATCACCCTGAATCGGCACCACCACGCTACACTGCTTCTCAGCGGGGAGACAGATCACTAGGAGGATGGATGATGGATGGGTGGTGAGTGAGTGGACGGTGGGCAAAGATGAATGGATTACGGACAGATGGAGGCATTTATAAATCAGTCCACCCATTGTGAGATAGCTCTGTCTCCTTTATACCAACTGATCTCTACCTGGATCCCGCCCTTCCTCCAAATTTTTCCTCCAACTGTCCTGGCGTGGCTTGTTTTTCGGGCACACAGAACAGCCTCTAGGAGGACACGCAGGCTGAGGTGGGGCCTCGAAAGGCAGGACGTTCAGGAAGAGCGGCTTGGGGACCTGAGGGTCTGCTCCGCTCCTGGGCCAGGTGCGCCTCGCTGGGTGGGCCAGGGGGTGGTCACCCAGCCTCAGGTCTGGGAGAAGCAGCAAGTCCTTATGGAAACCAGCCCTCCTCCCGGCTTTTCAGAGCTGGTGAGCATTGTTATGCATTTGTATTCTACGTGGTAACGTTCAACCCATCTTTCCAAAATGCTTCCTTTCTTGTCAGCCAGCTCACTTGAGATCTTGGCATTTGCTGATCATGGCTTTGTGGGTGGTGAAAAAAAGACCCATCAGGTATACATCAGCAGAGCACTGGAAGATGACCACATGGTTCTAACTTTTCACTGGTCATCTATGTCCAAGTAGACACGCACCCACACGTGCAGTGCACACAGCAGTGAGTGCGTGCAGGGTTCAGGGCAGAGAGGGATGCGAACAAAATCCACTACTTGCACTTCCAAGATTAATCTTCCTCCAAAAGGTTACAATTCTTTCTCACTAACACTTCCCCATCCCATTTAACAGAAAATGCTGCCTTCCAACTGCATAATCTGTTAAATTCAACAAGATACGTGCAAGCTTCTCCATAATCTACGCTGTTCTCGGAGCAGCGTATGGAGCCTGGCAGGGTTTTAGTGTCTCTGAATGCAGCGGCAATCAGACAAATACCCCCTTACGGCTCCCCTGCCCGCCCATCCCCGGCTCGCAGAAAACAGCAGAGGGGACTGGAATAAAGAGACAGCGTTAACAATCTCTGATTGCATTTTTAGTGCGTCTTTGACAGTTCTGTGTTTAAACACTTGCCGATGTCTGGGAGAGTCACGTGAGCAGACTTCTTGGGATGGCACACGGTCTAGAGTAACTCTGGAACACGGAGCCAGCCTCGAGCCCCATGGAGGCTGCAGGTGGCTTGGGTACCCGCATGCTACTGCCATGCACGTGTGGAGGTCACGAGCCGGCGACGCAAGAAGGGAATTCTGAGTGCAGCAGGAGCAGGCAGGGGAGGCTGAAGACGGGAGCCTGGGACAAGGGCAGGGCTGAGCGACGCCACACACCGCAGAGGCTGTGTTCCCCCAGACGCCGGTTCCTGCAGCTCTGCGCCGGGCGCTGTGGTCAGCAATTCACACTCGATGCCTCTAGGCACCCTTAGAAAGCCAAGCTGGACCCCACCTCCGCCTCCGGGCTATCTGCCCTGGAGGGAAAACCATCACTTCTCTGAGTCCCAGCATCCTCACGCATAAAGGTGGAATGTTCAGGGCTCCTCACAGAGTTCTTAGAAAAATCAAGCTGGGGAAGACACGTAAAGCCCTTGCATTGTACTTAAATGGCGGTTTGTTTTAATCAAGTGTGATAAGACTCGCAGACTTGGAAATGACTGTCCTGAGGAGGAAGGCAAGGAGGTGGAGGATGAGCTAGTGAATAAACGGGTGGGCTCTGGGGAAGAGGGCTGATCCTCGATGTCTGTCCCCGGGCCCTGGGGTGACCAGGACAGCATATAAGAACCTCGGAGAGGACATGGCTGGGGATTGGGGGGTGGGGGTGGAAAACTCTGGATCGGCTGGTTTGCTTGTGAAAGGTGTGCTCGACCCGAGTCCTTACTCTTCTCGGCAATGCATTATTAACTCTGGTGGGCTAGTCTCACCAGGGTCAGCCAGCCTCCAAGATGCCAAGTCAGAATTCAGAATACTTAATGCAGGATTTATACAACCCAGATGGCAGCTGTCATCATCGTCTTAAGGGCTGGAAGAAGGATGAAATTCCATGCTCTACCAGGAAATCCAGCATTTTCAGGGCTTCCCTGGTAGCTCAGAGAGTAAAAAATTTGCTTGCAACACAGGAGACCCAGGTTCAATCCCTAGGTTGGGAAGATTCCCTGGAGAAGGGAATGGCTACCCACTCAGTATTCTGGCCTGGAGATTTCCATGGACAGAGGAGCCTGGTGGGCTACAGTCCATGGGGTTGCAAAGAGTTGGACACGACTGAGCGACTCACACTTTCACTGTCACTCTTTCAGCAGGAAATCCAGAGATGGGAGCTGGGAGGATGGAGATGAGAAAACAGACCTAAGGAAGTTAGGTCACTTGCCTGGGGTCACAGTGTGACACTGGAATCCAGACTGCCAGGTCACACCTGGGTGTTCAGACCCCCACTGTGGGACAGACAGTCCTGGGAGGGTGGCCCCTCTGCCAAGCTGCAGGCTGGCCCGCTCGGGCCCCGTGTGGGAAGCTCTGGATTTACAACCCAACACGAGTGCCCATATTTAAAAGGCAAGTGCCATTTTTCTTCTGTTTCCTCCTAATAGCCAAAATGTTTAACTTTCAAACATTTGTTTTTCCTGGGAAATGTTTTAAAACCAGGAACATTCAGTCCTCATCTTCTATTTAAATGCTCGTTTCAATCACTACGGCAGACCACGTCTGACTTGAGGCTGATAAGGACAGTTGAAACTGTGTGCTTTCTCCCCAAAATTAGGTGTTTCGTAGCCAGAAAGATTTTGTGGGAACCTCCCCAGAAGTCACTGCTTGCCAGAACACACAACACTCCCCCCCACCGCAAACACTTCACAAAAGGCTCCTTGAGACCTTCGCCAGGGGCCCAGCCGGTGACCCTGTATGTAGCCGGTCTGCAGAACTCAAAGCTATGGCGCCCCCTCCAGGCCAGGCCCCATTGGTGCCATGACCGCAGCTTCCCGCAGCACGACACATCATGCACTTCTGAGCTGGCTAAGGCTTCCTGACATTTGCTCATGCTGTTCCACCCACCTAGGACTCCCTTCCTGCCTTCTTCCTGAGCCAACTCCAATGTAACTCACCCTTCACCAGCAAGTGCCACCTCCTCCAGGCTGTCTTCCACGATCACCTCTTGCACCCAGCCCTGCCCAGCCTGCGCTCTCGCCATCAGCTGCTTTGTCCACGTCCCCCATCGGCCAGACGTCCTGACACTGGAACCCACCCGCTTCCTCTCTGCAGCCAGCACGGGACTGGCTACACGGGGAGGCGCTCATAAATGTTCCCTGAAGCCCATGAAGGCCTGAGGATGCAGGGTGGATGCTGAGGTCACTGACCCACCACAGAAGGTTCTGGAAGGACCATCACCGAGATGTTGACCAGCATATCAGGTGGCAGACCCCACACTGTCATATCTTTCACTCCCTCAACAGACGTCAGTGGAGCACGAGGCTTGTGTGCAGGGCTGGTACCCAGAGGTGCTGGGAAGAGCCTGGGCTGGAGGCTGGGAGGCCTGGGCTTAGCCTCACCTCTGATACCACCTCCCCGGACCCAGGTGAGGCCTCCCCTGCTCAGGCCTCAGTTTCCCCATCGGTCCCACAAGGAGGGACGCCGAGGTCCTGACCTCTTTTCAGCTTCCTAAGACCTTCCAGGTGATTCTGGGGCGGGGGCCCCAAGGCAGGTGCTGATAGTGTCAAGCAGAAAGGCTCACACAGGGCAGATGTTCTGAACACCCACGTCTGCCTGCTTGTTGCTGACAGCCTGTGAAGTCAATGGCAAAGGAATAAAAAGGTATGACTCTCGCACGAGAAGCAGAACAAGCTATGGCCAGAGCCCCAGGCAGCTTGGGGACCCGGGCTCAGGTGCACAGTCTGACCTAGAACATCTGGGAGCAGGTAGGCCCAGAACCCCCCATCAGTCCCGTCACCATGCCCTTCACCCCCTAACCTCTGCACAAAAGAGGGCATTTACTCTCAAGAAAAACAATGGCTCCACAGAGACCCACTTAGAGACCACCGGGCCTGAGGGAGGGTGGGCAGTGAGGCCAGAGCCTGAAGAGCAGGAAGATGATGTGGAAGAATGAATACGGTGGCCGTGGAGGCCCCAGGCCCCTTCCCCGACACGCTCTCCAGCTCTGGAAGCCAGCCTTGCAAACTGGGGAACTAATCTCTGGGGGAAAAGACATGTCCAAGAGGAAAACCTACAGACAGCATCAGGGTCTCCCTGAAGAGACGGCCAGGGCTATCGTGGTACATTCCCCCTCCAAGCACACACTCAAGTATACACACAGCTTGTCAACAGCTTTGGGACTTCCCTGGTGGTCCAGTGGCTGAGACTCGGTGCTCCCAATGCAGGGGGCCTGGGTTTGATCCCTGCTCAGGAAACTAAGATCCCACATGCTGCAACTAAAGACCCCACATGCCGATCGAAGATCAAAGATCCTGCGATTGAGACCCGGTGCAGCCAAATAAACAAATATTTTTTAAAAAACAGCTTTCAAGTGTCTGGTTCTTAAACACAACATATAGGGTCATCAGACCTCAGAGAAAAGCCTCCAAGCTGAAAACGGGCAGAGACACAAATAAGAAGAAAGGAAATTGGAGAAAATGGGGTTGATGCAGGGGAAAAAAAATATATATATATATATATATATAAAATAGTTATCACCATTGGTGAGATGATAGAAGACATTGCATCCATGAAATTCTAGCAGGGCTCTCTTAACAAAAGAAATTAAACCATGCCAGAATATTTTCATTTTGGTTAAAGAGTAGAAGATGTAGTTGAGGAAATCTCCCTGAGACTGAAACAAAATAACAATGAAGTGAGACAAAAATCAGAGAATCAAAACCAAGGATCCCACATGTGAATACTATGAAAGAGAAGTCAGGAAAACAAAAAAAGAAGGGTGGGAAATTTTGTAAAAAATCCACAGGATTAAAGACAATATTTGCTCCATTTAAAGGGTTACCACAATAACGAATAAAAACCACTCACATCTGAGACACACTGTCCAGAAACAAAACAGGTCATATACAAAGGATGAGATGTTCAATAGTTACAAAGGAAACTTAAAGAAAATGGAGCAACGCCTTTCATATTCTGAGGGAAAATGATCTGCTATCTACAATTCTATCAATTACAATGAAGGAAAAATACTTTTCCTGACATACCATTTGGCCAGACATTTATCTCCAGCACATTCTTTCTCAGAAAGCTACTGAAGCATGTGCTCCATCAGAATGAGGGAGTAAACTAAAAGAAAGGAAGTCATGGGACCTCAGGACCAGGGGCTCCAAGACAGAAGGAAGGCAAACGGAAATGGTGAAGGGCGATCCCAGGATGGCGAGTGTGCAGAGGCCTGGGCTGCAGCTAATCCAAACTGGGACAGGGGTCAGAAGCTCAGGAAGTACAAGAAAAATGAGCCAACAGATGGTCCAGCCCAGCTCACCACACTGCTGAGAGGCATTTAAGACCCTGCAGAAGATAGGGATGAACCACGATGGGTACATGGAAAAACAAGCAAACAAACCAGTTAATTGCTTTACGAAAAACAATAGGTTACATGGTGAATATTCAACCAAAAATTGTGATGGGACTGTAGAAAAAGGATCAGAGATGTCTATATATGGATAGAGAGACTAAGTCTCTAAGTTTTCACTATAAGACATTAAAAAAGAATCTCTAAAATTGAAAAATAGGAAAAAAAAATAAAATTGAAAAATAGAACGCAGCAATATGAGGTTGTTACTTAGAGACACCGTGGTAATAAAGCAGCAGCTACCCAATATGCATAGGGAATAGAAATCACTAGGGAGAGGACTGCTGGCTTCACCATAAGCCTTGTAGCTGTTGACTCACTGTGCAGATGCATTACCTTAACAGGTGGCACCACGGTAAAGAATCTGCCTGCCAAGGCAGGAGACGCAGGAGACACCAGTTCGATCCTGGGCCGGGAAGATCCCCTAGCAACCCACTCCAGTATTCTTGCCTGGAGAATCCCACGGACAGAGGAACCTGGCGGACTATAGTCCAAGGGGTTGCAAAGAGTCGAATGTGACTGAGCAACAATAGGGAAATAAATAAAATTGCAATGAAATTAAATGAAGGCATCAGAGGCCAGGCACTCCTCACCTGCCTCCTATCTCTGCCCAGGGCAGCCTGATCTCTCACTTGTTCTACCTGCTGCTCAAAATCTAGAACCAAATCAAACGAGGCCACAGTTGAGGCTGGTGGAAGACAGAACAGGCAGAAAACCCGAACTGGATGATTCCTCTGAGATTCTGAGGGTATAAGTGTTAGGATGTCTGGCAATAAGGTTCAAAGGCAGATGATCCAGCCAAGCAGCTCCTCACCTGGCAGGTCCGACAGCCACAAGTGACACCACAGGTGTCACCTGCTGAGAACATGAGACAGGCTCTCCGTGCCCCACATCTAACCCTCACAACAGCCCCACAAGATGGGCAGTAGATTGGCGGATGAAGAAACTGGGGCTCAGTTAGGTTAAAGAAGTGCTAAATGGGCAAGCACAGAAGTGGGAACCTGAACCCTGATCCATCTGTAGCTGAAGCCACGATTTCCCCATTTCTGTCACAATCACCCAGACATATTATATACACCAAAGTTTTTGCATTAAAAATTTCTCAAAAAAAAAGAAAAAATGGTGCCATACACTTAAGTCCTTACAAAGCCTCCTGCTATGAGGAGCTCTCAATGACTTTATTTTAAACAACATAATATTTTCAAGATATCTTGTGGCTTTGTAAACAAACCTTTAAGACCATTTTGAAAAGCAATACAGATTTTAGAGCAAATTAAACAAATTCAGCAAAGGTGCAGGATACAAAAACAATGGGCAAGACAATCAGTTGCATTTTTAAACACTAACAATAAACAATCTGAAAAGGATATTAAGAAAACAACCCTATTTGCAATAGCATCATAAAGAATAAAATACATAAAAGTAAATTTAACCAAGGAGGTAGAAGATCTGTATGTAAAAACTCCAAAATGTCTGCTAAGAGACTGAAGAAGACACCAATAAGTGGAAAGATATCCTGTGCCCATGAATTGGAAGACTTCATATTATTAATACACCAATACTGCCCAAAATGATCTACAGATTCAATGGAATTACTACCAAAATTTCAATGATGTTTCTTTTAGAAACAGAAAATCCATCCTAAAATTCACATGGAATCTCAAGTGTCCCTAAATAGCCAAAGAAATCTCAAAAAAGAAAAAACCAAGTTGAAAGTCTCTTACTTCCTGACTTCAGAACTGACTACAAAGCTACAGTAAATAAAACAGTATGGTACTGGCATAAATGCAAACACACAGATCAATGCAATAGAATAGAGTCCAGAGATAAATATATATGGTCAAGTTATTTTTTACAAAGAAACTAAGATCATTCAATGGGGAAAGGATAGACTTCAACAAATGGTGCTGGGAAAACTGAATATCCACATGTCAAAGAATGAAGCTAGCCACTTAATCCATGCTTCCTAAGTCATTTTAGTCATGTCTAACTTTTTGTGACCCCCTGGACTGTAGCTCACCAGGCTTCTCTGTCCATGGGATTCTCCAGGCAAGAACACTGGAAACGGCTGCCAGTCCCTCCTCCAGGGGATCTTCCCGACCCAGGGATCAAACCCTCATCTCTTGTGTTTCCTGCGTTGGCAGGTGGGTCCTCTACCACTAGCGCCACCTCAGAAGCCCCAGCCCCTTAATACCATATGCAAAAATTAACTCAAAATGGAATGAAGATCTAGAGGTAAGAGTGAAAGCCATAATACTTTTAAAAGAAACCATAGGAGGAAAGCTTCCTGACATTGGATTTGGCAATGATTTCTTGGACATGACACCAAAAGCATAGGCAACAAAAGAAAAAATAAATCAAAATGTAAAACTTCTGCACATCAAAGATACCACCAGCAGAGTGAAAGGCAACCCAAAGAATGGGGAAAATATATTTGCAAATCAGATTATTAGGGAAATGAACACAGAACTATGAGATGATAACCTCACATACATCAGAAAGGTTACTATCAGAAAAACAGAAAACAACAAAAGCTGCTGAAGATATGGAGAAATAACAGCCCTTGGGCACTGTTGGTGGAAGAATAAAATCAAATAGCCACTATTGTACAGAAAGTTCTCAAAGAATTTAAAACAGAACTAGCATATGATCCAGCAATTCCATTTCTGAGTACATAACATAACAAATTGGAAGCAGAGGGACAAATGGGCATTTGTACATTCATATTCACAACAGCCAGAACGTGGGACCAACTCAAGCGTCCGTCAGCAGATAAATGGACAAATACAATGTGGCCTATCCATGCAATGGAATAGAATTCAATCTTTAAAGTGGAGGAAATTTTGACTCCATGCTACAACATGGGTGAATCTTAAGGATATTATGTTCAGTGAAATAAGCCAATCAAAAGAGAACAAAAACTGTATGATTCTACATGTAGGAGATCTTTGTAGTCAGATTAACAGAAACAAAATAATGGTGGATACCAGATGCTGGAGGAGGTAGTGTTTCATGGATACAGGGTCTCAGTTTAGGGAGCATAAGAGATCAGGAGACAGACAGTATGATGGCTCCATGACAGTATGAACGAAGTACATGCCACTGAACTGTACAGTTGAAAAAGGTTACAGTGGTAAATGTTATGTATATTTAATCACAAAAAACTTTTAAAATAATCTTAGAAGCGAACTGAGCGCCTTGAATCCCAGGTAGAGCCTTAGGTTCCTAGAACTCTGAGAGCCCTTGAATCTTAGAACCCTGGTGGCCAATCATTCTGACCTTGGAAGTGAACAATCCTAGAAGTTTGGAAGTCATCAGCGTTTCAAGGTGGAAAGGGACTGAGTGGCCGTCTAAAGACCCCCTTACCCTCCCCACTTTATCAAAAAGCCCTAATTGAGGAGTTCCAGGCCAGGAAGTCTATACTTGCTTCTACCCTTCCAAAAAATTCCCAGCATGGATTTCACCTGGGATCTGACCACCCTGGATGAAAGGCAAGGATACAGGGCAGAGACCTGACCCTCATGTTACTGAACAAACATTTTCCAAAAGGTTCTTCTGATGCCTTCTGACACCTACAGATAAACCATTTAAAGGGGGAAAATTGATCCAAAACAATCTTCTTTGCAGTAGCAGCTGAAGTAATTATTTGAAAATGATGAAGACAAAAGATTCCTATTTTTAAAATACTTCTTAGTGAAACCAAGTGTTTTAAAGCGATGTTGAAGCTGAAACTCCAATACTTTGGCCACCTGATGCGGAGAGCTGACTCATTGGAAAAGACCCTGATGCTGGGAAAGATTGAGGGCAGCAGCAGAAGGGGACAACAGAGGATGAGATGGTTGGATGGCATCACCGACACAATGGACATGGGTTTGGGTGGACTCCGGGAGTTGGTGATGGACAGGGAGGTCTGGCGTGCTGCGGTTCATGAAGTCGGAAAGAGCTGGACATGACTGAGCGACTGAACTGAACTGAAACATTTTGAAGATTAAGATACAGGAGAGTAAAATCCTCTCACCACCTTTGTGCATGCTTTCCTTCATTCCACAGTCACTCTCCTTGGTCGTAATAAGTGCTGGACCCTCTGTGCTGGGAGCTGGGGACAGAGCAGTTCCCCCCTCCCCAGCCCCTTCTCCCATAATCTAGTGTGGGAAAGACACAGGCAAGCAATTTGGGATCTGTAATGGGAGTGGTGGTCTTCCCAGGTGGCGCTCGTGGTAAAGAACCTGCCTACCAATGCAGAAGATGTAAGAGACCTGGGTTCAATCCCTGGGTCAGGAAGAACCCCTGGAGAAGGAAATGGCAACCCACTCCAGTATTCTTGCCTGGAGAATCCCATGGACAGAGGAGCCTGGTGGGCTAAGCCCATAGGGGCGCAATGAATCAGACATGACTGAAGCGACTGATCACACACGCGTGCATTCAGTGGGGGTGGTACCAAGTCCTAGGGAACCATACACAGCAGTGAGTTTTCCTTTCCCCCATCAGAAGGGAGGGAGGCGCTTCAAAGGCGAATGAGAGCAGGATCAGAGAAATAGGAGCTCTCCAGGCAGACGAAGCTGGGAGGGGCCTCCAGGAAGACTACGCCCCACAAGCAAAGGCACGGAGGTGGGAAAACCCACCTGCCAGGTATTCGGCAACTGCCTAAAAACCCAGGACAAATGAGGATGTGAGAGGGGGCAGGCCTGGGAAGGGACAGATCGGGGTCACAGCAGGAGGGGACGCCCGCGGCTACCCAGGAAGGTCTGGACTTTACCCGGGACACAGCAGGGAGCCAACAAAGAGTGTTAAGGGGAGAGGGGTTCCGGTTGGATCGATGAACAAAAAACTTCTTTCAAACACCAGTATGACAAACGCTAGTCTGAAAAGTGACTATTTGGAGCGGCTGGGACGCCACCAGAGAAAGCCCCACTTTGTCAGCTCCACGCTTCCCCTTCAGTGTCATGGCTGTCAAACCAGCCCCGAATTAGCTCCAAACGGCCTTCCCAGAGCGCTCAGATCTTCATTTGCATCGTGCACACTTGGAAAGGTGTGAAATCCCTTCTTCTTAAGAGAAATCAAAAAAACAAACTTATACACTTTTTAAAAACTGATTTTCTTTAAAGCAAATTCTATAGAACTAAATCCTAGCTTTTACACATCTGATATCTTTTTAGAAGGAAGGCCGAGAACTTCCCCGGTGGTCTAGTGACTGACTCCATGCTCTCAGTGCAGGGCGTGTGGGTTCCGTTCCTGGTCAGGAAACTAGAGCTCATATTCCACAGCTAAGACCTGACACAGCCAGATAAATAGATATATAATAACATTTTAAAAAGGAAGGCATCCTTGCCTGATATTAGCAATAGTAATTAAAACTCCCATAGGGGAGTTTGGGGGAGAATGGATACATGTATATTCATGGCTGAGTCCCTTCACTATTCACCTGAAGCTATCACAACATTGTCTGTTAATGGAGAAAAAAATGTGAATGAACACTGTATGGGTAAGAGATTACATCTGGTCCATCATTTAAAACAAAACGAAACAAAAAAAAGCTCGCATCAACTGGGTATCTGATTTTTGCCAGGCACTTTAGATGCATTCACAAAACAGCCACAACAAAAACAGTGGCAGCATTTATTATTATGTGAGTAGCTCTCAGGTCAGGCCCTGTGTTGAGCCCAGATCAGTCCCTGCCTCACAGAACCTTCCCAGCATCAGTCCCATTTTACAGATGAGAAAACTGAGGCTCGGGAAGAAGACATAATATGCTGAAAGCCAGGTGGCTTGGAAGAATGGAGCCACAATCCAAACTCAAGGGGGTCTCTCCAGATGCACATGCTTAAACAGGATCCCGCCTGCAGTGTCTTATTCAATCCTCACAACAGCCTAAAAAGAAATGTGTGTTAGCCCCACATGGCAGATGAATAAGCTGAGGCCCAAGAGAGTAATCACTTTCTCAATATTCCCCAGCAGGCATATGGCCGAGCAGGGTGGGGTAGGCAGTCCTGCCCACTCCAAAGCCTGCATTCTCTCCACTGTCTCTTCTCTCACTTCTGGATTTATAAATAATTTAATTTATAAATAATAAGTAACAATATTTAGTGCCTACTGGGAGGCTGGTGCTGTCCATGGTGCTGAAGATGCAACATGACTGAGACAGACAGCACAATCCCTGCCTTTGAGGAGTGAACCTTCCTGGGAATCAGCAATAAAGGAACAAAGAATTAGGTACTCAGTCAGGTGGGGATAACAGATATGGGAAGAAATAAAGCCAGGTGAGAGGGACAGGGCACACTGGGATGGTGGGGGGTGGATCATGTAAGGCCATCCAGAAGGGCTCTCTGGGAAGGTGGCCCCTGACAGCCAAGACCTGGGTGACTCCCAGGAAACTACATTCCTACAACAGGTCTCCACCTTCTCATCTGTAAAGTGGGGATGACATTACTCAGGACCCAGGCTGTTTGTTTCAAGGGAGAAGCGAGCAAACAACATGAACGCACCTTTAAACTGTAAAGTGCCGGCCAGAAAAAACTCATTGTTCGGCCCTCATGCAACCTGTATACAACGCTTTGTAGCAAAATGCGGCTTTCACATATGAAACACAGAGTGTTGAACCTTCATGTGTCCTGCCAGCAACTTAAATATGACTTTGTGAATTGGTTCTGATGCTATAAAGTGTTACTTCTAACCACAAATTCTAAAACAAACTTGGATAGGAGGAATCTGCTAATAGAAAGGGCATGGATTTTCTGAATATACAAGGTCACCTTGAAAGTGAAAGTGGTAGGCATTCAGTGCGACTCTTTGCGACCCCATGGACTGTAGCCCCTGGGACTCTTCTGTCCATGGAATTTTCCAGGCAAGAATAGTGGAGTGGATAGCCATTCCCTTCTCCAGGGGATCTTCCTGACCCAGGGATCAAACCTGAGTCTCTTGCATTGCAGGCAGATTCTTTACTGTTTGAGCCACCAGGTATTAAGAAAAGAATTTTAAAGTTGTAAAAGAGCCTAGGCCTTGGGTCAGAAATCTTGATTCCAGTTTTATTCAGTATACAATCTCGGGCAAGCTCTCTGCCTCTCTGAGCTCAGTTCTTTCATCCATAGAGACAGTAACAGCAGGCTCTTCAAGGGGTGGTCTTGTCCCTACAGTAGCCATTAACCCCCCGTGGCTATTTAATTTAAATTAATTGCAATGAAATGAAACACAAGAGTCAGTTTCTCAGCCACACTAGCCACCATTCAAGTGCTCAGTATCCCCAAGAGCCAGGTGGCTGCAGCACTGGACAGCTCAGGCTCTGGCTACTCATCAGCTGGGAGCTGGCTAGAAATGCAGAATCTCCAATTGATACCTACAGGGCATTTCATCCAAAACCAGCAGAGGTGACTTTTTCCTCAGGTGCACATGGAACTTTCCCCAGGATAGATCACATCTTGGGTCACAAATCAAGCCTTGCTAAATTTTTAAAAATTGAAATCATTTCAAGCATCTTTTCTGACCACAATGCTAAAGACTATATATCAGCTATAGGAAAAAAAAAATAAAAAAAACTACAAAAACACAAACATATGGAGGCTAGAAATGCAGGATCTCCAGCCCATCTCAGGACCACCAGACTGAGACCTGCATCTCAACCAGATTTCCCACCACCTCTCCATGGAATTCTCAAGCACCTGGCGTCTGAGCAGGGCTGCCTGGGAGAGACCAGGGTGGGGGTTGGGGAACACTCCACGAGAAGGGGCAAGCTCTGTAAGCCATGGCAAGGATAACAGGACAGGGCAGTTCCCACACCCTCTCTAAGTGGTGGTCACAACCTCCAAACCAAACTAATCACCGAACCTCTGACAAAGGCTGGGCTGAGTCCAGGTGCAGGGGGCAGGCAGAGGAAGGTGGTATAGACAGAAAAATGGAATCTCTCAGACATTTCAGAAGTGTGTGCATGGGGGGATGGAATATTTCAATTCTGTGCTGGGCAGGATTTTCTGGCTTGTTGACTATTCCTGTTTTGGAATGAAGTCCAACATGAAAATGACATTTTAAAAAACCCACAGGCTGATTTCATATCCAAACACATCTCTCCATGTTTGTAGGGGAGAAAAAAAAAAAAACATACTAGCAAGAGAATCTTGCTTCCCCTAACTCTCGAATGGCCAACCAGCTATTTCTCTTCCAACCAACGATTTCCTCCAATGGTTCCGCAGCCCACAACCGGCGCAGATGAGCAAAAATGCAGAAGAAAGTTCACAACAGAAAACCCAGCAAAGCCCCAGAGCACAAGTTGTTTTTAACCCTTCGTCTCTCATCGGCACAATCATCAGTCTGGAAGGAAGGCCTCGCCATCCTCCTCTGGATGGACGCGGACCCTCAGACGCAGGGCAGGTGAGTCACCGGCTCTCCATCTCACTCACCTGGGAGGCAGTTGAGTGTCTCACCTGGTCATGCCTCCTTGACATCATGGCATTTTCTTGTTTATGTTCCTGTTGCATGGGAGTCTTGGCTGTTTTGCTACCCACCATATCCTGGGCATCTAACAGATGCCCTAGACTAGGGGAGGTGCTCAGTAAATGTACGCTGAATGAACAAAGGGGTGCAACCTAACGGCAAGTAGGAGCTCCAGCCTTGGACTCTTGGACAGCCTGCCCCTTTGAGGTGGAAGGCCTGCACCCCGCCCTCCCCTTGTTCAAACACTGCCCAAATGCCAAGGTCCCCCCCCCCCCCCGCCATGAAGCAGCCCCACCTGCCTCCTCGGTCCCCACCCAGCCCCCACGGCCCCCCCCGGCCCTCAGGCCCTCCATGAGCACCCCAGGCCCCCTGCCTCCCTGCTGGTCCTCGAAGGTCCCACCAACTCTCCGACTCAGAGCTGCTGCCCCCGCTCAGAACGCCCTCCCTGGCATGGCCGTGGCCGGCTCCGTCCATTCTGGTCTCTCTGGTGCCACCTCATCAGGAGGTGACATCACACCCTGTCCCCTTACCCTGATCCCCCCAGCATGTTAGAGCTGTTTGCCCATGCCTGTCTTCTGCATGTTCACTGCTGGATCTTCAGTGCCCAGAATCGTACCCCGCACACAGCAAAAGGGCTTGGCAAACGTCCGCTGAGCAAAGAATCAGGTGCAAATGGGAAAACACAGTAATGACGGTGACTGCTGTGAGGTGGTGTTATAAAAAGTAAGACGGCAAACTCCAGACAACAAAGACACATAAGACAGTGGTAGGAGGGGGTGTGGTGGGTACATTCCAGGGACCTTCGGAGAAGAGAGGAAGTGTTGATTAATTTTAGACTAAGTTGGATATGCATATTAAAACATTACGAGCAACTGCTAAACAAATCAAAAAAGAATGGAGAATTTCCAAACCAGCAGAGGGGAAAAAAAGAAGCTTCAATCAATCCAAACAATAAGCAGAGGAGGGAGACAGAAAGCACAAAATGAATGACAGAAATGTTTTATGTACTAGAAAAGACTAAATAAATATTCATTATTTTTTCTATTCACATTATTCAAATCAAAAATCTTTACCAAGGTCCCCCTACACAGAACATAGAACACAGAACATAGGTCTGATCCTCAATAGACTCACAGCTGAAATGGACATCAGACATTGCTACAGGGGATGGACCAATCAGAGGGACTGACACATGTCCTCCACAAAACAATCACAGACATTTGCAAATGCATCTACCTTTTTTCACCTTGGCCCCCAGGAAGCTCAGGGTCCAGGAGAGCCCATGTGAGCCCAGGTGTTGATAGTCTAAGCCCTCCCTCTGAATTGCTCTGATTTCTTTTTCTTAATACTAGCTCTTAATTTATCACCAACACTCTACCATTTTACCATTCTAACTGTTTTTTATAAACCATCCCAAATCCTTTCACACAAGATGAGATATAAATAAGCAAGCAAAAACCCAAATGAACAACAAAACACAAAAAATAAAACTAAGGAAAAACTTTCAGAGAGCCCATACCTTTCAAAGAAATGCATCTGTACCTTATTTAAACATTAAAAAAAATTAATATAAGGCAAAGATTTTTAGGATGACAGTCTTAAAAAAAAAACCCACAAAACATGTTTGAAATACACACACACACACACACATACACACACACCCCGCAGTGGGTCTCATTTCATTTCCAAAGCCATTCTGTTGTAAATAGATAATTAGCACTTAAGCACACCTTTCAAGGGGTTTATACATTAACATGAAAATACTGTAATTACGGCTGGCCAAAATCGCTTGACTACCACTTAGAATTCTAGATTTTTCATCTTTATTAGAAGTTAATTTTCTCTCTTTTAGGCCCTGAAACACAGCGTGGCTTTGTGAGAAATTTTTTTTGGTGAAGAATAGAGAAAGTTAATTTTTTGTATCAATACCAAACCTCTGCTCTCCTTGCCCTCCAATTTTTTATCTGAGCATCGGTCTCCCTCTTTCTGGGCACCACTTGTTTATCAGTCACACTGGCCGCTGCGCCTACACACAACCAAAATCCCTTGACACCAACCCACTCCCAAGCAGAGACAGCCAGAGATGATGTGAGGGCCAGAATCAAAAAAAATTTTTTTTTCTTTTAAATATTCAATCTCTAGTCTTTGCAGGAGTAGCAACCTCCTGTGTCTGGAGAACGTCTGGATCAGGCCTTTTTATCCAAACGAACAAGCAAATGAGCCAGAATCCACTTTAAGTCTAGTCTGCACATCCACGGATGACTACTACGAGCTCTCTAAAAACTGGAGTCGTGTGTAAGTGTGCACGTGGTTGCTCAGTCGTGTCTGACCCTTGTAACCCCAAGGACTGTAGCCCACCAGGCTCCTCAGTTCATGGGACTTGCCAGGCAAGAATACTGGAGTGGGTTGCCATTTCCTTCTCCAGGGGGATCTTCTCGACCCAGGGATCAAACTCCAGTCTCCCGCATTGCAGGTGGATTCGTTAACCATCTGAACCGCCAGGGATGCCCACTTGGTGACAAAGGCCAGCCCACCTTGTGCCAGGCCTGCTGGGTTCCATGGACGCCTGTTAACCATCCCCCCGGCCCTTCAGCCCGTCTCTCCCAGCAGCCTCTCCTGTTGAGCCCATCTCCACGCTGTAGCCGAACCCCCGTCCCACTCTCTGTCCCTAGGGCCACCTCCAGGTCCACTCCCAGGTCCCCCTGCCTCTCCTGGGGCCCCAGCGTCCTCCTCCACCTGCTGTGACCATGCACCACCCGGCAGCCAAAGGAGTTGCCAAAACACCGAGTCACACCATTCAGTTCAGTTCAGTCACTCAGTCGTGTCTGACTCTTTGCAACCCCATGGACTGCAGCACGCCAGGCCTCCCTGTCCATCATCAACTCCCAGAGCTTACTCAAACTCATGTCCATTGAGTCAGTGATGACATCCAACCATCTCATCCTCTGTCGTTTTCTTCTCCTCCTGCCTTCAATCTCTCCCAGCATCAGGGTCTTTTCAAATGAGTCAGCTCTTCCCATCAGGTGGCCAAAGTATTGGAGTTTCAGTTTCAGCATCAGTCCTTCCAATGAATATTCAGGACTGATTTCCTTTAGGATGGACTGGTTGGATCTCCTTGCAGTCCAAGGGACTCTAAGCCCCACTGGCCTCTTTAACACTCAGGATAAAAATTCACATCTTCGCCCTCCTCATCAGCAGACCTGGGCCTTTCTCCCTGGCCTCTACCATCTCTGGGCTCAGCCCTGCAGACCTTGGGCTGCAAACCAGGCAATTCAGGGCTAGGTCCTTCTCTGCTCATGGGTCTTCTTTTAGGTCATCCTAAACCAACTCCAGGAGTTGGTGATGGACAGGGAGGCCTGGCGTACTGCAGTCCATGGGGTCGCAAAGAGTTGGATACGACTGAACTGAACTGAACTGAAACCATCTATATCAAAAAAAAAAAAAAACCTCCCACCTTGATCACTATCACCTCCCCCTGATCGTCTGATTCATTGATCCAATCACTTAAGTGACCTTGCCTGTTTATTGCATCGTCAGACCCTACATGGGTCCCGGGGCCCTCTGGAAGTAGCTGCATTGGTCATCACTAGATCTTCAAGACAAGACAGTGAACACAGTGCCCCCCACCCCGGCCAAGACCTGGGATGACTGGGACGCGTGTGGCCCGCTCCCTTGTTCTCCTGTGAGAGAGACGGACACTCAGCTCACCCACAGCAGGGCTCAGAGGCCAGGAGGAGTGTGGTCCAAGAGAAGAGCCGAACTGGAGCCCAGGGAGGGGCCTTAGTCGACACATGGTCCAAACATCACATTTTGTGGACGTGGACGTGAGCACTCAGCAGGAAAAGCGAGGTCAAAGGCAGTGTCAGAGAGGGGCTCCCAGCCCTACTGGAGGGGCTGCGAGCCCTGACCTCGGTCCACCCGAGGCCTGTCCGACCGGACATGCCGGCCCGCTGAGCCCTGGGACCGTGGCCCAGTCCCGAAAAGTCCACCACACCCCCACCACCCTGGCCACGTGGCACAGGACAGCTGGATGGCTCCGTCCAAGAAACCCAGAAGGCTTTCAGCCCGACTCGTGGGGTGTGCACACACCGGCCGAGGCCACCCAGGTCCTGTCTCTTGGGCCTGATGCTCTGATGTCCACTGTGGGGATGGTCCACAGCCAGGGGTGGGTACTGGGCACAAAGAGACAGATGTGAACATGCAGGTCCGAGGCTCTGGGAAGAAGGGAGCCTTTGCACCCCTTTGCGGGGAGGTGAGAAGGATGGACATGAAAAACAAAAAATAATTTTCACAGGAATAAGACAAAAGCAGCGACTTGCATAAGCTGCTGGGGGCAGAGCTGCGGGGAGTGGGGAGCGTTAACTTGGCCCTGGCCTTGGCCTCATCCTGGACCAGCGGAGGGGGAGTGTTGGGGGTGGGGGAGAAGAGAAGGGCTGAAGGTGGGCAGTGGGTAGGGAGGTTGTCAACTTCCAGCCACATCTGAAATCGTTGTTCCCGCACAGACAAGTTCTGCACCCAGAAGCCATCTCCCGCTCCTGCATGGGGACCCCGAGGCCCCCCACTCCTTGCCAAAGCCCCTCGGGTCCATCCGCAGCTCCTGTCAGGGGCTCCTGAGTCTGATGGCACAGAGGCAGAAAGACGGTGTGGAGCCCTTTCTTTCCCAACCACCCCCGGCCCCTGCCCGCGGCAAATGAGGCAAACACCGAAGAAACCCACCTCGGAACGGTTTCTCTGCTTCCCTTTCTCTCCCTTCCTCCCTCACAGATTTTAATTAAGGGTTTACTTGCAAAAGACCTAGCTTTATTTAACTAGATCCTTGGACCCCTTTTATATTGTCTTATACATCGTTTTATGCTAGGGCGCCAGTAAGAAGTTAATTATAACTTCTAAGCACTCCATTTCCAGGCCCTCATCTTCCTCCCCTCCCGATGCTGCCAAGGGCAGAACCACTTGGGTGCTCTCAGCCCTTTCAGCAGATGCCCGCCAGCACCCCTCAGGGCCAGGGGGCACTCTGAGGCCCTGCACTTGACCCAGCACAGTCTCGACCCTCAAAGGGCCCACAGGGCCTGCAGGAGGATGGGGAGGCTGGCAGGACTGCCCACCTGGGAGCCCAAAGCAGCTCAGCGGGTGGCAGAAGTGAGTGACGAGGAGGATGTGGGCAGGACAGACAACAGCAGGGCCCAAATAACAACAGGAGGCCCTGATAGCTTCAGAGGGAAGGAGCTGGGGTTGACAGGGTCTCAGTGGAGGCCTGTGCCTTACTACATACCCTCTGGGTGTGGGTCTACAGTTTGGGAGTTCAGCTTGAGACAGAACGAGACTAAAATCCTTGTGGACAGCCAGGAGGAGGTATCTTCTGAGACAACTGAATAATATACCAGCTGGCTCTCAAAGACAGATCTGGTTAGGGCAGAGTGGGAGGTGTCTGTGAGTCTGGGTGGGAGCAAGCTCGGGGCAGCAGAGCGAGGAGGCCTCATTATCATCTGGAAAGAAAGCGGTTGAGAAGCTTTTTGGTCCTGAGAGGAGCCACCATCAGCGAGAAGGAGAACCAGGAACGAAAGGAGGAGATGGAGAAGGGGGTGCCAGACAGAGGCCGGAGCTGTCCCAAGGCGGAGAGCAAGGTGGAGAGGAGGGGTGAGCGGTCACTCCTCTGGGCAGCCACTCCCAGGCCAGTGCCAGGGTCTGAGGCTGGGGGTTCCAGGGGAGGGGAGGGGCTGTGGAGGCTGCAGGCTTCTCCTGGCAGGGAGTGGGGAGGCCAACCTGGCACCTGCCAGTCACAGAGAGCAGGCCTTCCAGCATCTCACGAGTCCCCGCTTGGGCACTGACGGTTCTCAAGGCGTGGCTGTCACCCCAAGCCGGAAGCAGAAACGGCCTGGTGTTCTTGCCTTGGGCAGACCTGATCTGTATCCAGGCCTCCGGGTCATCCTGGGCATGGGTGTTCCTGGGAGCTCAGCCTCTGCTCAGCACCCCTGGTTTCCAGAGGGGAGCCCACACACCTCCCTTGAATACCTGGCCCTCCCTCCCAGGCCAGATCCCCAGCACCCGCTGGCCTCAGCTCCCAGCTTCATTCTGGAGAGCCCCCGCTTGGCCTCTGCCCCTTCGAAGACCCTCCCCGAGTCACATGTTGTGACAGCCACGGCTCACTCTCTGGTGTCGTGGCCCTGCCCTCCTGGAAGCCCCCCTTACGGCAGCTCCCTGCCCCCCATGGCAACCAGCCTGCCAGGATGCAGGGATCAGCTCACAGCACACCCACCCGAGTCCATGCCTCTGTCCAGGGCTTCCCCGGCCTGAGCCCCGGTCAGCACTGGGGGTGAGGCTCGTCCTGCCCTCCGGGGCGGACGGTCTAGGTGGGGCAGACGGGAGGCGTGAAGACACAGGGGCTTCCCTCCGAGGGCCCCCACCAAGGCCTGAACAGGAGCCCTGGGGCACGAGGGTCAGGGTCCGATGCCGCCCAGCAGGGCGGGAGGGGGCCGTGGGGTGCGGAGGGTCACGAGAGCTCCATTCGAGCCGGGGTGGGTCGGACTCTGCGGGTGGACGAGAAACAGCCAGAGGACGAGAATGAACTGAGGTCCAGGGTGGGGAACTGGAGTCAACCAGTGTGGCCAGAAGAAAACGGCTCAGCCGACATTGAGGCTGGTTGATTGGCAGGTGTGTCTATGGGGTCTCGGATCAGGGAGAGGCAGGCTTTTTATGACAACAGCCACCACTCCTCGAAGGCTTCTCCCTGAGTCCGCAGTGTACTAAGCTCAAGACTTGTCACTCCTCCCCAACCCTATGGGGTAGGTAAATAAGTCTTCCCATTTTACAAATGAGGCACAGAGAGGTTGAGTGACTAAGTGAAGGTCACACAGCAAATAGGAAGCTGAAGGAGGGGTGAAGACAGGCCTGCTTGACTGCCCGATGGGAGCTCTTAACCTCCCTGCTGTCCCACCTCGCTGCACAGACAGGAATTACTGAGCCGATCGGTCTGCGGGCTCCAGGCTGCCCATCCGTCATCACGCCGTTACTGCAGATGAGCAAGGAGTTTCCAGCACATTCTCTTCCATTTTCAGCCAATTGTGCTCTTCTTTTCATTCTTTACAGCTGGAAAGCCTGTCCTTAGCAATTTTTTAGCTGCTTACTGGGACATTTACAAATCCATCTGGCGGTTCTATTTCATGAATGTATTGGGGATATTAATGGCCATGGGATAAGGGACCTGTCAGGGGGCCCTGTCACCCCCAACCTAGTGCCCCCTAAAGAACACAGACCCAGACAGAAGCCTGCAAGTGGCCAAAACGTGGACACCCTCACAGCCAGGCTGAGAGCAACCCACCCGACCACAGATTAGAGACGCGTGAGGGTAGCCACACGTCTCCCCGGTTAGGCACCTAATCTTCTCTTACAAAGAGGGTCTTCATTAATTTCTTCAATCTCCTCCTGTCTGACTTGAGGTGGCCCCTACAATATGATTGTAGGTGTTCTTCATGAGATCAATGAACAGGGAAGAAGCTGGTTATGAATTTCAGATCAGCAGCTTTCTCACTCAGGAAGAGGAAGGGGTGGGCCCGTGGGTCTGAGAGGCGGGCAGGGCCCTGGTGGCTGGGGAAGGGACTCCAGATGACCTCCTGAATAGCTGGATGATGCCAGGACTGACCTGAGCCCAGCACCGTCCCCATCCCTATCCTGGGATACTCCACGCACCAGATACCAGAGATGCCAATGTTTCTTTAAAAGCAATGATATTTTACTGTTGTCTTCAGTTAAAGCTACGAGAGCAATACATGCTCCCTACAGAAAATCAGAG
The DNA here is from genome assembly GCF_023699985.2 of Odocoileus virginianus. Classification (NCBI taxonomy): domain Eukaryota; kingdom Metazoa; phylum Chordata; class Mammalia; order Artiodactyla; family Cervidae; genus Odocoileus; species Odocoileus virginianus. Next base: position 10,947,339 of record NC_069696.1, on the reverse strand, counting down.
GGATAAAAGAAATAGAGAACCACAAAGCCCAGTGCACTTAGAACCAGCCCCAAACTCCTGCCGCAGGCCCACGGGGCGTAGCCCAGGGAAACCCTCCCCGCTGCCTGCCCTTGGGGTCTCTGCAGCCTCTGTGCCCCTGCCTAGAATGTTCCCCCTGCATGGCTCTCTGTCACCTTCATGCATCACCCAAGGCCAGCTCTTCAGGGAGGCCTCCCGTGGCTGCTGAAGCTCTCCATCACCATCACCATCACCCCTGGGCTCCGCAGACCTCATCACGAGAATGGTTCTCTTACTGCTTCCAGTGGGTCCACCCGTCTGTGGTATCCCCATCATCAGACACAGCGGCCTGTCCTCACTCCTACCATCACGCACTGCACACTCACCCCATGTTCTCAGAGAAATGCACTGAACAGAGGGATGAATAACCCCTGCAGTCCTTCCTCTGTGTGTGTGTGTGTGTGTGTGTGTGTGTGTGTGTAAGCCCCTGCAGTGTTTCCTGCATGTGTGTGTGTGTGTGTGTGTGTGTGTGTGTGTGTGTAAGAAATGCCTATATAGATGAGACTGTAGGTCAACATACTTTGACCCTCAAACCATCTACCGCTTCTCCTTGCAATTCAACATGCAGGCTCGGGTCAAATCCCCCAGCCCCCCACGGGACCAACCCATGACCCCTACCTCTACCCCAAGGGGAGCCCTGATCTGGCCAATGCCACCTCCTGGGGGCAGTAATACCATCTGCACAGCCTTTTACAGATTATAACTCTTGAGCATTTCCTCCAGCCCAATAGAGCCGTAAAACAACCCACCTCCGAAGAGGCAGACAGGGTAAGGGAAGCCTGACCTCTTCCCCATTTACAATGAAGTCAGGGAGGCTCAGAGAAGTCGCATGACTGCTGCAGTCACCTAGGAGGAAGCTGACCCTGGACGTCTGGCCCCAAAAGACACAGTCCACATCCTTCCTACAAAACAGAAATTTCACCATAAAAACAAGAGAGGTGATATAGAGGAGAGGATGAAAGCTCGCCTCCAGAGTCCACATGCCTAGGTTTGAATCCCAGATCTTCCACTTGCTGACTGTGTGACCTCGGGCAAATTACTTCACTCCTCTGGACCTCGGTTTCTCCTCTGTTAAATGGGGATGGCAACAGCTCCTGCCTCATCCCCTGATCAAGAGAATCAAATGATTTTAACATATACATTAAGGGCACCCAGCACATGTCAACAGTTGACAAACACGAGCTCTTTATAAAACCACACCTGAGTCTGTCTCTCCACCATGATCACCAACCACATCCCCGGGCACCTGAACCGCCAGCCCACAGAGGTGAGTCCCTCTGGGCAGCCGGCACATTCCCAAGAAGCCAGCTGCAGTTGGACGGCTCTAAACCTTCCCTATTGATGCTCACATGCAAATCCCCCCTCCCCCCGCCCGTTCAGTCACTCTTCAGTCTCAAGCCCCGCCCAGCCCACTTGAGTGACAAGCACTGACATCTGCAAACACTTCAAGGCTGCCAAGGGGAGAGGCCCCTTTTGTAACAGGAAGACCCCTCTGCAAGTTCACCCTTGCCACCCGGCATAATCCAGGGGAATAAATCAATCCAATGCCAAGTGCAAATTACCAAGAAAGCCTCCCCCCATGTTCCCACGGCACCTAGTTCTGACTTCTACTAAGAGGCAGGTAAAGAGATTTTTCTAAAATGGCCATCTCACCAGGCGGGCCTCCCGGGCCCCTGGCTTCCACTCGGCTTCAGAGTCTCTGGGAGGCCCCACACCCCTTTTTAGGCTCACTGCCCTCACGTTGCCCCAGGCCCCCTCCCTCCAACCCAGACACATACCACCTCTCACGTGTCCCCCGAAGGCTCTGGCCTCAGTTACCCCTTTCCCCGCACAAACTCCCAGATTCTCAGGCCAAACCCAGCCCAGCGTCAGCTTGTCCCTGAAACCTCCCGTCCAGGGGGAGGCCACCACCCCCGGCCACCACCCCCTGACCCCCACGGTACATGCACCTGCTGGCTTCATTACTCACTCAGTGTGGAGAGGAACACGTCTAGGCTGGGGGTACATCAGAAACAGTCCCCACTTTTCGGAACCTCAGGGCGGGGGCGGGGGCCAACATCGCCTTTGGTCAGATAAGGATCCAAACAGCGCCACGCCAAACAGCTGCTCCTCAAGTTCAACCAGGCAGTGGCGGTAAAGAGCCTACCAGACGGGCCTGGCACGGACCATGTGCCCAGCCACCAGAGACTCCTGTTCTCTGCCGGGGACACGGGCGCTCGGTTCAGCCTCATGTCTCTTTGAGACCCTAGAGCAGGGGGCTAAGAAAGCAGCCTCGGGACTGCCCTGGGGGTCCAGCGGTTAAGAATCTGCCTCGCCATGCAGGGGACACAGGTTAGATTCCTGGTCGGGGAAACAAGGATCCCACGTGCCATGGGGCAATGGAGCCCGAACACCGCAACTACGATCCCACCTGCTGTAACTGAAGAGGAGTGAGGCCTCCCAGGAACCAAGACCTGACGTAGCCCAAATCCAATAAATAAATATTCAAGAGAAAGCCGTCTCCGTGAGGGTCCCCTTCCTAGCACCTGGAGGCAGCGCAGGGCAAGGGGAGATGCGCTGGGGCAGACTTGCCTCCTGCAGGAGCGCCCCCCCACCGCATCCCAGCCTTCGCAGGGCTCAGCCCAAACAGGGGCCTCGATTAGAATTTCCCATTTGAAAGATCAATATTGAAAGCTCCAAGCCTGCCAAGAGGAGGGGAAGGCCTTGCTTGTAAATATTTGTCTCGACTGGCAAAGCCGGGCCTCTCTCGCTGCAGCTACCCGCCTCGCTCCTGGCCCTCTGCTCGTGGAGCTCCCAGCCAACTGCACAGCGGGACGCCCCTGGGGAGGCGCGGGGGACCGTCTGGCGGCCACGAGGGGCTGTGAGGGGAGGTGGGCTGGCCCCGGCCCCACGCCTCTGAGACAGCAGGCCTGCCCACCAGGGCCGTCCAGCAGTCCCCACTGGGGCCGTGGTGGAGAGAGTGGCCATGAGGTTTCTCTGGATTCCGAGCAAGCAGCTTTTCCCAGGGGGGCACCCCAGATTTACATCTTTCTTATTTTCGAAGAAAGCAAAATCAGAGACAAAACCCTGGGGGTGCTGCTTGTGAATCACAGCCCACCGTCTCCCACGGCATGGGACGGATGGGACGGCATGCACTCTGCTGCCTACACCAACAGCTGCCCAGGACAGCGCCCACACTGGGGCCCTGGGCTCCTGCTGGGGCCGTGGAAGCCTTGGGGGTCCCCTCATTGGGCCAGCAGTCAAGGGTGGTGGGTGTCTGAGCCGGTCCGACCAGCTGAGCGCCTGCCTGGGCATCACTGTTCCCAGAGAGTCATTCATTTGTTCACCCACTCAGTCATTGACTCACCAATTCATTCATTCATTCATCAGTTATTTATTGGGTACTTACCTGGACCAAGGTACTGGTCCAAGGGGCTGGACACGCAACCGGACAAAAACAAACCTGGGTTTGCCTTTGGAAGGGAGTCTCCCAGGCCAAAAAAATATCCCACAAACAATAGAAAGTCACAGCAGAGACACGTGCTGGGGCGGGAGACCTCTCAGGTGTGATGAGATAGTCAGAGGGGTGAGGCCTGGTCCCGGAGGTCAGGGGGCTTCCCGGGGGAGGTGGACAGGTGATAAAGGCCAGGGAGGGGCCAGGCAGAGCAGGGAGGAAAGGCAGGGGGCAGGAGGCAGCCCCAAGTCTGGCCGCTCCCAGGCACCACCCCTTCTGGCACCTACCCAGCCACTCGTTGAATTTCTTCACCTCACTAGGGAGCCCCAGCTCGGTGAAGTCCCCGGCATGGATCAGCACGTCGCCGTAGGGCATCTGGATGGGGTCCGTCCTCGAGTGGGTGTCAGACACGCAGACAAAGCGGGTGTAGCCGGGCGGCTTGGGGGCGTCATGAGGCACCGGGTCCACCCTGGGGAGAGAGGGGACTGTGGGATCCAGGGGCCATGGTGCTGGGAGCCTACAGCACACGTCCCATCAACTCAGATCACATGCAGGTCAGATCACCTGTGGTCCAGATCGCATCCACCCGCATCCGAACCCTGACCCTCCGCTCACCAATCAGGCATAAGATTTCCCCCGAGCCTCAGTTTCCCCTCCATAACACGGGAACCCCCGGGGGGTTTGTGTGAGGGTTAGATAAAGGAGGTGATGAGGGGAAGAGCTGACAGATACAGCCCGGCACGTGGACCTCCGTGCACCTGTGTGATGACCACCACTGACCTGCTATTTGACAAGCAGCACAGAAGATGCTTTTTCTACTCACCCCTCTCTTGTGAAATTTTAACACCACAGATACACTGTATATCTGTTCATTTACTATGTGTGTATCTGCACTTTATAATGAGTAAGATTTTTTTCACCACCCAAAATCCAGGTTTCGCCCCCCTGGAGGGTTGCTGTCGGCCCCATGGAGGATGCATGGACTGAGGTCCTCGTCCAGTTGGAAGAACCGACTCTGCGGGGGGGCCGTGCAGAGAGAGCATCCAGGCAGAGCCAAGTGTGCAGGGCGGGATTTCATGGGAACTTGTAAGATAAAGGCACGAAAGCAGACAGCAATTTTCCAAACCTATGAGCTGGTCTGAACATGTTGAGAACGAGGGCTTTCCAGGGTCCTGCAGGAAAACAGCTCTGGATTTAGAAGACCCAGATCTGCTGATCATCACTAACATATAATAGGAAAATGCCTGGCCTTGGTTTTCTCGTCTGTATAGTGGAGCTCTGTCCCTCACTAGGCAACGACACTCAGAAAATTACAAAGCTGTAGCTGTGTAACTATAAGTTCGCGGCCCCCAGGAGGCCCTGGAAGCCCTCTTGTCTTGCACGTGAGGATACTGAGCAGGTGACCTGGGAATAAACGTGGACCGTGGGAAACGACCCCAGCTCCCTACTCCCAGCTCAGTGCTCTCCCCGAGAACCCCAGCTCTTGCCTCCTCAGCTGACTGGTTCTGCCAGGCTCAAAACGCTGAAAAACAACGCAATGACATTTCAACGAGCTGCTCTCTCCAAATGAGTATGCCGCTCGAGTTGTGTTTAAATCTAATTATGCGGCAAACCAAAAGCGGTACCATATCAGTTACATAAATACTTTTAAAGACATCTTTCTAATTATCCTTTTTTTTTCCTTCAGACAATATACTTCGAAGAAATTTAATTAACACCTTACGAGAGACGTGGGTTCAGCATACTAATGTGCAGGGAGCACGAGCAAGCTCCATCCACCCAGCGGCAGCCGCAGCCCCGTGCCAACCTCTCCCCATCACCGGGCCTCCGGGGGAGAGACTCCCAGGGCCCTTTTCAGGGGATGGTTAAGTCAAGCAAGGACCCCCAGTGGGTCAGAGTTAGGTCCGATCAGGTAAAAGGAAGAATTTCTGAGTCTGATGATGTCCAACAGGAGGGTTCTCGGAGTCCTTTCTCTTCCCTCTCCCATTCTTTCATTCCTTCCGTCCCTCATTCATTCAACAAAACATATCCCGAACGCCTACTGGGTACCAGTTTTGAGCTCAGAGCTGGAGAACTGAATGAACCAGGCCGGGTCCCAGACTGATGGTGGAGACAAGACGCGGCCAGGTAGTAACAATAAAGCCACAAGGTCCGATGGAGCAGCAGAGGGTCTTGGGGGCCAGAGAAGGCCCCAGTCTGGCCTGGGGCCCCCTGAACTTGCCAGGAGGAGGTGACGCCTCAATTGGTCTAGAAACAGAAATCTCCCTCCCAGGAATTCCCGCCACTCCTCTGTCCTCTGGGTCGCTCCCCACCCCGCCCCCCCTACCATATGACAAAGAAGTCTTGCAGGTAAGAGGCCTGGGAATCCACCTGTCCGCCCCTAACACAGCTGATATTGGAGCAAGGCAGTCAGTCACTACTGAGCTATTGACCTGGCACAGTAATTAACATGCGTGAGTCAATCAAATTCATCTATTCATTCATTGGCCTCACATACATCGAGGTTGTAAAGATGCCACAAGGAGGCTAAGACCAAGTCAAAGACACAAAGCAGGGGAACACAGGAAGTGATATGCCATCCCCAGAGCCACCTCGGGCCCCGGCGATCTCTCGTCCTGGGTGTCCCTCCACGGAGGAGCCCTGAGCCAGCTGACGCTCCTGCCGTCTACCAGCCAGGAGCACACGAATTCCACGGGCGCCAGTCCAGCTGGGCCTGCTACTGGAGCCCGGGCTCTTTAATTAACTCTGCTCCTGTTTCTCTTTGCCCTGAGGCTTCTGAGCTCCGTGAGGATGCAAACCTAATAATCCCCAGAGGAAAAAACAAAACAAAAACAACAACAACAAAAAAAACAGACTTTTATTTCCCTGCACTGTCCTCCAGCTATTTGGATTGTAACAAATGCTCAACCTTGAAATAATAACAACAGTAATGATATTGATGATTCCCATGGGCTGAGAGCTCATTGTGTGCAAAGCACTGTACACACATCTGCTCGCTTCACCCTCACAGGGACCATATGAGCAGGGCACTATGCCTGAGCCCATTTTATAGATGAGGAAACTGAGGATCAAAAAAGGCTGGCTAGGGACTTCCCTGGCGGTCCAGTGGTTAAGACTACACCTCCCCATGCAGGGAGTGTGGGTTTGATCACTGGTCAGGGAGTTAAGATCCCACAGGCCTTGTGGCCAAGAAAGGAAAACATAAAACAGAAGCAGTAGTCTAACAAATTCAATAAAGCCTTTAAAAATGGTCCACATCAAAAACAAATTTAAAAAAGATAAAAAAAGAAAAGGTTGACTTGCCCAGGATCTCAGCTACAGGAGCTGGTGGAGCTGGGATTTGAAGCCAGTTTTTGGTTCCAGAACTTACACCGAACTGGATTATTTCCAGGCCGTACTTCACTTCATCCAGTCAATCTATAGACAAATGCTTTATGAGTGCCTACTAAATACCAACACCTGCGAGGTACAGGACAGGACACCCATCCAGACCACCTTGGGCAGCGCCTAGAAACCCCACCTGTGTTTTGAAGGGAGGGAAAGAACAAGAATGAGGATACTGAGAGTCAGAGCGTATGAAGGATGAGAGGGCGTGACAACATCAGTGGAACCCGCAATCCAGCTGTGCCTGAAGCTGGTCCCAAACCTGAACGTGAGCCAGGAAACTCTCCTTTACCCTTAAGACAGTTTGCAATCTGGCTAACCCTTGAGTTGCAGCGGCTCTGTGGGGCAAGTAACTGAGGCCTGGAAAGGTTAGTCCCACACCCAGGACCCGTGCTCCTAAGTTAAAGAGCAGAATTTGAACCTGGGTCTTCAGAACAGGAATTGGGGCATTTAACCCCATAAAACAGAGGAAAATGGTTATTTCCCAGCCATGTTCTTTGGGAGACCAGACAGAAAGTATGGAAATAAATGTTCCAGGTTTGGGAGGGGCCAAACTTGACTCCCCCAAAGCGTCTACCTGCTGAGATGGCCCCAAGCAAGGCTGTGGCTCTTTCTCTCTCTCTCTCTCTCTGAGACCTGAAACCTGTCATCACGTCCCCCCGGCCTCACCCAGGACCTTCCCACAGGAACCCTGGCAGCAGGGATGATGCAGAATAGGGAACACAGCCTCTAGCACCCAGATCCAGGGTGGCGTCTGGGCTCAGCAACCTCCTCACTGTGCCCGGGGCCCTTCCAGCCTCCCATCCGGTTCTGTAAGGTGGGGACCACCCACTCTCTTGGAGATGTTGTGAGGACTGGAAACCTGATGGATGCCCCTGCAGCCTGTTTCCGATGTCCTGGCCCCCTTCTCGGGCTCTCTCCCCTGAGCCATTGACACCCTTGAAGGGCAACTACTGATGCCAAAAACTCACACAGGCATGGGAAGCAGAGGCCGTCCCCCACCCCGTTATCTCTATTTCTGGGGAAACAGGGTACCCTGAAGGTCAGCGGGCTGGATGGCAGAGGACTTGTCTTCAGTGAAGTCCCAAAACCAGGTCCAGTCATGGGACTGGGCATCAGCCACGGGCTTTCAGAATGAGAGAGACCTCTAGTCTCCTCTCTCATCCTACCAGTGGGGAAACAGAGGCCCAGGGGAAGGCAAGGGTTGGTTGGCGCTGAGCTGCACGACTGCCTGAGACTCCTTCCCACCAAGCACTGGCTCTAAGGCAAACCTGCACCCGGGGTCCCCATGCCTCCCTTCCTCCCCACCTCCTGACTTTGCCTTTGCTGGTCATCCAAGCCCAGGGGTTATGCTGCCACCAACAGGAAGCCCTCCTTGATCCCCTCACTCTTCCTGGGGCGTATGCCTTGACTGATCCTCGCTCCCTTTTCTTTCCCTCCTCCTGTCCGCTGTGCTAGGCTCAGGAGATAGCCCGTGTTGGTGGAGGGGAGAGACGCTTAGAAAACTCTCCCAAAAGGGCATGTATCAGCACAGGCTGAAGCAGTGCCATGAAGGGGAGGCTCTGGGTGCCTAGATCTGGGGGAGGGAGGGTGGCCAGAGAGATTTGGCGAGGGATCGGGGAAGGCCCTCCGAGGAAATGAGATCCGAAGGATGAGTCCATGTTAGCAGGACACAGACTAGGGGAGGCAGCATGTGCAAAGCCTGGAGGCAGGAGGGAGAATGGAAGGTCCCAGAAAACAGAACTGCACCCGGAGCCCTTGGGGAGAGGTTCAGGATGGCACGTGAGAACAGACAGAGCCCAAGTGAGGGCCTCCCGTCTGCCGTCCCACCCCCAACCCCCACCTCTCCTGGGCTCAAGGCTGACCCTCACTGTCTCCTGGAGACCTCACAGCGCCTGGACAGGCTAGGGGCCACCGGGTCCCTTCTGAAGCCTCCATCTCACCTAGTGAGGGCATCGGCACTCCAGCCTTGCCCAGTGAGGAGGCCGGGAACCAGGGGACGCTCCTGGCCTGGCACAGAGTGATGTCCCCCACCCTGCCACATTCTTCAAGGACCCCCGCACAGCCTGACCCCCGTGCTTGGAGGATCTTTAAATGATGACATTAGGGTGAGATGGTTGGATGGCATCACCGACTCAATGGCCATGAGTCTGAGTAAACTCCGGGAGCTGGTGATGGACAGGGAGGCCTGGCGTGCTGCAGTCCATGGGGTCGCAAAGCATCGGACACAACTGAGCGACTGAACTGAATGGAACTGAGTCTCCACCAGTAGGACTCCTTTTAAAGACTTTAAAGAGGGACTTCCCTGGTGGTCTAGTGGCTAAGATTCCGTGCTCCCATGTAGGGAGCCTGGGTTCGGTCAGGGAACTAGACCCCACGTGCCCTAGTGAAGACCCAGCACAGTCAAACAAATAAATAAATATTATAAATAAACAAAGGCCAAAGAGGAGTTGCCAGGCCTGGCTCCAGTCTCCTATAAGGCGGACCCCGTGGTGACCTGGCCCTCCCGCACCGCTCTTGCCTTCTCACTGAGCACCAGGCCAGCGGCCCACCTGCCCAGCCCAGGACACACGGGCCGGAACCTGGAGGGGCTCTCCCCAGGGGCAGCGCTGCTCGGCCCCCAGAGTGGGGGGGTGGTCTTTGGTCTCAGGCCTCAAAACCCTGAGCCCCAGATCCAGACATTCATTCCTCAGGCAAAGGCAGCCTGGTTACCACCTGGGTCTCTGGGGGCAACCGCATAAATCACAGGGCTCCATCGGAGGCCACGTTTGGGCTGCCACTGTTGTTATTAAATATAAATTGTGGATTTATTAAATAAGGCCCCTCGCTCCCTCACCCCGAGACAAAGCCCAGGGTGGCGATAAATCACGTGTCGGGAAGTGGCATCTCCCTCGGTGGAGACTCGCCATGGAAACCCACACGCTTCCTCTGCGCGCAGGGTGTGAGTCGGAAGAAGGGGGGGTGGGAGGCAGTGGCCACCCACCCAGTCCTGCAGCGGCCCGGCTTCACCCGGCTGCGTGCAAAGCTGCATTTCCAAGCCGGGGTGACCCAAGCAGGCAATCAGAGAGCACTGGTCCAGTCCAGAGCCGGGGCTCGCTGTATGCTCTCCTCGGGGGCCTGGCCCAAATCCCTAACCACCCCCAAGCCCCCTTGCTTGAGCCTCAGGCGGGGACCGCATAGAGCAGGCCAGGAGGGATGGAGCAGGGCAGGCCAGTGTGAACCTGCTCTGCCCACAACAGCTAAGTGACCACAAAAAGCCATTAAGCTTTTTCTCCGCGGCACTTAGTGCTGCCAGAGCCCTACGCTACTGCACTTAATGACTTTGACGGCATAGCCCGTGGGAGCGTCAGCTCAGCGCAGGCGAGGCTCTGTCCGTGGTCACTGCTGAGTCCTGAGCACCTAGCCCGGCAGGCACGGACCCCTACCGCCCGGCCCCTCTCTATGTGGACCCGCAGACTTAATCATCAGCATTTCAGGAGCAGCATTATGTAGATGGGGAAACAGAGGCACCAAGAGACACATCACAATCAAGTGGCAAAGCCAGGATTCAAATCCAGGCGGTCTGGCCTGGAGCCCACGGCGGTAGTTTAGTCACTCAGTCGTGTCTGACTCTTGCGACCCATGGACTGTAAGCCAGCCAGGCTCCTCTGTCCACAGGATGCTCCAGGCCAGAAAACTGGAGTGGGTGTCCATTTCCTTCTCCAGGGGATCTTTCCAACCCAGGGATGGAACCGGGGTCTCTTGTATTGCAGGCAGATTCTTTACCATCTGAGCCACCAAGGAAGCCCCCAGAGCCCATGTTCCTAACTAACCAGCGTGCTTGGCAACTGCTCACAGATACCCCGGGTGGGTGAGTGAATGAAGAAATGAACCAATAACCCAGAGTTGTTAGATGGGGGGGCGTGACCCCCTCAGCTGGCTGCTCACTGCCCTTCCTCTGACAGCCTGGCCCGCGGGGGCCCGCGTGCTTCCCGCCTGGGTTGGAAGTTCCTGGACATCCCCGCTACCTTTGGCTCAGACCCTGCGGCATCTTCCCAACTTGCTGCCCCTGATCCTGCTTCTCTGGGTCTCAACCTACAAGGCGTCTTCTCCAGAGGGTCCTCCCTCAGCCCCTTGGCTCCCCCGACTCTCCTGACTTCTATTGACCTAGCTCTGTTCTGCAACTGGGGCTACCGGGGGTTCCCTACACGACAGCTCTGCCCGCCTCTACTTGGCTTTATCTTCTGTGCCCAGGGACCCCTCTGAATGGGTGTGCACACAGGCACACACACGCGTACACACACACTCCCACCTGCTCTGCCTGAGGGCCTGGTGTTCTCACCCTTTCCCAGGAGCATCTGGGGACCTCAGGCACTGTGACTTGCAGCCCAGGAGGACCAACTCCATCAAGAGAAGAGAAAACCCGGCCCTGGGAAGGCCTCCCCTTGCAGCAGCCACGCCAGGCCTCGAGGTCCCAGAGACACCAAGGAAAAGCATGCCTGAGACCCAAGGCCTCCCGTCCTGCCCAGATCTTCCAGTCTGGTTCCAAACTGAACATTGCAGGGAGTTTCCCAAAGAGAAATGTTGTTGTTGTCCTTCAATTGTTCAGTCATGTTCAACTCTTTGCGACCCCACGGACTGCAGCATGCTAGGCTTCCCTGTCCTTTATCTCCCACGGACTGCAGCATGCTAGGCTTCCCTGTCCTTTATCTCCAGGAGTTTGCTCAAACTCATCATGTCCACTGAGCCGATGATGCCATCCAACCATCTCATCCTATTGACAAGGCCAGTCCTGCAGCCCCCACAGAAACAAGCATTTTCCAGAGCAAGCACTGCAGCAAAGAGGGAGCTCCTAGCGCTGGAGCCCACCCCCAGGTCAGGTGCCCCCTGCCCTCCAGAGCCCTTGCTCCCATGAATAATCTCTGCACCCACCCTTTACAACAGAAGACCCGTCCAGAAACATGAGGCAGCGATCCAGTCACAGCACCTCTGGGCCTGGGAGTGGAACGCCCCCTGGCTCCTTCTCGGCTTGGGTCACATCCCGGATCTTCCTGTCTCCCTAAACGGGCAGCGGCTAGCACCTCATGGGACCACTGCTCCCCACAGCTAGTGCCCATGGCCCAAGAGGAAGCCGGGCCCTGCATCCTTGGAGGGGAAACCTGACCCAGCCCACTGGTCTGGGGACCTGCCCCGGGCCCTACAGCCCAGGGACGTCCCATCACAGCTCTCATCCCTGTGCTGTCACTGGGGACTCGCGGGGCTCCCCACTTGTCAGGGGCTTGTCAGAGACCCAGACAGACCCAAACAGGGGCACCCCGAAGGGGCCGACAGGAGTTTCAACAATGGAGCAGGCAAACACCTAAACTCTCAGAGGAAGGCATGTAAGCACTCCTGTCCACAGACATCACCGGGAAAGGATGCTAAGTGTGGCGAATGCCCCGGATTGGAGGCGGATGTCAGTTCTGGCATCTGCCAGTGATGTTGGGCTCGCGGGGGGTCACCTGTCTGGCCGGATTGATGGGTGGGCCAGCAGAGACAAAGGAGGAGGAGATCGGGTGACCCAAGGAGATGCCCAGGGCTGGGCCTGGAATTTATCCACCTCTACCCCATGTCACAGGCTCCTCTCCAGACCACCAGAGAAGACCTAGGGAGCAGAAAGTTGCTACTCGTGTGTGGGTCCTGAGTCTGCGCTCTCACTGTGCCCTACTGCTGGGGCGCCTCTGATATTTTTTCCATCAACCTCAAAGGGCAGGTGGCAGAATTCCCCGGTCCTCTGGGGGAAACCAAGGGGGTCTGGGCAGAAGGAAAGGAGAACAGTCAGGCCACGACCAGGGTCTTGCCCTACCCTGGTCCTGCACCAAGTCTCGTCTCGCCCCCTCTCTGCACCTCAGTCTCCCCATCTGTGCAACGAGGAACAGGAATGAGACCAGGAGTCAGTAACCCAAACACCAAGGGGGCAGCAGCTGGAATTCAGCACCCCCTCCTCCGCCCCAAAAGCTGCCACGAGGACATACGGGCCTGGGGTTGCCACGACTTTGGGTTTCGTAGAGCAAAGCCAGAAGTCTGGATTTTTACGTGCCATCACCTCGTTTTTCAATGTTTGTAAAACATCCTCCCGGCCAAAGGAAACAAGACTCCGGGCCAGAATCGGCCCACAAGGCCAGCACACTGCAACTTCTCTCCCGTCCCTCCTGTCCCGAGCCTCGCGATCCATCGCCGTCAACGCGCAGGAGATGGTGGGGTACCGCGAGTCCAGGAGCCCGCCCCCGGGCGGCCCTCCCGCTCTCGCCCCCTCCCCGCCTTCCCGGGGTGGCGGGGGGTGTGGATTCCATCGGGGGCGCCCACTTACATCTGCACGTGCGGCGGCTGGAAGCGGCCCTGGTTGATGTTGTAGAAGGTGAAGGCCTGGGTGGGGTTGGAGCTGTACTCGTCCACCTCGATGATAAGCCGGCTGTGCTGATGCCTCCGGGCGGCCATCACGTGGGACTGTGAGAAGGCCATGCCCAGGCCGCAGGGCAGGAGGGCCAGGGCCTCTGCCTTCAGGACGCCGGGGTCCCACCTAGCGCGCCACATGGGCCTCCGCGGGCGCCGCGGGCATCTCCCGCCGCCCGGCCCCGAGCCAGACCTGGGAACAGACTGAGGAGACGGAGCAGAACCAAGCGACAGTTAATCTGTTTGGGATTTGCTTTATTTAATGTCAGATGAAGATTTAGAAAGAGGGAGAGGGCGGGGGAGAGGAAAAAAAAACCACAGTCGTACAGCTCAAAAACTCATTACAAATCTTTCCAACTCAGCAGTTTGATGAATATACTTTGGTAAAAAGAAAAGGAAAGGGAGGGAGGGGACCAAAAAGAAAAAAAAAAAAAACCCACAACACCATGGACGGATGCATTGCATGGTCCAACATGTTTAAATACTGAAGACTTTTTTCTGCCTTCGACAACCACCCCCCCACCCCCGGCCCTCCCAGATCCCACAGGGTGACCGTGAGATGCGGAAGACAATGGCTGGTATTCTGGAAACAGGTAAGGTAAGTTTTACTTTTCAGGATTGGGGAATAAGAAGGAATCACCTCCAACCCCACCCCCTCCTCACAGACCTCCCCCCACCCAGGCATACACACACTCCCACACAGCCCCACGTGGACACCCCTACAAGCCCAAGCAGGTGAAGACAGCGCGGGCGCAAATTCCTTCATCAACAACCATTTTGCCTAAAGATCTTTTAGCAGAGCCTGGAGAAGGGATTTTCCCAGAAAGATTGCCGTACACCAACTTAACTCAGGGGGTGGCCGTCGGGGTGTGGGGTAGGGAAAGGTAAGACCTACTTAAAAAAAAAAAACTTCTCGAAAGCTTTGTAAGGATCTCAGGAATTCCACTGTGCACAGCCAAACCTTGAAACCACTCATAATCACAGCTCACAAATGCTATATAATTTTTTTTTAATTTCTTTCATTGGAAAGTGCAGTTTGCATTTGTAGTTACTAGATGAAACTGTCCGTTTTCGATTCCAGCTCGGCTTTGTGGAATCCTGGATAAGGTTCCATTCTACCCTGATACACAGACTTGCCACGACAGCCGCGGCTTCTTCACTAAAATCATCTTTTTTTCTTTCTTGCTCTTTTCTGTAATTTTTTTAAAACTATGTAAATAGGAAACGCTTCAAAGATTTGTTTTGTTTCAGGTTTTGGTCATTAAGACCCTCCGACCATTGCCTTTGTGCCACATTTCACCAAAGAGAAAATAACATCATTTAAACTATTCTTGGACAGTCAGATACCAGTCACGTTAAATGAAGAAAAATCCTCTTTGCACATGGAAGAAGAATCGACACAGTCAGAAAACAAACTAGATTAGGAAAATGACAAAAATTAAAGACTGGAGAACGTTTTGATTAGGTGCAAAGGAGAAATGGATTATTAATTTTTTTAACTCTCAACAAGCATGCCCATACACAGCGCAATAAACAGCAATATCCTTCTCTTCTCCCCTCACTCCCCCTCCCCGCCTCCCAAATACATCCTGATTCAGAATGCACACTCCTCTTATCCACTTGGGAAGATCGGGAAAAAAAATCAGCCTCTTCTCTCCAGAAGACGACTTGCTCCTGTTCTGTCCTGTTCGTTGTTTCTAAGCAAATCAGCCCTCCTACCGCACACTGTGTGGCCGGCCTCCTGGCTGGGTGAGCCTGGGCATCCAGGCCTCTGGCCTGTTACCATCCTGTTAACCCTGGGAGAGGCCTCAGGGCAGCAAACGCCGAGGTCCAGGCTCCATCAGCCCAGATCTGAATAAGAATTTGAGTCCCCACCTCGTGCTGAGCTGCTGTGTTGACCTTGAAGTGTTAAGTCACTCAGTCAAGTCCGACTCTTTGCGACCCCATGGACTATAGCCTGCCAGGCTCTTCTGTCCATAAAGTTCTCCAGGCAAGAATGCTGGAGTGGGAAGCCATTCCCTTCTCCAAGGGATCGAACCCTGGTCTCCTGCATTGCAGGCAGATTCTTTATCATCTGAGCCACCAGGGTGTGATCTCAAGCCAACTTCCTAATCTAAGTCTCAGCTTCCTCTTCTGGAAAGTGGATTTGATGACAGTAACATCGCCTCCCAGGGCAGCTATATGAGTTAAATGAACAGGAATTCTGAGCGCAGGTGCCAAGTTTCCAGCTAATATTCTCAGGTACTATTACAATCGCAGGGGCTTCCCTGGTGGTTCAGTTGGTAAAGAATCTGCCTGCAACGCAGGAGACTGCCTGCAGTGCAGGAGACCCGAGTTTGATCCCTGGGTCGGGAGGATCCCCTGGAGGAGGAAATGGCAACCCACTCCAGTATTCTGCCTGGGAAATCCCATGGACAGAGGAGCCTGGCGGGCTACAGCCCACGAGGTCGCAAGAGTTGGACAGGACTCAGTGACTAAACCACCAACCACATCACACATCACACTATTCGGCTCAACTGGAGACCTATGTGCAGAAGGTCCGCTGTGGGCAGGTGCTGCCCAGGCACTGGGGTACCTGTGGTCCTAGGGCATTCAATGAGAGGAAAGCAGACAGCACAAGCAGCCTTGAAGAACCTCGATTTTCTCAAATGCAAGCTGACCACATCGAGGCCCTGCTTGGAATCCTCTCCCTGGATTTCCACGGCTCCAACAACAAGGACCCAAGGCCCGTGGGCCCTAAACACACTCCAGCTATACAGGTCTGCACCCAGCGGCCTCTAGTGCCCAGATGCCTCCAGCTAAGGAGTGCTGTGTTCAGAGCACGCAGTTCAAATCCTCTCAGGGGACCTTCTCTAAGCTCACCACCTACCTATGACATAGATACTCTGAATTCTCCCATTTTGTGGATGAGAATGGTGAGTCACAGAGAAGTGAAGTCTCTTGCCAAGCCCAGCATGGAGAGAGAGGGAGTGATGCTGAGATCTGGATGCAGGCAGCCTGGACCACCTTTGTCCTCCTCGGCAGTTGGCTAACCTTGCCCTTCACCCCTCCACAAGGCCGGTATTTCCCCAGAGAAGCCTTGGTCAGGGGTCTTTGTCCCAGGGTCCCATGAAGAGCCTGTGTGTGCCCCAGGGGCTGAGCCTGGGTCTCACTCAATTGCTCACCCCCCAGTACCTCCGACACAGCCCCCACAGCTCTGTGACCCTGAGCAAGGGGCTTCACCTGCCGGAGGCTCTGTTTCCTTGTCCATGAAATGGAAGACAGAAAGAGTAGCCAGCATCAGACAGTCATGAGGATTAAACGAGGTGACACATGTAAACGGCTTATCACAGAGCCCGGTGCCTAGTAAACGCTCAAAAACGTTGTTAGTGTTGTTTTTATCATCACCATCCTCATCACCCCAGGGCTCATCACAGATGCTTCATAAATATTGAATTGGTGGATGTGCGGATGGAGGGATGGAGGGAAGGATGGAGAAATGGAGGGAAGGATGAAGGGATGCAGGAATGAAGGCAGAGATGAAGGGAGGGGTGCAGGGACCAGGCCCTCCACCCGTCCCCTCGCCCCCAGGGAGCGGGTGGGCGCCTGCATGCCCTGCGGCCAGCCGCGGTGGGGGAGGCCACTCAGCACCAGGGGACTCAGCCAGGAAAGGCAGGCGGCACAGCGTCCCGGGAGGCACTCCGCAGTGAAATGCTGCATTTCACATAAAGGGGGTTTGCAATGGGCCCTGCTCAGAGAAATCAGGGAAACTGGGAACGCAGAGCTTTCTTTTAATACCCATTTAATATTTATGGAGCTGCAGCAGCATCAGCCACCGTGCGGAGAACACAGCCGATCCACGGGGCGGGAGCATGATTCCCCAGCAAATGGCTGTGAGCTTGGGAAGCATTCACACCTGGTCCACAAAACAGCACCGCACGCAGGCAACGCACGCGGAGGGTGCTGGGACAGAGACCACCCGGGCTTCTGTCCTGGCTCTCTGGCCAGCGGAGTGACCTTGAGCAAGTCACACACCCAGGCCGGGCCACAGAGGCCTCCTCTGGGCCAGGGGGCAGGAAGGAAGCAGGACCACAAAGAAGAGGGTGGAATAGACTGATTAATGCCTTTGTGCGCATGCATGGTCAGTCGCTTCAATCGTGTCTGACTCTTTGCGACCCCATGGACGGTAGCCCACCAGCTCTCCATGGGATTCTCCAGGCAAGAAAACTGGAGTGGGCTGCCATGTCTTCCTCCAGGGGATCTTCCTGACTCAGGGATGGAACTGGCATCTCCTGTGTCTCCTGCATCCCAGCAGAGTTCTTTACTGCTAAGCCATTAGTGAAGCCACTCAGTCGTGTCCAACTTTTTTCGACCCCATGGACTGTACCCTACCAGGCTCCTCCGTCCATGGGATTTTCCAGGCAAGAATACTGGAGTGGGTTGCCATTTCCTTCTCCAGGAGATCTTCCCAACCTGGGGATTGAACCCAGATCTCCCACAATGTAGGCAGACACTTTACCATCTGAACCACCAGGAAAGACGCTGAGCTGCTGGGGAAGCCCTGTTAATGCCTTTCCTTATTCAACAAACGTTTGCCTTGGCCCTACACAGCGTCACCAGTCCAGATGCCACAAAGAGCAGTAAAAGAATCAACAGGTCACTGCCCTCAAGGAGATGGGGGCAATAAAGCAAATACATAAGTAAAGAGAAGAGATACCTACAGACAATAACAGGGCCCTGGCAGGAGACAGGAGAGGGTGATGGAGTAAGGGGTATGGGGGGAGAAGAGGGTTGTGACTTTAAACTGATGATCAAGTAAGGCCTGACTGAAGAGGCGACATCGTTTCTAAAGTGAATGCTGAGAGGGAGCCAGTCACGCCCAGAAACCTGGGAAGGAGAATTCAGGCAGCGGGAACAGCAGGTGCAAAGGCCCTGAGGCAGAGGCAGCATTAATGAGCGGTCTCGTTGCGTTGCTACTGTTCTTGGCCCCGGAGCGCTGCTGCAACAGAGAAGGGCCCAGACTCTGAGGTCAGCACTGCTTAGCCGTGGACCCTGGGCAGTCCCTCAACTTCTCTGTGCTTCCACTTCCTCACTGGCCCCGTCAGGAGGTAGCAGAGAGGATGGCAGGAAACTGTGCCGGCCATTCCACAAAGGCCCAGTCAGTCCAGACTGGGAAAGCTGAAAAGCTCTTGAAATGTCTGGGCTGAAAAATTCTTGTTGAAAAATCCCTCCTTTTTTGTAGGGATTGCTTTTCAAAAGTCTTATTTTCTCAGGAGGCAGTTTCTCTTTCTGTTTTCCCTCAGAGGCATTTATTTGTTGGCGCCCTGAGTCGAGTCAGGCCGGGAGAAGGCCGGACGCCGGCCAAGGCACCAGGTGGTGAGGAGGTTACTAGGGACCGACAGTACCAGAAGCTCATAGCCAGGAGAGAGGCCAACCCGGGCGCCCCGTCCCACGGCTGCCCCACAACCTGCCTGCCCTCCTTGCTACGTCAGCAAGCCCACACACCACACCAAGGGCCCAGGAGGCACCCTGACCACGCCATTCCCTCCCACACACTGGATCTTGTCAGGAGCATCATGTTGCCCTGGGGGGAAGCCCAGACCCTCAGACCAGCCAGGGCCCCACTCAGGCCCTCAGACCAGCCAGGGCCCCACTCATCCCTCAGACCAGCCAGGGCCCCACTCAGGCCCTCAGATCAGCCAGGAGCCCACACCGGCCCCTCAGACCAGCCAGAACCCCACGCCAGCCCCTCAGACCAGCCCAGGACCCATACCAGCCCCTCAGACCAGCCCAGGAGCCCAGTCAGGCCCTCATACCAGCCCAGGAGCCCACGCTGGCCTGCCAGATCAGCCCAGGAGCCCACGCCAGCCCTCAGACCAGCTCAGGAGCCATGCTGGCCCCTCAGATCAGCCCAGGAGCCCACGCCGGCCCTCAGACCAGCTCAGGAGCTATGCTGGCCCCTCAGACCAGCCGAGGAGCCCATGCCGGCCCCTCAGACCAGCCCAGGAGCCCACACCGGCCCCTCAGACCAGCCCAGGAGCCCACACCGGCCCTCAGACCAGCCCAGGAGCCCACGCCAGCCCCAGCCTCACCACTCAGGCCACAGTCTCCGCTCTGGGTTTCCCGGGCACACGGGGAGCCCCCACCTCAGAGCCTTCCCTCCTGCTCTTCCCTCTGCCTGGAAGGCTCCCAGCACGACCCCCACCTGTGCCCCACACCTGTCTCCTGGCACGGGGCTTGGGGAGATGCTGCCCGCCCCGACCCCTGACCTTCCCAGGATTTCTCTCACCAAAGCTCCCAGATGAACGTTCTGAGTCTGAGGTGAGAAGCCAAAGCATAAAACAATAGACGAGAGAATGAACCCATGAGAGAAACCACTGCCCTCAGGTCTCGGGTCCAGACTCCAGAGCAGCGCTTAACTCCTCAGATCCCAGATTTTTCGCCTGCAAACACACGGATGCCAGAACCTCCCTCCCAGAGCCACTGGCAGGAGTGCAGGGCATGGCGCCTGCAGAAGCGCCGGGCAGAGAACTGGCGCACAGCAGGTGCCCCCCAGGCACCTCTTCCGCTCGGGTCAGAAAGTGCCAGCAAAGCCCAGGAGCGCTGCGGGGAGTTTCCAAGCATCAAGCAGAGATTTTCAGATAGTCAGGGGGCCCCCAGCCCCCGCCCGCCCACCCTGTGACCGGGCGGGCCAGAGGTCAGTCCTTCCCAGGGTGATGCAATTGGACACACCCAGTACCACCAGCCCCGTGGTGGTACGAGCTTTCTAGGCAGACTTCAGCAATCCCGCGCCCCGGGCGCCACAGGACTCCAGCCAACTCTGAAACACACACTGCCCCAACTCAGAGGGAAGATCCTGTTCTGGGACACAAATGACTCAGATGCAAAACTGACCCTTGAAGGGCTTGGGACCCAGCAGGAGGAACCAGACAGATCAATGGGGCAACTCAGACCCTAGAGGGGAGGGGCCTTTGGGACCCCAAGAAGGCCCCGACCTATGCCTACCAGCATGTGCCAGAAGCCCGAAAAAAGAGCATCTTAACAGCAGGTGGATTTTCTGCAAAGGAGAGACCTGAGTGGTCCCAGCAGCCCAAGTCTGCCCAGCGGATCCGAGACGGAGCCTACGAGGCCCTGGGCTGCCAGGGCTGCCAATCGGCAGCCCAAAGATAGCCTCTGTTTGCCATCAGGCTTGAGACAAGACAACACTTCTACAGGCTCCCCAGAGACAGGATGGGCCCGGGACGGTCTCGGTTCATTTCTCTCTCCTCCGTCAGTCATCATGACCAGCATCCTCTCCGGCTCTCAAAAGTGTCCCCATTTCAACAGCTGAAAATGTCATGAAGGATAAAGGTCACCGTAATCAAAGCCAACCTGAGGCTGTTAAGGTGACCAATGTCTGTCTCTCTCCAGCATTAGCATGTTTGGAGGGACTCAGAGGTAAAGAACCGGCCCGCCAATGCAGGAGACGCGGGTTCGATCCTTGGTCTGGGAGGATCCCCTGGAGGAGGAAATAAATGACAACTCACTCCAGTATCCTTGCCTGGGAAATCCCATGAACAGAGGAGCCTGGAGGGCTACAGTCCATGGGGTCTCAAGGAGTTGGACACGACTTGGCGATTGAAGAACAAGAAAGCCGCAACTATGAGGCCAGGGCAATGTTATATTGTCCTGAGTCCCAAATTCGGAGGACAATCAATGACCACACAGGAGAGACTGTCCATTAAACAGGAGACGCCCCAGAGAAACCCCTGCCCGGAGAGACTGCACCGCAGCCGCGTTCCAACAAAGCCCAACACCTGGAAAATTTCTGCAGCATCCCAACCCCGTCTTCACTCCCACGCCCTCTCCCTGGACCTTGAGTGGGGGTCAGCCGGCAGCCCCCGCCCCACCATCAAGGCAGACCAGCAAGCAGACGATTGGATCCGGCCACTCACCCAGAACGATGCTGAGAGAAAGTCAGCTCAGCCAAAGGCACTGACACTTTAGTTGAGAGCTTAGTTGCAAGGTGGCAAAATGTCACAGAAAATCCATGCTACCACCTCCTAAATCATGGCTCCCACCCCAAGCAAAATGCAGGGGAAATCGAATCTAACAGAACAGTATTAATACCAAGGAGGGGGTTTGGGAATGATTCTCTTACAGGCCATGCTTCCCCATGAGCTCAAAAAATCACTTTTAAAATGGTTTTTTTTTCCCCTTGTTTTGTTCATGCCAGCAAATATGCAATTGATTAGTCAGTAGTTGAAAATATCAGAAAAGGTAAAAACAAAAAATACCATAAGAACTCAAAGGAAAAGAAAAGGAACAGACAGCTTAGTAGGAAAAAAATTCAGACCTAATCCCCCAATATCCTGAAAATGAAAGCTCTTATATTTGACCTCCTCCTTCTTCATCAACTATGTATTCCAAGGGGGGCGGAAAATGCTGGCCTGCAGCTGGTATTAGCAGCCACGTTGAATAAGTTGATGAGCTAAGTCGATGAAGGAATCCACAAATACTATGAAAATTAGACCATATTCCTTGAAAAAGGATCAACCACAAGTGACTTTAAAGCATTTACCACTTTCAAACCTTTTAGCTGGGCATGTTTTGAATTATGACTACATGATTTCAAATTACATGATTTTAAATTACACTTTCTAATTCCTCGCCGCCCCCCATCCCAGCAGCCGCTGCCGCTTCATTTTCCAATTATGTACTTTTATTTCAGAATGATGAAGAGAGCTACTTACTGGATCATGTCCTGTCTGCCACAAATAGCTGCTCACTTATTCCTTGAACCTTAGATAGGAAGACAGTCAGTTCACCTGGCTGGTCTTCAAATTCTGAATATCCTCCATTCCCGTAGCACCCAACGAGGCCCGAGAAGCAAAGAAACCCTCAAAGCTCGGGTTGAGAAATAATGTTTGTAAACCACTGCTCCGCTCCATAAATTATTATAATTCTTGGTGCTTTCTATATCCATCTAGCCGATCAGCAATCACATAAATAACGGTGAATGGACTGATTTTTCTTCTGCAAAGTGCTGTCCTAGTTTTCAAAATAAAGCATTTGGAGATTCGCGAGTCTTTGGGGTTGAGGTGGGAAGCTGCTCAGATTCGTTTCAAACGTGCACGCAGACATACCCACACACAAAAGGAAATAAGAGGTACGCATTAAAAAAACCAGGATTCTGCATCCCCTTCCCACGTATCCATAAAGTCACACCCCACATTCCTGGGGGTGTGGGACACACACGGTGGTGGGGAAGGGGAGCAGCAGGGCAATCCTGGGTGCTCGGCGTTCACATACAATTTGCAAAGAAAGTAAACGTGGATTTACAGTTCTCATGGAAATCTATTAAACAGATGTCACTGAAGCATAATCAAATCGGCACTATGGTAATTCTACACTTAAGTCAGAGATTGGGGTTTTGCCATTTTTATGATCAGTTTAAATGCTTTTTTTTTTTTTTGTGATCATGCGGGAATCTGCAATTAAGGATGAAACCTCCAAAAGTATGATCAGTTAACGAATGTGTCTGAATGACAAACTTAACAAAAGCAAAACTCCGTTCTCTATGTCCCCCCCACTCCCAACACACACGCCCCTTTGTGCAGGGAGCCTAGGGTGGGGGAGGGACCGACTGCTTTTTCCATGAGCACCGCAGTGCCAAAAGCGCTTCGTTGGGAAGGGGGAGAGGCGGGGTGCAGGGCAGAGCTCACACTTCTCAGGTAGCCATGCAATATATTTTGCAGCCTTGCAGGCTGTGGTGTTGTCGGAAAATGCAGAAGAATGAAATGAAGGGGAAATACGAAGCAGGCATCATGTTCTCCCGAAAGTGATGAAATTAGCACGGGCGATGCCAAAAGTCTTTCCATGTGTATCAGTGCTGAGCCTCAGATCCTTGGAAGGAGGGGATGGAAATGTGAAGCCGTGCAATTGAAGCAAACTTTCAGGGTTTGGAGTGGGGTGGTGGAGAGAGGGCTCTGGTCAGTTCTTGGCTCTGAACTCAACGCATATCGAAATCAACCAGGGCGGTGAATTTTTGTTTAGGTAGCTGTATCTGCCTCTGATGTACAACCAAGGTCTGACATCAAGTTGCCCAAATTCACATAGAAACCCCCCAAACGGTAATTCACAGAATGGTATGGAAAGACCAAAGGATATCTCGAGCCACTATCTGAGTTTAAAATTAAAATATATAATCCCAATTTGCTCAGACTGTCTTTCATGAGATAGGCCTGCCTCCATCAGCCACAGATACTTTAAATGGAAATAAAGCATAACGGAGTCTTGTCTTATTTGGGGTGGGGGGGTCAAAATAAAGTAAAGCATTTATTTTGGTTGCAGAATGGACAGGTCCAGGGAGAACCACAGCAAATGAAATTAATCAAGGAAATATGTATACCTTCTCTCCAACACCACCTGCCAAAAAGGGGGTCTCTCTTTTTTTCTCTCCCTTAGAGTCGCTTTTGTTTTTTATAATTTTGCCACTTCTTCAGCCCCAGGTCACACAACATCAGTGGCAGTCTGGAGAGGATGCAGGCTAGCTGGTGGTCTCATTCCGTGGGGGACATCGACATCCCAGGAAACACGGTTGCAGGGAAGAACTGCCTTCAGGGCGACCCAGCACAGTCTAGACGGTTCTCGCTATGGGACGCACCCCCTGTCTCTTCCTGCCCACCAAGTGTTGGGCACCTAATCCTACAGGGTAAGACATTTGGCCGGAAGGAAGACCCCAGGATGGCCTGTCTCTCATCTGAGATGCCAGGAACTGTGTGATCAGTGGGCACAGATCAAGCCTGAGATCCCATTCCCGGGCTCCTACACCTGGGGTGTCCCTCTCCCCAGGACCCCCTCGCTCCAGAGGTGCAGGCAGACAAAGGTAAACACCAACTGCCGAACGGAGAGATCTCAGAGAGAAGAATGAAAAAGGGGGGATGCTTGAAAAGACCCCTTTTCTGTTCCTGGAGAGGGAGAGGCGGTGGGAGAGACATGTCGCATTGTCACATTGAAGATTTTTGACAGACAATTCGGCGATAATGCAGAAATTCCACCCTCACGGCAGCTCGCCGCCGAAACTTGAAAGGCATTAACTAACCTCCACTAATTGCGTGTATTTCTGGGCATAATATTTACTTGCTAGAAGTCGTTGCCTGGCCGATTAATTTCCTCTGCCCTGCTATTCGTGATTGGTTCACAGGCCTGAAATTGGAAAAATGAAATCATTTTGATAGATTAAAAGATGATTGCACTTTGGGGAGGGTTTTCTTTCCTCCACTAGTCCGGAACCTGCACCCAGAATGCTGGATTTTCTTCTTGAGTGCTACCCTTCGGTGAAATCCTGCTACCATCCTTAATTCTTCAAATAAGTGCAGAGAGATGTGTCCTGTGTTAGGTGACAGCTTGCAAGGGAATGTAGCAAGTTCAAGAGAAACCAAATGAATTTAAATTACTTTCATCAGATAAAGATTTAACGGTCTCACCAGTAGACTGGGAAATTTTTAAAAAGCAGGCTTTTCTTGAATGGTTACTGTGTGTGTAGTGCAATCCTGACACAGTTAGGGTCTTATAGAAAGACCCTAAAGCCCTAGTCTCTTACCTCTACTTAGACCTATTTGTCCATAAACACAGCCTACAGGGTGAGGGTGTAAGTGTTCGTATGGCAACTGTACCCAAGATATGACATCCCATGGGTAGGTGACAAAATCTGAGCTTATCCACATCAACATCATAGAGATCTACTTCAATCCAGGTCTTCAGAAATTCCTAGGGCTGAGAAATACATAGGAAGGCAGCCTCACGTTGAACCACTTCCGAAGACACGATTAAACCATTGTGACTGGATTATCGCCTTTTGACTAGCCATCAGCCAATTAATGGACCTCCACGGAGTGAGCACTCAAATAGATGTAACCATTTCGCAGAAACCCATCTTAAGGAAAAAGGTTTTACAAGTGTTGTGGGGCTGCCACTCGGAAAGCCAATTTGCAAGGAGCCGGGCGTCATGAAGCACAGTTTATTATGCACGACTCTCACACCGCGGTCCCCACAGACACTGTGCCCGGCTCCAGAATGCCTCCCGATCCCCACCGGCTGGCTCGACAGCCCCGGTGTGCTACCCACCCCCAGAGGCCTGCCTCGGCCCAGCCAAATCCACCAGACCCTCCCCAAACGGCCTCCCGGTGCGTTGGTTCCCATGGGTGGAAGCCCGGCTTCCAACTTGAACGTGGCAGTCAGCCGGTGCCTCTCTGACATCCCCCAAGCATTTTAGGCAAAGTGACAAATTATTCGTGAAGTTGGTGCATTTTTCTGTTGTTGCAAATACCAGCCAGGGTATGGACGGTGGTAGTGTCAAATCCCCAGCCCCCAGCCTGGCTGAGCCCTGCTAACAAGTCTCCCACCACCATTCAAGTCCTACAGAGCCAGCTCACCATTCACCAACCAACCCACTTTTGTTCCCTGGTTTAATTTCATAATTGTTTGCCACTTAACAAGCTCTCCTCTGGGCCATTCAATAGGGGCCTTGGAATCGGGGAGGGAGAGGCAACCAAGCCCCCAAGGGGTGGGAGAAGCTCAGCCCCCAGCACCCGGGCAAAGACTTCCCAGAGAGGACAGCTAAGTGGCCTTGGGGGCCAGTTTCAGGGTGGGGCCTCCTGATCCCAGCCCCAGGCTCCCAGCCCCAGTGGGGAGGCAATGTAGGAAAGGCAGGGGTCTAGGACCCGAAGCCTGGACACAACAGACTCCTGGACAGATCAGCTCTCAGACCGACCCCCTTCTGTTTGCACCGGGTCAAGGGAGACCCCCTGAGAATTCACCTTCCTATGACAAGTCCCAGAAGAAACACACAAGAGGAAGAACTGCAGCTTAGCCTGAGCAGTCCCTGAAATATTACCTTCGAGGGCTGCAACCTGCCTGGTAGCCACTGAATCCCTTGCGACCCGCGCAGAGCAGACAGTAATAAATATGTGCGGAATGAGTGAGTGGATGAGTGGATGGATGGGTGGATGGCTGGGTGGGTGGATGGATGGATGAAGTTTCCAGCAATGCCGAGCCAAAGTGGCCACAAGGTCAACATCAGTCCCCGCCTCCTGTGCCCCCCAAGTACCAGCAGGGACTTCGCTGCGCACAGTAGGCTCTCAGCGTCGAGGGGCTGCTATTGTTATCACCATCTTCATCACTTGCACCCCACCAATGCGCTTCTTCCACCAGCAACTCCGCCAGCAGCCAGCAGCGACCGGCGAGCCGGGGAAAAGTTTCGCTGACCCCTCGGCCCCAGTCGAAGTCCAGCGCTCCGGCCGAGCCCCTCCCCGCGGCACCCGCTCGGCCCACAGGGCAGCCGGGGTGCCGGGCCAGGGCGCCGGCACCCGGCGAAGGCAGCCAAAGTAACTTTGCGGGCGCCCCTGCGCCGCGCCGCGGGCGTCACCCCGCGCCCGGAGAGGGTCCGGCCGCGCCCCCCGCCCGGCCCGGCGTCCGCGCCCCGCGCTCCCCGCGCGCCCCCGGCCCGCGCCCCGCCCGCCCCCGGCCCTACCTGGCCCCGGGCTCCTCTTCGGCGGCCGCGGCGGCCGCGAGCAGCAGCGCGCACGGAGGAAGGCAGGGGCCCGGCTCCGGGGAGGGAGGCGCGGAGGGGCGGGGGCTCCTCCGGCGGCGGCCGCCTAGCCGCGCGTCCGAGGCAGCAAGTGGGAGCCAGACTCCTCCTTCGGGGGGCGGGGGGCTCCCCGCCGCCCGCTCCCTCGCCCGCCCGCCCGCCTGCCCGCCGCGCGCCTCCGAGCCCGCCCGGCTCCCCCGCCCGCCGCCGCCCGCCGCCCTCCCCCTCTTCCTCCCCGCCTCCCCCCGCCCCGGCGCCGGGAGGGGCGCGATCGCGCCCTCTGTCTCCGGCCCCGCGCGCCCGCCCGCCGGGGCCCCCGCCGAGCCGGCCAGGCCTCGGCCCGCGGCCCCCGCCCGGGCCCGGCGCCGCATCCCGCCGCCCCAGGGAGAAGAGCGGGCCCGGGCGCAGCGAGGAGGAGGGGGCCCGTGCTGCGGAAAAGGGCCGGCGCAGCCCCGCCTCACCCCGCGCCCCTCTCCGACCCGCCCCCCGGCCCCCCCGGACCCGCAGCGCGCGGGGTGGGCGGGGAGCGGGGCGGGGGCGCCCTCACCTCCGGATCCGAGGCCGCCGCGGCGGGTACCGCGTGCTGGTGCGTGCGTGGCTCCTTCCGGGGCGCCGCGGCCCCCCGCCCCCGGCCCGGACCCTCTCCCGGGACCGCGAGGGCACCCCGCCCGGAACCCCTCCTGCCGGTCGTCTGAGAGTCCTCCTCCGCCTCCTTCTCCGAGAGGTGTGGACCCCCCAGCCCCTAGGCTGCGTAGGCCTCCGGCACCCCATCTCCTCCCTCTGGGGGTCCCAGGTTCCCGACCAGGGTCACAATGGGTGGCCAGCGGGAATCTCACCCAGAGCGGCACGTCATCAGGTCGGGACCTGAGGGCCTGGCCCCTGGTTTGAAGAAGGCTCAGTCGCTGGGGAGGAAGGAAAGCAGCGCGTGGTAGCGCGTGGTAGTCCCACTCTGGGGGGATGCACTGGCCCCTGATGACCTCTCACCCCTGCCACGGGTGGAGACCGGTGGCCACAGGGCCCGGTCAGGCTGCGGCCTCCCAGATGGAGAGGTGAGGAGATGTTCCCCTCAAAGGCCCATCTAAGTCACCCCATCAGAAGTTTGTGGGTCCCCCTCCCCTGGCACACTCACATGGCATTCTGCCTTCATCAGAGCTTCAGACACAATCCCCAAGGACAAGACACCCTGTGGGGGTGTCTCAGGCCTGGCCTGCCCTTGGGGAGAGCCAGTCTGGGAGGCAGGCAGGCAGGGGCAGGGCAGGTGAGGGAGGGGAAGTGGGAGCCGCTACCCAGTGGGGCTTCCTGGAGGTGGGCACACCCCAGGGAAGTGCGTGTCCTGGAAAGAAGGTATGGAAAAGGCGTTCCAGGCAGGGCCTTGGCGTATCTGAGATGGCAGCTTCCTCGGGGCTGGAGAAGGAGGAATTGTGGGCAGCAGGGAGAGAAGGAGCCAGAGCTGAAGGGCTTGGATGCCTGCCTAAGGGGGTAGGCTTTCTCACTGGGAGCCATAGAAGGTCTTTGAGCGGGAGCACCTGACTGGCTTTACCTTCTTAGAGTTTGCTCAGGCAGCCCTGGGCTTCCCAGGCCGCACTAGAGGTAAAGAACCCACCTGCCAAAGCAAGAGACATAAGAGACTTGGGTTCGATCCCTGGGTTGGGAAGATCCCCTGGAGGAGGAAATGGCGACCCACTCCAGTACTCTTGCCTGGAGAATCCCATGGACAGAGGAGCCTGGCGGGCTACAGTCCATGGGGGTCACAACGAGTCGGATACGGCTGAAACGACTCAGCACGCACAGGCAGCCCTGAAGAGGAGAGGGAGAGGCTGGGACTGCAGAGGGAGATGACGGAGGCCTGGGCTGGTCACCCCTCTCCTGTTTCCTTGTCCGTGGACCTCACTGTGCAGTGTCTCTGGGGCAGAGACTCTGGGCTGGAAACACAAGATGAGCTGGGCAAGCAGAAGGGGCAGCCGGAACACGTGGTGGGTGGGCACAGAGACGGCAGGGTCTCCTTCGGGGCCAGTCCTGGAAAGCAGGTGCCCCCCAGTGTCTCCCCATGATATTTCTCAGGCCCCCGAGGCCATGCTGACCTTTGCAGATGCCCACCTCCAGTCGGCCTGGTCCTCTGAGGGTCGGAGCCGCAAGGCAGGCCCTCCAGGCCAGGCGGAGAGGGGTGAGAGCGTCCCCTGGAAATTTAGGAAAGAGACCCCAGGTTAAAGTGCAGGCCTGCTGTCAAGGAGAACGTTTGATCATTCCACTGTCAACTCCACAGCCCAGGTGGCTAGAGCGTCCACTAGGTTGTCCTGTGTCGCCCCGTGTTGTCCCATGTTGTCCACAGTGTCCTGTGTCGCCCCGTGTTGTCCGTAGCGTCCCGTGTTGCCCCGTGTTGTCCACGGCATCCCGTGTTGCCCCGTGTTGTCCACGGCGTCCTGTGTTGTCCCGTGTTGTCCACAGCATCCTGTGTTGCCCTGTGTTGTCCATGGCGTCCTGTGTTGCCCTGTGTTGTCCACAGCGTCCCGTGTCACCCCGTGTTGTCCACGGCGTCCCGTGTTGCCCCATGTTGTCCACAGCATCCTGTGTTGTCCCGTGTTGTCCACAGCATCCTATGTTGTCCTGTGTTGCCTCGTGTTGTCCACGGCATCCCGTGTTGCCCCGTGTTGTCCACAGCATCCTGTGTTGTCCCGTGTTGCCCCGTGTTGTCCACAGCATCCTGTGTTGTCCTATGTTGCCCCGTGTTGTCCACGGCGTCCTGTGTTGTCCCGTGTTGTCCACAGCATCCTGTGTTGTCCCATGTTGCCCCGTGTTGTCCACGGCGTCCTGTGTTGTCCTGTGTTGACCACGGCGTCCCGTGTTGCCCCATGTTGTCCACAGCATCCTGTGTTGTCCCGTGTTGCCCCGTGTTTTCCATAGCATCCTGTGTTGTCCTGTGTTGCCCCATGTTGTCCACAGCATCCTGTGTTGTCCCGTGTTGCCCCGTGTTGTCCACAGCATCCTGTGTTGTCCCGTGTTGTCCACAGCATCCTGTGTTGTCCCGTGTTGCCCCGTGTTGTCCACAGCATCCTGTGTTGTCCCGTGTTGCCCCGTGTTGTCCACGGCATCCTGTGTTGCCCCGTGTTGTCCACGGTGTCCCGTGTTGCCCCGTGTTGTCCACAGCATCCTGTGTTGTCCCGTGTTGCCCCGTGTTGTCCACAGCGTCCTGTGTTGTCCCGTGTTGCCCCGTGTTGTCCACAGCATCCTGTGTTGTCCCGTGTTGCCCCGTGTTGTCCACGGCATCCTGTGTTGTCCCGTGTTGTCCACAGCATCCCGTGTTGCCCCGTGTTGTCCACAGCGTCCTGTGTTGTCCCGTGTTGCCCCGTGTTGTCCACAGCATCCTGTGTTGTCCCGTGTTGCCCCGTGTTGTCCACAGCGTCCTGTGTTGTCCCGTGTTGCCCCGTGTTGTCCACAGCGTCCTGTGTTGTCCCGTGTTGCCCCGTGTTGTCCACGGCGTCCCGTGTTACCCTAGGAACTGTGTGTCTCCCAGGTCTGTGTTGGGTGACCAAGGATGCAGGGGGCATCCATGAAAGGCCAAAAGGGAGACACACACAGGGACCACTCCGGCCCAGATGTCGGGTGGTAAGGAGAGATGCCCAGCCTGGGGGATGGTGCCAGGCTTCCTGGAAGAGGGCCTGGAGCTGGGCCTGGGAGAAAGGGCAGAGTGTGGACAGCGGGGAGGAGCCTGATGGACGCTCCTGAGAGCGGGAACAGAGGCCCGGGACGGGGAGGGCGAGGAGGGCGAGGAGGTGCGGGCCCCTGGGGTGCTCCACAGGCTGCCCTGAATGCCACGCCCCGTGGGCCGTGGGTGCCCCTGACGGCTTCTGAGCACGAGGTTCCGTGGTGTCTGGCGTCCCAGCAGCCGGGACAAGGCCAGTGTCGAGTGAGTGAGTGAATGAATAAGCAGGTGAAGGATGAGGTCTGCCGAACTCAACTCCGCTTAGCACACAGGGCCTCCCGGCTCCTGCAGCCCGGCTGCCCCACTCTGGAGGGTGAAGGAGCATCCCGAACTCCGCCGGGCGCATCTTCCTCCCTGCAGGGATGGAGGCTTCCCGAGCACAGTCTCTCCAGGAGTCCAGCGTACCTGCCTGGGAGACAGGACTTGGGCTCAACAGACTCCACCCATTGTCCTCCAGCCAAGGACAAAGGCACAATTTGTTCATGACCTCGTGAGACCCTGGGGGACATGTGGTTGGGAATTGGTGGAGAATTTTTGGTCTTGGGGCGATAGCAGAGACATTCTGATGACACTCATCCTCCAAGTTCAGCTTCCTCCCTTCCTCTGATCCCACCGGCCCTCCACCCAGCTCCCAGACAGCATCTCTTACCTTCCCGCAATACACATTTATGGAGCACCAACTGTGTGCCCAACACTTACCACTTCCTTCCGGTCAAAGCATAAGCTCCCCACCCTTTAAGGGGCCTGCCATACCTGCCGCACCCTGTCCCAGGCACTGAGCTCTGAACTTGACCCGCACCTACCCTGGTCCCGGCCGTGCCTGCTGGGGGTAAGGCTGCCTCGGCCCCCAGCACTGCATCCCACAGGCCCAGAGCTCAGTAGGTGCCCAGCGAATGGGCTCTGAAAGACAGAGAATGAGGAGTGAGGGATGGGCAGGGTAGACCCACTCCTAAAAGAGCAACCAATCTGGCAAACACAGCAGACATTCTGCTTTGGGAAAATTTAATAACACAGTGGCACTTGTTCATGGAGAAACACCACACAATCCTGCACTGCCAACCAGCCGGGGGATGGCTCGTTCAGCAGGGAAGTCTTTCCCAGGCCCCCTACTATGTGCTGGAAGCCGGAGGGAAAAACAGGAGACGGTAGGCTGTCTGCCCCGCTGGAGAAGCAGGAGGTCAGCAGATGCTCACGACATCAGAGGGAAGAGGGCAGCTGAGAATAGGGCAGCAGGGACGCTTCAGAAAGAGGGGATGCACAGGACCTCCCTTGTGGTCCAGTGGTGGAGGCTCAACATTTCCAATGTGGGGGGCCCAGTTTCCATCCTTGGTCAAGGAACTAGATCCCGCATGCCACAACTAAGACCCATCCCAGCCAAATAAATAAATATTTAATACATATATTCTAAAAAAAAAAAAAAAAAAAAAGAGGTGATAGGCATGTTTCCAAGGAAGACAGCTTTGCTATGAGGATAAATGGGACAAGGACAACCCAGCAGAAGGACCAGCCATGCCAAGCCTTAGAGTCTCCAAAGAGCATGGGGGTGATATCTGCTGGCCAAGAAATTCACCTTTCCAGGAAGGTGTCCTGGGGCAATAACTATAATAGCCCCCAATCCAAAACAAGCCAGATGCCCAGCCAGAGTGGATCGGTTTTACGGCATGTCCAGGGAATATTAAGTAGGGAGATCCCATTGCTGGCATGTGGTGTGGCAGGAACGTGTCTGTGGTCATCACACATCCCATGGACAAGGGAAGCAGGCCCCTGACTCTGGGTTTTGAAAACTGAAAGATAGGAGGGAAAGAAAGAGCTCGGTAGAGCCACAAGTCGACCCTGGGGATAAGATGATGGGCGATTTATAACTCCATTTATGGGATCTTTATGTTGTCTCAAACACTTCTAACATCATCAGAGTGTCATGAGGGGTGGAGAGAGGGGCGTCCAGGCAGGGGAGTGAGCAGAGTTGGGGGGTGTGCATGTTGGGCAGGGGCTGGGGTGAGCTGGAGGCGTGGCAAGGCCCAGGCCCTGGAAGACCCCAGTGCCTTGTTGTCAGAGCAGATCCTCCATGGTGCCTGGCTCAGAGCCAGCCTGTAGGATACAGTCATCATTCAGCAGATGTTCAGTAGGCCCCTG
This sequence comes from Odocoileus virginianus, assembly GCF_023699985.2. Lineage (NCBI taxonomy): Eukaryota > Metazoa > Chordata > Mammalia > Artiodactyla > Cervidae > Odocoileus > Odocoileus virginianus. The sequence goes on along the minus strand of NC_069696.1, from coordinate 10,914,672 downwards.
TGGCATGCCAGGAGCTGGGTCAGGCCCTGGGACTCACCCCAGGATTTTAGGGGAGGTGGGAGTCAGCATGGGCTAGAGGGATTGAGAGAGGCTCCCTGGAGGAGGTGACCCAAGCTAGGGTTCTAAGGATGAAGCCTGACTCTGCATCCCCACTTCTGCCCTGTTCCGCCCCTCCAAGGTCTCCACCTACTGGCTCAGGTCTATCTGGACCCTGAAGGCAGGTCAGTTTCAATTCCAGCCATCTGAAGTGGGCCTTCCCTGGGTCTTCCCCTCAGCCCAGAGCCCCGGGTGGGAAAGCCACACCATGTCGGGAGCCCCCAGGCCCTGCCCATCTCTGGTTAGGCTCAGGTATAGCCTATGAAGACTGCCCCAACTACGGAACCACTGGTTCAAGTCCAGCCTCTGCCACTTACAACTTATGACTCTGAACCTCAGTCTCTTCCTTTGTTCCTATTGTGAAGCCAGTACAGTAATTTCTAACTCAAGGGCAGTGCAGCTAGAGGGCCCAGTGCCCCAGTGGCTCTCAGCAAGTGGAGGCTGTTAACACTGTCACATTCTTGATATCAATTCTAGGCTGTCTGGATTTTAACCTAGTTCTGCCACCAACTAGCTTGGGCCCTCAGGACATCCTCGTGGTTCTCTGAGCCTCCGTTTTCTCAGCCTGAGGATAAAAGTGATGTCCCAGCTCACTCCTGGGCTTGCTCAAAGGTGAATGTCAAGATGTGGGAAGACCCCACAGCTCTCTCCTGCCATGAGGTGAGGATCTCACCAGGCTGTGGTCTGGATGAGTCCTCCACCCCGTTCTGGGGTGCTCCCCCCTATGACCCTCGGGTCATCGCCCAGAAAGCCAGGAGCAGGGAAGCTGTTGTTTCTGTTGTTCAGTAGCTAAGTCACATCCAATTTTTGCAAAATCCCATGGGCTACCGCAGGCCAGGCTCCTCTGTCCTCTACTATCTCTCGAAGTTTGCTCAAATTCATGTCCATTGAGTCGGTGATGCTATCCAGCCATCTCATCCTCCCGAAGAGCTGACTCATTGGAAAAGACCCTGATGCTGGGGAAGACTGAAAGCAAAAGGAGAAGGGGGCTGAAGAGAAGGGTGCCTTGTATGAAGCAAGCTCTAGACACCTGACTGATCATTCCACCGGGGTCTGCCCCTGGCAGACGGACCTGGAGGGTGAGTCATTTGTCACTGGACAGCAGGCCCAAGACATGCTTCAGGAATGATGTTCCCTGGTCCAAGCGATGCTGCTCCAGGATTGGAGTCACCAGCAGCTGGACAGAGGCCAAGCCCAGGGAGGCCATCCACCTCCCTGCTGGCTGCGGGAGCAGGAGGGTGCCCAGCCCACAGGCCTCCTGAGGGTGGGTTCAGCTCCTGGTGCCAATCCGGGTCACCACTAAGGTGGGTGGCCTAGGTTCCCAGCACCCTTGGCCCCGCCCCTCACTTGCTGCGTGTAAGTCCTTTGGTGTTTCTAGAGAATTTTTCCAGATTCCTTAGAGCTGGCTTATTTCTCACCATAGCCTGGCTGGGACCTCAGGTAGGGGCAACCATCCCTGCAAAGGGAGACCAGAAGGCCCATTTTACAGATGAAGAAACTGAGGTTCCAAAAGATTGTTTGAGACCAGTCCAGCTAGTATGTGGTAAAGTGGGAACTGCAAGGCCTATCTTCAAACTCCAGGACACCTGTTCTCCCACTCACCCATCCTGCTCCCGCCAGATGCCAGGCCAGCTCCTTCCAACCCCACCAAAGGCTCCCAACACATCAAGGGACCATCCCAGCCCTGTCAGCGGTAGCTGAGCTCTGCTGAGCTGTCCAGGGTCCTGGCCATGCCCAGTCCGGCCCTGCAGACTTCTCTGGTCCTTCCCAGACGGCTACCTCTTCTGACCTCCTAGACAGTGAAAAAGTGGGAGCAGGTGGAGCTGGCCTCACCCAGCGCTCCTGTTCTTGCTTTGTCTGCACTGCCTGGGGACCCTTGAATACCACACTTCAACCCTAAAGCCTTGGTTTCCTTTTCTGGAAAATGCGTGCAACAGAGGTCAGACCAGTGGGTAGTTCATATTCAATAATCTTTCATAGATATCCTGGCCACCTCCTCAGGGCCAGGCAAAGCCAGAGACTTAAAGGGACTCAGAGGTGACCCCACCCCTGAGCAAGGGATCCAAAGGGTGTGGGGCCTGGAAACTAACAATGACCATGCACTGCTAGGCACGGGGGGGGGCCTCACAGGGGACCTCTCATCCCTCCTGGGGACAGATGAAGGGGAGATGCTCAGACAGTGCCTGGTGCCAAGGGCAGAGGAAGGGGGCATTTGAGGGGAGGGGCCAAGCAAGCAAATATCTAGAGGCAGGAACCAAAGGGGACCCTGGGGTGACGGAGGGAGGGGGTCAGAGAGAGGAGCGGGCAGGGGTTCACCCCTCCCAGCACCCCTGTAGCCGCAGAGTAGAGTCCAGGGAAGCGTAGGCAGAGCCTGGTCCGATTGCTCAGCCGTGGACGAGGGAAGAGGGGACACAGGGAGGGTGAAGAGGGGCCCCGGAGATGAAATGCCCAGGGCTCCCTGACGTACAGGCCTGAGGAGGTAAATCCCAGGCACTTGACTTGGGTCTCCTCCCTCGATCCTGGCAACCCATGCACCAGCTCCGGATGGACTCAGGGGCGACGGTGGGAGGAACCGAGATGCAGCAGGCTCCACGGGCTGCCGACATCCCCCTCCAGCTGAGCTTCCAATCTCCGCAGCATCCCCGGGTCCTGCATCCTCATCCAGAAAGCAGGTGGAAGTACTGGGTGCCTCCTGGGCTCCTGAAGGAGCCGGTGAAGCCCAGACTGCACTCCGTCCTTGGCAGAGCTCAGCTCCGCGGCTCCACACCTCTCCGGGCCGCTCTGGCACCGGCCACATGCCCTACGTCTTCCCTTCCCTGGGTTGACCATCTCGGAGCTGCTCCGCCCCCTACCAAAAGCAGCCTGGGTTTGCGGACGCCAGGACGGGGGGACCCCATCCTCACAAGAGCCCCAGGGCCCAGGTGCCACAGCCAGTAGTGGGAGCCCCGGATTCCAGTCAATGAGCTGAGTCAATGGCGGGGCCAGAGCCAAACCTGAAGAAAGAAGGGAGGAAGTGGGGTTTCGCTCCCGGGACCCAGGAAAGGATCAGGGGAGCGAGGTCCTGCCAGACCCAGCCCTGTGCCTCCCCCACCCCCACCAGGAGGCCAGCATGCTCAGGACAGACCCAGGCCTGGTCCTAGCACAGGAGTCCCGGCCGGGACCAAGCAGGGCAGGCGGGCCCAGACCCTAGAAGGAAAGCCCCGGGGGGACAGACAGCTGGGAGGGGAGGCACCCGTCACCAGTTCAGAGCGGGCACGCCCATCAAAGGCAGCAGGATCCGAAACCCGGGCACCCCCGAGCCCACCTTCCGTCCCTCCCTCCTGCCTCTGCTGGCTCCCCCAGTCCCGTCCGGCTGCCTCCCGAATCTAAGCCCCATCCTCATGGCCTTCCCTGAGCCCCTGCCCCCACGGTGCTGTCAGGGGCCCTCTCCCCTGAATGGGAGCCTCCAGGGCTCCCCACTGCTCCTGTCTGCCTCCTGTGGAGGAGGGGTGGGGGGAGCGCAGCCCTTCCCGCTCAGGAGGGACTTTCCCAGGCAGCCTGCCCCTCCCGGGCCCACCATGGGGCTGTACCCGCTCTGCCCCCCATCTCGGCCCATGGCCAGCAACGGGGTCCAGGCTCCATCGGAGCGGGTATCGAGAGTTAAGCAGCCCTGGGCCCCAGCAGCACGTGGGGCTGAGGCTTCAGGCCAACATCTCCTGGCCCCGCCCCGCTTCTCTCCGGGCACCTCCCACCTTCAGGACGCAGTGCTGGTGGGGCGAGCGGGGTCCGAGGGGTCGCACGGGTGTGGACCTGCCCCTGGGGTCTCAGGGCAGGGTGCTGGGTCTGGTGCCTCACCCGTGAAACCTGTGGAACATACCTGCCGCGTTAGGTCATGCCGATCACGTGGGGTGAGGACCGTGATTGCCCTAGTGCTGGCCGAGACTCAGCAAGTGCCCATCAGTGACAGCGCCCGGAAGACCTCTGCCCGGCCTCTCCTTAAGCACTGGTGTCTCCGTGCTGTTTGCTGCTGGATCCCAACTCCGCTCCCCCCAGCTGGCAGGTCCTCAGTAGACACCAGATCTATTAGACGGAGGAGCCCCAGGGAGCCCCCTCACCTTTGTTGATGCCTGAAGTCCCCCCACTGGGAGGACTTGCTCTCCTTGGTGAAAGGCAGAGAGTCCCAGGGAGGCATCGCAGCGGGGACAGGAGTGCCAGCCTCCTCTGCCGATGCCTCCCCAACAGTGCCTCCTTTGGGGAGGAAGCCCCCTCCCCTGCATCCTGCAAGGACCTCACACCTCTGCTTGTCTGTGCCCCATGCCTATCCCACCCCACTTCCTCAGGGGCCTGTTCCACTTCTGGGGTCTTACCTCTCAGAAGGTTCTACCTTCTGTGGAGCTCATCGCTTCCCCCCACCCCGATTCCACCCATCTGCAGGATTGCACCCTCAGCTTCCCTCCTCTAGGGTAGCCTTGAGGGGCCTTGGGGCCATCAGCAGAAAACTCCCTGAGTCACAGCGGCGTCCTGCAGTGACCCCTCCCTCGGCTAACCTGGCCACACCCCATCCCTGCCCATCTTCACCCTCTTTGGATGAGTCTGTCTTCCCACAAGTCTGGCACTGGGACCAAATGCAGCTCCTAGGTGGGCGCTGGCAGGAAGAAAGAGGTCCGCGGAGCACTACTGGGCCGCTGCCACAGCAGTCACTCACACTCTAGTCTGAATGTGTCCAGCCCCTTCCTAAGAGCAGTTTTGAACAGAGCCATCCAAACTGGGAGAGATGTCTGTGCCTTTCTATCCAACCTCACCCTGCTGCCGTACCGTACAAGGAGGAGACAAAGACCAGACTGAGACAGAACCGTAAGAGCAGGGACAGCCTGTCCTCTGCTGAGGGTGCAGGACAAATACTCACTGAAAAGGAGCGTGGAGGAGTGGAGGGGAGGGAGCTGAAAATGGACTTCTGTGATTTCTCTACCCATTGACTTCTCTATCAACGGACATGAGTTTGGGTAAACTCTGAGAGTTGGTGATGGACAGGGAGGCCTGGCATGCTGCAGTCCATGGGGTCGCAAAGAGTCAGACACCACTGGGCGACTGAACTGAACTATCCAGGATGGTCGATGCCAGAGGCCACGGGGCTGCTGATAAATCTCACTGCTCCAGTTCATCAGGACGGTCACCTTGTCTTACCTTATTTTACAGTGAGGTTGGAGCTGTTGGGTGACCTGGCCAATAGGTACCCAGGACCTGTCTAGATCTTCAAGGTCCCACCCTCCACGTGCTTCCATCCATGACGATGCTCTGCAGATAGCCGAGGGGAAGAGAAAGACAGGTGCCCCAGGCCCCCACCCCAGTGGAGCCTTGCTGTTCCCTCCTGACTCCCATCCCCAGGCTCCCTGCCTCCACCCTGCTCCTTCTGCCCCTCACAGAGACAAGACAAGCTGCCACGTCTGAGCACACACATCATGACTTTACTCCTCATGATCACCCGTACAGGTGGCGCTATCATTTCCAGTTTACGGATGACGGGCACTGGGGCTGAGTCACACCTTGAGTCCTTGCATGGGCTGGAGTGACACCAGTCCCAGCAGCGTTCCATGCCTGGCTGCCGGCTCTCTGCTGCTGCCTGGGCAAGAGGGGCGGCACAGAAATAGATCAAGCCCTCCCCTTCCATCAGGTGCTCCGAGCAGACATCACTAATCAGTGGCCGTGTTCTTTCTGGTGAGCCAGAATGCTATCACAGGGCCCCAGGCAGTCCCTGGGAAGGGCTGGCCCTACAGACATCGTCTACCTGCCTCTCCCCAAGAACCTGCTGGACTGTGATCTGCCCACAGCGTCAGCCAGCAGGTCCGCCCCGCCCTGAACAACGGAGGCGGTCACCTCCTTGCAGACTGGGGTCTGGAGCTGCACCCAGACTCACCATGGTCCAGCAGAGCTCCCCCACACTCCACCATGCCCTCTCCCCAGAGACCTGGCCCCTCCCCACAGCTCTCTGGAGCCTCTACCCACCCACCCCACCCCCCAGAAGATGGCCAGACTTCATACTCCACTCAGCCCCAGAACCCCCACCACCACCATTGGCCTAAACCCAAAGCTGAAGCCCTTCCTGAATCCCCCCTCTAGGGCTGCCCCTCCAGTTCTGCCTCGTTCAGGGACCCCTCTAGCCAGTACTGCCTTTTCTGCATCTTCAGGCACCCCAGTGGACCAGTACCTTACCACCTACATTTATATCTTTTCAAGTCTCCTGACCTAAGAAACAAGACCTCTGTCCCTCCGTCATCACCCCCCAGCTACTGCCTCTTTTTCCTCTTCTCAGCCAAGTTTCCTGGAAAAGGGCCCCTACCCATGCCGTCTCTGTTTCCCTGCCTCCTGTCCCTCTCCTCAGGCCAGGCAGGGTGTCCACCACCATTCTGCTCATCGCCAGCCATCTGGGCCTTTTCCCCTGCCCAAGCTATAACCAACCTAGACAGCATATTAAAAAGCGAGACATTACTTTGCCAACAAAGATCCGTCTAGTCAAATCTATGGTTTTTCCAGTAGTCATGCATGAATGTGAGAGTTGGACTGTAAAGAAAGCTGAGCGCCAAAGAATTGATGCTTTTGAACTGTGGTGTTGGAGAAGACTCTTGAGTCCCTTGGAGTGCAAGGGGATCCAACCAGTCCATCCTAAAGGAGATTAATCTTGCATATTCATTGGAAGGCCTGATGCTGAAGCTGAAATTCCAATACTTTGGCCACCTGATGCAAAGAACTGACTCATTAGAAAAGACCCTGATGCTAGGAAAGATTGAAGGTGGGAGGAGAAGGGGACGACAGAGGCTGAGATGGTTGGATGGCATCAGCAACTCAATGGACATGAGTTTGAGTAAGCTCCAGGAGTTGGTGATGGACAAGGAGGCCTGTCCAGGGAGGACCCCATGTAGTCCATGGGGTTGCGAAGAGTCGGACACAACTGAGCGACTGAACTGAACAGGACAAAGTACAGCCTCCTGGCTGTGGCCTTCGAGTCTGCCTCTCCTGATCCTGGGGACATTTCCAGTCTTGTTCCTTGCCACATTCCACCCTATTCTCCAAATCCATCTACCAACTTCCTTCTCATTGGTTCTGAGATTCCATGCTAGCTCAGTCCTCTCCTCCTGCTTAGGGAAAAGAAAAAAACACCAACAGAACATTGTAAGTGACTATCCTCCAATTAAAAATAAATAAATTTTTTTTAAAAACCTGGCACAAAGCTATTGCTTATCCAGAACTGCTATGTGCCAGGCATTGCGCTAAGAGTGCAATATTCAGTCTTATCCTGTAATGTCGATTCATTAATTCCAAAAATATTTATTGAGCACCTACTTTGTGCCACACTCTTCGGTAAACAGAAGGATTCAGCAGTGAACTGTGATGTGGATATTGTTGTTTTGGCTGAACAGGTGCAGAAGCTGACGCTCAGAGAGGTTAAGTGATCCACTGGGGCTTACACCCTGAGACCCCAAGTGTGGTCTCTGGCATGGATGCCAGGGCAGCAGGGTGGGAAGCCAGCCCCAGCCCACGGCTACAGGAGGCAGGGAGGGGTCCTTGCTCAGGTGCAGGGGCGGTTCAGCCCTCCCCATCACAAATCAGGACCCTGAGGCTGGGAATCCACCCGGTCTCCTCTGAAACTGTCTAAATTAGTCAAACCAGCCCATTAGGGTGACCACCCGAAGACTGGACAAAGTTCTTCCCTCTGCAGGGATGCTCTCCGCTCAGCCCCTGACCAGCCCCTTGGAGTTCAGCCAGAGGACAGTCCTGACCGTCACTCGGGTCCAAGCCCCCGGCTCAGTGCTCACAACACTCACCCCAAATGCCAGCCAACGTCCAGCCGGAGAGGCCCTGATGGCTAAGGAAGCCTGGGACCGGGAGATGGGGCCTCGTGGGCTCCCTGCTTCTCCTCATGGACATGTGGCCGGCCCTTCAGGACAGCTGTGTGGGGCTCCTGGAGGCAGGACCACCATCCCCATCCTGACTGTGCCCCCAGAGAAAACAGCTGCAGGCTGGGCAGGTGGACCCCTGATTTCACGGAGATACCAGTGGTCTCAGGAAACTGTCCCCTGCCCTTGCCTTCGAATGAGGATGAGAGACCCCAGCCCTGGCTCCAGGATCGCCTCCGCGGAGACCCTCTGCATTCTCTGAGCCTTCGTGTCCCTGTCTGCCAATCCTATTCTGCCTCTTCTGGGCAGCCTGCTGACAGGTGGAAGGAGGTGAGGGGGCCAGCCGCAGCCCTTCCCCCGTCCCCCTGATGCCCTCTTTTCAGAGACTTTCCAAGCGGCAGGAGGGTCCCTGGAGAAAGGCAAAGGCAGCCCCGTCTGCTTGACCACAACGCCTTCTCTAGGTCTCACTGGTGAACCCAGGAAGAGCCCCATCCCGCCACTGCCCCTGCCCTCATCAGGAGGCCTCAGAGGTGACGGCAGCCCCCGTGAAGCCTGGGAGGGCCTGGTGGACGCCCGCCCGGTCGGTCACCTGTGTCTGGGCTTCAGGGAATAGCTGCTGCACCCCGGCACATCAGGAAGGAGGCCTGAGGACCGGCAGGCTCCCAGATCGGGGGCCAGTCCAGAGGTGCCGTGGCTTCCCAACACCAGCACAGGCTCTGGAGCTTGGTGGGGCTCGGTTCAAATCCTGGCCCTACCATGTGACCTTGGGTAGGTCTGGACCCCACATCAGAACCTTTGTTTCCTCGTCTGTAAAATGGGCCTTATTCACCATCTCCCAGGGCTACTGTAAGGCTTGATTTGTATTAATACTTCAAACAGGCGCCTGGCGCAGAGAGAGAGGAATGCTGCTTAGGTTGGATGTTGGACCAAAAAGAACCAGACAAAGAGGGGGCTTCCCTGGTGGTCCAGGGATTAAGAATCCACCTCGGAGTACAAGGGACACGGGTTTGATCCCTGGTCTAGGAAGATCCCACATGTTGTGGGGCCACCAAGCCCATGGGCCACCCCTATGGAGCCCCTGTGTCTCAACTACTGACGCCCGTGAGCCTGGAGACTGTGCTCTGTAGCAAGAGAAGGCACCGGCATGAGAAGCCCGTGGATCACCACGAAGAGCAGCCTCCACTGCCTGTAACTAGAGAAAGCCCAAAGACCCAGCAGCTACGAAGACCCAGCGCAGCCACATAAATAAATCAGCATAAAAGAAAAAAAAGAACCAACCAAAGAAATCAAGACAGAACCAGTGTGGGATCTGCCCCTGGGCAGCTGGTAGCAGACAGCAGACTGCAGCTCGAATGCTCCAATACAACAGGGGTGCCGGGGGGCCTCGGGCCCCAGTGACCCCCTTAAATACGATCCCGTCCTTTCCGCCTGCCTGCCTCTGCCGGTGCCCTCGCCTGGGTCCGACTGGCCCGTCTAGGTCCGTACCTGCACCCTCTGGCCTGACTTGTTTCAATCAGCCGGAGCTTGTCACGTTGCCTCAGCTCACCTCCTTTCTTTAACAGTGGACATAAGTACAGCTGGGGCTTCCCCCGTGGCCCAGTGGTAAAGAATCTGCCCACAATGCAGGAGCCTCAGGAGACGCAGGTTCGATCCCTGTGTGGGGAAGATCCCCTGGAGGAGGGCATGGTCACCCACTCCAGTATTCTCGCCTGGAGAATCCCCGTGGACAGAGGGGCCTGGCAGGTACAGTCCACGGGGTCGCAAAGAGTCGGACACGACTGAAGCGACGTAGCAGGCACGCGTGCACAGGTACGACTCCGACTGCCCTCCATTTTTATAATTTTATCTCTTTATTTTTGGCCCTACTGGGTCTTCGCTGCTTCACTCAAGCTTTCCCTCGTGGCAGGGAGTGGAGGCTACGCTTTGCTGCGGTCCACGGGCTTCTCCTGGTGGTGGCGTCTCTTGTTGCAGAGCGAGCTCTGGGCACGTGGGCTTCCGTAGCTGCCCCCGCCCCCGCCACCGGGCTCTGGAGCGCAGGCGCAGTTGTTGGGGCTCGCGGGCTTAGTAGCTGGCAGCACGTGGGATCTTCCCGGATCAGGGACCGAACCCGTGTCTCCTGTGCTGGCGGGTGGATTCTTGACCACCGAGCCAGCAGGGAAGCCCCCGTTTGCCCCTCGGAAACTTGTGGTCTAAATACCCAGCTGGGGCCGCGGGAGCCGAGTGAACTTGCCCACCTCTCTCGTCTGGCACTGAGGGAGGGCGGGCAGGACTGGGCAGCCTCGAGCAGGAAGCTGGGTGTTTACATGGCAAACAGGCTGAGGGGAGACTGTGGGCCGTCAGAGGGGCAGACGCCCTGGTGCCAGCTGCGTGTCTGGCTCTGATGCCCCCAGCACCCAGGGCTGGCGTAGACGCTCGTCTCCCCTCCGCATGCTGCGTGCACCGTGTGTGGGTGGAGCACACACGTCTCCACATTGTTGGGGAAGTAGTCCACGCGAGCTCCAGCGACCTGGTGAGCAGGTTGGTGGAGACGCGTGGCCAGGCCCCCGCGCCCAGCCCTGCCTCAGTCTCATCAGCTCCTACTGCCCTTGTCTGGTGTGGCCTCCTCCTGGCAGCATGGCCGCTAACCTGCTATCAGCACTCTCCCCCAGCAAACATCACCCTGTCCCTCATCCCTTTAACAAGCAGCCCTGGTGCCAAGCCATGTGCTCAAGCCGGGCTCCTGCCCACGGGGAATCAGAAGCTGAGAGAAGGGGCCGGGAGCCCCTTGGCTCAGATCCCCCCTACCCCCCAAACCCCCGGCCCTGCCGCTCACCAGCTGGGGGACCTCGCCCAAGTTGCTGCACTGCTTGGGTCTCTTCTCTTTTCTATACCACAGGGTGAGGTTACTCTTAACCACCACCTCATAGCACCATCCCAGGTATTCAATAAGCCAGGGCAGGGAAAGTGTTCAGAAAGTACCTGCCTTGGCATGAACTCAGCAGATGCCACTGCCAACAGCAGATCTTCTGTGGGGGAAGTTCTGTCGTGTAGCATTGGCTGATTTCCACCGTGTAAATGGGGACCTCCCAGTAAATAACCTGCCTGCCAAACCAGGAGATGTAAGAGATGCGGGTTCGATCCATCCCTGGGGTTGGGAAGATGCTCTGGAGGAGGAAATGGCAACCCCCTCCAGTATTCTGGCCGGGAGAATCCCACGGACAGAGGAGCCTGGTGGGTTACGGCCCTTGGGGTCACAAAGAGTCAGACACGACTGAAGCGACTTAGCACGCACACGTGGTGTAACTTCTCGCACAGCGGTTCATCTCAAGCTACTGACCCACACGCCCAGGTGGGAGCAGCTGTGTGTAGACGGCCCGCTGGGAGCTGGTGAGAGCCACCCCCATCACACCACAGCCCCCCTTGTCTGCCCCGTCACCCGCGTCCCTCGTACCCCACCAGCTGTTTGCTGACTTCTGTATGTGCCAGGCGTGTTCCTGCCCCGGAGCCTTTGCACTTGTTGTTGTATCCTCTGCCTGGAACACGCCTCCCTCCAGCTGTGGCATGGCTGGCCAGGTCTCGCTTTCCAAGTCTCAGCTCAAACGTCACCTCCTCCAGGAAGCCCGCCCTGTCTGCCTGGGTGCTCTTGCCCCTTTGTCTCACCTGCACGCTCCTACCCGTCTACGGTTTCCTACTGTTGCAGTTCCCTCGTGGCACTTGACTCTATTGGGAAGTTTGGCACACCTGCACGTGTCACGCACACTTATCTACTGGCTGCCTCGCCTGCTGGGGTTTGCTGTCAGAGCCAGACCTTGTCGGCTGGGTCTCTGGGAGTTTAGCACGTAGTAGGTGCTCAGACAGTATGAACATGAGTGAATGACCGAGTGTGGAATGGAGGAACAATGAACCTACCTGGCCTGGTGCTCCTGGGCCCGGCCTGGCCCCCTGCGCCCGACCCCTCCCCTGCCCCCTGCCTGGGCAGCGGCTCTAATTGACGGAGGCCCCTTGAAGGCGCCCCATTGTGGGACCTGTAATTGCCAGCTCCTGCCTCTTTCCCCCAGCCCCTTCTCCCTCTTCAGCAGAAAGACAGACCCCAGCCCATTGTGCGGCTCCTGTTGACACAGGGATGACCTCACCGGGGGCCTCCTGAGATGGGGCCCGGGGGGACTGGAGGGGGTGGGAATGGAGGGGGGTGCAGGAGGGAGTTGGGGGGGTGGGGGGTGGCCGAGCCCAGGTTGGGAAAGCCTGGAGGCTGTGGCCTGGGACAAAGGGCGGGAGGGGAGTGAAGCGCTTCCCGGGAAAGACAAGGGCGCTTTCATCAGGGGGAATAATTGTGAGGGGTGGGGGGCGTTTAATCCGTAAGAAAGGATCCCAGGGAAAGACTGGGCCAGGAGGCCGTGTGCCCGAGGGGGGCTCTGGAGACACAGTGAGACAGCCGAACAGACCCGGGCCTGCAACCTGCTCATGGAGCGGCCTGGGACCGGGGGGCCTCTCCCCCTGGGGCTGTGTCTTCAGGTACAAGGTGGACAGACGGTGATCTCCTGCGTGGGGATTTACGGGCCTGTATTGGACTCCAGCTGTCAGGTGCCGGCATATACAGTAAGTGTTCAATAAGCAGTCATGTCTCCCCACCCGCTTTCCTGGACTCTCCTCATTCCTCAGCCTCCCATCACCCGGCCTCAGCTGACCGCCCCCCACTTCCCCACCGCCCAGGCTGCCTGCCCCAGGGCCGAGCGAGCAGGCCAGGTCCCCAACACAGCTCCAGCTCCGGCTCCTGAGCTCAGAACCCGGAGGGCCCCAGGGAACCTCTGTCCTCACAGGGGAGCCCAGGGCAGGCCCGCCGGGTCCTCTCACCCAGACCTCTGCCCCAGGCCATTGTCATCACGCCGGCCCTGAACACCCTGCATCGTCACCCTGCCTGACGGCCCCTGGCAAAGGACCACCTGCCCCACGGGGCGTGGGAGCCCCAGCTGTGCACCCTTCATCCCAGGGAAGGGGAACAGTGATGGGGGGTTGGGACCCCCATAGAGGGGCCCCCACCTGCTGGGGGAACAGCGTGGCACTCCCTGGGGGCAGAGTGTGACGGCTGGCCCAGCCTTCTGACCTCTTGTTATGAATGACAAACATTCTCATCAGGATTCGATCAGCACTGTATCATTCTCATCAGGATTCGATCAGCACTGTATCGTTTTCAAGATTGAAGCTCCTTCCGTTGGTTTAGTTTCTTGGCCAGTCTTCTACAGCGTGAGGTTAACCCGCTTCTAGTTTGTTTAATTTTTTAAAGTCTTTCTTGAATTTGTTACAATACTGCTTCTGTTGATGTTCTGGCATTTTGGCCTTGAGGCAGGTGGCATCTTACTTCCCCAACCAGGGACTGAACTCTCACTTCTTGTGTTGGAAGGTGAGGTTGTAACCACTGGACTGCCAGGGAAATCCCCTAGTTTATTAATTTTATTTTCATTTTACTGAAGTCATATTCACGGGAATCCGTCTTTTCCCATATGACCTTTGCCCTGATGATGTCATTTTCCCAACAGTTTTCCAGCCGTGTCACATTTTGCCCATCATAGCTTCTGCCACACTGTGGGTTTCCTCTGGTGACAGTTTTTTTCCCACCAAGCTCAATATTTCAAAGACCTAGGTTGCAAGTTCTAAATTTGGTTGAAAAGGTTTGATTCTTCCATCAAACCCTAAATCAATAAGCTTTCCTGGGTGGGGTTTGATTTGGGCTTGGCTATTCTCCCAGTGGCTTGGATGGTAAAGAATCTGCCTGCCATACAGGAGACATGGGTTCAATCCCTGGGTCAGGCTGGAAGATCCCCTGGAGAAAGGGCATGACAACCCTCTCCAGTATCCTGGCCTGGAGAATCCCATGGACAGAGGAGCCTGGCAGGCTACAGTCCATGGGGTTGCAAAGAGTCGGACACATCTGAGCGACTAACACACATACACGTATTCTCCCAGTGAGATTTCTCCTGCTTCTGTGTAAAGTGCTCAGGCTGTGTGCTGACTCCTGGCAGGAAAAAGCTTTAGAGGTTGGGGTACGTGTAGGGTTGAAATGCCTGGAGGGTAGGGGGCAAAGTGCCCTATTCCTGAAGGCGGCCTAGGTCCTTGACAGCAGAATTGGGATGGGGAAACATCCATGGGAAATGACAGCCCGATCCAGGCAGGACTGCTGATCCAGACCCCTTAGGAATGAAGGTCGGGTCACCCCACCAGGAGGGAACCACGACCAGCTGTGACTCTGGTCCTCTCTGCCTCAGTCCCCTGATTATGACTGCACTTGGTGGCTTCTACCAAGACCCCACAGCCCTCCAGAGTGCAGGCGGAGCCTGGGGCTTTTTTGAATTTTTGGTTTTAATTTCTACTTTTTTGTTCATCATGGATTTTTTTTTGCATGTATTTTTATTTATTTTCTGAACACACTCCATGGCAGAAGGATCTTATTTCCCCAACCAGGGATCGAACCGGTGCCCCCTGCAATGGAAGCACAGAGTCGTAACCACTGAATTGCCAGGGAAGTCCCAGGACCTGCGACTTGATTTTAACCATGGACTATGGTGGTAAAGAATCTGCCTGCCAGTACAGGAGATGCAAGAGACATGGATTTGATCCTTGGATCAGGAGGATTCCCTGGAGAAGGAAATGGCTACCTACTCCAGTATTTCTCACCTGGAAAATTCCCAGAGGAGCCTGCCGGGCTACAGTCCACGGGGTCACAAAGAGTCAGACACGACTGAGCACGCAGACGTTGCATGGCAAAGGTGATGGATGTCACTCCTGTGAGGAGGTGACACAGGATCATGTCTCCTATCTCACTGGCAGAAGCCCTGCCCTGCTGGTTGTGATGACACGTGCTGCTGTGTTGTGATCTGCTCTCCCAGAAAAGCCCACATAGCAAGAACAATGGTCCCCAGCAAGGAATGGAGTCCCAAAACAACCACAGGTGCTTGGGCGTAAATCCTTCCCCAGCTGAACTTTCGGGTGAGACTGCAGGCCCTGGACCGACACCGTGATTGTAGCTTGGGGAGGACTCTGAAGCTGAGAGGACCCAGCTAATACCTGCCAGACTCCTGATCCACAAAACCCACGAAATGTGAATAACAAATGCGTGGTGCTTTAAGCCACTCCACACTGTGATGGTTTATAATGGACAATTAATACACAAGGCGAACATAGTAACGAAAAGTAGTACTGATAGTAAGACATATTTATTTTACTGAGCACCTACTATGTGCTCTGGGAGATGGTGAAGGACAGGGGAGCCTGGCGTGCTGCAGTCCACAGCGTCTTAAAGAGCTGGGCACGAATGAGCGATTGAACTTCTAAGTGCCGGCACCATTTTAAGTGCCTCCCACGCTCTGTCTTATTTATTCCTCATGCTCACCATAACTATCTTATGGTTACCACTCACAGGTGAAAAAAAAGAGAGGGTAACAGAAGAAAGAAACAGTGAAAGTGTCAGTCCCTCAGTCATGTCTGACTCTTTGCGACCCCATGGACTGTAGCCCACCAGGCTCCTCTGCCCATGGAATTCTCCAGGCAAGAATACCTGAGTGGGGAGTCCTTTTCTTCAGCCAGGAGATCTTCCCGACCCAGGTATCAAGCCCGGGTCTCCTGCCTTGCCGGCAGATTCTTTACCGTCAGGGAAGCCCTTAACACCACAGAGTAAGCCGCAAACCTCACAGTCGGGCTGTGTGCTAATATGAGTAGCTCAGAGGCCACCATCTGGTTCCCTTTTTCCTCCCAGATCCATCCCTCATCCTCACCCTTTTCCTCCTTGGGTACAGATGCCCTTGATCTTGTCACAAGGGGGACCACGTGGACGCACGTGCCCCTAAGCTATCAGGCTGCAGACATATTTCCCAGAAACATAATATCAATTTTACCTGCACTTTTAGTAAGCATTTCGTTCCTTCAATTGTCTGGTGGTCCATTTGCAAGGGAAACTGAGCTACCTGATCACTTCTCACTTCACCTGCCGTACGGGAAATAGATTCAATTAGAAAAATCTATTGCTAATTTGAAAGCTCTGATTCTATAATTTTCTACAGGGAAGACATGTAAATTGTGCGTTATTTAACACCCTTTCATGGCAGGTGAGTTCCGCGGGGGGCAATTATAATCCGCTCTCCACTCTTCTTGCAGATTCCTGACAAGTGGGAAAGAGGGAGGAGGGAAGTGGGGGAGGCGGAGGAACAGAAAATATTTTGAAGGCTGGTCTCTAGCCGGCTCTAGGAGCCACCAAGCTGGAGGGGCCTGGATGAGACCGGCTGGTTTGGTGCCCGCCTGTCGGCCCATCACTGGGTGAGGTCCCCAGTTCCTCTGGTCTTTCCCTTTCCATCTGGACCTGGAAGATCACTGAGGCTGGGGGGAGTCGGGGGGAGGCAAACAGGACACCCAGCTCTGCGCTCCAGTTTCTGTCACCAGCTGTGTGCATGGAGCTGCCCCTGTATCCTCGGCCCTGGTCTCTATCTATGTAATTGGAAACCTGAGATACCCTCCAAACTGAGCTGTCAGAGCCCCGAACCCAATACTGAGGATGACTGAAAAGGGGGCTTTGCAAGCCACAAAGCACTGTCATCCATGAGAGATGCTAATATTGGGAGTCAGATCCTGAGGCCCCCCCTCTCAGAGTCTGATTTCCACCCTCTTCCCCACTCCCACAAACTGGCAAGATGGTTTCTCTCTAGTTGGACCCAAATCTTTCTGGCTAAGGGGTTTTTCAAGACAAAACTGTTTCTTTCCCTATGGTGTGGCTCTGACATCCCCACTCCACACAAACGCACGTGCGCATGCGTGCACACACACACACGTCTGGGTAGAGGTCTCTGGAAGAATGTTCAGGAAGCCAAGAGAGCTGGGGGTGACTGTAGGGGCAGAAAGACCTAATTTTCACTTTATGTCATTTTGGGGTTTTTTTGGTTTGAGTATTTGTTTATTTGGCTTCACCAGATCTTGGCTATGGTACCAGGATCTTTGCTCCCTGACCAGGGATCAAACCTGGGCCCCCTTACGTTGGGCGTGAGGAATCTTAGCCCCCAGACCCCCAGGGAAGTCCCACTTTATGCCTTTTTGATCTGTTGGGTTCCTTCTCTCCTTTCATTTCCCTCCCTCCCTCCTCCCCCTTCCCCTCCGTCCTTCAATTCTTTTTACATCCACCCATTACCAACTCGGACACAGGCTTCCAAATGAGACATGAGTCTCGGGGCTCCTCCTTCCCCCGCCCAGACCCACCAGCCCTCAGCTGGGACCTGTCTCATCCCACGTGGTTCAGGTGACAACATTCCAGCACCTTCCCCAGACAGACCCCCGGCTGGGCACCCGGGAAGGGTCCCTTCTGCCTGGAGCGGCCCCTGAGCTGGGCCTTGAAGACCGCGCTAAAGCCCTCTGCTCCCCTCTGGGAACTGTGAGCAGACAGCCCCCCCAGAACGAATACACCGCGAGGGGACGCCGCAACTCACAGCAAGCCGACAGACTGCCCCTGGCCTGTGGGCGGGGCGGGCGCCACCTGCTGGGCACGGGTGAGAAGTGCATCTGTGCCTGCTTTCCGCCGCTGTCCTTGAGCGTGGGCAGGTGTATCCTGGACAGGTGTGTCCTGTTGGGGGAGAAGGGGGCGTGGCCGCCCCCTCCCTACAAGTTCCTCCAAACAGCTGCTCCACATGGGTTTCCTAGACGTGACTTTTTACATGTCAGAGATGTGTCAGACACTATAAACAAACTCACTAACTCCCAAACGTGTACACAGGGCCAGCTCATGGGCTTGGCGCTAGTGACGTGGTGACCAACAAGACAGCCATGCGCTCTGTGGGCTCCGAGGGCAGGGGGCTGGGACTGAACCACTTACTCCTCAGGAACCAGTTAACTGTAGGCATTGTTGTGTGAGTTGCTCAGTCGTGTCCGACTCTTTTGCGACCGCCATGGACTGTAGTCTGCCAGGCTCCTCTGTCCATGGCATTCTCCAGGCAAGAATACTGGAATGGGTTGCCATTCCTTCTCCAGGGGATCTTCCCGACCCAGGGATCGAACCCAGGTCTTCCATGTTGCAGGCAGATTCTTTACCCTCTGAGCCACCAGGGGAGCCCAGTAGTTAGCATAATCATTCTTAATGGGCAAGGAGAGCATGCAGCAGTTTCAGCTGCCCTCCCTACCAGTTCAGCAAGGTAGGAAGGATGTGACTGATATTATACAAATGAGACTCAGAGAGGGGCTTCCTCAAGGTCACACAGCAGCTGGAGGTGGAGCTCAGATAGGGAGCCAGGTCTGCCAGGGCCCAGGAGGCGGCACATCTACTGCCAGCTGCAGAAACAGCCCTTACAAGGAGCAGCTGTTTCTCCAGAGGTTGGTTCCATGGGTTTCCACCATTTATATGAGTTAGACCCACATTCCAGAGAAGGCAATGGCACCCCAGTCCAGTACTCTTGCCTGGAAAATCCCATAGACAGAGGAGCCTGGTAGCCTGCAGTCCATGGGGTCTCTAAGAGTTGGACACAACTGAGCGACTTCACTTTCACTTTTCACTTTCCTGCACTGGAGAAGGAAATGGCAACTCACTCCAGTGTTCTTGCCTGGAGAATCCCAGGGACAGCAGAGCCTGGTGGGCTGCCGTCTATGGGGTCACACAGAGTCGGACACGACTGAAGCGACTTAGCAGCAGCAGCAGCAGCAGACCCACATTTGGTAGGATGCTACTCTTCTCCCATCTAAAGGGATGAGTAAGCAGAACGCCAAGTAGTCAAACGCCATCTGCCAGAGACCATTTTCCCCACCCCTACCCAACCCCTTCTCCCTGAATGAGTCCATCATCCTTTAGGAGAGAAGAAGGCCCTGCATAAGACAAGTCAGTCCCTGGGGCACCTGGCAATTACTATCTCCTCTCTGGCCTCATTTTCCCTCCCATCTAAGTTGATCTGAAGTATCATAATCCTCTTAGCCCACCTCCCCTCATCAGCAAGTGCAGAGACACACGGGCCCCTCAGTGGGGCTGCACATCTTCAGTTTCCCCAAGGTGACCTGTCTTTGGGTGACCAAAGCCAAGATGGTTTGGAGACTGTGAAGGCAAACAGGAGTCCCCAGCCACATGGCAGCGCAGGGATGCTGCATCCAGGACAAACCCGCCTCCCTTTGGGACGGAGAGGCGACTCACTGGTGGCTGGGAGGGCTCCGTGGGCCAGACCACGCAAGAGCCCTCTCCATCTCCAAGTTTTGGCCCCTCGCTGTATCTGCAGCCACTCCTGGAGCCCGCATCCTAAGGCCCCTTGTGGATAAGTCATGCGCTTCTCTATAAACATGGTGGAACTCAGCTTCCACTCAGCCCTGCTGTTTTAGGAGCCCTTGGGGTGGTTACCTACCCCACCCATGGCGTCCCATCTGATCGCTGGTCAGTGAGGATGCTGGAGGCACCTGCCTCCTGGATGATGGAAGGATCAGGGAGGATGACCTCTACACAGAGGGCAGAGCACAGGGGTGTTGTTGGTGCTCACAAAGAGTTGACCTGATGGTTAGTGTTGCCCAGGCAGTGGTGCCAACCTCCCCAAAAGTGACATGATCACTGGCTGTGCATACACCCATCACCTTGCCAATGCTCGGCCCTTTTACACCTGTTATCTCACCCTGATGAAACCCCTGCTTCCATCCCCATTTTTCTTTAAAAAAATTGTTTAGCGGCTCCAGGCCTAACTGCAGCATGCGGGGTCTAGTTCCCTGACCAAGGACTGAACCCCGGCCCCCTGCATTGGGAGTGCAGAGTCTTCTCCATTGAACCACCAGGGAAGACCCATCCCCATTTTTCAGTTGAGGAAATGGAGGCCCAAAGAGGGTTATTCCGAGTGTCACCCTGACTGCAGACTGGGCAGCTCTGAGTCAAACCCTGGTCTCCCGAGAATGTCGGCAGGAGCCTGGACCCTGGTCCTCGTGGACAATCACAGACCTCTTTATCACATCACAGCCGGCACCTCCCGGCTACGGCCACAGGGGGGCAGCAGCGTCCCAGCCTTCACGGGACTGCCCTCCCACAATCCGTGCGGGAATCGAGGCCAGGCCAAGTGCAGAGGAAAAAGTATAGGGTTCTTCTGTTCAATCTACAAAGGTTTTCAGAAAATTATATTTAGTTGTCAGCATTTAAAAATCAGATTTCAAACCCTAAGAGTTTTTGGCTTTCTTAGAAACCAGAAACTCTGGCAGCACTAGATGTCCATCACTTCCTGCTGGGCTGGATGACTCTGTCCCCCTTCAACACCACTCAATCCTCCCCCAAGACATTTGAGCAGCCCTTGGACTTCAGAAGGCATCTGCATTTGAGACCAAGGGGGCTCCTCAGTAGCCAGGCCGGGTAAGGCGGGGTTTCTCAACCCCAGCACCATTTTTTACATCATTTAATTCTCCATTGTCTGGGGTTTGTCTTGCATCCCCAGATTATGATGATCAAAAATATCTCTGGACATCGCCAAACATCCCGTAGGCTACTGCTGTGAGCGTTCGTGAGGTGCTTAGATACACACAGTCAGTGGCCATTCCCAGATGAGGTCTGTCCAGATCCCTGAATTTCAGGGCCATCCCAGGGACCAAGCTTTTCCATCCTCCCAAAGCTGGGACCTTGCAGGGAAGGGGCATGGGGGGTGAAGGGGGAGACATACACACAGAGGGTGCATCAGTGACATGAAGGGACACTTGGCACGTGGGTGGGGGCACTGAGCAGTCCTGAGACCTGAGCAGGGAGCCGGGCACTGCCGTCCCACGATCCAGGCAGAGGGACCAGGAGGGCCCTGGCGGGGGGGTGCCCATGGTTCAACGCAGCTAGGGATGCCCGAGGACTAGAGTCACCCTGGAAGCTCTGGAGTGCATCCTCTCTGGTCCAGAACTTTCTCGAGAGTAATATTCATGTACATATCTCACATCTTTATCCATTCATCTGTCAGTGGACACTTAGGCTGTGTTCCTATCTTGGCAATTATAATGCTGCCATAAACACTGAGGTGCTTGTATCTTTTCAAGTGAGTGCTTTGGGGCTTTTCAGACACATACCCAGATGTGGAATCGCTGGGTCATATGGTAGTCCTATTGTTATTTTAGGGGAAAACCTCCATGCTGTTTTCCACAGTGGCTCACGAATTTCTATTCCCAACAGTGCACAAGTGCTCCCTTTTCTCCACGTCCAAGAATGACATCTCCTTTAGGTTGCTTTTTCTAACTGATGGCAGATAATTGACTTTTTCATGTGTTTTTATCTATTGAACAAACTTGCTGGACATTTAATTCTAATAAGCTGTTGGTGGTGGTGTTGAGTTGCTCAGTCGTGTCCAGTTTTGACCCCAGGGACAGCAGCGCACCAGGCTTCCCTGTCCTTCACCCACCCTGTAGGGCTCAAGGGGTTAAATGAGATAATGTTAGAGTGAACATATGTTTTTCTTTGCTTGGGACAGTATCAGTTTATACCTGCTGCTTCACAATTAATCAGTTCAGTTCAGTCACTCAGTCATGTCTGACTCTTTACAGCCCCATGGACTGCAGCAGGCCAGGCTTCCCTGTCCATCACCAACTCCCGGAGCTTGCTCAAACTCATGTCCATTGAGTTGGTGATGTCATCTAACCATCTCATCCTCTGTCATCCCCTCCTCCTGCC
The DNA here is from genome assembly GCF_023699985.2 of Odocoileus virginianus. Classification (NCBI taxonomy): domain Eukaryota; kingdom Metazoa; phylum Chordata; class Mammalia; order Artiodactyla; family Cervidae; genus Odocoileus; species Odocoileus virginianus. The sequence goes on along the minus strand of NC_069696.1, from coordinate 10,893,108 downwards.
CTCAATCTTTCCCAGCATCAGGATCTTTTCTAATGAGTCAGTTCTTTGCATCAGGTGGCCAAAGTATTGGAGCTTCAGCTTCAGCATCAGTCATTCCAACGAATATTCAGGATGGATTTCCTTTAGGATGGACTGATTTGATCTCCTTTCAGTCCAAGGGGTCCTCAAGAGTCTTCTCCAATACCACAGTTCGAAAGCATCAATTGTTCATCACTCAGCCTTCTTTATGTTGCAATAGATGATCATACTATCTGTTCTTAGCATTAGTTTTATTTCTTCCTTTCAATCTTTATGTCTTTTAGTTTTTCTTATATTACAACCCTGGCTAGAACTGAACCTTAAAGTTGAAAAGAATTTGCATCCCTGATTTGTTTCTGATCTTAAAGGTAATATTTTCATTATTTCATTATTATATATCATATCATTTTTATCTATTTTCCTTTACCAAGGTAAGGACATTCCTTTCAATTCCTGGTTTGAAAAGAATTTTTGTAATGAATGAATGTTAAGTTTTATTGAATAATTTTTCATCTAACGAAATAATCATGTTTTTCCTTTTAACTGTTAATGTGATGAAGTATGTTCCTTCCTTTCCTAATAATGTCAACCTTACCTTCATAAGATAAACACAGCTTAAACATGATGTACCATATTTTTCAATTATTGCTGAAATTTTTTAAAAGAATTTTTAAATAAATTTTAAATTTTAAAATTTAAAATAATTTTAACATTTTAAAATAAATTTTAAACAAAAAGACTTTTTTAAAAGAATTTTTGGACCTATGTTCATGAATGAAGTTAACTTAAAAATTTTCTTTAATGTACTGCCTTCACTCTGGAGCAGAAATTTAGGTAATCTTGAGGTAGTCTGTTTTTGAATAGTTAGCAGCATTCACCTATAAAGCCATCAGGAACTGGTGTTTTGTGTATAGGAAGATTTTAAACTACTAATTTAATTTATTTAATAATTATGGAACCATTCAGGTTTTCTACAGCTTGAGTCAATTTCGGTAAATTTAATTTTTCTAGGAGTTTGTCCATATAATTTAAGACGTCCAATAAATAAGGTCATTTATACTATTTTCAGTATAACTGGTGCTGGAGAAGACTCTTGAGAGTCCACTGCACAGCAAGGAGATCCAACCAGTCCATCCTAAAGGAAATCAGTCCTGAATATTGGTTGGAAGAACTGATGCTGAAGCTGAAGCTCCAATACTTTGGCCACCTGAAGTGAAGAGCCAACTCTTTGGAAAAGACCCTGATGCTGGGAAAGATTGAGGGCAGGAGGAGAAGGGGGTGACAGAGGACGAGACGGCTGGATGGCATCACCGACTCAGTGGACCTGAGTATGAGCAAGCTCCGGGAGATGGTGAAGCACGGGGAAGCCTGGCGTGCTGCAGTCCATGGGGTCACAAAATCGGACACGACGGAGTGACTGAACAACACCATGCTACTTTTATATGATCCATGTAGTCTGCGCTTCATCTCTCATCATGCCCTTTCATTCTTAATACTGATTATTTGTGCTTTCTCTTTTATCTTAATTAATCTTGTAAGAAATTTGTCTAATATTTATATTCTTTTCCAAGGATCAAGTTTTGTCTTTGGTCATCCTCCTGTCTGTTCTCTGTTTCATTAATTTCTGTGCTTGTAATCATTTGATGTCTTTGGGTTGATTCTACTGTCCTTGTTCTAACTCTTCAAGTCAGATACCTAGCTTATTAGGTTTGATCATTTCTTACTCGCCAGTACAAATATTTACAGCTATTAACTCTTCTCCAAATACTGCTTCGGTGCCATCTCACAAGTCTTGATGCAAATATTTTTGTTATTGTTCACTAATAAGTATTTTCTAATTTTGGTTATGATTTCTTTGGTGGTTCATGAGTCATTTGGGTGCCTGCTTCCAAGTTTCCAACAGTATGAGCTTGTTTTGGTTATCGTTTTGGTTATCAACATCTGACTCTGGACTGTGATCAGAGAATAGAGTCTGTGTACACATGGTGCTGGATGCTATGATCACTGCTCAGGACGCCTGCTGGGATGAAGGACTTGCTCCCCCGGGTGCTGAAGGAGCTGTCCAGAAGGTGGTCCTCAGTGTCAGCCTTGGGAGGCAGAGGGTGGCATGGGCTAAAGAAATTGCCCTGCCCCACCAAGATCGTGCCTCCTTCTGGCTGACTCCAATCAATGTGGGAAGATAAAGGGCCCTCCCCCAAGCCAAGAACCTAGAGGACAATACCCGTTTCAGAGCTTTCCATGGAGTCAGCCAAGGCTTCTGTTAATAGAGCACTGCAGCTCAGTGCCTCCTGCTATAATCAGCCTGGTTTTCCCTCCCCTCCTCACTGGTGCCAGTCCCAAGAGTGTTCCCTAATAATAAACTTCCTGAACCCTAAGCTCTGTCTCAGAGTCATGTTCCCAGGAGATCCAAACTGCAACCCTAATCTTTGAATTTTGTTGAGGTTACCTTTATAGACTAGCATCTTTTCTAAACATTCTATTCCTGCTTGAAAAGAATGTGACTGGGATCCCATAGTCTACATATGTCATTTATATTAAATTTGCACAATTATATTAATTGTGTTCAACAGATGTCACATGAGATGTCACTTGAGATGGCCTAAGAAATATCCCGTTACGAGGTGGCTACGTCTCTACTCCTGTTCTCCCTGCGTTTGTTTATATTTTTTGCAGCTCTGATATTGTGGTTCAGTTGCTCAGTCGTGTCCGACTCTTTGCGACCCTATGGACTGCAGCACGCCAGGCTTCACTATCTCCCTGAGTTTGCTTGAATTCATGTCCATTGAGTCGGTGATGCTATCATACCATCTCACCCTCTGTCACACCCTTCTCCTCTTGCCTTCAATCTTTCCCAGCATCAGGGGATCTTTTCCAAAGAGTCGGCTCTTCACATCAGGTGGCCAAAGTACTGGAGCTTCAGCTTCATCATCAGTCCTTCCAGTGAGTATTCAGGGCTGATTTCCTTTAAGGTAGACTAGTTTGATCTCCTTACAGTCCAAGGGACTCTCAAGAGTCTTCTACAGCACCACAATTTGAAAGCATCAATTTGTTTGGCACTCGGCCTTCTTTAATGTCCAACTCTCACACCCATACATGACTACTAGAAAAATCATCGGCAAAGTGATGTCTCTGCTTTTTAATACACTGTCTAGGTTTGTCATAGCTTTCCTCCCAAGGAGTAAGCATCTTTCAATTTCATGGCTACAGTCACCTTCTGCAGTGATTTTAGAGACCAATTAATAAAATCTGTCACTGCTTCCACTTTCCCCCCTTCTATTTGCCATGAAGTGATTGGACAGAATGCTATGATATTAGTTATATATAAATTAAGGACTGTTGAGCTTCCTGGAAAATTGAAGCATCCATCTAACCCTGTCTATCTAAGATCTATCTAACCCTATCTTATCTCTAATAATGTTTTTCTCCCTGAATCTCTATTTCTATCTTATGAATACAGCCTTAGCAGCTTTCTTTGAGTCAATATTTGCCCAGTAAATTTTTTCTACACTTGGACCTTTAAACATTCTGGTCCTTATGTCTAAAGTTTATCTCCTGTCACAGAGCATAATCCAGATGTTTCTAAAATCCAGTCTGATAATCTCCTTTAAACTAAAGACTTTGGTCCTTTTATATATATTACTGATAGCTTATCTTACTACGTATTTTCTATTCATTCTAATTTTTCTTGTCCCCAGCTCTCCTTTTACCTTCTTTTCAATCATTTGTGATTTTTTAAAAATCACAAATTAAATCACAAATTTATTGATTTGACTGGGTCTTAGCAGTGGCATGTGGGATCTAGTTCCCTGACCAGGGATCAAATCCTGAATTGGGAGCCTGGAGTCAGCCACTGGAGCACCAAGGAAGTCCCTCATTTGAGATTTTTAATCTTCTTTTCCTTATCCTAATTTTTCTAACTGTTTGGAACTTGTCCATGCTATAACATTTTTTTTCCTGCTTACCCTAGCCATTTTAATAGTGAGCACTTAACTAACAACATCTAAGCTTAATCAATGTATTTGCCTTCTTCTCAAGTACTTGAAAGAATTTGAAAACTTAAATTGTGGCCATTCCTTCCAAAGCTCTATGGTGTTGTTCAGTGCTTTAGCACTGGCCTGTTTGTCTTCTCCCATAAAGTAGATATTACTGTGTGTGTCTGAAGTCACTCAGTCGTGTCCAATTCTTTGTAACCCCATGGGCTGCAGCCCTCTGTCCATGGGATTCTCCAAGCCAGAATACTGGAGTAGGTTGCCATTTCCTTCTCCAGGGGACTTTCCAACCCAGAGATCGAACCCAGGCCTCTTGCCCTGCAAGCAGATTCTTTACCTCCTGAACCACCAGAGAAGCCCTGTAGAATGATGCAATTCATCTTTCTCAGTGTCTCTCCAAATATTTGCCAATATCTTTGCCCATTTTACCTTATGTATCTGGCCTCTTTCCCTGGAATAACAAATAAAATTATCTGCCTGAAGTACATTACATTTAGAATTTTCTTTCGTGAGGCCTTTTGGTGGTAGTATCTCATAGTTTTTTATTCATCTGCATATGTCTTAATTTCTCCCTTAGTTTAAGATTTTTTTTTTTAATGTGGACCATTTTTAAAGTCTTTACTGAATTTGTCACAATATTGCTTCAATTTTATGCTTTTTGTTTTTTGGCTTTGAGGCACGTGGGATGTTAGCTCCCCAACCAGGGAACCGACCTGCACCCCCTGCCTTGGGAGGCGAACTCTGGACCACTGGGCCACCAGGGAAGTCGTTTGCCTTTATGCTATAGAGCTCTAGGCCCACAGTGGTCTTTTCTCAGCACACTGAACACGCAGTGCCACTGTCTCCTGGCTTCCATCGAGGACAGTGAGGTGCTTGGCGTACCTCCAGAGTGGATTTACCCTGGAGTGGATTTATTTGGAGATTATTTTTTTCTCTGATGCTCTTAGCATCATCCCTTTTTCTTTGATATTCCACAATTCTGCTATCAGGTGTCTAGATGTGAATTTCTTCTCGTTTACCTTCCTTGAGAGTCACCGGACTTCCTGGATCTGAGGTTTGGGATCTGTCAATACAACAGTTCTTCAGAATTACCAGCCGTTATGTCCTCGTTGCCTGTCCCTGCATCCTATCGTCTCCGTCTAGGGCTCTGAACAGATGTACCAGAGGCCCTGTCACTCTGTTCTTCGGGATAACTCCTGTGGCTCAATTGGTTTACTAATCCTCTCTTTGCCTGTATCTAATCCACTGAGTTTGGATAAACTCCCTGAGTTGGTGATGGACAGGGAGGCCTGGCATGCTGCAATTCATGGGGTCGCAAAGAGTCGGACACGACTGAGCGACTGAACTGAACTGAACTGAACTGAACTGAATCCACTGTTCAATCTGTCTGTTGAGTTTCACGTTACAAGTCTTAACATTTCTCATCTGTTTTCTTTGGTTTATTTTTAAGCCTGACTGTTCATGACAGTCTCATTCTCTGCTGGTGCTTCCAAAGCTCTCTTTCATTTCCTTAGAAGCACAACAATAGTTGTTTGAATTTGCTTCAGTCTGCATAGGACCATTTCAAATCTAAAGGCTTAAAAGTTGTGTTTCTACCGTCTCTCATTCCTGCTGGTTCTCTTTGCCTCCTTGTGGAGTTTATTATTATTTTTCACTGCGAGCTGCTCCTTTTCTCTGGAACTGTATTTGTGGACATTCTATACGGTTGACATGTGGTTCAATTCTTCGAGGGAGGCATAGAGTTTGCTTCTGCCAGTTGACTAGGGGTTCAACCAAGCAACGACCAATTTAAATTCTCCAGTGGAGTTTGTGTGAACCACACAAGTAGCATGAATTCAAACTGAAAAGCATGCAAGGACCAGCTTGTGATTACAAACTCTCAAGGGAGATTCTTTTTCTTTCCCTTCTCTCAACCCAGTGTCAAGGTCAAAACAGGCAGCCTTGCTTTCTCTTCTGCAGGGTGAGATGTACTTTTCACTCCTTCCTCACCCTCTGGCCATAGCCCTTGGACTCTAACTTTGAAGGGGGTCTCACACCAAATCCTGCCCTCGAGTGGTATCCAGTGTTTATCTCCTGTTCCTGGCATTTCAGCAGCTACAGAAACAGGTCAAAGAGCCTCACCTCCACTTCATTTTGGAGATCCATCATTTCCCAACTTTCACGCCAACTCAGCAATGTGTCAAGAAAGAAGTTTAAAAAAATATTTTATCCAGCATGTTAATTATAACCAGGGGAGCTATTAAAGGCATCTAATCTGGCAGAGCGCCAGGAACAGAAGTTGTCTCTGAGAACTTTCCAGAACTTGCTTTGGCCTTTTCAGCCTGTTTGCCTCTATTAGCACAACGACCACAGCCTGTAATGACCCGTGGGCTTCTTGTGGTGGTTGTGGGGGTGGCTGTCGTGTTATTTTCCCCTCAAGACCACGGGTTCCTCCAGGGCCAGAAGGAAGGGCAGTCTGGTGTGCTCAGGCCTGATGTGAGCCTGACATATTGTGGGCACCTGAGAAATGCATTGAGAAAGTTGAATAAATGAATGAACAAACCAATCCTCATTACAATACCCAGCCTGCTTCATCTGCACAGCCTGTGAATTTCAAGTCCAACCTGCGCCCTGCCTCACGGTTTCACTCGGGGGTTGGGAGAAAGGATAACATTTGTGCAAGACATTCGTGTGTCACTTGCGCTAAACCCAGCTGCACCTGGGTGCTCAGAGCTGCATTTCAACCAGGATATGGTCACAGAAAGTTTCAAAACTGACCAGTTTAAAAAAAAAAAAAAGGTTTCATGCCACAAAATGAAAATATTTCTTGCCAGCTGGAAACAAACCAACCACATTTTGGGCCTGTGGGTTTCAGCGACCCTCCCAAGAAGGCCCGGCCCATGGGCGTCAGAGCCTGGCAGAAAACAAGCTGGCCTGTCTGATGGAGCACCGATGCTTCAGCCCTCGTCTCTCTTAAAATGGAACGGATCCTGGTACCTAAATATACATGGGTCTTTCAAAACCTTGCTGGTTCCCCCACCTACCTTCACACTTCTGACTCAAGGGGGGAAAATAACCCACCAGCAATTCATCTTCCTCAAGGACCGCTGCCAAGCTTATATATATTTTTTCACAGCCGAGTTATTTCTGATCTCGGTCCTGGCAAAAAGCAATACAGAGCAACCGTGGCTGGGAGACATTTGGAAGCCGTGCCAAGTCAAACAGTGTCTCAGAGTCTACGTTGGATCCGCCAGCCTCGTGAAAGTGTATTTTAACTTGACGGAAAAACACCTAAAAACACTCGCGATGTAAAACCAGTGAAAATGAGGGTCAGAAAGGAAAGTCTCCCAAGCTGTAATGTGAAGCAGTCACTCGGCCCCTGAACACAGGGCCTCAAGGTTTAGGAGGAATCACAAAGGCACAGCGCTAGGGAGGCCCCGGTGTCAGCTGCGTTCAGAGGTAAAAGGCAAGCTCGTGAGTCGGATAAAACCGGGTTTACGGGCTTCCTTCCTCTCCTCAGCTTCGTGACACCGAGCAAGTCACTTCCCAGGAGTCTCCATTTTCTGAACCTAAGAGGTGATGCTAATAAACCTACCTCATAATGTTGTCACAACAGTCAGATAAAAGTACATATGTAATTATATATAATCATGGTGTTTATCGAGTTTGAGAGCAGAGTGGCTAAGGGCAGGTGGTATGATAGATCTGCACTTTCACTGTGTATCTACACTTGTGAGATGGTGATGATGGTGGTGGAGGAGAAGGAACTGAACTGAGAAAGGAAACACATGATCAAAGTTATTTTTTAAAACAGGGACTGGGACTTCCCTGCCACTCCATTGGTTAAGATTCTGCACTTCCACTGCCTTAAAGTTTGATCCGTGGTCAGGGAACTAAGATCCTGCATGCTGTGTGACCAAAAAATTAATACTTTTTTCTTTTTAAAGGAAGGAAAAAGCAGGGGCAGAAGCAAGATGGCAACCTGGGAGAGCTAAGGAGACATCATCCCTCCTGTATCTGCCTTTGCTTTTTTGCTATTCTTTCTAGGATATTTCTTCAAGTTCAAAAGATTGGAAGATTTCAACCTTAAAAAAGTTACAGATTTCCAATTCTGTGTTTTTCACCATTGCCCACTTCTAATACTGTGATCATACTTTCCATACTACTGTTAACTAAATATCTAACATGGTCTCATGTTCACTCAGTGCCCTCGTATATACCTTTTGGCTTCTGCTTTAGATCGACTTTGTGAGGTAATCTAGGTATACCCATTTTGCAGATGAAGAAACACAGAGAAACAAAATGACTTGTCCAATTCCAGGAAGTCCCACCTCCTGGCTTGAGATCTGCCTCCCTTGTGGGAAAGTCAACTGGCTTTTCTCATCTAAACCATCAAGTTCACAGTTGCCAAGGCCAGGTTCTGTGCTGACTCAGGGCACTCAGTGAGGAACTGGCCCACTCCTTATCTTGAGGAGGCTTGCAGGCTAATATGCCAGAGACATTAAAGAAATAAACAGGGGCTTCCAACAGATGACAGATTCAACATCTGCACTGGCATTTTGCCTCCCCTAACCCCATTAAAAAGACAGCAAAGGGACCCTTTGAAAGCCAGAACCAAAGAAAAGTGGAAAGGATGGGGGCAGAAACAGCAACAACCAAATTTAAGAAGCTGAAGAGCGTATGCAAGACTTCGCAGGTGAGGAAGCTGAATGCTAAGCTGGTTAAAACCAACTGAATTTCATCAGTGAAGTTAGAACACAACCTCACATCCTACACAAAAATAAACTCAAAACGGCTTAAAGACTTAACTATAAGACATGACACCATAATACCCATGGAATAGAATATAGGCAAAAAGTTATCTGACATAAATTGTACCGATAGTTTCCCAAGGCAAGTTTCCCTTAGATCAGTCTCCCAAGGCAATAGAAATAAAAGTAAAAATAAACAAATGGGACCTAATCAAAGTTACAAGCTTTTGCACAGCAAAGGAAACATACACAAAACAAAAAGACAGTCTGTGGACCAGAATAAAATATTTTCAAATGATGCAATTGACAAGGGTTTAATTTCCAAAATATACAAATAGCTTATACAACTCAATGACAAACAACCCAATCAATAAATGGGCAGAGACCTAAATAGACATTTCTCCAAAAAAGACAAACAGATGGCCAAAGGCACATGAAGAGATGCTCAACATCACTAATTATTAGAGAAATCTGCAAATGAAAACTACAGTGAGGTACTGCCTCACACCAGTGAGAATGGCCATTGTTAAAAAAAAAGTCTATAAATAACAAATGCTGGAGAAGGTGTGGAGAAAAGGGAACCCTCTACACTATTGGTGGGAATGTGAATTGGTACAGCCACTATGGAAAACAATGTGGAGTTTCCTTTTAAAAATTATATATAGGGTTGTCATATGATCCAGCAATACCACTCCTATGCATGTACTCGGAAAAAACTAATTTGAAAAAATACATACACCCCAGTGTTCACAGCGCACTACGTGCAATACCCAAGACATGGAAGCTATTCCACGTAAATGTTCATTGACAAATGAATGGTATATGTAGGCAATGGAATATTACTCAGCCATAAAAAAGAATGATACACTGCCATTTGCAGTGGATGGGCCTAGAGATTATCAAACTAAGTCAGGATGAGAAAGACAAATACCATATGATCTCACTTACATGTGGAATCTAAAATATGACACATGTAAAACAGAAACAGACTCACAGACATAGGAAACAAACTTGTGATTACCAGAGGGAGGGCTAGATTAGGAGTCTGGGATTAGAAGATATAAAGTACCATCTATAAAACAGACATACAAAGTCGTACTGTACAGCACAGGGAACTAGGCTCAATATTCTATAATAAACCATAGTGGGAAAGAATATGGAAAAGAAAATGTGTGTATATGTGTGTAACTGAATCACGTTGCTGTACATCAAAAACTAATGCAACACTGAATCAACTACACTTCCATTTCTAAAAAGAACTCTTGGAAACCAAAACTTAGCAGAGGTTTGAACAGAGTAGAAAAGCTTGACTTACAAATCTGGAGAAATATTCTGGAAAGTAGAGCTAAAGAACCAAGATGGAAGTAGGAGATTCTGGTTCACTTTATGTGTCAACTTGACTAGATCCCAGGGTGCCCAGTATTTGGTTAAACGTTATTTCTGTGTCTGTGAGGGTGTTTCCAAGATGAGATTAATATTTGAATCTGTAGACAGAGGAAAGCAGATTACTGTCCCCAAAGCGGGTGAGTCTCATATAACTCTCTGGGGGCCTGAATAGAATGAAAAGGTGGAAGAAAGAAGAATTTTCTCTCTCCTCGAGTCTCATATAACTCTCTGGGGGCCTGAATAGAATGAAAAGGTGGAAGAAGGAAGAATTTTCTCTCTCCTCTTAACTGCTGGAACTGAGAGATCCATCTTCTCCCACTCTTGGACTGGAACTGACAGAACCAGCCTCTGAAGATACATCACCAGCTTTCCTGGATGTCCTGCTTACAGACAGTAGCCTATATAACTTAGCCTTCATACATTCATGAGTGTAAATAGGTAGATGGATGGATGGATAGATAGACATAGAACGAATAAGATGTACAGGTATAGATAGAAAACCAACAGTATATAGAGCTAGAAATAAAAATAAAGACGGATCCTCCCAGCTCTTTTTCTCTGGAAAGCCCTGAAACTAACACAGTGGTGGTGATTCAGTTGCTAAGTTGTGTCTGACTCTTGTGACCCCCACGGACTGCAGCCCGGCCAGGCTCCTCTGTCCATAGATTTTTCAGGCCAGAATACTGAAGTGGATTGCCATTTCCTTCTCCAGAGGATTTTCTCTACCCAGGGATCAAACCTGCCTCTCATGTGTTGCAGGCAGTCTCCTGCATGGGAGGCAGATTCTTCCCCCACTGAAGGGTACTAATACAGGAGGAAAAACAAAGAAGTGGAGCAGTCCAAGCGGTATGACATCCAATTAGTAGAAATTCCAGAAACAGACCAGGGAAAAGGAGGGAAGCAATTCATCAACCACTTGGAGAATGTTTTAAAACAAAAGGATCTAAATGTATCAATTATAAAGACCCACCAAGTACCCCTCTGGGCAAAGAATAAAAAGAGACTCATACAAGGGTACATCATCATGAAACTTGAGATGCTGGGACAAAAGAAAATCCCACAAGCAGAAAAGGGTCACATATGAGGCTCCCTTTAGCTTTGGGCTTCTCGACTACGCCAGCAGCTAGCAGGCAATGCCTGAGAAATGCTGAAGAAGTTACTTCCCAAGCTAAATGTCTTTACCCGGACAAGTGATCAATCCAACAGGAGGATAAAATGAAGCTATCAGTCCAAAGCAAAGTGCAAAGTCTTGAAACATTTCCAGACCATCCTCATTACTCACGGATTCCTTATGTGCAAATTCACCTACTCACTAAAATGTATTTGTAACCTCAAAATCAGTACTCATGGTGCACCCGTGATCATTCACAGACCTGCACTCAGCAGCCCTTCTTACTGCCCTCATACTGGAAACGTGTCCTTTCAGCAATCTATCAAGTGCCACATTTCTTCCTTTTTTGTGCTTTTTGTTGGTGATTTTGCTGCTGAAAGTGGTTCCAGGCATAGTGCTGAAAGGTCGTCTATTGTTCCCAAGTACAAAAACACCAAGGTGCCTTATGGAGAAAAGACCTGTGTCAGATGAGCTTCGTTCAGGCGTGAGTCACTGCGCTGGTAGCCAAGAGCCCAATGTCAGTGAATCAGCAACATATTAAACAAAGTGCATTTACACAGAAAATACACATAAAGCACCCAGAAAGCAAGGGTAGGTGTTGATCAGTTGATACAAATGCTGTGGAAGTCCCCTGGGGGCCTAGTGGTTAGGATTCTAGGCCTTCACTGTTGTGGCCCAGGTTCAATCCTTGGTCGGGGAACTAAGATCCCACAAGCCACTATGGCAGCCAAGAGTCAAAAAAAGAAAGGAAAGCAAACACCGTGACAACAGACTCACAGCAATCTAACCTTGTGTTTCTGCGGGAGCAACGGCTCGGGACCAGTTAACTCAGTGTTGTGGTGACGTCACAGAATGTCATCATTGTTGTTCAGTCACTAAGTCGTGTCTGACTCTTTGTGACCCCATGGACTGCAGCACGCCAGGCTTCCCGGTCCTTCACCATCTCCCAGAGCTTACTCAAACCCATGTCCATCGAGTCGGTGATGCCATCTAACCATATTATCCTCTGACGTCCTCTTCTCCTCCCGCCTTCAATCTTTCCCAGCATCAGGGTCTTTTCCAATGAGTCAGTTCTTCCCCATCAGGTGGCCAAAGTATTGGAGCTTTGGCTTCAGCATCAGTCCTTACAATGAATATTCAGGACTGATTCCCTTTAGGATTATCTCACAGAATTTAACTCCCTCAAATAATGAGAATGGACTGTACTTTCCTCACATTCTTTCTCAGGACATTACTTGTCAAGATTACCAGAATAAGGGGATAAATCAAGAAAGAGGAAAGGGACTTCTGGTGGTCTAGTGGTTAAGACTCTGCACTCCAATGCAGGGGGCACGGGTTCAATCCCTGGTTGGAGAACCAAGATCCCACATGCCGTGCATGTGGCCAAATAAAGAAATTGTTTAAAAAAGAGAAAGAAAGAGAAATATGGGATACAGGAAACTAGAAGAGGCAAGGGGAATCCCCAGGCTGCTAGGGAAAAGAGACCCCAGGACAGCAGCCCAGCCCCAGGTTGAAAGTGGATAAAGCCTGGTGTATCCAACAGTCCTGTGAGGCCAGTTCCAGACTGAATTAGCAACATCAGCAGAAGAACCTAAACAAAAGAGAAACAAGACAACTATTAGCTGGGATGGGGGTACCACTGAGATTCAAAGCCTGTCACAGATACGGCCTTCTCTTCATCTTGACACTTGTGAGCATGTTCTACAGCAAGCCTGTGTGAAGCAAGCATTTTACATAAATGAATTCATTTTAAATTTTATTTCTTATTTTCACATACTGTTTAAAGGTTATATTCCATTTATAGTTATTACAACATATTGGCTGTATTCCCCATGTGCAAGACATTCCTGTAGACTATCTTCAATCCAATGGTTTGTGCCTCCCCCGCCATGTCGCCACTGTCTCCCACATCGGTATCCACTAGCATGTTCTCTATATCTGTGAGTCTGCTTTTTCGTGATATTCATAGCTTACTGTATTTTTCTTTAGATTCCACATATAAGTGATATATGGTATTTGTCTTTCTGTGTCTGATTTATTCGACTTTAGCATAATACCCCCGTATCCATGTTGCTGCACTGGCAGAATTTTGCTTTTTTTATGGCTGAGTAATATTTCGCTGTGTATGAGTCTGTGTGTAAATATGTATATGTGTGTATATGCACATCTTCTTTATCCATTTATCCATATCTTATGTCAATGGACACTCGGCAATTGTAGATGCTGCTGCTATGAACGTTGGGGTGCATGTATCTTTTCAAATTCATGCTTTTGTTTTCTCATATATATACTCTGGTGTGGAATTGCTGGGTCATATGGTAGTTCTATTTTTAGTTTTTCGAGAAACCTCTATATTGTTTTCCACAGTAGCTGTGCCAATTTACATTCCCACCAGTAGTGTACAAGGATTCCCTTTTCTCCACATCTTCGCCAACATTTGATATTTGTCTTATTTTTGGTGATAGCTATTGTGACAGGTGTGAGGTGATATCTCACTGTGGTTTTGACTTGCATTTCCCTGATGATAAGCAATGTTGAGCATCTTTTCATGTGTCTGTTGGCCATCTGCATTTCCTGTTTGGGAAAATGTCTATTCAGTTCTTATGCCCCTTTATTTTGGACTGCAAGGAGACTAAACCAGTGAATCCTAAAAGAAATCAACCCTGAATATTCACTGGAAGGACTGATGCTGAAACTGAAGCTCCAATACTTTGGCCACCTGATTCAAAGAGCCAACTCATTGGAAAAGACCTTGATGCTGGGAAAGATTGAGGGCAGGAGGAGAAGGGGGCCACAGAGGATGAGATGGTTGGATGGCATCACCAACTCAATGGACATGAACTTGGGCAAACTCCAGGAGATAGTGAAGGACAGAGGAGACTGGCATGCTGCAGTCCACGGGGTGACAGAGTCAGACACGACTTAGAGACTGAACAACACTCATTTAACTCACCTACGAGCAAGTCCCAGTAGGTGGCTATCAACCAAGAGGCTGGGTGACTTGTCTAGGATCACACAGCTAGAAAGTGCCAAAACGAGGGTTGGAACCAGGGCAGGCGGCTCCAGAATCCGTGTCCTTAATTACTGAAAACAGAGATGGCCAGCGTTCATCAGGCCTGGGAGAGGTCTGAGGACATGGGGAGGTGTGCGTGGTAGGGGTGAGGAAGGAAACAGCAAACTCCTCCCTTTCCAGAACAAATCAGCTAATAAAGCTGACAACTACAGAAACCAAGTTGCAGTTTCAATGGCACGGAGGTAAAAATCAAAATAATCAGTTAAAGGGGGAGAAATAGTCGCCTCTGGGGAGGGCGTATGGGAGAGAGTGGGGAACAAGAACAGAAAACTGCTGTTTTTCTTAACAAACGTTGTAAAACTATTTGCCTGTGTAAGTCTGATCAAAATAAAAGTTAAAAATAAAGAAAAGAAATAAACAATGTCCCCCTGATCCTAGACAGAGCCTGCAGCCAGGGCTGCCAGGGTGGGACCTGGGGAGGGTAGTAGTCTCGTTCCCCCCGGACCCTGCCTTTGACCTGACAGGCACCCCCCACTGGCCCTCAACCATCATCAGGGCCATTCCCCTGGGTGAGTTATGGCCCCGGATTGGTGGAAGGTTCCTGCTGAGACCCCATCTGCGTCAACCTCCCAGCTCATTCAGGGGCTGCTGATATTGACATCTCCATGTCAACTGCAAATGAGGGATTCTCCCAGGAATGCTTGGCCTGGCCCCTCATCTGAGAACCTCGCTCCTTGAAAGAAGCCGGGCTACCAAGGGCTGTCACCACACAGGCTAATGACACAGACACAGGCTGACACACGGTCTCTCCAGGGACACGCTCAGCACCTGAGGTCACAGAGCGGGGGGCGGGGGGAGGTGTGTGTGCCTCGGGCATGCGGGAAACCTCATCCCATCTCAGCTCAGCCCCCAGCTCAGCCCGGATGGGACCCTCCGCCCCTTTCTCCTGATGTCCTCATGCTGACTCAGTCCTGGGGTGCACTTTACTGAATATTCCCAGTTGGCAGCCCCCTGATCAATGAGGCTGAGTATCAGACGCCATCCCTGACTTTTCTTCTAAGTGTTAAACTCAACAAGCAAAGGTGCTGCGGGCCAGGCAGTTCCCTTGCTCCGGGGAATTTCATATCCTAAAAGGAACACTTTTGTCCCCTCGGGGCTGTGACAACTGTGTTTCATCTAGTCTGTCCCTTAGGCTCTGTCACTCAAGGGGACACTCAGCTAATGGAATTAAGACTTCTAGCCTCTTTCACAAGGTTTTTGTGAGGGCCACATGAATCACACAGGCTGGTGTATTTGGGGAAATAGAAGGGTGAGAAATCCAAAGAATATTTTGAGAAACACAAGCAATCAGTCCTCTTGGATGTTAAAATAGATGATTAGCCCCTGGATTAAATAGCAGGGCAGGCACGGATGAAATGGAATAGAGACAAAGAACCTTCTCATGTAAACGAATTTAAGATATGATAGGGTTGTCTTGAGTAGACAAAGAACAATGAAAAAAGTAGAACATTTAAAAAAATCAGTTTAGGGGACTTCCCTGGTGGTCCAGTGGCTTAGACCCCACACTCCCAACACAGGGGGCCCAGGTTCTATCCCTGTTTGGGAAACTAGATCCTGCATGCCACAATTAAGATCTGGTGTGTGTGTGTGGTCAGTCACTAACTCATCTCCAATTATTTGTGACGCCATGAACTGTAGCAAGCCAGACTCCTCTACCCTTCACTATCTCCTTCACTATCTCAAATTCACGTCCATTGAGTCAGTGATGCTATCTAACCACGTCTTCCTCTGCCGCCCCCTTCTCTGTTTGCCTTCAGTCCTTCCTAGCATCAGAGTCTTTTCTGATGAGTCAGCTCTTCCCATCAGGAGGCCAAAGTATTGGAGCTTCAGCTTCAGCATCAGTCTTTGCAAGGTATACTCAGGATTGATTTCCTTTACAATTGACTGGTTTGATGTCCTTGCAGTCCAAGGGGCTCTCAAGAGTACAACCAAATAAAGAAATAAATTTTTTTTAAATCAGTTTAAATACATTTTTCTCACCTTTCACAGATACAACAAGAATGGTTTATAAAGCAAAGCAGATTTTTAGGAAGACTGGCCAAAAATATAAGTGAATATTGACCAGATCTCTGAAGGAATAGGATGTTTTCAAGCTCTTAAAATTATTGAGGATTTTTTTTTTTAAGCAGAGGAGAAAGGACTGGGCTGTATCAAGACAAAAATATCTTCTGTACCACAGAAAAAAATTAACAGGGGAGAAAAATGAACTAACAAAAGGTTAATAACAATAATCTGTGGGGGAGGGGAGCTATATTCATTGGTAAGAAAGGTCTTAAACCAACAAGGGTTTTATTTATTTATTTCTTTTGGAACTTGACAAAATGATACCAAATTTCATCTGGAAAAATAAACATGTGAGACCAGCCAGGGAAATTCTAAGGAAAAACAAAACTAATGAGGGAGAACTGGCTTTACCAGATGTTAAAACATATTATGAAAGTACAATAACGTTTAAAGTTTAGTATTGGAAAGGAACTAGACACTCAATCCATCCCAGAATACAGAAATCTATGGAAATATGTGTGGGAATTTGGCACGTGGGAAAGAAAGGAGGCATTTCATATCAGAGGGAAGAGACCTATTAGTCAAAGCAGGACATTGAGATAACTGGGTAGTGAGCCATCTGGAAAGAATAAAATTGAATCCCTACCTCACCCCTTACACCAAAATAAATTCCAGATGGATCCAAGATTTCAACAAAAAAATATTGAGCCATAAAAATTCTAAAGGAAAACACAAGTGAAGTTATTTATAATCTTGGAAAGGAAAGCTCTTTCTAAGCAGGATACCCAGAAGCCATAATAAAATTCATTTGAGGAAATAAATGAGTGAGAAATCCAAAGATTATTTTCAAAGAGATGAGGAATAAGCCCTCTCTGATATTAGAATCCATGATTAATGGAGAGCAGAGAAACTCTTTCCTTTGTAAAATAACTCAAACCATAATAATGTGTCTTCTCCAACTAATGAACAATGAGAGGAAAGCTGAATAAGTGTGAGTCCATGTGAGGAAAAGTACAAGTTTTAATCCATTTCGTGTATACTGAAGAATAAATGATTTATAAAGCAAGTTAAATTCTAGAAAGACTGACCAAAAATACAAGTAATACTGACCAAATTTCTGGAGGAATGAGAACCTTCCAGGCTTTAAATTGATTGAAAAAAAAAAATCAAAAAAGGAAAGGAGAACTGATTCAACTATTTTTAAAAATATATCTTCTGTACCAAAAAAAATCAAAGTTTAAAAAATATGATTTACATAAAATTTTCAAATGTCTAGGTGAAAAAACAGTATAAGCAAAGTCTTGACAAAAGCCGAACAGTGTCTGATATTTCTTAGGACAGATTGCTTTAATTCGGGAAACTCTCATATGAGTGAGAAAAAGACTTAAAACCTAACAGAAAAACAGGCAAAAGCTGTGTATGAAAAGGAAATTGATACAAAAAGAATTTAAAATGAATGACATCATGAAAAATGTTCAACTTCACTCATAATTAAGAAATGTAAGTAAAAGCTGAAATTCTAATGCTTTGGCCACCTAATGCGAAGAGCTGACTCATTAGAAAAGACCCTGATGCTGGGAAAGATTGAAGGCAAGAGGAGAAGGGGACGCCAGAGATGAGATGGTTGGATGGCATCCCCAACTCAATGGACATGAGTTTGAGTAAACTCCAGGAGCTGGTGATGGACAGGAAGGCCTGGCGTGCTGCAGTCCATGGGATTGCAAAGAGTTGGATACGACTGAGCGACTGAACTGAACTGACTGAAGTAAAAGCAATAAAATATTCTTTTTTTTTTTTAACCTATCAAATTGACCAAAATTGCAAAGCTTGAAAATAATGCCTAAGTTTATAGAGAAAAGAGTCACTCTCAAACACTGTTATCAGGAGTATGAAATGGTTTCCTCCATTCTTTTGTGTGGCTTGATATGTGGACATAGAAAAGTTTAACCAGTCAGCATTTATAGATGTTTAGAGTTGCTAGTTCTTTTTCTTCCAGTTTGAGATATAAAAAGCAGTACCCTAGTGGACTTTCCCTAGTGGTCCACTGGTTAAGAATCTGCCTTGCAATGCAGGGGACTCAAGTTCAGTCCTTGGTCTCAGAACTAAGATCCCACATGCAGTGGGGCAACCCAGCCCATGCCTCACAACTGCTGAGCCTGCACTCGCAAGCCTGCATAACACGACCAGAGAGAAGCCCCCTGAAGTCCAGAGATCCAGGGGGCTGCAACTGAGGCCTGATGCAGCCAAAAATAAAGGACAAGTTTTTGTAAAGTTTTTTAGAAAGTAGTACTGTGGTGAACATCCTTGTACACACATCTTTGCATACATATGCAGATATATTTGTAGGAATAATTCTAGGCAGTGGAATTACTCCTTGAGTGGACTTTTGCATTAAAAGTTTTGATAGATGTAACCAAATCACCTTCCCATGAAGTTACAGTAGTTGGCACTCTGATCAATTTGTGTGTCCCTGTGCCTTTTCCAGTAGCAAAATTATAAAATCAATATTGTTATACTAAAGTGAAAAGTGAAGTCGCTCAGTCGTGTCCGACTCTGCGACCCCATGGACTGCAGCCTTCCAGGCTCCTCCGTCCATGGGATTTCCCAGGCAAGAGTACCGGAGTGGGTTGCCATTTCCTTCTCCAGGGGATCTTCCCGACTCAGGGACTGAACCCGGGTCTCCCGCATTGCAGACGGACGCTTTACCATCTGAGCCACCAGGGAAGCCCTTGTTATACTAAGTATGTGTTTAAAAAACAGAAAAAAAGACAAGGAATACGGCAGAGATGAGCAGGAATTACGAATTGTGGTACAACAGTTTAAATTGTTTCTTATTTCTATCTTTGCCATTCACCTGCCATATCCCCTCCCCACTCTGAGCCTCAACTTCCCTATCTGTAAAATAAAAGGAATAAAATGAATTGATGCTTCTACAACCTACTCACCAAATAACAGAGGGAATGGGCCTTAAACTGTGAGCATCTGGACGGCAGAAGCAGGTGAGAGGCCATGCCTGCCGGCTCTTCCCTCCCGCATACCAGAGATGAAGTCACATCAGGGGCTCCAGGACCGCCCCGATGGGCAGACAGGACTGGGTCTCATTCCTCAACGGGTGGCCAAGGGAGGTCGGGAAGCCAGTTTCTACTCTGTTGGAGCAGTCATAGTTTTTCAGCCAGGATGCAGGCTGGACCTCAAGACTGCCTTTCCTGGTGTTTTAAGTGTGGGCCATGCAAAAGTATCCTGATCACAGCCCTTGCTCAAGAAGTATCCATGGCTCCCCG
Source organism: Odocoileus virginianus (assembly GCF_023699985.2). Taxonomy (NCBI): domain Eukaryota; kingdom Metazoa; phylum Chordata; class Mammalia; order Artiodactyla; family Cervidae; genus Odocoileus; species Odocoileus virginianus. The sequence goes on along the minus strand of NC_069696.1, from coordinate 10,873,516 downwards.
TCACCTGCAGGAATAAAATAGAACCCCTTAACTGTGTCTGGCCTTGAGGCTCTGGATTCTGGCCCCATATCCTTCTGTGGTTTGGCCAGACACACAGTCTCCACTTCCCAAACTGAACTTTGAACATGCACCTCATCTGGGGAACTTTCCCACCTCCTGTGGCTTGCTCCCCTGCAAAGATCTTCTCCTGGTCATCTCTAATGACTTCCTTTGCACAGTTATCTTGCTCATAATCTACAGTGCATAATCCAAGAGCATAGGGTCAATAGAGAAATTTGACAAGTCTTCATCACAGCTTCCGGCTTGATGAATTTAGAGGGAAAAATGTATGCATGTTCAAAACAGTGCATAGTATAATTAAGATCAAGACTGGGTATGTTCAAATACACAGAGAAAAAGACCAGGATGAAAAGCATACCACAGTGCTGTCATGTCCGGCACCTTCATCAGGATAACATGGATAGAGCAACCTAAATGTCCATCGACAGAGGAAGGGATAAAGAAGATGTGGCACATATACACAATGGACTGTTACTCAGCCAGAAAGAGGAATGAAATTGTGTCGTTTGTAAAGATGTGAATGGACCTAGAGTCTGTCACACAGAGTGAAGTAAGTCAGAAAGAGAAAATCAAATACTGCATATTAACACACATATATATATATGTAGAATCTAGAAAAAAATGGTACAGATGAACCTATTTGCAAAACAAAAACAGAGACACAGATACAGAGAACAAATGTATTGAACACCAAGAGGGAAAGGGGGAATAGAAGGAATTGAGAGGTTGGGATTGGCATATACATACACTGCTGTGGATAAAACAGAAAACTAACGAGTCTACTGCATGGCACAGGGAACTCTACTTAGAGCTCTCCTTCCTTAAATGGAAAGGAAATTTCAAAAAAAAGAGGGGTTATATGCACTCGTATAACCAATTCACTTTGCTCTACAACAGAAACACAACATTATAAAGCAACTCTATTCAATCAAATCCTTTTTAAAAAGGATAACACAGATGACAAAGATGACGACAGCTTACACAGACTGAGTGCTCAACAGCTCAGTAGCACCCTAAACCTTTAACAGATGCTTCTTTATTTATTTTGATTTTTCAAGTTCTCCACAATTGACATGTATGACTTTTATAGTCAGGAAAACAGCCTGCTGGTTTTTAGTTCATTAGAGCTAAGTCGTCCGGGTAAGGGAGATGGCAACCCATTCCAGTATTCTTCCCTGGAGAATTCCAAAGACAGAGGAGACTGGTGGTCACAGGAGTCCTTGCGGTGGCAAAGAGTCAGACACGACTGAGCGGCTGACTCACTCACACACACACAGAGTTAAGTCACAATAGATAGAGAATTATTTTCATCCAACTAGAGGGAGGTTCTGGACTGGGATGAACGAGGTCAGATCCCCTCCCATCACCTTCCCCATGGTCCCCTCCTCTCCCGCCCACTCCCCCCAACCCCTGCCGTCTCCCTGGAAACCCGGCTGTCTGAATGTCCAAGGCCAGAGGCACCAAGCTAGAACCCACATCCCAGGAGTCCCCTCCCCTGGCTCGTTCAAGTTTCCATGGCTACCTAGCAGCAGGTGGTGGTTAAGCATCTAGACCCTGGAAATCAGACCAGCCTGACCCGGCTCTATGCCCCTCCGTGAACTTGGCCAGGTGGGCTGCTTCCACCGTGTCCGGGTCCCCATCGTAAAGTGGCGCCCATAGCCGGACCACGTGCTTTGTAGACCAGGGCAAGAATGCAATGGGAGGAGGGACCCAAGGTCTGGCACACAGTAGGTGCTCACTAGGTAGGCGCTAGCGTCCTACGAAACTTACAATTTGTCACTAACTTGTTGGGGGGATGTGTAAGGGCAGCAGACAGGCAGTCCCCTCAAATAAGGACTTATTTAGAAGTCCTCTGGAAAGAAGCCCAGAAAACCAGCATCTTAAAAGGATAAATAGCCTCCACGAGCTGGACAAAGTCTGGGACCGCTGGGGAGGGGGAGGGGACTCGGCGCAGAGAAGGGTTTAAGCCTCGGACAATGGGCGCCGTCTGAGCTAACCAGCGCCGCTGCTTTGAGCCGTGAGAAGGGCTATTTTCTTGTTTAAAGCCTTAAAGAGCTATTAGGTTGGGCAAATCACTGGTAAAACAGCTGGAAACTTAAGTAGCAATTTAAACAGCCCATTGCCCTTCCAGCCCTGGGAGGAATGCGAGCCGCCGGCCGGCCAGTCTCCGGCCCACATTGTCTGGACTCGGAGGGTTGAGCCGGGACCTCTCCGCGGGCCCTGAACGCAGCCCGGGAGCTTTATTTAGCAAATCCACAATTTCTCCCCTACCCGCCCACCCCCCACTTCTTTTTTTTTAAGTGAGCAGACCGAACTCTAATTTTCCCTCTTTTCTCTCCCAAGCCCCCTTGAATCGGCCCATTCTTTCATTATGTGGAACTAACGAAGGCCTCGCACAGCCTCTGCCCAGGAACGGGCCCGTAAATAAAACATGTTTCATTGATCAACTTCAAAAAGTCTTCGGCGGGGTTGGGGGCGGGACGGGGCGGGGCGGGGGCGGGGAGGGGCTCCCGGAGGGGGAGGGGCAGGGGGAGGGGAGGGCGCGCGGAGGCCGGGGAACCGCGCTGGAGGAGGGGCGCGCACAGAGCGCTTCTGTCCCCCACGACCTTGTGTTTGTGTTTTTGTGGCCGGCGATTCTGCAGGCGCCGGGCCCGCCCCAAACCCCACCATCCACCCGCAGTGGACTTGGAAAGGATGGCTGGGTCGCTTTATATGTTTTATTTTACTTTTTCTTAATCTCCCTACAAATAAAAAACTGGGGCCAACGCAGCAGAGCTCTGACTGTAAAGCAGCGGTCCCCGGGGAAATGTGCCCACCGGCTCCAGGCTTCCCCTAGCAGCCATTCCAGGAACATCCCCGGGCCCTAAGAGCCCCCGGAGGGGAGAGGGAGCCTGGCACGGGGTCACGCGTGCCCACCCCCGGTGGGAGCAGGCGCTCTGAAGCAGAAGCCTCAGCAGCCTGAGGACAACTGAAGCCTTGCCCTTCATCAGGTATTTAGTGAGCACCTACTGTGTGCCAGGCACCTCTCCTGCTTGATTTCATTTTTGTGGAATGTTTTTTAAATTGCAAAAGTCGTGAGTGCCCATTGCAAAACAATTCCATGACACATGGGGACACAGTAAAGAGTCAAAGATCCCAGTGGCGACTCCCTAATCCCTCTCACTGGAGGAAACCGCTGTTCACACTTGGATGTCCCTTTTTGAGACTTTGTACAAATACACAAGCACGAACAGAGAGGGATTTTTAGTTTCTGTGCTTTTTGCAAGCGCAGCATCACAGATTTTGTTTTAAAACCTGCTTTTGCCACAATGCAGCAGGAACATTTTTTCCGAAATGCTCTTTCATGGCTGCATATGAATATTCTTTTGTGTTTGTGCCATTTCCTCCAGCCTTCCCCTATTGAAAGATATGTAAGTTGTTTTCAAATGTTTCTTGTTGCTAATGATTGGGTCCTGAAATCCTGGAGCAGCTACCTCTGTCCATGAGCAAGGGATAGAGATTCTTGGATGGGCAATGGTTGATCAAAGGTGATTTTGCATTTTATTTCGTTGTTCCTTTTTCATACAATACATGGAGTAAGGTGCATAACATTCAGCTCAATACATTTGATATACAGGTATATATCTCTGTCATCCCACCCAGACCAAAATATAGAACATTTCCAGCACCCCTAGAATGTTCCTGTGTCTACCCTCCTCACTCAGACCCCCACCCTAGAGGTAAGGAAAGGCCATTCAAAGTTTTGACAGAGAAGTGCAAGTTTACCTCCCACAACAGTGTCCCAGAGTGTCCATCTCCCTACAGCTTCTCCAGCGCTGAGTGTTACTAATATTTGTCTTTTTTGCAAGTCTCATTGACCTAGTTGGCCCCTTTGATAGGAGTGAAGTTAGCGTTTTGGAGTTTTTTTTATTTTTCTTTTCTGGTAATACTCTGTCCTATAGGAATTCCTCCTCTGTAAACTGCCTATTCACATCTTTTGCCCATTGACTCCAGTCCATTACAAATTCATTCCTGTGACCACAAGGAGTTTGGGCTTGATCTGAGCCCCTTCCCTACCCACCAGTAAGGCATCCACCTCTTTCCAATAGATCTTGTGTAGTTTAAGTTATCCAGAGCCACCTTCTGTCACAACCAATGAACTCTAAGCCATGCTCCTCTTTCCGCCAAGCTGGCCCTCCCTGAACTTTTCTTTACACATGTTTCTTGACACTTCATCTATCCTGTCTGAAATTTATTTCAGTTTTTATTGAGTGTCAACCGTATGCCAACAACCATGTCAAGAGCTTCAGGCTCATCATCTCATCTCTCCCTTACTGAGCACTTTTTAAAATTTATTTACTTTTGATAGCTCTGGGTCTTTGTTGCTGAGCGCAGGCTCTCTCTAGTTGTGGTCCGTGTGCTTCTCATTGTGGTGGCTTCTCCCGTTGTGGAGTTCAGGCTCTAGGGCTCCAGGGCTTCAGTAGTTGTGGCTTAGTTGCTCCAGGGCATGTGGAACCTTCCCAGACCAGGGATTGCACCTACATTGTCAGGCAGATTCTCGAACACTGGGCCACCAGGAAGTCCTCACTGAGCACTTATGATGAGAGCTTCTTATACTTATCTTACATGTGGGGAAGCTGAAGTGGAACGTCCTTGAGGACACACAGGTGCTTACCTAGTTCTGTCAATTCATGTGGTTGGTTGCAGGAGACTTGCAGTAAAGTGAAGAGGAGCAAGGGTGAATTTAAGAGGCAGGGCCCTCTGGCGGGAATTTTGGCTGCTTCCTGCAGAATTCATGAGCCAGGGTCTCCCTGTCTAGCCTGAGCTCTTCCTAAGCAGGGTCCAAGTCTCTTCCTGTGTTCTTACCGTCCTGCATGGGAAGTCAATGCTTAGTAAATTTCTGTTTTGTTTTTTTTTTTTATTGATCCTGGACCGCAGCAGTGAAAAGCCCAAGTTCTAACCACTGGCTGCTGCTGCTGCTAAGTCACTTCAGTCGTGTCCGACTCTGTGCGACCCCATAAACGGCAGCCCACCAGGCCCCCCCGTCCCTGGGATTCTCCAGGCAAGAATACTGGAGTGGGTTGCCATTGCCAGGGAATTCCCAGTAAGTGTCTTCCTAATGGAAACAACTCTTGTGTCTCTTTTGAACAATAGCACAACAACTAAATAACTCTTCTCCTTTCTCTAAGAATTTAGGTGGAGCCAGAGCCTGGTAGGCTGCAGTCCATGGGGTTGCGAAGAGTCAGACATGACTGAGCGGCTTCACTTTCACTTTTCACTTTCATGCATTGGAGAAGGCAATGGCAACCCACGCCCGTGTTCTTGCCTGGAGAATCCCAGGGACGGGGTCGCACAGAGTCGGACACGACGGAAGTGACTTGGCAATAGCAGTAGTAGCAGTGCACTTCATGGGCTTCCCTGGCGGCTCACCCATAAAGAATCTGCCTGCAATGCAGGAGACATGAATTCGATCCCTGCATTGGGAAGATCCCCCGGAGAAGGAAATGGCAACCCGATCCAGTATTCTTGCCTGGGAAAGTCCGTGGACAGAGGAACCTGGTGGGCCACAGTCCATGGGGGTCACTAACGACTCAGACATGACTTAGGGACTAAACAGTGCAGTCTACAGTGCGGGGTATTTTCTTTTCTTGGACTCAGGCTCTCAACCTGCAAAACAGGCTATGAGACACATGATCTCAACCTTTGTCTATGAGGATCAAACCGGATGATGGGTGTGAAGGAGTCTGGTAAAGTCCTGCGCAAACGTCCATTGTCAATATCAGCCTGACCTGGCCTGGGAGGCTAGCTATCAAAGCACATTGCTGACCCTGGGGCAGGGTGGGAGAACCCAGGCTCCCTGGTCAAGCTCACTGGAGCCAGTCTCCCTCCCGCCCCTCATAGTCCTGGGAGATAAGGATGTCGGGCAGGAAAACCACAGAGGCTCATTGTGAATGGGAGGTGTGGCTGGCTGCAGTCTGCCTTGGGCGGCTCTTGGGAGATCTTTATGGTGGTCACACGAGCTCTTCCTCCTTTGTGTTGAGGACATTCTTGGAGTTGGACTAGGCTAGGCCCGAGGACCAGAGGAGGGCCGGCATCTTCCGTTCATATGGCAATCTGGGACTAGACCCTAGAAGATGGGAAAGCCATGGGTCCCTGGGACAAGAGCCCTCGGCTTTCTGGACCCTGAGAGACCCACTCTGGGATGTCGCTGACCAGCACCGTTGCCTCCTGATTGTCTATGTTTGCTGCCAACAATTAGCCCGAGAGAAAATGCTTGAGGGGATTCCGGGCAGACATCTCCACTGCTATGCCTGCTTTCAGTGCCTGCCCTGCCAGACCACTTACTGGACGTTGGAGGGAAGGAAGAAAACTGGTCACCCCCTAATTCATTCATGGGGTCTCTGCTTGCTACCTAGTATTAAGGGTCTCATCCTGTCTGCAGCCGTGAAACCCTTGTCTGGCTTCCTGATGGTTCTGCCTCCTTGGAGGGCTATATTGGCTTGGGTTTTTAGAGATGCCTGCATCTCAAGCAGGTGGCGTCCATGGGCAGCGTCACTGGAAAGAGTACCAGGTAGTGACCCTAAAGGGCAGAGGAGGTTGAGATGATGGAGGGGGGTCCATGGCCTTCTCTATTCTCTTTCTCTTCTCTCTCCCTTCCCATTTCTTTCCTCTGCTCTCTGACGGATCCATTCTCTCAGGCCAGCTGTCCGCACCACAATAGAACCACAGCCACAGGGAGTGCTGACACCCATCCTTACTGCTCCATGCCGACATAGGAAAGTAGACACACCTGAACGGCCCCACTTAAAGAACCCCCAGGCAGACATCTGATGCACTTCGCTTAGTCACATCGTTCAGTCACTCAGTTATGTCTGACTCTTTGCAACCCCATGGACTGCAGCATGCCAGACTTCCCTGTCCTTCACTATCTCTCAGAGTTTGCTCAAACTCATGTCCATCGTGTTGGTGATGCTATCTAACCATCTCATTCCATCACCCCCTTCTCCCTGGACGAACTTTATGGCCAGGGGCATAAAATACAATGAGTGGCCCAGCCAGAGCCACCTGTTCACTACTGCAGCCTTGGTTCAAGATCTGCAAGGGATACTAGGTGACCAGGAAGTCTAACTCACCTGCCCACCCCAACATCTTGACCTAAGTGAAGGAAAGATCTTCTAACCAGTTGGTGCGGAAGCAGGTGTGCTTTCATCAAAGCCAGCAACCCGGGGGATGGAGAGGAGAAGTGATGTGCCATTCATTGACAGGGCTTGGTAGGTGAGGAGAGGAGAGGGGAGGGATGCCAGCCCTGAGAAGCAGGCCTAGACAGGAGGAGGTGAGGGCCCAGTTGCGTGAGAGAGAAGCCCCCGTAGTCACCTACCGATTACAGAAAGGATGAGCCTTCAAGGTCTAAAAAAGTATGCAAACACGAAGCAGTATGACTATGAACATTCATTTTTAATAAGAGAGGATGACAAAAGCCTCTAAAGTCATCAAGATCAAGGCTTTCACATCCCTGTAGTGACATTTTATGCTTGAACTTTATTTTCTCAAAGAACTTTCTGTGGTTAAAGAACAACTGCTAGGAATCAAGAGGCTTTTTCGTGAGGAAGTAAAAACAAAAGCAAGGTGTTCTTACATGGAGGGCTGGAGTCAGCAGGCTGGAGTCTGGGTGGCCCAGGCTGTGTGTCTGTCTGGCAGGAAGAGAAGTGCTCAGGTCAGCCTCTCTGCAAGCCTCTGCGAGGTGTCACCAGGGGGCGCCCAAGGGTCCCAGAGGACAGCGGGCCTGCTGGCCAGCCCAGCTTCCTGGTGGGCACAGAGGATGGAGGTGCCCGGAGAGGGTGGGCAGCTGGATTCACTGCCCAGGGCCCTATCAGACAGCCAGAATAACCTTTATCCACTCCCTGGAGTGATGTGAATCCTCAGTTAAGTGATCTCTGCTTTGTTTCTTTGTCCATTCAGTCATTTATCCAACAATCATTTCTTAGGTCCCAGCTGGGAGCTATGACTCCAGACGCGGATCAGCTGTGAGCCCCACCTTTGGGAACCCCCCAGTCTAGGAAGCAACAAATATGAATCCGGGGGTGAGCTGGACTCTGATGGGGAAGCCGCAGCTCCTATAGGATCCCAGAGGAGGACCTACACTCTGTTTGGGGGCGGGGATGGGGCAGAAGAGGAGGGGTGAGCCTTGTGAAGAAGGAAATCAAGGGTGATCCTGGCGGAGGGGGGCACACAGGCAAAGACTGCGAGGTGTGAGAGCAGGATGCCTGTGGGGCCCTCTTTGCATTGCTTTGTCGAGGAGAGGACCACTGCCTGGGGCAAAGGGTGTGTTGTTAGCCCCACAGAGTGTTCAGCGTTGTTTGGAAGATGACAGGGAGCCGTGGAATGCTCCCTCCCAAGGTGACTGTCTCATCCATGTCCCGGCCTCACTCGCCCAGCTCTGTTTCCAGATGCTGTAAGATACCCTTTGCTGGAGTTCAGACAAACAGGATCGCACCCTGCCAGCTGCCCAGGTACCACAGTCTCTGTGAGCAGCTGGCTTCCCTGTCACCAACACCCTCGTGCAGCTCTGTACAGTTTGTGAGATGCATTGAGAACGCTCACTTCTAGGCGCCCACCTTCTCCTGCTGACCTCGCACACGGTCTTGTCCATCGCAGAGATCCCCTCCTTACCCCTGGTGCCCAGTTCTAGGGTCCTGTGCCTCCCCTGGGCCAGAACCAACTACCTCTTTCTCTGCCGTGTCCTTGAGTGCGTTTGTGGGGGACTTAGGGGTGTGTCTCCTCTCCCGCCCTCTCTGCTTCCTGACTCCTCTGCACAGACCATGATCTCTTGGAAGGAATTACTTTTTCTCTGCACACTTGGAGGAGCTGGCTGGGGACTGGCCTTGGTGTCCCTGAGTAAGAGCTGCCTCTGGGTTCTGGGAGGGCCACAGTCTAACAGGCCACCATCCTACCTCCATTTCCTCCTTGATGTGGGACAACAGAGCCTAAAACAAGAACCCCCTGCTACCATCAAGCTTGGGGGGCACCGGGCCAGGGATGAGGGGCTGCTGATGAAGAAACCCATTAAAGAGCATTGTTTCTAGTCAGTTCGCACCCCTGAAAGGACCTACCGTCCCACCCCAACTCACCTTTGTTGCCCTGTTACCTAATGCACAAGACAGTATGTGTCATGCAGAAACCTATGCTCTGAGGGTGTTTCTTCCCCAGAAACCCAAAGCCACACAACTGGGAGGAGGGCAAAATAAAGCCTGATAACAAGGTCTCCCAAATTAAACCACCAGCCAGCACAACCACACACCATATGTCAAGTGTGATGGGGGAGAAGGCTAACCCTCTCTGGTCCCCCCGTGGGGGGACCCCTTGCCTTAGCCCCCAGGCCAGTGCCACAGGCTGTCCATGATACAAGGTCAGACAGGGAGCAAAGGTGGTTGGACACAGATTTAACTTCCAGGGCTGTGGAGACTGCCTCTAGAAGGTTGTGGGAGTGTGTGTGCGGTCACCCATTTATGTGTGAGTTTGCGTGTTTAAAGTGCGGATTGTGTGCGAGAGTGTTGGTGATGATGGATATGAGTGTGAGTGTATATGAGAGCCTGTATGCCTGAGGGGGTGTGTTGGAGGGTGTACCTGCGCGTGTGGGTATGTTGGGGGGCAGGGCAGGGAGCCAGTGTGGAGAGGAAACTTGGGTGTGGACTGGCGCAGGCAGAGTGGGCAAAAAGAGGGAAGTCTTGTCTTTCAGTTAGGCCTGGAGAGCAGGAGAGGAAAAAAGAAGCTCTTATTGGTGGTTGTCAAGGAGATGGGCCTTGGGGTTTGCTGAACTTTTTTGCCTTCAAGCATCCTGCCTGGGGCTGAGAAGGGCCATTTATTTCCAACTTTGCCCGCTGGGCAGGGGGTCTTGGATCCAGGTCTCAAAGGAGTCAGGTGTAGACCCCAGGCCCCACCGGAGCAACTCTTGTGTGGAGTGACCTGACTGCTCGGTCTTCCCGCCCCTATCCCACCATCCTGCAGGACCTCATATTCTGGGGGCGGGGGGCTCATCAAACTTTGCTGTGTAAGAGGTCAGCCTTCAGACAAGCTGCGGCAGCCAAGACTGACCGCGAGGCAGACACAGAATCTTCGCTGCGTCCCCTTGCAGGCACAGATCCCGCGGTTGTCCTAGAACAAGCGCATTTATAGGCCATTGTCCTTTGGGGAGTGGTAAAAAGTTTGTTTTGAATATAAATGTGCAAACGAAGGCTTCTTCGCGGCTGCCTTGCCAATGCTGGGCACACAGTGAAAGTGAAGTCACTCAGTCCTGTCGGACTCTTTGTGTCCCCATGGACTCTTAGCTTACCAGGCTCCTCTGTCCATTGGATTCTCCACGCAAGAATACTGGAATGGGTTGCCATTTCCTCCTCCAGGGCATCTTCCCGACCCAGGGATCGAACCTGGGTCTCCTGCATCGTAGGCAGACGCTTTTACCATCTGAGCCACCAGGGAAGTTGCACATAGTAGGTGTTCAATAAAAACGTATCGAATGGATGAAAGGGCAATTCTGATTCGAGCGGTCTGCGTTTCTTTCGATACAAATGGATACCTCCGGGGCCTTTCTCAACCTCCGAGGGTCGGTGGGCAGGCCCCCTCCCTCTCCCTAGAGTGTGTGTGTGTGTGTGTCTGTGTGCGCGCGCGCGTTGGCGCGCGCGCGTGCTGGTGAATGGGTGCTGCCCCCCAAAGAGCGGCCACCCTCGACGGACAGGGTGGGACGCGGGAGCCGAGGGCAGAGGGAGGGAGCAGCCTCAGAGGCTGCTCCGGCCCGGCCTAGACCGTGCGCCCTGCGGCCGGGCGATCAGGCCCCTACCCCCCACCTGCCGCGGGCCCCGAGGGGAGGGGAGCGACCCCGGACTCCCGCCCCTCCCCCCAGGCCGGCGGCCGGCGCCCATTGGGCGGTGGCGCGTGGAGCCCCGCCCCCGGAGGCAGCGGGCCAATGAGCGCGCGGCTGTCACCTCGTCAGTCGCGCCGGCTCGGAGGCCGGGAGCCGGAGCGCTGGCCGCGGAGCCTGCAGCTGGGAGCGCTCGGCGAGCGGTCGGTCGGTGGGGGTCCCAGCGCCCCGCACGCCCCGCACGCCCGGCCCGGCCCGGCTCGGCCCGGCCCGGCCCGCAGTGAGCATGGGCGCGGCGGCCGTGCGCTGGCACTTGTGTGTGCTGCTCGCCCTGGGCGCGCGCGGGCGGCTGGCGGGGGGCAGCGGGCTCCCAGGTAAGCCCCGACCCGGTGGGCGGCGGGGTCCCGGGTGGGCCCCCAGCCCCGCGCCATCGGGAGGGCTGCAGCCCCGCCCTGACTCTGCAAAGTAACTTCTGGGGCCGCCCGCAGAGCGCCCCCTCCGCGCTGCCCGGGTCGGCCCGGGGGCTCCCGGAGCGCAGCGGGGCCGGAGCAAGGAAGGGGGGTGGCTGAGGCCCAGGGGGAACTGGGACGGGGGCGGCGTGTGAGGGCGGGAGGAAGAAAGAAAGCAGGACGGCCCGCCGAGGGGCTCCTCCGCCGGCCCCGGCGAACCGCCCAAGGGCGGGAGGGAGTGGGGATTTCCCCCCCTCCCGGAGCCGGACGGGAGCTCCCCCCCAACCCCCGGGAAGAAGGGATGCCGGGAGGGGACACCCCCAAGGAGGTGAGCAACGGAAAGAGGACTGACCCCGAGAGAAAGAGAAGGAGGATGCAGGAGATGGAGAGACAGACGGACATACACAAAAGGACGCAGGGAACAAAATCCCGGAGAAAGACGGACTGAAAGAGTAGAGACCAGAAAGACCGAAACGGGCAAGGAGGAAACCCAAGGGAGTAGGCAGGAGGCAGATGAGCATCTGGAAGGAAAAAGATCAAAAGAGGGATATGTGAGGGCGGGCGGCAGGAAGGGATGGGAAGAGAGGGAAAGAGAGGTGCGGCCAGGGGGGCGCCCGAGAAAGAGGGGAGGGCTGGGAGAGGGGGGAAGGGAGCCAGCCAGACCGAGGGAAGGAGGGAAGGATGAGATGGCTGGAAAGCGGTGGACAGATGGACAGACAGGAGGGGGAGGACTGAAGAACAGACACGGAGGAAAGGAAATGCTTGGAACCAGAGGGCGGGGAGATGGAACACCCTGAGGGGGTCCAGGAGAGAGAGGCAGGAGACTCTGGGGGTTGGGGGTGGGGTGGGCCGACATCAAGCATCCAGAAAGGTAGAGTCAGGCAGCAGTGGCGAGGTCGGGGTTCCCCACGGATTTCAAGGGCCCGGGGCACACCTCCCTTCCCCTCCTGCTCTCTCGGGTGTCTTCCACAAAGCTGAAGGCACATTCTCCCCTCCCACGTCGGACCCTGTCCCTCAGAGGAGCTTCCCTCCTTTTGGTCCTCGGAGGGGAGAGACCCTGCAGCGCTCTCCCCGAGGTCCCCCGGCTGCACCCGCAGCCAGGCTCCCTGAGGTCTGTGTCTGGCGGCAGGAAGTCTATTCCTGGGAGTTAACCCCTGAGTGAGGATGCCGGGCCAGTGAAACTATTCCACCATTGGAGCCAAGCTGTTTTCTCCCCCGGTGGCCCCAAGGGAAACTGGGGCCCGCTGCCACACCCCCACGTGTCTGCGGGTGTCTCTCCTGGTCTCTGAGGTCCTTCAGCCCCACTGGGTTGCTCCTGTATGCGCCTGTCTTCCTCTGTCTGTCCGCTCTATCTGTCTGCACCCCTCATCTAAGCAAGCCTTATGATACTGGGAGACAACTCATGTCAGAGCAAGCACCTGCGATGGGAGGGGACGGCTGGGCTGGGCTGGGCTGTCCAGGCCAGGACTGGGGCCAGGGAAATTGCAGGGACCCATGGCCTTGTTTCCTCTCCCTCTTTCCTCCAACTTGCTGCCCTCTCCCCAGCTCTCACCTAAAGACATGTTAAAAAGCATGTTGGGAGACTCCGCTGGCAGTCCAGTGGTTAAGGCTCTGCTCTTCTAATGCAGGGGATCGAGTTCAATGCCTGATCCCTCACTAATATCCCACATGCTACAGGGCATGACCCCCCAAATAAAGGTTTAAAAAAAAAACACTACAATTAAAAAAATTATGTTGGGGCTGATTCATGTCAATGTATGACAAAACCCACTGCAATATTGTGAAGTAATTAGCCTCCAACTAATAAAAATAAATGAAAAAAAATATTATGTTGGGAGGTGCCCCTACTGCCCCTTGGCTAACATCCATCCATTTTCATCCCATGAGGACACCTGCTAGGTGTGAGATTCGGGGCGTGGGGACCCCAGAGCCCCAGGCAGTTTGACCCCTGAGAAGTGGGAAGAGCTGTAAGTGTGGTCCATTGCCCTGGCTGGCCATGTCTTAGAAGTGGCTTCGGTCCTCTCCCCTGGAACGTGTGGATCTCTGGTCTCTGGCTTCCTGCCCTTGAAGCTATCCCACCCCTCTCAGGACTCCCGCTGTGGTCACTTCTCCAGAAGGGGATGATCCACTGACCTGATGTTCCTTGTGGCCCCTGGCCATCTGATGACTGGCTTTGGTCTACACTGACTGCCTCCTGGCCCCTGATCCACCATCCTTAGGGCAGCTGTAGAGGGTGGGCTGCTGACCTGAGCAGATACAACCACCCAGAGAAAAGATGCCATCTGCTCTGTGTGTGTGTGTGTGTGTGTGTGTGTGTGTGCACATAGGGAGCTGATTCTGTTGTGTTTCTTTTTGCTGCCCCTCCTCCTTTGGGGCAGGCTGGAGCCTTGGGGAGCAACAGTCCCGGAGGGGAGTGGGTCTCCTAGAGACGTCTCCCCGTGCAAATTTAGAACCCAGATGCCAGCCAGAGCACTAATTCAGAGTGGACATTCTTGAGGGCCAGGTGGGCTAGGGTGAAGCAGAGGCATGAAGAGAGGAGGGCATTCCAGGAGTTCCCCAGGCTCGCCCCTGGGTTATGGCCCTCGCCATAGCTACTGAGAGTTCCTTGTGCTCCCCTCTGGGTCCTTCTGTCTGTCTGTCACCCGTCTGTACTCTATTCATAGCTGGCTGGAAGCAACACGTCATGTAGAAAAGCCCTGGACCTGCTTATCCTGAGTCAGAGTCCAGTCTCTGCTCCTGATGAGCTCCTGACCATCTGCAGACTTCTCTGGGCCTCAGTTTCCTCATTTGTAACCTGAGGAATGAACCTAGATTACAGTTAAGGTTCTTCTGGCTGCGTTATCCTGTGCTCTGAGGGTCTTCCTGCTGCCTGAACTGTGTGTGTGTGTGTGAGAGAGAGAAGTGTATACACAGATGCACAGAATCTATTTCATATTATTTGCCCAACAGCAATTCCAGACTGATGGTGTATATGGAGGGAAGGAGGCGGGGAGAGCCAGGAACCCTCATAACCTAAACTTAACTTGAGTTTGGAAGTCAGAGTATGAAAACCAGGTTCAAACCTAGATTTCCGAGGTGGAGAAGAGAGAGGACAGGGAGATTGGATGCATCCATGAGCCAGGTTAACCCAACTGATGGGATGGGTCCAGCACTGGGATGCTCAGGCCTGGTGGCACGGAGGCCAGGGGAAGACTCCTTCAGGGACTTCCCTGGCTGTCCAGTGGCTAAGACTGTGCTCCCAATGCAGGGGGCCCAGGTTTGATCCCCGGCCAGGGAATTAGATGCCTCAACTAAAGATCCCACGTGCTCCAGTGAAGATCAAAGATCCCATGTGCCACAGCTAAGACCCAGCGCCGCCAAATAAATAAATAAATTTTTTTTTTTTAGAAAAGAATCCTTTATTTCTACATCCTAGGGGCTGAGTGGGGCCCGTGTTCAGATCTGCCCCATGGGCCTGCTGGCTTAGCCCCCACTCACTGCACCAGGCTAGCCTCTGTTTCCCCATCTGCGACCCAAAGGGGAAGGATTTAAATTCCTCTGAGGACCCTTCTGGCTCTAAATTCTAGAATAAGGAGGGTGGAGGAGGGTTGGAGAGATGCTTGTGGGGAGAACAAGACTCAGAGAGATGCTTTTCCTCTCTATGCTCCTAAAGTGAAAAGTGAAAGTCGCTCAATCATGTCCGACTCTGCGGCCCCATGGACTATACAGTCCATGGGATTCTCCAGGCCAGAATACTGGAGTGGGGAGCCTTTCCCTTCTCCAAGGGATCTTCCCGACCCAGGGCTCGAACCCAGGTCTTCCGCGTTGCAGGCGGATTCTTCACCAGCTGAGCCACCAGGGAAGTCCTGTGTTCCTAAGCCTCCGTTTTCTCAGCTTTGTAGTGGGAACGATACCTCTACCTAATGGAATCGTTGTGAAAGTAAACAAGACCAGCACCTGGCACAGAGCGCTGCCCCAAAGATGCTGCCAGTCACCACCTGTCACACCAGGTGGTCATGTGACATCTCTTCCTGTTAATTACTCTGGGGACCACGGAAGGGCGGGGGGCAAAAGGAGCTGCCTGCCCCGCAGTGTCTGCCCACCTCCCAGCCACACCTCACCCGCTGTTCCCCTCTCCCAGCAGGGGCCGTCGACGTGGACGAGTGCTCGGAGGGCACGGACGACTGCCACATCGATGCCATCTGCCAGAACACGCCCAAGTCCTACAAATGCCTCTGCAAGCCAGGCTACAAGGGGGAAGGCCGGCAGTGCGAAGGTGAGCCCGACCAGACCCGCAGCCCCCACGGCCCTTGCGGGTGGCCTTGGTCAGCCCTGGCAGGGAGGCTGCAGGCTGCCCCGGAACCTGGGCTGCTTCCTTTGGAGGTCAAGGAGTATTAAACTCTCCCTGGGTTTGAAACTTCTGTGGTTTCTATTTAATAAGCACCTGAGGTGGAGCACTGGATGGTATATTTGTCCATCTCTCCCTGACCGGATGTATATGGGGTAGAGGCCTGGGGTGACCCCCGAGGTGGCTGTTCTTGTTCAGTCGCCAAGTCGTGTTGGACTCTTCGCGACCTCATGGATTGCAGCACGCCAGGCCTCTCCCTGTCCCTCACCATCTCCCGGAGTTTGCCCAAGTTCATGTCCATTGAGTCGGTGATACCTTCCAACCATCTCATCCTCTAACCCCTTCCCCCCTGGAGGAGGGAATGGCAAACTACTCCAGTATACTAGCTATGAGAACCCCATGAACTGTATAGAAAGACCCCAGGCTCCCTAGTTTCAAATCCAAAGCTATCTGTATACCCTGTTTAGCTTCCACAAGGGAACTTCACAGAAGCAGCCACAGCGCCTGTGGGGCTGGCTCAGGTCTCCTGTGTTGATGATGTGCGCGTGAGCAGAGACTGGTGCTGTCTGTCTATCCATCCAGCCTTCCTTTCCTGCACCTGGGATGCTGGTTTGAGCGTATGGCCCTAGGAACCGCCTCCCCAGCAGGCTGAAAGTCAGAGGCAAGAGCACTCTTGCTGTCTTTGGAGGGGACTTCCCAAGCCGGACAGAATCTTTGGGAGCATTTGTCCAGGAGGGTCTGTGTGGTCATTCTGCCTCCATGGGTCTGGCACAGGACCCAGCATCAGGGGGCCAGAGACAGCTCTCTTCCAAGATTGATGTGCACCCAGGTTGAGAATCAGGATCCAAGGCTTCCCTGTCTGTCCCCACTTCACAGATGAGGAAAACTGAGGCTCTTGTTGGAGAAGTCACTTCTGCAAGATCCCCACCACCACCACCCTGTTTCACAAGGGCATGGCCGGGACTCATATCCAGGCTCCTTAATTCCTGCCCAAAGCTCTCTGTCATCTCATTGTCTTCTCCCTGAGCCCTGCCAGGTTCCGTTTTCAAAGTGTGAGATTTGTGTTAGGAAAGCAAAGTGGGTGCCTGCTCCTAAGTTTTTATAGGAGTTGGGTTTTGTAGGAAACATGGCTATGCCTCCTTAGGACATGCTGGTATTGTTTATCCATCTCATTTGTTGGGCATCTACTTAAGACTGAGTGCCAGATAGATGACCCTGTCCTGGATTGTGCCTGGTTTGGCCACAGCCCTGGCCTTGCTTGGGGCCCAGAAGCCAGAGTGGGGAGCTGGCACCGACCCAGACCTCTGGAAGGAGGCCAGACTGGAGGCAGATAGAGCAGGCCGGCTGCTGTTAGGCCTGGACATGAGCTTGGTGGTTCTGACTGACACGTGTGAGATGTTATGCTGTTTTCTTATCTTTTGCTCTTCCCTGTGGCTGGGGAGCCCCAAGGTGACCCCCATCTCCGCCAGCTGAAGCCACTAACCCAGGCTGTTCTTCCTCCAGCCCAGCTCCTGAGGTCACCCCCCGCTGTCCCTTGCCCAGGATGCCCACGTTTTGTGTCCTACCTGTTGCCCTGAAGTCCTGCAGAGTCTAGCTTAACTTTCCACTCTGCTTGAGCCCAGAGTTGGGTCACGGTCACTGGCTCTGGGGGCCTGATGGCCCCAGTATGAGGATAAAAGAGAACAAGGCTTGTGAGTGTGCTTCAGGAACTGCCAGAGGCCTCCTGGTCTCTCCAGCCTGGCTCTGGCCTCTGGCCTCATCTGAAGCTTGGACACCCTTGTGCCCTGGCCACACATACATACACCAGGCCAGTCGTGTTTCTGAGACCCAGCTCATGTGTTCCCCCTTCATGGAGCTCCTTTCCCTCCTTTTATGCCCTAACGCCTAATCTGTCTTAAGGCCTCCTGAAGACTAAATGAAATAATCAGCGGTCCCCAACCTTTCTGGCACCAGAGACCGGTTTCGTGGAAGACAGTTTTTCCATCGACCGGGGAAGGATGGTTTCAGGATGATTCAAACACATTGCATTTTTTGTGCACTTTGCTTCTATTATTATTACATCACCTTGACCTGTGATCATCAGGCATGCGATCCCAGAGATTGGGGACCCCTGGTGTAGGGTACCAGAGCCCTGGCGACCTCAGTGCCTGGTTGACAGTGGGCACTCAGCATACAGTAGGTACTCAGTACACAGGGGGCGGTACCATTACCCACGTTGTTGTCATCATTGTCATCTGCTCCCATCATCATCATCAAAGCTCGGTCGTGTAGCATTTGCTGCTTTCCATGGTGTAAATGGGGGCTTTCCAGGTGGCGCTAGTGGTAAAGAACCCACCTGCCAAAGCAGGAGACATAAGAGACAGTTTCAATCCCTGAGTCAGGAAGATCCTCTGGAGGAGGAAATGGCAACCCACTCCAGTAATCTTGCCTGGGTTAAGATTAATCCCATGGACAGAAGAGCCTCAGGAGCTACAGTCCATGGGATCCAAAAGAGTCAGACATGCTCGAAATGATTGAGCATGCACTATACCTCAGGGGTGGCAGACAGTTTGCTGCCACCTTCTCCTACTAGCAGGCATCAATCAAACCTGCTTTCCCTCCCTGGGCCCCTTTGTCTGCAGGCCCTGAGCTGGTGTGGGATTTGCAGAGGCTGGCATTGGAGTTTGGGAAGAAATGAGTTCCCCTGTCCTAGAGATCTGAAAGATTTTGCTGTTTACTGTGGTGAACGGAGAGGACAGAGTCTTAGCGGGCCCAGAGAAGGTGCCTTCCACGGCCTCTCTCACTCTCCACAGGAAGAGGCCAGCCTGTGACCACTCCCTGCCTCCCCAGGTGGGGCCAACTGAGCCCCATAACTGTGTTGCCTTGAAACTCCTGCTGCCGGGGGAAAACCCTTTAGCAAACCCGGCACCTGAAGCAACCAGATCCCTGTTTCGGGGACGGCTTCTCACCACACGTTCAAGGCCGTCTTGCCATGTGGTCACGTGCACATGTGATGATGGTGGGGTGTCTGCATGTGCAGCTGCGGTGTGTCCAGGGAGCAGCCTGGGGCCACATGTGGTCATTGCCGTCGGCAGGGGGCTTGCTGTAGGCAGACTGCGGGGTCTCAGACAGCTGTGAAAGACCCTGAGCATGGCTGAGGATAAACCAATGTTTTCTCAGTGGTTCTCATCTTGACGGCGTCTGAAGTCACTCGAAGTGAGCTCACGGACATGCAGAGTTGGAATGAGCTTTAAAGGGCCTCTAAGGCAGCCCCCGTTATTTGTAGATGAGTGCCCCTCTTTGTTGCCTTTGCCGCCTCACACAACCTGTTTAGCCCACTTGACAATGGCTTAATGGTCCCCAGGTCTCCTTCTGGAATGTGGGCTGCTCAAGGGCAGGGTCTGTGATCTTTCAGCTCTGATGCCTAGAACCCAGCACCAGGCCTGACACAGGGATTGGGAGGCATCAGTTGGGTGAATGGGTGGATGGGTGAGTTGCAGCGGTCACCTCCTCCAGGAAGCCTTCCCTGCTGCCCCAAATAGGTCAGCTGTCACCAGTGAGCATGACTCCTTCAGAGCTCCTGTCACATTGGGTCACCATGACCTGTGTGACTTCACTTAGGGTTGGGCCCAGAGCTGGTACCGGTGGATGAGGTGAATGACTATTGTCCCTGTCTGGGGAGTATCAGGAAAGGCTTCCTAGAGCCTCCCACACTTTGAAGGTTTTATGGATGGGGAAGCCAAGTCTGCAAAGGGGTGAGGTCTAGTCCACGGATGTCTGGTGGGGACCAGTGGCAGAATTAGGTTGAGGAAATTGGGCCCAAGAAGGTTAGTCTCTCAACAGGTTGCCCAGCTAAGAGACAGAAGGGCCTGGACTATGATCCTGGTCAGCCATGAGGTCCCAGCAGTGGCCCAGACCCCCAACAGCCTTAGCTATGGAGTGTTAGAGGGGGCTGCAGAGACCTTTTCACACCTCCCCTTGCTGCCGTCAGCTCTTCTGAGCCTGGCCTCATGAGCCTGGACCTCTGGAGACACTCCTCAGCTAACCACTTTGAATGCTGTCATTCTCTGTATCTTCTTCTCCCTAACCTCCTCCCAGCATCACTGTCCTTTTACAGTTCCTCCAACTTGCCAGCTCCTTCCTACCCCAGGGCCTTTGCACATTCTGTCTCCCCACGCTTCTTCATTTAGCTTAGCTGCTGCATTCCCCACCCACCTCACCAGGCACCCTGTGCATGGACTCTCAGGGAGCTGCCAGGGCCAGCCCTGCGCTGCCCTCCTGGTCTGAATTAGTCAGGCCTGTTTGTACTGTTTCTGTCGAGGGGGCAGGCCGGGGGTGAGGAGGGGGCATTTCAGTCCCTTTAAATGCTTCAACTCATTTAACCTTAATTGCTTTGTTTTCATAGACATGTGCTAAGGAAAAGGACCAAATTATAGCTTGAATTGGGTCTTGCTAATCTTAATGAAAAGCTCTTGTTTATAATCAGGACCAGGTCCCAAACGTGGAGCAAACCACCCTCAAACGGCTTGTTTAAATAACTGAGACCCTCCTGATAATCACTGTTTAGTCTGAAACACGGTGCACATCACCCCTTCTATGTGTACTTAATTTTTTAAACCATTTATTCAAGTGCTTTCTTCCACTTGCAAGTTCCAACTCGGACCTTTTCCAAAACGTCATAATTAAAACTCTTGGGGGAAATAGCTTTTTGTTTTGGCCACAGTATATCAAATATATTACTATTTTCCGTTTTCTGTGAAAAGGAAAAAAATGACAGCCTTATGGGCATCGGAGATCACAAAATTAGCATGTAAGTAATGCATGTAAATAGTCACTTCCTGAATTTTATATCCCCAGGGCCTACTTGTCAGTCACTGAAGTTAGGTAGATTACAGGCCATGCTATTAAGTGTTTTAACAAAACTCTTAATAACACACCCAGTGATCCATTTAGTTTAACATCAGAAAAAAAAACAAAAAAACCTTGAGACCAATTGGCCTTCTGAGGAAATAATGTCTATGACCTTACTAAATCATTTTCATCATCATTATTACACTCTTGACTGAAACTCCAGATACAATTCTGCTTTTTGGGAGGCCAGCAAAGGCAGTTCAGAGGTGGGCTGGGAGTGGGGGAGGAGGGGAAATTCTTCGAGTCTTAAAACGTGCAATTATGCATGCTAACGTGTGCCCTGCTGAAGATGAAAGCGCTGGAGTCCGGCAGACCAGCGGGCAGGAAGAAATCGGATGTGACTTAAAATTCCAAGCTGCTGTCAGCTAGCAATTAAGCAGCGTGGCTTGCAACTGGTCCCTGATCTGCTGCGGAGCTGAGGTTTCTTGGAGCCCCAGTCCATTTTTGGGAAGGAAAAGTCAAGAGCTTGTATCGTTGGCATCGAAGCACTAAGAGGTGTTTGCCTCCCCAGGCCTCGGTTTGCCCAGGTGTAAAATGCATCCACTGGACCAGATTCAGTTCAGGATGGACAATGTTCACTGAGCACCTACTCTGTGCCAAGCTCAGGGCTGGGGCCATGACCGGTTTTCCCGATCTTCCTGTTCAGGGGAGAAACGGACGGGGAAAGACATGATCGTTAACAGAGCGTGGAAAGTACAGCCGTGGAAATACAGACCAGACTCAGCGGGGTGAGAAGGACAGGGGCCAGCACTGCTGGGGGAGGGGGACGTCTGACAGGGCCCCCTGGAGAGGCGGTCACCTGGGCTAAGTTTGGAAGGCAGAGGGGGTCTCGGACACTCCTTCCCGCTCTGATGGTCCCCGAATGCGTCTGTCGCAAGGGTGCCGAGGTCTGACTTTATCCCTGCCGACTCGGTGAGTGCAGCAGGTGGCTTAGCCTTCCTCCCATGGCGTGGGACTGGGGGCACCTGTCTCACCCAGCGGGCCCCAAGTTGGGGCTGGGGAAGGGACAGCGCCTGGCTGTAGCGAGAGTGCGCGGAAGACAGTACCAGTGCCTGCGACCGAGCTTTTTCTCTACATCCCCATCTCTCCCAGGGTTGGAGGGCCTCTGCCCCACCCCCACCCCATCTCTGAGCACCCCCCACCCCG
Organism: Odocoileus virginianus; assembly: GCF_023699985.2. Taxonomy (NCBI): domain Eukaryota; kingdom Metazoa; phylum Chordata; class Mammalia; order Artiodactyla; family Cervidae; genus Odocoileus; species Odocoileus virginianus. The sequence continues at coordinate 10,851,810 of NC_069696.1, read as the reverse complement.
GGCAGCAGGCCTCTCTCCGTCCCTCCCTCTAGGTCCTCTAGCCTCCTCCTGTCCGCTTCTTATTACAGTGGCTGTGTTTGTTTTTCCATCCGAGGAATGCTAACCAGCAAAAACCATTATTTCTAAGAAAATAAACCACGGGCCTTGTTGGCCTTTGAATGCTACTGAAGTGGATGGTGGCCTTCCCCAAAGGCCTTGAGACAAAGAGGGCCAGAGGGCTCGTGTGTGCAGGCAAGGTCAGGGGGTCTCGGAGGGGTGCTTGGAGGGGGTCCTCCAGATGGGCCAGGGCTGCAGCCCCTGGGAGGAGAGGGGAAAACCCCAGCTGGCCGGCGTGGACTTGCTGCCCTGTTAATAACGGCGGCTGCTGCGGCTCTGTCCCCGCCCCCTCAGGGGGCGCGCAGAGGCACTCCCCTCTCCTGGAGACCCCCCCAGCCCACCCCCTGCCTCTGTCTGGGCCTCCTGCCCTTTGAGTCCAAGGGAGTAGGACTGGATGCAGGTCCGTGAAGACCTGGGCGCCCATCTATGTGACCTTGGGCAGGTCTGTGGACCTCTTGGGCCTTAGCATGCATGCTTAGTCACTTCAGTCGTGTCTGACTCTCTGCGACCCTATGCACCATGGCCTGCCAGGCTCCTCTGTCCATGGAATTCTCCAGGCAAGAATACTGGAGTGGGTTGCCATTTCCTTCTCCATGGGCCTTAGTGTGCTGACTGCAAGTTGAGGCCTCTAGTCTGCTGCCAGCCTGCCTGGCTTCCAGTCTTGGCTTTGCCACTTACTGCCTGGGCGATGCAGCACACGTCCCTTCAGCTCTCTGAGCCTCGGTTTCTCTTTCTGTGATGGGGAGAGTGAAGCCCTTCCTGCCGAAGAGTTTAGCTGCGGACCGTTAGAAGATGGGGGGCAGTCAGCCTTGCTGTTATTGGCATGACGAATAGAGAGCAACTCCACTGGAAATCTGGAGAGAAAGAGAGTAAAATCAGAGTGCACCAGGCCAGCTCCAGTCCAGCCATGGGCCAGAGACCAGAGGGCAGCCTATGGGTTTAGGGGGAGAAGCCTGAGCTGCGAGTCCTGGGTTCAAGCTGTGAGTCTTGGGTTCAAGCTGCGAGTCTTGGGTTCAGCCCCAGCCTGCTGATACGATCAGCTCTTCAGTTCCCCTCTCTGGGTTCAGTTATCCTTTTACCAAATCCAGGGGTGCTCTGGAAGAGCTCTAGGACCCCAGCCTGCCCGTTCCAAGTGGTGGCTCAGGTTTTTGGGCAACTGTATTTCTGACGATCCTTCTGTTGAGTTCACGGGGTTGGGTCCATGGAGCACCCCCTCAGAGCCTGCAGTCTCAGGATCTGGGGCGTCCCCCCTGCCTTTTTGGTAATGGGGGTGGGAGAATGACTGTGCTTCTGATAGGCAAGGAAGCAGCAGGAGCCTCAGCTCTGAGCTGGCAGCTCCTCACTCCCATCTTGAACACTCTGATAAGGCCGCTCCCCATCACCCAGGTTGCTTGGGCATCCGCTAGGCCTGATGTCAGAACCTGGGAACAGCAAAGGGTCCAGGGTGTTTGGGAGCGAGAAAGGGAGTACTTAACTGACCCTTGGGGTTTGGTAGGCAAGTCCCAGCCTGATACTGGAGAGCCACAGAGCTCACTATGAGCCCACACGGGGCAGAGGGCACTCGAGGTCAGTTCACAGTGAGCGTCTACACCCAGGCAGAGCCCCGGAGACTCCCCAGCATGATGTATGAGATCACTGACAGCGTTAACTGAGAAAAACAGCTTCAATGAGATATGATCCACGTACTATACTATCACCCACTTAAAGTACACAATTCCATGCCTTTTACTATATTTACAGACTTGTGCACCCATCACCAAAATCAACTTTAGACCCTTTTCATTACTCCAAAAAGAAACCCTGTACCCCTTAGGCATCGCTCTCCAGCTTCCCAGTCCCCAGAAACCACTAATCTGGTTTCTGTCTCAATACTTTTGGCTCTTCTGTAGACGTCATATAAATGGAAGCCTACAAAACGTGGCCCTTTGTGACTGAGAAAGCATTCTCCAAAGTCTGATGGCCTGGCCCACTTCCTGGCCTCCCTTGTATTAGCTGTGTGACCTCGGGCGGGGTGGCGACACCTCTGAGCCTTGGTTTCCCTTGCTGTCAGATAAAGATGTTCATACCCACTTCTTAGGGTGTTTGTAGCCAAGGGCCTGCATACAGCCTCATACAGTCCATGGACTGCATACAGTCCATGAGGGCTCCAATTGAGATGGCTACTCATTCATTCAATGCCAAGCAGACTTTGCAGAGACACGCTGCTGCTGCTGGACCTGCAGCTCAACAGGACACAGTTCTTGCCCCACGGAAGTCACAGCCTCGAAGGACACATACATAGCAAGTGACGGGAATGACAGTGTCCTTTCAGGGAGCCGCAGGGCCCAGAAGGTGGGGAGAAGCGCCCCCCTCCCCGTCCCTGTCTGCCAGGCAATTTTGCAAGAGTTCAGAGCGGGCAGCAATGTGGAGGCTCAGTCTGTGGAAGGGCGTGGGTGTCTGTGAGCTACGGGCAGAGGAAAACAACGTGAGCAAAAACGTGGAGGCCCGAAGCCGTGCAGGCCACTGGGAGAGGTCAGCCCACAGCTCAAACCCCATGGTTACCTTGGATCATGGGTTGACTGGGGGGAGGACCTTCCCACCCTCTGGCTGAGCCATGGTCATTGTGTGCCGTTAGGAATGAAAAAGTATATAGATTTGTGTTGGTTTTGCATGACCTTTGACCTTTCCCATAATTAACTGCTGGGCCCACTTCTGGCATTGTCTCGGCAGAAGGGAAACCTGATCGATGGATGCCAGGAGTCCGCCGAGAGCGGGCCTCATTACTCAGTCATTACAAACCCAGAGCTTAACCCTGTGCCACCGGAGACGGGGGGCTTAATCCTTCCTGCTGGGCGGCCCTGCGGAACCACCTTCCCGCGAATGTAATTAGCCAACAAACCGGATTAAGATTTATTCACCAATAAGGACTCAACTTCCTAAGCCATACATCTCTCCCAGAATGGTTGCCTGATCTAAGGAGTGCATGGTTTTTCCTAAAGCCCCAGACAAAGGAGAAGACGTGTTAGCGCCCAGCCAGGGAAGGGTTCTTTGTTAGAGCGTTTGCTCTCCGCTGTCTGCAAGGAATGTTGAGAAAAATGCCAATTTCAAAGGGACACAGGGAGATATAGTCAGTAATGATTTCTGAGAGTGACGAGTAGGGTGCTTTAAAAATCCTCATTTGGAGAACCTTTCCGGTCAGTCCTGATTTTTAGAACTAAAATGCCCTAAATGGTATTGAAATGAGAAGAATCTATGACTCATTGTAGTAGACTCTCTTCGAACCGAGGCACTACAGAATAAATGTACATTTTATGGGGCAGCAAGAATTAATTTTGAATTTAAAAAAAAAAAAAAAAAACCCCAAACTCTTCCCACTCGAGTCCAAGCCAGTGTTGTTGGCACGTAACTACAGCTGTGGGATCGTGCGTGCATGCTGCCATTTTAATATAGGAAAAGTGGAATTGCGTGACCTTTTAAAATCCTGTAATGAGCAGCTCCCTGTTTTTCTCTGCTCTATTGGATGTTGGAAGCTGTTTTCTGTTGGGACTTGAGTTCTCATTAAACAAAAAAAATCCAAGCTGGAGAAGAAGCAGGGATGTTTGGGGCGAGCTACTGGCCTTCTTATCCTGAGCACTCAGGTTGGAGCTTTGTCCTGGCCACTTTCTCTGATATGAACATCTCTGTCACTACCTCTTAACCCCAGGAGCAGGTATGGACCTTGGAAATAAATGCGATGATGCACATGATGTCTCTTCCCCAACTTTCTTCTTAATAACTTTTTGAAGCATAAAGCACTTTTAAAAAGTGTTCATCTCATGCACCCTGAGGATGTGGCTCCAATAGGAATACAGCCTGCATCTGAATGCATCCCTCGCTCCCCTACCTGGGAAGACCAGGTCCTCAGTCATGCTGGGCCTTGGCCTTGGCATCAGGACAATGGAAGCAGTGGTCACACGGGCTTCCCACACTGCTTCATCCCTGTGCTCTCTGCTTCTGCGGTCCTGAAGCCACCCTCCCTCTGTGTGTCTGTTTTCACATGGTTTTCTCCTTTCTGTCCGAAAGTCCTCTCTGTACGTCTTTATCCGAATTTCCTTCTTAGAAGAACACCAGTTGTTGGATTAGGCCCATCCAACTCCAATACATACACACGCTTCAGTCATGTTCAACACCTTGCGACCCCACGGACTGTAGCCCACCAGGCTCCTCTGTCCGTGGGATTCTCCAGGCAAGAATACTGGAGTGGGTGGCCATGCCCTCCTCCAGGGGATCTTCCCAGCCCAGGGATCAAACTTGTGCCTCTTACATCGCCTGCATTGGCAGGCAGCTTCTTTACCACTAGCGCCTCCTGGGAAGGCCGTACTCCACTACAACCTTATCTAAAGCTTGATTACATCTGCAATGATCCTATTTCCAAATCAAGTCACATTCACAGGTACTGAGGGTTAGGACATCAGCAGCTCTTCTGAGGGACACAAACTCACAACAGCCTTTTGAGAATAAATATCTAGACCAGTCTCTCAAAGCAAAAGAAATAAAAGTGAAAAGCAACAAATGAGACCTACTCAAACTTAAAAGTTTTTGCACAAGCAAAGAAAATCATGAACTAAACAAAAAAGATAATGTATGGAATGGGAGAAAATATTTGCAAATGATGCGACCAACAAGGGCTTAATTTCCAAAATATACAAACAGCTCATATAACTCAATATGCAAAATAATAAAAACCCAATAAAAAAAAATGGGCAAGAGATATAAATAGATGTTTCCCCAAGAAAGACATACAGATGGCCAACAGGCACATGAAAAGATGTTCAATGTTGCTAATTATCAGAGAAATGCAAATCAGAACCACAATGAAGCATCACCTCACACTGGTCAAAATGGCCATCATCCAGAAGTTTACAAATAATGCTGGAGAGGGCATAGAGAAAGAGAACCCTCCTACACTGTTGATGGAAATGTAAAGTAGTGCAGCCACTATGGAAAACAGTATGGAGATTCCTCAAAAAACTGCAAATATAGTTGCCATATGAGCTAGCAATCCATTCCCGGGTATATAAGCAGACAATTTGAAAAGATACGTGCACCCTTATGTTCGTAGCAGCACTATTTACAACATCCAAGACATGGAAACAACCCAGGTGTCCATCGACAGACAAGTGGTTTAAGAAGATGCAGTACATATATGTTGGGTAGGCCAAAAAGCAAACTTTTTGACCCACTCAATACAATGGAATATTACTCAGCCATAAAAAAGAATGAAACATTGCTATTTGCAGCAACATGCCTGGAGCTAGAGATTGTCATACTAAATGAATTGAGTCAAACGAAGAAAGACAAATATTATGTCACTTACATGTGGGATCTAAAAGATAATACAGATGGATCTATTTACAAAACAAAAGCAGACTCACATACATAGAAAACAAACTTAGAGTCATCAAGGGAGGAAGGAGGAATTAGGAGTATAGGATTAGCAGATACAAACCACTAAACATAGAACAGATAAACAATAGAGACTTACCATATAGCACAGGGGACTATATTCAATATCTGGTAATAGCCTATAGTGGGAAATAATCTGAAAATATATAGCTGAATCACCTTGCTGTATAGCTGAAACTAACACAATATCGTAAATCAACTACACTTCAAATTTAAAAAAAAAAGATTAAATAACTAGAGAGCTTGGCTCTGTCCCCCGCCACTCCTTCACCCTCTCCCCACTCCATCTGCCTATTCCTCATCCTCTAGCTTTAACAGTCCTTAAATAGTGATCCGACATAGAAAGCGGACTGGTGGTTGCCAAGGGGGAGGGGCTTTGGGGGAGGGCTAGAGAGGGAGACCGTGGTTAGCAGATGTAAGCTGGAATATATGGAAAGGATAAACAACAAGGTCCTACTGTATAGCACAGAGAACTGTATTCAGTATTCTATGATAAACCAGAATGGAAAAGAGTATTTAAAAAGAATGTATATATACATATATATCACTTTGCCGTACAGCAGAAATTAACACAACATTGTAAATCAACTGTTCAGTTCAGTCGTTCAGTCGTGTCCGACTCTTTGTGACCCCATAGACTGCAGCACGCCAGGCCTCCCTGTCCATCACCAACTCCCGGAGTTCACCCAAACCCATGTCAATCGAGTCGGTGATGCAATCCAACCATCTCATCCTCTGTCATCCCCTTCTCCTCCCGCCTGCAATCTTTCCCATCATCAGGGTCTTTTCAAATGAATCAGTTCTTCGCATCAGGTGGCCAAACTATTGGAGTTTCAGCTTCAGCATCAGTCCTTCCAATGAATATTCAAGACTTCAATCTGTACTTCAATAAAAGTATTTTTTAAGTGGCCCCAGACGGATAGGCATCTTGGAGGCCTGTGGGACCTCCTCTGGGGCTGGTGGCTCTTGGATACGGTTTTTACAATAATAAACCTGCTTGCTTTGGCAGAGTTTTTTGTTTGTTTGTTTATGTGTTTATCTCTCATGCATTAAAGGGTGAGGCGCACATGATTTTAAAAAACAAAAACTCAAGGCAAAGATACAGAAAATCAGGGGAGGTTTGACTTGTGAGCAGATGCTCTCCATTCATGATGCTGGATGGGCAGGTAAAGCAGGCTGGCCTCAGAAGCCTGTGGGAGCACTCCGGGGCTGGTGATTGGAGAAGAGCTGATCATTCTGAGAAGTGCTCAGATCTGGGGGAATCTTTGGGGAATGGATTAAGGGGAGAAGTGTGAGCAGTAGACACTGCTGTCGGCCTACACTATGGGGAGTCAAAGGAAAGGAAAGGCTGGAGCTGTTTTTTGGTATTTAAGTTCAATTTTAGTTTATTTATTTATTACTATTTTTTGTCTGCTTCCCGTGGCTTTTGCAATCTTAGTTCCCCAATCAGGGATTGAACCTGTGTCCCCCGCAGTGAAAGCATAGAGTCCTAACCACTGGACCACCAGGGAAGTCCTAGAGTTGTTATATTGACTATCCAATCAATCTCTTCATAAAAGCAATCTCTTTGTAATGCCTTATGTATATGCTGATCAAATAGTTTATCATTTTGACAGTAGAAAGTTTGCTATTAGTAACTATCAGACAATAGGCATAAACTAGAGCTTTGCCAGGCAAATTTGGGTGTATGATTATCTTAACTGGGGAAAGACATCTTTCTTAGACAATGTCTTAAAACAGTTTGTGCAACTGAATTTTATGGATGTGGTGACTCTGTAACTGATGTTTCCCTCTTTACCTTGGCTTCTAGGAGAGGCGCAGAGCCATATTTATGGCCTTCCTTTTGTAACTGTGCTGGAATTACCAAACGTATTTCTGCATACATTCACCAGCTTTCTCTTCTTCAACCTTCATTTATTTTTCTTCAGCACAAGATAGATAGATAAGGGACTCTCAAGAGTCTTCTCCAACACCACAGTTCAAAAGCATCAATTCTTCAGCACTCACCTTTCTTTATAGTCCAACTCTCACATCCATACATGACTACTGGAAAAACCACAGCTTTGACTAGACAGACCTTTGTTGGCAAAGTAATGTCTCTGCTTTAGACAGACAACTCCTGCTGTCTAGGTTGGTCATAGCTTTTCTCCCAAGGAGAAAGTGTCTTTTAATTTCATGGCTACAGTCACCATCTGCAGTGATTTTGGAGCCCCCAAAATAAAATCTGTCACTGTTTCCATTGTTTCCCCATCTATTTGCCACGAAGTGATGGGACCAGATGCCATGATCTTAGTTCTCTAAATTTTGAGCTTTAAGCCAGCTTTTTCACTCTCCTCTTTCATCAAGAGGCTCTTTAGTTCTTCTTTGCTTTCTGCCATAAGGGTGGTGTCATCTGCATATCTGAGGTTATTGATATTTCTCCCGCAATCTTGATTCCAGCTTGTGCTTCATCCAGCCTGGCATTTCACATGATATACTCTGCATATAAGTTAAATAAGCAGGGTGACAATATACAGCCTTGACGTACTCCTTTCCCGATTTGGAACCAGTCTGTTGTTCCATATCCAGTTCTAACTGTTGCTTCTTGACCTTCATACAGATTTCTCAGGAGGCAGGTAAGGTAACCTGGTATTCCCATCTCTTTCAGAATTTTCCACAGTTTGTTGTGATCCACACAGTCAAAGGCTTTGGCATAGTCAATAAAGCAGAAGTAGATGTTTTTCTGCAACTCTCTCTTTTTTGATGATCCAACAGATGTTGGCAATTTGATCTCTGGTTCCTCTGCCTTTTCTAAATCCAGCATGAATATCCAGAAGTTCATGGTTCACATACTGTTGAAGCCTGGCTTGGAGAATTTTGAGCATTACTTTGCTAGCGTGTGAGATGAGTGCAATTGTGCGGTAGTTTGAACATTCTTTGGTATTGCCTTTCTTTGGAATTGGAATGAAAACTGACCTTTTCCAGTCCTGTGGCCACTGCTGAGTTTTCCAGATTTGCTGGCATATTGAGTGCAACACTTTAACAGCATCATTTTTAAGGATTGGAAATAGCTCAACTGGAATTCCATCACCTCCACTAGAAAAGACATGGGCTTTGTAAACAGAAAGGCTTTGTTTTGATCCTTGCCCTACCAGTTATTATGTGACCTTGAGCAATTACCTCTCTGCACTTTAGTTTGCTCAACCATGAAATGGAGTTAAAATACCTACTCCAGAGGGTTGGTGTATGTTTCAGGAGTAGATACCTACATACTGAGATACAACATGAGAGGGAGAGACTTCTACCCAACATGAAATAAAACTCCTTCCCCTCAGTCTGACTGATCCAGCCTAAGTCACATGCCCACCCTGGGACCAATAGCAGCCGTTAATTCCATGTACTATTTGGTGAGACTGACCAGGCTCCACCCCAAGAGCTGGGACCAGGCTACCTTCTCCTGAGTCATCTACATGAATGAAAGAAAGGAGGGAGGCAATAGTCTGGGAGCTACTGGTTTGGATCTGCTGAGAGATGGTGCCATGTTTATAGGTAGTAGAAATGGGTGACCAGTTTGCAGACCGCACCCATGTTAAGAGTGTAGAAGATTCACATGTTGGTAGCTGATTAGATATCAGTGGAGAAATAGAAGGATAACAATATTTACTAGGATGGAGAACCCCAGGGAAGTGCAGGTTGATGAGTTAAAGTTGGTCCATATTGCCTTTGGAGTGAATGTGGACGATCTAGGGGGAGAGGAGGTAGTTAGATTGGTATATCTGGGGCTCTGTCAAAAGGTCAGAGCCACAGAGATTGAGAGGTAGTCTTTATAAATCCATGTGCCCTTTCAAACACAAAATGTTATACTCTGCTTTTAATGTTATTTAAAACTTCTAAGTACATTAAGTATACTGATCGAGCAATTCAGATGACTTACAACACTGAGCCTGCTTCCCAGCAGACACTGATGGCCTCTGCAGGTGGGAAGCCTGCTGACTCTTGCACCTCTGCAGATCCAGGCTGCTTGTTCTTCCCTCATCATGGCTGGGTGGATGGGTACCAGGAGGAGGCTGCACAGACCCTGTATTCTAGCACTTTCAGGGCTGCGGTATTCCCTCTGCTGGCAGCATTCCTGGCAGACAGGTGTCCAGACAGTGCTTGGTCACCTCCAGAGTCAGAGGGTTCACTACCTCATGAGACAGGCTCTGTCTTCCAGGTGGGACATACCTACCCCTGAACATTAATTAATTGGTCCTTCTGGCTTTTCTCTACTCTGTGTAGCTCTGTCCTCTGGACCATGTGGAGACAGCACAGAGCTGGGTGTCTCCCCTTGCCAGCCCCTCAGGCATCTGTGGAAGCGGCCAGGTTTGCCTTCAGTTCCCTCTTCTTAAGGGTGGCCCCTTCCTGCTTCCGGTTAGGATGTGGAAACACTTCCGGTTCTGCTGTGAGAGGCTTCCGGTTGCCATCTTTTCGTTGGCCTCTAGAGGTCGAGGTGGGTAGCTTGAACGCCACCAGTACCCCTCGTTCTAATGGGGGATTGCACAGTTTCGAATCCCACTTATATAACACGTCGAGGTGTGACCCTTGGCAAGGCTTTGGCCTTGCTGTGCCTCAGCTTCTTCGATTCCCTTGTAAAAGTGGAATACAGATGACCAGGATCTATGCCTCGTAGTTAATGCGGGGATTAGGGACTTAATGACACATGGTGTCACCCCTGGGACTTGAGTAGCTGATTGAATGTTAACTGGACTCGCTGCTATAGCTCTCCGGCCCTCTCTAATCTCTGGAACTCCAGAACTGATAGCTCTTTGACCCCTGATGGGAAATGTTGAGAAACACTTAGAACGGCAAAAAGGGTGACCTTTAGGAAGGCTATTAGCCATTGTTCATGAGACAGACGTCTTTGTTGTAACAAGGAAACTGAAGCAGTAGAAATTCAGATCTGAAAGGAAACCCTGGGGGGCGTATACGGCATTTTGTCTCATTCCAGAAGTTATGTTTTTTGGTGGTATGAGAAGTTCATTTATTTCTCAGCCCCTCTCCCACAAGTAATGAGCTCTCCACACTGGGCACCTTTCAAATAGCCTGAAAAGAGCCAGTTTGGGGGGATTTTAGATAGGGCCCCTGCATGCTGTTAGTGTTGAAAGGGCTTCAAGGGGGCCAGACCTGAGTGTGAATCTTGCCTGCTTCACCATCAGGGGATCTGAAAGTCACTCCAGTCATGCCTGCCACATGACCTTGCTCCCCAAGTTGGTGGCTGACTGTGTTCCAAAGCCAAGATCTTCGTCTTTGTAACCTTTGGATCGGCTCCCCTGCCCCAGCAAGGACTTGGGTCAGTGAATGCCTGTCGAGTCATCCCCTAACCACTCATGTCCCCGTGTCTTCAGTAATGGGGGGAAGAGGACCCCTGGGTCTTCTTCTGACACTTCTCATGCACCTCATTTTGCAGACATCGACGAGTGTGAGAATGACTTTCTACAATGGGGGCTGCGTCCACGAGTGCATCAACATCCCGGGGAACTACAGGTGCACCTGCTTTGACGGCTTCATGCTGGCACACGACGGACACAACTGCCTGGGTGAGTGATGCCACTGTGCCCTGCCCACTGGGCACTCCCTGCCTCTCTCTCAACTCCAGCTGGTAACGTTGAGGGCAGTGGGAAGGCTTGTCCTCTTTTGGCTCCTTGGGCTGAGAAGACCCCCTGGAGAAGGGAATGGCAACCCATTCCAGTATTCTTGCTTGGGAAATCCCATGGATAGAGGAGGCAGGAGGGCTACAGTCCCTGGGGTTGCAAAAGAGTCTGACATGACTTGGTGTCTAAACAACAACAGTGATTAGTTTGCTAGTACTGCTGTAACGAAATAGCAGAGCTTGAGGGACTTAAACTGAAAAAATTTTTTTCTCACAGTCCTGGAGGCTGGAAGTCCGAGGACAAGGTGCTGGTGGTTTGTTTTTAATCTGAGGGTCTCTCCTTGACTTGCCAGTGGCCACCTTCTTGCTGTGTGTTCACATGGTCATCTCTCTGCATGCACGTATCTGGTGTTTCTCTGTCTCTCTCTCTTTGCCCTAATCTCCTCTTTCTACAAGGACACCAGTCAGATTGCAGTAGAAGCCATCCTAACAACTCATTTTCAACGTAATTACCTTTTTAAAGGTCCTGTCGTAAATACGGTCATGTTCTGAGGGTAAAGGTTAGACCTTCAACATATAAATTTGGGAGAAACATAATTCAGCCCATAACAAGGATTCTTATATACTTCCAGATTCTCCTAGTTCAAATACATATATTTTTAAGCCAGTTGTATAAATTTATGAGTAATGCAAACTTTGTGGGTACAATTGGGAAAGTGTAGAACAAAGAAAAACTGGAAAGCATCTTAGTTTCTCTGGAGTGTTTGCTTTCAGGCATCTCTCTGCACCCGGGTGTGGTTACCTGTAGTTGCAATCAGGTACCTGGCCCTTGTCATCACCACTTTCCTAGTTGCCTCATCATTTGATCAGTGACTAACAACCTGGGGCTGCTGTAACAGAGTGGATGACCTGAGCGATAGAACTTCATTCTGTCATAGTCCTCGAGGCTCAAAGTCTGAAGCTGTGGTGTCAGCGGGGTTGGTCGCTATCAGGCTTAGGGGGAGGACCTGTTTCACCGTCTCTCCCAGCTTCTGGTAGCCTCGGGCTTGCCTTTGAGCGTAGATCACTCTCCCTCTCTGTTTTCACATTGTTTTTGTTCTCTGCATGCCCATCTCTGTGTCCAAATGTCCTCTCTTCCTAAGAACACAGTCCTGTTGGATTAGGGGGCACCCTGCCGAAACATCTTAACTTGATCATCTGCCAGTAACCTATCTCCAAAAAAGGTTACCCGCACCAGCCCTGGGGATCAGGACTTCAGCATCTTGGGAGGGATGTAATTCAACCCATAACAGAGGTGGTTTGCGGTCCACAGCAGGAGGAACCGCTCCTGGTAGAAAGCCCCTGGTTTCCAAGCAGGTGCTCCTGTCCCCCCAGCCGTCTTCTGCTGCCCACTGCAGAGTGACCTGGGGAACAACGGCTGGAGCCTCAGGGGTGAGGCCGTGGACTTAGCATGGGTGTGGCGTGGCCGTGAACATGTTCTTAAGGTCACCGAGCCTTGGGGTCTTGTTGGTAAAGGGAGGTTGTGCAGAGCAGCTGTCTCACACGCTGCTGTGAGCGGTAACTGCGATCGTGTCCAGGAGGCTGCGAAGTGTGCTGAGTCCCAGGAGGTGTTCTGGGAGGTGTTCCCATCACCCTGACAGCCATGGGAATAACATGCTGTCGGCCTCACCAAGTTGTGTCTGAGAATGAAATAGCATGGTGACGTGGCTGGTGCTTGGTGAGTATAGTCAGCAAACAGGCATCAGTATTACTGTAGGTGACTCGGCCACCCTTCTGTGGTTGGACATTGTTTGCTTATTTTGTTTGTTTGATTTTGCCATCAGAACCCAGAGGTGATTCTTGGCATAGAACATTTTTTCTTGTTTTCCCAACTGCTTCCTTAGCAAGTCTTCCTGGAACTTCTGGGTCAAAAGGATTATTTGGATTTTTTGGTGGCACTTGATGCAGTGTCTCCTGGAAGAGCTGGGTAAACCTTCTATTGTGCCAGCTGGGCTTTTGGTGTATGCATAGAAAGCTTGTGAAGGAGGAAATGGCAACCCACTCCAGTATTCTTGCTGGGAGAATCCCGTGGACACAGGAGCCTGGCGGGCTACAGTGTAGGGGGTCACAAATAGTTAGAAACAGCTGAGTGACTGGGCATGCATGCTAGGAAGCTTGATATCCCCAGTGCTCTGAAACTCCTCCAGAATTAGCGGTGTATCCGTCTTCAGTTCCTCTGCCTGTTTTTGTTTAATGCATATTGGATCTCAGATGAGCTGTTATAGGAAACAGATCTGTAAACATGTAATTACACCCAAAGAAAGTGCCGAAATGGAGGTCTGGACAGCAAACTATGGAAGCCCAGAGGGGTCTATGAAGAGTTACCCTTCATGGGCTGTGGGATTGGGCGGGGGGGGGGGCAGTGGTGGGAAGTGTGCCTAACTCCTCTGGGGGACCTCAAAGAGGAAGTTACCTTAAACAGAATCTCCAGAGGTAGGGGTGAGGGCAGAGCCTGTGTGGAGAGCCGTGGGTGGCTCCTTGAGGCTGGGCTCGGGGGGAGTGGGAGGAATGCTGGGAGGTGGAGCTGGAGAGGAAGGCAGAGCCTTCGATGAGATTGGAGAGAACCAAGGCTGGACTGCGTGTCTTGTACCAGATGCCATGTTCAGTATTCTTCACGTTTTATCTCATGTAATCCTCCCAAGAAGCGTAAACATTTAACCTTCTGAGCTGTTGGCCCCTTTTTTCAGATGATAGAGTCCATTTCAGGAACGGATTAGTCCATGAAGACAGACCTGACAGTCTGCCTGTCGGGCATATCCTCACAGGAGCAGGCATATCCCCAGTGGTCAAGAGGCCAGACCTTGGGACCTGCAGGCTCTGGGCTCCACCCCTGGTTCTGCCAGTTATCAGCTGTGTGACCTTTGGCCACTTCACCACTAGGCCTGTTTCCTCACCAGAAACAGCATTCGCCGTCACTGTCTTGTCGGGCTCTCACGAGGACTGAATGGGGTTGTGGGTGCTGAGCATCTGGAGGGTGGCTGACACAGATCAGGCAAATGTAGCGGGCCTTGCTTAGCCTGGTCGACTTCAGACCAGACATATCGCGGTGGGCTAGTCTGAGGCCTCTGAGACCTCGTGGGGGCCGGGCCTGCTGGCTGCAGTCCCCGGGCTGTGTCACACACACAGGCTCCCCTTCCCCTCACACCTCTCTTACCTGGATAGAATCACCTGTTTGTAAGCACCCTTATTCCTGGCTACGGCGGGCAGGTATACCCAACGCCTCCAGACTAATGGAGTCTGTACGTTTTTTGGTTTCAACAACGTGATTTCCACAGTGGATTCTTTTTATACTGATTAATTTAAGGAACTGGGTAAGACTCCCCCACCCCCACCTCTGAGCACAGATTGCAACTTCATACGGCTCTAACGCACGCATATGGCAGCCAAGAAAAGGCTCTCTCTGTTGCTCCTCTGCTTTTAGCTGAGGGCAGACGCTTCGCAACAGACGTCTTGATGTTTGGGCTTTTTCCTTTTCACGGCAAAACTCCGGCTCTGGAGAAGTCAGACCTCGGTTCCAACCGGCTCCAGCCCTGCCTGACAACACAAAGCCACAACCTCCTCACCCACAAAATGCTGAAAACGTGCCCAGCGCAGTGTCGGGATCTCAAAGGCTTGTAAACACTGGCTGAAACTGTCACGCTGTAAGAGGAAGCTCGACTTAATGGAGTTGGAAGATGTGGTCCAAATTCTGTCACCATTGCTCATGAGTTTTATGGTTTGAGAGCAGTTACTCAGACTCTCCAAGTCTCAGTTCCCCTAACTGCAGAATGGGTCAGGAATACCTGTCTCAGGGTCGCCGTGCCAGTTAAGTAAGAAAGTAGACCTGGAGAGCTGCGCGTGCTGCTGGGCGGTTCTGCGCAGGTCGGGGGTGTGGTTGCATTGCTGCAGAGGTTTCAGGCTCCCCGCCCGCAGTCCAGCCGGTGAACGTGCTTGCTTCCCCTCCCGCTCACCCCGTATTGCTGATGTGATGATGATGGCGGTGGGGATTGAATTATTTGTCCACATTTATAAATCAAGGGATGTCACATAAAACTCAGTATTTCCAGCTCTGTTCCTACTTGGCCCTAATCCTCCCATCCCTGACTTTGTGGGTCTGGGGCAGGAATGCGTATCCCACATGGCCAGATATGTAAAGATTGTTAGGAAGCTTCAAACTAAAATATGTTCAACCTCTTCTGCCTTGACGAGCAGTCCTTCCTCGTGACTTGGAAGGCTGGAGTGGAATTTAGAATTCTAGGACTTCTTGGCGTTTCGTGCCAGAAAGCGGTAGCATGGGCAGTGCCTGCTCCCCGCCCCTTCTTCTCACCCCTGGCCCTGTCCTATACCACAGGGCACCCGAGGGCCCCCTAGCCTGAATGTGTAAACCCTGGACATTTGCCTTGAAGCCGTCTTCCCTTTTTCTTGGTCCTGTTATTCGTCCTTCTGAGAAGAGATAGGCTTGGAGGGGGAGGGTTGGACAGGGAATTTGAGGGGCCTCAGACACCCAGAACGTCATCTAGTGTGTTCCAGGTGCTGTGACCGCCTGTGGGCTGCTCACTCCGTGGGGAGGGCTGTGCCCACAGGAGCGGCAGAGCAGGAACCCTGCAGGGATGAGGCCAAGAGCAGGGTCACCTCTCTGTGGGAGCAGCAGCAATGGGGGGCTCTGCATCATGCCCCCCCACCCCGGAGAGTGTGTGGACGTTCCTGATCGCCACACTCCACACCGTTCTCTGTTGCTCACAACTTGTTGGTCATTTAACTCTCCACTCGCTCTCAGTAGGAGCTGTGCTCACGCTGCCTGATAGAGCCTCCAGCACAAGGCCTGCCCTCAGCGGGTGTTGGCTGCTGTGAGAAGCTGACTGAGTTTGGGGAGGGTTCTCTGTTCTGCATTCTCTCTGCTCTATGCAGCCCTGACCGTCCCTGGTCAATCACTCTGAGCCCCACCGCACAGCCATCACCCGTCGGGACAGTCAGGCCTGTTTACATCTCCTGTTTTGTCTCCAAAAGCCTGGGTCAGAAGTCTCGTCCACTTGGAACATCCCTCTCTCAACCACCACTGAATTCCTTCGTGATGATGGCTGGAACCGAGCCTGGTCAGCACAGTTTGAAAAGTGTTCTGAGCTCGTAGGAGAAATGAGGCTGATGGCTGAAGGGTTATTTTCTTGCCTGGGTTTTCACAGTTGAACCTTTTCTTTTCTTTTGAGCAAATGAGGTTATTTTCTTGTGGAGATGGCTTGCCTGGGGCCGTGTCCTGGAGGGTGGCCAAATCTGTTCTCTGGGGAGTAAAACCCTCTTTCTATTTGACATCTTTATTGAGGAATTTCTCAAATATAACAGAAAATGACACCAGAGGGATTTGAAACCATGATGAGATCCTTGCTCAACCCCAAATGACTGCTTTTAGCATTGTAATTACTTGAAATAGCAGTAGTTCTGTTTGAAAAATATTATTCCAAACTCCATGCAATTGGACATAAGAGCAATATTTAGGCTAATAGAATAAGGTATTTTTTTTCATCCTAAATTAAAACCAGCGGTGGATAATTTTTTCCCGACTCCACAAAGGAAGGCTCCTTTTCCCCTAAAGCCATTAGTTCACTTAGCCAGATGTTCTCTGCGACTCCAGTCTTTATCTTGACTTACTGAAAAATACGGTTCTCAAGTTGCTCACAGTTTGAATTTCGGACTTGCTTCTCAGCACATTTTCCCCTGATGAAGAGGAGTCATCAGCAGCCAGATTCAGCAGAAAAGTTGTTTTGTTAAGCAGATCGTGACGTTTCCATTAACACTTCGTGAGCACCTACTGTGTGCCCGGCCTGGTGCTAGGTAGTCGGCTCCTCTTGGGTGAGGTGAGGGGACTTTGGCCGGGTCTCTGCTGTGTGCCCCAAGTCACCCAGGATGTTGTGCTGATGTTCTCTTCCTTAGTCCTCACTCATCTCTAAGCAGAAGCCACTAGTTTCCCCTCTTTACAAATGAGGAACTGAGGCTCAGAAAGAGAAAGTGGCCCAGGTAAGGTCATACAGCCAGTAAGTGGTTGAGCTGTGACCAGAGCCCAGATCTGTTCATTTGCCAGTTCAAGCCCATAAGCTACTGCCCATCCCTTGCCCCATGGCACCTGAAACAGACCCTGCTCTGGGAGGCTGGTCCGGATCGTTGGGGGTTTGATAGCCCACCCCTCCGCCCCCGTGAGTTTGGGACTCACAGTGAAAGCCTAGCGTCTGCCAACCCAGGCTGGTGGGTGGCCTGCTAAAGGGGATGAGGGCAGCCCTTGCTCTGGAGAGTTCCCCAAAATCCATGCTGCCTCCCAGGCAGGTCCTTGCTGCCCGTGCAGGAGCTCTGTCACCCTTGAGCTGCCTTGGGACATTGTGTCCCCCGTGTGACCTCACAGAGCCCTGTGATCACTGAACCCTTTCACGGGGCTCCCGCCACTTTCACAGCAGCTCCCGCTTTATCTCCTCATGACGCACCTTGGGCCAGGGCACTGCCAGCCTCGTCTCCTCACCTCTCCTCCTTACCCACCTGTGCCCTCTGGCCCCACCGGCCTTAGGCCCACCATCCTCCTGTCCCTCCTGTTCAGTGCTGCTCCCTGTGACCCCTGTCCCAGCACGACCTGGTGAGGTCTGGCTTGTCGTTCGAGACCTAGCCTGCGTCTCCTTTCTCTCCAAAGCCTTCTGTGACCACGTTGTACACACCTCCACTCGGCTCTGTTCTAGAGTTCTGTCTTCTTCCCCTGAAGGCAGAAGCTCTCTTGTTTATCTCTCCTTTTTCCTCCTCAGAATCGAGTGCTGTGTCTGGCAAATCATAGGCATATAATAAATATTTGTAGAATGAACAAATAAGTGAGTTTGAAGAAGTGCCTTGTATCCTAGGTCCTCAGGCTCAGCAAACATCCGTGCTGGGCACGTGGCGGAGATCCAGGGAAATTAGATGGAGCACTTGTCATGGGACCCCCAGATTCATGAGAAACCCAGAAATGTTCACGGCTCAAACCACAGGTGACACAAGGCTCCATCCAATATTCATCCATTCATTTATTCAAAAAATGTTCAGAACCCCTGCTGTGTGCCAGAGCCGGCTTTAAATGCTGAAGGAACAGTGAGTGGTGAACGAAGCAGTCAAGCGCCCGCCCGCAGCAGCGCAAGGAGGAGACAGTGTGCATGGAAGTACATAACTCAGTGAAGTAAGTTCAGTCTGGTCACCTGCAGTGAAAAATAATAAAACTAATGTGATAGGACTGCAGCCACAAAGTTAAAAGACACGTGCTCCTTGGAAGAAAAGCTGTGTATTAAAAACCAAAAACATTACTTTGCCTACAAAGGTCCCTATAGTCAAAGCTATGATTTTTCTAGTAGTCATGTTCCAATGTGAGAGTTGGACCGTAAAGAAGGCTGAACACCAGAGAATTGATGCTTTTGTGATGTGGTGTGAGGTGTGTTGTTGGAGAAGACTCTTGAGAGTCCCTTGGACTGCAAGGATATCAAACCAGTAAATCCTAAAGGAAATCAACCCTGAAATATTCATTGGAAGGACTGATACTGAAGCTGAAACTCCAATACTTTAGCCACCTGATGCAGAGTGAACTCACTGGAAAAGACGCAGATGCTGGGAAAGAATGAGAACAGGAGGAGAAGGGAATGACCAAGGATGAGATGGTTGGATGACATCACTGACTCCATGGACCTGAGTTTGAGCAAACTCAGGGAGATAGTGAAGGACAGGGAAGCCTGGCATGCTGCAGTCCATGGGGTTGCAAAGAGTTGGCACAACTGAGTGACTGAACAGCAACTATGTGATAGGAAGTGATGGAGGCAGGGCAACAGTGTTGGAGAGCGTGGTATTCCTGTGACCACTGCTGCATTAAAAACCTCCCCACATCTAGTGGCATGAAACACCAGATTACTCTGCTTGCAGATTCTGTGGGTCAGGAATTCAGAGAGGACGCAGCGAGGATGGCTGTCTCAGCTGCTCGGTGTTTGGGCCTCAGCTGGGAAGACATGAGGTTGGAGATGCCTTGATGGGGGCTGGAATCATCTGGAGAATTCTCTGCTGATGTCTTATGGTTGAAGTTGGTTGTCAGCCAGAACACTTCTGGGCAGCCTCTCGGTGTGGTCTGTCTACACAGGGTGGTGTGGGCTTCCTCACAGCATAGCGTCTGGGTCCCAGGAGAACAAGATGCAGTTTTACAGTCTGCTCTCAGAAGGCACTTCCTCCCAGCTCTGCCTATCAAGGCAGTTACAGAGGTCCACCAATGTTCATGAGGAGGGGAACTGGTGAAGGGCCTCAGGGAGGAACGGGAAGCTGCCCATTGAAGATCTAGGGGAGATCTTCCCTCCAGGCAAAAAGGGGAAGACAAAGGTGGTGGCCAGGGCTAGGGACAAATTGGGTGAGTTTGGGAACAGGTCATTGTACCTGGAGGATCTGGAGGGAGGGAGAAGGCCTGGAGATAAGGTCAGGAGGGAGCCGGGCCAGGTCATGTCGGGTCTTACAGGCCCTAGGAGTTAGGATTTTATTCTAAATTAGCTAGGGGGAAAAAATCAGCTGGGAAACCATGGGACATTTTAACCAGGGATTGACATCTTAATAGATTTGCCTTCTGGCTGCTACATAGAGAATGTGTTAATGGGAAATAAGAGGCAGAGACCATTGTGATGGAGATGTTTAGATCTAATGGAGACCATTAGATCAGAGATGTTGGTGGCCCCATCCAGGGTGATGATCATGGAGGTGATGAGATGTGGTTGGATTCATGTATGTTTTGAAAATGGAGCCAGAATGAACTGATGATGGATTAGATATAAGAAGTGAGGGGTAAAGAGGAATCAAGAGTGACTGCTGGTTTTTTGCTTGGAGTTACTCTGTAGCTTCTGGGACTGAGGCGGGGAAGATTGGGGGAGGACAGATTGTGGAGTGGGGACAGCGTGGACCGAGAGTCTGTTGGGCCAAGTTCAATTTGACATAATCAGTAGCCATCTGAGTGGATACTGTATACAAGTTCAAAGTCTGTGAGTTAGTCAGGTCTGGGGTCAGGGGAATGTGTCAGCCTAGAGCTTCTACTTGGACTATAAAGGGGAGATCTTCTCTCCAGGCAAAAATAGTTGGACTGTAAAGAAAGCCGAACACCAAAGAATTGATGCTTTTGAACTGTGGTATTAGAGAAGACTTTTGAGAGTCCCTTGGACTGTAAGATCAAACCAGTCCATCCTAAAGGAAATCAGTCCTGAATATTCTTTGAAAGGACTGATGCTGAGGCTGAAAAGTACTTTGGCCACTTGATGCAAAGAGCTGACTCATTGGAAAAGACCCTGATGCTGGGAAAGACTGAAGGCAGGAGGAGAAGGGGATGACAGAGGATGAGGTGATTGGATGGCGTCACCAACTCAATGGACATGAGTTTGAGCAAGCTCTGGGAGTTGGTGATGGACAGGGAGGCCTGGCGTGCTGCAGTCCGTGGGGTCGCAAAGAGTCGGACACGACTGAGTGACTGAACTGAACTGAGAGCTTCAAGATGGCATTAAAATGGAGAGCTCTTAACAGTCATTCATCTCAGAAGATCTCCTGAGTGCCTGCCCTGTGCTGTGTCTTGGGCTTGGGAGCTTGCAGTTTGGAGGTGAATGGCATATTCCCAGTCCTGGAGGAGCATTGGGAATCAGCCTGCATAGTTTTGAATGCTGGATCCGTCACTCAACTTTGTGACCCTGAGCAGGTAACTTCACTTCTCTGGGCCTTGTATCCTCGTCTGTTTGGTGGGGCTAATAGCAGCGCTTATTTGACAGTGATGATGCAGAGCCCAAATGAGATGCAGAGCACATGCCTGGCACTCAACAAGGGCTCGACAAATGGGAATTACCTAATTAGCGCTTACTCCTAGTGTGCGGTCAGGATACTTTTTGAAGAGAGTGGATGTCTTTTCTGAGCTGGTGGAGATGCGGGGGACAAGCCTCGGCCCTGAGCCGGGTGTGAAGCCCTTCGGTGGGGACTGGCCCGCGTGTTCCACACGGTGCCCCTGCCCCATGAGCCACGGCCCACCAACCTCCCCGTCAGAATCCGCCCCTTCCTCTTGCACCGGTTCTCGGGCTCATCCATTGACATGGGCCACGTGGCGTCAGGGCTGTCCATCCCAGCTCTACCACAACACTCACTTTGTGACCTTGGGCGCATGTCACCTCTTGCTCAGTCTCAGTTTTGTGGTCTCCACAATGAACATGATGCCTGTCTGGCGGGATCAGATGTGCACTGGGTTACCCCAGAGGCCACCAGACAGAATGAACAGAGGAGGAGAGGAACTCTGCAGAGCCCGCCGGGGCCCGGGAGCCCAGGTGCATGTGTGGGAGGAACGCACCGTGGGCGCCCAGATGCTCCGCGTCGGTGCGGCGGTCACGGCTCTTCCCTGTGCCGGGCTGGTCCCCGGCAGGATGAAAGGGCCGCGCCTCGGCCCTTTTGAAGGCGCCCCCTCTCATCCTGGAGGACAGCTGGAGACAATGTGTTGCTCCCTGAACCCCTAACGAAGGCTTGACTCGCCTCTGTTTATTTGTCTTTATACTTCAACAGCACAAATGCATTTCTTGCTGGGAAAAAAAAAATGCTGACCATTTTAATGTGAAACTAAACAGTTTCAGACAAATACTTATTCCATAAACACCAATATTTTTCAGGGTAAACTGTAGAGGTTTCTTCCTGTCCTCTCTATTTCTGCCCTCCCTCCCCGCTGGTCCCTGTTCCTGGCCCACATTCACGTGGTCTAAACACGGTTGGAGGGATTCACTGTCAGAGGACAAGCTGGATTCAGACTCACTTCTCTTCCCAGCTTTTTACAACTGTTAATCTGATGGAAATCCTTTGCCCTGAAAAAAAGAAACACACTGGACTCAGTGTACATCTTTATAAATGGGCTTCCTTCTTTCCCCAAATCATTACAGAGCCAGGAAACTCCTGCAGCGGGCAGGGAGGTGGAGTGATGGAGACCCAGGTGTGTTTTGGGGGTGGAGTGGCCTTCTCCAGCCTCAAGCCTGCAGCCAGCTCAGGACTGGAGGTTGGGGGGAGGGTTGGGCAGAGCCATGGGCGCTTCTTTCAGAAGGGGGCCAGGCGAGTGCTGCAGGGCAT
This sequence comes from Odocoileus virginianus, assembly GCF_023699985.2. Lineage (NCBI taxonomy): Eukaryota > Metazoa > Chordata > Mammalia > Artiodactyla > Cervidae > Odocoileus > Odocoileus virginianus. The sequence goes on along the minus strand of NC_069696.1, from coordinate 10,829,564 downwards.
GGCAGTGGGCCAGGAATCAGGCTCTTTGGGCCATGGACTTGCAGGGGGACCTCAGGAAACTCCCTCCATCTCTGTACCTCAGTTTTGCCATCACATGTGAGGTAAGGGGTGGGATTCAACCAATGGTTTTCAGATTCCATGGGGTTTTGTGTCCAGCAGTAGAACCCTTTATTTCCAACAGAATCCCACCGTGGTCACACAGCTGTGGCTGAAATGGGAGGCAAGACTGGCAGGGCTGAGAGCCCTGCTCTCCAGGGAGCCCGTCCCCCACGGGGCTCTGTTTGGAACCCCTCGGCCTGGCTGTTGTATCAAGAGTTCTTCTTCCTCTGACAGCTCATGATTGGATGTCTTGGTGGCATGGAGTGTCCCCAGGGATGGTGGCCAAGCTCCTTATCCCTGCCAGGTGCAGTCCCCATCTACCTCTCTCTCCTTGTTTCTCAGAGCTGTGATCTCCAGCATATCGAATAACTTCTGTTTTCCTAAACGCATCCCACCTTTCCTGTTCTGGAGTACTCTACACCTACTGTTCCTTCTGCCCAGATCACCCTTTCCCGTGCTCTTCATTAATTCGTCGTGACCCCTCCTTGTCACACGTCAGCTCGGGCATCAGCCCCTCTGGAAAGCTTCCCCTGAGTTGCACACCATTCCCCTGGGTGCCTGTAGCCTCCCAGGCTGCCCTCTGCCTCAGTGCTGAGCTCCTAGGCTTGTCCCTGGGCCCCAGGGGCAGGTCTCTCCTGCCTCGGGATGTCCTGGAGGGCCAGGCTCCAAAGTGCCTTAGCTCTGTGTTCCCAGGCGCAGACTCATCTGTGCGATGGAGGGATGGGTCGGTGGCGGAAGGTTTGATGCTGACTGCCCAGGAGAGCATCGTCTGACAGTGGTGCATACACAAGCCTGGCCCTGGGGCAGGGCTCGGGGCTCTCAAAACTTCTGAGAACTGTGGGAGGGCAGGGGGTGTCTCCTAGCAGCCCACGTGAGTGGGGCCCATGTGGCCGGCTGAGCATGGAGCCCCCCTGTCCCGTCCTATCTCCAGGCCCAGCTCCTTCTGGTCTCTGCTCTAGAGGAGGGGAGAGCAAGGGCCTGGGAACAGACGCGTCACCCTTGGCCCCTAGCTCCCTTCCCAGCAGGGGTTTGCAGCCAGCTCTTCAGGCTCACTCTTATCCCAAAAAGAGGGGTGACGGTGTTCCTGGGGGGCTGTAGGCATGGAGCGAGGTGGGCATTGTGGCGTCAGGAGGCCCCGCGGCCTCTCCTTCCTGCTCTCCCTTGGGTGGCACCTTCAGGTCAGAAGCCACGGCACAATACAGGGCGGCCATTCCTGTCGGTAGGACGTGGTTGAAATCTGTTGTCGGTTGCCCCGTGCCAGCTTTGAATAGGGCTCAGTGTGGTGACCTGGGGAAGAAGTCCTGCTCTGTCCCAGGGTGGAGAAGGCCGAGCCCATAAACAGCAAAGAAAAACAGCCAGTTGCTGAGGAAGGGACAGGCGAGCAGACACGTCCCTTCGTCTTTCTTGTTTGCAGTCCATGTGCCAAGGTCTTGGTCAGAATTCAGAGAAGTAAACAGAAACTAAGTGTCTTGTGAAAGCTCTTTAAAAATACTTTACCACCAAGACACATACCCCAGACCAGAGCTGCACCATGTGCCTAAAAATGGGAGTTATCAGCAAGTCAGGGAGTCCCAAAGTCTGCGACCCAGCGCGTCCTCTGCCAATAAGCTTGCTTACGCTGGAGCAGTCTGTGCCTGGGTGGTGATGGGGGCCACCCTGGACGCGGGCCGGGCCAGGCCGCGTCTAGACGCGTGCTGCAGCAGCCATCCTTTCCCAGCACCAGCAGACCGTTTATCGTGGCCTTTCGCCAGCCGCGTGCCTCGCCTGCCCCCGCATCCCTCCCTGGCACCCACCTCACCCCAGCCACATGCAGCTGGAAATAGACGAGCCGGCAGAGAGGGCTGGTGCCCAGCTGGCAGTCGTCCTCTGTGGGAAGCAGGTGGCCCTGGCAGCCACCCAGGTCTTGCTTGGTCTGGGGTCTTTAGCAACTCCTCAGGTGATACCTTAGTGGTGGGAGAGGATCCCACGGCCCCTTGCCCCGCCCTGGCTCATGTGCTGGCCGCCGGGAGTCACTTGCCAGTGGAATCGTTGGGAGGAGCCTTGGCGGAGGCCCGTGGAGCGGGATCTTCCTGGGGCCCCTCTTCCCATTGGAGGAGTCCGGGGTCTTCAGCCTGGCCGTTGTCTCCTCGAGCTCCGGGCTCTGCCTGCCACTCCAGTCTTGCAGATGTGAAGCCAGTCCCCACCCTCTGTGCTACCTCCCGCCTGGAGGACCCCCCCTCTTGGCTGTTCTGAGCGCCCCGGTTCATCCTTGTGCACCTCTTCCCTGGCCTTCCTGGCAGGGTGACTCGGTCCCCACCCGGCCCTTGGACCAACCAGAGGCACAGCGCTCCTCAAGCAGAGTTGAAAAGGTCTGTTTACTTACCCATCTTCCACACGTGTAATTATTATACAGAAACACTCAAAGAAATCAATAGACAAGACAGAAGATAATTCCCCCGTTAGCTTGCCACCCCAACAGGTCAACAGTTTTCATGTCCTAACGTTCTTGTCTGAGGTCATCTGTGTGTAGAACTGACCGTATATGGTTAGGATTGTGCATTGATGTTTGTATGCCGCGTCCAGCCCCAGATTCTATCAGAACTTTTGTCACTGTTGATGCGTAATCACGTAGCCAAGATGTGGGGCCTGGAATCTGAGTCCAGGATGTGGGGGGCCTGACTGAGAGCTGCTGCTAGGGCGGCCATCTGGTTGGGAGAAATGGTTTGTAACCTCTGGTCAGCAGCTGCCCCTTGAGTACCCATACCTGCCAGTCAGGAGATCCGGAGATGAGTTAGATGCGACTCCCACCCTTGGGGAGCTCCAGGCTCTGTGCAGGGATCCTCGAAGCTCGGTGTCCTTGCTGTCATTAACACTGGCCCGAAGCACTGGCGGGGGGGGGACCATCTCCCCCTGCCAGGTGGTGGCGGGGATGGGGCGAGGGGGGGAGGAAAGGGCAGGTGCAAAGCCTGGAGCTGAAGAGGCTCAGCCAGAAAGGAGCGCAGACTCAGGGAGAGAAGTAGGCAGAGACGTGTAAAATGGCGGCCTGGCTCAGTCAGAAAGGAGCGCGGTGGCTCAGGAGGAGGAGTAGATCAGTTCAGTTCAGTTCAGCTCAGTCGTTCAGTCGTGTCCGACTCTTTGCGACCCCATGAATCACAGCACGCCAGGCCTCCCTGTCCATCACCAGCTCCCGGAGTTTACTCAAACCCATGCCCATCAAATTGGTGATGCCATCCTGCCATCTCATCCTCTGTCGTCCCTTCTCCTCCTGCCCCCAATCCCTCCCAGCATCAGGGTCTTTTCCAATGAGTCAACTCTTCACATGAGGTGGCCAAAGTATTGGAGTTTCAGCTTCAACATCAGTCCACCCAATGAACACCCAGGACTGATCTCCCTTAGGATGGACTGGTTGGATCTCCTTGCAGTCCAAGGGACTCTCAAGAGTCTTCTCCAACACCACAGTTCAAAAGCATCAATTCTTCGGTGCTCAGCTTTCTTCACCGTCCAACTCTCACATCCATACATGACCACTGGAAAAACCATAGCCTTGACTAGATGGACCTTTGTTGGCAAAGTAATGTCTCTGCTTTTAAATAGAGGTGTGTAAAATGGCAGCCTGTCAGCAGAGACAGACGTACCATTGCTCCCCGAGCCTGAGACATGGAGATCTAGATCTGCAGACGCGGGCCTTGGCAGGGGGATCTTCCTCCATCCACTCCTCGGGCACCTCAGACGCCAGCCTGGCTCCTCGCCCCCTCCTAAGACAGCCGCCAGGGCCCTACCTACTGCTCCAGCCTCACCAAACATATGCACATGGGTGTGCACGCGCGCACACACACTCACACACACAGACACACACGACAGGCATCCCATCCCCAAACACCGCTCTCCCTGAGCCCGTCCTTGTGCCGTTTAGACAGAGGCTCCCCTGCCCCACAGTTTGGCCTCCCGATCCCGATCCTCGGTCTTACCTGGTCTCACTCCTTCTCCCACCCTGGTTGGGCAGCTCTCTGGGGTCAGGCCTTGACGACATGCTCACTGCCTGTTCCTTGCCTGTTGAATGAATGAAGGAACACGAACACATGTGCCATCACAGCTCTCTAGGGGAGAGGGGGCGTTACAAAGATGACTTCAGATGAAATGACTGCTCTTGCAGACGTGCTCTCGGATGGGAAGCCAGGAAACTGCGTACAGAGTAACAGGGGTCCAGCAGGCATGATGAGAAGGTTTGGGCCGGAACCCTGCCTCTGGGAATTCATCTGCAGAAAAGTCCTTCACGGCTGCCCAGGTGTGTCCCTCCCAGGGGAGTTCACTAACGGAGTGGAAGAGAGACAGCACTCTGAGGCAAGGGCAGGGGGCCTTGCAGCCTGCACAGCAGCGGGTGAGAAGGGCAGCCAGGACTGAGCCCCAGCCGGTCCAAGGCGCTGACTCAGCTCTCAGTGAAGCAGGGCCAGAGGGCCATGCTCTCAAGGGCGAGAGCGTGAGAGAGGGATTCGTTATCACTAGCTGAAACTCAGCACATGAAAAAATAAGGTAGATGCTCGTGATAGGAGTCATAGCTAGAGTATAAATTTGTTGATCTTTCTCCCCTCCACTGTTTTTCAAAATTCCTTATACATTCACATTTTTGAATAATGAAAGTTTTATTGGACAAGTGATAGGGACCCATGTTAAGTTCTTGAGGGCCGTTATGCTATGGAAAGGTCATGCCACAGCCTGGCCTGGAAAGGGAGAGGGGTAGCCTTGGGGAGACACATGGTCCTTGTGATGCTTCAGCCAGGCTCAGAGCTGCCTTTTCCACAAAGCTCCCTAGTGCCCATGTCGGCCCTCTACCTCTGCCTGCTTCTAGCCCCTCTGCCTGCTACTTTCTTAAGTGTATCAACTCTCCTGGCACAGACTCATTGCTCAGTCCCACTGTGTCCACATGACCCACCCAGGGCCTGGCAATGAGGGACTGCTGAGCATGGGAAGGAAGTGGCCAGCTCACTGCCAGCCCGGTGAAGGAGCTATCGCAGGCTGGGGCGGGAGCCCACGTGGGAGCCCCCACTCACAGAGAACTCCCAGGGCCCACTGGCGGAGGGCGCTATCCGGAAGAAAGAAGGCAACAGGCCACCGGGAAGCACCCACAGCAGCCTGATAAGGCCCAGATCTTATACTCAGCAGTTTAGGAAGTTGGAAGAAAATATTGAGTTTAATTGGGAAGATTTGATGCTTGAAGATTTGGAATTCCAGGCAGTAGCAATGGTGGAAAATTTATGCTGGGAGCAAGGCATTTGACCTGGCCAGAGTCAGGTGTGATGAACTGACCAGAAGGCCCGTGTGCACCAGGGAGGCCCGGGGAGCTCCTGGGCACGCCTTGACTCTGTGGAGCCTTTCCCAAGGCCGTGGGGCTCCCCCGTCCCCCATCCAAGCCCGCAGGGGTAATCACAGCCAGCTGGGCCTGCTTTATTTCTGAGGATATCATTAAGAATCCTGTCAGAGCATTTCCCCTTCTCTTCTTAGAGCTTCTTGCTTTGGTTCCAGGGTTTGTTCCGTTAGCTGGTTTTTCTCCCTTCCCTCTTTCCAGTCCTCCGTTCTCATCGCCATCAAAACAGTTAAAAGCTCCAGTGCCTCCCACAGATGTCCGTCCAGAATCACATTCACGGCCGCCCTGTCAGAGGCCTGAGGGCGGGGGGTGAAGGCATCCAGTTCCCATCCTGGACCTGTCACCCACACGTCAGTGACCGAGGGCAGACCGCGCTCACTGCCTGGAGCTCCTGTTATAACACGGCTGCTCCTGCCCCGGGCCGAGGCCAGATGGGACACTGTCATGGGAGTGCTGGCGCAGAGAGGAGGCTCATGAACGGGAGTTCCCTTCCGTCTCCTGCAGCTTTCTCTCTTGCCCTTGCTGGAGAGATTAAAGGAAGAGCTGGTCTGGCCACAGTTGGCATAGACCAAGGGCAGTGAAGTGTCATTCAAGGGGGCAGCCCACTGTCTTCAAGTCCCTACCCCCTCCACCCGCTTCCCCAAGCACTACTCAGAACGGGTTTTCTTCAGCTGAAGACTTTGGTCCTCATGCGAGTGAAAGCATTCGCAAAGCAGGAAGACACTTTGGGCTTCACCAGCTTACCAAGCGTCCCAAGTGTCTCTGTTCGTTCGTTGCACACCAGAGCCCACAGGCTGGCAGTGTTTGGGGGTATCTACTTCTCTCCATCCTCATCTCCCCACCGCTGCCCACAGGCGGGGCTGTGCTCACCCACACAGTGGGGTTAACTGCTGGGCAAGGCTGTACCCGGCAGATAAGCGAACCTAGCTCTTCTCCAGCCAGCTCTCACTCTGCCCCGCTGTGAACCCACCGGCCAGCACTCAGTCCTGTCCCTGATCCAGCGCTGCCTCCCAGGGCAGCCCCTCCAGGGCCACTCGGCCCATCCCTGACGGGGCAGGCCTGCAGCCAGGGCCTCCAGGCCAGGGCTGCCTGCCCCAGCCAGTTCTCAGTCTGTCCTCGGTCCACAAACACACTGTTTAAAAACCCGAGACACAGCCACACTCCAGATGTCCCTGTTCTCAGAGACTCCACATTCCCCCAGGAGACCGAGACGCACGCGCAGAGCAGGCACCGGTGACTGGAGGGGCCGGGCGACTCCCGGGTGTTTGGGCTGAAGCAGCTGTGGGTGGTGCTGCCATGGCTGAGCTTCAGAAGGCTGAGGCGGGGACCGGGCTTTGCTTTGTTCTCTTGTGTTTTCATCGTGGAGGTGGAGATGGGTCATTGTGGGCCACGTTAGGTTTGTCCCGCCTGTTGGATATTCAGGTCTAACTGATGGCAAGTGCCGATTTCTGAGTCTGGAGGCTGGTGGAGCAGACAGCCCTGGAGGTTTGGGCAGTGTTAGCCAGCAGCTGGCTGGAAAAGCCATGCGACAGGGTGAGCGCTCCTAGGAATGGAGCCCAAGAGGAACCCAGGTTTCTGGACATGGCCCCCATGGGTGCACTCACCTCCTGGGGCCTACTCTAAAGAAGGGACTGTCTACGGAGTTGGAGAAAATGTTTGCCAACCATGTATCTGACGAGGGTCTACTATCTAGGATATGTAAGAGCTCTCACAACTAACAGTAAAAAGACAGTCCAATTTAAAAGTGGGCTGGGGGGCTTCCCTGGTGTCTTGGTGGTAGAGAAATCACTGCCAATGCAGGAGACATGGGTTGATCCCTGGTTTGGGACGATCCCACGTGTCACAGAGCAGCTAGACCTGTGTCCCACAGCTACTGAGCCTGAGCTCTAGAGCCCGTGACCAGCAACCGCTGAAGCCCACGTGCCCCGGAGCCCATGCTCTGCACAAGGGCAGCCCCCTCAGTGAGAAGACCACGGACTGCAACTAGAGAGAACCCCCCCTTGCCACAACTAGAGGAGGTGCCGACACAGCAGTGACGACCCAGCAGAGTCCAAAGTGAATAAGTAAAAGTGTAAAACCTCAGTTCAGAGGCGGGCAGAGGATTTGAATAGGCATCTCTGCACTGGTAAGCAGCTGGTAGCCGTGGTCCCCCGAGAAGGGTGACCCAGGTGGTTAGCCGGCCGGAACCTGCGTCAGGAGGGAGCGATTCCGGAAGCTGAGGCCGCTCTGCTCGGAGAACAGGAGGCCGAGGCAAGACTGAGCACTCCCTTTGGATGAGGCTTGTGGTCGGTTTCCCAGCTCAGGAGGGACTTTGCCATCCCCCAAAGGGTGTCCACCCTTGTGGCCCCCTGCAGCACTTGCGCCGGCTTTGTTCAGCAGTAGTGAAGATGGATTGGTGTCCTGTGTGTGCTGGCAGTGTGCCGAGTGCCCATGTATGTTTGTATTTAATTTTTGGCTGGCCTGCATCTTCACTGCTGCTCCTGGGCGCTCTCTAGTTGTGGCGAGGGGGGGCTCATCTTTGTTGTGGCACACAGGCTTCCTTGCCTCAAGGTGTGTGGAGTCTTCCCGGACCAGGGATCAAAGTCCCGACCGAGTCCCCTGCTCTGGCAGGCAGATTCTTAACCACTGGGCCACCGGGAAGCCCTGTGCTAGGTGTTTTACCACCATTATTTTCTTAATTCCCCCAAACAGCCTCAAGTACTGTTATCTCTGTCTTATAGAGAAGGAAACCAAAGCTCCAAATGGTTAAGCACTGTGCCGAGGTCACAGTGCAAGAACTTACTGAATCTGGTACCCCAGATGGTATGACTGCAGGGCAGGAACCAGGACCCACAGGCAGTGGCCTCGGGGAGACACGTGTTTATCAGACACATGATTGTGAGGTGACGCGGTCAGCAGTTGGAGTTAGGCAGCAAACTCCTGGTCCTTAGATGTTCAGTGCTGCTCAGCCATCACTGGGAGACCGCAGACAGCAGTTGGGGTTGAAGAGGGGGCCCAGCTGAGGGAGGCAGTGACCAGACCCTGCAGGCCAGCAGCCTCTGTCCCACCCTGGCTGGCTCCTCAGGTCTGGGTGTGAGCGTGCTGGCCTGGAAAGCTGACCCCACCAGTCATGTGCCTCATCGCCCAGTGCTGAGCTTGGCCTCCGGCCTAGCCCGAGGAGCTCAATGTCAGAGCAGGGCTACAACGGGAGACCCTGTGTCTTCTGCACACAACCAACCTGCTGGGAAGCCAGGAGCCCCAGAGAGGGCCCCAGCTGATGCCCAGACCTGGAGGTAGATGGGTCCCGGGAGACTCCAGTCACACCTCCTGCCTGCGCTGCCAGCACTTCTGACAGCTCGGGGAGTATTTTGGATCTGGCAGAACCCAGGCCCCAAAGCTGCTCTAAGACTCATGTGTATTTTACCCGAAATCTAATCCATCTGTTTCTCATTTATTTACACTTAACTCATCAAATGCAATTTTGCAAGAGCCGCTCAATAGCCAAGAGGCCTTTCTGCCTAAGCCTCCCTTCTGAAAGGAGCCGGAGGAGGGCTGGGGCCTCCGTCCTCCGGGACCAAGAGGGAGTTCTCAGGGTTGGAGGCTGAGTTTGGTTTCTGAGACGGGCCAATGCTGCTGCCTCTGTTCCCGGACCCTTGTTGGGAGCTGGGATGCCGGAGCCGGGCATAGGGCCGGACACACAGTAGGCTCTTGGCAGCCAGGGGAACATGGGTGGGGTTCAGGCAGAACACAGAGTCTCTGTTTCAAATTGTGAAGCGTTCATGGGAAACACAAAGCAACCAAAGCGGATCCAGAAGCAATTTTTCGTTATAAATAACTGCAGACCCGGACTCCTGGTCCAAAGTGGGACAAACAGTCAGCTATTAATAAAAACAAACACCGGCACCGTGGGCCAGAAAGCAGACCTCGTGGGCAGACCACAGCCCCGCCTCAGAGGCCTCTCAGAAGCACGTCGACCTGCGGCCCGCTGGTGTCAGCTCTGGAACGCCTTCCTGCTGGAAAACAGCCCGCCCATCAGTGCACGTGGGCCGGTCCCAGCCCCGACCGTTCAGCCACTGGTGGCTGTGCGGGCGGCCCTTTCCACGTGAGCGGTGGGCACACTGAACAGAAATGGGGAGAAGTCACAGCTGGGGTCGGTCGCCCAAGCTGTGCTCAGCAGGGCCCCGTGGAGGGGCAGGGGGGCACCTGACCCCGGAGACCTTGTTTGGACCCCATCCTTGGTGCTTGGCTTCCCTGGTGGTTCAGACGGTAAAGCGTCTGCCTGCTCAGCGGGAGACCCGGGTTCAATCCCTGGGCTGGGAAGATCCCCTGGAGAAGGAAATGGCAACCCACTCCAGTACTCTTGCCTGGAAAATCCCATACCAGGTTCCTCGGGTAGGTTTCAGTCCGTGGGGTCACAAAGAGTCGGACACGAGTGAGCAACTTCACTTCACTTTGGTGCTTAGGGTGCTGTGTTCTGGTCTCACCAGAATCCTCACTGAGGCCACTGGGATTGAGGAGGAGGAGCCTAGAGAGGCCAGGCCATCTGGGGCTGGGTTTGTGGAACCCTGGTGGAATCTTCTGTAGGGAGAGGCGGAGGCCCAAGGTGAGGCTGTGCCCTGGGAGGGGAGGCAGGACAGACAGGCAGGGCAATGAGGAAAGCCAGTAGCTTCAGGGACTGCTCGGTGTAGGGTGCACGGAGGCAGGGGCTTCTCAGGCCAGGCTGGCTGGGTCAGGGTGGGCAGAGCTGGAGCCTGACCCCTGCTTGGCCTCCTTGATGCCCTAGTCCCCCTCCCTCCCTCCCACCTTCCATCGTCACTGCACACCAGGCTCAGGGCCTCCAGCTGGGGAGCAGCCCCCAAGGCATGCAGGCCATGTACGTCTTTTACCCCAGACCACACTGGGATGATCTGTTTCAGAGGGTGTCTTCTCCCAGCCACACCAGCCGAGGCCCCCAGGGCAGGAACTGTCCCTTCCCAGCACCCTGGCCTGCCACCCCAACCCTGACCCAGAAGATGGGGGACTCCAGCAGTCCTGGAGACTCAGCTGAAGATGTGTGTGTGTTACGGGAGGGAGCACATTCTCGTGGTGGGGCGGGGTTGGGGGGGGGGTGGTTGTTGCTGCAGGCTGGTGCCTTCCAGAAGGTGACCTGGCTGGTCCAGGCAGCCCACGATGAGCTCTGTGCCAGACCTTCACAGCGCTGGAGCCTTCAGGGTCCTTTCTCCACTCTGCCATTCAGATCTCCTGTTGCCAATTAAAAGGGTTTCCCGAGAGGAGCCTCCTAGCGTCAGCCCCGGAGCCCACGGGGCCTCCTCTGCTTTGGAGCCAAGGCCCTGTGCCGAGGAGTTCCCTGCCTTCTGGGAACATTCAGCCGTGGTCATAAATAATGATGAAGGACCACGGGCTGCCAGCAGGGTTCAGAGGCGGAGCACGCCCCGTCCCCCTGGGAGCCCGCTCGGGGATCACGGGTCGTGGGCGGGAAGCAGGCTTGCTCCGGGCCTTCGCTGCACGCACATAGGCCGGGCCTCCACCCGAGGCCTCGGTGGGTGGTTGGTGACACTCTGGCCTCTCAGTCTTCCCCGGGGACTGCCCCCTCTGCCAGCAGGACTGGTGGAAACAGGCCAGGAGGACCCAGGCAGGGCCGGGTTGGTGAGAGCCCTGGTGGAATCTCGCAGAGGGATGTGCAGCCCACGGGAGCGCCCAGAACCCTCTCTCGCCCAAGTGGCCCCAGGCCCTCCCCGCCTGTGCCGGCCCTGCACCTTCCACAGCTCCTCTCCTCGTCCTCCAGCCTCAGTCGCAGAGCCCCACTCTCAGCTCCCATCACCTCCTCCTCTGCCTCCATGCTCACACACCGGCGGCCCGGTGAGCAGGGGCTCGACCAGGGGCATTCACTGCGGGGCCCCTGGCAGCTCACGGGGAGTGGGACACACAGCAGGAGCTCAGCGTTTGCAGAAGTGTTTCCAGTGGATTTCAAAGGCAGGGACTTCTGCTGGACAAAGAGGGCGAGGGCGTCCCAGGAAGAGGTGCACGTGTGCGCGTGAAGGCGCGTGTGATTGACGGGGAATTCAGAGAACAGGGGGCGTTGGTGGGGCGGCTGAAGAGGTGGGCAGCCTGCGGTGAGCCCTGGATGAGCCCCTCAGCCTGCCCAGAAGGAATCTGGACGGCACCCTCCTCCGGGGGACTGACCTTCTATGGCAGAGCTCCCCATCACCGAGGTGTGCAAGGACACGTTGCCCCTCAGTGTATCTGTTCACTGCTGAGCACCCGCCTGGCCCGACTCTCTGCCGGGAGCAAGGACGTGCAAGAGACTCAGGTCTGTCATCAGCCCAGAGCAGAGGCAGGATGGCCAAGCCCAAGGGAGAAAGTTGGAAACAAATCAGCTTGGCTGGAAGCCAGGGGCCGGCAGATTCTGCCCAGGACTAGGAAGACTTCGGGGAGGAGGGGGCTTCTGTCCTGGGTTTTGGAGGCATGAGCATGTTGGGTCGGGGGAGGACTGTAGCCTAAATACCCAGGGACCTGACTGTTGCCACCATGACTGGGCTCAAAGTGTCCTCACTTGGAGAGGCTGAGTCATGGGAGAGTAAGAAAGCGCTTTGGATCCAGACCCACAGGGCTTCCTGTCCTCTTTCCACCTGTTTTATAGCACTGGGCAGGTCTCTTCCCCTCTCCGTTTCTCATTTGAGAGTCGGTGTGCTAAGAATAATGCTCCCTGTATGGATATATTGTACTGATATGTTAAGATAGTGCCTGGGCCTCCCAGCTGGGACCTGGCCAGCCATGAGGGCTATCATTTATGATAGAAAGGCTCCCAGTGCCTTCCATGCTCGTGTAGGGGGCGGGGGCTCCCACATAGGGGCCTGTCCATGCCTGGAGCAGTCTGGAGAGAAGGAAGAGAACTGCGCATGTCTCAGGCACTCCAGAAGAGCTTCCTGGAGGACACAGTCTGAGTTCCTCCTGTGGACGTGATCTCGGCACTTCACACGGGCCACAGGCCGGGGACAGAACTCTGGCTGTCCGACTCCCAGGTGTGGGTGCTCTCCTTGCCATGGGGCACCTCTTAGAATATGCCATGTCCTTGGTAGCCAATGAGCAGTGTGTAGTGGGCTTGCCCCCATCAGGAGGGCCCAGGAGCTGATATTTCCCGTAGTGCTCTGGTGGGCCTGATCAGGGTCTCCAGGGGACCCCAGTCTGTCCTAGGCCAGTGGGCAGGCATCTCAAGGACCAGCTGCCCCCGTCGGTCACTATGCAGACCTCACTGTGGGTCGCATCTGTAGGTCTGCAGACACAGGGGTGTGAGGGGTAGGAGGTGGGCCTAAGACCCTTAATCCAGTCGCTAGAGAAGCTGGTAATGGCCTCAGACTCCCCAAAGGGATTCTGAGGCTGTAATTAATTGCCCAAGATGGGGGGAGGCCTATGCTAGGGCCACAGTGGAGAAAGAGTGCCAAGGGGCCAGTTCCCTCTTCCCTCCTGCTTAATATTGGGGCTTTATCATTTGGGAGTGGGGAAAAGAAATGTTTACATGACTCTACATTTGTTTCAAATTATTCATCAGTGTTGGAGAGTCATTGTTCGCTGCTAGTGTAAACAGCCCCGTCCCAAGGCCCAGCCACCCTGCCAGCCCACTGCGGCGATGTAGCTGTGTGACATCAGCACCTTGGGTTCCCAGCTTCCAGTGCAGCGAGGAGGTGGGCCAGGCCCAGTGGGCAGCCCTAGGGAGTTCACTGATGATGGGGTGAGCGCAGTGTCTCCACACTATGAATTTCTGTGTCTGTCATTTGTTTTACCAGTTGAACCTTTTCTAGGGCTGGGGAAGCTGAGATACAGAGCAGAGACTCTTCAAGAACCTTGAAGAATGTGACTTGAAGCAGGTGTGGCCTGAGTCCCAAGAGCAGCTCCCAGGATTCAAACGCTACTGTTATGTGTTCGCCAGACTGCGGGCGTCAGAGCCTCTGGGAGGTGTTAACTGGGTAGACTCGGCGGGCGGGGACTCTGCTTAGTTTCTCCTACAGGCCGGCTCAGCTTTGCGTTGGTAGCTGGGGGTTCATGGACACATTCAAGGTGACACCCAGCTTGAGTTCACTTCAAGAGCAGCCGGGGTTCTTCCTCACCTGGATCCGAACAGCTTCTCAGGGGGCCCCAAGGCACATGCTCAGGAGCTGGACAGCAGGTCTGAGTCTCGCCTTTGCTCCAGGCAGCTGTGTGACTTTGTCCAAGCTACTTCAGCTCTCTGTGCCTCAGTGTCCTCATCTGTAAAATGGAGTCAGTAACACAACCTATCGCTCACGGTTGCTGCAAAGATCAAGTGCATAAAGCACTCGATGACCACTCAAGGAAGGTTAGCATTGCGTTGTTATTAGTAGGAGGAACTGGGCTCCGAGTTGTTCACGGTCTAGCGCGGGCAGGGGTGGACTGCTGGGGTTGGAGGGGAGGTGCCCCCGGCCAAGGTGACCCTGACACTGGGCCTTTAGGGAGCCATCAGTAAGACTTGTTGAGTGGAGACAGGGCTTCAGAAAAATCCCTCTCCACCCCTCCCAGCTTCCCCCGGGACCGCCTCTCAGCCTCCTCTCAGCAAGAGCCGCCTCTACCGTTTCAGCTGTAACTGTTGGTGGCTTTTAGAGTTCAGAGCCCTGCCTCCCTCCTGGCGACCACACGGCCGACATTTGAGCTCACGGGAGAGTAATGACCTGCCTCGGCGTCGGCCTCAAAGGCTGCCGCGTGGTCTCGTGGGTGGTGAAGTGGTCTGTTGTCCCCGAGCCTGAGTAGGACCCAGCTGACAGAGTGCCAGCGCTGAGTCCTCCCCGGTTCAGGGCAGGTCAGTCTGCCTGATGCTTTACCTTTTCATATCCTTTTGGTTCCAGTTCTGAAAGATGGCTGTGTTAAAAAGAACTGTTTAAAAAGTTCAGTGCCAAAGTGAGTGTGTGTGTGTGTGTGTGTGTGTGTGTGCGCGCGCGCGCACGCACGCACAGACCTGTGTATTAGGGGTTGTGGGCTTGGCTCGAAGCAGCCAGTAGCTCACGTTGCCTTTGTGGTTTCATATATTTGCCTATTAAAATGACAATACAGACATGGCACATTAAGGTTTAAGAAGCCCTTCTTTCATTAAACAAACTGACAGTGTAGGGGGTTATGACTTCGGTAATTGAAACATGCTGTTCTGTTCAAGACCAGAGCTCCATAAAGACTCTTTTCAGCCAATAGCACCCTTTGTGCCAGCAGCCTCTGGTCAAAAATGAGTGTCGGCCGTGAGGTCTGTCTCTCCCAGAGAGTGGGAAAGACCTCTTGGCAGCCTTCCGCAGCAGTCTTGGCAGCCAGAGGTCAGGGCCTTTTAAAAACCTCCCCTTCTCTGGGCTTTTGAAATCAATTTGCAAGGCAGAAAGCAGGCTGCCCTGGCCTCCAGCCTCTCCCTCGCAGCAAGGTCTGTGCTGCTGGTTGTAAATCTGAGGTGTGACTGAAGAAAGGGGACAGACCCTTCACGTCAGGGGGAGACGGTGCGGGTTGCAGGTCTTCAGAGAGAGGCAGGGCCAGGTGCCGTTACTGAGAGCCAGGTCTGGAGGCGGGCGGCCAGGTTTGAATCCTGCCTCTGTGGGACCTTGGACAAGTCACTCGGCCTCTCTCCCTCAGTTTCCTCATCTGTAAAATAGGCCAGTACCTAGATCTGCTGGGCAGGGTTTCTGTGAGAATTAAAGGAGTGAAAGCAGGTAAGGTGCTTGGAGTAGTGCTGGGCGCCCAGGAAAGCCAGGGCCGCTGTAACTGTCTACCTCTGTGGGGTAACTCCACGCAGAAGTGTTGAAGAGGATCGCCGTGGGGTACCACCATGGGGTACTTCTGAAGTATCGCTCTGCAGCCGGGGGAGCTGATGCCCTCCACAGCCTTCCCGCTCACTGCGCCTCACTTCCGGCCCCAGGTGTGACCTCTCTTTCCCCTTCTCTTGCCGCAGATGTGGACGAGTGTCAGGACAACAACGGTGGCTGCCAGCAGATCTGCGTCAACGCCATGGGCAGCTACGAGTGTCAGTGCCACAGCGGCTTTTTCCTCAGTGACAACCAGCACACCTGCATCCACCGCTCCAACGGTGAGTCCTGCCAGAGCTGACCAGCCATGCCCCTCGAGATCAGGTGGCCCCTGGGGACCGCCTCGCCGCACCTAATCCTGGGGGCCTCGGGGTCAGTGCAGGGCGCTCTGGTGGTGGCCGGGAGGGCTGTTTCGTGCCTCTGGTTTTGGGTCTGCAGGGTTTCCTCGCGGCTCCTCCCTCTGCTCCTGCGGCAGGGCTGCTGCTGTCCCTGGTGCTTTTGTGTGGAGGGGGCATGGGGCCACAGACGGGCAGATGCCGCCAGAGAAGCCACTTTCCGTTCTGGGCTGGGGGCTGGTGGTGGGCAGGATGAGGGGGGCCCATTCTCTCTGGTTCCCTTCCCCCAGTGGGGGCTCGAGGTCTGACCAGGCCAAGCTGCTGGTTTCTTGATCTCACGCATGTTCACTGGGTCACCAGCCAGCAGGGTGTCCTTGTGGCCAGGAGCCAGCTGCCCTCTGTAGACCAGGTGGGATGGGGGGGCCGGCCTGGGGGGTGGTACAGAGGGGCAGGGAAGACTCCAGCCAACTGGAGTGCCTGGGGAGCCTGGAGACAGCCCCATCCCAGCCCAGAAGGTGCAGGGCGGTGGCGTCAGGGCGGTGGTGGCCATTTGGGGCCCAAAGAAGCAGGGCTGTGAAATGGGACAACTGGTCAGAAGCCAGGACCCAGACGCTCAGAGGAGGGGGCTTCCGGGCAGAGGGAACAGCATCTTGGAAGCCGTGGAGGCGCGTCTTCCTTAAAGTATTGGCGAGATCCAGCCATCTCGCGGCGGGCTGTGTGCTGCAACCTGGCTGCTCTGAGCAGTCAAGGGAGTAGACGCCAAAGGAGGACCAGGCAGCCCCATGGCCCCAGCCTCAGGCCCTACCCCACCACTGACCCGAGACCCAGAGGAGGTGCTGGAGGGAAGTCCTGCCAGGGCCTCGCCTCCGGTCTGCGGCACCAGCAGGAGGCCGAGAGTGGTCCACGCTGAAAGGCAGGGAGTCAAAAGGGCAGGCGCTGGTCTCCGGGTTGGGCCGACCACGGGTGAAGCCAGCGCTGCCGTCCCCTCGCCCTTCTTCAGGCGGTTCTGCTGCTCTGAACCTCAGCTTCCTCATCTGCAAAATGGGGCAGCAGTGTTGACCCGGCCCAGTCTTTGGAGGCTGGCTCCAGATCCTGGGAGTAAAGCGCCGGTGTGCACTAAAGCTAGCAGAGGCGGTGAGGTGAGACTCGGGGGCCCTGGCTGTGATTTTTTTTTATTTGAAAACAGTTCCTAAGGTAGAAAAGAAAAAAACATTTTTAAGAAGTACAAAGCCCAGGGTAATTAAGCAGAACTACGTTACTGGGCTCCTTGGAATTCTCAGTGTTTTAGGCAGTTTCCTCAAAAGCAAGATGGCTGATAATCCTGCGCCGTGTCCCCAGAGGACAGAAGGGCCAAGTGGGTGCCGCCGTCCCGGGCGCCTGCCTCAGGCGCATGGTCCGGGCGTCCACGTGGAAGGCCTCCCAGCTGTGGGGCTGTGGGGTTGAGCTGCCCAAAGTGAGGACCCTGACCCCAAATCGGGTTTCCTGAAAAGCCGATTTACGAGGAAGAGTGAGCATGAGTGGTGGGGGGGGTGAGTCCTGCTTTCATCGGGGAGCGGGGTTTACAGGGCGGCTGGCCCCTCCTCAGCCGGGCTGGGTGTACTCTGCTTCTTGAAGAGCAGCTTTCCCACCAGCAGGCCTTCAGGTGAGGCTGTGCCCCGGCTCAGAGGAGGGCGAGCAGGACGGGGAGACAGCCTGATGCCGGGCAGCAGCCTGGCCCTGTTCGGAACCGGGTCCTGGCGCGGCCGGTGAGCGCTGGCTGCCCTAGGGATGCCACCCGGCAAGCCCTGGCGCCAGCCAGGGTGGGGGACTCCGTGTTGTGGCAGGCAGCAGCAATGGTTGCCGTGGGGTCACGAGCTCACTCTGCTACCACGTGGTAGCCCAGCGCGGCGGGGAGCTTAAACCCTGTCAGCGACCTGCCCGAGGTCGTGCTGTAGGGTCGTGGCAGTCAGGATTGCAGCCCGTCACTCGCTGTGACGAGATGAGGCTGGTGAGGAGAGAAATCGGTGGAGAAACCGGCAGGCCTCCTGGAGGAAGCCGCCTGTGAGCTGACGCCGGGCGAGGAGGGAGAGTAGCTGTGGGAGGAGCCGGAGTGGACTAGGCGGGCGTGTGTGAGGGCCCCGAGGTAGGCGTGTGTGAGGGCCCCGAGGTAGGTGTGTGTGAGGGCCCAGGGCGGGCGTGTGTGAGGGCCCCGAGGTAGGCGTGTGTGAGGGCCCGGGGCGGGCGTGTGTGAGGGCCCCGGGGCGGGCGTGTGTGAGGGCCCTGAGGTAGGCATGTGTGAGGGCCCTGGGGCGGGCGTGTGTGAGGGCCCCAAGGTGGGCGTGTGTGAGGGCCCCGAGGTGGGCGTGTGTGAGGGCCCTGAGGGCCCCAAGGTGGGCGTGTGTGAGGGTCCCGAGGTAGGTGTGTGTGAGGGCCCCGAGGTGGGCGTGTGTGAGGGCCCCGAGGTGGGCGTGTGTGAGGGCCCGGGGCGGGCGTGTGTGAGGGCCCCGAGGTAGGTGTGTGTACGGGCGCTGAGGCAGGTGTGTGTAAAGGCCCTGGGGCGGGCGTGTGTACGGGCCCTGAGGTGGGTGAAGCAGCCTCTCAGGAAACAGAGTGAAGGGTGGAATGGTGGGCACAGATCGCCCAGGAAGAGGGGAGCTTGGCAGGGGCCAGACATGGGGAAACATGAGCCCGAGTTGGGTTTCGTGCAGGGGCTGACCAGACAAGCTGCTCCCTCCTGAGCCTGCAGGTTGCCATGACGGGCGCCCGTCCTGACTGTGTGTTGACATCACGATGACTGTTAGAGCTGAGAGTCAGAGCACGTCCAGGGTGCTGAGACCCAGCTTGTTTTGTACCTTAATGGCCTCTGTTCCCCAATTGAGAGTCCTCAAGTCACCTGACTCTTCCTGATGCCCTGAAGGAGCCTCTCCTGCGCTGGGCTTGATTAGAGGGGACTAGACACATGAGCAGGGTCAGCGAGGGTCAGTCCAGGCTCCCCGCCAAGAAACTAGGCTCGGCCCTTCCGAGCGGCCCTGCCTCCCAGGCGCCAGCGCAAACCCTGACCCGAGGCATGTGGATCTGGCCGGGCTGGGCTTGGGGGGCTAGGTTCTCAGTCATTCTCCATCTCCACGGGTCACGTGGCCTCTGCAGTTACTCCCGCCCCTCTGGGTTTCCTCGTCTGTACACTGGGACCAGTAATCCCTCCCGGGCAGGTGAGAGCTTGGTTAGGGGAAATGCTTTGAAGGGGCCAAGTGCAGTGCCTGCCCTAGGGGTGGCAACTCACAGAGGCAGCTTCTTCAAGCCTTTAGAGCTCATGCCTGATTTGGGGACACAGGCTGTGCTCTTGGTGGGAGGGAGCCCCGAGCCTCTGAGGTCTGTGGCCCGTCCATCTGCTCAGCACTTGCGGGAGCTGGTTCAGGCACCAGCGCAGCCCATGCTCACCTCCCGCTCCGCCTCCGGCCCAGCACGCCGCAGTCCCTCTGTCACCCCACAGGCAGGATGCACTGGGGAGAGGGGTCCGGGGGGCTCCCTGGTCCCTGAGCAGGTGAGCCACCAAGCAGCTAGCACGCTCGCACGCTCCCTCTCCCGTGCCTGCTCTTTTTTCTTAAACTCATGTCATATCTGTGCTCCAAGAAGGTGTTGACTCCTGGATGAACTTTTCCCTTTCCTTCCGGTAAAGAGTTCTTTCTTTCACTCTGAGCAGAACTGATTTAGGGAGGAGGAGTTCCAAAAGGCCTGAAGAGCCGTGGTGGCAGCTCACTGTTTCCTCCATTCACGAGCCGGGTGTCGCTGGTCCCCGGGTCCCAGCGCGAGGAAAAGCAGGCTTGGTCCCTGTGAAGCTTTCCATCTAAAAAGGGGATTCAGTGCTAAATGAGGGTCCTCAGTTCAGTTCAGTCACTCAGTCGTGTCCGACTCTTTGTGACCTCTTGGACTGCTGCAGCACGCCAGGCCTCCCTGTCCATCACCAACTCCTGGAACTTCCTCAAACTCATGTCCATTGAGTCGGTGATGCCATCCAACCATCTCATCCTCTGTCATCCCCTTCCCCTCCCACCTTCAATCTTTCCCAGCATCAGGGTGTTTTCCAATGAGTCATTTCTTCACATCAGGTGGCCAAAGTATTGGAGTTTCAGCTTCAGCATCAGTCCTTCCAATGAATATTCAGGACTGATTTCTGTTAGGATGGACTGGTTGGGTCTCCTTGCAGTCCAAAGGTCCTAGGAGTTACCTTATAATAATGTGTTGGGAAAAAACCCTCTGGTGGGAGGGACCTGGTGCTTCTAGGGGCTGTAGTGTTGTCTGAACAGTGGAGACTGTAGTAAGAAGGGTCTCCTGACCAGCCTGGTGAAGGATCGCTCCCTCACTGGCACTGATCCTGGGCCGCTGCTGTTGCTAACGGAGGTGGGTTTGAGATACGAGCTACGTGTGCCCCCTCCCCCACACTGCAAGCTGTCTGGCACGGCCGCGCTCTGAAGCATCAGCAGAACGCCCACAGTGGTCCTATCTGTGCTGGTCATGGAAGGCGCCCGAGGGAGAGGAAGCCCCCTAAAACATTGTCCCCACAGTCATAGAAAGCAGGACAGGCTGGCAGTGGGCTTAAGGGGCTGTCCATGCCAAAGCCCAGCCCGGAGGGCCCTTGGGAGACCTGTCATCATGATCAGGAAGCACAGACTCTGGGGCCCACAGCCTCGAACTGGAATCCCAGCTTCCCCACCCTGTCATCTGTGTGACCTTGAGCAGGTCACTTAATCTTTCTGTGCGAGGTCTATGAAGTGGGGATGGTCATAAAACCTACTGCATAGAGTTAAAAACATACTGAAACGAAAATTCCAGTAAATGTGAGCTCTTCTTATTGTTACTTGTCGCAGATGAGGAAACAGGCCCAGTGAGGGCAGGGCCTCCCCCTCTCTGGGCCGGTGTCCAGAGCCAGCAGCAGAGTCAGGGCCTGGGCGCTCACTGACCAGCGCCCTGCTGATGCGTGCTGGCTGCCGGCTGAAGCCCGAGTCTCCGCCCGGTGTGGAGAGGTGGTCAGGAGCCAGGCCTCGTCGTCAGGGAGCTCTCTGCACTGGCGCGGCCGCCATGTGACCCACCGAGGGTTGCAGAGGTCCGACCGGCCCCTGCCATCCAGGAGTGCCCCGTCCTCCCCGTGGAGGCCTGGGCAGTGTGCCAGGCCGCGCTGGGCACAGGCGCTTGGAACCAAGACACGAAGAGGACCTCGGGCCTCGGTCTGCTGCTGCCTCTCCGCCCCCACCCCGGGCCCAATGTGCCCCACCCACCCTGTCTACCGCCTGGTGCCCCCGCAGCCCCGGCGAGAGCGCCCGCTCACTGCACAGCCTGTGCCGGGCTGGCCCTCTGTGCTCAGGGGGCTGGCCGTCTCCCACCCCCACCACTGCTGGCTGCCGAGGGCAGTGTTCTCCCCACGGCCTGCATCCCTGCAGCCTAGCGGTGCCCCGTGGGCAGGGACCGTGTTCCGCGCATCCCCGTGCCCTGCGCTGACAGGGGGCCCGGGGCAAAGGACCGAGGGAGGTCGCAGAGCGATGCCCTGTTCGCGGCGGCTCCCTGGGCCGAGGCACTCCACATCCTCAGGGTGTGCAGGCAGGGTCCTCATCGGCACTTGCTGGTGGGTGCTGTGGTCCCTGGGCCGAGGCTCTCCACATCCTCGGGGTGTGCAGGCAGGGTCCTCATTGGCACTTGCTGGTGGACTCTGTGGTCCCTGGGCCGAGGCTCTCCACATCCTTGGTTGTGCAGGCAGGGTCCTCGTCGGCACTTGCTGGTGGACGCTGCGGTCCCTGGGCCGAGGCTCTCCACATCCTCGGGGTGTGCAGGCAGGGTCCTCATCGGCACTTGCTGGTGGACGCTGCAGTCCCTGGGCCAAGGCGCTCCACATCCTCGGTTGTGCAGGCAGCGTCCTCGTCAGCACTTGCTGGTGGATGCTGCGGTCCCTGGGCCGAGGCGCTCCACATCCTCAGGGTGTGCGGGCAGGGTCCTCATCAGCACTTGCTGGTGGGTGCTGTGGTCCCTGGGCCGAGGCGCTCCACATCCTCGGAGTGTGCAGGCAGGGTCCTCATCGGCACTTGCTGGTGGACGCTGCGATCCCTGGGCCGAGGCACTCCACATCCTCGGTTGTGCAGGCAGCGTCCTCGTCGGCACTTGCTGGTGGACGCTGCGGTCCCTGGGCCGAGGCTCTCCACATCCTCGGGGTGTGCAGGCAGGGTCCTCATCAGCACTTGCTGGTGGACTCTGTGGTCCCTGGGCCGAGGCACTCCACATCCTCGGGGTGTGCAGGCAGTGTCCTCATCGGCACTTGCTGGCGGACGCTGTGGTCCCTGGGCTGAGGGGTAGGCGCCCAGAGGCTCTGTGAGGCCGTCGCACTGTTGACCGCACCCCGAAGCCCCAGTGTGCTGCTTCCTCCCCCTTGTCTGATGCCCAGGAACCGGCCACAGGGCAGCTGGGCAACCGTGTCCCTGCAAAGCCGAGGCCCACGCAGAGCAGACGCCAGGCTGGCATTCTCCCAGCAGGAACTTCACGAGTTTACCTGAATGCATTTGATGTCCTCCTGAGCCTGTTTAAACACACGTATAAATATGGATAGGAAACTGCACTGCCCGCCCACCACTGGCATTCCTGGTGGCACTCAGGGCCACATTTTCACAAAGCCCAAGATCTGGCATCGAGGGTGACCCTCGGTTCAGTTCAGTCGCTCATTCAGGTCCGACTCTCTGCAGCCCCTTGGACTGCAGCACGCCAGTCCTCCCTGTCCATCACCGACTCCCAGAGTTTACTCAAACTCATGTCCATTGAGTCAGTGATGCCATCCAACCACCTCATCCTCTGTCGTGCCCTTTCTCCTCCCGCCTTCAGTCTTTCCCAGCATCAGGGTCTTTTGGCATCGAGGGTGACACTGGCTCCAGCCAAAACCAGGGGTGGGAGCCAGGAGAAAGGAAGCTTGGCTTCTGCTGCATTCAGTAGAAACGGTGATGATGACAGCTACGCTTCCTGGGGGCTTCCTGCGCCCTCAGATAGACAAACCGAGGCACAAGGAGGGCGGGCAGCTTGCCCACGGACGCAGCCAGTGGCACGGCAGGCCCCGCGCTCAAGCGGGCTGGCCTCTGAGCCTGCGCAGACCCTGTGGAGGTTCCCACGGGGCTCGCAGTCCTCTGTGCAGCTGGCCCAGGTGCGGAGGAGCCTGGAGAAGCAGAGATGCCCCCTCAGCTGACGCCACCTGCAGCTCCACGGGTGTGAGCGTCCCGGGTACCCAGGGCGTCTTTAAAACCTTTGGCGGTGGAGATGCCTGGGAGATGGCCTGCCCACTTCCCTGCTCTCCTCAGAGGAGCAGCCTAAGTTGGCCCAGCCTCTCTTCCCTACAAGTCACGACTTTTGTTATGAACTCGGTGACCCAGACAGCCCCTGCTCTGAGGACCAGAACGTCTGGCCCCATGCTGAAGGGCCCGGCCCCTGGGCTGGAAGTAGCTCTTCTCATCCAGCTGTTGTCCCCCGTTCCACATCCCCGTCTGTAGGGGGGTCTTGCTCTGAATCCGGCAGCCAGGGCTCTGCACGCACTCGCGGAGACCACAGGAGCCTGAGGGCCCCCTGGCTCCTCCAGAAGGTCCTTGGGCTCCGTGACAGCCGTGTGCTCCCGGGAGCCGCTTCCACCTGTGTCGGAGCCTTCAGGCGTGCTCTGGGTGATTGTGCCGAGGATGGCTCTTGGAGTTCGTCTTTTGGTTCATTAGATCCTGCGTGAAGTATTTTTAGGACCTGTTCGTTTTATCTGTAGAGATGAAACAATAGGGTTTTTTTTAATGTTTTATTTTGAAATAATTATAGAGTTGTAAGGAAATGCAGAGATAGTAAGGTGAGATCCCATATACCCTTTGCCCAGGGTCCCCCCGCGGTCACCTCTTACATCACTGGAGAGCCACAGGGACGCCAGGAAGCTGGCGTTAGTAGGGTGCGTGCGAATGCTTTGGACCACCTCATAACGTGTACCCAACTCAGCCGTCAAGAGTCAGCATTTCAGTGATATGTATAGTCCCTGGTTAAGACAGGTAAAGTGCTCATAATAACCTGTCTTAACCAGGGACCATATAAATTACTGTTCAAACCAGGACACTTTCAAGAATGAAAGGAGGCGCCATTAATGGTGACCGGGCAGCAGGTATAAACTGAGACCGTCCCAAGTGAAAGAAGACGTATGGTCACCCTAATATTACCTCGTTTAACCCCTGGAACCCTACAGGGTTACTCCCATGTGCAGATAGCAAATAACAGAGGCAGAGAATGCACCCAGGGTCTCGTGGGTCCTGCTAGAAACCCCAGACAGAGGTGCAGTGACGCCTCTTCCTGGGCCTGAGTTCTGGGATGCCGTCTGGAGCAGGGGAGGGCCCCTCCGGCACCGGCACCTCCCAGCGCTGTCTAACTGAGGAGGTGCCTCTGTGGCAGCGCCTGGCGGGCTGCTTGCCAGGGTTGTCCTGACCTCAGGTCACTCCTGTAAGCCTGCAGTCTCGCCGGAGAGATGGGGGACTCAGATGTGAGCCCTACCCTGCGCCTGAGACTTTCCTCATGGGGTTGTTTTGAGATTCTGCGTCTGCTGCTGCTCCCGCTCCCCCCACCCCGCCCCGCCCCGTACCCTTCCCATATTTTCAGCCTGTGTTTGCCCAGCTGTCCTTCCCCCTCTGGGCCGTTCACTCAGGCCAGCCTGGCCTCTTGCCTCTGGCCAGGGGGGTCCCTGCCGTCTAAGCTTCTAGCTTTGCTTCGGGGGCCAGAAGAGTCAGCGTGCCTGCAGCCTTTCTTGCCCATTGGAGAAGGTTTGCGTCCTGGAGCCTGAAGCCAGACCCAGAGCTTCAGGCAGTGAGAGGGTCAGGAGGCCGTGGTTGGCAGGAGTTTGAACTTTGCTGTGAAGGTGACAGGGGCCCCATCGGCCCCCAGAGTGGGAGTATGATTCACATTGCAGAAAGATCACTGCCCACCATGGGTGGGCAGGGAGATGAAGCCCTTTCCCGGGAGGTGGCACTGGCGGCCATCAGGGTCCGGAACTCATAGGGGGCAGTGTGAGTGGACAGGAGGGGCAGAGGGGGGGTGACAGGGCCGGAGGGGAGGGGGAGAGGCAGGGCAGGCAGGCCCATCTGCTGAGAGGCCCGGTCCCTGCATCACGGCGGTGCAGAGTGGTTCAGTGGAGGTTGGGTCTAGACCACGTGGGGCCTTGTTCTTTCTAGAACCAGGAGCTCCAGAGGGGAGCCTGGGGCCCAAAGCGGGACCAGCCAGTCTCTGCTTTTCAAGAGGCTGCAGCCCGGGTCCTGCTCAGCCTCCGGCTCACTGCCCTGACCTCAGGCGCCCCGGGCAGCTCGCACCCAGTGTGGGCCCCCAGGCACTCCGGCCCGCTCGGCCTGGGGCCTGAGGAGGTGGCCAGGGTAGCGGGTGTGAGGACAGGCTCAGGAGCTGGGCTGGGACGGGAGCAGGGCCTCCAGAGTGTCTGATCTCCCGGCAGACGTCAGGGGTGTGGGGACAGCGGCCGTGGGTACTGCCTGTCAGCCACCACGTGGCCAAGCCGGGGAAGGGGCTGGGCTCCCCCGCGGCACTTCGAGGAAAGCGCTCCCCCTGGCCACACTGAGACCCCGGAGTTGTGCAGGGGCCCTGAACCCATGGCCACCCAGGTCAGCCGCAGCCGGAAGCCTTGCCCTCGGGGCCTGAACCCACTCCTCCACATCCGCACACCCCCAGGACCAGGTGGGGGCTCCTCTGCAGAGGCCCCCGGGCAACTTTCAGGCAGCAGTCCCCGGGGTTGGGTCAGGGCAGAGGGCTGGTGGTTCTCACTGGAGGCGGCTGCCCCTTCCATCTGCCCCAGCCCTCGTCCGGGGCCCTTCCTCCACTCTCCTCAGCTGGTCCTTGACCCTCCTCCGGACTTTGTCTCCTGTCCGGCTGCTCCTGGAGAGCAGGAGGTGTCACCCGTCTCAGCAGCAGATGTCCTTGCCGGCCCGTCTCCACCCTCTGCTCCCACGGTGCTTTCATATCCGGCTCACTGTGACGCTTGCAGCCACCCCGGGAAGAACTTCGGGTGAGCACTGTCACCCCAGCACAGGAGGGAACCCCAGCGGTGCCCACACCTCAAAGCAGCACTCAGGACGGGGGCCAGATTTCTTCTCCTGCTCCACCCCGTCGTTGCTTAGTCGCTCAGTCGTGTCTGACTCTTGGCAACCCAGTGGACTGTAGCCGCCAGGCTCCTATATCCATGGGATTCTCCAGGCAAGAATACTGGAGTGGGTTGCCATTTCCTTCTCTGGGAGATCTTCCCGACCCAGGGATCAAACCCATGTCTCCTGCATTGGCAGGTGGGTTCTCCAGACTCAAATGCCTGTGGACAGAGGCTCACTGTCCCTCCCAAGCCACCCCCACCAGACGTTAGCTCAGGGTCCCCTCGGTGTGCCTGGCTGGCCGGCGCCCACCGCTTCCTCGGACGTGATTCCCACATCTTGAGATCTGGCCAGGCCTTGACCTGGGGCCCCAGCATGGCCCCTGCAGGGGGCCACCAGCCCTCTGCCCTGTTCCAGGGCTGTCATCAGCCGTGGGTGCTGGGCTCCCGTGAGTGTGTATGGCTGGGAACTTTCTCTTTTAAACGAGGGCAACGTGGGCCTCTCTGAAGAATCCTCACCTTCAGCCTCAGGGCTGCGCCCCTGACTGCTCCTTTGGGGGGCTTCTCCTCATTCCCCGCACCCCCCGCACTCCCTCACCCCGCCCGCAGACCAGGTGGATGGGAGATGAGGCAGCTCTCGCATTAGCAGGAAGATTTACGGTGCTGCCGGAGAAGGCCTGTCCTGGCCCTTTGCAGTCCAGAACGGCCCTTGAGGCGGGGACAATAAATCCAGCCCATTATTTTTTACGAGCCTCCCACCCCATAAACAACTCCTTCGGCTGGTGAGCCCAGCTTCTCGCCCTTCTCCTGGCCTGGCCTCCTGCCAGCCCCGGCCAGGCCGCCCTGCAGGGACCCCAGCGCCTCGTGGCCTCGGCCTCCTCATGTGGACAGTGGAGGGGTAGCTGGCCCTGGCCCCGGCTCCCTTCTCTGCTACAAGTCCTGTGGCCTCACTTTTCTTGTCTACAAGATGAGACAAACGTTAGTGTTCATCATAGAAATTGTTATAAGGACCAAAATGAGATGCTATGAGTACACTCTGTTCCCTAGTGGACTGCCTGGACCTGAAGTGGGTAAAACTGGCAGCTGTCACTGGGCCCCACTGTGTGCCAAGCACTGTGCCCAGACAGTGGCATGGGCCATCAGACCCCAGAACAGTCTGATGCCGTGCGGCTGTGTTCTCCCATTCTGCCGAGAAGAAATGGAGGTTGAGAAGCGATTCATGCCCTAGTGAGTGTTTAGCACAGTCAGGATCCGAACCCATGTCTTGCCAACTCCTAAGACCAACCATGCTGAATGAACAAATGGACGGAGGGCTGGGATCAGGGGTGGCCCACTGCCTGGAGCCCCTTGCAGCCCCAGGGCCCCCCCTCTCCACCCTCTGCCTGCAGGCAGGCTCCACTCTCCCGCGAGTTAGTGCAGTGGCTGGTTCCTGGGTCCCCCGAGCCCTCCACCTTCTGACAGCAGCAGGACCCCCCACCGCGTCCCTGCGCACTCGGCCCCGCCCGTGGCTCCCCTCCCTGCGGTGTGCATCACGAGGCTGCCCTCCCCGCGCCTGAGCGCCTGAGCCTCGCCTTCCCCGCCTTCCGCATCGAGGCTCCTCACCAGCCCCCCACCCGCCTTCTGTTCTCCCCATGGCCAGGGAGCCCTCTTCCAGTTGCGGGCCTTAGTGTGCGCTCTCTGCTCTGCCTCAGCGGCCAGGCCCCAGTCCCCTCCCTTCCTGGAGAACTCGTCATCATCCTTCAAAACCCATTTCACTTCATCTCCTCTCATGGAGCTGTCTC
Source organism: Odocoileus virginianus (assembly GCF_023699985.2). Lineage (NCBI taxonomy): Eukaryota > Metazoa > Chordata > Mammalia > Artiodactyla > Cervidae > Odocoileus > Odocoileus virginianus. The sequence continues at coordinate 10,802,139 of NC_069696.1, read as the reverse complement.
CCATTCCGGGACAAGCACGTAACCCTCCCAGTGTACACACACAGCCCCGAGGCGCTCCGTCCTCTCCTAGGGGCGGCGGGTGAGCTCCTGAGAAGGGCGGGAGTGCGTTTCTCACCCCCGTCTGACGCAGGGCGGGAGCAGGGCACGTGACAAAGAGGATCGGATTAAAGTTCTTTCCCGTCCCTGGCACCAAGCAGCACCAAGGCCGGGCTCACTCCCGGGGCTGCGTTCAGCCCCCGGTCAGCCTGCGGGCGGCCAAGGCCCCTGCAGCAGGGGAGCCTGAGATGACGAGTCCAGAGATGCTCCCCCAAGCATGGTCCAGGCCCCTGCACGAGCTGATTCCTCTCCTGGAGCCCCGTTCCTCCCTGCTCTCACAGCCCTACCCCATGTGCCCCGGCCTGCACAGCAGCTGACCCAGCGTGCGCCTCCATGTCTGTTCACCAAGTGAGGAGTCCACGCGGCAGTCAGTTCCAGTTAGAGTGAACGGTGCGTATCAGCGTGGGTTCCCCAAGCTGGGAGTTCGCACCGCGATACGAGCCCGGGAAAGGGGGAGGTGCTCCGCGGTCATTGCGTTCCTTCTGTGTGCCAGGCCCTTGTTACCCTTTGATCCTCAGAGGACCCTGGGAGGTGACAGCTGCCCCCTCATTGTGCAGAGGAGAGAGCGGAGGTGCAGGCAGGGACAGCGGGCACAGCCAGTTTGGGATGGAGCCCACCCGGAGCCCAGGTGTTGGTGGCTCCGAGCCTGGCTGTTCCCCACGGCACGTGGTGGGCAGTGGAGGAGAGGCAGTGTCGGGGGGCTGCTCGTGTCCTTGAATCTCCTGCTGGCGTGCCCCCCAGCATCCTTACAGCTGCCCCTCCCGGGCCCCCCAAAACTGCAGGGGGAGCACGCACATGGCCACCACGTTGGCCCTTCCCACACCAGGGCTCCTCTGCCTGGTCACCTGTCAAGAGGGAGAAACAGACTTGTGCCCTGGTCACAGCCAGTCTGTAGCCTGGGGCACGCAGTTCATGCTGCACCATGGCCACCTTTAGGGCAGGGGTCCCCAGTGCCTGGACCACGGGCTGGTCCCAGTCCTGGCCTCTTAGGAACCAGGCCGCAGAGCAGGAGCTGAGCAGCGGGTGAGTGAGCAAAGCTTCGTGGGCTAGTCCCTACCTCTCCCGTCGCTCACATTGCTGCCTGACCCCTTCCCCCCACTGCTTCCCATGGAGAAATTGCCTCCTGTGAAACCAGTCCCCAGCGCCAAAACAGCTGGAGACCGTGGCGTTAGGGGACCTGTGGAGGGGGGGCGGGGGCAAGGGCAGCCAGGTGAAATATGGGACAGCCTGTATTTGAACTTGGGATTTCACATCAGTAGTGAATACTCTTTTTTGGCACAAATGTGACCCAGGCAACACTTGACATGCTTACACTCGGGATGTCTTTGTTGTTCCTCTGAGATCCAAACTTAACCAAGCAGCCTGTGTTTTCATTCGCTGTGTCTGGCATCCCTGGGGAAGGAAGGGGGACTTCCCCCTTCGCTTCTGAACCTGAGCAGAGTGATGATAAGTCAGGAGGCAGGAACATCTCAGGCCTTGCTCCCAACCACCTGGGCCTCGGAGAGGTGTGGACGTGCTCATGGTGACGCCTAGCGGTCAGCCTGGGGAACTCCAGAGGCCAGGAAGAGGAAGAACCCTAAGCGCGCGAGGGGATGGAGGGGGCCCGGGGTCCAGGGTGAAGAGCAGCTCGGAAAGAACAGGCTGGTGAAGAGCAGCTCGGAAAGAACAGGCACTGCAGAGCCGGATAAAGGGAGCCTGGGGTGCTTTCGCTGAGCACCAGCGTCGTCTCAAGGGGGCTCAGGGACCCTGAGCTGGAGCTCTCCCCAGTTTAGTACCCTTTAACGACCTCCCTCCTCCCCTTCCCAGAGGAGGAAACCAAGCAAGTTCCAGGCCACACACCTTAGGAAGGGCCACAGGAAGTGGAGCTGGTAGAAACGGGGCCTGCCCCACCTCGGCGATGCCAGCCTCCCTGTGCCAACTGCAGCGCTGCCCACATTTGTCCACATGTGTCTGCGTGCACGGCCATCAGACAGGGCCCCCCCACACGAGGTGGGAGCCCTCCCTTCAAGCCTCAGCGTCGTCACCTCTCAGGTGGGCCTGCTGATGGTCCTTGCCACGCAGAGTCGTGGAGACAGGGACACGGGCAGAGAGCCTGGCACACGGCCTGGCCCTGAGCCCCTCCGGGTACATGAAGCCCGCAGTCTGAACCCCATGTCCCAGGTAAGGGCCACCCCCAGGGATGCAGCCTGGAGTGAGCTGGGCTCCTGATCAGCCGGGGGGTCTAGTGTGGGGCCTCTGGCTGCCGGCACCCCAGCCAGGCCCTGGAATTGCCCAGGAGGGTGTAATTCGGGGCGGGTAGGGGGACAGGATGGGACACGAGCCCTGCATTCTGCTAGACCCAGGCCTCGTAATGAGAGACTCTGGGAGCACCATCCAGGCACAGATGCTTTTGGAGGGTAATTAGGGGGTCGAGGTGGAGCCAGGCAGGCAGCCCAGGCCAGGGACCAGCAGCGCCCTGCAGACAGCAGCCAGGCCTGGGCCTGCGGACGGGCGCATTCTGTTGTCTGAGTACTGGCGAGTATTCTGGCATGGAGTCCAGAGCCCAGAGTGGCTGAACCCAGGCCCCTCGGCAGCGCAGCTGATCTCAGCACCATTTCTCAGGCCTGAAACAGGCATGGTGCAGGGCCTCAGGAGTCAAAGAGGTGACTCGGGCGTGGGCCCTTCCCCCCAAGGAGACCCGTCTGGTGGGGGAGACCCAACTACCCAGAAGTTACAATGAGTATGGTGGGTTCTACGAGAGGGGGAGTCCAGACGGCTGTGGAGGCCCAGGCCTGGCCGCTCATCCAGCCTAGGGACTTGAGGGAAGAGTGGAAATAAGGAAGGCTTCCTAGAAGAGGTGACACCTAAGCGGAATCTCAAATTGCTGGCCGACAGCCGAGCATCCCCGTTCTCCAGAGCAGGCAGAGGTGAGGAGGACCTGGAGTGCCGTTTGAGAACTCTCAGCCTAACCCTGGGCCCTGGCTGGGGTGGGGCAGTGTAGGGACTCTGGCAATAGGAAGACGCCGTCAGGCTTATGCTCTAGAAAGTTCCCTCTGCTGCTGCCAGAGAAGGGCCGGTCTTCAAGTCACACAGGACAGACTTCAAGTTACAGCTCTCCCACATCCTACCCACGTGACCAGGGGCAAGGTGCTCAGCCTCTTGGAATGACTCTAAGATGATGACAGATCTGCTCGCCTTGCAGGGTGACGTGATAAGGGGCTGTGTTCTCATAGCTGCCTCTGCCCCTGACCTCGGGCCGGGCCCTGCGGACCAGGAGGGAACGGAGTGTGCTCCCACCTGCAGCCAGCTCAGGCCGGGGGTCTGAGGACCATGGAGATGGCACTCCCTGTCTTGCAGGAGGTTTGGGCTGAGAAAGCAAAGCTTGGAGGAGGTTTGGAGTGAGAAGCTGGCATTTGAGATGGGCTTGGAGAGACAACGTGGAAAAGTGGATGTAGCCAGGGAGGGCGAGGTGGGGTCGTTTCCCTGCTGCAGATCACGCTGGAGCCGAGGTGAGGAAGGGAGGGGACAGCTCGGGCTTCCCTGCCCGTCCCCCGGCAGTGAGTGCTCCAGTGCTTTCTGGAGGTCCCCCAGGAGCACAGGCTCTGAAGTGGGAATGCCTGTCCCTTCCGTGTCCCTGAGGCAAGTGCCCACGCCTTTCTCCGCGCTAGTCTCCCCATTTGCACAGTGGGTCATCGTTCACCTGCCACGAGTTTCTGGTGGGCCTGTTTGCAGCCCAGAGCTGCCACCGTTCTGTCTCACTTGTGGGCTGCCCCTGGAGCCAGCCCCCCCAGTTTTGAATCTCTCAGTCCTTTAGTGTTCTCATCGGTTAAGTGGAGCCAGTACCTAGACAGGCGCGCGCTGCTGGGGTGCTGGGGGGAGAAATGGTGAGATGACACGCGTGAAGGGTGCGGGCCAGCCTGGCGCACCGGCGGCTCCGGGCAGATGGGGGCAGCTCCTGTCCCCATCGCTGCTCCCACAGGCCCATCCTTGCTGCTGCTGCCCCGGTGCCTTTCCCCCCACGGCAGAGCCCTCCTGACGTTCCCTTCAGTCCCCGGTCAAAGCACGTGGGAGCCCGTGTTTGTTTTTCCCTGCCTGGCTTGGCCAGCCTGCGGGGTCTGGCTCGGGGAAGGCAGCAGCTTCTTTCTGGGCTCCATAATTTCCTGCCGATGAGGGGGAAGGGGAGGTGAGCCCCTTCCTCCCGAGCTGGGGGAGGCGGGGCAAGGTCATTGTTCTCTCCTCCCCGCTCTGGGTTCCCAGCTTGCCTTTCCTTCCTGCGTGTGGAAGGGACAGGGATGCGGAAAATGATGTTATTGATGAAGTCGCCATAGCAACGACCCCTGAGCGACACACATTCCAGCTCTGTTATCCTGGGCTGGGGGGGGCTGCGAGAAAGGCTGTCTCCTCAGGACAGACGGATTGCCCTCAGGACAGACGGATTGCCCCCCGCACGCGCTGCCTGCTTTAGATGCATCCGTGAACTTTGCTTTTCGGAAGTCACAGCGTGCACACTGGTTTGGGGCAGGCAGATTCTCCCATCGCTGACCTCTGTACGCGCTCCTCTAGAGCTTCCAAACCTGATAGAAGGCCTTTGGGAAAATAGGCCCCTGCTGGAAAGGGTCGTGGGGCCTGTCCCAGGGCCTCAAGAGGACCGGAACACGGGAAGGGGCCATCAGCAGGAGGCTCAGGGCCCTTGGGAGAAGGAGGTGTGGCCCCGAGTCCTCATACGCAGCATGGCCCCGGCACGTTTTCCCCTCGCCTGATGCAGCTTCGTGGGCTTGTGTGTGCGACTGCCACAGCCGTACCCCCGTCTCAGGCTTACAGGGAGGGTTAAATGAGAGTCAGAGCCCGAGCCCCACACCCTGACTTTCGGAATGCTGAGAAGAGAGGGCTCTGAAATGTGTCCCAATCCAGCCTCCGTCCCTGTCCCCCAGAAGCTGCCATCCCTTCAGGCTCCCTGGTCGTTTTCAGGGTGATTACAGTAGCACCCCCACCACCTGCCTCCAGCTGCACCCCTGCCCCCACAAACGGCCTCCACGCAGCCTCCAGAGACCTTTCTAGCCCAGAGCACATCCCTACCCGAAGCAGAGGCCCTCAAGTCCTCACCTGCCCCCAGCCAGCCTCACTGGCCCCGAGAAAGGGCCTGCATGCTGAGCAAGCACTGGGAGGCAGGTCCCCCGAGTGTCCACTGGTCACAGGTGAAAACCAAGGCTCAGGACAGTGAAGCAATGGCTGGCCCAAGTTCACGCAGCAAAGGTCAGAATCTGAACATGGACCTCGGCGAGCTGGCCGCGTGGCTGCTGCGTCCTCACGGCTCCCGCCCCATCCCGGGCACCAAGGAGACATGCGGTCTGAGCTTGCAGGACGTAATTGGATTTGGAGGGGTTGGATCAAATTAGATTCGACCTGGCGATCTGCCTGGCCTGACTGGCACCAGGCCCCCAAGGGCCGGGGCTTCTGGGAACAGCGCTGAAACCCTATCTCACTTCCCCGCAAGGAGGGGAGACGGAGGGCGCTCTCCGCCGGACTCCGCACTGTGTATCAAGATGGGGAGCGGGGCTGGGGCCGCGGGCGCCCCTGGTCCCGGGCAGCTCTCCTGTCCAGCTCCCAGGAGCAGGCACAGAGCAAAGCAGGCGGCTGCCGCAGGACAGAGTCAGCCAGGCCTGTCAGTCCCGCAGGCTTGCAGAAGCCTGCTCTGTGCCCGGTTTGGGCTCAGCCCTTTGCTCTGAAGGAGCCTGCAGGCTGGCACCCATGGAGACGGCTTGCCAGCTGGACCTGGCGAGGACAGGCCTGGCTGCCTCAGAGGATGGGGCCACAGCTGGGGGAGGGTCCAAGGCCCCTTCCAGTGTGGCGCCCAGGACCCCTCTCCTGGAGCAGAAGCGCTTGGGGATGCACCCCTTGCGTGCCCTGTGGGTTCACCTTGTGCATTCAGACTTCCACTGGGCCCCGTGGCCCTCAGCAGAGCTGTCCGCTACCCCTGAGGCTCCGAGGCACAGAGGAAGCCAGGCCAGACCCCCCCGTGGTGGAGCCCGCGCCCTGTTCCCTGCATGGCCCTGCACCGCCCGAGTCCCTTAGCCCCCGACCCCATCTGTAAGGAGAGGGACTGAAGCGGGCCACCCTGAGGTTCAGCCTGTAATCCAGAGCTTCCCAGGGCATCATGTTAAGTGACAGAGCCTCCTAGAGGGGCTGGGGCAGGGCCTCCCAGAGTGTCATGTTGAGTGAGGGGCAGGGAACCTGATCCCACGGGAGGTGGAGGACTTCTCAGAGCCCTTAACCTGTGTCGTGAGCTCCCGGCCTCGGGCACCCTGGGGATCCGCGGCTCACGGAACTCACAGCAGCGCGTGCTGCGGCGGCGCTTCCCAAATTCCCTGAGCCCCTTGCCTCGTCCTCTAAATAGCAGGCAGCGGGTTTACTCTGCTCGAAGATGGGAAAGCCTTCACCTGTCTGTCCCCTTCCTCCACCGGGTTTCTCTCCTCTCCTCCCCGCCCCTCACTTTCTCACCCGCCGCATCTCTGCTTTCCTCCAGTTACTGTTTGCTGACCCCTCACTCTGGTCCAGGCCCTGGGATGGGTGGTTAGGACACAGTAAAGGGTAAAGCTCAGGTCTGCCCTCAAACTGCCGTCAGGAGAGAGCAGCTGAGCAGCTACTCGCAGTTAACATGGGGAGAGTGAGGCGGGAGCCACGGCTGAAAGCTTTGCTTTTTAGGGGCCTGCTCTGGGCCGCACACATCTCAGTCTTCTCAGTCTTCTCGTCCGAGCCTTACAGCAACCCTTGGAGGAAAAGATGCCGACAATCCATTTCTCAGCCAAGAAAAGGGAAGAAGGCCTTGAACCAGGGCCCAGGTTCCAGCAGGCGGGTCCTGGCCCCAACCTCTCATGCACGAGGCTCCGTCTTCCTCAGCGTGTCTTGATGGTGTGAGCACCAGGCCGGACCTTCCGTCTGGTACCTTGGCATTTGCTCCCCAGTAAAGTGCCCTAAGCACTTGCCATGTGCAGCCCGGATTCTAGGCACGGGACACCACAGGGAGACACAGCCTCGCGGAGCTTGCCGGCTGGTGGGTGGGCCAGCCCTGGGTAGACACGCAGCGGAGGAAGTGCAGAGCCTGACTGCCTCCCACCCCTCAGCGCTGTGCCCGCTGAAGGACGGGACAAGGCCAGGGGATGAGCCGCACCCCGAGCGAGCGCATCGGGCAGCCGACAAGGGGAGCCACTCAGCTTTGGCCCGGGGAGGGCAGAGCCCAGCCCTTCGCTCTCCGCTTGCTCAGGAGGTGGCCAGAGTTGACCTTGGTCAGCTGAGAGCCTGTGGCCCTTCTGGGAGCAGCTGCCGAGGGCGTGGCCAGGCCTGCTCCAGGCCGCCATGCTCCCTCCCGTCCTGTGGGGAGACTGGCGGTGGCCGCTGAGGGAGAGTGAGATCTCAGAGGACAAGCGGGCGAGGGTCGGGACCCCGCGGTCACAAAGCACCAGTGCCAAGGGGCCTACCGCTGTCCGGAGAGGCTGGAGCGGGCACTTGTCTTCGGGCTTCAGCCGGAGGGATGAGGCTTCGGGCGGACTTGATGGCTTGGCAGGAGAGCTGAGGCTCCACCCTCAGGCTCCACGGCAGCTGGGAGAAGGGCAGAGAGGAGCACAGGGTTCTGTGCTTCTTCGAGGGGCTGCCCAGAGAGCTTCCCAGAGTCTGAATCCGCCTTCAATTTTCATAGGCTCTTAATTCTGAGGACAGTTAATAGTGACAGGTAGACTGAAGGCAGGATGAGAAGGGGACGACAGAGGATGGATGAGAGGGTTGGATGGCATCACCAACTCAATGGACTTGAGTTTGAGCAAGCTCTGGGAGTTGGTGATGGACAGGGAAGCCTGGCATGCTGCAGTCCATGGGGTCGCAAGGAGTCAGACACGACTGAACGACTGAACTGAAGTGAATGGTTTATTAGACCAGCTTTGTGCCGGCTTTCTGGTTCTGTTCATCCCAGAAAATGTGTGCCGCCTGCCAGCCATCTGGGTCCCACACGGGGTCGCGCAGTGAGCCAGGGATGGGAGCCCAGCAGCCTGGGTTCCAGACCTGCCGTGTGAGCTGGGACATCCCTCCCGCCTCAAGGCCTCTCGCTCCCCATTTGTAACCATTTGTAAGGTGGATGGCCCAGAGCCTTCCAGCCCTGACTGTCTGTGGTTCTGCCGGCCATGAAGCCGACCTTCTTGTAGCCCGTGGAAGCTGGTGCTGCGCCAGGGTGGAGGGGAACAACGTCACACAGTTCCCGCGTCCCGCCGAGTCACCAGCACAGGGAAAGCTGTACCCCCGGCCCCTAGCTAGGCAGTTGTAGCCTTCTGTGGAGTGGCTGCTAGGGTCATTTTTAAACGTGATGGCGACCGTTTGACGACCACCGTCCCAGGGAGAAGGGACCTCGGGAAGCTCTTGGGCTGAGCAGACTCTAGCCGCCCACGAGCCTGGCTGTGGGTGACTGCTGCTTCCAGCTGTTCGCTCCTCATCAGCCTGTTTCCCAGGATGGAGGATGCTTGGGGGGAAGATGTCGCCCTCTGCCCCAGACCCTCATGGAGGAAAGGCAAGGCTACCCCATTTCCCCTCCCTTCCCTGTGGGGACAGTCTGCGGCAGGCCCAGCCAACCAAGGTGCTAGCGGAAGCGAGAGTGACAAATGCCTGGAGAACTAGGGGGCAGGGCTCCAGGCCCAGCTGTGCCCCCAGGGGTTCAAACAGTGTGGTTGAGAATCAGTACCCACCCCTGCCATCTCCTCTGCAAAGACTTCTTCTCTCAGCCAGCTCTCCCCCTGTTTGGGAAAATAGTTTTTAACGAACGATATGCTAATGTTAGGGCCTCCCTAGTGGCTCAGAGGTAAAGAATCCACCTGCAATGCAGGATGTGCCAGAGACTTGCCAGTTCAGCCCCTGAGTCGGAAGGATCCCCTGGAGGAGGGCATGGCAACGCACTCCAGTATTCTTGCCTGGAGAATCCCATGGACAGAGGATCCTCTCAGGCTGCAGTCGGTGGGGTCACAAAGAGTTGGACACGACTGAGCAACTGAGCACACACTCAGGCATACTAAATGTTAATGAGTAATAAATTTTCATTTTCAATAGTAAATATAAATTTCCCCATTTAATCTCTAGTAAATATTTATAGCCGTCATATATTAAACACATAAACCCAAGCTTTTCAGGCTCCAGTGTGACAATTTGATTTGCCTAAGTGAGAGAAATCGAGGTGAAGGAGTAATAAGAGTAATAAAATCAGAGGAAACCAGAGGTCAGCAAAATGCACGCTTCATTCATCTTGATTTGCCTTGTTTTATCCAACTTCAGATTTTCTTCAGCCTTGAGTGTAGCGGCCAGGGTGATTATGTTTTAAAATGTCACTGCCCAGTCGCCCCATGCCTGTGCTTCCGTGGACGAGGCCACGATCGAGCTAGTGCTCACCTGGACCCGGAGACCCATGAACCACCTGGGGGAGGAGTCTCTGGGCGGTGTGGGCAGACAGCAGCTCTTCATCTCTTCTACATTTAGCCTCTTGATGGACTTGTGACCTCTGCCCTCTCACTTGACCCCTGACCTCATAAATTCTGGAAACTCCTCACAAATCACCAGGAAGATAAACATCAACTGGGGTCAAATGAAGGGGGTTCCAAGCCGATCCAGGCAGACCGGAGGGGAGATCAGGTCTGCTGGGGTGGAGAGGATGTCCCAGCAACCGCGGGTGACTCGGGCGAGGGACCAAATGGCCCACCCCAGGGAACCCTCCTTCTCCCTGATGACTCCAGTGTCCTCGGTGCGTTTTGCTGAAATTCTGGGCGCGCACGTCACTAGGCAGCGTGTGGAGGCCAGAACTCTGGGGCAAATGGTCTCTAATCCCTGGCCTCAAAGCCTGTAGGCAGCCCAGCTCTGCACTCAGCGAAGCTTTGCGGGGCTGGCAGTGGCAGAGACTGGGGTTTATAACCCAGGGCCCCAGTCAGGTCCTTGTGGTGCCTCTCTCGGTGGAGACTGGGAGCCTGGGAGGGGAGGAGATGGGGAACCCAGCCAGCCTTGGGAGGGACGGGGTTTCTGAGTCAGCTGGAGGGGTCTGCCGGGCAGGGCCACCATGAACGGGGCTCCAGATAAAAAAAGCCTGCAGGAGCTAGAGCGTGAGGGTGCCAGGACAGGAAATGAGGGGCCCCTCCTCCCTGCCCCCGCCCCCCCCCCACCCTGCAGCCAGCAGGGGAGTCCCTGGCTAATTGCCTTTTGAAGTTGAGGCCTCAGAGGAAAAGGTGCCTGAGATTTGCAAAAAATTAAGATGGATTTAAAAAGGAGCATCTGCCAACCAGCAGGAATCGCCGGCTGAGGTTAGGAACACAGTGGTGCGTGTGGCCTGACCTGGAATAAACTCGGGGGGCCCCAGGCATGCAGGACTCTGCTCTGGGGCTGGGGGTTCCGTGGGTCCAAGGGAGTGTGCTGCGGAGACCCCCCTGGCAGCTGGGGGGTGGCGGGGGGCGATGGTTCAGAGCCCCGCCGTGGCGCCGGCGAGGACGAGCCTCGGTTGCCCTGAAGCCCAGGGGGCCAGCACTGCAGCGCTGACTTGGGCAGAAAGGCAGCGAGGGGGGCTGAGCGGGCCGCACTCCCCTCTGGGCCCAGGCGGACATGAAAGTCTCCACCTGCCTCACGGGGGCTGAGACATGCCTGGACAAACTGAAAAGTGTTGTGCACCGCCGCCATCCTTTTAAATCCACCCCCACCTGCTTTGGTGGGTAAAGCACCCAAAGCCCTGACCTGAAAAGCGCTCTGTATAGCTCAGGCCCTGTAATCTGACCCGGGTCAGGAACATCTCTGGGTCCCGAGAGCTCACTCACATCCCTTAGACAAGGCCTGGTGCCTGCAGACCTGGGTACCGTGTCCTTGGCTTCTCCCTAAGGGGTCTCCATCTGGGTGGCTAGGTGCACCCCCGTGTGTGCATGCCATGCGTGTGCTAATGGCTGCCCAAGAACATGACGTTTGATGGTGACATTTCCCTGGTGGATTCCTTTAAGCTTGAAATTTTCTCCCTCCCTGGTCCCCAACCCCTCTCTCGTCTGTCTCTTCCCAGAGGGTATGAACTGCATGAACAAAGACCATGGCTGTGCCCACATCTGCCGGGAGACGCCCAAAGGTGGGGTGGCCTGCGACTGCAGACCCGGCTTTGACCTTGCCCAAAACCAGAAGGACTGCACACGTAGGTAGATGGAGGCACACGGGTCAGACATCCGCACGCGTCTCCTGCCCTGGCTTGGGGGTGGGGGGGGATGAGGGCTGTCCAGTCTGCTGGATGTTACTCAAGGAGTGTGCTCAGTCCCCTGGGGTGGAGAGAAGGGCAGGGCCCCTGAAGGGGCCTGGGAGGCAGAAGGGATGGGGCTGTGAACCCCAGACTCGGGGTTTCCCTAGCGTAATACCACTGACACAGCCTCAGGCCTGGGCTGGACCTTACACAGCGCCCTGTGTGGTCGCTGGGTGACGCTCGCTGTAACCCCTTCCTTCCCCACCCTCCGTCCCCATGCCCAGAGACCCGTGGGCCCCAAACTCAAACTCTCCAGCCAGAATGGAGAGGCCACGTGTTCCCAATGGGCCAGGGCAGCCCTTGGTAACAATGTTATAAAGGCAGTGAGGAGCTTGGTTGGTGGGGGCCATCCTGGCTCAGGCTGTGCTGAGCTTATGCCAGGATCAGAGACCAGAGCTCATCGCCTAGCCCTGCAAGGCCCACTGTGCATGATGATACCCTAGGAAATCGGGACTGAATGAAGTCCCTTGTCAGAGGTGCCACTTCCAGACCAGCTTGGAGGTCAGCCTGCAGGACTCGAGCATAGTCCGGCCTCTTGATGTGACCACCCAGCTCCCCAGCAAATGAAGTAGGATGGTGGGTGAACTCACTCAGTGCTCCAAGCTCTGGCCACTGGGCAGCCTCCCGGTGCTGCCCGGGGAGTGGCGGGGCACAGCCTCTGCTCGCTCAGCAGCCAGGGTGCCCGGCCTGACGGGATGTTTGCCCCGATTCTGAGACAGAGCGGAGGGAGGCCAGTGTGGGTGCCGCCCATCTCGGCCAGAGAGAGGCCCACCTTCTGCTGCAGAAATGTGGCGTGGAGGATCCTGGGTCCAGCTCCCTGAGAGTGCGCCCAGCCTGGCCCCTGAACCAGGAGACTGAGGCCGACCACCCTCCTAAAGGAAACAGCCTTTTTCTCCCCATTCTTCATTCTGTGGAGAAGCCAGCAGGCCTCAGCCAGCCTGTCATCCTTAGCCATTGTGCCTCTCTCAGCTGTCTTCCGCTCCCCTCAGTCACCCAGAGCTTGGGGGAACCCACAGGCATCACAGTCTGTCAGCACGGAGCTTGTGCTCCTGCCCCTGCTGATGATTCGTTGACTCCCCGAGTGAAGCCACTTCCTTCTGCCCAGGTTTGGCCCCAGGTGTGGAGCAGGCTTCCTCTCCTAATCAGTCCTGCAGGATCACAGTGACCAGCACGTACGCTGTCCCCAGGGGGGGACCGATCAGGGACCCTGTGGGTGGGGAAAAGCCCGCCTGCGGCCCTGGGGCTCCGGACAGGCCCTCCTGTCCTCTGCACCGGATGAGTCCCTGCACCTGCAGAGGAGAAAAGGTCTAACTCTGGCTTCCCGGGCCTCCCCACCAGGCACTCTGAGCTCCCTCGGGACAAAGGCCAAGGACCAGCGTATGTGGCATGGGCAGGCTTGTGTGACAGGCTTGGCCGTGAGGGAAGCACACTCCTTCAGTCAGCAAGACTGGCTGAAGCCCTCCCTGGCCGAACCCTGAGCTAGGCACCGGGGAAGAGCTGTGAGCCCCAGGAAGGGGCTGGGACCAACTGGCTGGCCACCTAGTCCCCCAGTTCTGTGTGGGATGAGTGTTACGAGGGGATGGTTTGCTCAGAGAACATCTCCTGAGGGGCGAACTGGGTCTGGGAGGTCAGGGACAAGGAGGCTCCGTGCACGGCTAAGACCGTCATCCCCAGCAAAGAGCTCAGCTCAAGCCCTGAACTTCAGCTGAAGCAAATGGCAGCCCTGCCCTCTCTGCTTGATGGCCAGGTGCTGCCCAGGTGTTGGGAGAGACCAGTCCCCTCCCCGAGCCAAGGAGTGGGTGACCGCCCCACAGCCCTCCTTCAGAGGGACCACACCCTCGCTGTCCACCCAGCCAGCTCTGGTGTCTTCTGTGGGGTTAATGTGGAAGGATTAGCGTAAAGTCAGCTCTGAGACGTCCCACTCGCCCTTGAGGTCACCTGAGGCCCTGGAAATTCTAGATGTGGAATTGGTCTGGGGGCTGAGGCCGGGGCTAGCCTGCCGATGTGAGCTGGGACCGCAGGAGATCTGCCCAAACGATCCTCCCTCCAGAGCCAGCGGAGGTGTTCTCCGTCCTTCTCTGGTGTGCCCAGAGCTCAGGGCTCCAGTGTTTATTTCCACGAATGAGCTGGCCACTCTCTGGGTACCCACAGCTCAACCTGTGGGGTCTGTGAGTCATGTAGGCCTACCCTGCAGAGGGAGCAAGAGAAAGAGGCTTCCGTCCCCGAGCGGCCTCAGACAGGCCTGCGTCCTCTGCAGAGTCACTGGCAGGGTGCAGTCCGTCTCCTGGAACCCAGAGCTTGGAAGAACTGTCTCCTCACGGGCCCACCCCTGCCCGCCCTGACAGGGCTTGCCTCAGTCTGGAAAGGCACGTCACGTCCAGCCCAAGGTGGGGCTCTGCCCTCACCTGAGATCCGTGTTAAGCGGAAGCCCCTGGGGCCTTGGCTTCCCCCAGGGTCCTCCGCTACAGAGAGACGAGAGGCCCCAAGTCCAGGCTGCTGGCATCGGGGAATGCCAGGTGAAGAGATGCTCCCATGCAGCGGGGCCAGAGGGCCTGTGGACAAAGCCCCAGCTGTTTCCTGGAGCAGTCTGCGTGTCTTCAAAGTGTCACCCCAGAAGTTGGGTCCCTCCCTTGGAGGGTCATGAAGTTCCCTGTGGAAGAGGCGGCCCACCAGGACCTCTGGTCACTGGGGTCAGTGTCGGAACCCTGAGCAGGACTCATTCTCCTTGCGCCATCCTCACCAGGCAGGGAGACCAGCCGGGTCCAGTTTGTCAGGGCCAGCGTCGCCCAGGCTGGAAGCCCCGGAGCCTCCGTGCTGTTCTCTGGATGAGGGAGGACCTGGCAGAGGCAGCCGCAGAACTCAGTTCCGAATCGCCCGGAGTCTTTCCCTGGGGAGCTGCTGCCTTCTAGCCCCAGCCCTGTTCCTGGGTTCACCTGACGGAATGTCATTCAGACTCTGCCCATTTGGAATTTTCTGCCCCTCTGACCGTGGCTGGTCTGAGATTTATTTCTGCATACTTGATCATTATTAAAGTTTTCAAATAAATTCAGGGTGTAGGTCCAGTGCTGGACAAACGGCTAAGGTCCCCAGGAAGACACCCTGTCCTCGAGGCCCCAGTGGACCATTTGCTTTCAGGTGGCAGGCACCCTGCCATCTTAAGCGGTAAATCAGGGGCAGCAAGACGCCCTCCCATGGAGGTCTTGGGTCTCCTTGAGCCACATCCCTCACCCTAGACGGAGAGAACAGTCGAGTTTTCTCTATGGCAAACAAACTGCTCCTTTTCCCTACTTCAGACTGGCTCCTGCTTGTTCAGCCCCCTTTTCAGCGCCGCAGGTGCCGATGCTCTGAAACATTTTAAGATTCTGGGCTGAAGGGCACCAGCTCCCACAGACCACAGACCCTGCAAGCTATGTGACATATTGGAATTAAAGGTCCTTTTCAAAACTGCATCTGAGATTACCTTAATGCACACATGTTCTGTCTGTTCGGACATTTCCTTGGAAGGATTAGGGCTCAGGATGGATAGAGATTAAGGGGGCTCCTGGGACTTGGCAAGAAGAGGCGCCCGTGGGGACATCCTTCCACACGCCCTGAGGCACAAGCGAGGAAAGAGAGGTCTTCGAAAGCTGAAGAAATGAGCGCCCCTCACAGGGGCCTGCCACCCCCCACCCCCAACCGCTTCATGTCTGGCCTGTGTTAGCAGACTTTAGGCCCATCCAGACTGGCTGTCTTAAAGTGCCCTTTGCAACCTAGGAAGGGTAAAATCGTCCCGCTTAATCCCTTTCTTTGAACGAACACCGTCTGAGTGCATCCGCTGTGTGCTCTGTCCGAAGCCCAGATGACCCAGAGTCCGTTCTCTGTCCCTCCCCAGCGCCACTCTAGGGAGTGAGCGGTTCTGTCCACCCGCCCAGAGGGGCTTGATGTCCAGGGAAGTTTGTGCCTCTGACTCATCATCTCGCACCCTCGCGCCCCTCCCCGACCCCTTGAAAGAAATGGCCAACAGCAATAAGCTAATGGTTTTTGTTGTTCTGTTTGTACACACGTACGTGCACGCGGGGCCTCACTAGTAACCTGTAACTATGGAAACGGAGGCTGCCAGCACAGCTGTGAGGACACGGACACGGGCCCCACGTGCGGCTGCCACCAGAAGTACGCCCTCCACTCCGACGGTCGGACGTGCATCGGTGAGTAGGCGCCCCCGGCACGCGCTCGCACCCCATGCTACCCAGCCCCTGCGGGATGCTCCCCCACCCGCCCACCGTGTGGCCCGATGCTGCATCCTGGTTTCCAAGGAGGAAGCTCTGGGGCCCCGCGGGGCTGGCTCCGGGCGTCCCCAGGGGCAGCTTCCTGCAGACACTCAGCAGGGTGGTCCAGCCCCCGGGACCAGGCACCTCTCTGCTCTGTCACTGCCGGTTTTCTGAGGGTCCTCTTCCTCGGTGTTGGGGGGGTGGGGGTGGCCCCAGGCAGGTGGCTGGCGGGGAGGAGGAAGTGTGTGCGCCTTGGAGAGCAGCTTCTGTTCCAGAAGCACGGGGGTGTCCTTCCCTAACGGGAGACACGCCGGAGACTCCTTCCCCTCGTAACAGCGCCCCCCACCCCCGCCCCGGCGTGGTGCAAGCCTGCCTCCCACAGCATCTGGAAAACCGAGAGGTTTTCTCAGAACCTGCTTTCAGTCTTGTCTGTCTGAAACACCCGGGAGAGGGCCGGTGTGAATCCCCGGTCAGGTCTGGGTGATTTTTAGCTGCTTTCTGCTCCCAAGCTACGGGGCCTCTTACCAGGCCTGGTCCTCCCCAGGCCCCTACCCACCACCCCCAAAGTCCCTTCTTCTCGGGCGCCCCCTCCCATCACCCCGCCTGTTAACAGGAGGATCAATTTCACTCTATCACCCTGCTTCCTCCTGGTCCTTATCTCCAAGGGGAAGCTTGAGTATTTGCGATCATCTCAAGTTATAATCGCCAGTTAAGTTCTTTCCTCACTCAAAAAGAACAGCCAATATTTTTTTTAACTGAGAAAAAGAGGATTTTCAAGTTGGTGCCCAGAGTTCATCCTCTTCTTTCTCTTCAACACTGGCAAACTTAGGAAACCTACTACAAGTCAGTTATTGTATTCATTTAAAAAAAAAAAAAGTCCCTTTTCTTATCATCAGCTCGAAAGGTGTTTCTTGAGGGATTTTCGAGTAACAGGAAAGGGTTGGCAAGCCAGCAAAGCCACAAAGCCTGGGGGCTTGCTGTCGCAGCCTGTTGCACCCTGTGACTGCGCCCTGTACCCTGGGGAGTCGGGCGGAGGGGCGTCAGAGGTCCCCAGCCCCGGCTCTCGACCCAGGTGCTGCTGCCTGCGTGGTTCTCCCTTCCTCTGTGTGGTCTCTCCTCTCAGACAGCCGTTTTTGGTTTCATTTTAATCTCATTCCTCCTGCTTTTCTGGTGATGGTCCCTGATTGCCTGTCTTGTCTGATAACTGACCTTCATGAATTATTTTCAGAGCCAAAAGCCAAATCAAACCAAACAACCAAAAGAAAACAAACAAAACCAACAAACAAAAAAATTCAAAGCCAAACCCGGTCTCAGACCAGTGTCTCTATTGCAGCCTGATCCCATCTAGAACCTCCCCTCCCGCCTCTCTCCCTGTCTCCACTGTGCCCCGGGGGCTCTCCTGGGCCGCCGGGCCCCCTTCCTGTCTTGTCTGCTGGGGTCTCCCGCAGCGGCCGCGCCTGCGATGGAGCCACCTCTGCCGGCCCCAGACCAGCGCAGACCGCTGCTGGCCAGACACTCCCCAGCCTCGTCTAACACCTTGTCTTTGTCCACCTGGCTCATCCTCTCTTATTTATTTATTTTTTTAAATTTTTTAATGTCTGCTGCATGTGTAAGTCCCTGCTTGGATCTACTCTCTAACATAACTCCCCCGCCCTCCCCTGCCCCTCCCCTCTCCTTAGAAGTCCTTTTCCAGGCCCAGCTCCGGGGCCCTGGCTCCCCGCTGGCCCAGAGAACTTTTCACCTGCCTTTGCTCCTTGCTCCTCGGGGCCCCCACCCCCCTCCGAGGGGAGGAGGTATCCCCGACATGTCCCACCGAGCACAGACGCGCAAGCCCTCTGTAACCTCCCGAGCGTCTCTCCGGGAAGCACCTGGCGGCTCTGGGCACCGGCCATCTCCCTCTGCACACTCCTAAGTGGCCGCCCCCCACCCCCACCTTGCAGCCCTCGTTGAGCACTCCACTGTCTCGCTCCGGTCCTCCACTGACAAGCAGGCAACCAGTGCTGCCCAAATAGACCCCCTGGTTTCTCTGTGTCTGTCCGGTTGGGTCCACTGTCGAATGTGTCTGTGTGTCTGTTCCCCTGTATGTTTCGTCCTCGATCCTGCATGAGTGTCTGACCCACATTCACACCTTTGAGACGGGGTGTCTGCCGCCCAGGCACATCCATCACCGGACCTCACGGCGCTTTCGCCTTGTCCTGTCCCTTGTCCTGAGCCTGCCTCTCGAGCCCGAGCCGGGCGTCTGTGCCTGCCTGCGTCCTCGCGAGCTCGGGCAGCTGCTGCCCGCCTCGCCAGCCCTCCGCACGTGGGGCCTGTCCGCTCTGAACTTGGCCGCCTCCTGTGTGCGTGTCGCTTGCAGATGGGCCGAGTCCCATCCGTGTCCTGCTGTGGCCACCCCTCCTCTGCCCACACCCCGGCCCTGCCCCGAACACGCCACCTGGAGGTTCCTGGGGTTAGCCCCTCGGCGAGGATGCCGCGCCGCCCTCACGCTGCGTTGCTTTGTGTGCGCCACGCCGAGAGGCGGGAAGTGGGCTCTCATTAACCACCGGCTCCGTGTTTGTCCCTTACTTGTGTTTTAGAAAAGGATGAGGCTGCAATTGAGCGCTCTCAGTTCAATGCCACGTCAGTAGCTGATGTGGACAAGCGGGTGAAACGGCGGCTCCTCATGGGTAACACTTTTCTTCCACTTCCTTTGTTGTACTTGCACCTTTGTGCGTGTGCGTGTGCGTGTGTGTGGGTGGGATGTGCCAGCGTGTGGGGTGTCTGTGTGCGTGCTCGTACGTCAGGCCATGAGTGTTGTGCTGGCACGCGGCCTGTGAGTGTGCATGCGTGGGGGCTGTCTGTGCGGTGTGCCCACACGTGTGTGGCCGTGCGTGCCACGTGTGAGTGGGGGGGGCTCTGCTCCAGATGCGAACTCACTTTTCCCTTTTTAAAGTTTTTACCCTTCACCGAACACGTGTATTTCTCTGTGTGTTTGTCGCAAAGAACCCAGAGCCACTGTCTAGGGACCCCTGTGTGTAAGGAGACGTGTGCTGTGAGCCCCCCTCCTCGCAGGAACGCCCTCGTTTGCAGTTAGGATCCCAGCATCGGCAAAGCAGCAGGAGCAGAGGGATGTGAGTGTAGAGCAGGGGCTCGGACAGCACCTCCTTGTCCACCTCCTCGCCGGGAGGAGCCACGTCCACGGGGAGAAGCCACGTCTAGGTCCAGGGCGGCGGGCTCTGGGGGGCGTCCAGTCCACCCTGCTGGCTTTGCGGTTGGGAAACGTGGTACCCAGAGAGGGGAGGACCAGTTAGGGTCACCTAGCATCCCCTTCTGGCCCCAAGCTCCCCAGACCCGTGAATGACCACAGCCCAAGCCCGCTGGGCTGGCAGTCTCAGCCCACTTTCCCCTGTTCTCCTTGGGCCCCTACTTGCCTTGGGGGGTCTCTGAGGCCAGCTGCACTCCGAGCAATGCCCCCCCCCTGCAGCGTGCATCCAGACTGTAAGGAGTCTTGCCTGGAAATATCTGGGGCCGCTCGGAGCGGCTGATGCCGGGCAGGGGAAGAAAAAGGAGAAAATAACCGGTCTTCAGCTGAGCTCAGTCTGCAGGCCAGAAGAGCTGTCTGCCTTCCCATTCGTTCGTCCCTCTGGCCTGTCAGTGCCCCGCTTCTCGGGCTGCTGGCCCCCAGGTGGAACTAGGAACACAGCTGTTGGATCGCCTGGGGTGGCACTCTGGTTAGGTCACAGCAGCCTTCGGAACTGTGGAGTCAGGCGGTACACTGCCCAAGTCTCAGAGGAAGAAACTGAGGCTCAGGCTGGAAGCCCACGCTCTGCAGTTTCTCTGTGCGGGGCTGTCTCATTGACCTGGGTCCTCTGGGTGGCCTGGGACGAGCTGGAAGGGGTGGGCTTAGAGGCTCCAGCAGCCAGGCCTGTCCACTCCCACCTGCACGAAGAGGGGAGTCAGCGCTGTGGAAATGAGGAGGTGCTCGGTGCTCAGAAAGGAGGAGGTGGCAGGAAACTGCGAGCTGCTGGTGCTCCGAGGCCCAAGAGGGCCCGGGCCCCAAGGCCTCACTTGCAGGACAGCGGGCACTGCTGCCTGAGGCCAGAGTGCCCAGGAGCTGGGCTCCCAGGTGCCAGGCCCCCCTCCCAGCAAGAGGATGGTGGTGGAAGAGGGCTGAGCTGAGTCAGCATCAGGCAGGTGGGTGGAGAAA
This sequence comes from Odocoileus virginianus, assembly GCF_023699985.2. Classification (NCBI taxonomy): domain Eukaryota; kingdom Metazoa; phylum Chordata; class Mammalia; order Artiodactyla; family Cervidae; genus Odocoileus; species Odocoileus virginianus. Next base: position 10,782,347 of record NC_069696.1, on the reverse strand, counting down.
AGGCCCCCATCCGTGTCTGGTGAGAGTTGGTAGAGAGAGCAGCCCAGAGCCCGGTCCCGGGGCAGGGCTGGGAGGCGAGCCCTGGGCACACAGGCACCCAGGCCTGGGGGTCAGGTCAGGGGACCCCTCGCCTGACCCCTTGCACAGGGTGGGGGGCAAGGTGGATGCTGATTGGCTGCCCACCTGATGGTGTCCCTGCACCCCCACGCCCGTAGAAGCTGTCCGGCCCCCTAGGCAGGAGACCGCCCCCACCCCACCCCTCTGGTCTCCCTACAGTACCTGCCACAGGGGGACAAGGGTCCACAGCCAAGACTGCACGCCCGGAACTAGGTAATTATCCTCAGAAGCGCCCGGGAAAGGCACCATCTCGAGCACGTCCTTCCTCCAGAGCTCACGGTTCTTTTCACGGGTCCCCTCAGAGCAGCCTAGGGTGGTACAGACCGAGGGGCTTGTTGGGCTGCAGGCCCACCGAGCAGAGCCCACTGGGGCCTGGCTGCTCCCAGGCTGGATGAAGAGAGGAAAGGAGTGGCCTAAAGTGAGGGAGGTGACCGTCCCCACCCTGCCCTGCTGGTCCGGGACGTGGGGTTCAGAGCCCAGTCTCCGCGTGGAGCGTGGAGCCTGCAGCTGGAGGCCCTGCTCCAGCCCCATTTTAGATCCTGGTGCAGGGAGGCGTGTGGAGGAGGCAGGGGAGAAGGAGCTGGCTCGCTTGTTCAGGAGCCAATGAGACTCGGAGGAGTTCCATGGCAAGGGCAGACCCTCGGCCGCTCTCGACGGCTGCAGTGGCCGCACGGCCCCACAGGAGGACGGAGGCAAGGGGCTGTTGTGAGAGAAGGCTGGGGTCCGGAATACCCCTGCGTGGTCTGCTGGCCCCCTCAGACAGGGCCGGGCACGTGTTGTGCGGTCTACTGGTGGCTGAGATGGCCTGGCAGATGTCTTCCAGCCCTGAGGTGTGATTATCGCCTGTGTGGCTGCAGTTTGTTTTCAGGGTGAGTCAGACAGGACTGGGAGAGGGGCCTCCCTTGCCCCTCCAGAAGCGAGTGGGTGCGGAGCTGCTTCTGGCAGCCCCGAGGGGCTCCGTGGCGCAGGCCCGGGCTCGCCACCCTCAGCGGTGACCTCACGTCAGCAGTAGGCCCAGGGTGAAGCCCCTTCCGTGTCTCAGAGAGGGTAAGCGCCCACCTCCTCCCTGCAGGGGGCCCTCCCCGATTCGCCTTCCCCAGGTAGAGATGGATCATTCAGGTTTTGTATGCGTCCGTAGGCTCTTTGACTTAGAGACTCTATTTCAGACATATTTTGTGCTCAGACTGCAGAGGTCACAAGTCCCTCAGACGTCCGCATGTTGTTGAACTAGCAGTCTCACCTCTGAACACCAAGAGCCAAGAACACCAGGACATAAGCAAAAAACTTCAGAGGACACAAACTGTCGGAGCTGAAACCCCGGCCCTTTCCCCCGTTTCAGCCTCTCAGTTCCTCTCTGGGAGCCTGCTGCTTTCTTTCCCCAGGGGCTGGCGTTTAGGGCACAGGGGTCCCGAGTTTTGAAACCCGAACCCACGAGCTGACCGAAATCCAACAGTGCCTCTCCCTCACGCTGGGGCTGGCTGCGGTCCTCAGGGACTGCCCCAGAAGGGCAGTGGGCTGGGGCCACTCAAAGCCAGGTGGCTCTGCTCCACCCTGGGGGTCTCAGTCACCCCCAACAGTTGCTTTTGACGGCTACCCCCAGTCCCTGAGCCCAGGCTAAGAACAGGCAGAGTTCTGTGGAAAGAGGCCTCAAGGATGTAACCAATTTTAGATTCCCATTAAAATCAGTTAAAATGTTGGGGGCTGGGGGGTAAATTTCCGTAATCCAGCTGACTAACGTGAGAAGCGTCTAAGTCGCAGTTCAGTTTACCACAGGCCTCTGGGGCCCTGCTTACCACTAGACTCACGGGACCCTGGGAGTCAACTTGTCAGCTCCAGGGCTTGAATCAGCGCCTTTCCCACAAGTGTGCCCGGAGCAGACGCCGGATTGGTTTCCCATTGCCGCTGTTCACAAGTTACCACAGCCTTAGTGCCTTCAGTCGACACCAGTGCCTTGTCTCCCGTGGGTCAGAAACTCGACTCGGGTGTCAGCAAGGGCCGCTTTCCCTCCGGACGTTCTAGGAACGGATCCATGTCCTTGCCTTTTCTGACTTCCAGAGGCCACCCATGTTCCTTCGTGGGGGCCACTTCCTCCATCTGCAGAGCCCACAGCCCTGCACCCCTCTGAGCCTGCTTGCATCTCCACACCTCTCTCTCTGGCCTCTCACTTCCACCTCTAAGGACCCTTGTGACCACACTGGGGCCCGCCTAGATAAGCCGAGGCAACCTCCCATCTCAAGCTTAATTCAATTACACGTGCAAAGTCTTTTTGCCACGGGGGGTTACAGGGGACTAAGACACAGCCCTTTTAGGGGCTGCAGTTCTGCTGACCAGGGACGGTCCAAACTGGGGCTGGGCAGACCCTTCCAGCTCATCGATCAGCTGCAAGCTCCACTGACGCAGAGCCCACCGCTGCACTATCCCTGGATTTACCCCGGGACCCTCAGTCTCCCTACACAGGGCAGGGGCTGGAAGCATGGGAGCCACGGATGGGGCCCTAAGCCCTGTCCCCGCCCCCTTCAGGGGGGCTTCTGGCAGCCCCTGCAGTCTCCCCAGCGGTGAGCACCCCCAGCCCCCCAAGGCGGTCGGCACACTTCAGCACACACCCTCTGCTTCCCGGTCAGCCCCCGTGAGTCCCCCCACAACCCTGCGAGGCAGCTGTCCCCACTCTGCAGATGAAGAAGTCAGGCCCTGGGTGGGGAAGAGACCCAGGCCGGGCCACGCTTTCGGTGAGCAGTGGCCTGAGCCGAGGGTCCAGGCCCGTGGACTCTCCCGGGCCCAGGGCCCTCAGTCGGGAGCAGAGCAGGCCGGAGGCTCGGGATGAAGCTCGGGTGTGTCGGCCTGGCAGCCAGCCTGGGGGACTCGCCCCTGCTGAAGGCGCATTCACAGCCTGGCCTCTGAAGGGCCCCCGCGAGCCCGGGACAGCAGAGATGCCCACGTTTGAGGCCCAGTGACCACGGCGTAGCTGACCTTGAACCCCGACTTCCTCGGGGTCCTGCCGTGCCCACAGCCTCGCCTCCCGGGCACCTTGAGAGCTGGCGCTGAAGTAATTCCCGTCTTACCGGTGAGAAAACCGAGGCGCAGAAAGGGAGCCAGGCACTCCTCCCCGTGCACCCCCTACGGCTGGCAGCCGCCCAGCTCCCTGCCCCTCTGCGCCTCTGGGCAGGGCACCCAGGTTCCCCTTCCACTGACGGGGCTGGGCTCAGGGGACCCCGAGGATGGGCCGGGCCGGGCCGTCTGTGTCCCGACAGTGCGGCGCTCAGGCACAGGGGCTGCTGGCAGAGCCCCAGGAGCGGACAGAGAGCTGGAGGCCCGGCAGGCCCAGGGCAGACGGGCAGGGTGCGGCAATGACGGGAGCAGCGGATGGCGTGGGCGCGCAGACCAAGCCCCGTGCTGTCCCCAGCCTCCTAAACCACACACGTGACCGCCCCGAGGGGTCAGTCTCTCGACCCTCACACGCCTCCTCCCCAGCCTCCCAGCTCCTCTGTCCCCTCGGGTCACCTGCCTGCCACCTCTCTTCTGCAGCCACCACCTCTGGGGCCCCTGGGTCCTTTCACTAACCTGCGCCCCAGACCCCCTCCTCCCACCCCGAATCCCAGACCCACACATTCTCTCACCTCCACGTGCCCCTCAGGCCCTGCACACGCAGTCTGTGCCAGGCTTCCTGCATCCGTGGGCCGTGTCACCTGCCCCTCTGTGCCCAGGGGCCATCCTGTGCACTTCTACCTGGCAGAGGCGTGTCCAGACCTCACTGGACCTTCCCCGCCACCTGCATCCCCACAGCTTGCCCCTCTTCCACCAGCACCTGTTTTGTCACAAGTCTGGGAGCCCCCAACGGGGGACAGGTCAGATGGCCTCTGGGGTCACCACTGCACAGGGCTTTGATCAGAGCCGGAGCCCAGGGGAAGCTGGTTGGCTCAGAGCAGGGATGAAGGCTTCCTGGAGGAGGTGCCCAGGGGGGAGCAGGACCTCACTGCCTACTCTCACGCAGACACGTGTCTGGCCCGGAGAGAAAGGGCGGGACCCAGAGCCTGGATGAGCCTGGCCGTGGGAAGGGGCTCAGGCAGGCCCCAGGTGAGGGAGGTGGGTGACACAAGGCAGTTCCCCAGGTCAGGCTCAGCAGGGGTGGTGGGCAGCTGGAGGGAGATGGAGGGTGGGACCCGAGGGCCAGGCAGGCACCCTCCTCCAGCCAGGGCTGAGCCCCAGGCACTGAACCTGTGTTCACCCCTGTCCCTGAGCTGATGCCCAGCGCTGCTGGTCAGCGGGGGTCCCAGGTGAGGCTCTGAGCTCCTGCCCTCAGTTTAGTCACACACATGTCCACAGTCTCACTCACACACTCACACACTCATGCATACACACACACCAGGGCTAGTGGAAGGAGGCAGGATGTGGCGACTTAGCTACGTCGAGAGGTCAGACGAGGGGAGGAGCAGGGTGCCCGACAGTGCCCGACAGTCAGAAGAGGTGGCAGGGCGCTGCTGGCCCCGGGCGGGGAAACTGAGGCTGGGACTAGCCCACGGCTCCCCTGTGAGCCGGGCAGAGCCAGGGAGCCTGGCGCCTGGGCCAGGCTGGCTAGAGGGGCCGCAGGGCACCAAGGGACGGTCACCAACCTGTGACCTTCCTGAGGCTGCTTCCGCCCGCCAAGCCCCCCGCACTTCCTGCTCAGTGGATATATGGCCCTGAGCCCTCCCTCCTGAGGGTGGGCCTCGAGCAAGAGGCCGCACGCCAGCCCCCCGTGCCTGCCCTCTACGGCCTCCACTTACAGAGGAAAGGCAGGAGTCACAGGCCAGGGAAGAGGCTTCCTGCCACGGCGTGCCCTGCCACCCGCTTTAGCACAAAACCTCAGTGTCCTTCTGGGCCTTTTGAGATCCCGCAAACCAGACAAAGAAACCTCCCCAGGGTCTCCTGGCCCCTCCCATGGCCTCAGCTCCCCGGCACGGGCTGCCACAGACCACAGGGTGCCATCCTCAAGTCCAGGAGATTCTGCCCTCTGAGCCCTGGTGAGAAACCCCTGCCCTCCGGGCAGGCCCATGGGAAGGGAGTTGCCCCTGGAATCACAACCCCACCTCCGGTGCCTCCAGGGAGACAGTCCTACTGACAGAAACCTCCCCGGCGGCAAGCCGAGCTCCCTGGCAGCTGGAGCCCTGAGGGGTGGCGTGGGCCTGCAGTCCTGGCCTCCGCCACCGCCTGCCTCCTAGCTGCCCTGACCCCCCTTCCCCCACGTCTCCCACACTCGGCCATCACCATCACACCAGCCTGTGCCCCGGGGCCCAGCTCCCTGCAGAGGCCCGGGCACTCTGGGGCGGCTTCCCCCAGCACCCCGGCCTAGGGGGCCCTGTGGGGAAGGTCAGCCGCACTGTGGCGCCTGGTGAGGGACCCCAGTGCTCACGACAGGCTGCAGGGTGACCGGGGGTCGGGGGGCCGGCACACAGCAGCTGGGCAGCAAGGGAGACCGGTCGCTGTGTCAGGGCCTGGCCCAGGAGCGGGGCTCTTACCCCAAGGTGTTTGGAGGCACGAGGGCTCAGTCAACTGAGGGAGAGGGTTCGGGCTCAGGGGGTCCGCAGCGGGCTCCAGCGGACCCCGGGGGCAGAAAGGCAGGTGGGCCAGTCCCGACAGGCCGGACACATGTCAGCGGGGGCTTTGGGCTGCTCCCACCACCGGGGTGAGGCCTTCAAGGGGCAGAGCAGACCTAGGGCTGGCAGCATCTCTGTAGGTCCCCGGGCCAAACCTGGCTCACCTGCTCAGAGCCTCTCGGGGTGTCACGGGACTTGCCCAAGCTTGCAGGACCAGGGTCGGGAGTGGTGTTTTCTGCCCCCAGATAGCTCCTGTTTCAGCCACTACACTGTGGCTGAGACCATCCTTCAGGCCGGACCTGGCCCCAGATCTAGGGTGGTGCACGCAGGCAGCACCAACTGAAGGGGCCATACCGCCGTCCATTCGCGTCAGACCCTGGCTGGGCTGCATTGCAGGTGCAGCTGAGCGGCCGCCGAGGCTGCCCGGCGTCTGCTCCCCCTGCGCGGTGTCTGCTCCCCACTCTGTGTCCTGGGCTTGTCACAGGGCTTGGTTTGAAACAGGGCTCCCCTCAGGGAAAGACTAAGCACTGCCCTTTTAACCCATCTGGGTTTTCCTGCCTGCTGGAGAGGGTTGTTCACCCCCAAGTCCCTTTCCACTTCAGTCCCCTGACCCCAGGCTCAGCCTCCCCCTGGCCCAGTTGCCAACCCACCTCTGTGGGGTGAGAGTTCTCCCCACTCTCTTGGCGAGGAGGCCAGGCACTGGGGCATGTATCACTGCCCCCTCGGGCCACCAGCTGTGCTGCGTAACCGGGGACCCCCGCCCCTGGGCCCTGCTCTCAGAAGGGCCCACAGTTGGCTGAGTGCTTGGCTGTCTTGAAATTCTTAATGATTTTTGAACAAGGGCCTTTCATTTTTATTTCACCCCGGGTCCCACAGATCATGTGCCTGATCCTGCCTAGAAAATGTACCCAACTTCTCTGAGCCTCAGTTCCTCCACCTGCAAAAGGGCCTCCCACCCCTGGGGCTCTGCAAGGCTGTGGAGGTTGGAGGATGAGACGGTGTGATGCCAGTTGCACGGGGCGGCACCCCGGGAGGGGCCCTTCCAGGTGGAGAGGAGAGGTTTTTAGAAAGACCCAGCGGCTGTTTTGGAGAGGCAAGTGCAGGGAGACACCAGAGGGCTCGAGGGTCCAACGGGAAGTCTCGAGACCCCGGGACGGTGCTCTGGGGTTTGGCTTTGCCCCCTGGACCTAGCCTCCAGCCTCCCTTGGCAGTGTGAGCTCCTAGGTGAGATGTGACCGCAGGCAGCCGCCCTCAGATGCCAGCTCCTTCTGGCCCCTGGGAGCCAGTGGGAGGCGGGTGAGAGCCGGAGGAGACGGCCTGTGCTGCTGGGCCCAGAGCCGCTCCCCGCGCCTTCCCCGGGCCAGAGAGCCTGCTGCCGCCATTCACCCTTTGCAGCTGGGGTGCCCCTGTAGTCACGGGGGAGGACAGGGCCGTCTGGTTTCTGCATCTGAGGCAGCTGTGGCCTGGCAGCAGGCTGGGTGGCCCCTGGTCTTGGGACGCAGAGAAATGAGGCTGTCCTTTGAGACACTTGGAGACAGGGGGCCTGAGGGTGAGCCAGGCCAGGAGCCCCCCTCAGAGCGCCCAGTAGGCTCTGCTTGGAAGCCCCCCGGGGATGAAGCCCTCAGTCCCACCCAGGCCAGCCTGTCAGTCCCTGGCCCCCACCGTAGAGCCCAGAGGACCGGCTGTGCCTTGCTGGCAGCTTTTCCATATGTCTCCCACTCAACAGTGTCTGTGAACCTCAGGACAATGGGTGGGCATGGCAGAAACGGCACAGGAGCGGGTCCCCGTGTGGGCAGGCTGATGGCTGGCCACTTGCTCCACTCACCCCTCCCTGCCCAGAACAGGGCCCGGCAGAGAAGGCCCAGAGTGAATGCCAGCTCTTAGCGTTACCATGTGAGCCCCAGGGTACTGGCTGCCCCGAGTGGGGCCGTGGTCTGGAGGAGTGGGACCCCCGGGGGGTCTGCTTCTCAGGGTCACAGCCCCCAGTGCCCGCGGCACGTCCCACCTCCACCGCCAGGGAAAGGCCCGGCCGTCATCCCCTTGACACCGCGTGAGGCCTCCCAGCTGCGCCCCGTCCCTGCTCCCGGACCTCCCCCGCCTCTCCCAGGCCTGGGCCTTGACCACTGGCCCCTGGAAAGCAGGCAGGTTCCCTGTGCCCTCTCCAGAGAGGGGTCTCCCACATGAGAGGCACCTAGGGGGCGGCGGGGGCAGGTACCTGGGCTGTGGGTTTGAGAGCAGGAAGTGGGATTTTCCCTCTGGAACCTCAGGAGAGGAAACTAACATTTGTTAAGCGGCTACTGCAGGCTGGGCCCCAGGCTGGGTGCTGTGGAGGGTGGGGTTTCTTTGAACCCCCCCGGCCCTGGGGACAGAAGGCTCACTGTCCCCCGCCAGGCGTGGGTGCTGGGATGGAGCCCCGAGGGCTGGCCTACCTGGGTCACTCGGCGAGTGACAGCGTCAGAGGTGCCCCCTGGCCACCCTGCGTCCACTGGCCCCAGGAGGCAGGCGGGTCAGGAGACGGGAGGGCCCGGGCAGGTGTACGCGGTGCAGAGCTCGGCCCACACTAATGTCGAGGTCTGCCTGCCTGAGCACAGCGGGGTGGGGGGTGAGGGCCTCCTTTCTGCATCTGGGCCTCGGGAGGCTCCTTGTGTAGACGGCCTGTGAGCTGGCCTTGAACCGTGAGCAGACAGGAGGCCTCCAAGGCAGCGGGCAGCACACTCCACAGCGAGGAGGTGGATGCCGCGCCCAGCCGGCCGGGGGCCGGGCTGTGTGGAGGCAACACCGGAAGGCTCGGGGGGGGGGGTCGGAGCCAGGAGACCGGCCTTTCAGTAGTTGTCACGGCACGAACTCTCACAGTATAGACTTTAGCCTCAAGGAGCAAGGCTAGTGGCCCCCTGCCGGGCGCAGCCCCTGAGTTCAGGGTGTTCAGGATGACCCCCACTGTCGCCGCCCCCCAGAAGCACACGCACGCAGGGAGAAAGCTGGTTTCCCCCCCTCCCTGCTCCGACCACCCCCAAAAGGTGAAGCTCACAGCAAGGGCGTTAGCAGCAGGGACTCCCGTACTCAGTCATCACTCCCACGTTCATCTCCAAACCCCCTGGAGAGAGCCGAAGGCCACTTGCAGGAAGGCAGGCACCACAGAAGGAGAGACAGGGTAAACCGGTTGGGAGAAACCTCAGGGAAGAGGCCCACTGGGGCCAGGCCCCCCGGGGGGAGCCACGGTAGGCAGGCAAGGAATTTCCAGTTATACGAGCGGACGCCCTCAGCACCTCACTTCCTAGCCGCACAGAGGAGAGGGAAGCCCACTCAGGCACAATTCCCACAAGATCAAAGGGCGCCAGATGCCCAGGCAGAAACCCGGACTGAAAGGCCCAGGGTCCCGGGAACTAGGCCCCTCCGTGTGCCCCAGTGACCCGGGCGTGCCAGCCCCTCCCCGGGCCTGGGGAGGCTCACTCTCACCGCACGACGGGCTCAGTGACCTCCGCGATGCCCCCAGCCACTCCAGCCCCTTTGAATTTGGAAAAAAAAAAAAAATCACTAGACTAGCTTCAAGTGGACAAAAACCAGACACTCTGGCTTATCGCTCAGTGAGAACAGATGTTGGGCTGAGAGCCTCATCAAGGTGAGGGATGGTGTGTGGGCTCTGGGAGCCTCCCCTCGCATCTCCACGGCTGAGACAAGCTTGGGAACCCCAGTAACTGCCCGTCTAGATTTGGCGTCTGAATCCAGACAAGGCAGGAGTTTCAGAGTCTGTCCCTGGGCGGTCACCTCCCAGCCAGGCCCATCGCGGCACTGGCCCTGGTGAGTGGTGTTGACCCTGTGGCCCAGCCTCCTGCAGGTTCCAAAGCTTGCCCATCCAACGTCATCTTGCGGAGGGGCAGTGTCATTCTCCTATTTGACTGACGGGAAGCCTGAGGTTCAGAGAGGCCCCACGGCTAGAATTCGAACTCAGGTCTCCAGTCTCAGGAGACGTCCCACCACGGTTGGGGAAAGGCAGGGGGCTTCTGTCCCAGGAGACTGAGACCCTCTCTTCCTGTCTGCCTCCTCAGAGACATGTGCAGTGAACAACGGCGGCTGTGACCGGACGTGCAAGGACACGGCCACCGGCGTGCGCTGCAGCTGCCCGGTGGGATTCACGCTGCAGCCAGACGGGAAGACGTGCAAAGGTGAGCACAGGCTGCCCCCCTCGCCGGGCCTGGGGCGGGGCAGGCGGGGAGCTGCCCGCTTGTGCTGTGCATGAGCCGCATGTGGCTGCAGGGGTGAGGGTGCATTTCTGTTGAAGAGGCCGAGAAGAGGGAGTCAGGCCCAGCGCTCTGCAGTGGGGCCCAGGGGCCCCTGGTTCCACTGAATATCGACAGGCTTGAGTGGGGCTCCGATGCCAAGGAACGTGGCTGTGCCCTGGGTTGAACAAGCAGGGTGCCTTTACTCGGGGCTTCCTGGGCCAGCAGAGGTTCCTTGTGGCCTCCCAGGAGCCAGGCAGGGTCGGTTCCTTGGCTCACTGACCTTAGCCGGGCAAGTCTTGCAGAGCTGGTGGGAGGCGGGGCTCAGGGCTCAGACCAGGACAGGATGGTCTTCTTGTCGGCGCTGGGCAAATGGGGACACTGTGCACCCTCATCCCTGGAGGAGGGAAGATCAGGGGCGGGGGTCTCAACTGAAGAACTAAGAATGAAAAAAAATCAGAAACAGGGGTAGGGGGATTAGGAATGGGCTGGTCTGCTGGCTGCCAGAAGCCAGAGAAGAGTGAGCTTTCTCTGACTCACCCTGCCAGGAAGTGGGCAGGCCTGGAGGCCAGCGTGGAAGGGGAGAGGAACTTGAACGTCCAAACCCAGTGGGTGAAAACATTTAGAGCAGAGGCTTAGGGTGACTTTAAGGAGTCCAAGACGGGCCTTTTTGGAGCTTGTAAAAATAGACAGGGTATGACTTCTCCTCCCCAGCCACTTTGCTGAGAAGAACCTAGTGATTATTGACAGAAATAACGGCTCTTCCACCTATTTATTTGAAAATAAAGCCCTTCTGTGGCCCCTGCTCAGCCCACTTAGAGTGAAATGTGCTCCCAGTGGGCGGGGGGACAGGGGGGCAGGCCGGGGCTATCTGAGGCCTCGCACATGGGCTTGGTGCCAGGAGGCCTGGCCCAGGTCCACCGCAGACCTGGCGGTCCTCACTGCCCAGCAGTGTCATGGCAGGCTTGGCCCGTTGCCCTTGAAGCCTGGACAGAAGGTGGTAGAATCTTCCGTGATTCTACAGGGTGTGGCTACTCCACACCCCTGCAAGGTCCAACGCCAACCCAGGAGCTGAGGGTGGGGCAGGCTCAGTCCTGACACAAGGCCAGGAGCTCGCCGCTGGGAGCCGACCTGTCTGGACCGGACAGGAGCCTCAGCAGTCACGTGGCCCCCAAGGAATACTACGGGGGTGCTGAGTGCTGCCCCCTGCCCATCCACGGTGGGCTGTGGGGCATCTGTTCTCCTCCACCTTGAGGCTAGTGTAGGGGACATCCACACAGAGGAGGGCAGCTGTCCACACAGCCCCAGGCCCACCGGTCTGAGCCCCTGACCGTGTTTCCTGTGACTCCTCTTAATACAACTGGGCCCTTTAACCAGAGCTGCCCCTTTGCCTTCAGCCAGACCTCATCACTCCCGCTGCCCTGGAGTCGGAAGGCCTCTTGTTCACTCAGGCCCTAGGTTTTCTGGGCTCCTCCCGTGTGCAGGTGCAGAGCAGGCCGGTGAATGAAGCAGAGATTCCTTGTGCCCAGGGATCTTTTATTGAGTAAAGAAGACAGAGTTTAATGTTTCAAGATCACCAAGATAAGCATGTATCACGGACCCCTTGGTGCTGGGTAGAGTAGTCCTGCGGGGCTGGAGAGCGAGGCCGGGCCTGGCCTGGACCGGGGGTGGCGAGGGAGGAGGCCAAAGGAGGAGGCTCTAATCTTGGCCCCATGACTGCTGTGCAGAGGCCGGGAGTTCCAGGACCCAAAGCAGCCCGTGCGCCCAGGTCTGGGGGAGGCTGGACTGAGGGAAGGGGTTGGCCCTTCATCCTGAGATGCTATTGGGCAGGAGCAGTGCAGGTCAGGCGTTTGTTCTGAGATGGTCCCTGCCGTGCTGGGGACAGGGGTTTCGGGGGCTCCAGAGCAAGGTCTGGAACAGCAGTGTGGCAACACCCAGGCTCGAGGTGACAGTGGATTGGGCCAGGGATCAGTGGAGGTGGAGAAGGACATTGTCGTGCACGTTAGAATCTAAGGCTTGTGGGACTAGTCCAGAACTGCATAATAAAAATATCGTAACATCTTCAAATGAGGGAACCCTAGAAACCAAGTGTTGACCTCAAGACCCCAGGGTTTGGTGTCTCAGAGCTTTGGGCTTACAGCCTGAGTTTCCCAGGACCTGGCTGGAGGGGGTGCAGGGCAGGGTGCAGGGGCCCAGCAGGGACAGGCCAGCTTGGTGGGGGGGGGGGGGTTCCCTGGCCCTGAGCTTCTGGCTCCTCGGTCAGCGTGCACACCCAGGTCTTGGCAGTGGCCCAGAGGAAGATACCAAAGGTTCAGTGTTTTCTGGAAGCCAAACGATGGTTGTTAAGCAAGACCAACCGTTGGAGGTCTTGGAAGATCCAGAACTGAAAACCCTGGATGGCTGGGGGTCACAGGGGTAGGGGGAGGCAGCCATGGAAAGTGAACGTGCTTTGCCTGAAAGGTCAGGCCATGGGGCCTCCGCAGGACTGCCCCCGACCCCTGCTGGTCTGAAGAGTGTGGGCAGGGCAGGGCTCCAGCCTCAAGGCGCCCTGTTAGGTGCTGCCCTGCCTGATACTGGGAAGTGGGCACCTTGCTCCTTGGCCCTTCTGAGAGGAGGGAGGTCTGGGGCCTCCACTCCCTGAGCTGGAGCCTGAATTCCTCAGGGATACGAGCCCCTCCTCCCAGCACCTGCTGGAACAGTCCGGGAGAACTGCCCCCTACGGCCTGTCTGCTGCCCGCCTTCTACCCACAGGCTCTGCCCAGCAGCTGCCCCACAGTGAGCCAGCCCACTCCCCGGGCCTTCCCTCTGCTCCTACCCACACCCTCACCCACGTGGCCCGGGGGCGCCAGGCTGTGCCCTCTCAGTGGGATGGGCGGAGGGGGACAGGAGCGGTCGTCCGACCGCGTGTTCCTGCAGCTCACCGCTCCCCGTCCCCCACATACACTGATGCTCAAACAGTGGGAGAGGCAGTGAATGTTCCACCTGGTGGCCAGGACCCCACCCTGTCCTCAGCCCCCTGACTCTTCAGTCATCCACTCATCCACTCACCCACTCGTCCAGTGCCCCCTCCTGGGCAGCGCTTCCACGCAGGCCTCCTGCCTGGCCCTGGGGCTCCCCGTGGGGGCCCCCTCTGCTGTCTCTCCTCGCCAGAGGGCAGGTCCTGAGACGAGAGAGCAGCTAGCTGGAGAGAGCAGCAGGGAAGGCTTCCCCAGGGGGCAGCCGTCCCGGGCAGCGGGCGGCACTGCTGCGGCAGGAGCCAGGGCAGCAGAGAAGAGGAGGGCCAGGCGGCCAGGCCAGGCAGCCAGGCCAGGCGGCCAAGGGGAGGCCGTGAGCCTCTGCGGCCAGATGGGGGTTCCAGCCGCTGGCGGGGCCGGGTGGCTCACAGGGAACGGGAGGGGCGTCCCCAAGGGGCGGGAGGTGGCGGGGGGCAGAGGCGTGTCAGAATGAAGGCCGAGGGGCTGTCCAAGCCCACTACCCCCTCACTGTGTCTGGAGCTAGAGCTGGGGATGAGTGCTCCCCCAGTGGGACCCCCAAGCAACCCGCTGTACCAGCCGGGGCCTCCAGGAGACACACCCCCCACCTCCTGGCTGGCTGTTAATGACAGCCCCTTGTTATGACAGCTGACAGGCCCAGGTGGGGAGCAGGGTGGAAATAGGGGGTTCCAGAAGGCCTGAGGCATTCCTAAGGAGGCGGGTCCTCTCTGCACATTAGATCACAGTGAATGATGCTGAGAGTGCCTGCTAGCAGCCCAGTTTGCAGATGGGGAACCTGAGGCTCAGAAAGGTACCTTTCCCTGCCCGGGGTCACAGACCCAAGAGGGGCCTCCAGTCTCCTGCCAGAGGCTTCTAGGCAGAACCTCCCCCGTCGTCCTGTGAGGAGAGGGGTAGCGGAGGCTGAGCCTCTCTCCTGGATAGGCCCTGGCTTTGAGCTTGACACCTGCTTCCTCTGGATAGGACTTCCCTGGTGGCTCAGTGAAGCGTCTGCCTGCAATGCGGGAGACCTGGGTTCAATCCCTGGGTCGGGAAGATCTCCTGGAGAAGGAAATGGCAACCCACTCCAGTACTCTTGCCTGGAAGATCCCATAGATGGAGGAGCCTGGTAGGCTATAGTCCATGAGGTTGCGGAGTTGAACATGGCTGAGCGACTTCCCTTTCACTTCCTCTGGAGGCTGCAGGGCCAGTGAGCCACAGTGGAGGGGGCCTGTCTTTGGAGGCAGCTGGGGCTGGGCTCACGACCTGTGACCTCCCCGCTGTGAAGTGGAGACTCCGGCCCCAGGTTGTTTTGACTGTCACATGAGGGACTTTTTTGCCAGAAAGCGCTTGGCCTGCTCAACAGCACGAAGTGGTACCTGGTAGGTGCCGCGACCTCCAGAGGGTCCTGCTGCTTCCCCTGGGGCATCGGCCCCTCCTTAGGCAGCTTTGTTCCTGAAACACGGGTTCGGGTTAGGGGTGCTTGGGAGGGGTCACTCCTGGGGACCGTCAGGGTGCCGCCACCACTCGTGAAATGCCGAGTGAAGAAACAGCTCAAACCATGGGCAGACGGGGATGGAGAAGGGTGAGGAGCCAGGCTGGGGAGTGAGCAGCCCGCGGATGCCCGCAACACCTGGAGCCAGTTAGCTCCCCAGCCTCGGTCTGCCTGTCTGTAAAGCCGGAGCAGTAAACCTGCTAAAGAGCTGGTCGGGCCAGCACCTGGGGGTGCGATTTCATTTCATCCTTACGCTATCCTTCCAAGTAGGGGTGCTTCTGATCCTTGTTCTCACAGACGGGGAGCTGAGGACCAGGGGTCCGGCAGCTCAGCCGGAGTCACGGCTCTCAGGCAGCAGCCGCCTGCTCCAGGCCCGCCTACCTCCCGCGATGGAGGGGCGTGGGGGGCATCAACCCTGCTGTCTGGCTGGGCACAGCAGACATGAGTTCCCTGCCCCCTCCTGCACACACATGCCAGGCTCACCAAGTCCCCAGGGGGAGGGGGGATCTCCTCTCTGCCCACCCGCCATGGCTGTGAGCCAGGCCCCGTTCCTGGGCCCAGCTGGTGACCAAAGCAGCCCCCTGGTGGACACCGGGCAGTTAGGGAAGGGCGGCTCCAAGCCTCAGTCCTGCCTGCCCCCGGGGGCCCCAGCCCACTCTCCTCGCCTCCCCTACCCCCCTGCCCGGCTCCGCAGACATCAATGAGTGCCTGGTCAACAACGGGGGCTGCGACCACTTCTGCCGGAACACCGTGGGCAGCTTCGAGTGCGGCTGCCGGAAGGGCTACAAGCTGCTGACCGATGAGCGGACGTGCCAAGGTGAGCCGCCCTCATCCCCGTGGGGGTCCCCTCCCCTCCCAGGCCACCCCGGCTCCCAGGCAGGGAGGCAGCCTGGGCTGGGGCTTGTCCGCCGTCTGGGCTGGGCCTGGGGGCCGGCCGTAATTTTTCTGCCCTTAGCAAGGGCTCCTTTGTAACCCTAGGGGCCCTCAGAAGCCATCAGAAGCCTCCAGTGCAAGCCCTCCCTGTTAGGGATGGCGGCTGAGGCTCGGGGAGGGGTCCGCCCGTGTGCACGTGGTCCAGCGAGCAGGTAGCAGGGCTCAGCGCCTCAGCCTGACGCCAGTCCCCGGGCGCCCAGGCCACCTCTGGTAGCTTCAGAGGCAGCATGATGCCACCTGGTGGAAGGTGTCGCACATGGCAGGCGCTGCCCACCAGTCCTTCCTTGAGGTCCTCCGGGGCACCTGCTAGGACCTGGGGTAACGGGAGGAGAGATGTGGGCAGACGTCAAGGGTCACAGCCCAGGTGAGAGCCCGAGGACGGGCAGGGGAGACAGGAGTGAAGTGCTTGAAGGATGACGTCTTCCTCCCAGAGGAGCCAAGGAGGTCAGCCCATCCAGGAAGTGGCCCTGGGGCTGGGGGAGCCTGAGGGAGCCCATCAAGAAGGGGGCGGCTCCGGGAAGGGTGCAGACGGAGGGCCGGCGGTGGTGGGGATGGGACAGCGGCCGGGTTCCGACGGCGGCTGTCGCCCTGTTGCGGGGGTCCCAGCAGTCACAGGGTGCAGCCGGCGGCATCCGGCCGTGGACTTGACATTTCCGCTCTTAGTGCCGCGCAGACGAGGCCCTGAGGGGCCCAGGATTTGCACCCCCCACCCCCAGGGCCCCAGGAGAGGCGAAAGCGGAGGCTGGTGAAGGAAGGTCCAGGGCCAGCCCCGCCTGGGGCTCCTCATGTGACCTGAGCCGGTCACCTGCCCTCCCGGGGCTCGGCCTCCGCATCCCTGGCCAGGCAGCCTGGCCCCGACTTCCTCTCGGGCCACGAGGGCCCCCCCCCCGGGAGCCTAGCATCTGTCCAGGCCCAAGCAAGGCTCCCGGGCACCCTGCTTCTCTGTGCCTGGCTGTGTTCTCAGGAGGCCTGAGGGAGCAGCCTCGACTGTATCCCCGCTGCCCCATGAGAGGGGCCGTAGTGGGCGTGGAGGAGGCCACGGTAGGGCGGCTCGGGGCTCCGGCTGAGTCTCCTCCACCCTCGTCCACGGCCTGGGCTCTGGCCCCGGGCCACGCTCCAGCACGGCCCCTGGGTCCCCAGCTCCAGTGGGGAGGGGTCTAGGCTTCTCTGCTTGGCACTCAGGGCCCTTGGGAAGGGCACCTCAGCCCCCCTGAGCCCCACCCAATCCCTGGGGGTCGGGTGCTGCCACCCCCCCAGCCTTTGCCCAAAGTGCCCTTCCCACACAGGCACCAGGGGATCTTCCCAGATCCCCCCACCCCAGGAGGTACCTCATCTTCCCTTGAGTGCCCACAGTAATTCGTTCCTTGTGCTCGTGTTATTACAAACGCACTTGTGTCATGAAATGAGGACATCTGTGGTCACATGAACAGCACATTCAGAGGAGAGGCAGGTTAGCGTCTGCCTTGCCCTCTGGCCCCCATCACCTGTCCCTTGGGGGCCGTCTCCCTCAGAACTGTGGCCAGGACAGACTTGTCTTCTGTGAACCCAACATTCATGTCCTCCCTTCCAGGAACAGGCCCTCTGTGACCCTCCCTCGTTCCCTTTTCACCGCAGCTTCCAGGGGGTCAGAATCAAATCTCACCTCCTGTCAAGGCTCCTTTATTGCTCTTCACAGGTGGTATCTTCCCGACCAGCGTCCCCTTTCTATCTGTGCTGTTTTCCCCAGTTTCTCTAGAGACGCCTTGGGGTGACAGTTCCACTTCTTCCTCGGGAGGACCTGTCAGTTTCCTGCCGGTGTGGATTGAAAACCTCCCCTAAATCACACTGGTGTGTGAGCTAATGGAGTGGCAAGGGTTCAGAATAATCCCTTCTGCTCAGAATATTCCTACCCTGCCCACCTCCAGAAAAGAGAGTGAGGTGGCTTCTATCCCAGGACCATGAGGTTCGTGGGGACAAAATGGAAAATCGGGCAGGGACAAGAGGTCTGAGGTTTGCCGCGAGTCGGCTCTGTGCTGAGCCCAGAGCCCCGGGACCACTGTGCACAGATGTCCCTCTGAGTGACAAGGCCGTGCCACCCGCCGCGCCCTGAAACTGCGCCCGGACCTTTCTCCCTGTGGCCCCACAGACATCGACGAGTGCTCCTTCGAGCGGACCTGTGACCACACCTGCATCAACTCCCCGGGCAGCTTCCAGTGTCTCTGCCACCGCGGCTACACGCTCTACGGGACCACCCACTGCGGAGGTCTGCAGCTCGCCCGCCAGGGCCACCTCCCCCCCGAGGCACGCGCCCGGCCGCACGGCCCCCCACACTGCACCCCGCACCGCGCACCATGACCTGGACTCTTGACGGGCCTGGGAGGGCCTGGTGGGCGGAGGGGCTCAGCCAGGGGCGAGGCGGGAGGGTGGGAGGTTGGGTGCCAGGCCTCAGCCAGGCTGTGGGCGCTGGCCTGGAAACAGCAGCCTTTGGGGAACCCCACTCAGGAAGGGAGGACAGCGGGACAGAGCGCCGCTCAGTCGGTTCACTCCAGGGGAGGGGCTGACAGCAGAGAGGGGCAGGTCAATGGGGGGCCCCAAAGGGGGAGTCCTGGAGTCAGAATGAGGGGCGACGGGCCAGAGGGGTCAGCACGTGCAAAGGCCCTGAGGCAGAGGGAGCACAGAGGGACCGAGGGGCAGCCACTGGGGCCAGAGCCCCGTGAGGGCAGGGTTCGTGCCTGGCGCAGACGGAGGACCCAGGGCTTCGTGAGCCCCCAGTGGCCTTGTGGCTTTACTCTTAGCACAGGGAGAAGCCCCTGGAGGGTCAAGACAGCGTGTGACCTGTAGGTTCAAGTTCGTGTAAGGAGCGCCCTCCTGCCGCCCTGTGTTCGGGAGAGTGGAAGTCAGAGCATCAGTGGGGACACGGCCCCGGACGCGGGAGGGAGGGCCCCAGGGGCTCGAGCAGGCTGAGGAGGGATGTGGAGAGAGGGGGGCTTCCAGATGCACGGGCTTAGGGCGAAGGTGGGGGCGTCCAGCACGGCCCCGCGTCCCGTGTCTCCTGCTGTCCTGTGACCGGGGGTAGCTGCACTTCCCTGCGGGGGGACAGCCGCGGCGGTCGGGTGGGCCCAGGCACAGCTGGTGCTGCAGGGAGCTGCAGAGTTTTATGGAGGGACTCCCAAAAGCCTGGCACCAGCTTCCACACACACGGCTTCGGCCCAAGAGAAGGCAGGGCCTCGGGGGAGACGTCCCGGGGCCCCGGGGCCCTGTGCAGGAGGGGGAACAGGCTGGGAAGGGCAGGTCCAAAGTCCCGCACTGGGATGAGGCCTCAGGACCCTGGGGCCGCTGCTGGGCGTTCCCGGTCCCTCCAAACCCGACAGCAGCTCCATTTTGTGCCACCACTCTGCCACGCCCCGAGTCTGGGCTCAGCTGCCCAAGTTCTGCAAACTTCTGAGGTTCCTGGGGGAGGATGTGTGTTGGTGTCCAGCAGCCCTGTGTGTGTGTGTGTGTGTGTGTGTGTGTACACACATGTGTGAGCTCACGTGTGTGTCATGTGCCCTGTGTCTGGGTTTCTGTGTATCTGTGTGTGTGCACCTGTGTGTGTGTGAGCTGACTTGTGTGTCACATGCCCTGTGTGTGTGTGTACCCACGCACGTGTGTGCAAACTCACGTGTGTTACATGTGCCCTGTGTGTGCATTCATGTGTGAGCTCACGTGTGTGTCATGTGCCGTGTGTGTGCACGCATGTGCGAGCTCACGTGTGTCATGTGCCCTGTGTATATGTGTCTGTGTGTGCGTGTGTGAGCTCACATGTGTCATGTGCCCTGTGTGTGCATATGTACCCGCGCATGTGTGTGTTAGCTCACGTGTGTCATGTGCCCTGTGTGTGTGTCTGTGTGTCTGTGTGTACCCGCACACGAGTGAGCTCACGCGTGTGTCATGTGTCCTGGGTCTGGGTTTTTGTGTATCTGTGTGTGTGCACACGCGTGTGTGTGAGCTGACTTGTGTGTCATATGCCCTGTGTGTGAGTGTGTGTGTACCCGCGCACATGTGTGTGAGCTCACGTGTGTGACGTGTGCCCTGTGTGTGTGTGTCTGTGTGTATGTGTCTGTGTGTGCCCGCACACATGTGTGTGAGCTCACGTGTCATGGGCCCTGTGTGTGTCTGTGTCCATGTCTGTGCGTGTGCGTGCTCATGTGTGTGTCATGTGCCCTGTGTGTACATGCATGTGCGAGCTCACATGTGTCATGTGCCCTGTGTATATGTGTCTGTGTGTGCGTGTGTGAGCTCACATGCGTCATGTGCCCTGTGTGTGTGTCTGTCTGTGTGTACCCGCACACGAGTGAGCTCATGCGTGTGTCATGTGTCCTGGGTCTGGGTTTTTGTGTATCTGTGTGTGTTCACACGCATGTGTGTGAGCTGACTGGTGTGTCATATGCCCTTTGTGTGAGTGTGTGTGTACCCGCGCACATGTGTGAGCTCACGTGTGTGACGTGTGCCCTGTGTGTGTGTCTGTGTGTCTGTGTCTGTGTGTGCCCGCGCACATGTGTGTGAGCTCACGTGTGTCATGGGCCCTGTGTGTGTCTGTGTCCGTGTCTGTGCGTGTGCGCGCTCACGTGTGTGTCACGGGCAGCCGCCTGTCGGCATCCAGTGATAGCCCCGGGCGAGGGTCAGGGCCGAGGTTCTTGGCCCCCATGCCGTGGTAGGTCCCGCCCTGCCGGCCCCGAGGGTGCCCGTCCAGCCCGCCTCCCGCCCTTACGCCTGCCTGTGCCTCCAGATGTGGACGAGTGCAGCATGAACAACGGCAGCTGCGACCAGGGCTGTGTCAACACCAAGGGCAGCTACGAATGCGTCTGCCCCCCGGGGAGGCGCCTGCACTGGAACCGCAAGGACTGCGTGGGTGAGTGCCCGCGGCGGGGGGCTCCTGGGCAGGTGCTCTGCTGCTCGCGGGCGGCTGATGGGACCGAGGCTGGAGGAAGGAGAGGGGTGCGCGGGGGAGAGCACGCTGGGTGTCAGCCCGGGGCACAGAAACGGAGACCCGGGGGTCAGCGTATGCTGACGCAGGAGGAGCTGAGTTGGCACGCAGACGGAGCGCAGTGTGGAGGCCTCAGTTGCACCCCCCTTCTCCTGCCAAGGAAGCTGGTGGCGCGGAGGGGGGTTACCTGGGGTGCAGCAGCACCGGAGCCTGGCCTGGGGAGCACCTGGGTCTTTGCGAGCTGGCTGCTTGCTCAGGGCCACCGGCCCCGCAGTGTCTGGCAAGGAGGGCCTCCTGGAGAGCGGGGGGCTCTGGGGCCCGGGCCCCTCCAGGCTGAGCGCGGGGCAGGCCCCCACCTTACAGGTTCCATAAACACATACTGACCACTTGCTATGTGCTGGGCCTGTCCTGGGTGCTGGGGTTATGCCCCCGACACAGCTTTCAGATCCTTGGCCTGCCATGCCCTCACATCCCCTGGGCCACCAGAGTTAAGCCTTTGATTTTATCTTTCATCAGTAAGTCTGATGAAGTTATTTATTTGGCTGTGCTGGGTGTTAGTTGCAGCCTGTGGGATCTTTAGTCTTCACTGTGGCACGCAGACTCTTAGTTGTGGTATGTGGGATCCAGTTCCGTGACCAGTTCCCTCCCCTGCACTGGGAGCCTGGAGTCTTAACCACTGGACCACCAGGGAAGTCCCACGTTAAGCCTTTTAAATCTAAGTCAGCGTTCGTCCCTCTCAGCTCAGAGCCTCCGGTGAGTCCTCTTGAAGCAAAGCCAGAGTTCCTAGAGCGGCCCAGAGGCTGCTAGGCGCCCCCCACCCCCCACTCACTCTCCACCCTCACCGTGACCCCCACTGCCCATGCCGGCCTCCCTGACCTCGAAGGCGCCGTGTGCCCCATGCACGGGCTCGTCTCTCGGCCTGCAGGACTCTTTACTCCTTGCAAGCGTCTGCTGAGTGGGGCGGGGCGGGTGAGACTTCCTGACCACAAACCAGAGCAGGGCAGCAGCCAGCCCCGACTCTGTGCCACCTCCCAACACTGCCCTTGCTTTTTCTCTCCCATCACACTTCACACCAACCAGACGTTCTGTGTACATCGCAGAGCCTGCTGGGTGTTGTCGGTCTGTCCTCACTGATCACGCCCTGCACACGTGGGCAGGTATTTTTGCTCGTCTTGTTCCCTGCTGTCTTCCCAGCACCTGAGCAGAGCCTGACAGTCGTGGGCGCTCAGTACCTGTGGAGTGGATGCACGGCCGTGTCCAAGAATGGAGGCCACCACTCAGTACCGAAGCCAAACAGCTGAGTTCATTGCTCACTTTAGGCAGAATTGCCCTGCTGTCCAGGCGGGGTCTTGTTGAGCAAAGCAAACGCTCTGGTTTTGTCTGGAGTCTAGGGGAAGAGCTTTCACCAGGTTGTGTTGATTAGAGGCAGGATTGGGGGTGTCAGTCTGAGGAGCACACCTTTGCGGAGTCTGCGGGGGGAGCCTGGGTTGACACTAGCCTTAGAAGCCTGACCACTCAATGAACTGGCCAAGAGTCGGCTGACTTTCCGAGCCCAGGGTTGTCATCAACCGATAGGCTTTCCGAGGCACGTCCACTGATAACGAGGGTCGTGTGAGGCCTGGTATTTACCAGTCACCAGAGCTATCAGGTACAGGCTTTCTCTAGGGATATGAGGACATTTCTTTTTCCTTTTAAATTCTCAGTCTCCATTTTGGTCATCTCGCAGTCAGAGCTGCAGGAGGGCCCCCAGGGTTTATCCAGTAGACCTGGAGTGAGGAGACAGGCG
The DNA here is from genome assembly GCF_023699985.2 of Odocoileus virginianus. Classification (NCBI taxonomy): domain Eukaryota; kingdom Metazoa; phylum Chordata; class Mammalia; order Artiodactyla; family Cervidae; genus Odocoileus; species Odocoileus virginianus. Next base: position 10,760,315 of record NC_069696.1, on the reverse strand, counting down.
GTGTGACTGCAGGCATTACTGGAAGGTCCTGGGAGGTCCTCTAGAACTATGATTTCAGAGCTCCCAGGGTGGAGCGGGAAACCAGTCCCACCAGCTCCCACATCCACAGTACGCAGCTTGCTCTCTCCTGGAGCCTCCGTGTTGACTATCCACCTCACCTCTGCTATAAATCCAGCTTCAGAATGATGGGCACAGACTCCCCTGGTAGCCCAGAAGAAGATTCCAGGTGCTATTATTACCATAACTACTTGCAGTAGGCAGTTACAGTGCTCTGTCCTACCCACCAACACCGTGCCCCAGGCTGGACTATTCGCCGCATCTCCCAAAGTGAGGGCACACTTTTGATGACCACGGGAGCTGTCCAGTCCCAAGGGGTGGAACCGAGAGCCTCTACCGTCTGCCTCACCAGGTTATGTCATTACGTGCCTCGGAAGGTGTCCTACCCTCAGAGGCTTTGCAAGGAGGGATCATTCATTGAGAGTCCCAGGAGGTCATTCATTGTTCCAGTCCAGAGCCCCACAGGGCAGTGAGCTGAGGGCCTGGGGTGGCACCGTGAGCCAGACTTCCATATGAGACGGGGGGTCAACCTCATGGAGCTGTAGGGGTGCTGTCTGTGGGTGGTGTTTTGACAGATGGTCAAGATACATGGTGAGACGGCTGAATTGACCTCTCCCGGTGCAGGGGGATTTTACTTCTTTTTATGTATTGTCTACAAAGAGGATCATACTTAATTAGGTTCGTGTAGCGTACTTTGTGGCTTCACTGGTGGCTCAGCTGGTGAAGAATCCGCCTGCAATGCAAGAGACCCTGGTTCGATTCCTGGGTTGGCAATATCCCCTGGAGAAGGGCTAGGCTACCAACTCCAGTATTCTTGGGCTTCCCTGGTGCCTCAGACAGTAAAGAATCCACCTGCAATTCAGGAGACCTGGGTTCAATCCCTGGTTTGGGAAGATCCCCTGGAGGAGGGCATGGCAACCCACCCTAGTATTCTTGCCTGGAGAATCCCCGTGGACAGAGGAGCCGGGCGGTCTGCAGGCCGTGGGGTCGTAAAGAGCACAGCGTCAGTCAGTTCAGTCCAGTCACTCAGTCATGTCCGACTCTTTGCAACCCCATGGCCTGCAACACACCAGGCCTCCCTGTCCATCGCCAGCTGCTGGAGTTTACACATACTTAATACCATTTTTCAATATTGGCTTCCCTAGCAATAGCTTGGGAGAACCGATTTAAAGAATCAAGCTGGTGGTTATCACTTAGTACAGCCTAGATCTAGGTCAGTTATTATTTGTAAGGGAAACATGACAGGAGAAGTCAGAAGTGCACACCCTTGGATGCATAAGGTAGGAAAACATGACCAAAGAAATGAGGAACAAAGGAATACAAAAGCATGTGTGGAAATCAGTGGCTGCAAACATCTAGGAGAATTTATTCCTGCGGTCTTAGGCACAAGCCTCTACCCTGCGTAGCCATCAGCCAGTTCTGAGAATCAGAACTTGGGTAACAACCAGTTTCTGTGAACTGCTTTTGGAGGTTCTCTGAAAAACCTCAGACCTCTAAATGGTAGCTTTATAGTAAGTTCTGAAAAACATTGTTTTTGTTTTGCAAGAAAATTAGGGGTAATAAAGGCCATGAAGTTTATGAGTAATTCATGAATAACTTTCCCAATGAAACATGTCTATATGTTCCTAAGTACATTAGTTTAAATACCCCAAATAAGGAATTTGGGGATAATATTTTGATAATATTTCAGTGCTGTTATTTTTTTTTCAACAAGAGCCTATTTCAGTTCATCCAGAAAGTAAATATACTATTACTCATGTGTATTTGTAGCCATGAAGTGCATCTGCAGATGCTCAGAGGGCCCCTGAAGGCGTGGTTTCAGTCTGGGTCCCATCTTTACACTTTCCCCAGGATTCTGACGGTCACAGCCACACCATGACCTGGCCATGTCCTCTCTCACACTGAAAGAGCCTCTCACCCACACTGCCTCATTGCCACCGCCAGTTTGTCCCTATAAGGAAGGAAGAGCAGTCTTAGGAAAGATGTTAGCTGACATCTGCGGGAGCTGGTCTGGTGGTCCCGGGGGTCGCCTGGCTCCACCGGGTGTCATCCTCATGGATCTTAAAAGGTGATTGCTTGCCCTGCTCCATGCAGCGTAGGAGGCCAGACACAGTGTGTGGTGGAACCCATGGTCTCCTTGGTCCTTGCCTGAGGACTTTGGCCTAAGCAGCATCATCAACATGACGATCCGAAAAAACATTTCCTCTAACATCCATTGAAGGCAGGAAGAGAAGGGGACAACAGAGGATGAGATGGTTGGATGGCATCACCAACTTGATGGACACGAGTTTGAGTAAACTCTGGGAGTTGGTGATGGACAAGGAGGTCTGGCGTGCTACAGTCCATGGGGTCGAAAAGAGTCGGACACAACTGAGCAACTGAACTGAACTGAGCTAAGCTGAGCTGGGCATGCATGAATCCTCCAGTCTGGAGGAGATCCAATTGGCTCTAAGCCTGAACCTGTGGCCTCTCTAGTGTGTTAAGTTGCTAAACAGAAAAGGCAAAGATGCACACAAGTGGATGCATGCCACCTTAGGATGCTCTGAAAACAGGTTTCCTGCCCATAATCAGAGATGGACGTTCAGTTCAGTTCAGTGAGTGTCTCCTCCAGAAAGGGCTAGGAGAGGGAATTTCCTGGTGGTCCAGGGGTTAGGACTCAGTGCTTTCACTGCTGTGGCCCAGCTTCAGTCCTTGGTCAGGAACTAAGATCCCAAAAGCCTTGCAGTGTGGCTGAAGAGAAGAAAAAGGAATAGGTAGGAGAGCTGCTCAATGGTGGTGTGAGGAACCAGACACCATAAGGAGTTCACTGTACTTTTTCTGCTTTTCCCAGTCACAGGAGGGATCGTGCTACATGTGGTTCCCTCAGACTTCAGGGCAGTTCTAGTACAAGGTCTGTAGACGTTCCGACTACTTTATCCCAGGCTGTGATTATTCTGAGGCAGGGGAGACAAGCCTTCCTCACAGATGCTTCCCGTGTTGTTGAGTTTGTCCCAAGAGCCTGGGTTGATCTTTGCATGTTGATAGAAAAAAAAGAAAGAAAGAAAGAAAGGTTTATCGTAATCTGGACTCTGCTGGGCTCTGCTCCAGCTGTTCTGCGGATGCTGTGGCAAGTTTGCCTCAGGGATTCTGGTTTTTGATCGTACCCAGAGAGGTATGTTAAGGCTCCCATCAGCTATAATCTGAATCAGGGGGAGGAGGATTTTCTGAGACTTCTAAAAATAACTCCTCAGGTGTCTTTTGGATGCCAGTTCCATTTGCAGTGTAGGTCTCTCCCCACATGTCAGGGCTTTGACTCCGAGAATGTGAGACTCATCTGATGACGGTCCCAAAGGAGCAGGTGCCGGCTGGAACTCAGGGAAGAACTGACGATGGTCAGAAAGGCCCACTGCTGAGTGGTTTTAAAAAACCAAAGCAAATCAAGTTCGCGTCCCCTCAAGCCTCATACAGCTCCCAGATTTTCAAATCTGCCTCTTCCCTACCTTCTGTCATGTTCTCTCACAACAAGATATTCTTGCTGCTGCTGCTAAGTCGCTTCAGTCGTGTCCGATTCCGTTTGACCCCATAAACGGAAGCCCACCAGACTCCACCGTCCCTGGGATTCTCCAGGCAAGAACACTGGAGTGGGTTGCCATGCGCTTCTCCAGGAGATTTTCCCAACCCAGGGATAGAACCTGCGTCTCTTGTGTCTGCTGCATTGGCAGGCAGGTTCTTTACCCCAGCACCACCTGGGAAGCGACTTTAAACTTCTTTCTGAGGGTTTCCATGTTCTGAGACGGTTAAGACGGATGGTAGGCATGGTAGCGTCAGATCTCCCCTGCGTGCGAGCTGAGCAAGCTAGCCCGGCCCTGTTCTGTGGGCACCCACAGGAGACATGAGACCCCCGGATCAGAGGGTCTCAGAGCTCACAGCTCAGCAAGCAGCCCCCTAGGTCTCATCCACCCAGAGGATGCTATGCAGACAGGAAGCTTGCATCCCAGCTGAAGGACACCCAGCTTGGGGAACTCACCACTCACTATTACAGTGAACAGAAGCCAGGCTGCTCTTGTCTGGAGGGAGATGAGACCTCACTCCTAGAGGTTGCTCACTGCAAGCAAACCCGTGAGAAATGGCCCTGGAAAAGATCTGGCAGTGTTCTGAGTCTTCCATGTCCCCACAAGGATGTGCAGGCACGTGCAGGGCAGGGGTGGTGGCCCCCGGCACACAGGAAAACCATGTGGTTCATCTGCAGTTGTTGACGACCCCCTCTAGGAAGTCAGAGCAAGCATAGGGAACTGCTAGGGGCTGATGTCTGCCTTGGAAGGTTGGGGGTGGATGGTTGTCTTCTTGTTTCTTACCCAGAGAGAACACTGGTTCGTCCAGCGGCCCTTTCAGTTTGGATTATCTGCAGGTGTTTTTGTTCACAGTTTCTTGGTTCTTTGGAAACAGAGGACTTCTGTCTTGCATTTATTTGGGGGCTGGATGTTTTATCTGGAGAGCTGTGAATTTGTTTTTATTTCTAGATGATTTACTTTCTAAGACTCCTCTTGAAAATGTTTAGGCACATGTTGAAGCTCATCCAAACTGGCAACTCCCCACTGCAGCGTCTTAATCCAGCTAAGTCTCCTGTGTCCACCCATTCTCGGGGCGACTCCACCACTGATGATGGACTCAGAGGGTGACAGTCCCTGTGGCAGGTGTCACTGATCGATTCTAGAATGTCCTGTGAGACCAGTTCTCATGTCTGCCTTGCCTACAGAACTGCCAGTCTTTTTCCTAGGAGTCTGGGTGAAATGTTTAATGCTCAAAAGATAAACACGTGAGAAACTCTGAAGTGGTCAGTTCAGGACACCAAACACCGGTGGGTGTGTCGGGGGGCCGCCCCAGAGAGGGTTTCCCAGTGACCCCCCCATGCTTCGAGGTCGGTCACTGCCAAGAAGCCCATGTCCATTTTCAGCCATTCCTTTCCCTGGATGGGCAGGGACACATGCTGGAGAGGGTCCAACCCCGCCCTCAGGTCTGGGCACGGAGTGTGACCCTTCTGACAGATAGCACAGACTGGTATTGGGGGGAGCGAGCCTCTCCCTGGGCCCAGCGTCCCCCCCGCGTCCAAATGGATGTGGACTCTGCGTCTCCCAGCCCCCTCCCACCAGGACGGTCTGGCCAGGGCACCCACAGGCGGTGGGAGTTCCTCTTGCCTCATGCTCAGGGGCCTGCTGGCTCCCAAAGGCCTTCCCCGGCCCCTCAAGCCCTCTCGTGTGTCCTCCTTCTCCCCAGAGACGGGCAGGTGCCTCTCCCGGGCCAAGGCCTCACCCCCAGCCCAGCTGTCCTGCAGCAAGGTGGGCGGCGTGGAGAGCTGCTCGCTTTCCTGCCCCGGCCCCACACTCTTCACGCCAGGTAACCGAGGCTGTCCCGGGGATGGGGTGGTGGGGAGGGGGGCAGGGCTCCATCCCCCAGGATCCAGCCCCCGATCCCTGCTGCTCTCTGGGAAAGGACCCCAACTTGAGGACCCCCAGCCCTGGTCACTGAGTGGCCCTGGGCAGCTGTCTGGTTCTCTGGGGGCCACAGCGTCCTCCTCAAAAGCACAGTGGACCCGTTCCTGCCCAGACAGTTAGCCAGTGGTCATGTAGCAATAATGAATGGACTTAAGGGTCAGTCCCGACCTTCCTCGTATTCAGTGACCTCCCCCAAGGCCCCTAGGATCTGGGGTGCTGGGAGAGAGGGGCACCCAGGCCCACCTCACCACTGGCCTCTCCACAGACTCGGACAACAGCTACAGCCTGAGCTGCGGTGTCCCCAGCCTCCAGGGCAAGGCGCTCCCGAAACGCAACGGCACTAGCTCCAGCGCCGGGCCCAGCTGCTCAGGTAGAGCCCCGGCCCGTCCAGGCTGCAGCTCACCCATGTGACCTCTTAATCGTGCCCGGCACCAGCCGGGGGAGCGGAGGGGCATGGCCCGGGAAGGTCTCCCGACCTGGCGCCTGCCCAGTATGGCTCAGGGTTCTGGGGAGCTCAGAGCAGGGCCAGGACCCAGAAGCGGCCAGGCTGCAGGCCGAGGCCCAGTCCAGGGCCCGTGCACCACGGAAGGGCCCGTCCGCCTCTGAGTCTCTGGGCCACGGATCCAGAGTCCTTCAGTGACCCTAAAGTGAGTGCTGTGAGCCTGTGGATCTCAGATTCCATTTCACAGAAGTGAGTCACATGTGCTGTGACCATGAGATTCTAAAAGCTCCCGGAGTCGGGGCTCCCCTGGGAGACCCCACCTCAGGAGCACCACGCACACTCTTGCCCTCGGGGCGCAGCCAGCTCCCCGCAGCCGAAGGTGGTGCTTCGGCAGCTTTTCCCGTTCGGGATGCTGGACTTGGTGGCATGTCTGATGCATGCGCCGTGTAACGCTAAGCTACTGTGACTCCAGGAGCCTTTACTGTGGCCTCTGTGAGCTGCCCTCGGAAGGAGTCGGTGGCTCTGCACGTCTGTGTCGTTTCCAGTCCTCCCCTCCCGTGCTCCCCTCTCCCGCTGTGCTGCCCCTTTTCCCCGAAAGCAGGAGCCGTTAAACTCGTTAAACTCGCTCTGATGACGAGGGAGAAGGCCGGAGGCTCGCCTCTCCTCCTCCGCAGACCTCTGGCTGGCTGACCCCTGGCTTTCACTTGGCCCCGCCATCCACACTCGCACTTTCTCAGGGAGAGCAGTCAGGCCTCAGAGACTCCCCCCACCTCCCAGTGGACGTGGCCCCCCAGCGGGCCCCCTCACCCTCAGGCCGCCCCTGCCGTGCCCGGCCCCCACCACGCCCCTGCCCACGGGAGAGGCCGCCACTGGGTGTGGGCTTTCCCCAGGTGCCCCCGCCACCCGCATCAGGCAGAAGGCGCGCTTCAAGATCCGAGACGCCAAGTGCCACCTCCGGCCCAGAAGCCGGGAGCCAGCCAAGGAGGCCCCGAGGCAGCTGCTGCTGGGTGAGTGGGCCGCCCCGGTGCCAGCCCACGCGGCGGGCAGTGGGGTTCCTGGAACCCCCGGGGCCCCGCAGCCCGCGGTGGTGTCCCTGGGGATGAAAGCCGGCGTTCAAACAGAGTATCCCCCGGGGCCCCTCACTCCGCCTCCCCCCGGGGTCCAGCGAGCTCCCCCCAGAGCTAGGCTCTCTGCCGGCTCGTGTCCAAGTGGAAGGAGTCCCGGGGCTCCCTCAGCGGCCCTTTCTTCAATGAGGGTGGCCAAGAAGGGCGTTCCGGGCGGGGGACCTCCATGGGCCAAGCCAGGGAGCCGGGCCAGAAGAAAGCAGCCAGCTCTGTTTCCATGACAGTTCCTGACACCTGACGGACCTGGGCACTCAGCAGGTCTAACCTGGGCCGGGGTGCCCCGAGCTGGGGCCGCACGGCTTCCCTGAGGGACACGCTCCGGGGGCCCCGAGGGCAGCGGTGTGAGGGCCTCGACGGGGCGGGTACAGGGCTCCGTCCCCCCGGGCCCGGCCTTCTCCAGCCCATCTGAGCCTGAACTCTCGGGCGAGGTGGGACCCCGCTCCCCGCCCCCTGCCACCTTTGCCACAGTGGCCCCTTCCTTGTCCAGAAAACTGCCACATGACCTTTGTGACCCTCAAGTGTGACTCCTCCAAGAAGAGGCGCCGTGGCCGGAAGTCCCCATCCAAGGAGGTGACCCACATCACGGTCGAGTTTGAGGTGGAGACAAAGGTGGAAGAGGCCTCAGGTGGGTGAGGGGTCCCCTCGCAAGGTGCTGAGAGCCTCCACGAGGACAGCAGACGGGGAGGGCTGACAGGGGTCCGCTGGACCCAAAGCCGGGCTCCTACTCGAGCCACAACGGCTCCCAGATGTGGAGGCTGGCCGGGCAGGCGGGGGAGCCGGCCAGGGCCAGTGGGGCCTCAAAGCAGCTGCAGGTGGAAGAGGAGGCCAGGGGCCACGGGAGGAGCAGGCCTGGTGCTGCAGGGAGGGCCACGCCGCCTCTCCCCTCCCTCCGTCTTCACCCGGGCCGGGCGGGTCCTCCCCAGGACCACAGACCCAGCACCGGCCTCTCCCAGGCTCCAGAAGGGGCCTCGTGGGCTGGACGGGGCTTCTCACTTCCTCCGGGCTGTGAGTGTCGAGCTGTGACAGGGGAGCGGAGGTCTGTCAGCAAGTGTGTGCGGCGTGTGCCTGGCCCTGGATGCTACAGAAACGGGGGACAGACCCTGCTCCCCACGCTGGCTGCACCACCAGTCATGGAGGGGGCAGGGAGGGGGCACACACCCCCCAGGGCCAAGGGAGCCGCTGGACGGTGGGCACGTGAGAACAAAGAGGGCGCAGCGCTCAGGACCCTCCCAAGAGAGGGGCCCCGGAACCTCCCCAGGCGCGGTGCCATCCAGACCAGAACCTGGAATCACAGTTCACCGAGTGGAAGCGGGTGGCAGGGACAGTGTTCAGGCAGAGGGAGTAGAAGAGGCCCAGAGGCGGAGAGAGCGGGGTGCATTCAGGAGACAAGGTGCAGGGAAGGGCAGCCGGAAGGCGGAGTTCGCGGCGAGTCCGAGTGCGGGGCGTCAAGGCTAGCAAGGCACGGGGTTCCGGGCCACGAGGGGCCTCGGGTTCAAGGTCAGACAGCTGTAATGCTGTCCTGGAGACAGAGGCAGCCTCACGGGTGTTTGTGTGGCTGGACGGGCTCCCATCAGGGAGCTGTGCCAGGGGAGGAGAGACGCGTCACGGTGGCAGAAGCCCGCCTGCTTCTCAGATCTGCTTCCGGTCCTCGAACCGCTCACACCTCTTGGACCCTGGGCCCCCGGCCTGTCATATGTTCGCGGCTCCCCCCCCCCCGCCGCGCCCCTCTCCAGCCCCTGAGCAGTGGCCCGGCCACCCCGGCATCTGGCGGAGGGGGGCACGTGCTGGCAGAGGCCCCTCCCGAGGGAGGTGGCGAGCCTGGGTCTCGCCCGCCCCTGCAGACACCTGCGAGGCTGACTGCATGCGGAGGCGAGTGGAGCAGAGCCTGCAGGCCGCCGTCAAGACCCTGCGGAAGTCCGTGAGCCGCCAGCTCTTCTCCGTGCAGGCCGCGGGCACCGAGTACGAGCTGGCCCAGCGGCCCGCCAAGGCCCCGGAGGGCCCAGGGGCGTGCGGCCCTAGCCACGCGCTGCAGGACGGCAAATGCGGTGAGTCCCTGCCCGCAGCGTCACCCTGCGCGCTCTGTCCATCCAGCCCAGGTCCCAGCCCACGGGGGAGACAGACACGTCGGGAGAGGATGGGGGACAGGGAGGCCCCCAAGGAAAAGCACTCAGACGCAATGGCTGGTATTAGATAGCACCCCTCCCCGGCGCCCGGACGGTGTCCCTGTGTCCTAAGGAGGGTGGGCAGGGAGAGTGAGGCCAGCAAGGCCCCCGCCGAGGGGCATGGAGGGTGTGGGACCAGTGTGAGTGGCTAGAGGAGGCTTCCTGGAGGAGGCATGTGGGAGCCGAGGGCAGAGGAGGAGCCGGGCAAAGATGCCCGTGAGGCTGAGGGCTTCCCAGGGGGCAGCTGTGCCGCGGGGAGCAGGGGGGGGCCCGGCCACAGCAGGGGCCGGGACAGGGCAGCCAGGTCTCGTGAAAGAGGCTGGTGACCAGTGCCCCAGAACTGGCAGATCAAGTCGGGGACGGTTTTTGAGCCAGCCGCATGGGGCTAAGAGGTGAACCTAGCAAGAGTCCTTGTTCTAGCGGGGTCCACGGTTACGTGGGAGAGAAGGCAGGCAGCCAGCAGGCAAACACGCCCTCAGGCCAGAAGAGGGCCTGGCCGGCCCAGGGTGGCCCTGGGCGCTGTGGGATGATGCCCTGGACCGCACCGAGTGGGCACAGCCTCACCCACCCTCAGCTGCGGGAAAGCCAAGTTGGGGACAGTGGAGGAGGAGGGGAGACCTGGCGAGAGATGACGGGGCCTGGAAGCAGGAGCAGCAGGAGAGGCAGACGCGGGAAAGAAAACTCAAGACCTTGCTTTGGACGGGGAGGCGGGGGAGGAGGAGGCTTCCAGGATAGCTCCAGGGGCGTGGGCCACCTGGGCAGAGGAGCCGTGGTTCTCTGATCTGGGGGAACCTGGGGGGAGAGGGGCCGGAGGAGGTAGGGTTCCAGGTGTCCGGCCAGCTTGAGAAGCTTGAGAGTCACCCTTGTGGAGGTGCTGACTAGCCTGGAGCCACACTCCCAGAACAGATGTAGACTAGGCCAGAGATGCAGGCGGGGGGGAGGAGGCAGGATCCGGGCGGTGGGGGGAGGCGGGGACAGGGCGGGAGGCAGAGTGCTACCCCGCGACCCCGCCGGAGGGCGGGGTGCTGGCAGTGTTGTCAGTCATGTGCTTCTGATAACTTACTCTGAAACCATTTCAAACTTGCAGAAACGTTACCAGACAGAACAAAGAATGTCCACATTTGCTCTGTCCAGAGTCCCCCGTTGTGGACGGCTAACAGCATTTGCTCCATAACGGTTTCGTGTGTGTGTGCGGGCGCATGTGTGTGTTTTATAAAACCATGAGTTGGTACCAGCACCTCCGATTCAATACCTTGGGGTTCTTTCTAACCTTGTCTTTTTCCATGTTTCTAAACATCTTGTTCAGGGAGACGTCCACCCCCATCCCCCTCGCCTTCTCAGTCTGTGTCCTCGTCTCCTCGTCCGTGTGCTTATGTGACCAGCGCCGCCAGCTTCCTCTGGCTCTCCTCAGCCCCCCGGGGCCCCGGCACTCCCCCAGCCCCTCTGCTGTGCCCCCCACGGCCTCGGGTAGCAGCTCCCATGCGGGGATGGGGAGGGGCAGGCAGAGGGGCTTCATGTGGATGAAGTGACTGAGGCGCATCCCAGAAGCAGGTGGTCCACGGGCAAGGGGTCAGGCTGGAGGGCAGCGTGTGGAGGCCCCTTACCAGAGGGCTGAGCAGAGGAGTCTGGGAGGGCCCTAAGCAGCAGCAACCAGGAGAAGGAGTGAGACCAGAGTCCTCCCTGACGACCACCGCCTGACCCCTACCCCCTACCCCCCGCTTCTGGAAAGGGTCTGGGCCCCAGGGACGAGAGCTGTGCCCTCTGTGGAAGGACAGAGCCTGGGCTTGGGGTGCCAGGAGATGGACAGCCGGTGGACCCGCTGGCCCCCACTCCACACCTCGGCCCCCAGCAGTCTCTCCACTTTGCCCCCCACAGTGGCCTGCGGGCCTGGCACCTACTTCAGCGGGGAGCCCGGACAGTGTGTGCCGTGCCCACCGGGGACCTACCAGGACGGGGTCGGCCAGCTCAGCTGCACCCCATGCCCCAGCAGCGACGGGCTGGGCCTGGCTGGTGCCCACAACGTATCCGAGTGCGGAGGTGAGTAGGGGCCCAGGCTCGGAGGAGAGCGGGGCGGGGGGACGGGGCACCTCCTGCCTGCCCCGAGGTTCCCAAAGCCAAGCCCGGGGGGACGTCAACGCCTGCCCCGAGGTTCCCAAAGCCAAGCCCCGGGGGGACGTCAACGCAGCCGCGCTTGCAGATCGCCCTGCAGACCCACAGCGCGTGCCCGGGTGCAGGCCGTGAGCAGGCGCTGGGCTGCTCTCGGTGCTCCTCAGAACCCCCCGTGCAGGTCAAAAAGGACTTTACAGTGGATCACTTGCTCGCGGGGCAGCTTGTAGTGGAGGCTCGTAGTGCTTTATGGTTCACCAAACTCGTGAGCCCTCGTGAAGCACCCATCAGGGCCAAAATGCTTCGTAGAGTGTGGCCAGACACTGGGCAAGAACTGTGCCCTACGCAAAGAACTTCACAGTTTGCCCTGTAGGTGGTTGGGAGAGCCCTTTCTTAACTTACCAACCAGTTTGGTTTGCAAAGATTTTTTCCACTTACTACCCACACTTAACTCATCTGTGACTGGGCTCATCGCCTTCCCCCCATCAGCCTGCCTTCCCAGGCCATGTGGGGATTACCCAAGAGAATGGGGGAGGAAGGGCCTCCCTTAGGGCGCTAGTAACCTCCAGCCTTCTCTGGAAACAGAAGGGATCAGACCCGAGTCCCTGCAGCCTGGCCGCTGCCCTCTGGCCTGGCCCCTTCCAGGAGTGTGGTCTCTGCCCCAGAGAGGTCCCTGGTGGTGGTGGTGGTTGGTGGCTAAATAGTGTCCGACTCTTGCGACCCCATGGACAGCAGGCTCCTCTGTCCATGGGATTCTCCAGGCAAGAGTACTGGAATGGGTTGCCATTTCCTTCTCCAGGGGATCTTCCCGACTCAGGAATCGAACCCAGGTCTCCTGCATTGCAGACAGATTTCTTACCAACTGAGCTACAGGGAGAGGCCCCTGGGGGAGCAGCAAATTCCAGGGTCTGGGCTGAGAAAGCCCTAAGTACACGCCTTGCTCAGCACCAGGACACCCTCCGCATCCTGACTCTTTGCTGGAATGCGTCGTCCCCTCCCTTTGTCCCAGCTGTGTCTTGGGGACCTCACAGACACCTCTGCCTCTGCTCAGACCCAGCCAGGCAGATAGACCAGGGAGAGTCGGTTCAGCTCAGTTCAGTTCAGTCGCTCAGTTGGGTCCAACTCTTTGTGACCCCATGGACTGCAGCAAGCCAGGTCTCCCTGTCCATTGCCAACTCCCAGAATTTATTCAAACTCATGTCCATTGAGTCGGTGATTCCATCCAACCATCTCATCTTCTGTCGTCCCCTTCTCCTCCCGCCTTCAATCTTTCCCAGCATCAAGATCTTTTCCAAGGGAGCATCAGCCTTCAGCTTAGCAGCCCCTGGTCCCACATGACAACACAGCGTGGCCTGCCCCTTGTGCAGAGGCCCCTGAAATAAATGACCTCCCATCTCCACCCGTGGGGTCCACCCTTCCCAGGTCTACAGCAGGAGTGCTTCTCCTCACCCCGCAGCCCTCCCAGCGGGTAGGAGGAGAGACGCCAGGCCTGGCCAAGGCCACACCATGTGTTCCTCCCCCTCCCCCAGCCCGGCTGCCCTCTGCCTTTCCTAGGCAGCTGAGGGCTGAGCGGAGGGCAGGGCCCTAGCGAGGCGCCCCTCCCCCAGCCTGAGCTGTGACCTCTGACTTCCAGGCCAGTGCTCTCCAGGGTCCTTCTCCACTGACGGCTTCAGGCCCTGCCAGGCCTGCCCCGTGGGCACCTACCAGCCTGAACCTGGGCGCACAGGCTGCTTCCCCTGTGGAGGGGGCCTGCTCACCAAGCACGAAGGCACCACCTCCTTCCAAGACTGTGAGGCCAAAGGTGAGGACTCCCCCGCACCCCACTCCCAACCACTCTGCTCAGGGACGGTTCCCCTGGCGCCCTCACTTCCTGCCGTGGCAAGCGCCCAGGGTCGGGGGGGTCCTGGAGCCCACAAGCAGGGGACGCTAGGTGACCAGCTCCAGGCTGCACGGGGACGGAACAGCAGGGGCCAACCCACGCCCACCCAGAGTCTCGGACGAGCGGGTCAGGCAGGCGCAGCAGCTCCGGTCTGGAGCTCTGGGCCCCCAGCCACCCGCCCCTCGAGGCACCGGGCTTTGCGCTGCACTGGGAGGAGGTTGGGAGGGGAGGAAGTGCAGGAGGCAGAGGGGCAGTGGGATGAGGTCGGAGGTCAGAGATCAGAGGTCTTCAGTGCTGCCACGGTCACGTACCCAACACTCCACCCCCGCCCCAGGACTGGCTCTCCCAGCCCTGCCCACCCGCTGATGCCCCAACAGACTCTGAATCCTCCCAGCTGGCTCTCCAGACCTCAACCCCCGACAGCTCCTGCCAGGGGTCCTGGCCTTTACTCTTGGCATCCCCCAAAAGTGTGTCTGGACCCCACTTCCTCTCCTCTCATTCTCTCCGAGCCCCCACCTGCCGGTCAGATGGTCACCCCAGAGCCCTCAGTGTGCGCTCCCAGCACGCTGCCCGCGGGATCCCTGTGTTGCTGGAGCCCCAGTCAGTTCTCAGCTGCACGGCCCCCTCGGAGCGCTCTTCCTGCTCCCCCTTGGCCTGTGCCCCAAGCCCGGCTCAGCCCCCATCCCAGGCCCCCAGCCCTGGCTCCTGAGTCTGGGTAAACCTGGGAGCCCGCTTTAGGCAGCATCTCTTCACGGATGACACGCCTGTCTCCAGTCCAGCCTCTCCCCGAACTCAGCTCTGCCCTCCTGCCCACGACGGCTCCACGCTGTGTCTAACAAGCCCCTCAGAGTCTACGAGCCCAGGCCCCCTCCGGCGCCCGGCGGGCCCCCCGCCAGGTGCTCTAGGGAACCTCGGCGTCACCGAGTCCTCTCCCCTCTCCCCCCACCCCCAGTCTGTCTGCAACGTCTGCAGCTCTAGCTTCTAAACAGACCCAGGCAGTCTCAGCTTCTAAACTGACCCAGGCCGCCGCCAGCTCCCCAGATGGCCCTGACCCACCCTGCCCAGGCCTCCGCCCCAGCCCCCGCCCAGCTCGCCCAGAGCCCACTCCCGGTGCAGCCGCCCGGGGCATGGGGAGGCTCCATTCCTCGCTCAGAGGGAAGCCCAGTCCTCACCGTGACCCCGACCTCTGCTCCAGCCACCCCCTCTGTCGGGGCCAGCTCCGCATTCCTCAGGGCCCCACGCCAGACCCTTCACTGCCTTCGTCCCTGACCTCCCTCTGTGTGCAGCCCCAAGCATCTCCCTCTCCGTTTGTTACCTGCACGGAGGGTCAGACGGGCGCAGCCTGACTAAGGAGCTGGCCCCAGGACAGGGCTCAGTCTGCCTGGCTCACTCAGACCCCCGTGGTCCCCAGAGCACCCTGCACGGTCGTGGAGGGCGTCCGGGAGCAGAGGGTCAGCCCGTTCAGGGCCTGGGCATGGGTGGCAGGAGGTCACCCAGAGGTGGGGAAGGGCCTTGAACTCTGCTGAGTCAGCCATGGAGGGCAAGGAGCCCCAGGGAGAATGCCCACCCCACCTCTTTCCCCTCCCCGACAGTACACTGCTCCCCCGGCCACCACTACAACACCACCACCCACCGCTGCATCCGCTGCCCCGTCGGCACCTACCAGCCCGAGTTCGGCCAGAACCACTGCATCACCTGTCCGGGCAACACCAGCACGGACTTCGACGGCTCCACCAACGTCACACACTGCAAAAGTGAGCGCTGCTCTTCCCACGGGGTGGGGGCGGGGCAGCGGGGGCTGCCAGAGGGGGCTGGGGGCCAGGTCGGGGGGCAGGGTGAGCCATGACGTTGCGGTGTGTCCTCAGGGAGACTGCTGACCCCTCCCTACCCCGTCACATCCACACAGCGCACGGTGGGGTGCCCGGGTGTGGAGGGTGCAGCGGGCCTGGGCTCCCCGAGCGGCGTGACTGCACTGTTGTTCGTGGGTGCCCCGGCTCACCTGTGCCCAGCCAGGCCCCGCTCCAGGCTCCAGTCTGTAGGGGGAGAGCCCTGGCCCAGCCAGGGAGGCTTGGGGGCAGCTGCCCGAGGGGACCCTGCAGCTCTGAAGGCTGCCCGGGGCACAGACCAGGGGAGCCGAGCAACGGGAAGCAAGGTACCCGGTGTGTACTGGGTCCGGGTGTGACGGGGAGACCAGATGGCCGCGCTGTGTCTATAAGAGGCTTCATTTCAGCCATGAGCAGCGTAGGTAGTAGAAGCCAGTCTGCAGACAGGCCATCCCCTGGTCTCAGACCAGCACATCATTTAGGCCTGACCCAGAAGATGCTGTCTTTAGGGGTTTCTGACTCGCTCTTCAGAGTCCTTTGGGGCCTATTTTCTGGTATTTCAACTTTTCTCCAATCAGTTTCCGGCCCTTCCAGTTTTTCCCCTTCTGGGGCTGCTGGTCATAGGTGGGACAGCCTAGAGGCCCGTGAAGGAGATTTAATCCTAGGGGTGGACTCTGTCCCCTGTGCCGGGGCTGCCCTTGCTGGGCACGCGGCCTCCCGGTTCAGCTCAATAGAGGCAAGGTTTTAAATGTTTAAACATCCTAATGTGGAAAAGCGGGGAAGTCAAGTCAGAGGGAAGTTTCTGGAATGATAAGGTGAAAATGACACATTTCCCAGAAATTAGGATGTGAGGAAAAGAGTTTTAAATGAAAATACGAGAGAAAATTACGTATGTTTAATGTGTGCATGCTAAGTCGCTTCAGTTGTGTCCGACTCTTTGAGACCCCATGCACTGTAGCCCACCACGCTCCTCTGTCCATGGGATTCTCCAGACAAGAATACTAGAGTGGGTTGCCAAATCCTCCTCAAAGGGATCTTCCCAACCCGGGGATTGAACCCCCATCTCCTGCAGCTCCTGCTTTGCAGGCAGATTCTTTACCACTGAGCCACCAGGGAAGTCTGTGTATTTAGTATTTACACTCAGTTTTCTTTGCCTAACTTCCTTTTATGAGGTTAAGCTAGGAACCAGTTAGTTCATTCAAAAGTCACGTTTGGCCTCTTGGCAAATGCACGGCTTAGCTAAAAAAGGAAAATAAAAAGGGAGCGTGTCTCCTGCCCGTGCTGTGTGGCCCCTCAGCCTGCCTGGGGAGGGCCGCACCTGGCACCTGGGGGGCTCTCGGGATGAAGACGAGTCAGTGGAGAGACAGGGAACGTCCGGGCAGAGGCGGCCTTGGCTGAGACCCGGGAGGGGAGCAGCCCTCCCGGCTGGCAGGGAGCTGACAGCTGCAGGGCCCAGAGCCCGCCTGCCGGGGGTCGAGGGCGCCAGGCGGGGAGGCCAGGATGAGGCCCCAACCTCGGAGCTGCAGGTGAGGCCCCCAAGGGCACCCAGGAAGGAGCGGGGCAGCCAGGACGGGGCCCCTGAGGAAGAACCAGCCCAGGGCCTGGCCGGGGGAGGAGGGCCCAGGAGGGGACAGGGCGCCTGCCAGCCCTCCCTGGGCCTCCTCAGTGGCGGAGGGCCAGCCAGCCTGACCAGGCCGCGGGCCACGGTGCCCACAGACCAGCACTGTGGCGGCGAGCTCGGCGACTACACAGGCTACATCGAGTCCCCCAACTACCCCGGCGACTACCCCGCTAACGCTGAGTGCGTGTGGCACATCTCACCACCCCCCAAGCGCCGGATCCTCGTCGTGGTCCCCGAGATCTTCCTGCCCATCGAGGACGAGTGTGGCGACGTCCTGGTCATGAGGAAGAGCGGTACGTGCCCATCTAGGCACTCGCGTCTGACCCCGAGGGCTGGGCTTTCCAGCACGGCAGGGAAAGGATCGGGAGAGCCTGGGGCGTGCCCTCCACCTGGGAATCGAGGACCTGCCAGACCCGGTCTCGGCACTGACCGCCAGCCACTCTCCGCCCCAGTTGTCCCCACCACCCTGCCACACCACCACCTAGGGTGAGCCCCAGGAGCACCCCTGTCCCGCAGGGCCTTGCAGGGCCGGTGAAGGGCCAGGCTGGGCATTCACACGAGGCCCCAGGGCCCACCCCTGCCCTCTGCAGCAGGCTGGCTTGCCACCCCGTGGGGGCTCAGGGAGAGACTTCAGGTGGCAGGCCGGCCCCTCAGTGGTGGGTGAGCAGCAGTGCGTGCCCAGAGGCCACGGCTGCAGGAAGGGCGGGGGGTCCTGAGTCCCCAGGGACAGGGTAGAACCCCCCCTCCCCCGTTAGGGGGAGCATGTGCCTCCTCCAGGGGTGGGGGACCTCCCCACCGAGGTAGGACCACAGTGCCCACCGGGAGCGAGCCCCAGGTCAGAACGTTAGGGAAGGAGGAGGGGGACATGGTGGTACCAAGGTGCCTGCCCCCGGGACCTGGGATGAGGGGCAGGAGAACGGGGGGACGGGGGTGCAGAGGCCTCGTCCCCTGTGTGCTGCGTGGTTCCCAGGTGCCTGCATCACCCCCTCTGGGTCACTGACAAGCAGCAATGCCCCCCACCCCATCTCTGCATGTGAATGAGGCGTTGAGGCCAGGACAATCGAGGCACCTGCCCAGGCTCCTCCAGCCAGTCAGAGCCGAGTCCGGGACCATCCCTGCCCACTGCCCTCCCTGCCTCCCCCGTCCCCAGCATCTCCCCCTCCACTGTGCATCCCCAGGGCCGGGTTCTAGGGGGCCAGCCTCTCCCACCTCTCAAGAGCCTCAGGAGAGCTCCCCAGGGAGCAGGGAGGACTAGGGCACCCTTTGGCCAGCCCCAGGCACCCCAAGGGTCAGCCAGCTCACCCTTGCTCGTCTGTTCACCACGCAAGGGGCTGACCGTCCCCCCTCCCCAGCCCCAGGTCTGTCCTGGGTGCAGGCGTGAGCCCTGTCCTTGATGAGTGGGTGGCAGGGAGACAGTGACCAGCCTGTAGAAAGGGGCTGAAATACAATGTTCTCCAGATCAGAGAGGAAACATGGTGGGAGTGGAGCAGTCAGGAAGGCTTCCTGGAGGAGGGGGCACGGACACTGGTCTCAGAGGGACACAGGACCTGGGGTTGAGGGTGGGGAAGGGCATTTGAGACGAGGGGACACATGCGGGGACCAGAGAGCTGGAGACTTTGGGGGCCTGGGCGCTGCAGGTGCTGCCTGGCTGCCTGCTGGGGAGGCAGGCGGGCAGGGACAGGTGAGGCTGTGGATCTGGGGCAGCTCAACCGTGACGCGTCTCCGCCCCCAGCCTCACCCACATCCATCACCACCTATGAGACCTGCCAGACCTACGAGAGGCCCATCGCTTTCACCTCCCGCTCCCGGAAGCTCTGGATCCAGTTCAAATCCAATGAAGGCAACAGCGGCAAAGGGTTCCAAGTGCCCTACGTCACCTACGACGGTGAGTGTGGCCATCCTGCCCACCCAGCCCGGCCCTGGGGACAGACCGATCCCACGTCACCGGCCTCGGGGAGCTCCAGCCGTGGGGGAGGGTGGGGTCCAGACAGGCCCCACGAGAGGCACGGGTGGTGTCCACGGGCCTCCATGGGAGGCGCCACCCAAGCAGGGTTTGGGGGTCGGAGGGGGTGTTAGGGGGAGACCGGTGTGGGTGGGGAAGACACAGCCCGCAGTGTGAGGCCCCGGGGGAGGGCAGAGGCTGACGGCGAGCAGGGGGCACGCGGGCCCCTCGCCCTCCGCCCCTGCCCTCACCTGCCTTCCTTCCCCCTCTACGGGTTCCGGGTTCCGCAGAGGACTACCAGCAGCTGATCGAAGACATCGTCCGGGACGGACGGCTCTACGCCTCGGAGAATCACCAGGAAATTTTGAAAGTGAGTGAGCTGCTCTCTGGGAGGCGATCCTGTAATCCTGGGATGATCAGGGGCCCCTCCGCCCCCAGCCTGGACCCCAGCCCCATGCTGACATGAGGCAAGGACAGCCGTCCCAGGAGGAGAGAAGGAGGTGGCTCAGGCCGGGGGCCAGGCTGGCCCAGCAGCCATCCTTCTGGCCCGGGACCTGCTGGCGTGCCCATGGGCAGACTCCTTACGAGCTTTCAGCCTCGCTTTCCCCGTCTGTGAAATGGGGAGCACGTGACAAGGTGCTGTCTCACATCAGGAGAGTCCTCCACCGCCCTTCCCATCCTGTGCACGTCCGGAGACGCGGAGCCCCCCAGTCATGCGGGGGGCTGTGGCCGTCCCACGGCAGGCACTGGCCGAGTCAGGGTCTGGGTTCTCACTGCGCGGAGCCAGCCCCAGGGATCTACTTGGGGCCTGGGGGTCTGGCTCCAGCCCAGCCCCTGGGCAGACAGCGCCCCCCACCTGGGAGCTGAGGGTGGCATGGAAGACCAGAGCGGGCCAGCCAGCCCCCACCCCGATTCCTGCTCCAGCTGCCGCCTCCTCCCCGCTCATGGACCCAGGCAAGCCCTCTGAGCCCCGCCTGGAGCCTGAGAAACAGGATGGCTCACGGAGCTTTCCAGCACAGGCCTGGTGCGCTCCCGCACCCCGCAGACAGTTTGTAAGCCAAGAGGTCTGACCCGTGCTGCCATACCCGGACAAGACTGGGGGGTCTTGGAGCACGAAGCCCCTCGTCTCCCTCCTCAGGCACCTGTCTGTTGAGCAGGAACCAGAGGGCCCCCTGGCCTCCCCGCACCTGCCCGGCTGACAGTACCTGACTCCCCTCCTCGCCCTGGCCCTCTGCCGTCAGCTCCAGAACCCCAGAGGTCCCCACTCCTGAAGTCCAGGCCTTGGCCAGCACGGCCCAGCCTGGCGTGGCCACTGCCTGCCTCCACAGCGGCTCTCAGGCCTCCGCTCCCCACTCCCTGACCTTGGCCTCCCAGGAACGTTCTTCCCACCCTCTGCTCAGCGCACACCCTTCCATCCTGCTGCTCTCAGCTCGGGTGTCCTCTGGGCAGCCTGCTTGGACCTCCCTCGCCAGGTCGCACTCGGAGGCCCCACGTGGTCCCCTTCTCGGCCAGCAGGCCTGCAGTTTATCACAGTCTTGCCCTGTTTTTGCCTGGTTCCCCCCAACTCCCCGCAGGGGGAAGGAGCCGCAGGGCTTCCCACTCAGCCCTGTGTCTCTGGCGCCTGGTGCTGCACCCAGCATGTGGAAGGAGCCCCATCAGTGTTTCCTGGGGTGTGGATGCGTGTGTGCACGTGGGAGTGTGTGTGTGCGCACACACATACTGGGACGAGCCACACCTCAAGACGGCCAGTGGAGATGACGAGCACATGGGCCAGGAAGTACGCAGTGTGGTGGCTGCCGCTCACTGAGCACGTCCTACCAAGCCTGGGGGCCCTGGGGGCCCAGCCAGCCTCAGGCCCACCCTGAGGGTTCTCCTCCAAGCTGGCATCGCCCCACTTTACAGATGCCCACCTGGGCTGGGACAGGGGCCCACCTGGTGAGTGACAGCGCCTGAGTGCCGGCCACCTGGACCCTCCGGCGGACCTGTGCCGAGCGCCCCCGGGCGGGGCTGCTGGCTCTCAGGACTGCCCTTCCTCACCCTGAGACAGGAATCATTACCCCTCATGGATGAAACATGCATCCTTAGAACAGCAGGGCCATCCCCAGGGCTGAGGAGCTGGGGGAGATGGTGGGGGGACTGTAGGGGGCGATGTCGGGGGGACTGTAGGGGGAGATGGTGGGGGGACTGTAGGGGGAGACGGTGGGGGACTGTAGGGGGTGATGTCGGGGGGACTGTAGGGGGAGATGGTGGGGGACTGTAGGGGCGATGTCGGGGGGACTGTAGGGGGTGATGTCGGGGGGACTGTAGGGGGTGATGTCGGGGGGACTGTAGGGGCGATGTCGGGGGGACTGTAGGGGGAGACGGTGGGGGACTGTAGGGGGCGATGTCGGGGGGACTGTAGGGGGTGATGTCGGGGGGACTGTAGGGGGTGATGTCGGGGGGACTGTAGGGGGAGACGGTGGGGGACTGTAGGGGGCGATGTCGGGGGGACTGTAGGGGGAGATGGTGGGGGGTCGGTTCAGCTCCAAAGCCTCACTCTCCACTCCACATGCTCTTGTTTTCAGCACAGTTGGTTTGTCTTGTTTTTGCAGCATACACTTTTGAGATAAAATGTCAGTGGAACTCCAAGAGTTAAAGCCAGGAGACTTTTAAAAAACCCAGTCAGGCTATTAAAACTGCATCACTGTGTATGGCAGAGCCTGTAGGGCCCTGAAACCCACCAGCCAGCCCAGCTGTGTCCCTGCGGACACCCCCAGGCCCCTTCAGGGCCCCCGGCATTGCAGAGGCGAGTGGCCAGGGGCCCCCCCAACCCAGCCTGGCCCCAGGCCCCTCATGCCAGGCCTCGCCGTGTCTTGCAGGACAAGAAGCTGATCAAGGCCCTCTTCGATGTGTTGGCGCACCCCCAGAACTACTTCAAGTACACAGCCCAGGAGTCCAAAGAGATGTTTCCTCGCTCCTTCATCAAACTACTGCGCTCCAAGGTGTCCCGGTTCCTGCGGCCCTACAAGTAACGCGGGGATGGCGGCCCTGCTTGGGTGCTGGCTGCCTGGGGAGGGGAGAGCCCTTCCACAGTCGAAGCCGAAGGCAGATCCGCGGGCCCCCCACACTGCTTGGGAACCGCCGACCAGCCCGTGGATGGCGAGACCACGTCCAGGCCAAGACCCCAGCCCAGCTGCCCTCCTCCGTCGCCGCCCCGGTGGGAGAACGTTGCTCACGGCAGCCTTCCTGGCTCCCTCCCTCGCTCTGCCTGTTCCCGTCCAGAACTCTGAGAGCGCCTGCTGCTCCCGGGCCGGTCCCAGGGGATGCCCGCCAGGCCGGGACCTTGGCCACCAGCTGGCAGCGCGTGTGCCCTCGGCCTGGCACTCTGGGGGAGGGAGGGGCCGTGGCTGCCGTGTCTCAGGGAGGCGCTCAGGCAGAACCCGGGACGGGAGGCCAGGCCGTGGAAGGAGGGGTGCGTGAAGGCTCGCTGGGGGCTCCCATAAGCCGGGCTCAGTACCTGCAGAGCGTCCACACCCGCAGGCACCTCTGGGTCAGAGGGCCCAGGCCCCAAGCGAGTGTGTTGTTGGGGTCTCAGGATTCTCTGATGGGACTGGAGAGAGGAGCTAGGAGGGGAGAGTGTGGATTGGTGCTTCCCCAGGACAGAGCCTCTAACTGAGCACTGTGTGTGTAAATATAAATACAAAGATATATATACTTCTATCTGCGGGCGCGGAGGGAACTGCTCTCCAGTAACGCTACATACGCATCGCCACCCCTTCTCCCGTGAGCCAGCGTGAGCCCAGCTGTCACCGACGCCCCTGACCGAGGAAACGGCTTCTCCAGGCACTCGGCCCCTCCGTTTACAGAGGCTGGGCGCCCGTGGGACTGAGGAGGTGGCCAGCTGGCCCCGGACACACTTTGGAGGACGGACGCTGGGGGCCTGGGGTGCCGCCCTCGGTTGGAAAGTTTTATCCCCCTTGGACCCTTCCTGGGGGGGCACAGGGCCCAGCGGTAAACTTGGGAAGGGGCCTGCGTCTGACCTGAGGCCGTGCCTGCAGAGTCCATGCTGAGCCCGCCGGCCACTGGGAGGCAAGGCTTCACCCCCACCCGCCGTGAGCGCAGGCCGTGCTGAGCGCCTCCAGGCAGGCACGCGGGCACCGGGAGGGGTGGGTGCGGCCCCCAGATGGAGGCCGCCGGCCAACAGGGGCCTGGTTTTCTTCCTGCCCCGCCCAGCGGCCTCGCACTCCCTGTCTCTCTTTGAAAGAAGGATGGTCTGGAGTGTGAGTGGACTGACCATAGCCTGCTCAGCCAGTGCCTGGGATGGAGCTAGCAAGGACCGCCGGCAGGCCGAGGCCTGGCCTGCTGCCCCACGGTGGCCGCCGGATGTGGGACACGCAGGCCCAGGGCCCCGGAGCTTCTGGCTTCCAGATGTCCAGCATCCCAGGAGCAGGAGGAAGACCTAACAGGAACTCCCATCACCTGTCCCCCGCGACCTCCAGGTGGTTTCGTCCTCGCCCCAGGCCCACGCGCACCGCCAGGGCCGAGCCCAGCTTGAGGCGCTGAGGGTCAAGCCTGGGGCGGGTGTGTGAGGCCTCAGGGGGCCGGGCCGGGTGACCGGGGTGGCCACAGCCAGGTTTACGATCCACACGGGGCTGGGCGCTCAGGAATCACTGTCGCTACCTGCATACTCAGTGGCTAATCCCCAGCCTGACCAGGGCTGCCACCAGCGCCTCCTCAGCCAAACTCCAGCCTGAACGGGGAGGGGCGGCACCTGGTCAGCGGGT
Organism: Odocoileus virginianus; assembly: GCF_023699985.2. NCBI lineage: Eukaryota > Metazoa > Chordata > Mammalia > Artiodactyla > Cervidae > Odocoileus > Odocoileus virginianus. Next base: position 10,736,925 of record NC_069696.1, on the reverse strand, counting down.
CAGTATCCCTTGGGGAGCCCTGTCCAGGCCACGCTACCACCTCCCCCGCCCCCCGATCTGTCCCAGGCACGGCCCTTGAAGGCCAGCCCTAGTTTGCAGAGAGAGCCCTGTCCTCCACATCAAGCCATCGTCCTCCCCAGGAATTAGACGAGCATCCTCCAAAATGAACCCCCAGAACAGCCACCTAGGGGTGGGCACTGGGAAGGGTTATTTTTGCGGGTTTTTTTTTTAATCCTCTCTAGATTGTTTTTGATCCAAAGAGGACCCAGAAAGAGCCCTCTCTGGAGCTCTCTCTGCTGCTCCTCTGGGTGGTTCTTGGCAGTTGCCACCCGCACACCCACTAACCTACCCACCCTGTCACTGGGAGCCCCCACCTCCATCCATGGCTCACCACGCCACTGAGGTCAGACCCTGCCTCCCGTCCCCCGGGCAGGACAGGACAGGGACCAACTGACCATCTCGAGTGCCACGGGGCCAGCAGTCCAAACTGACCAGCCGCCCACAGTCAGCATCCAGCCCTCCCTCCCCAGTAAAACCGCCTCCCACACCATCAGGGGACTTGGAAGTCCCGGGGCGGGGGAGGGCAGGGTCTGTCCCGAATGTCACGTCAGCCCTCAGTCCCAGGCTGAGGAACCTTGGGGTCCCACCTGTTAAACTGAGAGCTGTCGCCACTCCTCGGGTCCTGGTGGTCCTGGGGGAGTCTCTCCAGACCACACAGTTTGTTTCTCCACCTTGCCACGTTGTGGACGCAGGTGGTACATTGGCTGATCCAGGATGGCCGTCCCGCCTGGCTCCAGGTGGAGGTGGAGAGGAAAGGGAGGCAGAGAAGGCCTGGCCCAGGTAGGCAGGTTCCGCACGGGGTTCTAAAGGAGGGCAGGAGGCCTGGACAGGGGCGCAGGAGTCCCAAGCTTCCCCGGGCTGAGCCAGAGGAGCAGAGCCCGCTCCTGGATGGGAACTTGGCCTTGAGCAGCCGCAGAGCCCCGGCCCAGCCAGGGCCCGCCCTGCCCGCCTCGCGCAGACCATCGTTAAACTCTATGGAGAGGAGCCAAGCAACATATTTCTGGAAGCGGAAGTCTGCCCGGCTGGCTGGGACTGAAAGCAGGTGCCAAGGCCTGTGGTGGTTCCAGTGAGCTTGGTTCTGACCCAATGGAGCTGGGGCCACTGGGGCAGCTCTGCAGAGGCGCGGTGGAGACCTCGAGGGACCTCCACCAGGTGGGCCGGGCACCTCCTGGCTCGCTGCTTCCGTGGAAATGCACCGAGCGGGGAGAAGGAATCTGCTCTGGTCTGGTGGCCAAGCCCTCCGCCAGGGAGTGAGGGCGCCCACCTGCTTCCCTGGAGTTAGGCCCGTTTTCCCCCAACGCCCTGTTAGCCCCGCCAGAGCCTCCGGCTGCCTCGCGGTGGTGCCGCCCTCCCCCTTCCGCCAGGGCTCTCCTTTAGCCTCAGACAGCAAGTTGCAGCTGCTGGGGGCACGGGCCTGCTTCCTCAACCTCTCCCAGCTCCTCCTCGCCTCAAGGAGACCGTGGGGACCGAGGTGGTGGCCCCAGGCAGCTTTCCCTCCTGCCACCGTGGGTTTGGGACACGCAGATACAGTAGAACTGAGACCCCGGGCCGAGAAGCTTCCAGGCAGGAATGGCCGGCAGAGACCCTTTTCCCCACACCGCTCAGAAACCCGCGTTTCCCACCCTCATTCCCCCAGAGATACAGGCATAGCCACCCATTTTCCCCAAGAGGAGGCCCCCCCAGCTGCTGGAGCAGGCGCCTAAGTGCCATTTGGGGGCCTGAATAATCCTTCCAGCATCTCCACCACCACCCCTGAGACTGAACTCAGTCGGGTCATTCAGCAAACGTGTGCTGAGCACCTCCCGTGTGCCAGGCTCCTAGAGAGACCGAGACCCCCAGCCCAGGAGCTGGCAGGTGCCCCCCCCGGACGGCCCTCTGGTCACATAGAGGAAGGAGATGGAGGCCTGGGTGGCAGAGCCCAGCACCACCATCGGGAGAAAGCCAGCCCTCCCTCCTCGCCTCCCAGGACCCCAGGTGGGGGTGGAGGGGCAGAGCAGGAGAATCTACTGTACAGTTTCGAGACAGACACCCCGACGGAGACACTGTAACCAGCCGGGCCTCATGGAGCGGCCGCCCCTCTCCACCCACAGAGAGAGAAGCACCCGCGCCGACACGCCCAGGACCCCCATCTCCGCCCCGGCGCCTCGCCCACTGCCTGGCCAGGCGCCTGGCACAGTCAGTGCCCTTCTCACAGGGGGCCGCGGCTGTGCCTGCCTCCTCCCCTCCCTGCCCGGGAGCTCAGTCGGACTGGTCAACCGCGTCCGGGACCAAGGCCCCTCTTCCTCTCCAGAGATACACGTGGGGGCAGCCACAGCCCCGAACCAATGTCCTTCAGGCCAGAGCGGAAAGATTCGATGTTTGAGACACTGCCGGTCACCCAAGGAGAGCCGGGGCGAGAGCTCCTACCGCCCACGGCCACCCCCCGACCCTGCACACCACCCGCCCTTCCTGAGCACTGGCCGTGTGCCATCTGCAGGCACACCCGGAGCTGCAGTCACCGGGCCGGCCGGCCTGGCTCCGCGCAGGGGACACCAGGAGCACCCAGGCGACATGGTCGTGCGTGGCCTCACGCTTTCTCCCCGTGCTCTGCTCGGGAACAAGGGCCGAAAGCACATGCAGACAGAGATGGGCCTCTGCCCTCTCCCCCTGGGGGGACAGGGAGGCTCAGACTGAGGGGCTCTGGGTGCCTTCATCCAACACCCGCACGCGGCCCTGGAAGACACCCAGCGCCCCTCCAGACCTGCCCCTCTGCCAGGCTCTGGGTGTCCCGACAGCATGGAGGAAAAGGAGGAAAAGAAAGCTGGCTGATGCCAAGTGTTTTGTTCTGCAGTCCGGAGGCCACGAAGATCTGCAGGGAAACTTCTTATTCCACTGAGGTCAAAACCTTAACACGGTCTGGGCAGTCCCAGCCCTTGTTCCCGTAGAGACAGGAACCGCTGGCAGGGGGTGGAGCGGGGCAGGGGGATGGGGGACGGACGGGGAGCCCACCCCTGTGCTCACAGCCTTCAGCGTGGGCTTCCACGAGGGTGCCGGCTATACCGTCCTGGGAGCTGCCCGAAAGAGTGACAGACAGCATCGTAACCGCCTTTTTCTTTTAGCTGCCTCAGATATTCAACAGTTTGTTTTCGCCATCATGCTCATACATATGCATGTAATGAAACATTTGTGAAAAATCACTTTCATAATAAACAAGAAATGAACTGAGATGCTGCCCCTTTCTCTCGGTCATTGGTGGCCATGACGACGGGGCGGGAAGAGGTAACTGGAATTAGGAGAGCTGCGCGTGGAGGGCACCCGAAGTTAGGGGCCAGGTCCCTTGGCGAGCCCCCAGAGAGTACAGCTGCGCTCAGATCCCACTTCTCATGACCAGTGTCTACACGGGGGGTCACAGTCAGTGGGCAGCGAGGGATCTGGGCCCCTGGAAGTTAGATGCGCAGTCAGTGTTCTGGGGGTGTGTGTGTGTGCATGCGTGAGCACACATGTGGACACATTTCTCTGGGAACGCAGCTCATGGCCTTCATCAGATTCTCCAAGACATCTAGAACCACTAAAAGGCTGACAGCCGCTGTCCTCCTCAGTAATGTGGAAAACTGTTCTGTACCATGCTCTCAAGGGGAGAAAAAACAATTTTTAAAATGGCATTAACATCCCAAAGAAAGAAAGTGAAGTCGCTCAGTTGTGTCTGATTCTTTGCAGCCCCGTGGACTGTAGCCCACCAGGCTCCTCCATCCGTGGGATTCTCCAGGCAAGAATACTGGAGTGGGTTGCCATTTCCTTCTCCAGGGGATCTTCCCGACCCAGGGATCGAAAATTTCAGGTCTCCCTCATTGTGGGTAGACGCTTTTCCATCTGAGCCACCAGGGAAGCCCAAATCACACAGGAAACACCAGATTTTTTCCTGGTTTAACAAAGCGATTTGAAAGTCCAAGGAAGGACTTTGCTGCTGGTCCAGTAGTTGGAGAGCCACCTGCCAAGGCAAGAAAGGCGAGTTCAATCCCTAGCCCGGGAAGATGGCACATGACGCGGAGCGGCCAAGCCCGTGAGCCACAACTACAGAGCCTGTGCTCCTCAACAACCACTGCAGTAAGAAGCCCGCACACCACCACAAAAAATAGCTCCCACTCTCCACAACTAGAGAAAGCCCAAGTGCAGCAAGGAAGACCCAGCGTAGCCAAAATAATTTAAAAAAAAAAAATTTTTTTTTATTACTTCTGGGAATGTACACAAAAGATTTGAAAGCAGAGTTTCAAATCGGTACACCCATGTACATAGCAGCATTATTCATGACAGTGAAGAAATGTTAGCAACCCAAGTGTCCCTCAGTGGGTGAATAAACAAGTCATGGTCTATCCATATAACGGAATAGGATTCAGCCCTAAAAAGGAGTGGCGTTCTGGGGATTGCTTGGAGGTCCAGTGGCTAAGAATCATAATGCAGGGAACACAGGCTCAATCCCTAGTAAGGAAACTAAGATCCCATGTGCCATTGAGCGACTCAGCCCGAACCACAGCTTTTGAGCTCACCAGCCGCAACTAGAGAGTCCACGTGCTTCCACCAAAGATCCCACGTGATGCAACCGAGATCCAGTGTGCTGTAACTAAGACTCAACACAACCAAATAAGTGTTTTTTAATAAAGGAGTGACATTCTGATACGTGCTACAACATGGAAGAACCTTAGAAACATGATGTAGAGTGAAATAAACCAGTTACAAAAGGACCAACACTTTATGATTCTACTCACAAGTCCCTGGAGGAGTCAAATCCACAGATACAGAAAGTAGACTGGTGGTCACCAGGGGCTGGGGGTGAGGGAGAAACAGGGAGTTGGTGTCTAATGGGTTCCGTGCTTCAGTGTGGGAAGAGGAAAAAGTTCTGGAGATGGAAGATGGTGATGGTTACAGGAGAATATGAATGCCGTTAATGCCTCTTGGCTGTACTTTTTTTTTTGGTCATGCTGCGTGGCACGTGGGATCTTAGTTCCCTGACCAGGGATCGAACCCACACCCCTTGCATTGGAAGAGCAGAGTCTTAACCACTGGACACCAGAGAAGTCCCTGCATTTTGTAAAATAGTTTGAATAGTAAACATTGTATTATGCATCTTTTACTTTTTTTTTTAATTTTAAGGGGAAAACAATAATGGAATCCTGTGAGCACACAACACACTTGACATTTGTACCAAAGATCCCATGAAGACCAGATCAAAAGATAAGGCCTCTTCAGACTGGAAATGAGCTGAGAAGTGGGGCACCCCAGCTCACAAATGTGAGAGGAACATGGCAGTGAGCGTGGACTTACTTATTCCCCAGATCCCAAATCCAAGGTGAATCTCAAGACTCTACGAGAGCAGCAGCTGGCTCTGGCCTGTTGGAGCAGTCTGAGTGTGGGCTGGAAAAGAATTTCCAGACACAGAGCATTTCAGAAGGGAGTGAGTTTATTAAGAACAAAGAGCAGAGATAAAGCGGCACTGCAAGCGCAGCAGGCTGGCCTTCTGACAGACGAGGGAGCGTAGACAGTCTTTGTGACTTAATAGCCAATTTTTATGCCTAAAGACAAAAGAAAGTCCTGCTGGAAGGGTGGCATTAAGTGGTTGGTTAGGGTGCCATAGGGTGTTTACCGGAGTGGGCATCTTTGCTTAATTGGGAGAAAGGGGGCTTGTTAGTGATTATCCAGGGGGCTTTTGGCAAGGTTACAAAGGGGCTCAGTCAGTTTCAGAGGTGACCTTGGTTCTGGGCTCTGCTTCTGAGGCCTTGGTGCAAGGCCTCCCACCTGTGGCCTTGGGTAGGACTCAACACAGCCTTACTCTGTGAGCTGACGAGACAGGAGGAGAGGTCAGCGCCGTATCAGTGTGGGAACTGGCCTGGTCCACGTTACACTGCTCCAGACTCTCTCCAAACTCTGAGGGAGCATCTCGGCATATAATGTGTACATGCCATCTGTTGCTTTTCTTTCCATTTTAGAATTAAGAGATTAAATATTTATTTGCACAAGTGAAATTCACACTTTAAAGCAGTTGTTCTTAATAAGCAAGCTTCTGAGAGAGTCATTATAAATACTGTTTTGCCAAGAGATTGAAATGTTAGATACCAAAGGGAATTCCCTGGTGGTTCAGTGGTCAGGACTCTGCGATTTCACGGCCAACCAGTGCTGGTTCGATTCCTGGTCGGGGAACTAAGACCCCCTCAAGCCGCAACAGCGCAACCAAAGTAAAAAATAAAAAATATTGAGGGTGAAAACATATCCAAACAAAACAAAACACTGTAACACAGAGCAGAAAAGAATACCCCATAAGATCACAGCTCCATACTTCTAATCTCCAAAACAGATCTAAGCAATACATTGTTTAATTAAATATACAATCATACGTAATGAAAGAATTTTTTAATATTTATGTATTGATTTGGTCACACCAGCTCTCAGTTGCCGTATGTGGGATCTAGTTCCCTGATCAGGGAACAAACCTAGACGTGGATTGGGAGCACGGAGTCTCAGGCACTGGACCCCTAGAGAAGCCCCATGAAAGAACTATTTAAAGCCGGGAAACAATAAACACTGAAGCGAGTACAGTGACTTCCCTTGCCGTAGAGGAAGGTACAGCTGTGCCATTGCTGAGTCACTCACAGGGTTCCACCTATACCTGTGTGTGCATTAAATATTTAAAAAGATAACGAAAGCAGAGGCATGGTTCCAGCACATTTCCTTAGGAAGACGCCACTGGGAGACCAGTGCACAGTCTCTTGATCAGTGGTTAGAGCAACGGTCCAAGTAACTCCTCTAACATGGAGGCAGATGACTGCCCCTTTGGTTGAGAACAGACTCCACGGTGTAGGAAAAACACATTTTCTATGAGCACCCTCAGCACAGCTCCTAGCAGGAGAAGCTTTCAGGGACCAAAAGTCACCTTGCATTTGTGACTTCCAACTTTCAGGATGAAAGCTATTTTTTCAATTCTTCCCTCTCCCTGTCTTCTTCCCCTCTGTCTTCTTTACCCTGAGGTGGGGGAGAGGTGAGGGAAACAGAGACGTGATTTTCTGTTGATTAAATTGCCTATTCATTTATTTGTCTTTCTCTGCCTGACTTGCTTCACTCAATATGACAATCTCTAGGTTTATCTATGTTGCTGCAAATGGCATTATTTCATTCTTTTTATGGCTGAGTAATATTCCATTGTATATAAGTACCATATCTTCTTTATCCACTCCTCTGTCCAAAGACATTTAGATTGCTTCCTTGTCTTGCCTACTGTAAATAGTGCCTTAAAGAACATTGGAGTGCATGTATATTTTTGAATTATGGTTTTCCCCAGATATATAAGCCTAGAATCACTTATATGTGGAATCTAAAAAAAAAAAAAATGGTACAAATGAACTTCTTTACAACAAAACAGAAATAGAGTCACAAATGTAGAAGACAAGCTTACGGTTACCAAGGGGGAAAGCCAGGGTGGAGGGATAAATTGGGAGACTTAGACTGATGTACACATACTACTGTCTATAAAATAGATAATGGGGACCTACTGCATAGCCCAGGGAAGTCAACTCAACACTCTGGTATGACCTATATGGGCAAAGAATCGGAAAGAGTGGATAAGCTGCTGCTGCTGCTAAGTCTCATCAGTCGTGTCCGACTCTGTGCGACCCCATAGACGGCAGCCCACCAGGTTCCCCCATCCCTGGGATTCTCCAGGCAAGAACACTGGAGTGGGTTGCCATTTCCTTCTCCAATGCATGAAAGTGAAAAGTGAAAGTGAAGTCGCTCAGTCGCGTCCGACTCCTAGTGACCCCATGGACTGCAGCCTACCAGGCTCCTCCGTCCATAGGATTTTCCAGGCAAGAGCCCTGGAGTGGGGTGCCAGTGCCTTCTCGGAAAGAGTGGATATATGTATACATATAACTGATTCACTTTGCGGTACACCTGAAACTAACACAACATTGTAAATCAACTATCCTCCAATTAAAAAAAAAAACTTGTTAATTGCATATCCAGAGACCCCTGGTGAAGATAACGTTCCAGCAGAAACCGGAGGAATGAGTTGAAATCAACAAAGTGGGAGGAGGCCCAGGACCCCCAGGCAGACAGAACAGCACGTGAAAACCCTGGCGGCAGGGGCGAGGCACTGTATGCCAAAGGCTGAAGAGAGCCAGCGGCTAGGGCTCAAAATGAGGGGAAGAGTGTGCTGAAAGCAGGCCGGAGACAGCAGCAGAGCCGGACCACGCGGGACTCTGGAGGCCGCGTGAAGGGCTGTTTTTATTCCTGGGCCCTGGGCAATCATGAAAGATTTCTAGTAAGGATCTGATTTGATTGGGTTTGCATTTGGGGAGGAGAATGGAAAATAGGCCTGCCCGGTCACAGGGATGGGCCGAGGGACACTCACATGACCTGATCAGTGTTAGAGAGAATCTGCGAGACTCCCTTCCCCACTGGGACTGGACTCTTGGGAGGATGCAGGCAGGAGCTGTTGCAGCCATTAATACTTTATCACTACAAGAGGACAGCCTTATCAAAGAGCAGAGCCAATGCCCAGAACAGCAGAGCTGGGACAAGGATAGAAAAAGTGAACCCTGGTGATGTTTGGGCCCCTTGATCAACCTGAACCTGAAGTCCACATGAACGCCTTTGTTATGTGAGTGCTCTGGCTGCCATAACAAAATACCACAGAATGAGCAGCTTAAACAACATAAGTTTATATTCTGGAAGCTGTGAAGTCCAAAATCAAGGTGCTGGTTAGAGTTCTCTTCCTGGCTTGCAGACAGCCACCTGTTCGTTCTGTCCTCATCAGGTAAAGAGAAAGAATGCTCTGGTATCTATTCCTCTTCTTTTAAGGACCCCACCCTTAGGACCTCATTTAACTTTTATCACCTCCTCACAGGCTCTGTTTCCAAATTCAGTCACATTGTGGGTTAGGGCACCATGAATTTGGGAAGAACGCAAATGTCCAGTCCAGAACACCATGGAAGCCAATAAATACCCTTTTGCCTTAAGCCAGTTTGAGCTAGATTTACCGTCCCATGGATCAGATAAACTACAGATTGATTCAGTGGGGGAGGAAGCTGCAGATGCCAACATGACAAGTAGGTTTTCAGCTAGTGTAACATATGCTTGCTCATAACAAAATAATTACTATAAGTATGATCCACCTGCAATTCAGGAGATGCGGGTTCAATTATCGGGTCAGGAAGATCCCCTGGGAGACGGCACAGCAACCCACTCCAGTATTCTTGCCTGGAGAATCCCATAGACAAGAGGAGCCTGGCAGGCTATAGTCTATCGGCTCATAGAGTCGGACACGACTGAAGCGACAGCACACACGTATATATATCTATATAGGCATAGACTGTAAGGTATGATAAACAATATAACAGTTTCTAATAGTGATGATGTCTGTGAGGTAGACATTCTCAATTACAATATTCAGTTCAGTTCAGTCACTCAGTAGTGTCCAACTCTTTGCAACCCCATGGACTGTAGCACGCCAGGCCTCCCTGTCCATCACCAACTCCTGGAGTTCACCCAAACTCATGTCCATCGAGTCGGTGAACCTATCCAACCATCTCATCCTCTGTCATCCCCTTCTTTCTTTCCCAGCATCAGGGTCTTTGAGTCAGTTCTTCACATCAGGTGGCCAAAGTATTGGAGTTTCAGCTTCAACATCAGTCCTTCCAATGAACACTCGGGACTGATCTCCTTTAGGATGGACTGGTTGGATCTCCCTGCAGTCCAAGGCACTCTCAAGAGCCTTCTCCAAGGCCAGTACTAACATTCACAGTGAGGCCTGCTGCCCCTGCCTACACGGCCCGGGCGCCTGTTCTGTGGCCTACCAGGTGCACGTCCATGTTCATTCCTTTGAAGCAGAGACTTCTGTGCATGACGACTCCGGGAAATGACAGCTGGTGTGGGTGAGTCACGTGTGGCAGACTGAAGCTGAGTGGTCCCGCTGCAGACTGTATAGAGAAGTCGGAACACTTTCGTCATTCAGAGGGTTTTGTCCCTTCTTGCATGGAATAACCTAGGCAAACTCTGGGAGATGGTGAGGGACAGGATGGCCTGGCATGCTTCAGTCCACGGGGTCGCAAAGTTGTCAGACAGGACAGAGTGACTGAACAAGAAGTACGGTATAAATTCACAGTTTTTTATTTCTGTCTTCTGGTATTTTTTCCTTATTGTGCAATAAACCTTTCTAGGAGCAATAAACTTTTTGCTATTTACTTTTATTTATTTGCGCAATGTCTTAGATGTGGCACCGTTTGCTGCAAGGACGCTGTAGTTACGCACTCAGGCTGAGTTGCAGCACATGGGCTCCAAGTTCCCCAGCCAGGGATCAAACCTGAGTCCTCTGCGTTGCAAGGCAGATTCTTAACCACTGGACCACCAGGGAAGACTCAATAAAGCCTCTTTTAAGTCCACATTTAACTTAAAATCAAGTTCTAGGGACTTCCCTGGTGGTCCAGTGGCTGACTCTGCACTCTAGTACAGGGGGCCAGGGTTCGATCCCTGATCGGGGAACTATTAAGAGATTCCACACGCCGCAACTTAGAAAAAGACAACGAAACAAGACTCCGCCTGCTGCAACTAACACCGGGCACAGCCAAATTAATTAACTAGATATTTTAAAATAATATTAAAAGGTCTATATTTTCATTTCTCGGGATTACGCAACTGAAACTTCTACAAAATGTTTGTTGATGTTTACCTTTCACCATGGGGGCCAAAGAGGTATCTTTCACTGTAAATCAATCATTCAGAAGTATCCCACGAACTTTAAAAGTCAGCAATTATTTTACGACTGCCTCAAAACGAATGAACATGTAAAGTTGCAGAAATGAACTGACATAACAGTCTATAAATCATGACTCTTCATTTAGGTCAAATGATTTTTTTCTTACATTTGTTTCACTCATTTTTCTAATTCCAAGTTTTCTTGTGCTCCTTTCACTGTTAAAGTGCTGGCTCTCCTGGCTGAGAAATTATTTCATTGTGGATGCCATATTGTACCAAAGTCATTAGTTGCTTCCATTTTTGGCTTTCAATTCATGCAATCAAAATTAAGCTTTTGGAAAGTTCATTCTCTCCAAGGTGCCAAACTAACATTACTGTGAATGCTACTCAGCTAAATTTAGCTTAACAGTTGAACACTAAAGGCGCTTTTTTTTTTGGTAATATTCATATAAAGTTCAATAGGCACTGCATAGATGAACCAACATTCTTACTAAATTAAGAACACCATGGGACTTTCCTGGTGGTTCAGTGGTTAAGAATCCATGCTTCCCCTGCAGGGGGCATGGGTTCAATCCCTGGCAGGGGAACTAAGATCCCAAATCCCCCACCATGGCCAAAAATAAAACCCAAAAAACAAACCAAAAACCCATGAAGCAGAAACGTACCTGGAACTGCATGTAATTATTAAATCCAAACAAACTGTAAAATTGTATCAGTCAAATTAGTATCATAGTTGTCAAAATTTACAAATATTTTTTCACACAGAGTGATTGAACTGCAAAATTTTTGAGACACAGCGGATGTGAGACAGAAGAAAGGATTCCAGTCTGGCTACGCTGTGCTTGGTCGCTCAGTCACGTCCAACTCTGTGACTCCATGGACCGTAGCTCTCCAGGCTCCTCTGTCTGCAGGGGTTCTCCAGGCAAGAACGCTGCAGTGGCGCTCAGGCCCTGCTCCGGGGATCTTCCCAGTGCAGGGACGGGAACCAGGTCTCCCGCTTGCAGGCGGATTTTTTACCATCTGAGCCACCAGGGAAGCCCTCCAATGTGGCAGCAACCTTTTTTTCTCCTATAACATGTTTCTCGACCATGTCAATGAAAAAAATGAAAGAAAGAAATGGACATTTTTATTCTAGCCAAATATTATAATCTGGGAAGCAGTCTTCCAGAGAGCTGTGAGAACTGTCTTGCCTGTTAAGAGGTCAAAAGCTCAGCATGGTAAGTTTCTGAGACACAGTGCTATACACTGACCATGGAGGTGGTGGTGGTGGTGTAGTCGTTAAGTTGTGTTTGACTCTGTGTGACCCCACGGACTGTAGCCTGCCAGGCTCTCTGTCCATTCAAAAGAACAAGGGATTCCCCGCCTCCCGCCTCCGTGCGTCTGCAAGATATCTCTGTCCCAGGCAAGAATATTGTAGTGGTTAGCCATTTCCTCTCCAGGGATCTTCCCAAACCAGATATAAAACCTGGGTCTCCTGCATTGCAGTGGATTCTTTACTGAGTTACAGGTGTGTTTTAAGTTTTTGAGACAAAGTGCTATGGTTTACTCACTGAGTCGTGTCTGACTCTTACAACCCCATGGACTCTTTGTGACCCCACAGATTGCAGCCCGCCAGGTTCCTCTGTCCATGGGATTTTCCAGGCAAGAAAACTGGAGTGGGCTTCCATTTCCTTCTCCAAAAGTGCTATACATTAAATGATATATTATCAACAGTCTACACAATCCAGATTCACGTGCACAAAACAAGTAGTGGGTCAAGGGTCACTGTGGCCTCCTGTAGAAGGAAGCTAATCTCCTAAGGAGTAGAGATCCTTGATAAGATTAGGAAAGTTATCTTCCAAGGAGGTTTGGTTAATGCAGAGGTACAATTCATACTAAAAGGGAGGGATTTTATGCTTAAGTTTCTGTCTTGCCATAAAATGTGAATTTTATTTCATCATCACCACCTAGAATTTGGAAGTTTGAGCTTTTGCACAACAACTTAAAATGTTCTAGTCCCATTGAATAAGTCCTCTAAACTAGTGCATTTTGTTCAAAATCAACTTAAGTTTTTTAATCAAGATATTCACCAACTGAAGCACACACACAAAAATCTTTGCCTTTGCACTTTCCTGGAGAAGGAAATGGCAACCCACTCCAGTATTCTTGCCTGGAGCATCCCAGGGACAGAGGAGCCTGGTGGGCTGCTATCTACCCGGTCGCAGAGTCGGACACGACTGAAGCGACTTAGCAGCAGGAGCAGCACTTTCCAGCAAATTACAATTACTGAAAAGCTGAAAAAGGGAAAACAATACAATGCATTTCTAAGAAGGATTTAAAAAAACCTCCCAATTTTATCTGAATAAATTCATATTCTGAAGCCAAATGTAAGGAAACTGAGACAAGTCACTGCTCTGCTGCACCTAAAATCTCGTAACGCATTCAAAAGAACAAGGGATTCCCCGCCTCCCGCCTCCGCGCGTCTGCAAGTCATCAAGGCCAGATCGGTGCGGTTCGGGGAAGCTGCTCTGCCCCACGGGTATCTCTGAGCCTCCGTTATCCCCGAGCCTCCGTTATCCCCTTTCGGTGCAGTCTGGAACCCCATCCGGTTCCGACCGCCCGGGTGCGACACACATTCACTTCCGGCATCCGCCCGAACAGCCACGGGCTGAACGAGAAGACACCACCGCCCCCACACCAGCCGCGCGTGCGCACACGCCGGCAGCCGCCCCAAGAGCCACAAAGGCTCCGCCCCTGAGCGCTCACGCCCGCGCCCCTCTCGGGAGGCCCCGCCCACCCCGGGCTACCTCGGAGGCCCTTCCGCCAGCCCGGCGCCCGGGCTTGTGGGCGGGGCTTGAGGGCCTCGGCGGGCGGGGTCGGCGGGGGAACCCGGAGGAGGGCGGAGCTTGCGGGCCAAGTCCGGAGGGCCGGGCCCGCGGGCTCCACGGCCGCGCTGGGCTTCTGGCGCTGGTGGAGGCGCCATGCAGGCCGACCCGACGCCGGAGCGCAGCAGCCGGGTCCTAACGCCAGAGCCGGAGCCGGAGCCGGAGCCGGGCCCAGAGTCGGTCCTCGACCCCGAGCAGGATGCGCGGGCGGCCCTGGCCGAGTTCGCGGCGCTGCACGGCCCGGCGCTGCGCGCGTCTGGAGTTCCCGAGCGGTACTGGGGCCGCCTCCTGCACAAGCTGGAGCACGAGGTGCCGGTGGGGCACCGTGCGGGGAGGCCCGGGGTGCAGGGCGGGCCCGGGGCGCCCCTGGGAGAGCCGGGGTGCGGGCCCTCGCGGCGCACATGCCGCGGTCCCGAGCGCGCCGCCGGGTTGGGTGGCTCTGGACTTTTCTACCTGGGAGGGTGTGGTCAGCGGTCCGGTTCCGGGCAGAGAACCGCTGGGGGCGGGGGGGGGGAGGCGCGCCGTGGGTATTTGGAGGAGTGGAGATGGGAGGGAAGGCGCGTTCCCGGGCGGGCTTGGGTGAGACGCGCACGGGGAGAGTCGGGGGCTGGCGTGGATGGACGACGCAGGAGTTGCACGCGGCCGGAGATTTGAACATGGCCTGATGTCCAAAAGCCTTAAATTTTCACTTTCGTGGCGGTTTGGGGCCTAAAAGCGGCGGCCGGAACCTCTACCTGTGGCCCCGGTCTTGCCAGCACCTGGGGCTGGGCCAGGGCTGCGTCGAGAACTGGAACTAAAATGAACTTTGTCTTCCGTTGTGCATGCCAGGCCCTGGGCTGAGTCCTCCACAATCCGAGCCCAGAGCAGCCCTGTGAGGGTTAGGATCCATCACCCCTTTCCTACAGTTGAGAAAACTGAGGCTCGGAAAGAGGAAGTGACCCTCCTAAGGTCTGTCTGACCTCAGAACTAGAAGCTTTCTTCATAGAATTCTCTTGTGTTCCTTCATTTGATTTGAGCCCCAGGTCACCGTCATCTTGCTGATTAACGAAAACTGAGAGGCTGTGGGAGGCAGAGACAGCATCAAAACGAAAATGAAAAAAGCTCGGAGACTTCCCTGGCAGTCCAGACTCCCGGCTTCCAGTGCCCACATGCCTCATGGCACGACCGAAAAATTTTAAAAAAATAAAAATTTTTTAAGTGCTCGGGTGCTTCGAGGGCCTCCCTTGTAGGAACAGCTCCTTTCCGCTGGCCTGTGCTCTAGCCTCTACCTCCAAAGGCTCCTAGCTGAGGGGTGAGCCCTGGATTTTGGTGGTTTGCCCAGATGCTGAAGCCAGTGCACATTCATGGGCCAGCTGTTGGGACCTTCTGAGCTGGAGCCAGGCTCTTTACCGGCTGCCTCCTGGGTCAAGACAGACCAAGCAGTGCAAGTAGTGAGTTGGGACCCCAGCAGCTGCTGGGTGAACCCCACCCTCTCAGCGGGACTCTGGACATCTGACCTCCAGGAAGGGGGTGGGGGGGGTGGACCAAGTACCTTCCTGTTCAAAACAAGGGGAGTTGCTATGAAAAAGATACAGTGTTATTGGCACCTGCCTTTTGTAACAGTGACTTTCCTTCCCCCTCAAGCCTGCCCTCCAGTTGCCAGCATTTCCCAAGCACTTGCACTAGTCCCAGGCCTCTCCTGGGCAGGAAGGGGACCGCAGCAGTCTGATAGGATAAAATGGCCTTCTGGTGCTGGGTGAATGGATCATGAGGCGGAAACACCCTAGCCCTGGCCCTGCCAGCCTCCGTGGGCAGTGAAGTCACTCGTGCAAGTCACTTGCCCTGTGGGCAGCAAAGTCACTCGTGTGCGTCACTTGCCCGTCTTGAGTCCAAGTCCAGGAAACACGGCCCCAGCTCCCATGGTCTTGGTGGAGTCTGGGTGCAGAGGTGTGCCCAGCATGTAGTCACCAAAGAGTAATGTCCCCTCCATCCTGGCCACCGTTGCTCTGCTCAGGGGCACCTAGTACTTTTCCATGCCCCTCCCTTGCTGGGGTGATGGGCAGACCTGTGAGTCACCACTTTGCCAGACCCAAACCTGCAGCCCTTGTCCTGACAGACCTGCTGCTGGGGGCCCAGGTGTAGGGGAGGATGCTGGCTGACAGAACAGACACCTGCTGACTGAGGAAGGGGGCCCCTCCAGCCCCCCACTGCTTGGAAACCATGGGGAGTGTTTTGAAATAAATTTCAGCTCCTTCTGGCCAAGAGGAACTTCCCAGCTGCAAAACCACTGCTCTCCTCTACCACATAGGGGATTCTCCAGCTCCTCTGTGAAGGGATGGTGGTCACAGGATGGTGTCACAGCTGGGGGAGGGTGGGTCCTACACCGCCTCTCCCTCTTGTCAGGTTTGGGCGTGGAGGGATTGAGATTTGGGGTTCTGGGTTGGACCCCAGCCTCTGAGCTGTTCTCTCCTAAACTCCAAACCAGAAAAAAGGGTTGTGGCTTCCCCCGCCTCCAGGCTTTCTTGGGGGGAGGAGGGGGGCGGTTCAAGACTCCATCCCAGAAAGTGCCCTAGCTCCCCTGGGATGCACCTGACCGGCCCTACAGCCCCACCTGCCCCAGCTGCTCTGCCTGAAGTCACTGTACCACCATCCCACGGCCACACGTTGAAATCTCCCCCTTCCTGGAACTTCCTGGTGGCCCAGTGTCTTAAGACTTCCCGCTCCCAATGCAGGGGGCCCAGGTTTGATCCCTGGTCAGGCAACTAGAGCCCACAGTCTGCAACTATAAGATTCTGCATCAGAGACCTGAAGCAGCCAAATCAGTTAATCTTCTGCTTTCTTCACCGGTCACTTCAGACGATGGCGCCCCTGCCAGGGTTATCTGGGCCTCTCAGATGGCCCCTTCTGGCTCTGTGTCGTCAGCTCCCAGGGCAAGGTCACGTGTCACTCATCCTCACACCCCCGGGTGCCTGTCCGGCCCAGCACATCAGCGCCGCTCGTGCCTGAATGGATGGCTGATTGTCAGCTGCTGGGATGCGTGTGTCTCCGGTTTTTAGTGGAGTCATGGGAAATACGTCTTAGGGGCAGCTGGGCTTTGTTGAGTCTGCTGTGCCGGGGACTCTGTGCACTGTCTGATTTGATGTGTTGCTCTCAGCTCCCTTGGGAGGTGGCTGATGTCCCCTTCGCTGGTGAGAGACTAGGCTCAGAAGTGTCGTGGTGGCCAGTGCTTACAGAGCTATTAGCCTCTAAGCTCTGCGTGTGTGTGAATCAGCTAGTCCTCCCAACAAGCCGCAGATAGATTCTAATATTCCCATTGTGTGGATGGGGAAACTGAGGCATGGAATGGTTCGGTGACCTGCCGACTTGTGGCAGACGCTGGGTCTTGAGTGTGGCTGTGTGGGGACCGACTGGCCTGCCCCCTTCACCAGCTGCAAGTGGCTCGCGGTTGCCAGGAGAACTCAAGGAAACCCAGGCCCTTCCCTTCTATCCCTTCCGGGCCCGGGACCCCAGGATACCAGCCCCAGGCCATGCTTGGTGCAGACCTGGGCGTGCATGGTTGCAGAGCGCTCTTGACCCCCCCACCCTTTTCCTTCCAAATCTCCTCCGCTGCCCTGGCATTGGGTTGGTGGATCTGATGAGAACAAAGCTGAGCTGAAGGCCCTGGCCCACCATGATCCTGCCTTTTCCAGGAACCGTGAGCGGAGCCGCCCCGTCGGCCTTCTGGGCCACATTTTCCCTGTGAAGCAGGAAGCCAGACTGGCTGTCACTGAGAGGCTCACTTGTAGTCCCTCCCCCAGGCGCGGGTCCCACAGACTGGGGCACCCCAATAATGGTGCCTGTGTTGGCAGGGGAGGTGAGGGCCTCCTTCCCACTGATTGGGAACCTGTCTCCCGGGTATAAGATGGGCAACTGGACCGTAAAGAGGCCCTGTCCTCCTCGGGACTCAGTTCGTCCCCGAGGCCAGTGTGTGGCGGAAGGAACGGGGCAGGAATGGGGTGTCCTGCCAACGCCCCCTTGCCTCTGGCCCCCAGGTTTTTGATGCTGGGGAGATGTTCGGGATCATGCAGGTGGAGGAAGCTGAAGAGGAGGAGAGTGAGGACGAGGTGGCCCGAGAAGCACACAAGAAGCCCAACCCTGGCAGCGAGCTCTGCTACAAGGTCATCGTGACCAACGAGAATGGGCTCCAGGCGGCCGACCCCAACAGGTAAGGGGCGAGGGCCGGACGCCTCTCATCCGCACTGCTGCTCCTTCTTGAAGGGTGTCACCCCGGCCATCACCCCCGGGAGAAGCAGTGCTTGTGGGCGCTCCTGCCTCTCCGGGCCAGCCCACTGGCCACTTAAGCCGGCCTGAGACGGGGCGCACGGTGGCCGCCATGTTTCCAGCTGGACTTGCAGGCCCCATCGGCCCCGACACTGACGATGTTCCCGTGTTTGTCGCGTTTCGTACCGTCCTCAGAGCAGCCTCCCCCCGGGTGCCTCTTAAACTGTCCCAGCGGTCCCACTGACCACGTGTGGCGAGGTCCCATCTTGCTGGTGAGGACCCAGTGGGGACAGGCTCACCCAGGATCGCCCAGCTGGTTACAGGTGTGGGTGTCATCCCCAGGGCCATCTTAACTCGTGAGCCTGGGCTTTTCCAGGAACCCACACACCCCCCCCTCCGGGCCTCCCCACTGGTCCTGCTGAATCTGGTCTC
Source organism: Odocoileus virginianus (assembly GCF_023699985.2). Classification (NCBI taxonomy): domain Eukaryota; kingdom Metazoa; phylum Chordata; class Mammalia; order Artiodactyla; family Cervidae; genus Odocoileus; species Odocoileus virginianus. Next base: position 10,718,614 of record NC_069696.1, on the reverse strand, counting down.
CGGGTAGGAGCCCTAGACTTCACATCAGGGAAGATGAGCAGCGTGGCCGGTTGATTCCTCGAGTGGGGACTCGCGAGGGGCCCAGAGGTGGGCCTGGGCCTTGCATGGGGCCCCAGGGTAGAAAGGCGAGGGCCAGGACTGGACCCCAGGCTTCCTGCCTCTCAGGGGCCCAAGGGACTGTCTTCAGGCTGGGTAGGCACAACTTTGTTGAAACCTTGGGCAGGGGTTGGGGGCGGGGAACTCACCAGCCCCTGTGGGTCCCTGGGCATCTGTTGTCCGTAGCTCTTCCCACAGAACTTTCCCTGCTCCTTCACTGGCCCCTGGTGGGATGGGAGGAGCCACACAGGTAATCAGAGCAGATGGGCACCACCACCCACGTGCTCTCTGACTCAGAAACTGATTAAGTTCAGTAGAGCGGACCCGTGTGTGTGCCTGCTCCGTTCCTGCCTGTGCCAGCCATAGGACTCAGGCCCGGCGGCCTCCTCAAGGGGCTCCCTGCCTCCCTGCCCCCTCCACACTCAGCAGCAGGCAGGTCTGGGGTGTGATGGGCATGGTGTCGAGGTTGGGGGCTCGACTCCTGGCCCTGTCTGCCCTCAGACCTTTGTGAGTCTCCCCCAGTGGCCAGGCCCAGCCTCCGTCCACTCCCACACCCACCATTCCGGCAGCCCCCGTGTGCACCTGCTCGGGTCACCCCCCCCCTCCCCCCCCACCGGTGCTCCTGGCTTTGTGCACGAGGGCCGGAGTAAGTCTTCGTTTTTTTTCAGGATGTGCCAACAAAAAGTGGTATGAGCGCGGTGAGCCGGCCCCCAGCCGCAGAACTGGAGTGCCTGCTCTTCCTTTTGCTTTAGTGGGGTGGGGGGGAACCAGGGCTGTGCGTCGGGGAGTCCACGTCCAGCCAGGCTGGGCTGGTGTCGGGCAGCCTGACTGGCAGGCTGAGGGCAGGCAGGGCCTCGGGCCTGCAGGGGAACTCCTCGCCCCCCAGCGAGGTGGAGTGGGAGCCACATAGCTGGCCCAGGAGACTGGCCTGGGTGGGCTGCTTGTCTGAACACATGAGGACTCACAGCCTCTCCCGCACAAGGCCTTAGCACCTACTGAGCAACGCCCAGAAGTCCTGGGTGAGCGCAAGTGAGCTCTGAGTGGGGCTTCTTGGCGCGTCTGCCTGCAGGTCGCAAGGTGGGGGGCGTGGGCCCACTTTCCAGCAGCTCAGAATCCAGCCAAGGACACTTAATGTTCACCGTGATCACTGTAATAGTCAGTCCCTAATGTTCACTGTGATCACTGTAATAGTCAGTCCCTCCACGCGTGAGGATCCGATGTAGGCGGCCGGCTGTTTGTCTCATTTGATCCTCACGTCATCCCCGCGATGGGGTGGGTAGCCCTGTTTGAGAAAAACTGGACGAAAGGGCTGGGAATTTCCCAGGACAAATCAGCGGGCAGAGCCAGACCCCCACCCAGGCCCGGCACCGGGTCCAGGCCATAGCTGCGAGCTCTTCCTTGAGTGGCTCCCCACTCTGGTCCTCGCCCACCTCTCCCCCTTCTTGCCCGGCCTGCGTGGCAGCCTCACCCACCCCCGCCCCCCGTGGCCTGTGCCCACAGCATCTTCCTCATCGACCACGCCTGGACGTGCCGCGTGACGCACGCCCGCCAGCAGCTGCAGCAGGTGCCGGGGCTGCTGCACCGCATGGCCAACCTGATGGGCATCGAGTTCCACGGCGAGCTGCCCAGCGCGGAGGCTGTGGACCTGGTTCTGGAGGAGATGTGGAAGTTCAACCAGACCTACCAGCTGGCCCACGGGGTGAGCGGGCAGCCAGGCCTGCGCCGCCCTGTGCTGTCAGGGCTGGTGGGAGGTGGTCCCCTGACCCCACAAGTGAGCAGACTCCCCTTCCCGTGGCCAGTGGGAGCTCCCCTGGTTCCCTGCGACTTCATCATGGGCCTGTTACTCTTGGCCTCGGGCCAGCCAGTGCCAGAGACCCAGGTGTCCGCATGGCCTTGGACACAACCTTGTCCCAGACCCCTAGATGTGGGCCCAGCGACCTGGCTGTCTCTTTCCCAGTGCCTGCAGGTTCCAGCACTCTCTTAAACGCCCTAGTGATTCCTTGCTGCCTTCAGGAGTAGAGTCCGGTCCCTTCAGCACGCTCTGGGGCTTATATCACTCCCCAGCCCACCCCCACGCACCAGCCCCGTACTACTTTCAGGCTGGGGAAAAGACAAAAGTTGTTTCTCGAGATCGCAGCCGTCACCTCCTCCAGGAAGCCTTCCCTGAACTCCCCCCTCCTCCCCCCCCACACACAAAACCAAGCATCCCCATGTGGCTGCTAGGCTAAGTGCCTCCCTTACACACACCTTTACCGCACCCACAATCACACAGCAGCCCCCTGGCCCCCTCAGCCTTGTGTTCAGGGGGCCAGAGGCGTGCCTGCTGGGTGTTCCAGGCCCTGAGAGTTGAGTGTAGACGGGCTAGCAGCCGGTGTTTGGTCTGTGGACGCCAGGAAAGCTGCGGGGACTGGAGGACCCGTGGGTGAGGGTGGCGTGTGTTCTGCCTGCAGACGGCCGAGGAGAAGGTGCCCGTGTGGTACATCATGGACGAGTTCGGCTCACGCATCCAGCACGCGGACGTGCCCAGCTTTGCCACCGCCCCCTTCTTCTACATGCCCCAGCAGGTGGCCTACACTCTGCTGTGGCCGCTGCGGGACCTGGACACGGGCGGTAAGTGGGGCCCCCCACCCCCCAAGGAGGGGCTGGCCGCTCTCCCGCCACCCCGCTGACGGCCCGTGTGTCCTGGTGCAGAGGAGGTGACCCGGGACTTCGCCTACGGAGAGGCCGACCCGCTGATCCGGAGGTGTGTGCTGCTGCCCTGGGCCCCCACCGACCTGCTGGACCTCAGCTCCTCCACGCCCGAGCCGCCCGCTGAGCACTACCAGGTGGGACCTTGGCCCCGACCCCCTGGGCCTGTTTGCCCCATGGCTTCTGGAATGTCCTCTGCCAGGTCACCAAATGTCGCGGAGCCGCAGCTGGCTGCAGTGGGAGGTAGAGAGGAGTCTGGGGGTGTCTGCGAGACAAGGTGCTCAAAGCTCGGCGAGCGAACGTGACCTGCATGTGGCCGCACCCCTTGGCGTCAGCTCAAAGCCCAGACCCTGGGGTCCCAGTGCTAGGAACCGTCCTTCCAGAGGGTGGGGTGGAGCTGGTAGACAGGGTGGTGGGGGGCGTGCAATACTGCTCCTCCTCGTATGGGGTCTGCGGTGGGGGCCATGCAGCTGGGCTGTGAATCCTGGCTTGGGACAGTTCCCTCGTCTCATGACACCTCCCTCACCAGGGGTGTGAGGACACTTTACATACTACATGGTGTTTCATGGCACACAGTAGGCCCACAAGTGGTCATCATGAGCATCGTAGCTGGGGATGACAGTCCGTTGTCTGGGCCTCACCAGGGCCAGGGGACCCACTCACAGGGCCTGACTGGTGGAGGGCCCAGTCCGTGAGACAGGCCAGCATCGGGAGCCAGGGTTGGTGCGGCCGGCAGAGCCTTTGGGAGCAGAACCAGGCAGAGCTGAGCTGGAATTGACACCCCAGCCCCCTCTCCTTCTCCCCCGCCTTCGTCTCCAGCCGCTGCGTCTCATCCACTCATCCCAGTTGGAAACCAAGGGATGCACAAGCTTCTGCTTAGCACTTTCTGGGCATGCTCAGCTGTAGCCCTTAGTATAGGACCTCCATTCCTGTTGTATCGTCATTTAGTAGGGGGTGGGGAAACGACGCACAGAGAGGTTAAGTCACTCGTCAAAGGCCACACAGCTGGCAGAAGAGCTGGAGTCCAAACTCGGAGGGTCCTGGGAACTTGCGGGCCGAGGCTCTAGCCTTTCCACATCATGTTGACGTTTCTCTGCCCCCCCACCAGTCTATCAGACACACACTGAGCGCCCCAGAGGATTGGGAAAGGAGGAAGGGAGTTAACCCCGAGATAACGAGTGGGCAGGGTGCCTGGTGTTAGCTGTTCTGTGATCCTCTGGCTGGGAGGGCTGGGCCGACGCGGTGGGCCTGTTGGCACTTTTCCCTGTGAATTTAAGCCAATGGTGGTTGAGCCCTGTTAGAAACTCAGTGATCACCCTTCTTAATTCAGAGGTGTATTTCAGAGCCTCGTAGAGTGCTTGTGCTTTGTAGGGGCTTACTGAACACTTGAACGAGTGTGTGAATGCAAAGGAGTGGATGACGGGTGGCTTAGGGACAAAGACTTCTGATCTTGAGTTTGTTAAAGGAACATGAAATCAGTAATTTTCAGGGGTGTAGGGGGAATGCCCCCCACTGGCCCAAGAAGAGGAGAAGAGTCCAGACACTGGTTTTCTTAAACATCCTAGTGGTTTTTGACCCATTTGAGTCAGGCCTGTGCTCTGGGCCCTGGGGTTGCCTGTATTAGTCAGCTAGTGCCAGGTGACAGTTTGTTCCAAAACGTGGCTGCTCAGAACAGCAGACGTTTGTTATGTCCTGCTTTCTATGCAAAGGAGATGGGGAGTGGCTCAGCTGGGTGTTTCTAGCCCTGGCTCTCATGAGCACAGTCAGGCTGTCGTCTGAGGTTTGGTCAGGCTGAGGACCAGCCCCCATGTGGCGCACTCACGCCTGGGAAGGTGGTGCTGGCTTTGGGTGGGGGGCCTCTTGACCGTCCTCGGGACATGGCGGCTGACCCTGGGAGGAAGTGATCGGAGGGGAGACGGGAGGAGGCCACAGACCCTTTCACGAGTTGGCAGACTCCGCTTCTTCCCGTGGGTTATAAACCTGTCATTCAGCCCAACCCACGCTCAAGGGGAGATGCGTCATTAACTCTGCCTTTAGAACAGAATGTCAGAAAGTATGTGAACAGGTTTTAAACCATCACACCGCTTACCCTCAGAGAAGACCCTGTCCGGGAAAAGCCCGGCACCTTCTAGGCGGCCTGTGACTTGGAAGAGGCGTTTAGAAGCGACAGGAAGGTTGAGAGCAGTGTCTACACTGTTCTTTTGACACTGAACAGGCTGTTGGGGACCTGAGCGGCCTCTAGCCCCGGAATCCTGGGGCGGGAGTGGTCGGGGGGCTCCGGGCGCCCCGGCACCTGAGAAGGGCTCTACCTGCACCAGGTGTGGTCCCGGGGTCACACAAGCCTGGTGTGCAGGGCGGGAGGCCTGTGCTCACTTGCTCCCTTTCTTGAAGGTCTGTTTCTACCTCCAGCGTTTCCCTTCTAGGCCATACTGGAGGAGAACAAGGAGAAGCTGCCCCTGGCCATCAGCCCCGCGGGGTACCCCTGCGACCACATCTTCAAGTGCGTAGCCTGCCCGCACCCCCAGACTGTGACGAGACTTCTCGCTGACTTTCTTCACGCACTCCCCAGACTCCTGGGACATCCCCCATGCAGGCTGCCACCTCCAGGCAGCACAGCAGTGACGGGACCGCCAGGGGTGGGGTCTGAGGGTCACAGAGAGACGCCTGAGAAGGGAGGGTGAGCCGGGAGGACAGTGCCAACAGTCCTGGGCACCAAGGCGACCAGGAGGGGCCACGGCCAGCTGTCTGCAGCTGTGGGTTGGCAGCTTCCGTCAGGCCAGGCAGGCATGCAAGCCCAGGCTCCAATGGGGTGGAAGTAGACAGTCCCATTTTACAGGTGAGGAAGGTACAGAGGGATGCCCCCCAGATAACAGTGACCTCGGGGCAGCTTGGCCTCCGTCTTCAGGGGTCCCCTCCCTCTGGCTGCCCAAACCTCCTCCACTCTGTCCCTTCCCCCCAGACCCTGGGGGTTTCCTCCCCTCTAGCCATCCTCCCCTTCCCCGAGGCCACCGCCCAGTACCCCTCCACTTCGTGGGTCAGAGGCGGCACCAAGGCCCCATCGCCTCATCCCCAGCCGTAGCTGTGCCCCGGCCATGAGCTAGCTGCCTCGTGCTGGCCTCGCCTCTCTCCCCGGGCCTGGATCACTGTCCAGGTGGGGTCCTGTCTCCCTCCCACCCTCACTTGCAGCCCCGTTGCTTTCAAAGTGTGGCCACGTCTACCGCCCCTGGCAGACACAGCCCCAGGCCCCCTGTCCTCTCCCCTGCCCAGAGCCAGGGCTGGTGCCAGCGTGGAATGAGGCCTTGTCCGGGGCACTTGTCTGGGCCCTGGGGCGCCAGCTCGCTTCTCTGAGGGCAGCCCTCCTCAAGCGTGTCCGCCCGTCCTCTTGGCACATGGGAGGCAGGAGCCCGGGTCGGTGAAACACTGGGGTTGTCCTGTTTTATCCTCAGGATGAGCGCGAGGAGCTGGGCCCTGGGGTCCCGTCTCACAAGTGGGGGATCTGGGGTCAGCAGGGTCCGAGGGCCCCATCGCTGGGCGGACAGTGCAGATGGCACGATCCGAGCCCGTCCGGCTGACCCCAGCCCCGCCCCCGCAGGGTCTACACGGACATCCGGCAGGTGCTCAGCCACCTCACCCACCCGCGCTTCACCTTCACCCAGAGCGAGGCGGACGCCGACGTCCTCTACAACTTCTCACACTTCAAGGACTACAGGTGAGGCGCCTCCCAGCCCAGGGGCCCGGCCCACCTCCCCTGCCCCCGGGAGCCCCCGCCTCTCCTGAACGGCGGCGCCTGCCTGGGCCCCGCAGGAGGCTGAGCCAGGAGAGGCCCAATGTGCTGCTGAACCAGTTCCCCTGCGAGAGCCTGCTGACAGTGAAGGACTGCTTGGCCTCCATCGCGCGCCGGGCGGGCGGCCCCGAGGGCCCGGCCTGGCTGCCCCGCACCTTCAACTTGCACACGGAGCTGCCCCAGTTCATCAGCTACTTCCAGCAGCGGGAGAGGCGGTGAGCTCCCCTGTGCGCCCCACTAGCTGAGACAACGCCCAGCAGGCTCCTGCGGCCCCCACCCCTGAGCACCCCGCCGTCCCAGTCAGCCTGGCCTGCCCCATGGCTGGCGCCTGCCGCGTGCCCGCTGCGGGGCTTGGCGGCACTTCCATCTGGAGGGCAGCTCCCTTGGCCTCAGCCAACTGCTGGCTACCAAAGCCCAGCCTTGAGGTTTTCTCTGGGACCCCTCCCTTGGCCCCCTCTGCGGCCGCAGTCCTGGGGGCACACCGCCTAGCTGACCTCCCTGCTCCTAGGGGCGAGGACAACCACTGGATCTGCAAGCCCTGGAACCTGGCCCGCAGCCTGGACACCCACATCACCAAGAACCTGCATAGCATCGTCCGGCACCGCGAGAGCTCCCCCAAGGTGGGGTCCTGGGGCGCTGGCAGGTGGGGGGAGGCCTGCTCTCGAGGACCGGCGAGGGCGGGTCCTGGTGGCAGCATCGTCGCTAAGCTGGGAGGAGTCGCTGCTCGCTGCCCTTGCCGGCAGGAGGGGAGCCCCCCCAGGGGACCACCCTCAGGAGGAAGGTGGCTGGGTCAGGGAGCCCTGTAGGGCCATGGAGAAAGGTGCTGTAGTGACGAGGGGCCAGCAGTGGGGAAAGTGAAGGACGCAGGTTCTGCTCCTGGACAGAGGCCTGAGAGAAGTCACCAGATGACCAGTGGGGAGGCTCCCAGCCCTGGGATGGGGAACCAGTGGATTTATGGCTGAGAGTTTGTTTTCAAAGTCTAAAAATCAGTGGCATCTTCTCTCTCAATTAACGATGACGAGAAAGAGCTTGTTGCAGTTTTAGACACAGGTGTGCAAAGACAGGAAGACGCAGAGTGCGGGGGGGCAGGTACCAAGTCGGGGACCTCCCCGAGCCTGGGGTTGGGGCGGGGGGGTAGGTTCGAGCGTGAGTCCGCTCCTCCAGGCGTGACCGCGCTCAGGGGTCCCCCGGGCGTGAGCACGGCCAGGGAGGCTAGGTCACTCTGTCTTGGCCGGGGCGAGGCGAGCACGCAGGCCTGCTCCTGTGTTCTCAGGTTGTGTCCAAGTACATCGAGAGTCCCGTCTTGTTCCTTCGGGAAGACGTGGGGAAGGTCAAGTTTGACATCCGCTACATCCTGCTGCTGCGGTCGGTGAAGCCCCTGAGGTTGTTCGTCTACGACGTGTTCTGGCTGCGGTTCTCCAACCGGTAATGAGAGCTGGGCGGCAGGTGGGCGGCTGGGCTGGGGATGCGGGGAGGTGTGCCTCTTTTACTCTGGATGAGAACACCTGCACCGGGGCTCCTTCCCCAGCAGGGACCCCGCTGAGCCCATTTCTGATAACCGGCGGTAATCCTCCCCAAATCAACACCTCCTTGTGTGACAGACCCCAGCCCTGCACACCTTGTCGATGTTTAGGGGCTCGTGGGGGTCTAGTGGTGAGCCCACGGGGGCCATGGGACCACCCCGCCCGCTCTCACCAGTGGGAGAACGGATGCTCGGCCGGGGGCTCCGAGCAACTGCCTGTCTACCCCGCTGGGACCAGCCGCGCTCGGGACCCACTTGAGTGTCCGTCTGCTCATCCTGCAGGCCCTTTGCCCTCAACGACCTGGATGACTACGAGAAGCATTTCACTGTCATGAACTATGACCCGGAAGTGGTGCTGAAGCAGGTGAGGACCTCGGGAGCTGGGTCCCCGTGGAGGCTGGCGCAGACAGGACCACACACCCATCAGCGTGTCTTCCGGGCCAGCTGTGTACTGGTCAGGGGAGCTACCCTCTGGGACCTGCGTCCCCTCCCAGCGCCGCCCCCAGCGCTCGGAGGCACACACTCGCTCAGGTCGAGATAACAGGGCCCTGAGGCTTCATGGTTCGTGTCACACGGCGCCCAGGGCGGGTGGCCACTGCTGGCCTGTGACCCCGCCTGGACCCTCTGTCTTCCCTGGGCTGTCTGGGTGCCTTGAGCAAGAGGGCACGGGGGCAGGGCTCCTTCGAGGTGAGGGCATCAACCCCCAGCTGACCTGCAGGGCACCTGGGGCAGATGGGGGAGGCTCCTTCTGGGCAGAGGCAGGGCCCAGCTCCTGGTGGACGAAGAGAGCCCGGAGGGGTGTTGGTCCTGACTGTTTGGGGCAGACGGGACAGGGCACAGCCGCTCTCCACCCTGCCCACGCCCTGCCGTGGCCCTGAGGTCTCCACCTCCACACAGCAGAGCTGCTCCTGAGAGTGGGGCTCTTACTGCCCCGGCACACGGCGATGTATTAGAAACTGAACTGCGTGTGTATGTGTTAGTCACTTCGTTGTGTCCCACGCTTCGTGACCCGCCATGGCCTGTCCATGGGATTCTCTGGGCAAGAATGCTGGAGTGGGTTGCCACGCCCCTCCGCAGGGGATCTTCCCGACCCAGGGATCAAACCCTGGTCTCCTGCATCGCAGGCAGATTCTTTACCTTATGAGCCACCAGGGAAGCCGTGAGCGGCACTGGACACTCGCTGTTCCATGTGTGCGATACCCTTTGGGGGCCCTGCGCTGTCAGAGGGGCCAGGCCACGTGCCCGCCCAGCAGGGCTGCTGCTGCGTGTTTCTCCTCTTGTCCAGGGCTGTGTTAGCAGCTGGTCCCGAGGACCCGGAGCCCTGGGCTGTAGCTGAGGTCGTCTCTGAGGCCTGAGCGCCCGCCCTCTGTGGAGCAGGTGTCATTCTGAGGGTCGCGTCTCCTCTGCTGCCCCCGCATGGGGGATATGTGTCCAGCAGGGTGTGGACGCTGGGCTTCCTCTGTGGGAGGAACCTGAGCCGCCGACCAGCATGCTCAGGTGCGTGCTGGGTGCAGCCTTGGCCTGAGAAGCCCTTGCCGTCCGCAGGCACTTGGAGGGGTTGCAGAGCTCAGACATGGGCCCTGCAGGCTCAGGTCCGCGTTCTGCCTCCAGTGACCGTTCTGAAAGGGACATGGTGACCCGTTGGCCAGCCCTCTCAGCATTCACTGCCTTACTGGAACCTCACAGCAGGTTTACTGGGCAGGAAGCACTGTGCCGTTTTACACATGGAAACACTGAGGCCCTGGGAAGTAAATGTGTCCAGGGCTCAGACCCCATCTCCTGCCTCCGATCTGTGCCGGCAGGGGTGAAGCTGGAGAGGCTGTGGGCGCCTCCCTGGGACCTCAGCCAGCGTCAGCTCCAGTGCGTGTGAAGTCAGGACAGGTCAGGCCTCCCTCGTCCTTGCGCAGAGGAGGCCCCGGGAGGAGCGTGATGGGCCCTGTGTCTGTTGCAGGTACACTACAACGAGTTCATCCCAGAGTTTGAGAAACAGTACCCAGAGTTCCCCTGGAAGAGCGTCCAGGTGAGTGCTGGTCAAGCTCGAGGGGCCAGGGCTTGCCTCATGGGCAGCATCAGGCACATGAAGGGGCCTTCGCCTTTTCTTGGTGGTCCGGCTCCTCCACCAGAGAGAAAGGGTATGGGTGAGACCCCCTCCTCCCCTCTGGCCCTAGTGGGGTGTCACGAGGGCCCCTTGGGGAGAGGAGGAGCCTGGTGGGGCCTTCAGGACCACCCTTGGGACATACACGGGCTCTATGCATCCCAGGAATCGCATACCTGGGGGCTGGTCCCCACGTCCTGGAGTCAGCATCTCAGATGCCGGGCTTGGGGCAGAAGGAGCTGTGGAAGATCTGAGGCAGGAGGACACAGGTCTGCAGGGAGTGGGTGCCAGGTGTGAGGGGAGTGAGAGTCAGGCTGCAGATCATGGAAGATGTCGGAGGAGGTGACGTGGCTGCTTGGAGACCAGGGCTCAGGAAGGGGCAGTGAGCCCCGTGTTGAGAGGCTGCTCCGAGGGGCTGGTCCCAGTGTCAGCCTGCAGGCCCCCTGACCCTGTCCCCCTACCCCTTCTGGCCCCCAGGCTGAAATCTTCCAGGCCTTCAAGGAGCTGTTCCAGGTGGCATGTGCCAGGCCGCCCCCGCTGGGCATCTGTGACTACCCCTCATCCCGGGCGGTGTATGCCGTCGACCTCATGCTGAAGTGGGACAGTCGTCCGGATGGTGAGGGGGCTCCCCCACCCCACCCCACCCCACCCCCATTTACCCAGAGCTGATCCTCCAGCCACCACGCCAGCCCCCCAGGGACAGAGAGGGGGCGCTGTTGCCTCGGCCTGGTCCGTGCTGCCCCATGCCCCTTGCCTCTGATTAACCTGGAGATCTGGGTCAGAGGAGGCCCACCTTGAGGGTCCGCAGCCTGCAGGGCGGAGCACCAGGGGGAAAGGAGAGGGATCATGAGAAAAGGTGCCCTATGTGCGAGGAGAGGGGGCCTAGCGTCCCACTGAACCAGACATCTGAGCGGGGTGTGGTGGCTCGTGGCACTCCCGGGGCTGGAGGCGGCCCCAGTCTTCCCCCTACAAGAGCATGCTTCTGGCCAGGCCGCCCCCCGGAGAAGCCCCGCAGCCCCCAGCACCCCCCTCCCCAGAGTGAGATAGGCTGTGCTTCTGTGCCATCAGGGAAGCGAGTGATGCAGCCGCAGATCCTGGAGGTGAACTTCAACCCGGACTGCGAGCGAGCCTGCAGGTACCACCCAAGCTTCTTCAACGACATCTTCAGCACCTTGTTCCTGGACGAGCCCAACGGCTGCCCCGTCACCCGCCTCCTCTAGGCGCCCGCTGGCCCTCCTGGTGCTTATGGGCGGATTCCAGCCTCAGTTCTCAGAGCTGCTTCTGCAAAGTGTCCCCGCCCCCACCCCCCCACCCCCCGCGAGCCGTCGTTCCAGCCTCCCACCCTGGGGTTCGGGGGCCCACCTCCCCTCGGTCGTTCCCTAGGGTCGAGTGTCAGGCCCCAGTCCACACGCCCCTCTCCAGCGACTGTGTGGTGGTCCTTATCAGCTCAGCAAGGGCTTTATCCCAGAGAGCTTGGTTCCAGTGGTGTTCATGAAAGGGGTTCTGGGAAGCACGACGAGATGTTCTCAGGAACGAGGTTCTCCAGGAGCCCTTGTGGAATCCAGACGCTAACAGGCCAGACTGGCTGTTCCCATGCTCCACCCCAGGCCCTGGGATAGGCATCCCCAGATCACCCCAGGAAGCTGGCTTCTCAGAGCCAAACCTCTCACCCCCGCCCCCGAGTCGAACCTTCACCAGCAAAACCTCCTTGAGGCTCCAGGGCGGGAGGCCACTCCCCCTGGCTGCTGTTGCTTTTCCGTCCAGCCCCTTGGACAGGCCACAGTGTGGTGCCAGGTCCTGCCAGCCCACTGGGCCCCACAGGGGTCCTCACCTCGTCTGAGGTTGGCTGGGACATTGGTGAGGGGGCTCGGGGACAGGTGGACAGCAGGACACCAGGCGGTGGATGGCTGAGAAAGACAATTCCAGAGGCTGCCTTCCACCGGCCAGAGTCAAAAAGTGGGATTTTTGTTACTTTTTCATTTATGGGAAGAAAACGCAGAGTTCTCATTCTTATTATGTTTCTGGAATTTTGAGTCCGTTTGCAGCATAGTTTGTATAGCCACAGTGTACCTAGGCCCAGCTCACGAGGTGGTGGGTCTGACTTCTGGAGGAGAGCTCCCTGCAGAGCTTTCATGTGTGTGTGTGTCTGTCTGTCTGTCTGTGTCTGACTTCTGGGTCTGACTTATGGAGGAGCTTTCGTGTGTGTGTGTGTGTGTGTGTGTGTGTGTGTGTGTTGGGTGGGCGGGGGGGGTGTGTGTGTGCTTGTTTCACTCTGGAGCCAAGAGTGATCTTTGTAGCAAAACTGGACTTGACTGTGCCTCTCACCTCTGTGTCCGCCAGAGGGGTGTGTCTGCCCATCCTGTCTGTTACCCACAAGTTCAGCCTGTGTCCTGGGGAAGCACCCCTCCCTCCAGCCGAGCGGAGGTTAGAGGGCAGGATGCCTCAACTCTGGTTTTCCCCGCAGAGAGCTGCTGTGTCCTGTCCCCTCCTGACTCGGTTTGTGCTACAATAAAGTCCGCCTTCTGTACCCCTGCCTCCCCTTTCTCCTTGGGGCCCTGGAACCACAGGCCTGCCTGATGTGTCAGTTGTTTTCCTCTGGTTGTCGAAGAAAACCAAAGTACCAAGATGAGGGCTTTGTGAAGGGGCTTCCCAGGTGGCACAATGGTGAAGAGTTGCCTGCCAATGCAGGAGGCAGCAGAGACACAGGTTGGATCCCTGGGTCAGGAAGATCCCGTGGAGAAGGAACTGGCAACCCGCTCCACTGTTCTTGCCTGGGAAATCCCAAGGACAGAGAACCCTGGCAGGCTATGGTCCATGGGGTCACAAGAGTCGGACATGACTGAGCATGCACAAACATGCTTTGAAAAATAGAAGTAATGAGGTGGTGTTTAGGTCTCCAAGTCCTTGTCAGTCTGTTTGGGTTTGGGTGCTTTAAACAACTGAAATCTGTTCTGGAGGTTGGGGTGGCCTAAGGTCAAAGGGACAGCAGATAATGGTGTCTGAGGTGGGACCCTCTTCCTGATTTGGTCAGCTGTCTTCTCATTGTGTCCTCATGATGGAAGGGAGGAGGGAGGTTTCTGGGGTCTCTTAAAAGGGCACTAATCCCATTTGTGAGGGCCCCACCCTCATGACGTAGTCGCCTCCCAAAGGCCCCACCAACCAACCTCTCACTGGGGGTTAGGAGTTCAACATGAATTGGAGAGTGAGTAAATATTCAGGCTGTAGCAGTTCCTGACCCAAAGCTTGATTTCCTGGTGGTTCAGTTACTAAGTCATGTCCAACATGGACTCCAGCGCACCAGGCTCCCCTGTCCTTCATTATCCCCCAGAATTTGCTCAAGTTCATATCCATTGAGTCGCTGATGCTATCTAACCATCTCATCCTCTGCTCTCCCCTTGTGCCTTCAATCTTTCCCAACATCAGAACCTTTTGTAGTGAGTTGACTCTTTGCATCAGGTGGCCAAAGTATTGGAGCTTTAGCTTCAACATCAGTTGTTCAGTGAATATTCAGGACTGCTTTCCTTTAGGATTGACTGGTTTGATCTTGCAGTCCAAGGGGCTTTCAGAAGTCTTCTCCAGCACCAGGATTGTTCAGCACTCAGCTTCCTTTACGGTCCCAGCACTGGTTCCGTTTCAGAGCAGACCCGGGAGGGACCGCTGTGGAGCTGAGGCCCGTCTCTGTCTCATGACCGACACCTGGGAACCTGGGTCCTCATGTGAGCCCCGAGTCCTGGCTCCAGCACTTGAACCTGGGGATCTTGGGGATGGAATTCCCCCTGCCTGTCCCCACATCCTGGTGGTGGGGATGATGCGAGACCCTGAGACTCCCACAGGGCAGCAGGGGATGGTCCCAGGTGCTGTCGGCCAGCACAGGGGTGCCCCCAGTGGGTTTTGAAGGTTAAAATACGAAGGCAGAGGCCCCGAAACGCAGGCCAGGGGCCTCCCTGTGCCCCTCACGCCGAGTGCTCACACCAGGTTTTTCATCGATGCCTCACGGGGTAGTGATTGCTCCTGCTCACTCCCAGTTAGAACCTGGCCTGGAGGTAGGGGTTCTAGCAGGAGCCTGTGTCCAAGGCTCTGCCAGCCTCACTCTGGACAGGTGTCAGGAGAGGTCATGGGTCACCAGATTCGGGGTCAGGATGGCACCTCCCATGTCTGGATGAGCCGAGCCAGGGAGGGGCTGCTCTCTGCGTACTGCCTCTGACATCCCCTCCCTGATGGGGTGTTTGTCCCGGGTGGGGTGAGCTTGCTATGAGGCCTGGCACGCATCCCGGCTGAGGCCAGCGGAGAACCACGCTTGGGGCCTGAGCAGAGCCCGGCGGTGGACCGGGCCGACTGAGGGCCTGGGCCCTTCAGGTGCCTGGGCTGGGCTTCCTGGATGTGGAGAGGGTGGACGGGCCCCCCTCCCCGGGCTGGGGGCGGAGGCTGCACCCGTTCTCTGCCCGTGTCTGCCACTCCACCCTGGGCAGGCCACCTCCTCTCCCGCAAGGGTCCTGAGAGGTGTGAGTCTGCATCCTGTGGATGACCCAGCCCAGACACACCCAGCCGGAGGGCGAGCCCCTCGCCCTCCCCACGGCCAGGGTGGGGAGGCAAACCAGGCAAACCAGGCAAACCCAGGCAAACCAGGCCACGGCCAAGAAGTTGAAACACTTTATTTGGTTTATAAAATTCCACATTCCGAAAGCGAGCTTCGAGCAGGGCTGAAGGCGCAGGACGCTGTTTCTGGGGTGGGGGCTCAACCCGGAACACCTCTGAAAGCTCAACCGGTCACCCCCTGGGCTGAGAGCAGACAGGCGGCCTGGTGGCTGTGGGAGCCCAGGGGGGCCCCCACCACCGGCAGTGCCTGACCCGCAGCGGCTGCAGTCCTCGGAGGGCGAGGCATCCTCATTCCGAGAGCCGCCGGCCGCTCCTCCGGCCCTGGTTGTCCTGCCACACGCGGTAGTTGAGCGCGGCCGCGAAGGCCAGCCAGGCCAGGTAGGGGTACAGCAGGCTGGCGGCCGGCGGGCTCACCTGGTGCCAGGCCATGGCCGTGGCTGCTGCCATGCCACCGGTCAGCAGGAGGTCCACAAAGGCCTGCAGAGACGAGGATGGGGAGGCCTGAGGTGCCACGACCCACGGGGCGGTGTGTCCCAGCTGCCCGCTAACCACAGCAGCGGAGGGAACTCTCCAGCCGCCTCTCAGTGACCTGGCCAGGGCCCGCGCCCATCCTCTGCCTCAGCTTCTTCATCTGTAAAATGGGAACCATCACCCTTGCCTGACTCTGCCACATGGAGGGGTGCACAGCATCAGCCATAAGGTGGGCTTTCCAGCACCCAAGGCCCCTAAATCCACGAAGCTTCAGTCAGAGCCCCACAAGGCTTCCTTCATGGAGGAGAAGCAGCTGAGGGGCACTGGTCCCCTAAGAGCTTCTGTGTTTTCTATTTTTGGCCACACCCCGTGGCATGTGGGATCTTAGTTCGCCAACCAGGGATCAAACTCAAACCCCCTGCATTGGGAGTGTGATGTCCTAACCACTGCACTGCCAGGGAAGTCCTAAAATATTTATATTTATTTGGCTGCATTTGGCTTAGTTGCAGCATGCAGGATCAGGTTCCCTGACCAGGGATCAAACCCGGGGCCCCCTGCATTGGGAGCGCAGTCTTGCCACTGGACCACCAGGTAAGTACCTTCCACTAAGAGCTTGTGAATGGACCAGGAGCCATATGCCTCCCCTGCCCCCCACCTTTAGATCCTGGGCCTGGGGGACTGGGATATGGTACCCCATGTCCCCCCATGGGGGGCCCATCTCCAGGGACCAGGGAGACAAGCCAAGGCCACACTTACCCAGCCCATTTGTCGAGCACCGAAGAAGAGGGGAGGCCATGCCCAGTTCAGAGCCAGCTGCCCAGCGTAGAGGCCCAAAGGAACCACCGCCTCCTTCGAGAAGCCCCCCAGCTCTTTCCAGATCATGTAGGAGCCATACCTGAAACAGAGGCTACTGGTCAGGGCACCAACAGGGAAGAGGCCAGGGGCCTCCCTGGAAGGCAGGAAGCCACACTCACCTCTGAGACCACGGAGTGATGACTCAGGCATGCCCTGCCACCGACTGCTGTGTGACCTCAAGGAACTTGCTTAACCTCTCTGGGCCTTTGTCACTCATGGGGTCGCTGCGGACATTCTAGTTAATATGTTGGTGGTGCTAAGGGCAGTACCTGGCTGCCCTTAGGACAGGTACTCAATAAATAATTGAGTAGGACACTCAATAAATAACTGACATCATCATCATCAGTGTTGTCAAGAGTGAAGCATGTACAGAGGCATGCAGGTGAATGTGCCCTAGGGGGTTTGGGGCTGGGCCTTAGGAGATAAGGTGAGTTTGCCAGGGTTAGGCCACAACTATGTAAAGGTTTAGGCCCATAGACCTTCCCTGGTGGCTCAGATGGTAAAGCATCTGCCTACAATGTGGGAGACCCGGCTTCAGTCCCTGGGTTGGGAAGTTCTCTTGGAGGAGGAAATGGCAACCCACTCCAGTATTCTTGCCTGGAAAATCCCATGGATGGAGGAACCTGGTAGGCTACAGTCCGTGGGGTCGCAAAGAGTTGGACACGACTGAGCGACTTCACAGGCCCATACGGGCTTCCCTGCTGACTCAGACAGTAAAGAATCTGCCCACAATGCAGGAGACCTAGGTTCGATTCCTGGGTTGGGACGATGCCCTGGAGAAGGGAAAGGCTACCCACTCCAGTCTTCTGGCCTGGAGAATTCCAGGGACTACATAGTCCATAGGGTCGCAAAGAGTCTGACACAACTGAGCAACTTTCACTTCACTTCCACATTTACACATGCAGGCACCTCTCTGCAAGCATTAGCTCACTCATCCACCATGAGGTGGGCAGGACTGTCACCCCCATCTCACAGGTGTGGAAAGTGAGGCGCAGAGGGGAGAAGTGCTCAGAGTTCTTGGCAGGCTGTCGGGAAATGAGTCTGCTTTTGAATCCAGCTAGTCTGAGGCCAGAGGCTGAGCTTTCTACTCTGAGAGGTTTGCCGAGTTCCGCAAAAAGAGAGGTGATGCCAGACGAATGCTCTATCGGAATCTCGATGGGGAGGGGAGGCCTGGAGGCTGGAGCAAGTGGAGGCAGCAACAGTGGCGCCTCTGGACCAGGACAGTGAGGAGAAAGCGGGATGCGGGAAGAACATAGGCCAATGGTGCAGGGCCCGGGGCTGGAAGAGGGCGCGGCCCGGCTGACACTCAGGCCTCGAGGACCGTCTTACTCCCATCAGGAGCCTGGGGCATCGGCCCGGTCTCTGCTCTCTGCCCCCTGCAGTCCCACTGGGCTGGCACAGAGCCTGCGTGTGGGAACATTGCAGAGGACGGTGGGAAGCTGACTAGTCTCCTGGGTGCAAATCCCGCTGCAGCCGGCAGGGCGCGCCCTCCCCCACCCAGTCCAGCTTTTCCCTTGGCACCTCGGGGGTCACGTCCAGGAAGGTCTGTGGGGCCCCTACTCCATAGCCCGGTGTCCTTGGGAGGTCTCTTGTCAAACGAGGGGTCGTGAATCCTACCAAAGGCAAAGCCTGACCCCAGGCGGATGCCCAACAAACTGCTGTTGCAGTGACTGCTATTGATCTTGGAAGCATCCGCCTGCCCACGTCTGCACTTTACACACGGGGCCGGCCTCTCCCTGCAGTTGTGAAAGCAGCCAGAGTGCCAGTACGGGGTTGCCGCCCCTTCCAGGAGGCCTCAGGGGGAAGCGTCCGGTTGTGCAACCAACAGGCCTCAAGCTTTCTCCACTTTCACTTGCCAAACAGGGCTGGGAAACGGTGCCCGCTTCCCCACGGGCACCTGGAGAGTTCACCTCCGGAGGAGACGCTCAGGCCTCGGGCCTGGGCCTCCCCTGCCCCGCCTGCCCGGCAGGTGGACAGACCCAGGGGCCACGCCAGCGCCTGCGCCCACCTACCCCATGGCCGAGTAGAGCGTGCCCCAGATGGGGGCCAGGATCCAGCGGGGCGGGTGCCAGGAGGGCTTCTGCAGGCTGGCGTACCAGCGGAAACCCTCTCCGCGGATGTACTGGGTGCCCAGGAAGCCCCCCAGACTGGGCACCAGCGTGAAGCCCACGGCGGGCACCCAGGGCGGGGCCATTGCGGCTGCAGCTGCTGTTCCGGAAAGTTCTGAAAGAGAAGACAGGGCTGGGGTGAGAGATGGGGAGGCTGCCGAGTGGGGGTGGGGCCTCCCCT
Organism: Odocoileus virginianus; assembly: GCF_023699985.2. Classification (NCBI taxonomy): domain Eukaryota; kingdom Metazoa; phylum Chordata; class Mammalia; order Artiodactyla; family Cervidae; genus Odocoileus; species Odocoileus virginianus. Next base: position 10,700,218 of record NC_069696.1, on the reverse strand, counting down.
GGCATTTCCTAAGGACCTCCCGTGAGCAGATCTGCAATGGGGCTGTTACCAGCCCCTCACCCCTCATGGACTGACCAAGCAATTGATGGAACAAGCAGAAGGTGCAGAAAAGACGTGCGAGGCTGGGGGGTGGGGGGTGGTGAGTTCACCCTACAGCCTGCGGCGCCCCAGCCCAAGAGCTCCCGGGAACACACTTCCACCCAAACTCAGGCCCCACCCACAAGACTGCCCTGATGGGCAGGTGCCCCCAGGCGCCCCTGCCCGCTGCCGGCTCCACGCCGGCCCCTGCTCCAGCTGCCAGGCTCCTCTGCTCTAGCACCCTCACCCTTGACCTTGGGTCTCCTGGTAAATGACCCCTCCTCTCTGCCACCTGATTCAAGGCCGTCTGGGTAGCCTCCACCAAGAAGGCCATCCAGCCCTTCCTGCCCAGGCCGAGTGCTGGCCCGGGCTCTACGAGGCTGCGTCAGTCCACACCTGCACGCAGAGCTCCAGGACGTCCCATTCAGTCACTCATTCACGCAACAACTTGTATCAGATAGCTTCACTCGAGTCCCCACTCCCCACCAACGTACTGAGAAAAGTCAGTCACTCAGCAGTATCCAACTTCCCTCGCGACCCCACGGACTAAACAGTCCATGGAGTTCTCCAGGCCAGAATCCTGTGTGGGTAGCCTTTCCCTTCTCCAGGGGATCTTCCCAACCCGGTGACCTCCGACAAAGGACGGGACATCAGCGTCCCGACCTGGGTCCAGCCCAGTGGGGGTATCTCTGTGTACAGGTGTTTCACCATCAGCCCACAGGTCTGCCCTGAGATCGCCTCCCCTCCCCTGTGTTCAGAGAGGGAAAGCAGCCTGCCTGGGGTCACACAGCACTCTGGGGCCAGGCTCCGCCCAGATCGAAAACCTTAAGGTTGGGGTGAAAAGGGATGGAGTTGGCTGGTGAAGGGCCCTCAGCAGCCCTGAGAGGCTGGCAGGGCTCAGGGCAGGCGTGCTGCCGACACCGCCCCCAGGGCTGGAGCCCCCCAGGCAGGGGCCGAGGGGACTCAGTCTTCGGGTCGCTCCACTCCCCATTGCGCGGTAGCCCCCAGGTCTGCACTGAGGACCTACCGGGCGCCGGAGAGCTGAGCTCACTGGGGCCGAGAGTCCAGCCGGCTGCACGCTGGGGGCCAGTGCTGCCTGGATGTGCCATGGGACCCCCAAACCTATCAGCACCCCTGACTGGGCCTCGGTTTCCTCATCACAAAATGAAGGGCCCGAGCTCCCGCTCACACACCCTGACTCCAGTTGGAGGGCCCGGGGTGTGTGTGGGAGATAAGCCCCGGAGCAGGACTCGGTTCAGCACACTTGCTGGGTGGGGGCTGGGCACCACAGTGGGTGGAGGAGAAGGGGCCCAGACCTCAGAGCAGGCACCCCAACCCGGGGTCAGAGAGAAGAGGGTTCACGAAGGACAGGCAGCACTTTGTCCCAGGACATGGGAGGGGAGAGGGGCCAGAAGGCACCAGGCAGGAGGGGCAGGCAGGTGCAGAGACCAGGCTGTGCCCACCCGCAGGCAGCAGGGAGCCCTCAGGCCGCCGAGTGAAGGAAGAAGACTGACGGGGGCAGAAGGGCAGCTGCTGGCCTGGAGCACCGCGAAGCGCCCGAGATGCAGAAGCAAGCTCAGTGCCCAGCACCGGGGACTGCAAGGGACGGGTCAACCCCGAAGTCCAGCTTGGCGGACTCTTTAATAACGTGACAACTGTCCTTAATATTCAGTGCAGAAAGCAGAATATAAAATAGACAACAGAATGATCCCAATTTTAGCAAAAAATAGATAACATGGATATGCATTTTAAAGACGGACCTCCCTGGAGGTCCAGTGGTTAACACTCTACCTTCCAATGCAAGGGGTGTGAGTTCTACTTGCTGCAGGGTGTGGCCAACAAAATTTTTTTTTAATGTAACAAGCACGTGAAGACGTTAGCAGCCGTCATCCCCCTAAAGCGAACACCTCCTGGGAACCGCTGTAAGCCCGGCCCGAGCACCGTCCTTTCTGACCCTGCGAGGGGCCCACACCATCTTACCCGCCCTGCCCACAGACCCGAGGTGCCAAGGGCGGGGGCAGTTGCCCAGGGCGCCTCCACAAGCAGGTAGCTCGGGAGACTAAAGCCCCCCGCTCGCCAGCAGGACTTAAGATGCTCTGTTATTGTTTTCCAAAATGTCTATAATGAGCACACTTTTAAACAGTCAGCCGCATGCCACAGCTTAAGATCCCACATGCCGCGACTGAGACCCAGTGCAGCCAAATAAATAAAGAAATATTAGAAAAAAGTAAAAGGAACAGTCGGAGGGTGTTAGGCATCTGGCAGATTCCGGCTCTGCCATCCAGTGAGTGATTGCTCCCTCCCCGGGCCTCAGTTTTCTCACCTGTGGAATGGGGCCAGTGAGCCCACCCCACCCCCACCCCCCACGATCGCTGCACAGGTGAACGGTGAGGTTAAACACTGCCCAGGGCTGGCTCCTGATAGGTAAGTCAGCCCTTGTTTCTCCCTCACCCCCTCCCGCCCACCCCTCCGGTTTCCAGGGGCATGGAACTGTTCCTGGGGCGGGGGTGAGGATCTGATCTCACTACAGGACAAGGCCCACCTCTGCCGGGTCTAGGAGAGCTCTGGCCCAATTCCAGAGGGACGTGGAGCCCGGGGACTGGCCACCACGGTGTCACTTGAGCAGAGCCCAGGCCAGCTTAGCTGCTCTCTCGTCTACACCACCCTGCTCGGCCTGTTTAACAGACGTGCTGAAACCACAGTCAAGTGGCAGCCTTTGGGCAACCATAATGAGCTGCGTTCAGGGCCTGAGGGCTCCCCGGACCGTGACGTGGGCTGGGCAGGTGGAGGGCTTCACCCCACACTGACTCTCACACACAGACAGGCACACCGAGGCCCAGGGGCGGGCCGGGGGTCAGACCCAGAGCCGGGCCAGAGCTCAGGCCTCCTCAGGATGACCGTACACACCTGCCCCCAGGACAGTCCCAATTTATGCCCACCCATTCATTTGTCCCAAATGAATGACTCCCCCCGCCAGGAGTGTCCCTATTACAGGTGACCAAGGTTAATTCCACCAGTATAAGACACATGTCCCAGTTCAGCGAGGTGGACGCACTCACTGTGGTGTTCTTGCCACAAATGCAAACTCGGGTCCAGTCATGAGAGACTGTCACAGTCCCGGCTGGAGGAACATCTGACCACACACCTGCCCTGCCCTCCAGCACTCTTGAAAAGGGTCAGTCACGGAAGGCAAGGAAAGACAGAAGGATACATCACTGACTAAGGACAAATAACAGCTAAACAGAGGTGCGATCCCGGGCAGACGGTGTCCTGGGCCAACGGATCAGATTGTGTTAGCAGGGTTACAAACAGGGTGTGAATTTCCTGGTCCAGGAAGGGAAGCCGGGTGAAGGGTGTGTGGCAACTTTGTACTACCCCTGTTCTTTGCCGTAAGTCTAAAATTGGTCCAAAATAAACATTTTTTAAAAGAGTATCCTGCTTTGGACACAAATTTTCATCACCTCCTTGTTTCTCCCTACATTCATCACAGCATCAGTCCCTAACCTCCACCCCTGGCCCCAGACGCCCCACCTGCCACCAAGGCCTCTCAGAGGCTCCTGACCATTTGGTTTTTATTTCCTGTTGCTTGTGATTCATTTAAATGAAAGGAACACACACACAAGAAACCATTTTAAAGTGCACAGTTTGGGGCAAATTCATACATTCCCAATGTAGTGCAACCATCTATATTAAGCTCCAAAACATCCTCATCACCACCCAAAGGCTCCAGCACCCATGAGCGGTCACTCCCCGGTCCTCCTGCCCCTAGCCCCTGGCAACCACCAGCCTGCTTCCTGTGTCTACAGATTGGCCTTTTCCGGACATTGCACCTAGATGGAACCACGCAATTTGTGGACTGTGGGGTCTGGCTTCTCTCACCGAGCGTGTTTTTGAGGTTTATGAACATTGTGGCCTGTGTCCATACTTCTCCCCAAGGTGTCGTGGGCAGGTGTCACCTAATCACAGCACCCAGCCGGTGCCCAGGAAATCCCCAGCGTGCCAGCTGACGGGGCGGGAGAGCCCATCACCCTGGCCCCTTGCTGGGCAGAACAAGCAGAGGCCCAGGAAGGGGTGCTGGCTCTCCCAAGGCCACAGTGACAGAGCTCGGCTTGAACCCCACGCTTCTGCCCACCCGTCCAGGCTGCTATGCACCGCTGGACCAAGGGGGTTAATGGGTCTGCCCAGGCCTGGGGTCAGAAGACAGATAGCTCAGATGCCCACGTGGAGACAGTCAGACAGAGAGCTTCCTGGGGCCTCATGGGGAAGGCCAGGCTCTTGAATCATCCGATTAGGGGACCCACCAGGCTGAGTCACGCTGGGCTGGGCAGGGCTGGGCAGGGCAGCTGGCCCAGGCAGGCCTGAGAGGGAGCCACTCTGTGATGGGGTTGTTGTTCAGTCGCTCAGTCGTGTCTGACTCTGCGACCCCATGAACCGCAGCACGCCAGGCCTCCCTGTCCTTCACCAACTCCCGGAGCTTGCTCAAACTCATGTCCGTTGAGTCAGTGATGCCATCCAGCCATCTCATCCTCTGTCGCCGCCTTCTCCTCCTGCCCCCAATCTTTCCCAGCCTCTCTTCCACTGAGTTAGCTCTTCGCATCAGGTAACCCAGGTGTTAGGGTTAGGGACCACCAGCGGTCAGGAAGGGGCTCAAGCAGAAGGGCAAAGCCACCCACCTGTCCTTTGTCTGCTTCCGTCAGAGGGTGACTCAGGGCCGAACTTTGGGTCCATCTCCAACTTTCTTGGAGCTCTGCTTTGGGCCTCAGTTTCCCCTGACATCAGGGGGCTACCACTTGCCCTGCCTGCTTCACGGGGTCATGGGGAGGCTCAAGGGATGGGAGGGTCAGGGTCGGAGGCCACGCGTCCCTGCAGAAGACCCAGCCTCATGGCGCAGACCCAAGGCTGAGAAAATGTCAGCTGGTCCGGTCCATCAGCCAACACTCAGGGGATGAAAACGCTTCTGAAAGGCCCCACCCCTGAGGCCTGAGGCCACTGAATCCGAGACCAAGAAGGCCAAGCAGAGCACTCAGGCCCTGGGTTCAGGAGAAGGCGCTTGGCCTCTGGGAGTGAGCAGGGTGGGAGGAGCTTAGCGGAGGCCCAGGCTGGGCTCACACTGGGTCAGCATCGCTCCACCCAGCTTCACAGCAGCCACCGGGGAGGGGCCAGCCGCCTCTCAACTCGGGCCCTGAGGCCCACACCGTCTCGGCCTCTGGCCTCCGTGGTGCACAGCACGCTCCAGATGAGGAAACCAAAGCACGGGGCGTCCCAGAAGCTTCCAGGCCTGGGTGACCCTGAAGCCCACGCCACCCCTCCAGGCCCTGATCTGGGAGCCTGCTGGCTCTGGGTCATACAGCCAGTCATGATGAGGGCTGGGCCACCTCCCCTCCGCCAGCCTCCGCCTCCAGCCTGACAAGACCTGCCCCAGAAGCCCGCCAGGTCCAGGGATGTGGGGTGAGCCCTCAAGCTCCCCCCACCCACCTCAGCCACTCCACCCTCTGCCTGTACGCCAGAAGATCCTGTCTCCAGCCTCAGGGCCAGTGTGCCATCCCCCGAGAGGCATCAGGTCCCGACTGGGCCCGCGGGCAGCAGTTTCAGGATCTGAGTCCTCCCGGCCCCCCTGGGGCGAGACCCGGGCTCTCTGGTCCTAGTGATGCTTCATTCCTGGGCTCTGTGTCCCCATCTGCGAAGTGGGGGTCGAGCCAGTGGGCCTCTGGAGGAGCCCTCTGCTCTCTGCGGCCAGAGAAAGCAGGGGACAGAAACCGCTGCCCAGAAACGGAGCAGAGTTCTGCCGTTTCTCTGCTCCCCACCCCCAAGGCTGTACCCTCCCAGGCCTTATCTTTCCTGCAAGCCACCACCGATGGTCCCAGAGACTTGTTTTAAGGCTCTCCCCCTCTTTTTTTTTTAATGACTCACAGCTAATCCTCCTCAGAATAAGCTCTGTTCATCTTTTTCATTATGAAAATATCCAATGTAACAGACCACACAGATCTAAAAGAGTCTGCCTCCCGCTGGAAACCCAGCCGGTGTGGGATGGGGGTGGTGGGGGCTGGGGGTGACTAAAGGGAATCTGCTTTATGGAGAATGACTAATTTCTTTAAGACAGAGAGCATACACAGTCATTGCCAGCACAATCAAAAATAAGTCACAGGAAATACAAATGAGAGGCAGATTCAAAAATGAAATTGGGAAAAGTCAAAAGCGTAGGCAGCAGAAAGGAGGCTTGCCCTCTGGCAGTGCCCCCCAAGCCCCCCCACCCCTCTCCCTGGCAATCCACTGTCAATGGTTTCTGGTTTCTGCCAGATCCAGCCAGATACCATTCAGTCGTGGGCGGGCGGGCAGGCACGTGTGTGTACACACATACACACACAGACACACTCTGCAGGCAGACAAAGTGGCCTCTGGGCTTGCACTGTGGAGGCAGCAGGGCTCTGCCATCGGACCACGAGAGCATCGGAACCCTGGCTGCCCTGCTCTGAGCCCCTGGGCCATGTGCTGGGTAAGCGCGTCAGGCCCCCACTCTGTTCAAAGTCTCCCCTGGACGCCTAGGATTCCCACTGAGCACCCCCTGGGGGTGCTGAGCCCCTGTTTCCCTGCTCTCCAAAGAGGCTGGCCGCCTCCCCTCCCTTCCTTCCCCAGCTTCTTTCCTAGCCCAGAGCTACCGGGCAGGGGCAGACCCTGCCTGTTGCTGGGCCGTGTGGGGTGCCCACACCTCACAGAGACACGGGGGCCCGTGGCCTTGTGCGCCAGACACCCTGGGCCATGCTCCTCGTCCACAGCCTCCTCCCTAGACCTGACCGTCTTGGAACAGCCTCAACCCCATCCATATACCCAGGGGAGGCTTGAGTCCTGGTCCTCCTGCCGTCCACTCCAGAGCATGTGGCCAGTACCAGGGACCATCATACTTCATCAGGCCAGCGGAGAGACTCCCAACCCAGGCCAGAGCATGGGGCCTTTGCCAGGCTGCTCTGGCACTCAGCATTGTGTCTATAGCTGGAACCCTGTAAGCTATAAGCTGTAAGCTGACAGGGCAGAACAATCCCCAGGAAAGAACCAGGCATGGCTCTCTTGACACAAGAGAAACCATTTTAGGACTGAGCCGTTTCGTGATTTAAGCCTGGCCAGGGTGCTTTGCCCTTGAACAGATCCCAGTAATAATCTTAAGGGAATGAAAGAACAAACAGGCAAATGAAGTAACAACAGCAAAGATAATAAGTCAGTTGTGAAGACTCCCAGTAGTTTCAGTGGTGAAAGTTAGCCTGAAACACTTTTTTTTTTTTCAGCTGTTTTGCAGAATTTCATCCCCACCCTCGCAATCCCCACTCCCAGCCAACAGATCGACTGGAACCTAAGGAACCAGAAGTTGACCTTTGCTGATCCTTTGTGATTTCAACCAACAGAAGCTTGGACATTACTGAGCTTTGTCCCAGTTCTATGAATTCTCCTCCACTCAAGCCCCTTTATGAATATGCATGGATGCTTAGCTGCCTGCAATACAGGAGACCCGGGTTTGATCCCTGGGTCAGGAAGATCTCCTGGAGAAGGGAATGGCTACCCATTCCAGTATTCTTGCCTGGAGGATTCCATGGACAGAGGAGCCTGGCGGGCTACAGTCCATGGGGTGGCAAAGAGTCGGACGTGACTGAGTGACTAACACACGCATTTTGCTGTAGGAGGAGATACTGCCTTGGGAAAGCTGCAAGACCCTCTCCTTGGTTGTTGCAAGTAAGAACTCCTTCATTCTCCTCATCTCTGGCTTGGTTGTGCCTTTTGGCTGGGCACCCACCAAGAGGCAAACCCAGTCATCAGGGAACACCACACCCCTGCCACCAGGGCTCCCAGCTCCTCTGCAGCGGAGGCAGCTCGCAGGCAAGTCCGGAGGGGCTCTGCCCAGCCAGAGGCTCAGGCTGCAGTTCACCTGTGCACCTGAGCACCAGCCACTGGGATCTAGGGACCCGGTTCTAAGGCTCCGCAGGGCCTTCACTGGCTTTGAGCGAATGACCTCCCCCTTCGCCTGGGTTTCCTCCCGTAGAAATGGGGTGTCTCAAGTGGATCAGGAGCACGAGGTCTCCCTGGCATTTTGTAATCCTCAAGTACCCGGCTCTGCCACGCCCGCCCTCTGCCGGCCTCAGCGGCTCAGCTAGGGAATGGGCGGGAAGCAGGGGTGCCTGGCCCCCGGTGGGGTGCGGCAGGGCGGGGTTGCCCAAGGTCCCCCTCCCGCGCCCCCCAACTCGCCAGGATCCCGCAGCGCAGGAACGCGAGCGCGGAGGCCAGGACTGGGGTCCCTGCCGCCCCCGCCGCCCCTCCGGCCGATCCGGGTCAGAGGCTACCCCGTGGCCTCCCGCCGCAGTTTCCCCTCGGACCCCGCGCCGGCTGGAGGGTGATGTCTGGGGTCGCTCCCCGAGGGGGGCCCCCTTCCCGCCACCCCCTTGGCGCCTCGTCCCCACTCACCAGCGACGACGAGGACTCTGCTCCGGGAAGGGCACTGCGCGGCGGGAGGTGACGGCCCTTCCCGGGGCCGGCCCCGCCCCGCCCCGCCCCGCCCGACCCCGACCCCGCCCGGCTTGGCTGGAAGCCCGGGCGGCGCCGCCCACAGCCCCGCGGGTCCCGGCGCTCCCGCCTCCGGCCGACGCCTCCCCCGGGCGCCCACAGCTCCGCGGATCCCCGCGGGTCCCCGCGCTCCAGCCTCCGGCCTCCGCCTCCCCCGGGCGCGAGCGGGTCTCGCGGCCGCTGCTCCTCCCCGCGGTGGCCGCGCGCCGCGCAGACCCAGCCGGCGCTGCAGGCAGGTCCCTTCTCTTGAGCCTCATTTTTCCCGTCTGTAAAATGGGGCGATAGAGGCCACCGATCTCAGAGAGGGGAATTGCAGTGCCTGATGGCAGAATCCTAAACAGCCTCCTACACAGCTGCCGTGGACCCCCATCTCTGGAGGGGCACCCCAGTTCCTTTAGCAGTTGCCCCAGGACAGAAGGCAGAGTGCACTCTGAGTCTGGGCTTAGCTGCCTTGTGGCTGGCTCGCTCTGCCTCCATCCCCTCATCTGTAAAACGGGCCCAGCGTGGTGGGACTGAGGAGGATGCCACGTGGTAATACAGGAGACCACAGAAGCTGGACATTCAGTGAGCATCACAGCCCAGAGGTGGCCTCCAGTTTGCCAGGGTCTCTCTGATGAGACAGCATGTCCAGGTCTGGACCTTGAGCACCTCACCACTTCATCTGCTGGTGCTGCTTAATTGCTGCAGCCCCAGGCCTGTCCTGGCCCCCTTGGCAAACTTGGCCTGGCAGGGCCCCAACCACAATTGCCCACACTGGACACTGGAGGCAGGGAAGCGGGGGACAAGGTGAACTCTGCCTGCTTCCCCAGGGCTGGGGTCTGCCTTTCCTAGGCCCTGGCACTTCTGCCTTCGTGGGCCTCTTCTGCCTTTGACGGTGTTGATATAAAGACAGGGATGAAAAAAGGATGACGTTCTCTTCATCTTTTTCTTCGGATTTTAAAAGAAATTACGTTTTCCTGGATCCCTCAAAGTACCAGGGCCCAGGCATTGCGGCTGTTGTTTCTAATGAAGTGGGTCTGGCCACGCCTCCCAGCGAGCTGCCAGCCCTGGCCGTCTTCCTGTAAGGAGGTGCCCGGTGGCTTGCCCCGGAAGCCCCGTGGGGGGAGGCATCACAGCTTCCCTCCAGCCCAGCCCCGCCTGCATGCAGGGCTTCAGGCCCACAGGGGAGCCTCCTAGGAGGCAGAGATGTCCACTCACAAACCCCTGCTGCACACCAGGGCCAGGTTGGGGGGGTGGGAGCAGAAGAAACCTACCCGGGCCCTCCTTTTTTATAAAGGAGACCCTACAGTACAGAGGGCCAGTGGCTGCCCGAGGGATTCACACGCAGAGCCAGATGAGATGTGGGTGCCCCTCCTGTGCTGGGAAGCCTCCGGTTAACTTGCGCCTCCCTCTGTCCTATCCCAGAGACCCCACCTGAGCCTGGTCTGCTGTCCTCCCTAGCTGGCCCCCAGCTCCTCTCTAGCCCCTTCCATGCATCCCCCCCCCCCCCCGACTCTGCTCAGGATCCTCTGTGGCTCCCACTTAGGATGCCTTAGGATCCAGTCCAAGCCTTTTACCTGATGCTCAAGGCCCCGACTACCTGACCCTGTCCCACCTCCATGACTGTGCGCCCATTTCCCCTCATCCTGGGCAACTCGACATGTCCAAGGCTGACGGCTCCAACACAAGCAAAGCCCAGTCAGTCCAGGAAGGAGGCGTGGAAAACACCCTCCCAAACCCCAGAGAATGCTCAGAGGTGACAGGGTTACCCTGCTTGCCAGTCGGTTAGGCGCCTGCATTCTTAAGCAATGTGTCGTTCGGCTTCTCAATTCCAAGTGTGATTCAGATGGAGTTATTTCCCTCTGTTTTATCTGTGTGTTTACCTTCTTACATGAGTAATTCGTATTTAAAGGAACTGGAAAATATAAACAAAAAGGAAAAAAATAAAGTCACCTGCTCTCCCATCACCCATCGTCAACACTTAAGAGAGTCTTTCTGTGCCTTTTTCTAAGCATATAGACACACGTTCCTTTGCATGGATGCCTTCAGGCCGTACAGTCATTGGTTCTGTAAATTTGTTTTCTTCCCCTTACAATAAATCAAAAACCTCTTTCTACTTCATCAAACATTTGTCTGCATTGTTTCTCTTAATTGTGAACTGTTTCAAGCAAACAGAAGCATATATCAAACAGCCTTATACTGATTCGCCTGCTAGAGAGAGTGGGCATAACGGCCAGGCCAGGGGAAGACCCCTGGGAAGATGAAATTGAACTCTCTGGGGTACAGACTGGCCTCAGCCTCCCTAAGCATTGACAAGAGTCCCCTGGGGCAGCCGGAGGGCAAGGCCGAGGTGCGGCTCCCCTATCAGCGCGTACTGCAGGGCGGCGGTGTGGACATTCAGTACAAAGCAGTCAGAGGCGCGGGTGGTCTGTCTTCTTGCTTTTGAGCTCACTGCCCCTGTGTCCAGCTCTCAGGAGCACTTCTGTGGACACTTCTGTGACGTGGAACAGTGTCCTTTACGGAGCCAGGTAGCAGGACATGGAGGGGAGAACAAGGCTCATCAGACAGTGACCGAGACAGCCAAGGGTGGACGCGCGCCCAGGCAGGCTCTGCGGATATTCAGCTTTTGTTTCTTTTCTTGGCTGTGCTGGGTCTTCTTTGCTGCACGTCTTTCTCTGGTCGCGGTGAGCCGGGGCTCCTCTCCAGCTGTGGTGCTCCGGCTTCTCATCGCGGGGTCTCTCCTGTTTCAGAGCTCGGGCCCTAGAGCACAGACCCAGGAGTTGGGGTGCACAGGCTTTGTTGCTCCATGGCACGGGGAATCTTCTTGCATCAAACACGTGTCCCCTGCATTGTCAGGTGGGCTCCTAACCACCGGACCACCAGGGAAACCTCCAGGAGGCAGTCTTAAGAAAGACCGCAGAGGAGGTACCTTTTCGGAGAGCTTGCGTTCTATCCCATGGCTGACTTGAAGGATGCTTGACTGAGTGACAATTCCAAGTTAGAGATCCTTGCCCCACGGCATCATGAGGACATACTGATGAGCCAGCTGAAGCCCTTCTGCATTCTGAGCCTTTCTGTGTAAAACCTGTTTTGTTCTTCCTGGGTGGTTTTAAGCTTATTGTCCCCAGAGTTCTGGAATTCCATACTGATAACTCCTCGATGTGGGTCTAATTTCATCCATGGTGCCAACTCTCAGGACGCTCATATCCTTTATTTTTCAGAAATTAAAAGTTTTGGTTTCCTTCCTTCCACCTTCCACCTTCTCACTTCTCTTTCTTGAATCCCTGTTACTCAGAATCCTGGACTTCCTGGGCTGGTCTTCTAAGTTCCTTTCCTCTCCTACTTCTCATAATTTGCTTTTTTAAAAAAAAAAAAGAAAAGGGGGAAAAACTTTTGTGAAGTTTATTCAACTTTCTCTTCCTGGCCCTCTATTGATTTTTTAAATTTTTTACTTAATTTTTTTTTTTTGCATGTGAGATCTTAGTTAGCTGACCAGTGCCCCCTCCATTGGAAACATGGAGCCTCAAGCATGGAACCTCCAGGGAAATCCCTCTATTGATTTTTTTAAATTCTGCTGTCTTATTTGTTATTTCCAAGGCACTGTTTTTTGGTTTGTTTGTTTTCTGAATGTTCTTTTAAAAAAAAAACTTCCTGTTTTGTTTTTTTTTTTACCACTGATGCAATGGCTTCACTTACCTCTCAGTTATCAAGGGTACTTTTCTTAAAACAATTACTTTCTTCTCTCAAGATAGTCTTTGATTCCTATCAGAGATGTGGAAGAGATGTTCAGGTTAAGACATCAACAGAGGACATGCTGTTGTTATTTTTTATTTTATATTGTTGCTATGGTTTATTTTTGTTATTGTTATTTTTATTCTTTGCCACACTGCACAGTTGCAGAATCTTAGTTCAATCCCCACCAGGGACTGAAGATGGCCCACAGCAGTGAAAGCACCAAGTCCTAACCACTGGGCCACCAGGGAATTCCCACCTGCTGTTGTTTTATTTATTTACTTTTCTGTATGTTAGAGGCTCTCCTCAGATGTTTGGGGATCTTTGGCTGGCTGCTCATGATTAGAAGAAAAAGGAAAATAAGTCTACGGATGGTGTATGTTGAATTAGCTTCACTGTGACTTGAACTTGGTGGCTGTTCGGTAACTTCCTTGTCTGTCAATATCCTCACCTATTTGTTAGATATTTGTTTATTTATTTTTGGCTGTGTCGGGCCTCAGCTGCAGCCCGTGAGATCTTCTGTTGTGGCACGCAGGCTCAAGGGCAGCTTTCTTCAGACAGTTACTTTCTCTTCCCATCATAGTCTCTGATTCCTATGCATTGTTGTTATTTTTTAATTTCTGTAGCTCTGCTCAGCTTGAAGAATCTCAGGTTGTGGCAACCAGAGATCCAACCATCATCTCCTGCATTGGAAGGCAAATTCTTAACCACTAGACCACCAGGGACATCCCTGTCAGTATCTTTAGGATTTTCTTCTTGGACTGGTCACAGTCCCCAAGGGCCCTCCAGCTCTCGCCTGGAGGGTAGGGGTCTGGCTGCACATTTCTGGGAGCCCAGATCGGGGGAGCATGGGCAGAGTCTCTGCATTCAGCAGTCAGTACCCACTGTTCTGGGACAGTCCTCACATTCACCCCTGTCCCTTGCTTGCCTAGCCCTTACCAAAGCTAAGAATTTGCCAGAATGAGGGAGAGCTAGAGAAAGAAAAGATATCTAAAGATCTGTTGCCTTCAAAGACACCTTCAAATAGTTCTATCTCAGTCTTTTTAACCCTTAGATCTACAAGTGGCTAGCGCTGCCAGTTCCTAAGCATTTGAGAATTCTGTTGTATGAATAAGGGCTGGTTCTCAGCTCTCAGCTGTCTGCAGTCTGCTAAATCAGGTAATACTGGGCATCCTGCTCCCTAGCTGGAAGAGATTCTGTTGCTAGGGCCCCCTTTCCTGTTTTCTCTGTCCTGTGGTTTATGTCTTTAGAAGACTCCTCTTCTGTGGGTTGATGGGCTTCTGGGGGCAGCGTGTCCTCTGTTTATGTCTTAACCTGAAAATCTCTTCCACATCTTTGAGGACACAGCATTGTATGGACTTACCATCATTAACTAATCACCTCTAGTTGGATATGCACCTCATTTCCATCTTTTCTGTGTCAAAAGCAAGGGGCCTGCACATGTCCTAAGAGCTATGTCTTTGCTCATCTGATTCTTTTCTCAGGACAAGCTCACTTGGGAGATGATGATGTGAGTCCACCTAGATCTTTCTCAGTCTGAGATGTGGAGTGAGTGAGCCTGTGTGTGTCCGGGGTGTGTGTGTGTGTGTGTGTGTGTGTGCGCGCGTGTGTGTGTCCAGAGCTCCTTAGAGGCTGGCAGGGGAGGAAAGGGGTGTAGATACAGGTGAGTTCAGAATCAGATTCTCTCTAACCGAGTCTGGCACCACCACCCAGAAACCAGATAATCCCAATCTCCAGTCCTCCTTCTGTCACTAACCATCTGCCACTCAACCTTTGAGACTTTGTCTGAAAAGTGAAAATGAAAGTCACTCAGTTATGTCTGACTCTTTGCGACCCCATGGACTGTAGCCTACCAGGTTCGTCTGTCCATGGAATTTTCCAGGCCAGAATACTGGAGGGGGTAGCCCTTCCTTTCTCCTAAGGATGTTCCCAACCCAAGGATCCAGCATGTATAAATTGAGGATAATAATAGCACCTATTTACCAGAGCATTCAGTTCAGTTCAGTAGCTCAGTCACGTCGGACTCACACACCAAACCTCCCTGTCCATCACCAACTCCCGGAGTTTACTCAAACTCATGTCCATTGAGTCAGTGATGCCATCCAACCATCTCATCCTCTGTCATCCCCTTCTCCTCCAGCCTTCAGTCTTTCCCAGCATCAGGGTTTTTCAAATAAGTCAGTTCTTCGCATCAAGTGGCCAAAGTATTGAAGTTTCAGCTTCAACATCAGTCCTTTCAATGAATATTCAGGGCTGATCTCCTTTAGGATGGACTGGTTGGATCTCCTTGCTGTCCAAGGGACTCTCAAGAGTCTTCTCCAACACCACAGTTCAAAAGCATCCATTCTTCGGCCCTCAGCTTTCCTTATAGTCCAACTCTCACATCCATACATGACTACTGGAAAAAAACATAAACTTGACTAGACAGACCTTTGTTGGCAAAGTGATATCTCTGCTTTTTAATATGCCGTCTAGGTTGGTCATAACTTTTCTTCCAAGGAGTAAGAGTCTTTTAATTTCATGGCTGCAGTCACCATCTGCAGTGATTTTTGAGCCCAAAAAATGAAGTCTCTCACTGTTTCCCCATCTATTTTCCATGAAGTGATGGGACCGGATTCCATGATCTTAGTTTTCTGAATGTTGAGCTTTAAGCCAACTTTTTCACTCTCCTCTTTCACTTTCATCAAGAGGCTCTTTTGTTCTTCTTCACTTTCTGTCATAAGGGTGGTGTCATCTGCATATCTGAGGTTATTGATATTTCTCCTGGCAGTCTTGATTCCAGCTTGTTCTTCTTCCAGCCCAGCATTTCTCATGATGTACTCTACATATAAGTTAAATAAGCAGGATGACAATATACAGCCTTCACATACTCCTTTTCCTATTTGGAACCAGTCTGTTGTTCCATGTCCAGTTCTAACTGTTGCTTCTTGACTTGCATACAGATTTCTCAAGAGGCAGGTCAGGTGGTTTGGTATTCCCATCTCTTGAAGAATTTTCCACAATTTGTGGTGATCCACACAGTCAAAGGTTTTGGCATAGTCAATAGCAGAAATAGATGTTTTTCTGGAACTCTCTTGCTTTATCGATAATCCAACAAATGTTGGCAATTTGACCTCTGGTTCCTCTGCCTTTTCTAAAACCAGCTTGAACATCTGGAAGTTCACAGTTCATGTACTGTTGAAACTTGGCTTGGAGAATTTTGAGCATTACTTTACTAGCATGTGAGATGAATGCAATTGTGTGGTAGTTTGAGCATTCTTTGGCATTGCCTTTCTCTGGGATTGGAATGAAAACTGACCTTTTCCAGTCCTGTGGCCACTGCTGAGTTTTCCAAATTTGCTGACATATTAAGTGCAGCACTTTCACAGTATCATCTTTTAGGATCTGAAACAGCTCAACTGGAATTCCATCACCCCCACTAGCTTTGTTCATAGCGATGATTCCTAAGGCCCACTTGACTTCACATTCCAGGATGTCTGGCTCTAGGTGAGTAATCATACCATCATGATTATCTGGGTCGTGAAAATCACTTTTGTATCGTTATTCTGTGTATTCTTGCCACCTCTTCTTAATATCTTCTGCTTCTGTTAGGTCCCTACCATTTCTGTCCTTTATTGTGCCCATCTTTGCATGAAATGTTCCCTTGCTATCTCTAATTTTCTTGAAGAGATCTCTAGTCATTCCCATTCTATTGTTTTCCTCTATTTCTTTGCACTGATCACTGAAGAAGGCTTTCTTATCTCTCCTTACTAGTCTTTGGAACTCTGCATTCAAATGGGTATATCTTTCCTTTTCTCCTTTGCTTTTCACTTCTCTTCTTTCCACAGCTGTTTGTAAGGCCTCCTCAGACAGCTATTTTGCTTTTTTGCATTTCTTTTTTGGGGGGATGGTCTTGATCCCTGCCTCCTATACAGTGTCATGAACCACCATCCATAGTTCATCAGGCACTCTATCAGATCTAGTCCCTTAAATCTATTTCTTACTTCCACTGTAAGGGATTTGATTTAGGTCATACCTGAATGGTCTAGTGGTTTTTCTTACTTTCTTCAATTTAAGTCTGAATTTGGCAATAAGGAGTTCATGATCTGAGCCACAGTCAGCTCCCGGACTTGTTTTTGCTGACTGTATAGAGCTTCTCCATCTTTGGCTGCAAAGAATATAATCAATCTGATTTCAGCATTGACCACCTGGTGATGTCCATGTGTAGAGTCTTCTCTTGTGTTGTTGGAAGAGGGTGATTGCTATGACCAGTGCCTTCTCTTGGCAGAACTCTGTTAGCCTTTGCCCTGCTTCATTCTGTACTCCAAGGCCAAAGTAACCATAGCGTTACTGTGAGGAATTAAAACAGGCTAATATTTGAAAAATACCCAGGGCTCTGTTCAGTGTAACAGATGTTTGTTGAAAGCTTACAGCGTCTGGGCTGCAGGAATTATTAACATAAAAGAGAGCCCAGCACTGGTGCTTAATCAAAGACAATAAAGAACATGGAAACGTTTCAAGCACTTTTCCATCGCTAGGTTGAATATTACATTGCGCTAAGTTGCTTAGTCCATAAATGTTTATGAGGTCTCAGGGTGCGGTGTGCTGTTTTCTTCTTTCCCGCGCGGGTTTAAATTAGCAAGTGCCCCACGGATCCCCAGAGCCCAGGCACCAGTTTCACAGCCTGGGCGGGAACTAGTACCTGCGGAACCTTTCTCCCCGCTGGTGCCTCGGCCCGCCCGGCGGGAAATACGTCAAGGACCGCGCCACGCCGCCGGATGTCGGGCCTCGGTCGCCCCGGTGACGCGCTTGGGGGCCGGGTTCCCTCACCATGAGTGTCCGGGTCGCACGGGCCGCCCGGGCCTGGGCCCGAAGCGTGAGCGGCCGCCGCGGCTTCTCGAACTGGCCGCGGCCTCCGCCGGCTGCTGTGGACGTGGCGGCGCTGCTGCGAGAGGCGACCGCGGCGGACGGAGGGTCCCGGGACGCGGAGGCGGCGGCGGGACGGCGGGAGCCGGGCCAGTGCTCTGTGCTGCTCTTCCCCGGCCAGGGCAGCCAGGTGGTGGGCATGGGCCGCGGGCTGCTCCGCTACCCGCGCGTCCGCGAGCTTTACGACGCCGCCCGCCGCTTGCTCGGCTACGACCTGCTGGAGCTGAGCTTGCGCGGGCCGCAGGAGGCCCTGGACCGCACCGTGCACTGCCAGCCCGCTGTCTTCGTGGCTTCGCTGGCCGCCGTGGAGAAACTGCATCACCTGCAACCGGCGGTGAGGCCCCGGGCTCCCCGCGTCCGACTTCGGTTTGGCAGGTCCTTCCTGAGGTCCCACCTGTGCCAGGCGCTGTTGTAGGCGCAAGAGATAAAGTGGCGTGAGCAAAACGAGAATCGGTGTTTGCGTATTAGGGCAGGGAGATAGATCAGTTCAGTCGCTCAGTCGTGTCCGACTGTTTGTGACCCCATGGATTGCAGCACGCCAGGCTTCCCTGTTCATGAACTCCCGGAGCTTACTCAAACTCTTGCCCATCGCGTCGGGGATGCCATCCAACCAATCTCATCCTCTGTGGTCTCCCTCCCGCCTTCAATCTTTCCCAGCATCAGGGTCTTTTCCAGTGAGTCCATTCTTCGCATCAGATGGCCAGACCATTGGAGTTTCAGCTTCAGCATCAGTCCTTCCAATGAATATTCAGGGCTGATTTCCTTTAGGATGGACTGGTTGGATCTCCTTGCAGGGAGATAGATAGCAGAGAATAAAATATACTGTGAAAATTGCCTAGTGTGTGAAGGGGATGAAGGGCTGGGTTTCGATTGTAAGTGATCCTTAATCATTTAATGAATTACTAAACGGTTTTAGAAGGATGAACCTTTATGAAGGGTCGTTGAGAAGATGATGAAAGTATCCCTTCACTTGAAGTTGTGGGATGATTTAATATCAAAACATGTTAAGACAGAGCTTTACCCCATTTCATCCTCACCACAACCTTGTGAGGTTGGTAGCATTATTTTATGGATGGGGAAAGAGGACGGCAGAGATAGTAATTAGCTTGAGGGGTCCTGTGAAGTCGTGATAATAACATTCATCCAGTAATTATCCTGGGCCAGGTCTGTGCTGAGCGATTTAGAGCTCTTATCTCCATGTAATTCTCTCTTAGCAACCCTGTGGGGGTAGGTCTGCTCTGCCCATTTCACAGATGAGATAACTGAGGCAAGGAGGTTAGGGAACTCTCCCAGGCTGAGCATCAGATCCTGCTCTCTGTGACTCTGAAGGTCATGCGGTTAACTTCTGTACTTAGTGCCCTGTGTCTCCATCGGCCTGAGAGGCAGAAGCAGGAGAATCCAGAGCCCTGGGTTGGAGTCACAGCTTATCCACAGAGTCCAACGGCAGGGTTTGACCTCCACTGCCAGGGAAGTTCCTCATCAGTAAAGGGCTGGTCAGTGATGTTCGAGGCCACTTCAGTGTGTTGTCCTCCAGCTGGAGCATCAGGCCAGCAGACCCTGGCTCACTGAGCCACTGGACACCGTCAGCGCGCAAGTGCAGAGCCCCAGACTGAACTCCCCCGAGAATGCGGCCTCATGTTCTTCTGCATCTGTCCCTGCAGGTTATTGAGAACTGTGTTGCTGCTGCTGGATTCAGTGTGGGAGAATTTGCAGCCCTAGTGTTTGCTGGAGCCATGGAGTTTTCTGAAGGTACACGGGAAGGGGATTGATTTCATGCACGGGGTGTTGTCTTGCAGGGCCCACTGAGGAAAGGGGCACTGCCAGAAACAATTCTGGACCTACTCGGTTAGAGAAGGGGACACATGGGTGGAGATGACAGTGGGATCTGAGGACCAGACCTCAGCTGATTTTAAGCTTGAACGATTCATCAGGGAATTTCTTTCTCCTTGTAGTCTTGTGAAAGCATCTTGCTTTTCTGTCTGTCCCACTGTTTCTGTGCATTCTTGGTCCACTCGTGGACCTCCAGTGCCTGTCATGTGGTAGATGCTCAGTAGGTACTCATTAAGTGAAAGAGAGTAAATCAGTGTTTGATCTTGAGATTAGTTTCATTTCTTAAGGTTTTTGTGTGTAAACAGGTAAACATTTTGCTTATAGTTAAGTACAAAGGACTTGAATAGACATGTCTCTTAAGATCTACAAAGAACCAAAGAGTATATGACAAGATGTGCAATATCACCATTCATTCAGTTCAGTTCAGTTGCTCAGTCATGTCCGACTCTTTGCGACCCCATGGACTGCAGCACACCAGGCTTCCCTGTTCATGAACTCCCGGAGCTTACTCAAACTCAAACTCATGTCCATTGAGTCGGTGATGCCATCCAACCATCTCATCCTCTGTCATCCCCTTCTCCTCTCGCTTTCAATCTTTCCCAGCATCACGGTCTTTTCAAATGAGTCAATTCTTCGCATCAGGTGGCCAAAGGGTTGGAGTTTCAGCTTCAACATCAGTCCTTCCAATAAATATTCAGGGTTGATTTCCTTTAGGATGGACTGGTTGGATCTCCTTGCTGTCCAAGGGACTCTCAAGAGTCTTCTCGAACACCACAGTTCAAAAGCATCCATTCTTCAGCGCTCAGCTTTCTTTATGGTCCAACTCTCACATCCATACATGACTACTGGAAAAAACCATAACCTTGACTAGACAGACCTTTGTTGGCAAAGTAGTGTCTTTGCTTTTTAACATGCTGTCTAGGTTGGTCATCGCTTTTCTTCCAAGGAGCAAGTGTCTTTTAATTTCATGGCTGCAGTCACCATCTGCAGTGGTTTTGGAGCCCAAGAAAATAAAGTCTCTCACTGTTTCCACTGTCTCCCCATCTATTTGCCATCAAGTGATGGGACCAGATGCCATGATCGTAGTTTTCTGAATGTTGAGTTTTAAGCCAACTTTTTACTCTCCTTTTTCAGTTTCATGAAGAGGCTCTTTAGTTCTTTCTCGCTTTCTGCCATAAGTGTGGTGTCATATGCATATCTGAGGTTGTTGCTATTTCTCCTGGAAATCTTGATTCCAGCTTGTGCTTCATCCAGCTTGGCATTTTGTATGATGTTCTCTGCATATAAGTTAAAGAAGCAAGGGGACAATATAAGCCTTGACATACTCCTTTCCCAATTTGGAACCAGTCTGTTGTTCTATGTCCACTTCTAACTGTTGCTTCCTGACCTGCATACAGATTTCTCAGGAGGCAGGTCAGGTGGTCTGGTATTCCCATTTCTTTAAGAATTTTCCATAGCTTGTTGGAAAGACTAGAGATCCCTTCAAGAAAATTAGAGATACCAAGGGAACATTTTATGCAAAGATGGGCGCAATAAAGGGCAGAAATGGTATGGACCTAACAGAAGCAGAAGATATTAAGAAAGGGTGGCAAGAATACATAGAATAACTATATAGAAAAGATCTTCATGACCCAGATAATCATGCTGGTATGATCACTCATCTAGAGCTAGACATTCTGGAATATGAGGTCAAGTGGGCCTTAGGAAGCATCACTATGAGCAAAGCTAGTGGAGGTGATGGAATTCCAGCTGAGCTATTTCAAATCCTAAAACATGATTCTGTGAAAGTGCTGCAGTCAGTATGCCAGCAAATTTGGAAAACTCAGTGGTGGCCACAGGACTGGAAAAGATCAGTTTTCATTCCAGTCCCAAAGAGAGGCAATGCCAAAGATGCTCAGACTACCACATAGTTGTACTCATCTCACATGCTAGTAAAGTAATGCTTAAAATTCTCCATGCCAGGCTTTAACAGTATGTGAACCATGAACTTCCAGATGCTCAAGCTGGATTTAGAAAAGGCAGAGGAACCAGAGATCAAATTGCCAACATCTGTTGGATCATTAAAAAAGTGAGAGAGTTCCAAAAAAACAACTACTTCTGTTTTATCGACTATGCCAAAGCCTTTGACTGTGTGTATCACAACAAACTGTGGAAAATTCTTAAAGAGATGGGAATGCCAGACCACCACCCATTAGGGAAATGCAAATCAAAACCATAGTGAGGTACCACTTCATGCCCACCAGGATGGCTTTAATTTAAAAAACAAGAGGAAAATAGTAAGTGTTGGGAAGGATGTAGGAACCTCACACACTGATGAAATATAAAGCAATGCAGCCATTGTGGAAACAGTTTGGTGGGTCCTCAAGTTAAACATGGAATTACTTTGTGACCCAGTAGTTCTGCTCACAGGTCTGTACCTAAGAAATGAAAACACATGTCCACACTGGAAAACTTGTACAGAGATGTTTGTAACAGTGTTATTCATATTAATTTCCAAAAGGTAGAAATGATCCAAATGTCCATAATCAGATGAGTGGATAAACAAATTGTGTTAGATTGAACCAGTGGAATATTATTCAGCCATAAAAAGAAAGAAAATACTGATGTGGCAGTGTGGATGAACATCAGAAACATGCTAGGTGACAGAAGCCAGACACAAAACTCACTTATTTTTATATGAAATGTCCGGAATACATAAATTCATGGAGACAACAGATTAGAGGTTACAGTGGGTGGAGGGAAGGAGAAATGGAGAGCGATTGCTCGGTGCGGGTGGGGTGTTTGTGGGCTGATGGGAAGGTGTTTTTGGCCGTGCCGTGTCTTTGTTGCTGCACGGGGCTTGTCTCCAGTTGCGGCGCACCGGCTCTGGGGTGTGGACTCAGTAGCTGCTGCCTACAAGCCTAGCTGCCTGACAGCATGTGGAAGCTTCCCAGACCACGGATTGAACCTGTGTCCCAGCCTGCGCTGGTGGATTCTTCACCACTGGACCACCAGGAAGGTCCTGTACATTCTGGATACCACAAATACCGCTGCATTTGTGCACTCAAAACTGGTTATATTTTATGTGAATTTCACCTCTTTTTTAAAAATGCATTATAGAAAGAAAGCCTGGTCAAGAAAGTGAAAAAATTTTTCATATTTCTTCATCCTAATAAAGATACTTTATAGAAATATAGTTGAATGTGTACAAAATTTGCAGAATTATTGACATGTGTTTTTTCCCTTGACAGTTTGCAGTTATCTAATGCCTGCCTGGGAAGGTATCCACGTTTCTGTGTATGCTCTCCTGCCTCCTAACACGGGCTCTTAATGTGTTTCCTCCACAGTTCTGCTTGTGTAAGGGGCTAAAACTCCAGCACAGACATACACAGTGCTGGGAGAATGAAGATGTGTTGAGAGAAAGGGTGCAGGGTTTGTTCCTCTGACCTTGTTGTCCCATCAAACCCTGGACTTGTCCCTTAACTGCTTCTTGGTCTGATCATCTCTTCCCCACCAGGGAGCAGGCCCAGGACCAGGGTGATGCTATCCAGTAATTGCAGTCCATTCTTTTTTCTTCAGTTTTTACTGAACTATAGTGAATTTACAATGTTGTGTCAACTTCTGCTCTTCAGTGAAGTGATTCAGTTATACATACATACCTTTTCATCTTCATTTACCTGTGGCTTATCACAGGATGTTGCGTGTGTCCCCGTGCATCATAGTTGGCGTCTGCGAGTCCCAAACTCTCAGTCCTCCTCTGCCCCACCTCCCCTCACCCTTGGCGGCCACAAGTGGTCTGTTCTCTGTATCTGAGTCTGTTTCTGAGGCGTGTTCATTGGTGTTGGGGTCTTTTTAGTTGTTGTTTTCATATTTTATTTATTTATTTTTGGCTGCATCAGCTCTTTGTTATAGCGCGTGGGCGTCTCTCTAGTTGTGGCTTAGTTGCCCTGCCGCATGCGGAATGCTAGTTGCCCTACCAGGGTTCAGACCTGCGTCCCTGGCATTGGAAGGCAAATGCTTAACCACTGAATCATCAGAGAAGTCCCCCTGTGTCGTATTTTAGATTCCACATGTGACTGATACCATATGGTACTTGTCTTTCTGACTTACTTCACTTAGCATGGTAGTCTCTAGGTCCATCCATGTTGCCGCAGATGGCTTTATTTCATTCTCTTTAGTGGCTGAGTGGCACTCTATTGTATATATACGCACCACGTCTTCTTTATCCGTTCACCTGTGGACACAGGCTGTTTCCGTGTCCTGGCTGTTGTGAATCGTGTTCAGTCCATTCTCACATCACGATCACGGGAGCTGCCTCCCCGGGCACACAGCCCTGTCCTCCCACTTCATACTTGAGCCACACTGAGCCCGGAGCCCTGCTTTCTAGCTCATCTGCCTTGCCAGTGTCGAGCTCTCCAGTGAGGGCAGTCATGCTTGATTTACGATAATTATGTTATTAAAATTCATGTACTTGTTTGTAGTTTGTACATTATTCCAAGCATCTAAAGATTCTTAATTATTTTCCTTGTTCAGCGCCGTTTCTCTGAAATAATTTGTAGTTCTCAGTTTTCACTACAGTTCAGGCAGGCTAGATATTATTATCTTCATTGTACTAGCCAGAAATTTGGCCTAGAAGGAGGTCGTGACTTCCTTTAAGTGATGCAGCTCAAAGTGCCAGGGCTTCTCAGCAGCACTATTGACGTTTTGGATCAGATGACCCTTACTTGGAGGCTGTTTATCGTAGGCTGTTGAACCGCATGCCTGGCCTGTGCCCACTAGATGTCAGTGGCCCCCACCACCACCCCGATGATCAAAAGCTGTTTCCAGACACCGCCCTGGGGGGAATCACCGTGTTTAAGAACCGCCGTCCTGCACCAGCCAGCTGTCAGGCAGGCAGCTCTGTGGGTTCATCCATACTGTGCCGGGACTGTCCCTTGCTCCCTGCTGGTTGGGGACCGTCTCTGTGCAGTCAGGTCCTTAGAGCGGCGGCTTGCAGGCTGGTGATGGACCCCAGTGCCCGCGTCTGCAGCGCACAGCGTGCAGTTCACTTTGTTCCTCAGGTCTGGGCTTCCCTTCTCCATCACGTGCCCTGATTTTTCCAAATGTACTTCTCTCCACGTAGGTCTGTATGCAGTGAAAATTCGAGCTGAGGCCATGCAGGAAGCCTCGAAAGCCGTCCCCAGTGGTATGCTTTCCGTCCTTGGCCAGCGTCAGTCCAAGTTCACCGTCGCCTGTCTGGAAGCCCAGGAACACTGCAGGACTCGGGGCATAGAGAACCCTGTGTGCGAGGTGTCCAACTACCTCTTTCCTGACTGCAGGGTGATCTCAGGACACCTGGAGGTTGGTGTTGGTGGGAGCAGCCTTCCTAGAGCCCGGTCCGGTGCAGAAGGTGGAATTACTGCGTACCCGGCGGCCCGCCGAGCCTAGTGAGCGCTCTGCTCAGCCCTGGTATTGGGAAGTATCTGAGGGCCGGCGTGTGTGGTGGAGCGAGCGCTCCAGAGAGAGGCTGGGTAGTGTCCCCACTCCGCCACGTGCTCCAGGGATGAGGGAAGACGGGACCCTGGGCAAATCCCCAGCCCACGTGGAAGGTAAAGGGGCTGAACCGAGTCATCAGCAGGGCCTCTCTGTGATACGCTCTGGCCTCCTCACAGCCTCTCATGGCCTCGCGTCCTCAGAGGAGCAGCTGTCTCCTGCTGGGTTGCTGTGCCCTGCTCTGCTTTTCCTGAGGTGTCTGTTTTTGCACCCTTTCCTCTGTCCATCCTTCCACCCACTGCCGACATCCTTTCTCGGGTAGAGGACACACAGATCAGCCAGGGATCCTGCCGTCAAAGGAAGGCTGGCTGTGAACGGAAGACTCCAGGTCTCAGGGCACTGTAGGGGTCAGGCTGGCTACCAGATGGCCCAAGGATGCGGCCCCAGGAGGCACTGCACAGAGGGTGGGGTTGCCAAGAGCAGGGGCATCCCAGGCCAGGAGGCGCCCCGAACAGAAGGGGTAGTTCTGTGAGCCCGGCTGGGGCCTGTGGGGTGCAGAAGTCAGGCTGGTGCTGCCCCGTCTTGGCTCAGCTCATCCAGTCCTCAGGGCTGGTCCTGTGTTCTGACCAGGGTGGCTTAGCTGCAGGAAGCTGAGGCAGAGAGGCCAGTGCCCGTGCTGGTGGAGGCGGGAGGAGGGCTCACGTCTGTTCTACACTCAGCCGTGCTGGGCGCCTCCCCTCGGTGAGGCCTTGCCGGCTGGTGTACAGGGATCCTTCTGTATCTTCTCTGAATCAGGGAGAGCCAGCGGGTTCCTCCTGGGGCCCTTCTGAGATGACGGGAAGATCAGCTGCAGTGGCCCCAAGTTCATCACAGAGCTGGCTATTCATTCCCACTAGTAACCTTAGAAGGAAGCCTGGAATGGGCCAGGAGGGGCAGGTGTCTCCCTCTCGGGCTCCCAGACAGGTGGGCATCCAGTCCAGGTGGCGACTCCCAGGCTTCCCAGATTCAGCCTTTTGGTGCCACGGGAAGTACTGTAGCAAAGAGCTCGGGTGCAGCAGGCCCCCCGGGCAGCGGAGCTCTTCCCAGCGGTCGATGTGGAACAGCTTGCCCTCTGCTAGACCCGGGCCTGGGCTGAGCGCCAGGCACAGGAGCCTCTGGACTCTGGGACTGTGGCCTTGACGCCTGGAACTCGAGTGGGGTGAGTCCAGAGACTTCCCCCAGAAAGACTTAGACCCCGGCCGTGATGCAGGAGGTGCCTTTGAGTAGCTGTCTCCATAGGGGCCGGTGATCAGACAGCTGCAGGTGAGGTGGGAAGGGCTTGGGCTGTGGAGTCCACGAGGCCGCTGTGAGACGCACCAGAGGCACATCCCTCGGGGTGATGGAGACGGGTGGAGCGTGGTCCTGGGCGTGAAAGCACCAGGTCAGGCTGGTCTCTGCTGCAGTGACAGCCCAGCCCCCTCTGTGTTGCCCACACCCGTACATCACCCTCCGTGACGGTTCGCTGTGCTGGGCTCTGTTCCACGTGGCTTTTGCTCCAGGGCTCAGACAGCTCAGTGACCTTGGTGTGGAATAGACAGACTTCGGGGCACAGGCTAGTGACCTCTTATGAGCCACGGGCTGCACCGGCCTTGCCTGGGCACAGGCTGCATTCCTGCAGGGCGGGGCCCATGGAGCGGGCCAAACAAGCACCATCCAACTGAAAATATTAGCCCCATCTCCCCTTTGTGGGCACAGAGAGCTACCCAGCTGTATTTTTTCGTGTTACCAATCCCAGGGCTCGGTAACAAGGCAGTAATTGCTAACCCTTTTGTAGGGCTTGTATGCGAGGCATGGTTGTTATCGCAGTCCTGAGATAACTATTTTGCAGGTGAGGAAATTGAGGTAGAGATGGAGAAAGCAAAACTTCCCAAGGTCGTTCAGCTCCCATGACTTTCCTTGAGTCTTTGGGATCAGCTGGCCCAGCTTCTGAGCAGGCCATGGGTGGCGTCAGGTTGGAGGGACGCAGCAGACGGTTTAGTGCATAGGAAGCCCTTTGCTGGATCCTGGGGAAGGGCTGTCAGGGTCGTAGGTCTTGGGCTGTGTCCTGAGGGCGCAGGATCTCTTAAAATATACACTGTTTTAAAGATACTTGCCAAGTATGTTGTGGTTCTGAGTCTGGGCCTGTTAGTCCCAGAGGAGCCTTTGGGGAGAGACTTCAGGCTGCAGGGAAGGAGACTTTGGTCTTCTCTAGAGAAGCCCCAGATGAGAGCTTTCAGACCCTGGATTGTGAGATGAGACTCGGAGCCTCTTGAATTGTCATCTTGAAGTTTACAGAGTAACAAGGAAACAAGCTTTAGCAGTTATGATGAGTAGCAGGATTAGATGGCGCTTTTATTGTGTATCAGATCCTTCCACACCTCCTGTCTGGTCACTTCCCAGCAGTCTATGAAGTAGATGAAATTGTGCTTACTTCACGGATGGAATAAAGGAAGTTCAGAGACTTGCCTGGGGCCACTGAGCCAGTGAGTGACGGAGCTGGGACAGGACTGCGTTTCCCGGCCTCAGCTCTCTTTGAGGCCCAGGGTGGTCACCTACCCTGGCGGGGCATGCAAATGGTCAGAGGGGCTTCCGGGACACCGACTTTGCAACTGTGCAGGGTGAAATACACGCGTGGGTGTGTAGAGATACACATATTCTCTACGGAGGACTGATGACGTTGGTCAGTGGTGACCGCCTCGCTGCGTGTTTCTTCCCCTGAAATTCGCTTGGCTTACACCTCCCTTCTCGTTTCTCCCAGGCTCTGCAGTTTCTCCAGAAGAATTCCTCTAAGTATCACTTCAGACGCACCAAGATGTTGCCAGTTAGCGGTGGGTTCCATACCAGCCTCATGGAGCCGGCCGTGGAGCCTCTGGCGCAGGTGTTAAAGGCGATTGATGTCAAGAAGCCCCTGGTTTCCGTGCACTCGAACGTCGACGGGAACAAATACATGCATGCCAAACACATCCAGAAACTGCTGGTCCGGCAGCTGGTCTCCCCGGTGAAGTGGGAGCAGACGATGCACGCCATATACGAGAGGAAGAAGGGCACCGCGTTCCCCCGAACGTTCGAGGTGGGGCCTGGGAAGCAGCTGGGCACCATCCTCAAGAGCTGTAACCTGCAGGCCTGGAGGTCCTACAGTCACGTGGAGGTGCTGGAGGCCGACGAGGACCCAGAGCAGCCGCTGTAGGGCCTCCCGCGGACCCTGGCGTGGACGGGCTGTGGCCGAGGAGGACTCGGGCTCCGGGGAGCTGAGCCCAGCCTGGCCTTCCTGCCAGGCCGCCGCCTCTACGTGAGCGGGAGGGTAGTGTGCTTTGAATGCCCTGTGGAAAGCACTAGAAACGAGTGTTTCTTCACACGCCGGTGTCCGTCTCTCCCGCCCTTGAAACATGTCTGAGCGCTGGGGAGCTGCAATGTGCTGGTTCTGTGCAGACCGGTGGGTACCACCCCTGCCTCCTGGGCAGACCACGTCGCCTCCCCAGGCCCCAGGCGGCTCCTCCATAGGCAGAAGTGTTCTGAGGCCCGGGAAGGCCTGGCCTGCGGCCGTGTGGGCGCCGTGGGCCATGGCTTGAGGCCAGCACCAGACACCCTCCTCTGCTGGCCCAGCCTCCTCTGGACACGATGCAGCCAAAACCTTAGCGCCTGTGCCCCCTGAATCCAAAGGGCTTTAGGACCCAGCGGGCCTTGGCAGCCATTCTGTCCCCATCACTCAACAGTTGGGAGATGGTACCCCATGTGTTTACTTCCCAACAGAAAGCCTCGAGTGCCTACTGCGTGCCAGGGAGCGAGTGGCGTCTGCCTTGGTGGGGAGGAAGGTCCTTTAGCGAGGCGGGAGCGGCGTGGGGAGGGCAGCTGGGGGCCATGCGTCCTCCCCCACCCCCACGTCACCCCTTCAACTGCAGTCAGCGTGCCTGCTGTGTGCCCAGGGCCGCGTCCAGCTTGGGCCGCCCTCTGAGCGTATCCTCAGTCTGCTCCACAACGGGAGCACGCGCAGGGGCCTGCTCCTAATGTCAGTATTAAATGCGATCAGTTCTCAACTTCCAGGGTGGCTTTTTCATTACACAATGATACTGGGAAAATCTCACTGGGGATGAAATGTCTGAGCTCGGGTTTAAACGTGACTGTCGTGTAGGCATGCGTCAAACCCTGGGTAGGGTGTCTCTTTTTTAATTAATTGAAGTCTAGTTAATCTACACTGTTGTATTAATTTCTGGGGTACAGCAAAGTGATTCAGTTACATATATTAATATATATACATTCTTTTTCATATTCCTTTCCATGATGGTTTAGTCACAGGATAACAATATTGTTGCTTGTGCTGTACGGTACAATCTTGTGTTTTATCTATTTTATATGCAGCACTTTGTATCTGCGAACCCCAAGCTCCTAAGGGTCTCTCATTTTTAATTTTGTGGTTCTCAACTAGAGTGCTGTTGGTCTTTGAGCAGAACCAGCCTTCACTGTGTGGGATGGTCATGTGCTCGTGGGCTGCTGTCCTGGCGCCTAGTGATTCCATGCCAGTCGCACTTCTGGTCATTGTGACCCCAGACACGCCCACCCGTGTCCACAGCCCTCCCACAGCTGAGAATCACTGCCACAGATCCTTGTTTCACCAAGGCCTAGGTTTGCATGCTCTTTGGAGCACAATGAAGAACTATTTCTTAAAACTTTGTTTTACTCAGTTTAGTTCAGTCGCTCAGTCATGTCCAACTCTGTGACCCCATGAATCGCAGCACGCCAGGCCTCCCTGTCCATCACCAACTCTCGGAGTTTACTCAGACTCATGTCCATTGAGTCAGTGATGCCATCCAACCATCTCATCCTCTGTCATCTCCTTGTCCTCCTGCCTTCAATCTTTCCCAGCATCAGGGTCTTTTCCAGTGAATCTGTTCTTCCCATCAGGTGGCCAAAGGATTGAAGTTTCAGCTTCAGCATCAGTCCTTCCAATGAATATTCAGGACTGATTTCCCTTAGGATGGACTGCTTGGATCTCCTTTGTTTTGTTAGAGAATTTCAGATCTTCACAAAGAACTTTGTTAGTTTGTATTTTATTTATTTTTGGCTGTTCTTGGTCTTCATTGCTGCACAGGCTTTCTCTAGTTGCCGTGAAAGAGGGCTACTCTCTAGTTGGGGCTTCTCTTGTTGCGGAGCATGGGCTCGGGAGTTTTGGCATGTGGGATCTTCCCAGATCAGGGATCCTACCCATCTCCTGCACTGGCAGGCGGATTCTTTACCCCTGAGCCCCGAGGGGAGCCCTCGTTACTTTGTGATCAGTTGCTGAGTGTGCTGGGTCCCCCTTGGCTGAGAGCTGTCATGACAGGCAGCCTGGGAGACCATGCCATCTCAGCGGTCCAGTCCAGGCGCAGGCACTTGGCTGTGCCTCGGGCAGTTCTGAGGGGCACAGCCCCACGGGTGGGCGGTGGAGGGCGGGCCGTCCAGGCTGCCGGCCTCGCTGCTCCTCCGGGCGCAGCTCTTTGTCTCAGGGGCCGCCCAGTAGGAGTCCTGTGGCCAGTGGGTAACCGAATGTCACCCTGCCCTCTGCCTGACAGGGACAAGCCGGCTCTCCCTTTTGGAAACTGGAGAGTCATTTCTGGATTGAGACCGCTTTCAGCTCCTCTGCTCCTCTGGAAACTGCCACATTGGAGCAGCCAGAGCGGGTTTCACTCTGGATCCCAGTCTGATTAGATTGGAGGATCCTAGGATGATGGAAGTCTGGGCCACCTTGGTCAAGTCCCCTGCCTCTGGGCCTCAGTTTCCCCCATTGGGGGCTTGTCCAGGTGGACGGGGAGTGAAGTGCTGGCCCTCCACAGCCAGATCTGCATCGGCTCAGAAGGTCAAGTGCCGCGTTGGAGCTAGAGCTGCAGCCGGCAGCTAACCCAGGCCCGGGCTGGTGTGAACTGGGAGACACAGTGAGGCCAACGCTGGCCCTTCTGCCTCCACGCCCCAGCCCGTCCCCACCCCAGAGTCTTTGTACTGCAGTCCAGCTCCCCCAGCCCCTCCTCGGAAAGGACTCGCCTCACCCTCTGCAGGCCCCAGCGTTTTCTCAGTCCCCCAGTGCCCTCAGCACACGCCAGACAGTACTCTTAGCTGATGAATGTGCATCTTTTCCCTTCCTAAAGAGAATGTGAGATCTGAGGCAGGGATCTCTGCCTTTTTTATATCCCCAGAACCTACACCAGTGGCTGATATAATGGAGTCGGGGCTCCTGATACCACAGACGGAAAGAATGTTGCAAACCCCAGGACAGGATGACCCTGGCAAACAGTATCCCTGAATTCTGCCCAGCTAGCATCAGCCACACCCGGAGGCTCCATACTGTGTTTCCGGTCCTCTCTCCTCTGAGGAGTCCCAAACTCCTTGAAAAGGCATGGGCATCCACATGGGTTACACGGCGGGGTGGGCAGTTTGTCCTGAGAACTCAAGATGGAACAAGCTGGGAGGACTTCCTGGAAGAGGCACCTCTGGATTTGGCCTTGCCACATCCCTAGCCATTCTACAGTGGGTCCCTGGGCCTAGGAGTCAGTAGGTCACACAGGGTGAGCCCTGGGGTCGCTCCCGGGTCTACAAGCTTGGTGGGAATGTGGTACTAGTCTGGACTGGAAAGTGAGCTCTCCAGACAAAGCCGGCTGCACAGATGGGGCATCCCAGCCATTGCCTGGGAACTGGGAGATTCTGGGCTCCACCCCCCAGCCCCGCCGTGAGGTTCTCAGGGCCTGACATGGTGACACCTTACAGGAAAGAGAGTGAAGTCCAGTCTCAAAACCGTGGAGGGCCAGACCTTGGGGAGAGTAAGGCCTGGGTGCGAGGCGGTCCCTTCAGTCATGAGGGTTGGAAGGTGTGCGGTGGAGCAGGCAGGGTCTGACCAGCCTGCTAGAAGGTGGGGGGTAGCTGCACCTGCTGGGTCAGCTCCAGGGCCAAATGGGGGTGAGCGTAAGACTCACCATCCCTGAGTCCTGGAGCGGGTGGAGGACGAGACTGCAGAAGATGCTGGGGGCCGGGGAATGGAATGGGGGTGGGGGAGCTGGAAGGTGGCTCACCCTAGCCCAGGGCTGGCACGAGGGGGTGGGGAGAGACAGCACCAGGGGAAAGAGGGCCCGCCTCGCAGGGTCTAGAAGCCACCTCCAGGTCAGGTCTGGGGTGGGCTGAGCCCGCAGGGTGCAGGCCCAGCTTCCTGCCCCGGGTGCCCCTGCCCAGCCCCCTCTCTGCACCCCCGCGGGGAGCCCTGGATGAGCAGATGCGAGGAGGGCAGGCGGCCCAATTGTAAGAGGCACCGACAGCCCAAAGGAAGGAGTCCCTAATGGCCGGCATCAGGCACCAAGGCATGATGAGGGAGTAATCCCGCTCGTGCGGGCTAAGCAGCACGCCAGCCGTGGAAGGTGCAGGAAGGAGCTGGGAGCCGGGCGGTACCACAGGCGCACTGGTGACCCGGCACATGCCCTGCCTTCCCCCACACCCCACCAGCAGGATGCAGCCCACCGACCCCCAGACAGGACCACAGACTGGCTGGAAAGCAACATTTTATTGAGCTCTCTTCGCCCCGCAGAAATCTATTCCAGCAGATTCTCTGTGCCACGGGCATCCCAGACACGGGGGTGTGACCAGCACTCCCCCCGCCGCCCCCTGTTCGACCAACCCGTGAGAGGGAGGCTCCGTCTCAGGACAGGCCACCGCAGAGCCGGCTGGGGCTGGGAGAGCAGGTCGTTAACCAGTAACGACCCCAGAGGTATAATAAATTCATTTCTCTTACAAAAAAAAAACACAAGAAAAAAAACTGGTATGAACCTCAGTGTCCCAGCACTCAGAGTTTAAATA
Source organism: Odocoileus virginianus (assembly GCF_023699985.2). Lineage (NCBI taxonomy): Eukaryota > Metazoa > Chordata > Mammalia > Artiodactyla > Cervidae > Odocoileus > Odocoileus virginianus. The sequence goes on along the minus strand of NC_069696.1, from coordinate 10,667,872 downwards.
TTAAAAAAGAAAAAAAAAAAGCATCATCGGAAAACAGTTAAAAGACAACAAAACCAAAAACGGGCCACCGCCAGGGTGGTGGTCGAGGGGGAGGGGCCAGCCCCACCCCCACACTGACCAGCTGCTCGGTCAGTGGAGGCGGCACCCCCAGCTGAGCATCGCCACCACCAGCAGGGAAAGCGCCAGCTCGGGCCACAGGCTGGGCGACACCTGTGGGATGAAGGTGGCGACAGGTGAGGACCTCCAGTGGGCAGCAGGCCCGCCCATTCAACCCCCCGCCCCGTGGACACTGGGAACCAGCCAGGCGAGGGTGGGAACGGGGATGGTGCGGGGAGTCATCGGGTAATCTGGGGGCCCCAGGAAGGACTGGAGGGGTCTGGGGCGGGGTGACCGGAAAGATGGGAAACAGGAGAGGTAGGAGCGGACCGTGGCCTCAAGAATGTGGCAGGAGAGGAGGCCAGCCCACTGGGGGCTGCTGGTCTGCTGGGAGAACCGGTGTGGTATGGACAGGATGGACTGGGGCTTCTGCTGCACTGGTAGGGAGGGAAGGGGAGGGGTCCGGAAAGCTGCTCGTGGGGACAAGAGGCAACTGTGAGCAGCCAGTCTGCCCGATGAAGGCAATTCCTGGCAGAGGGGGAAAACACAGCCCAGGTGAGGAAGCAGATGCGTGCATCCAGCCCATGAACCACAGCCTCAAACCCAGAGGCCCCTGGGCACCAGGCCGTAGTAGAAGATGGGGGGAGCGGGCAAGACAAGACAGTCGGGAGTGACATCCAGAGAGTGCGAGACCCGCGCAGCTGCTCCAGGGCGGTCACCACGCGCCGGAGGGAAATCAAGGTCAGGAGTTCAAGGCTCGCTTACCCGGTCCCTGAGAGTCAGGAAGCTCCAGAGCCTTCGGTTCTCCCTGAGGTTGGTGAAAGCAGCCATAAGGCTTCTCAGAACATCCCTGAGCCCTACGTGGCTGTAGGGGAAAAACAAGCTGCAAGACAGAAAAGGGGGCAGGGCCGTTAGACAGGAACAGGGGCCAGAGGGGGCCCACAGGTGACCGCTGGGGAGGAGAGGGCCTGTCCCCTCCCACCCACTGTCACCCGGCCCTCTGGTTCTAAATTCACCCCGGTGGGGATCTGGACTTGCGTCCCAGAGGAGTTGTGTTCCGAGAGAGGCCAGGGCCCCTCCGAGGCAGGCTGCCTCCCTGGACACCAAGAGCCCCTGCCAGCTTGCATCCTGGTCTTCGGTAGTCAAGGCTCTCTCTGGTCTCACCCAGGCAAGTCTGCGAGGTTCTGAGAACCCGCAGGGAAGCTGGCAAATGCTGGCAGCTGAGTCCTCCTGCAAGAACCCCCTCCCCCACGCAGAAGGCTCTGCCCGTAAAGCTGGGCACGGAGCTCCATCCCGGCTCCCTGAGCACTTCCTGTCGTCTTCAGTCAAGACCCTGCTGGAAAGGGGCCATCTCGGCTTGAGGATGGAGGAGAGAAGGGCACTGGGGTCTGTGGCCCAGGCCAGCTCCAGGGACTACGGGGCTCTGAGCTCCGGGCTCCCCCGCCATGAGTGGAGCCGCAGGGGCCAGCCCTGGTCTACGGGCATCCTGGGCCCGCGGGGGCTTGGCACCTGTACGTGGTCATCCAGAACGGTTCATCAAACTGGGGCAGCAGCAACCTCAGCTCCATCTCGTCGGCAATGGAGGCCAGCTGCATGGCCAGGTAGTGTGGACTGTCACTGCGGGAGGCAAGGAAAGGGACCTGGGGGTGTTGGGCTGGTGACCCCATGCCCCCAGACCCCCAGATCCACCCCCAGATCCACCAGGGTGGGCGCAGGGAACCCTCACCCGCCCCCGCCTCTGGCTTCTACTTTGCTTCAGAAGAAGCCGGGGAGGTCCCATCCCCAGGGGGCTCCCTGGAGCACAGGTGCTGGACCCTGGGGAGGGGGCTGCCCCGGTGGAGCCTGCCCCCTGCCCCCCAGCTTGTGGGAGGGCAGAGAGATACTCAATGCCTGGGGCAGCAGTTAGCCTCCCTTCCCCTCCAAGGTAATCCGAGCGCCCCAGAGAGTGCAGGGAGGAGCTCTGGGACGTGTTCCGGGTCCCTAATCCCGAGCCCACCCATGATGTCACCACCCCTTCTGAGAAAGGAGGGGCTACCTGGCCCTCCCCCACCACTGACTCCCTGATGGAAACGGAGATGCTCACATTCACACCCTGGGCACCTGGGCTGGCTTCAGCCTTGCTCCCGGGGGGCTGCCCACATTCCAACCCGGTGACTTGGCTGGAAATTCCCCGGACTCCAAGTCCCTCCCAGCCTAGCCCCGGCCACCTGCCCAGTCTGGGCGGGGGTGGGGGGTGGGGTGGGGAGGCGGGGACGGTGACGCTAGGGAGGGCTGGCGGGCAATCAGGTGGCAGGCTGAAGTCAGGGCAACACTGCCCCCAACTCCACCTACAGGGAGGGGAAGGGGGCTTCCAAGTCCCTCCATCCCTAAGATCCGGACCAGCCCCAAGCCCAAGTCCAAGGCCTAATGGCTAAGAGTTTTCTGAGGCCTGAAGTGGGAGGGAAGCCACTAGTACCCTGGCACTGATGCTGGGACAGTCTCCTCCTCCTTGCCTTGAACGCCAGGGTTGGGAACTGCATCTGAAGCCACCTCCTTCTGGTTCTCTAAAACCAAATCCATCTTTTATGAGGCCTCGACGTGACTGTGGTCAGAAGGGCCAGGAGGCACTCCGTCAAGGCCACGAGCTTGAGTCATTCTGATGGCCAGCACCGCACGGCGGTCCTGGGACTGACTATGTTGGATGCTCAGAGGGGTTCCTCTATGAGCAGCTCCGCCCAGGGCGCTTGCCTCCGTGATCACACCTGGGGAATTTCCACTCCGCAGCCCTGCCCGGAGAACGCAGAGGACTCTGCTAACCGCCTGCCACAGTCATTGACCAGGAACGGGGGTGGGCCAGGCCCAGAGGCTTCTGGGACCTACCTGTAGGGGGAGACAGGGTGGAACTCCAAGATACTGGTCACGCCGGGAAGCCCTGAGTCTTGGTCGTCCAGGAAGCCTGGGCCATGGTTTTGTAGGAAGGTGTACAAAAAGAGGTTCCTAGAGAGGGGTCTTGCTTGATACATTTCTTCTCTGGAAAAAAAAAGACAAGGACTGGATGCTCAGAAGTGTGCGATCTGGGGTATCACTTACTAGTCATCTTCCCTCTACCCCAGCTGCCCCCGCATGAATTCTGCTGTGTGCCTCTGGGAGGATCACCATGCCTCTCTGTTCTCTCTCATCCATCTCTCAGGGATTTGGAGAAGATTTATAAGGGGTCTTGCCTTCTTCCTTTGTGAAAAGAGAATCAGGGACTTCTCCCCTGGTGGTCCAGTGGTTAGGACTTGATACTTTCACTGCCACGGCCCGGGTTCAATTCTTGGTCGGGGAACTAAGATTCTGAAAGTCATATGGTGTGGCCACCCCAAAAAGAGGAAATTGGACTATAAATGCAAGGCTCTGATGCTGTCCCCAAGAGGCTTATAGTCAAACAAAAAACTCCACATGTCTGGTGTCATAGTGGACTAAGGCTGGGCTCCATCCAGAGTGCCAATTCCTTGGGTTCTGCCAGTTCCTACTGCTACTCTCCCTAAGCAGAAAGAGGCAAATATCATAGGCTAAGCAAGGAAAAGTCATTCACAATCCCAATTGCCAGAGAGATAGTGTCAGTTTTTAAACACATGCACAGCATAGCACACACATTTTCAAAACCGGGATCACTCCTAGGGGTGGGGTTGGATGAACTGGGAGATTGAGATTGACGTATATCAAAGCCGTGGTTTTTCCAGTCGTCACACATGGAGGTGAGAGCTGGACTGTAAAGAAGGCTGAGAGCCGAAGAACTGATGCTTCTGAACTGTGATGCTGGAGCAGACTCTTGACAGTCCCTAGGACTGCAAGGAGATCAACCAGTCAATCCTAAAGGAAATCAACCCTGAATATTCATTGGAAGGACTGATGCTGAAACTCCAATGCTTTGGCCACCTGATGCAAAGAACTGATTCATTGGAAAAGACCATGATGCTGGGAAAGATTGAAGACAGGAGGAGAAGGGGATGACAGAGGATGAGATGGTTGGATGGCATCACTGACTCAATGGACATGAGTTTGAGCAAACTCTGGGAGATGGTGAAGGACAGGGAAGCCTGGCGTGCAGCAGGTTCATGGGGTCACAAAGAGTTGGACACCACTTGGCAACTGAACAACAACAAAATGCATAAACAGCTAACTAATGAGAACCTAAAAAAAAAAAAATGGGATCACTCCTTCCCCAGTATTTTATAACCTCCTTTCTCCACTTGACTGTCTCACCTCTCCACTCCCCGGGCTCCTTGCTGATAGAACTAGCTTCCACTGGGGCGGCCCTGACGTGTGTCACCTACGCCACTTCTAATACTTTTGTTCTCACTTTCCCAGGCATGCCTTGCAGCTAGTGGTGGGCCTGTAACCCACTTCCGGTCAACAAGGTCTCAGAGTCTGACCTGGGGGTTGAAAGGGAGCAGACACGGACTGGGCAGCTCTGTTTACATCATCACATGTGACAGCTGGTTAGGCCTATGATGGTGCTCACCAGAATTTACCCCACGCAGTATCAAACAGCCTTCGCTCCAGAACACAATGAAGAACCAAAGGGCCCGAGTTCAAATCCCAGCTCTTCCACTCAGGAGCTGTGTGATGTCACAGTTTTCTCATCTGTAAGATGTCCGGAGCCCCCCCAACTAGGCTGCTGGGGGATGAAGGAACCTCCTTTCAGTGTCAAAACATTTTTGAAAACATTGATTCATTTATTTGGCTCGGTGTAGGGTCTCGGTGTATCATGTGGGATCTTTCGTTCCGGTGCTCTGACTGTCTAGTTGTAACGTGCCCGTTTAGTTGCTCCAAGGTATGTAGAATCTTAGTTCCCCGAGCAGGGAATGAACCTCCATCCCCTGCACCGCAAGACAGACTCTTAACCGCTGGACCACCAGGGGTGTCCCAAGTACTAATACTTTGAGCAGAGCCTGGTGGGGAGCAGCAGTTGTGACCTCTGGACCTCACTGCATTATTCTTTCAATAATAATTAATGGTAGGGACCTCCCTGGAGTCCCGTGGCTAGGACTCTGTGCTTCCACTGCAGGGGGCACCAGTTCCACTGCTGGTCAGGGAACCAAGATCCCACATGCCATGGATGTGGCACCCCCCCCAAAAAAAAATTAATTGTGTCAGTAATCAACTGGTTCACACCCAGGCCTCCTGCTCCCCAGGCCAGGGTGGACCAGTGTTCACTCCTGACTGCGGCTAAGAGGCAGAGCTACACTCAGCGCACCACGTGCTTCCCGCGGCAAAGGGTGACGGCTGGAAACGCAAAGAGCGCAGGGGCTCGTGGGCTGGCAGGTTAGCTTCCTGGGTCCTCCAGGTGTCGCCGGGTGAGTCTAGACAAGTCATTCTCAACAATGCAACCAAACTGCACGCAGAGATGGACATGACATCATCGGATGGCGCAGACAGGTATCTGGGTGTCTGGGGCACCCTGGCCTTTGAGAAAGAAATCGCATAAGGACAGCATTGTTCCACAGAGAATACATGGCCAGAGTCTGCATCAAAGGGAGCGGGCTGCTTCAGTCTCCTAGGAGAGAAACAGTTTTACATCTGTTCCAGATGAAAGCCCGACGTGAAAGGCATGTCGCGGGCACTGGGGCTGGGGAGAGCTGACGTGTAAACACAGCCACAAGGGCCACAAAAGAGCCCCGGCCTGACATATGCCAGCCGCACCTGTCAGGACAGCCCCTTCCCCCATGGGCTGAAAGGCGCTGTCAGGTCAGACCAGGTGGGTGGAGCCAGCAGGGTGGCCCCTGGCACCCAAGGCGGGGCAAGGGGAGGGGTGCAGCCACCTGCTGGGGGCACCTGCGGGCAAAGTGTTAAAAGCAGGCTGCCCCCGCCGCCAGCCACCCCCAGCCCAAGCCCGCTGCAAGCCAGCAGGCCAGCACACACAGACGGGGGGTCCCGGGGGCTTTTCTAAGACCCCTAAAAGGCTGTTAGCAACACAGATGCCCAGCACAGGTACCATTCGGGGCCTAAATCTTCACCCATTTGTTCTGGGGTCTATCAGTTAAAAGCTATGAGGAGAGTCTCGGTCCACCTGCCACACTGCCCAAAAGAGTAGATGACATAACTAGTAAGGTTCGCAGCCACTTTTGTAGCCAGGGATGACTTATCCCTTCCCCTTATGATTAGAGGATGCTGAACTAGGGTCACAAATCCTGCTCCCCGGTCAGCCCCCTGGAAGGAGGGGCATTGACACCATGGTCAGGGAGGGGAGTGGACTTCAGTTAGATTTATAGGGAAAATGGTAAATGAGACTTTTTTTTCAGGCTTCCCTGGTAGCTCAGTGGTAAAGAACCTGCCTGCCAATGCAGCAGACTCAGGTTTGATCCCTGGGTAGGGAAGACACTGTGGAGAAGGAAATGGCAACCCACTCCAGTAGCCTTGCCTGGGAAATGCCATGGACAGAGGAGCTTGGCGGGCTACAGTCCATGGGGTCGCAAAAGAGTTGGACACAACTTACTAAAGAATGATAACAACAAACTTCTTCTGTCTTTCTTTTTTGGGCCATGGAGTCTTAACCACTGGACTGCCTGGGAAGTCCCGTAAATGAGTCTTAACAAGCTAGATCAACACAGAAAAATCAAGAGCATTCCTACAAGACAACCTGAAAATATTGTAGACAGTAAATACAACTGTGGAAATATAAGGTTTCTGATCAGGAAATATGAGGGTCTTTTTTTAATCTAAGAAAGGGTGCTTAAAATCTGTATGGACAAGAACTTCCCTGGCGATCCAGTGGTTGAGACTCCCAGCTTCCACTGCAGGGGTCATGGGTTCCATCCTTGGTTGGGTAGTTAGGATCCCTCATACTGTGCAATGTGGGGGGTGACCCCCCCAAAAATGCCTTTATGGATAAATACAGATTCCATTAAAGGACTTAAAAGATCCAGATAAATGGAGACAGGCTTTAACATTAAACAGGCTCTAAGCCCAGTGAACTTGACCTCGTGCTAGGCGGGCACTTCAGGAACTTGGACCAGGAGCTCTCGCTGCCCTCAGGCACCAGGCCACAGAGTGTCTATGCAAATGGCCATTTTCCAGGGAAAGCTGCTCCAGCCCTCATTTGCATCTGTCTCCCTGCTCCCTTACCCCCGACTCCCCCTCCAAGCCCCTCTGCATGGGGCTGTTCCCTTTCCAGAGATGGCTTGTGCCCCCATGGACACCCTTGCCCCACTGGTAAGGGGTCGCCAGGGGACTTCACTGGGCATGTGGCCTGAGCTTCACCTTGACCCACTATCCCAACATCTCTCGGTTCCCAGTAGACGTGCCTAGAATCCTTGGGCACCTTGGGTACCAAAGGATGAGGGTCCCTGAGTCCTACGGGGCCGGTGCCTGACCTGGGACAGTGAGGACTGGCAGCTCGGGCGTGAGGCCCGCACTGCATGTTAGCAGTTCCAGCGGTGCCTCCCCAACTGGACTCAGCTGTCGGGGGGCAGGGCCTGCCCCTTCTGCACCTTCCTGTGGGTCCCCAGACCGTTCTGGACCTCTCTGATCAGAGCTGGCCTGGGCTAGACAGCAGACTCCCCTCTTCCCTTGATTATCATCTGAGCCCTGCCCTGATGCTCTAAAACAGGCGGGAGGATGTTGAATTGATGTCCTAACCAACCACTCACTTGCAGTGAGATCTTGGGCAAGACCCTCAGTTTCCTTATCTGCTCAATGGGCATAATAGTCCCACGCTAATAGGGTTCCTTTTCCAGGCAAGAACCAGCACTAGAGACTTCCCTGGGGGTCCAGTGGCTAAGACTCTGCACTCCCAACGCAAGGGGCCCAGGTTCGATCACTGGTCAGGGGACTAAAGATTCCACATGCCACAAGTAAGACCCAGTGCAGCCAAATAAAGAGTATTTTCTTTAAAAAAAGAACCGGCACTGTCTTATAATCCTGGCTAATGTTTAGGTATCAATTATTGTCAAGTATTGATTTAAGCCCTGTATGTGGATGAAAATACTCACCACTTAACCCCGTATCTATTCATAAGGGAAGTGAAGAAATTCAAGTCCTCAGCCTTCTTGCCCTGGTCAGTGCAATGGTTCTGGCTGGTACTAACAGAGGAGAATCGACAAGTAGACCTAGGCTGGCCGTGGGGCTGTAGATCTAAGCAAGAGGACAGTGTGGCCGAGAGTAGGGGCAGGGGCCTTGCAGCAGCCCCCCCAGAGCGGGTCCCTCCCAGCGGCCCCCTCACTCCAGCGGGGGCTGAGGGCTGGGCCCGTCCCGTCTGGCGTGTCCCCTGCTGGGGGGTTCCAATCCGACCTCCGCGCAGCAGCCTCAGATCTGACCCCTCCACCCACTCCATTGCTCCCCAGTCCCCTCAGGGGACAATATAGGAGCTTCTCACCCCCTGGTCACCTCAGCCCTGCCGCCCCAGCCCTAACCCGGCTCCCACCACACTAAAGAGTGCATGTCAGGCATGTCAGACCTCCAGTCTTCACCTGGCTGGTGCCGCTGGCCATTCTCAGCCTCCTCTGACACCCCTGTTGGCCCCCGCTGGATGTCCTGGGGGACAACCCCTGTGCCCAGCTCCCTCACCCCTCAACGAGGACACCAGCAAGACCCATTCCACGGGGGACAACCAGGAGCTGGGACTCCCCTAGGGGTCCAGTGGTTAGAGCTTACCCTGCAGGGGGCCCGGGGTTCCATCCCTAGTTGGGGAACTAAGGTCCTGCAAGCCCTGTGGTGCAGCCAAACAAAGGTTAAAAAAAAAAAGGAACTGCCGGCACTATCGTTATTAATCCCTGCTTCCCAGCCCACAGCACCGGGCAGATAAATGCTCGTCGAGTGACTGAAGAGGGGGGCAAGAAATGACATCACTGCAGCTGCAGATCCAGGAGCCTGGACTCGTTTCAAGAGTCTAATTTTTACCAGCGTATTTGCAAAGAAGGAGTTTAAAACCTTTCTTTGGTGGAAAGGAAGGCACACCCACACAGGCAGCAGCCCACGCTCACCCGCCTACACACGCAGTGGAAACCCATTTTCCGCTGGATCTCAGGATGCAAATTGAGCCTCGCTGCCCCCACAGTCACGAGGATGCCTGCGGGGCTTGGAAGGAGGGGGCGTCAGCTCTGGACTGGCCAGCCTGCAGTGTCACGGGTGTGCCTCGTCCACACACACACTGGGGTGGAAACAGCGGCCCTGGCTTTGAGGGGGGGACCCCGAGTCGCCCCCCAGCCCAGCCTTCCCCATGTCCCTGAGGGCCCTGCAGCAAAGCAGGAACCCGTGAGGCCCTCTGTGGTAGGTGAGTCCTGGGGGCCAGGCTGGTGGATGCCCTGGACCCAGCTGCAAAGACCTGGCCCCCAGTCTTTTCCTTTGGGGCCCCCCCAGTGCCCTAAGGTACAAAGCACCCAGTGCCCACAGCATCAAGCAGAAAAGCCCTGATGGGCAGGAGAGACACAGGTTCCTGTCCCAGCTCTGCCACTGCTGTGAGACAGGAGCAGTCCCCTAACTCTGAGCCCAGCTCAGAGAGAGCTCCCCTGCACAGAAGCAGCACAGCCTCCAGGCCTGCCAAGAGCATCGAAAGATACCACAGTGGCCCATTTTCTGCCACCTCACGGGGGCGGGGGCTCCATAGCTGGTTAAGGAATCAACAGATCCAGGAGGGAGTGAGAGCCCGCTAGTCCCTACTTCTCTGGGGGTCAGTTTGACAGTGTCTATCAAAGTCACAAATGCACAAGCCCTTTGATTTCTAGAAATGTGTCCTCCTCGCAGGCCTGCATGTATCTGGCAGGTACCGCTGCGCCAAGATCTTGAAGGCGCATGAACATAGCAGGGAACACAGACTAACTGTGCTGTGTTATTACTGTTCAGTGGCTCAGGTGTCTGACTCTTTGCCACCCCATGGACTGCAGCATGCCAGGTTCCTCTGTCCTTCACTATCTCCTGGAGTTTGCTCAAACTCGTGTCCATTGAGTCGATGGTGCTATTCAACCATCTCATCCTCTGTCGTCCCCTTCTCCCTTTGCCTTCTGTGTTGCACACATGTGTTAAAAAAAAAAAAAAAGACAAACACCTCTATCTGCACAGATCCATCTCCCCAAAGAGAAAGAAGATCAGGAAAGAGGGGAAGAGGACTCTCTGGGAAAAAGGTAAAAAGGAGACTTAATTTTTCTTAACTCTAAATGTCTTCTTGAATATTAGTGCTAGTCTCACTAATTCAAAAAATTGAGCAAAAATAATTGTTTCCAGTTCATCGCCTGAGTTAAGGGTGATGCTTGTCTGAAACGGTGATGTGTGTCTTCAAGGTCTATTTCAGGAATCGAGCATCCAACCCGTCCCAGCCCCCACCCCACCCACGCCCTCCCCACCTGGCAGGGGAGGCCAGACTTAGGAACCTGCAGATGCCCGAAGCAGCTGGTCTCAGGTGGGCAGGGCTCACTTCCCTTAAGTGATGGAGGAACAACTGGGGGGAAAGGAGAGGGGAGAGGAAGGTAAGAGGAGGGAAAGGTATTTTAAGCAAAAGGCTGGAAATTCAGCATGGGAGTTGGAAGCCAGCAGCATGACAGCCCACTCCAGCAGTCTTGTCTGGAGAATCGCCAGGGACAGAGGAGCCTGGCGGTGCTACGGTGCACGGGGTCGCAGAGAGTCCGACACGACTGAGCAACTACGCACAGCTAGCAACAGGCTTCCCCAGTCCTACCACTGCACCGGCATCGCAGCCCTCTGCCTTGAAGCCCGGCGCAGGTGCTGACCTGGGCCACCTTGAACCAGGTGCAGACACAGCAAGAGATCCAACCTCGGGACTGCCCTGGGGGCCCAGGGGCTAAGACTTCGAGCTCCCGATAGAGAGGGCCTGGGTTAGATCCCGGATCCGGGAACCAGATCCCGCATGCCGCAACTAAGACCCAGCGCAGCCAAATAATTAAATAAATAAAAATAATACACATTAAACAAAAGAGAGAGTGAGAAATCCAACCTCTGCTTGGCTTCCAGCTGGGGTGGCCTCGGGGCAAAGGCTTGCCTTCTCTGGTCTTGTAGTTTAAAGCTCAGTAACCCCACGCCCTTTGGATTAGCATCTACTGGGTCCAGCCTCCCTCCGGATTAACTGAGGGTTAGAACAGTGAAGGGCTGTGGGAGACTATTGGATGGATCTGGAAGGTGAAATGAAACCAGGAAGAAAATGTACTTCTTTAAATCCTGAGCAATGGAGCCAGCTGAAGGAATAGATTTCTGATACTGATGATGCAATAAGAAAACCGTAAAATCAGAGCCGTATAAAGCCTGTACTGTTCTAGCTGTTTTAATCCGTCTTTTACGTTTGCTTTTGTTTTCTACACATTATTTTCCAAGCTACTATATATTTGGATTGCAGAATAATTTGTAAGATGAATACTTTTTTTTGTTTTTTTAAGAAATGTGCATTTTAAAAATGCACTTCTGGGCTTCCCTGGTGGATAAGAGTCCGCCTGCCAACGCAGGGGGACATGGATTCAATTCCTGGTCTGGGAAGATCCTACGTACCCTGGGGCAACTAAGCCCAAGCAACTCCAGTGCAGCCAAAAATTAATTTAAAAGAATATTCTGAGTGAAGCTGAAACAAACAAACAGAAATGAACAGTGAAGGGTTTGTCGCCCACTTAAGCGGAGGAGCTCCATTAAATCCGGCCCCAACTCCAGGACACACTCTTGGCCAGAGTTGCTGTGGGATGACTGGGCTCCAGGGCCTCAGGGCCTGGCCCAAGGATCTCAGAAATGTCAGTGGAAAGAGCGATGCAAAACCAGCGCCCCTTCTCCTCCCAAACTGGCAGGTTGGCTGCCTCTAAGATGGAAGGAGGTGGGCCTCTCCGTAACCTGGAAAGAAGTCATGGTTAGCTGTGATTGACAGGAGCAAGACATGGAACCTGTTCTGAGATGTGTTTACATCTCACTGGTTACACACTATTTATGCAGGAACACGCTGAGCCAAGGGGCCCTGGGCTGCAGGCACCCCTGGGTTCCGGTCCAGCTTGGCTGTGACACTCTGGACAAATTCCTTAGCCCCTGTTTTCAGCTGCTCAGTCGTGTCAGACTCTTCGCGACCCCCTGGACTGTAGCCCACCAGGCTCCTCTGTCCATGGGATTTCCCAGGCAAGAAGACGGGATCAGGTTGCCATTTCCTCCTCCAGGGGGATCTTCCCCACCCAGGGATCATGTCTGCTGCTCTTCTCCGGCACTGGCAGGTGGATTCTTCACCACTGAGCCGCCAGGAAATTCCCCACACTACACTTGACCTTAGCCAAAAGCCCCGCTGGACCCCCTAATTCTTCACTCACAAAACAAGCACTGGGGACAGATTCTCTTCTGTTCTTTCCCGCTCAAATGTCCATTAAAAAAATTGAAGAGAAAGTGTAACAGATGAATAATTCTCTTGACAACTGATTTTGAAATCGTCTTTAAACCAGTGGGCTGAGGTCTGAATGTTTCTGCCCCGCCCCAAATTCCTCTGTGGAAAACCTAACGCCCGTGATGGGAAAAGGAGGGGAGGGCCTGGGGAGGCAAGGAGATCCTGAAGGCCCTGTTCATGGGTTAGGACTCTTCTAAACCAGGCCCAGGAGTGCCCCCTTCACATCCTCCACTGGGGATACAGGAGGTCTGTGGCACCCTGACCTTGGACTTCCAGCATCCAGAACGTGAGAGCTAAGTATCTGTGGCTCATGAGCCACCCAGACTTCGGTGTTTGTTAGAACACACACTTCAACGAAGCAAGGAGGAAACAGGTGGGGGAAACATGTTGAGGCGGCCTTGCAAGGCCAGTCTGGAGGGGATCCCAGGGGACCGCGTCCTTGTTGGCACCTAAAAGGGACCCTGGGCTTCCCCATCACCGTTAGAAAAAGAACGGGTGCCAAGGTACTGCTTGGGTCTGCTGCATGAGTGTAAAAATAAATGCATGAGTGTAAAAATAAATGCTGAAGAGGGTGTGGGGAAAAGGGAACCCTCCTACACTGTAGGCGGGAATGTAAAGTGGTACAGCCACTATGGACAACAGTGTGGAGGTTCCTTAAAAAACTAAGAACAGAGCTACCATATGATCCAGCAACCCCACTCCTAGGCACATATCTAGAAAAGATGAAAACCCATTCGCAGTAGTGCTGTTTACAATAGCCAGGACATGGAAACAACGCAAGTGCCCATCAACAGATGATTGCTGTTGTTAAGTGGTGAAGTCATGTCCGAGTGGGTTGGGTTGCCATTACCTTCTCCAGGCGATCTTCTCGACTCAGGGATCAAACCCCCATCTCCTGCACTTCAGGCGCATTCTTTCACTGCTGAGTCACCTGAGAAGCCCACACATGCCTGGGAAACACCCACCCCACCCCCAGCACACACACACATATGAAATATTACTCAGTCATTATAAGAATGAGGGCCTCCCTGTGGCTCAGACAGTAAAGAGTTTGCCTGCAATGTGGGAGACCCAGGTTCAATCACTGGGTTGGGAGGATCCCCCCTGGAGAATGAATTGGCAACCCACTCCAGTATTCTTAACTGGAGGATTCCATGGACAGAGGAGCCTGGTGGACTATAGCCCATGGAATCGCAAAGAGTCAGACACAACTGAGCAACCAACTTTCACTTTTTTTTTCAAAAAGAATGAACGATTGCCATTTGCAGCAACATGTATGAATCTAGAGATTACCATTCTCAAACAGAGAAAGACAAATGATATCTCTTAGATGTGAAATCTAAAACAGTATAAATAAACTTATTTACAGAACAGGCACAGAAAATTTATGTTTACCAGTGGGGAAAGAGGGAGTATAAATCAGGAGTGTCAGATTAACAGATCTACACTACCATATATAAAACAAATAAGGACTTACTATATAGCATGAGAAACTACATTCAATGTCCTGTAATAACCTAATAGAAAGGATTTTATATATATATACACACACATATATATATGTATATGTATATATCTGAATCACTTTGATGTATACCTGAAACTAACACAATACTGTAAATCAACTATACTTCAATTAAAGGTCACAAGAATTTACATGAAGAACTATGTGCTCCTGGGGCCAGACACTAGGGGCTCAGAGAGCCGTGGCCCTCACGGTCTCCTTCCTTCCAGACAGTTTTGGGTCTCCCCAGTGCTGCGGGGTCTCAACCACTTACCAGATCTGGACACAGACCCCTCCTGTCGGCAGCCTTGGGGGCTCCCCTTTCCTGGGACAGATCCTGGGCTGCCTACTCCTCTCTTTTCACACCCTCAAGCCCACCTTTACACCTCCCGCTACCTCCCCAGGTTGGCATCAGGGACTTGCATCTTCCTCCAGGCCCAGAACTCACCTCCTCCCAGGACAGAATTAATTGCTCCTAACCCAGCACCTTGTGTAAACAGACCTGGATTAGGCACACAGCCCATGACAGTCTCATTAAATGTTTACCTGTCTGTCTGCCCTGGCTCAGAGCAGGAACTAGTGAACGAGGACAGCCCAAGGGAACCAGATAACACAAGGTCCAACAGAATGAAGGGACTGGGCCCACGGGACAGTCAACTCCTGGCCAGGGGACACTGGACTGGACACGCTCAGCTTTTGAGAGGAGGCAGAGGTTGCATCCATGGTTACAGCAGGGGTTCCCCAACCCCTGGGCCGCAAACCCGGATAGGTGTGCGGCCTGTTAGCAGTTCGGCCGCACAGCAGGAGGTGAGCGGCAGGTGAACGAGCAAAGCCTCATCTGCACCTACAGCTGCTCCCCGATGCCCGCATGACCCCCTGAGCTCAGGAAAACAAGCTCGGGGCTCCCACTGACTCTGCATGACGGTGAGCTATATAATTACTTCATTCTATATCACAATGTGATAACAGCAGAAAGAAAGCATGATCAGTGTAGCATGCTTGAATCATCCCCAAACTGTCCCCTCCCTCCAAGTCCGTGGAAACCGATCGCTGGCGCCAAAAGGATTGGGGACCGCTGGTATATGGTCAGTGCTCACTAATGGGAGGCTCTTGGTCCGTGAACTTGGAGCTCAGCAGAGGTGCACGCCCACCCGGTTCACCGCTGGGATTTCCCGGATGCGTCATTGTCTGCAAATGGGAAATCCGCCCATCTCCCCGGCCGGCCTCTGAGCCTTCGCTGAGTTCCACGCCAGACCCAGTGCCTCTGCCCAGAGAGCCAGGTGGGCTGCCAGCTCCAGCCCCGAGCTTGCCTCTCCTCTCAGACTCTGGGTGACCCCGTGTCTTCTCCCACCTCCAGAAAAACAGGTTTACCAGGCAGCGCCTGGCAAGGCCCAGAGGGTGTTTTGTGTTGTCACATCCCAATATTGACACTAGGGAAATCAGCTGCCCTCCCCAAGCCCGCCCCAGGGCCCTGACCACCAGGCCCGGCCTCTCCTGCCCGCCTCCAGGCCAGCGAGGGACTCGGGCTGGGGACTTATTTGCTTACATTCCGTATTTCGCCCAGGGCCCGGCCCCAACCAACCCACGGCAGGACAAAGCGCTGGCCGCACACGTCCACTCAGACCCGCCGCAGGCTTCCTGGTGGCCGCCGACAACAAAACCCAAGCGTGCCGGGAACTTCCTTGAAACACCGAAGAATTGTTCTGGGCCAAGAGAAAAACAGCCTGACTCTCGTGGGATCCACTACGGCCACGGGAGGGGAAGCCAGAAGCCATTAATTGTCTACAAACTTAATGGGATCACTAAAAACAGGATGCTTTCCAGGGAGAGGGGGAAACACCTCGGAGGTCAGGGTCAAGACTCACTGGTGGATGGGGCCGTTCACCGAGGACCCCCGTCCATTTCCGAGACGATCAGACGTGAGAAGATGGACCGACACTGGTCTCTCCTTTCTTTGCAGCCCAGTTTCTGCATCTGTCCTTTGTGCTTAGTCGCTCAGTCGTGTCTGACTCTGTGACCCCACGGACTGCAGCCCGCCAGGCTCCCCTGTCCATGGGGATTCTCCAGGCAAGAAGACTGGAGGGGGTTGCCATGCCCTGCTCCAGGGGATCTTCCCAATTCAGGGAAGGAACTCAGGTCTCCCGCATTGCAGGCAGATTCTTTACCGTCTGAGCCACCTGGAAGCCCAGTTTCTATATCTACTGATCACCTGATAAAACTTACAATAAACATATTGATACATACAACCAGCTATGTTTAGAAGCTCTAACCAGCTTCTTCCCAGAGCGCCCAGGTTGTGATGGGCACGGGGGATACTCTAGTGTGATCTTTCTCAATTCCTGTTCTTTGACTTCCCTGGTGGTCCAGTGGTTAAGACTCTGCGCTTCCAGCGCCAAGGGGCTCAGGTTCGATCCCTGGTCAGGGAACTAAGATCCCACAAGCTGTGCGGCATGGCCAAAGAGAAAAAGAAAAAAAATAAATAATAAATTCCTGTTTCAATGGAGCTACAGGCTCGTGTAAATCATACTAAGTGAGCACGTGTAATTTCCACACTGTCTTGAGAGCCCTGAAAACAATAAAGTAAAATCCTAGGCCAGCCCACACTGTCAGTAGAGCATATTTCTCCCAAGGCCGTTCTCGCTGAGACAGACTCTATTCTGTCTATGGTATATGTATCTATCTCTCTAAATAAATCCACTTCTTACTTATCCTAAAAAAAAAAAAAAAAAGGCTTTAGGGGAGAGGAACCCCCGGGAACAGGGGAGGGCTGCAGCTCTAGATCAGGTATTCACAGAAGGCTTCTCTGAGGTGGAAGCAATTGAGATAGTGAGTCTGACATCCACAGGGGCGGTGCTACAGTATATCACTCCACTTATTTTAGGCCTCACCCGCTCCCATGGAAGGCTGCACAGAATCTCTGGTGCTTAGAGAAATATTCCTGCTGATAAAATTCCCATCAAAAAAAAAAAAAAAATCACCTGGAAGCCATTTTAGAGGGTAGATTAAGAATGTTTCCTGCCCCGAAGGACATTCCAAGGCACTGTCCCCCAGAAGCCACTCTTCCCAGACCCCACTCCTCCCAAACCAAACACAAGCAAAAGTAAACTTGTACAATCCAACGCTGGTAAGGCTGGAGAAGCCACAGTGACCTCGAGGTTAAGACGGTGGGAAATCCCCAAACGCTGGACTCAGGAGGGAGGGGAGATGAGACCGTGGGGAAGAGCAGCACCGCCAGCCCAGTGCGAAGACCGGGACCCTGGCCACTGAGGCTCCAGGTGCCAATCGCCCCAAATGTGCCGCTCCTCCTAAGGACTCATTCCAAGGGCAAGCCCAGAACAAGTAGAAATAGAGTTAAAGAGCTAACTCCGGAGAAGTCACTAACGGCCACCAACACTCGGGGGTGGTGTTCCTCCAGCCCTGGTGGGAAACCTCATGGACCCATTTTACAGAACCAGCAACTGAGGCTCAGGGTTCCAGAACCCAGCGAAGACAACACAACCAGAAAGTGGCTGAGTGGAGAGCTTGGCTTGGCTTCTAGGAAACAGCTCTGGGCTTTTTGGCTAGACCGCATTTATAACGCCTCCTGAACTCAGGATCAGTTTCTCCATCCGTACAAGGAGGCCTCCCATCCTTGGAGGCCGGCCAGCACAGAGCCGTCCCTAACGTGGTAAGGATAAAGCCATAACCCTCCCTTCCCGGAGAGCTGCAGCTTAGCTTAGGAAGGAAACCCAGCGGCATAGGTGCTCGGAAAATGCTACAATAGCAGCAGCGGCAAGAACAACAACGTCCTGGCGAAAACTATAGTAACAATTAACGGTTTACAAAACGACTCACACCCAGGAGGTGGGGAGCCCGGAGCCCCTCAGGGCTGGTTCTGGCCGCGCGGGGCTGGCGGTGGGACGCCTCGCGGTCCCCGGATGGGGCGCGCCCGGCGGTCCCTGCTTTGCACCAGCGGCCCGGGCGCCTTCCCCGCGGGGCGCACCTGCCCCGGGCGTGGGCAGGCAGAGGGCGCCGCGCCCGCCCGGCGCGCAGTTCCTGTTCCGGACTTCCCCGCGTCCCGCGTCCGGCCGGGCTCAGGCCCCCTGGCCGGGGCGCGGCGCCCGCCACCCCGGGGCCGGCGGGGACCGGTGTCCGACGCCATCTTCCCCCACCCCACCCCCATCCTTTTTCTTTTTTTGCTGGCCGCGCCGTCGCGGCCCCGGGCTGGCAGCCCTGCGCTCGGGTCCGATGCCCAGAGGACCTGGGAGTCCGGCCTCGGAGGGAGGAGAAGGGCGATGGGGCGCCGGGTCCCCCGCGCGCGGCGCAGACGGGCCGTCCCATTGCACAGATGCAGAGACTGAGGCCCCCAGGGGCAGCGGGTGCCAAGACCGCCCACCGGGGAACTGGAGCCTCCCCACCCCGGCCAGCGAGGTGGGTGTTTCGGAGCCGGGTCCCCAGACGTCGCCCGCAAGTAAGTAATCCAGCCGGGACAGGAAAACCTGGGGCCACTGGCCTCTTTACCTTCCAGCGGGCGCCCAGGGCAGCCCCGGGGCGCTCACCTGCCGGGCTCGGGCTGGGCGGAGGGGCGGCCGGCAGCGGAGCCAGGGTCACAGCAGGGGCGGGAGGGCTCACCTCGCGTCCGGCGGTGGCAGTGGCGGCGGGTGGTGACGGCGGCGGCGTCCGCAGCGCTCGAGCCGGGAGGCGTATTGTCTGCGGCGAGGGGCCCGCGTGCGCCAGGGTGTCAACCGCCGGCCCCGCCCCGGCCCGCCCCCAGGGCCGCCTCCCCGCCCGACTCCAGGACCTAGCGGGGTCCAAAAGGCAACAGAGCGGCTAGGGGGTGATCTTTTTACTCTTTACTATCTCTCTGCTTCCTGCGCTCTGCAAGTTTGTGGTTCGCTCCGCAGAACTGTCCTGTTGAGTCCCGCTGACTGCATTTGGGTGGGTGATCCAGGGTCTTGACATGGATTGCCTCAAAAAGTCCTTAGGGCTTCTTGATGCTTTTTTTTTTTCCATGCACATGCATGAAAGAGAACTTAATGACCTGCTAAATGACAGCGTGACTTCAGTGCTCAAATATCCCAGCTCTCTGTGCTGGCAGCTTCAGGAGTTAAGTTTTGTTTGGGTTTGTTTTTTTTTCTTCAATTTTTTTTTTTTTTAATTGCGTGAAAAGGCACATAACAGAATGTACCATCTTTACCATTTGGAAGTGTACTGTGTAGTGGTATTCATGTTGTTGTTCAGTCCCTAAAGTCATGTCCGACTCTTTGTGACCCCATGGACTACAGCACGCCAGGCTTCCGTGTCCTCCACCATCTCTTGGAGTTTGCTCAGACTCATGTCCACTGAGTCGGTGATACCATCCAACCATCTCATCCTCTGTTGCCCCTTCGCCTCCTGCTCTCAATCTTTCCCAGTATCAGAGTCTTTTCCAATGAGTCAGCTCTTCAAGGGTCCTGGTGAAGAGTTCTGACAAAACGTGGTCCGCTGGAGAAGGGAATGGCAAACCACTTTAGTATCCTTGCTTTGAGAACCCCATGAGCAGTATGAAAAGGCAAGACACATCCATAGTGCTGGACAACCATCACTACCATCCATCTCCATAACTTCCCATGTTTGAAAACAGGCCTCACACCTGCTAAACAATAGCTCCTCCTTCCTCCCCCAGGCCCTGCAACCATCAGGCACTAGGCTTTTTTTTTTACAATTGATTTATTCATGGCTGCACTGCGCCTTCGTGTTACTCCCTGCAGACTCTTTCTAGTTGTCTGCGCTTCTCACTGCAGTGGCTTCCCTTGTGGAGCAAGGGCTCTGGGAAAGTGGGCTCAGCAGTTGTGCTCCAGGGGCTTAGTTCCTCTGCGACATGTGGAATCTTCTCTGACCAGGGATTGAACTTGTGTCCCCTCCTTTCTTTCTCTCTCTCTCTTTCTTTCTTTCACTGTGCCGGGTCTTAGTTGCGGCATTAGTTCAGTTAGCCGCTCAGTTTTGTCCGACTCTTTGCAACCCCATGGACTGCAGCACGCCAGGCCTTCCTGTCCATCACCAGCTCCCGGAGTTGCAGCATGTAGAATCTTAGTTCCCTGACCAGGGATCGAACCCCAGGCTCCATGTGCTGGGATCTCAGAGTCTTAGCCACTGGACCATTAGGGAAGTCCCAGCAGGCAGATTCTTAACCACTGGACCACCAGGGAAGTCCAGGCTTTAGGCATTTTTAAGTCTTCTTCACAGATGTGAAAAGTCAGACTCCAGCTTTGTAGAAACAGCCTCAGCAGCATCCTACCAAAGCCAGGGGTCTTCCTGCCCCCCTTCCTTCCACCCCGTATCCTTCCAGCTGTACCATCCACCTCACCTGTGTTCCTATTGCCATGGTGAGGACAGTCCCTGCTGCTCTGGGCTCCTGGGTCTGGGGGGAAATGGGTGGCAGAGAAGGGCCCTGGAAACCTCCTGGGTGAGAGGAGACACCAGAAAAATTCCAGGAGGGGTGGTCCCCAGCCCTGGGGTGGGTTAGAGAACAGTAGGGTCTTGAGTTCCCTGCCCGATATTAAGCTAGGGTGTGTGGAGGTGGAGGAGGGCAGGACAGACCACTGGGATTACAAAGTAGCTGTTGTCCCAGGAACACAACAGTCTTGTGTGCCTCCGTCCTGCTGCCTCTTCTGAGAGCGAAAGAGCAGGTGCTGGGGAGCTCTTCTCCCCTGAGTTCTGCTATTTGCTACCTACTGGGAGTCCCCCCACCCCTCCTTACCACCTCTGGAGTGATGTCATGAATATTTTTTTTCCTTCATTGTTCTCATCTGTAAAATGGGATGACAGCATGCCCCCTCCCACCTCCACTGTATAGGGTTAGAGGGAGGGTCAGAGGAGGTAATCATCAAAGTGAACTCCCAGCAGAGTTTCGGCTTCAAGACCCCTCCTTCCCTCTCTCCTGGCCTCTTCTGATTTTGTAATCCTTTCTGTTAGGGTCTCTCAACTCAGGTGAACTCCAAACCTTACAAAGCCTGCATTGCCCTGGGCTGCTTTACAGGAAATGGCAACCCACTCCAGTGTTCTTGCCTGGAGAATCCCAGGGACGGGGGAGCCTGGTGGGCTGCCATCTATGGGGTCGCACAGAGTTGGACACAACTGAAGTGACTTAGCAGCAGCAGCAGCTTTACAGACGGAGGTAGGAGCCTTCCAAAATAGGGGCTTCTCTCTAAATGCACTCTGCAGATGAGAAAACAGACACAGAGAGAGGAAGCAAAGACTTCCCTGGTGGTCCAGTGGCTAAGGCTCCACGCTCCCAATGCTGGGGGCCTGGGTTTCGTCTCTGGTCAAGAAACTAGATCCCACTTGTTGCAACTAAGACCTGGCGAAGCCAAATAAATAAAAGTAAATATTTTTTAAAATGAGAGGGGGCAAAGCAAAGGCATGATCTCATTGATGTGTGTAAGAATGTTTCCAGAGGGGTCTCAAAGCTGAAGACATGGTGTCAGGCACATAGTAGGTGTGCTGCACTCAGTATGTCCGCAAATTTGGAAAACTCAGCAGTGGCCACAGGACTGGAAATGTCAGTTTTCATTTCAGTCCTAAAGAAGGGCAATGCCAAAGAATGTTCAAACTACCGTACAGCTGCACTTATTTCACATATTAGCAATGTTATGCTCAAAATCCTTCAAGTTAGGCTTTAGCAATATGTGAACCGAGAACTTCCAGATGTACAAGCTGGGTTTAAAAGGCAGAGGAACCAGAGATCAAATTGCTAATAGTCCTGGATCTTGGAGAAAGCAAGGGAATTCCAGAAAAACATCTTCTTCTGCTTCATTGACTACACTAAAGCCTTTGACTGTGTGGATCACAACAAACTGGAAAATTCTTAAAGAGCTGGGATTACCAGACCACCTTACCTATTTCCTGAGAAACCTGTATGTGAGTCAAGAAGCAACAGTTGGAACTGGATATGGAACAACAGACTGGTTCCAAATTGGGAAAGGAGTATGAAAAGGTTGTATATTGTCATCCTACTTGTTTAACTTATATGCAGAGTACATCATATGAAATGCTAGGCTGGATGAATCACAAGCTGGAATCAAGATTGCCAGGAGAAATATCAACAACCTTAGATAAATGACTGGAGAAGGAAAAGGCAACCCACTCCAGCCTTCTTGCCTGGAGAATCCCATGGACAGAGGAGCCTGGTGGGCTACAAGGGTCGCAAGCCTGGGTCACAATGGTCAGACACGACTTAGTGACCAAACCACCACCACCACCACTTTAATGGCAGAGAGTGAAGAGGAACTGAAGAGCCTTTTGATGAAGAGGAGAGTAAAAAACCTGGCTTGAAACTCAACATTAAGAAAATTAAGATTATGGCATTTGGTTCCATCACTTAATAGCAAATAGAAGGGGGAAAAGTGGAAGCAGTGACAGATTTTCTTTTCTTGGGCTGCAGAATCACTGGGGGCAGTGGCTTGAAATTAAAGATGCTTTGCTTGCTCCTTGGAAGGAAAGCTGTGACAAATTTAGACAGCGTATTAAAAAGCAGAGACATCACTTTGCCGACAAAGGTCAGTCTAGTCAAAGCTATGGTTGTTCCAGTGGTCATGTACAGATGTGAGAGTTGGAGGCTCTCTCCAACATAAAGAAGACTGAGGGCTGAAAAGCTGATGCTTTGGAATTGTGGTGCTGGAGAATACTCTTGAGTCCCTTGGACTGCAAGGAGATCAAACCAGTCAATCCTAAAGGAAATCAATCCTGAATATTCATTGGAAGGACTGATGCTGAAGCTGAAGCTCCAATACTTTGGCTACCTGATGGAAAGAATGACTCATTGGAGAAGTCCCTGATGCTGGGAAAGATTGAAAGTAGGAAGAGAAGGGGATGACAGAGGATGAGATGGTTGGATGGCATCATCGACATGAGTTTGAGCAAATTCTGGGAGATAGGGGAGAACAGAGGAGCCTGATGTGTTGCAGTCCATGGGGTCACAAAGAGTCAGACACAACTTAATGACTGAACAACAACAAACATTAGCAGAACAGATGAAGGAATAAGGACAGATTGGGGATAGATAGGGGATAGAAGTGCCCAAGGAAGGGGTGGGTGAAAATATTTGCCTTGCGAGGTTCCCAAGTAATATGCAGATTAAATGGACAGGAGGAAGCAAAAGCTGTTTGAATAGAAATTGGGCCTGTAGAAGGCCTTGGCTTCCTGTCAGTCCAAAAAAGGACAGCACATAATAATAGCAATAACAGTAACAATAGTAGCTGCCATGATCCATTCAGATCCCTCAGTCCTAGTGCTTAGCATTTTCTATTGTTGCCTGCAGTCCTTACCACTGTCCCATGTTATAGATGCCAGTGCATATGAACAGTCTGTGTATCAGTACAGGCAAGAGAAATGTTGTGGCCCCATCTTACAGATCAGGAAACTGAGGCTCTGCAAAAGAAAGCCAGCCACTTGTCAGAGACCAACCAGCCCATGAACAACAGAGGCAGAGTCAAGCCTGGGTCTCCCTACTCCTGCTGCAGTATCCTTTCCACCCACCAGAGCTGGCCTCAAACCTCCCAGGCCTCAGCTTCCCTTTCCTCATGGAGATTTGCTGGCCTGTCCCAGGGCCAGTGGACTATGGATCCTGCTATCGGAGAGCAACCTAACCCCCACGGAGTCCCTTCGTCGCCTGGGAGCCTCCCTCCCAAAGAGTCTCTGGATGCCCCCAGCCCCAGGTAAGCCCCTCCTGCTGGGGCCATGACCACATCTCTCTGCAGTTTAGGGGTCCATGGGCCAGCAGACCCTCTGTGTCAACTTAGGGTTGAGTTTTGTTCTTACTGTGATTTGCTTTGATCATTCATTTAAGAAATATTGGTTGACACCTACCGTATGCCTGGCTGGAGTGTGGGTGATGGAGATCTAGAGATGACTCGTTCACAGCAGTGATACAGGGCTCACTGCCAAGTGTGGGACACACTGGAGGAGAAACCAGCTGACCAGAAAATAGAGCTCTGGGCAGCTGGGCACACAGCAAGCATGCAAGTCAGGAGAAAAGCCAGGGAGTGCAAGGAGAGTGGGGGAGGGGTGGGTCCTTTAGCCAGGATGTCAAGGGAAGCCTCAGTTAGGATGCAGTCTTCCTGAAAAGACTTGAAAGATGCGAGGACATTCCCATGTCCAAGGCCCGGGACAGGAGGAGAGGGCAGCTGGGAACCCCAGGGAGAAGGTTGACCAAGCAAGTTTGCCAAGTGCTGGCCTCTGCATCCAGGGCCCACCCGGGGGACCCAGGGGTCAGAGCAGGTTTTATTTAATTTTACTTTTCTTTACTTTATTTTATACCCTGCCACGAGACATGTGGGATCTCAATTCCCCCATCAGGGATCAAACCCATACCTTCTGCATCGGAAGCCTGGAGTCTTAACCATTGGACCATTGGAGATGTCCCCAAAGTAGGTTGTAAATGGCTGTCTCTCCATGTGCCATCCCAGACTTTTGTCCCAGCCTGGGGAACCTCTTGAGAGTCCCTTGGACTGCAAGGAGATCAAACCAGTCAGTCATAAAGGAAATCAACTCTGAATATTCGTTGGAAGGAGTGATGTTGAAGCTGAAACTCCAATACTTTGGCCACCTGATGCGAAGAGCTGACTCACTGGAAAAGACCCTGATGCTGGGAAAGATTGAGGGCAGAAGGAGAAGGGGACGACAGAGGATGAGATGGTTGGATGGCATCACTGACTCTATGGACATGAGTTTCAGCAAGCTCCAGGAGTTGGTGATGGATAGGGAAGCCTGGCATGCTGCAGTCCATGGGGTCGCAAAGAGTTGGACACAGCTGAGCAACTGGACTGAACTGACTGGGAACCTTGTTGGGAAAATCCTCCAGCTTTGACAGGGGCTCTGTAATACCGGGAGGGACCTGTCAAAGGGTTTCAAGGTTCTTGCCTGAGCGGGGCCTGAGCTCCTTGCCAGGAGCTAGAGCGACCAGCTCCTCACAGTGTTGTTCCACTCGCGCCCACCTGGTAGATGCTTTGTGGGGGCAGCTTCCCAGGACAAGAGGCCAATGAGAGCCTGGTGGGCTGGGTGTCTTGCCTGGATGGCCCCCTGCAGGGTGGATCGCCCCATTGCACAGACAGAGAAACTGAGCCTCAAAGCGGGGTCCTGAGGGGTCCATGGCCACACAGCCAAGAGACTGGAGGGCTGGAGCTTGAACCCAGGTCTCTCTGATGCGTCTGACCTGGGGGTCTGTAGCTAAGCTTTGGGAAGTCTGTTGTTGTTGAGTTTGTTGCTGAGTCTGTATTCAGTCACTCAGTCTTGTCTGACTCTTTGTGATCCCATGGACTGCATCACGCCAGGCTTCCCTGTCCTTTACCATCTCCCAGAATTTGCTCAAACTCATGTCCATTGAGTCAGTGATGCCATCCAACCATCTCATTCTCCGTCATACCCTTCTCATCCTGTCCTCAATCTTTCCCAGCATCAGGGTCCCTTCCAATGAGTCCCTCAAAGTGAAACAAGATGGAAATTGGGGTAAGAGCATTTTCTGAGTAAGGAGCCTGCAGCCTGGTCGATGAGGGCTGGGACTCCGGGTCATACAGTCGTGAGTTAGAATCCTGACTCTGCCTACTATAACTTGTGTGGCCTCAGGTAGCAATGGGCCTTTCTGAGCCCATCCTCTGTGAAGTTCCCACCTCCCAGAGCTGCTGTGAGGGTGAACGCACAGGAAGCTCTCAGCATGATGCCCGATACATAGTAGGTGATGGATAAACCCAGAGGATGTTATTGAAGACGGGGTTTAAGAACTGCTGAAGAGTTTGAGAGAATCCTCTGGTGGTCTGATGGTTAGGACTCCATGCTTTCACTGTCGAGGGTGTGGGTTCAATCCCCGGTCAGGAACAAGGATCCCACAAGGTGCATGGTGTAGCCAAATTAAAAAAAAAAAAAAATGATGAAGAGTTTAACATGTTCACAAAGAAACTGTTATCTTGGAGATACATCATCTCTTTAATGAAACACGCTTTACAAATCAGTGTGTCTAGTATAAGACCAACATTTAAAGAAAATCCGTACAGAATATTCTGGAAGGAAATACAGTCCTGCACTAAGACCCCATGTGAGGGGTGGGTGTGCACTTATATGGTCGTCCCTGGAGCTGTGGGTGAAGGCGGGGGTGTTCATGAGGAACCCATGGGGACTGGTCTCTCTTGAGTCTGGTGATGGTGGTCCAAGATGGGAGAGTTGAACTTGTGCATGGGCGGTTCACCATGGGCCTTGGGGTCAGAGCCTGGGCTCAGGCCAGCCCCACCTGGACTTGCTGCCAGGCTGGTGTAGGCTGAGTCTGCAAGGACCAGGCTGTGTGACCTGTGTAGCAGGAGGACCCTAGGCTCTGGCGTCTGGGGTCCAGGCTGTGTGACAGCTGAGGGTACTCTGAGAACTCCCAGGGACTGCAGGGCTGACTGAGATCAAGACCCAGGGCTGGGGCCCCACCATGTGGTGGGTCTCCGGCCGGGAGCCAGTGGAGATGGAAAGGAAGTTGGAGGTGGGTGGAGAGCCCTGGGTGCCCGCCTGGAACCAGATACTTCTCCAGGTCCTGGCGAGAGGCCTCTGGGGACAAGAGTCAGCGGCAGTGAGCTTATTTTTGAAGGTCAAGGCTGGTCCTTGGCAGCCTGAATGACATCTGGGAAACCCAGAGGAGGGAGTGACCCCAGGCGCCACTTCCCTCAACTCTCCCCAGAGCTTTGGCAGGAGCCTCCTCACAGCCCCGAAGACACATGCAGATGGATTTCTGCCCTCTGTGGCCCCCTAGAATCTCCCATGTGTTGTGAACCCCTGGAAATGAGCCGGTTAGGCCCAGACTCCCCGGAGCTGAACTCCTGGGCCCCTTGCAGTCTCAGCCTGCTCTGCTCAACTGGGGTCTCTGAGCATGAGGAGCTGGTGTGGGGGGCACGGGGGGCCCCTGACGCAAGAGAGACTCTGGCCTTGGAGGGAGGCCACAGCGCTGGCTTGCCTAGGGCCAGAGCACCACAGGGAGTGGGGACACCGGGGCCTGAAAACAGAGGGCTAAGACCGCCCCCCAGGAAATGGAGTGGAGAGCATAAGCCAGTGACCACTGGACGGCAAAGAAGCTCCTCCATCTCCCCGCCGATCTGGGGGCGCTTCAGCCAGAAGAAACTGGCACCCCATTATACAGAGCGAAATAAGCCAGAAAGATAAAGACCATTACAGTATACTAACACATATATATGGAATTTAGAAAGATGGTAACGATAACCCTATATGCAAAACAGAAAAAGAGACTCAGATGTATAGAACAGACTTGTGGACTCTGGGAGAAGGCGAGGGTGGGATGTTTCAAGAGAACAGCATCGAAACATGTATTTTATCTAGGGTGAAACAGATCACCAGCCCAGGTTGGGTGCATGAGACAAGTGCTCGGGCCTGGTGCACTGGGAAGACCCAGAAGGATCGGGTGGAGAGGGAGGTGGGAGGGGGGACCGGGATGGGGAATATATGTAAATCCATGGCTAATTCATTTCAATGTATGACAAAAAACACTGCAATGATGTAAAGTAATTAGCCTCCAACTAATAAAAATAAATGGGAAAAAAATAAAAATAACAACATATATCTTAAAAAAAAAAAAGAAAGAAACTGGCACCCCACCAGCTGACATCTCGCCCAGACTTCCCATCTCAGCTGCCGGCCACTCTGGCCTTCCAGGCACTCCGGGCAAAGACTTTGGAATTGTTTTCAGCTCCTATTTCTCCTGTGTTCCACCTTTCCCAGATCTGGGGACCGGCTTCTAAGGAATACAATGTGAAATCTGAGGTCAACTCACACGCGCACTAACTCGGAAAAACGTCTGTACCTGTGCTGTCTCAACTGAGATTCAAGGGCTGTAGGATAAGTCTTAATATAATGTGAGTTGATTCACATAGAAGGCTTTTTTTCATTTGCCTTGAAAGTTGTGTGTCTCAGTTGGTAAAGAATCCGCCTGCCATGTGGGAGACCTGGGTTCAATCCCTGGGTTGGGAAGATTCCCTGGAGAAGGGAAAGGCTACCCGCACCAGTATTCTGGTCTGGAGAATCCCATGGACTATATCCATGGAATCACAAAGAGTCAGACATGACTGAGCGACGTTCACTTTCGCTGAAAGTTTTGTAAGGAACACACCAGAAGGTCACGATCGGGTAACAGGTGTGGGGGTCACTGAGTGGTCTTTTCTTTCTCTTGTACAGTATTTGTAACTTTTGCTATACATGTGTATTGTTTCTAGTCATGAAACAGTAACTTCTTAAAATAAATATTTTTGACTATCGTGTGACTTTTGGCATCTTCAGTTTTTAAACCCTCTCTTCAGTAACAGCATCTGGGTTTCTTCATCACCTACATCATACTGAATTCCCCAAACACTAATTTTAAAAGAAAATGTATTTATTCATTTTGTTTTTGACTGCGCTGGGTCTTTGTTGCTGTGTGGGTTTTTCTCTAGGTGCGACGAGCAGGCTTTCATTGCGGTAGCTTCTCTTGTCGCGTTGCACGGGCTCCAGCATTTTCAAGCTTCAGAGCGAGGGTTCAGTAGTTGTGGCGCTCTGGGCTCAGTTGCTCTACGGCGTGTGGGATCTTCCCGGATTAGGGATCGAACCCGTGTCTCCTGCATTGGCAGGCTGATTCTTCACCACTGAGCCACCAAGGAAGCGCCCTCAACAGTAACTTTTCAATAGACAGTATAGTGAGTGAAAGAAGGTGGACGCAGAGACGCAAGAGAGAACGCACTGCACGATTCTGTTTGTGTGAAGGTGGAGAGCAGGCAAAGCGCATCTGTGTGATGGAGGGGCTAACAGCCATCTCTCGAGGTGGGGGGTAGTTGGCTGGAAAGGGGCAGGAGGGAGTTTTCTGGGGTGACGCACATGGTGGTCGGAGGGGTGCCTGCGTGCTCAGTCACTCCAATTGTGTCCGGCTCTTTGTGACCCCACGGACTGTAGCCCACCAGGCTCCTCTGTCTATGGGATTCTCCAGGCAAGAATCCTGGAGTGGGTTGCCAGGCCCTCCTCCAGGGGATCTTCTGGACCCAGGGATCGAACCTGGGTCTCCTTGCACTGAGCTGAATGTTTCAGATTTGTATGTAAGCTGAATGCCTACATACTTTGGGGTATGTAAAGTAAAGCTTGATACAAATTAAAATGCAATAAACAAAGCACAATGAATCAGACCTGAGACAGCCAAGAGTGAGGATTTACTCAAGATCCGGATTCCTGGCTGCCAGGGAGTACTTGGCAAGCTGAGCCCATGGTGGAACCTGAGGAGAGGCCAGTGGTGCTGATGACAAGGGTACCATCACAGTTCGAAACAGAGCCAGCACGCTTCAGAGCAGATTACGAGGCTTAACCAGTCAGGCCACTCTGCTCAGAGCCAGGACAATTTAATAGACACAAGCTCCAGCCAAACACTGAATGACCGGCGTGACCAAAATAACCTAATCTCCTGCAACCTGTCAGAGGGACGGAGAACAGACCTCCACTCTGTCAGACAATTCCAGGAATCCAGGGTCAGGGAGGGGGGCGATATCTGCTTCTGAAACACTGCAGAGGCCCTGGGCAGCCCACTGTGGACATCCTGCCGCGCTGGTCACCAGTGTCCCCTGCCAGAAGCAGGCTCAAGGCCTCAGGTTATCGCTCAAGTCGGGTCTGGTGGGAGGGACAAGACCCACGTGGGTGCCGGCAGGAAGGAGCCCCGGTCCCACAGAACCTCCCTTCACCCAGAAATAACATCCCTCCTGACAGCCGAGTTTATCAGCACGATAGCAGATTTTTTCAAAGCAATAACAGAGGTCCTAGCAGCTCCCTCGGCCCACACTCAGCAGGGATGACTGGCCGTGGTGTCGGCAGCCGCTGCTGTCCACGCCTCTGCTCCGGGAAGGCCCCGTCTGTAAACCCCAAGAGGGGAGGCTGTGTACGCGTTCACCCCTCCGCACCCTGCGTGACGAGCCCTCGGTAGACATCTGTTTCACAGATGAGTGAATTTCCCCTTTGCCATCCTGGCTCTCATTTTGATTTTATTTGTTTGTTTTCACATGTACACACTGCTCTGTTTGTTTCTGGCTGCTCTGGGTCTTCGTCCCTGCACGTGGGCTTTCTCTAGTTGGGGTGAGCGGGGGCTACTCTTCCTCACGATGGGCAGGCTTCTCATTTCAGTGGCTTCCCTCGTTGTGGAGCACGGGCTACACAATGTGTGGGTTCTGGATTTGTGACACACAGGCTTAGTCCACATGCCCTGGGGCGTGTGGAAACTTCCCAGATTGAGGGTCGAACCTGCGTCCCCTGCATCGGCAGAAGAATTCTTAACCACTGGACCACCAGGGAAGTCCTTCCATCCCATTTCATCATCAACAACAACCCTATAGGATGAGACCTGCAGCTCCCATTTTACAGAAGAGGAAACTGAGGCCCTGAAGGTGATGAGGTGCACAGTTCCTCATTCCAGGGCCTGGGGTTTCCTGTCTCACGACTGCTGATCATGGCTTTCTCAACTCCCCTTCCCCTGCCTGGAAGAACGATGAGGGCCTGGGAGACCACAGTGTTCAGGGCTGTTTTCTCTCATGGGAATTGTTTGTTTATTTATGGCCTCCCAACTAGGGATCGAACCTGGGCCCTTGGCTGGGAGAGTGAGGCGTCCTAACCCCTGGACTGCCGAGGAACTCCCAGGAAATAATTTCATTTTATTTGAAGTTCTGTAGGGGGAAATTCCTTGGCAGTCCAGTGGTTAGGAGTTGGCAGTTTCACTGCTGAGGGTGTGGGTTCAAGCCCTGGTCTGGGAACTAAGATCCCCCAAGCTCATTTGAAAAGACCCTGATGCTGGGAAAGATTGAGGGCAGGAGGAGAAGGGGATGACAGAGGATGAGATGGTTGGATGGCATCACCGACTCGATGGACATGAGTTTGAGTAAACTCCGGGAGATAGTGATGGACAGGGAGGCCTGGCATGCTGCAGTCCATGGGGTCGCAAAGAGTCAGGCATGACTGAGCGACTGAATTGAACTAAACTGAAGCCTCACAGAGCTGCAAAAAAAAAAAAAACAAAGTTCTGCGGTCTTGTCCTTTTTTTTGAAGAAGTGTATGTACTCCCATATCCCCATGAATAATGAAAGAAACGCACATAAAGCAATACTGATACCACCCAGTGTGTGAGCCGTTGATAACACCCCACGTGGGCAGAGCTGCAGAAACCTTGTCTTTTTGGGCAGCTATACTGGGAACACATGTGGATGTGGCCTCCCAGGAGGGCAGCTTGGTGTCTCAAAACATGCCAAATGCACATTCTCTGACCCCGATCGTTCACGGGGGGACATTCTGGGCCGGAGGGTAGTGTGAGCAAAGGTGTGGGGGCTGGAAGCTCAAGTGTGGAGGTTTGCCTCAGAAGGAAGGGAGCTGCTCACCCAGCAGGTGGAGGGACACAGTCGCCCCCCCAGGGACTGGGCTGAGCCCCCCGAGTGGACCGTGCTTCCCGGGAAGGAGAATTCTGGAGAGGAGGCCCTGGCTTAAACCTGGTGGTGGTGGTGGTCAGTGGCTCAGTCGTGTCCGACCCTGCGGCCCCATGGACTGCAGCACGCCAGGCTTTCCTGTCCTTCACCATCTCCCGGAGTTTGCTCAAACTCATGTCCATTGAGTCCATGATGCCATCCAACCACCTCATCCTCTGTTGCCCCCTTCTCCTCCTGCCCGCAGTCTTGCCCAGCATCAGGGTCTGGAAACAGATGTGGAGCCGCCTGCGTCAGGCTGGTGCCCACAGCCCGAGAAGCCCTTGCAGCACAGATCTCTCTTCTCTCTAACCTGGGGAAGCACGTTTTCGGAGCCCAACTCACAGACGAGGAAGCCGGCAGGTCAAAGCCCCAACTGGGGCTCGGGTGGGACCGACTCCCAGCTGCAGGGTCCCTCACCTGTTCATCCCAGCCTGCCCTTGGCGTCTCCCCTGAGCAGCCTGACTCTGGAGACAACACAGAGCGTCCAAAGCCCCTGCCCTTGGGGGCCTCAGCGTCTAGAGGGGTGGCTGGGTTTGGGAAAAACTGTTCAGCTGACCATGTAGAGGTCTGAGTCCTCTGATACTCGGTGTCTGTGAGGTGGGACTGTTGGTTTTGAGGGAAGAGGTGAAGCCCTGTGCAGCCCCGTCAGGACCAAACATCCGCCCCTGCGAATCTTCTGCGGGGCCTGGGCCAGGTCTGCGGGGGCCCCAGAAGAACCATGGGACCTGGGGCTTCCCTGGTGGTCCAGTGGTTAGGAATCTGCCTTGCAATGCAGGGGTTGTAGGTTCCATCTCTGGTTGGGCAACTAAGATCCCACGTGCTGCTGAATAACTAAGCCCACATGCCACAACTAAGACCCGACACAATCTAATAAATAAGTTCTTTTAAAAAAAGAGAGAGATTTTTTGTTTAAAGAAGAACTGTGGGGCCTGGGCCAGCCTCCTTGCCCCCATGAGCCTCACTTTCCAGCTGTGCTGAACAGGGAATTGGTGTCAGCCTTCATGGCTGCGGAGGTGTGATGCAGAGACCGTGGTGTGAATTGGCTCCGGGGAGCTTAATTCATCGCTGCTGCTTAATCGCTCAGTCATGTCCAACTCTTTGTGACCCCATGGACTGTAGCCCGCCAGGCTCCTCTGTCCATGGGGATTCTCCAGGCAAGAATACTGGAATGGGTTGCCATTCCCTGCTCCAGGGGATCTTCCCGACCCAGGGATCGAACCCACATCTCTTGTGTCTCCTGCATTGGCAGGTGGATTCTTTACCACTAGCGCCACCTGGGAAGCCCACTCATGGAGTGAGGACCCAGTAACTTATATTTCAAATGAATTGTGTGCTTTCCAATGCTGGTCCTGCCCTCTAAACAGAGCTCACAACCCACTCTTGGGCAACCACGCTGTCAAGAAAGCAGCTACTCCTGAGAGGTTTTTCCCAAGGGGATCCAGGTCTTGATTCCCTCCCCATTTCTGTTCTCACCCATTTCTTTCTTTTTCTGGCTGTGCTGTGCAGCATACCGGATCCTAGCTCCCCAACCAGGGATTGAACCCAGGCCCTTAGCAGTGAGAGCAGAGTCCTAACCACCGGACCGCCGGGGACGTCCCTTCTCGGTCACGTCTGAGCTCACAGGAACTCTGCTCCTTTGGCTCCAGACCAGACAGCTCTCTCCCCCGACTCCCACTGTCGGTCAAAACTGGGTCAGACAGAGCCAGGGCCAGTACCGGAGCCCCCTCCTCAGTCCGTAGAGCAGTGGTCCCCAACCTTTTGGGCACCAGGGACCAGCTTTATGGAAGATAATTTTTCCACGGACCAGGGCAGGGGGCGGTTTCAGGATGATTCAAGTGCACTGTATTCACTTTGCACTTTGTTTTTATTATCACCTCACCGTCATCTCAGATCGTCAGGCATAACATCCCCGAGGTTGGGGACCCCTGTCTTAGGGGATGCTCGGGCTGGATCCTGGTTCTGGCCTTCTGGCCTCCACACAGCAGAGGCTCAGAGTGCGGGTGCTGGGGACCTGGCTACACCAGGACCTGAGCGTGGGGCTGAGGCTGTAGGAGGCTTTGGGGGGCGGGACAGCACTGGCGGGGGGCAGGTGGTGGCGGCTGAGGAGCTGAGGGCCGTGAGCCTGCAGGGCCGGGCGTGTCGTTTTATGTCTCCACTCAGGTCAGGAAGCGTATGGAACTTCAAGCAGAACAAGTGTTTCAAAGTCTATCAAAATGTGCCTTCCGTGGTGGCTACGACAGAGGTGGGTCTGAACCCAAAGGGACGAGGGAAGCAGCACTAGGCTAGGGTGTAAGTCCTATTGCCAGTAAGGAAAAGTTAAGCAATGTTTATCAGTAAATTACGCTTTTAAATCACAGATGCAAGGGAGAATCCCCTCACATAGCAGTCTAAAATCAATGATGCTAAAGACTAACTAGAGGGTCAAGTTAAAACATGAAGTAAATGTATGATGAATTTTACCTTTATTTTTTTGGCCAAGTTGCACAGTTTGTGGTATCTTGGTTCCCCAATCAGAGATTGAAACCAGGCCCTCCACAGTGAAAGTGTGGAGTCCTCACCACTGGATCGCCAGGGAGTTCCTGGATGGTGAGTTTGAAACACTCATTCATTTGTGTACCAGCTTTTGGGCTTTGCTGGTGGCCCAGATGGTAAAGAATCCGCCTGCAATGCTGGAGACCTGGGTTTGATCCCTGGGTCGGGAAGATCCCCTGGAGGAGGGCATGGCAACCCAGTCCAGTATCCTCGCTTGGAGAATCCCACGGACAGAGGAGCCTGGCGGGCTGCGGTCCACGGGGTCACAGAGTCGGACAGACTGAGCGACTACGCACGCACTCACGCACCAGCTCTTTATAATAAAGTGCCTCAAAACTTAAAAAAAGGTGTAGCCACTGTAGAAAACAGCATGGCAGGCCCTCAAAAAAAGGAGACACAGAATTGTCCAAGGATCCAGCAGGCCCACATTTGCGAATATAGCCAAAAAAACTGAAAGCAGACTCTTGAACAGATATTTGAACACTCATATTCAGAGTTATTCTCAATAGTCAAAAGATTATTCACAACTCAAATCCATGTCTACTGACTGATGAATGAGTAAACAACATGGTAAATACATACAATGGAATAGTACTCAACCTTAAAAAGAAAAATAAACATTCTCACACAGGCTACAACAGGGATGAAACTTGAGGATGTTATGCTAAATAAAATAAGCCAGTCACAAAAAGACAGATTCTAAATGTTTTCACTTAGGTGAAACACCTGGAGGAGTAAGATTCGTAGAGACAGAAAGTAGAACGGTGGTCATTAGGGCTGGGAGGAGGAGAACGGGAATTAGTGTTTAGTGGGAAAAGTTTCAGTTTTGCAAGATAACTAAATTCTAGAGGTTGGTTACCCAACAATGTGGATATACTGTATCACAACACTGAACTGGACACTTTAAAAGGTTAATATAGGAAATCAGTCCTGACTATTCATTGGAAGGACTGATGCTGAAGCTGAAGCTCCAATTCTTTGGCCACCTAATGTGAAGAACTGACTCATTGGAAAAGACCGCGATGCTGGGCCAGACTGAAGGCAGGAGAAGGGGATGACAGAGGCTGGTTGGATGGCATCATGGACTCGGACAGCTCCAGGAGTTGATGATGGACAGGGAAGGACAGGTAAGCCTGGCATGCTGCAGTCCATGGGGTCACACAGAGTGGAACACGACTAAGTGACTGAACTGACTGACTGAGAGTAAATTTTATGTTGCATGTATTAATATTTTATCACATTAAAAATGTATGAGATAAAACTACTCATCAGGCAGGGTCCTCAAGAGGGTGTTAATGAGGGGAGTTCTGGCTAAGATCTTAGGATGCTGTCCTGCACCCAGGAAGGCGGGCTTCATGGGCCAGCCACCTGGGCAGCACCCAGGACCTGCATGCTCAGATTGGCCCCTCATGTGGTTAATGCTGCTGTAGGTGTTTTGAAATTCCTAATAATTTTTGAACAAGAGTTGCCACATTTTCATTTTGCATCAAACCTCAAAATGATGTAACTGAGAGTTCTGGCCCTCAGTCAATGTGAAGCTGGTGGTTCTTAGCAAAAAAGACACCGGGACAGGCTTTGCCATCAACCTTGCTGGGATGAGCTGGGTGAAGGACGTGCCATGTTCAGGGTGGAGGAGGCTGTGGGGGCCACATGAAGACAGCACCCTTGCCTGGGGGGAGGGGCAGTGGGACCCCCTGCCAACGAAGCAGTGGGCAGCAGACAGCAGAGGCCAGGAAGGGGCTGGGCCGGATCACCCCACGACGGGGTCTTGACCCCATGATGTTGTCCAGTCGCTAAGTCGTGTCTGACTCTTTGTGACTCTATGGACTGCAGCACGCCAGGTTCCTCTGACCTCAACTGTCTCCTGGAGTTTGCTCAAATTCATGTCCATTGAGTCACTGATGCTCTCTAACCAGCTCATCCTCTGTCTCCCCCTTCTCCCCTGCCCTCAATCTCTCCCAGAATCAGGGTCTTTTCCAATGGGCTGGCTCTTCACATCAGGTAGCCAAAGTATTGGAGCTGATCCCACTCCTTGTTGGTATTTCAAGACCCCTTGGCGGAATATGACCCTGAGGAACCAGCCTCAGACACCAGCCGCTGCAGAGACGTCTCATCTGGGAAACAGTGTTTACTGAACACCCACTATGAGCCAGCAGTTAAGCACATCCTCTGTGACCCTTAACCTTACCTCCTGGGGCTAAGGGCTGAGGCGAGAACCAAGGAGATGCAGGCGTAGGCAGCGGGGTGCATAGTGGCTCTGGCTCCACTAGATGGCGCCAAATATAAATAGTGATGGACCCAAAGCGCTCCGGGGGCCTGGGCAAGGCGGTGCGCAGGTCTCAGGAAGCCTGCAAAACGAAGCTGAGCATCCCCTTGAAAGTGCACCATCTCTCCGGAAGGCGGCTCTTTGCTTTTAAGGAGGGCAGTAGTGTGAACGACCAGGCTTCCTAGGTTCGAATCCAGACTCTGCCACTTAAAAGTTCCACACATTTTCACAAATTAAAATTTTTTAATTTATTTTCCTTGCTTAATGTAAGTTTTATAATCTTGTTAGCTTTTCATCACTTTTGTAAAAATTCACAATTTTTAATTGATTAAAAATAGATTAACAATTGAGATCTATAAATGAGAAGAATGGATTTCTTTGGGGGCAGGAGGGGAGATAATTTCACTTATTTGGGGTACATAGTTAGTGTGTTCGCTATCATCAAATCAGTTGCAAGTGGTCACAAGGAAACAACATTCTTAGCTTTCTGAAGCAGGTAGTGGGCTGGATTTGACCAATGGTTTGCTGACTCTTGATCCTGTGTATTAACTGTGTTAATGTAATAGGGAAGAACCTTTCTGTATTCTATTACAAGTTAATCACTGAAGGGATGCTGCCTATAAACTTAAGTTATACATAATGGCCCATCTCTGGGAATCCTGCTCTCCTGGTAAAGAGTATTAAGCTAAAATACCTTTGTTTAGCTCATAGGAAACCTCCTAACCAGGTCCACCTGTGAAAGGTGGCAGGAGGAAATGAACAAATCCCCTCTGGAGGCTGATGGGAACCAAGAAGTGTTTGACTTTACTCCCTTCCTCTTTTAGTATAGAAGGAGTCTGAATTCTAACTCAGGCAAGATGGTTCTTTAGGACATGAGCCTACCACCTTCTTAGTCAGTCGGCTTTTTCAATAAAGTCATTATTCCTTGCTTGCAAAACTTGTCTCTCGATTTATTGGGCTTAATTGTTGGGCTTTATTGGCCTGGCATGTGACAAGCAGTATGAGCTTAGACTCTGTTTCCTTGGCACTGTTTGTTTTTTTCCAACTAAAGGTTTGTTTTCTGATGTCTAAACTTACATGTGCACCAATTATAAACAAGTGTCCTAAGCAGTAAACTACTGCAGAACGATGCACACGGCGGTTGCAGATCTGTGCCCTGTAACACATGATGTTGGTGATTAAAAAATTTAGGAGAGTGACAAACACTGATGCATTTTGTGTGTCATAAATAATGAATTACCCTTTCTGGAACAAATGCTAAAAGAAAGGTAAAAAAGAGAGAGAGACAGACTGCGACTGCCCAGACACCTAGGATGTAACAGAGCAGGTTTGTAAATCGTTTCTCCTCTTTTCATGCTGCCTTCAATACACTTTCATGGCTGACAGATGTCTGGGGTACATACTGTTTTATTGTGTATTAATTCAACAAATATTTGAGCAACTAGTGTGCGCTATACTGAAGCACCTTTTTAAATTTTTTTAAAACGAATCTTCCCAACAACCCTTCAATGTAGGTGCTATTGTCTCCATTTATGAATAAGAAACTGAGGCTCAGACAAGTGACATGACCTACCATAAGCCACAAAGCTAGTGCATTCTGGAGCAAGGATTCAATCTAGACCTGGCTTCAGTTTTAAATTTTTCACTGGCCAGGCTGCCTTTTCCTAACAGATGGAGTTTTAAAACATTTCATGCAAAGTTGGGCACAATGAAGGACAGAAATGGTATGGACCTAACAGAAGCAGAAAATATTAAGAAGAGGTGGCAAGAATACGCAGAAGAACTATACAAAAAAGATCT
The DNA here is from genome assembly GCF_023699985.2 of Odocoileus virginianus. NCBI lineage: Eukaryota > Metazoa > Chordata > Mammalia > Artiodactyla > Cervidae > Odocoileus > Odocoileus virginianus. Next base: position 10,629,905 of record NC_069696.1, on the reverse strand, counting down.
TCATGACTCAGATAACCATGACGGTGTAATCATTCACCTAGAGCCAGACATTCTGGAATGCGAAGTCAAGTGGGCCTTAGGGAGCCTCACTACGAACAAAGCTATGGAGGTGATGGAATTCCAGTTGAACTATTTCAAATCCTAAAAGATGCTGCTATGAAAGTGCTGCACTCAATATGCCAGCAAATTTGGAAAACTCAGCAGTAGCCACAGGACTGGAAAAGGTCAGTTTTCATTCCAATCCCAAAGAGAGGCAATGCCAAAGAATGGTCAAACTACCGCATAATTGCACTCATCTCACATGCTAGCAAAGTAATGCTCAAAATTCTCCAAGCCAGGCTTCAACAGTATGTGAACCATGAACTTCCAGATGTTCAAGCTGGATTTAGCAAAGGCAGAGGAACCAGAGATCAAATTGCCAATATCCACTGGACCATCAAAACAGCAAGAGAGTTCCAGAAAAATATCTACTTCTGCTTTATTGACTATGCCAAACCCTTTGTGTGGATCACAACAAACTGGAAAATTCTTCAAAAATGGGAATACCACAGATGGGAATACCAGACCACCTTACCTGTCTCCTGCAAAATCTGCAGGTCAAGAAGCAACAGTTAGAACTGGACATGGAACAACAGACTGTTTCCAAATTGGGAAAGGAGTATGTCAAGGCTTATACTGTCCCCTTGCTTATTTAACTTACATGCAGAATACATCATGCAAAATGCCGGGCTGGATGAAGCACAAGCTGGAATCAAGATTTCTGGGAGAAATATCAATAACCTCAGGTATGCAGATGACACCACCCTATGGCAGAAAGTGAACAGCAACTAAAGAGCCTCTTGATGAGAGTGAAAGAGGAGAGTGAAAAAGCTGGCTTAACAGTCATCATTCAAAAAACTAAGATCATGGCATCTGGTCCCACCACTTCACGGTAAATAGATGGGGAAACAATGGAAACAGTGACAGACTTTACTTTTAGGCTCCAAAATCACTGCAGATGGTGACTGCAGCCATGAAATTGAAAGACGCTTGCTTCTTGGAAGAAAAGCTATGACCAACCTAGACAGCATATTAAAAAGCAGAGACATTACTTTGCCAACAAAGGTCCATCTAGTCAAAACTACAGTTTTTCCAGTAATTATGTATGAATGTGAGAGTTGGACCATAAAGAAACCCGAGTGCTGAAGAATTGATACCTTTGAACTGTGGTGTTGGAAAAGACCCTTGAGAGTCCCTTGGACTGCAAGGAGATCAACCCAGTCAATCCTAAAGGATTGAGTATATTCAGTCCTGAATATTCATTGGAAGGACTGAAGCTGAAGCTGAAACTCCAATCCTTTGGCCACCTGATGCAAAGAACTGACTCAATGGAAAAGACCCTGATGCTGGGAAAGACTGAAAGTGGGAGGAGAAGGGGATGACAGAGGATAAGATGGTTGGATAGCATCACTGGCTCAATGGACATGAGTTTGAGCAAGCTCCAGGAGTTGGTGATGGTCAGGGAAGCCTGGCATGCTGCAGTCCATGGGGTCGCAAAGAGTAGGACACGACTGAGTGACTGAACTGAACTGAACAGAACAGGAGTTTTAAAAATCTAGTTTGAGGAACTATATCTGTCCCACGCTCAAGGAACACTTCCTAAATGAGGTGACCTTTGAGTAGGCCACTTACTACTTGCTGAGTGCAACTTGGATGTTATCCTGATGACAAACCCGACATAGTTGGTGCTATGAACAGTCCTAGTTTTACATATACTAAAGCTGAGCAACAGAGGAGATGAAGAGAGGGACTAGAGCCCAGGGCCCCAGGCATCATACTGCTCTACCTGCCGCTATCAGGCTTGATCCCAAGCCCCGATCCATGGCAATCTCATTTCTGGGCCCCGAAGGTTGCGAGACCCCTGGGGGTGGTGGCCTGGGTGGTTCCTCGCAGGACGTCAGTCAGTGAGTTCAGTCACTCAATCATGTCCGACTCTTTGCAACCCCATGGACTGAAGCACGCCAGGCCTCCCTGTCCATAGCCAATTCCCAGAGCTTACTCAAACTCATGTCCATTGGGTCGGTGATGTCATCAAACCATCTCATCCCCTGTCATCCCCTTCTCCTCCTTCCTTCAGTCTTTCCCAGCATCAGGGTCTTTTCCAAGGAGTCGGTTCTTCACATTAGACGACCAGAGTACTGGAGTTTCAGCTTCAGCATCAGTCCTTCCAATGTATATTCAGGACTGATTTCCTTTAGGATTGACTGGGTTGATCTCCTTGCAGTACAAGGGACTCTCAAGAGTCTTCTCCAACAACACAGTTCAAAAGCATCGATTCTTTGGCGCTCTTCTTTCTTTACAGTCCAACCCTCACATTCATACATGACTACTGGAAAAACCACAGCCTTGACTAGACGGACTTTTGTCGGCAAAGTAATGTCTCTGCTTTTTTTTAATATGCTGTCTAGGTTGGTCATAGCTTTTCTTCCAAGAAGCAAGCGTCTTTTAATTTCATGGCTGCAGTCACCATCTGCAGTGATTTTGGAACCCCCCCAAAATAAAGTCTGTCACTGTTTCCAATGTTTCCCCATCTGTTTGCCATGAAGTGATGGGACCGGATGCCATGATCTGAGTTTTCTGGATGTTGAGTTTTACATCAGCCCCCGGGCGTAGCGGGCTATGCAGGTCGGAGGCGCAGCTGCAGATTGGGGACAGTCTAACCCCGGAAGCAGTCGCGGCGCCGGCAACGCCGCGTCTCCGGTTGCCAGGGCGCCGCCCCGGAAGTAGAGCGCGGCGGGCGGAGGGCCGGTCCGCGCCGGGTACACGGGCCGAGTCCTCCAGAGATCGTCGAGTCAGACTGGAGGCGGGGCCGGGCCGCGGCGCGGGGCCGCCGTGCTCCGCGCTCCTGGGCGCTTCTCAGCGCTCTGCGCCCACAGGTGAGGCCTCGCCGCCGGTGCCGCCGCCTCCGGGACCGAGGGTGTGGCCGCGCTGGGTGGGCGAGTGCGCATGCGTGGGCGCTGATCTCCGCGGTTTAGATGCTGCTGGCCGGACTCGCTATCCCCGGGGGCAAGCCCGCGCTGACCACTGTGCTCCTTTTCCTCCTCCGAGTTCCTATGACTTGTGCCTTTCGATCCTTGTAATTCCATTCCTCTTATCGGTTATTCCAGAGTTTTATGTGCCTGGGCTTTTTCATTCATTTGCAACCTGTGTTGTTTCTGTTGGCATCTTGCAGGAAGCATTGTACCTGTGGCTAGCGCTCTGGACGGGAGACAGGAGATGAATTTCCCCCCGCTCCGCTCGCCTCTCTCTGGGGGTCTGAACGTCGGCGTTTCCCCTCTTTCCTCTCCCTGTTTTCCCATCTGTAGATGGATTGGAGTAGACGTACCCCCTTACAGTAGCCGAGGCATAGGGGGATTCATTCTGGAACTAAAAGTATCTTATGGTTGTAAGCTGTTTGGGGTTTGCAGAGCGGTTCTTTGGTCAGGGAATATTCAGGGAATATTCAGAAGCGTACTTGGGGGCTGGTTTGTGGCGGTACAGAAAATATTGGCCCTGCCCTGCACTCAGGAGTTACGGGCGCCAGTAAACACGTGCTAGGAGCAGTGGGAAGGAGGAGACTGACAAGGCGACACCACTGCGACGGGATGCCCTGCGCCCTCGTGAAGTCAGCGTTTGTATCGTTTTATTTCTAGGTGGCTTTTTTTTTTTTTCCTTTTCAAAAAAGACAAGCTAAAAAGGGATGCACATGTCCTGGAATCCTGGCTGAACTGGGACTTTATTGAAACTGATAGTGATAAGACTGACTGGGAGAGTGGGATGAGGGCAGGGCAGAGAGTAAGTCCATGGTCGATCGCTGGAAGAGTGAAATGACTCCCACAAATGTGGGTTCTGCCCGCAGCTTGTTGTTTCTCCTGAGAGGTTGTTCTGGCTTTTTGTCTGGGAAGAGCCGTAACTCCAGGAGGCAGAGGCCGCTTGGCAGAGTTCTGTCCTCCTGGGCTTCCTGGGCACAGAGATTCCCTGAGATGTTCCACCGCTCAGCGGAAATCAGCAGAACTCCTTCCCGGCCTCCTACTTCTCGCCCGGATAAATCTGTAGAAGATGACCATGTCCTGGGTGTCTCCGCTGCGAGACTGGTGGCCCCTGTAGGGCTAGGCTGCTTACCTGCTTCATTGCTTGGCACTTGTTTGTGTGTGGCGGGAATTCGTGTCTTTTTTTTTTTTTTTTTTGGCCGTGTGGGGTCTTATTGCAGCATGTGGGATCTTCAGTCTTCATTGTGGCATTCGGGGCATCTTTAGTTGTGGCATATGTGATCTGGTTCTCTGACCAGAGATAGAACCTGGGCCCCCTGCATTGGGAGCACGGAGTCTTAGCCACTGGCCCACCAGGGAAGTCCCTCACATCTTTTTTTGTTAGGTCATCAAATCCTGACTGACAGCCTGCTGTTACCAGACGCTGTTCTGGGTGCTGGGGGTTCAGCAGAGATAAGATGGAGCAGCATTCCTGCTCCCAAGGTGACACATGTGTATTGAAGACAGGTGGTCACCAAGGGACCAAATACGTGAACTAGACCAGGTCTTTTCAAACTTGAGCATGCATAAGAATGCCCTGAGAACTTAAAACACAGCTTCCTGGGGCCCACTCCCAGAGATCTGAATGCGTTACCCTACTGCGTGTACATAGGGTTGGGATGGAGGATTTGTGTTTCTAACAAAGCACCAGGTCGTGATGCTGATGCTACTGGCTCACGGACAGTGCTTTGAGTCGGCACCGGATTAAACAGTTGTGTACACCGCTATCGCCACGGAGAAGTGACAATGCGGTAAATGGGAAGGACTGAGATGGGCTTGGGAAGGCTGCTGTGAGGAGTTGGCCTTTGGGAAAGGGCCGGATTTGGGGGACGAGAAAAAGGCTGGGGCCTGGAGAGGGCAGGCAGGCAGAAGGACGCTGGGGGACAAGACCTGAGAGGCATGGGGGGCTGCAGGTGGACGGCAGCCGGCAGCTGCTGCAGGCTCGTGAGCAGAGTGAGAAGGTTTGCTTGGTGTGTGTAAAAAGACCGGTCTGCTTCTGGGTGGAGGACGGCTGCAGTGGGGTGACAGTGTGACCAAGGCAGCTCATCATCGGGGCCTGCTGTGGGTGTCCTTGATTGTGGGGACGCTGGGGAGGTCTCTGAAGATGCAATCTTTTGCATAGCGTGTGCATGATTGCCGCTGGCCTGGACTGATGGTCACTTTCTTTTTTTTTTTTTTTTTTTTTTATCTCTCCTTGCTATTCTTTGGATGATGGTCACTTTCTCCCCAGGACTGCAGTTGAATTTTGTTGGGCTCTTAAAGCACTTTGAACACACTTTTTTTTTTTTTTTTTGGCCATACCTCGTGGCCTGTGGGATCTTAGTTTCCTGACCAAGGATCAGGCCATGCCTCCTGCACTGGCAGTGTGGAGTCTTAACCACTGGACTGCCGGACAAGTCCCTAAATGCATTTCTTGCCTCCCCTGGATCAGGACTGTCCAGGAGCACCTGGTCCCAGGCAGCTCTATGCTGTCACCCGTCTGATGCAGAGTGGCTGTCAATGCCGAGTGAAACTAGACAGATGAGAAACTAGACTCTTGGTGGCCCGGACGCCCAGGGATGTCCCTGGGGAAACCAGTTCTCAAGCTTGAGCACATCCTGCCCACTTGCCCCAGGAGTGGGCCCCTTAAATAACCAGCAGCTCTGGGTTCGGAGGTGGATTCTGGATTCGGGGTACCTCAGGTGGTGACAGCCCGCTCTGACTTTGAGCTGTGATCAGCACGAGGGCCAGCCCCTCAGTCTCTGCTTTTCCTGGTGAGGGGTTTATGGTGCTCAGTTTTGAAAGTAGCCGACCTCGTGGTTTACGAGTCTGAGGCATCAGTTCATATGACCCAGTAGAGAGGTGATATGTTAAGTTCATTACTCAATACCATTAATCCCGCTTGGGTTTTTTTTTTTTTTTTCCCGATTTTAGGAGGAAGTCACAGGAAAACAATCTGACATCAGGTATTTATTTACTTTTCTAAGGAAAAGGATATCTCAGGGTTGGAGAGGAGTCTGGCTTTTGTACGGTGGGGACTGAACTGATGGCTCCTTTGTTCTAAGACGATTCCTGAGCCTGGCCCTGATTCCTGAGCCCACTGTGCCTGGCCCTGGCTGGGTGCTGGGGGACCCACCTGATGCCCTGCAGGAGCCTGACAAGGGGCTGCATGTAAACTGAGGGTTGACATCCCATGTGGGAGGGAGGCCGTGTGCGTTCCCTCTTACTCTCCAAGCCCCACTCTCCCGGCTATAAGTGGGGACAGTCCCTGCCTCCGGGTGTCAGGTGAGCTGTAACGGTGTGCCCAGTAGACAAGGATCTGCGCAGACTGCCCAGCCCGGAGCCTGGCGCATCCTGGTGCTTCGTGAGTGGTGGCTGTTGTTTCAGTGATGACAGAGACATGTCATCACTTCCTGCGCGAGACGGGCTGGTCTCCGGAGCCCAGCGGCGGGAGCGTGCAGGGCCGAATCAGGGGCAGCTTCACGGGGAAGCTCTTTCCGCCTGATGCACTCGATTCAAGCCCAGTTGACTGTTTGGAGAACCCGCCGTGTGCCAGGGCCACGCCCGCCTGACCTTGCGGTAATCCCCGCAGTGCTGCCAAGGGGCTGTCACTTTCTTTTTCCATTTGTTTCACCAGGAAGGCTGAGGCCCCGAGGACTTGCCAGGATCTGTGGCTTGGATGATTTCATGCGGGAGTGAACCAGGTCTCTGAGCCTCGGGTGTGGAGGGCCTCTCCTCGCTCTTCTCGAGGTACCTTTTGCATCAGCTCTCAGTGGTGGATTCCACGTCAATGTGGTGTGTTTCTGAAAAGGGGTTCTTTTAAAGGAGAGGTGGCCTTCTTTCTTTCCTTTCTTAACCATAAATGACTGTCTTTCTGCTCAGCACCTTACACCATGCTGTTTCCAAAATTCGTGTATGTGCCGCTCCTCATGTGCGTGAGTGTCTTCTTTTCCCCCTAGTGTTTACAATGGTGGTGTCTCATGTTGGTTTCCTAGGGCTGCAGTGTCCAAGTGCCACAAACTAGGCGGCTCCATGAGGCAGGAGCCTGGAATCGGGGGGTTGGCGGAGGTGCACTCTCTTGAAAGATTCCAGGGGAGGGGGTCCTCGAGGCATCCAGTTTCTGGGAGCCCCAGGCATCGTGGAGGCATAACTCTATAATCTATGCCTCCATCTTCCCACAGCCGTGTTCCCTCTATATCTCTCTGTCCCCTTGTCTTCACGGGGTGTTCTCTGCCCCGTGTGTTTCTGTTTCCAGCTTTCCATCTCGTAAGAGTATCTGTCGTTGTATTAAGGCTGACCTGAATGACCTCATGTTTTTTTGAGAACACTTATTTATTTGGCTGGAAATGAAGCCCTTGTTAGTCACATGATTTGCAGTTATTTTCTCCCAGCCCGTAGGTTGTCTTTTCATTTTGTTTATGATTTCCTCTGCTGTATGAAAGTTTATAACGTGATTAGGTCCCATTTGTTTATTCTTGCATTTATTTCGATTTCCCTGGGAGACTGACCTAAGGAAACATCGGTACTGTTTATGTCAAAATGTTTTGCCTGCGTTCTCTTCTAGGGGTTTTATGGTGTCGTGTCTTGCATTTAAGTCTTTACGGCGTTTTGAGTTTATTTTTGTGGATGGTGTGAGAGTGTGTTCTAACTCTGTTGGTTTACACATAACTGGCCAACTTTCCCAGCACCACTTGCTGAAGAGACTGTCTTTTCACCGTCATACATTCTTGCCTCCTTTGTCAAAGATTAATTGACTGTAGGTCATGTGTGTTTATTTCTGGGCTCTCAGTTCTATTCCGTTGATCCACATGTCCGTTTTTGTGCCAGTCGTTTGTGTATTCATTTTATTTTAGGTAAGAACCCGAGGCAAGAGTCAGGGAGACTGAAGAGAAATCGGACGTTCCTGTTGGCTCCATAAATACCTATGGTGGGTCAGGTGTGAGATGCTTCCCTTGGTGACCGCCTGTCCACGCGGCCAGTGGAAGGGGCAGGGGGCCGGGAGGAAACCGCCCCTCCTTGGGAGGCTCCACTTCCTGCTGTAAAGTGAGGATGGGGCTTCCCTGTAGCTCAGATGGTAAAGAGCCTGCCTGCAATGAAGGAGACCTGGGTTCGATCCCTGGGTGGGGGAGATCCCCTGGAGAAGGGAATGGCAACCCACTCCAGTATTCTTGCCTGGAGAGTCCCCATGGACAGAGGAACCTGGCGGGCTACGGTCCATGGGATCTTAAAGAGTCGGACATGACGGAGCAACTAACAGTACAGTGCAGTACTCAAGTGAGGATGGGAATGTTTGCTCCATCCGGCTTCCTGGGTTTGGGGTCGTGCCCCTGGATCATCTTCTGCCTATTTTGTGACTGGAGCACAATGTGGCTCTAAAGCACTGCCCGTGTTATTGTGTTATGTTTCTGCTCTTACTTCCGGGGCATCTCCAGGTGGATGTCCATGACGGGGGTGAGGTCACCCAGGAAGGCTGATGTTTGAAGTGCAGGGCATGGGGTGTGGTGTGGGCCTTGCCTGGCTGCCGGGTTGGTTCTCACCCAAATCCTGTGTCTGCAGTCGGACTCTAGGGGGCAGAGTCGGACCAGGATCCCTCAAGGAGGCAGGGCTGTTCAGGGTGAAGTCAGATTACAGGCTGGCCTCAGAGATACTGCAGATTCCGGCCCAGACCACCCCAGTGAAGTTAATATTGCAAGAAAGCAAGTCACACGACTGTTTTGGTTTCCCCAGGGTCTCCAAGTTAACTTTATACCATGCTGCAGACTGTGCCGGGCATTAGCTGCTGTCTAAAGCAGTGTACATGGCCGGAATGAAACGGTGCTCCTGCTGCTGCTGCTTGGCAGCTTCAGTCGTGTCTGACTCTGCAGCCGTGTGGACTGCAGCTGCCAGACGCCTCTGTCCATGGGATTCTGTAGGTAAAAATGCTGGAGCGGGTTGTGTGGCCTCCTCCAGGGGATCTTCCCAACCCAGGGATTGAACCCAGGTGTCCTGCATTGCAGGCAGATTCTTTACCACTGAGGCACCAGGGAGGCCCTAATTTAAAAATACTTTATTGCTAAAAGGCTTCCCTGGTAACTCAGCTGATAAAGAATCCACCTGCAATGCAGGAGACCCTGGTTTGATTCCCGGGCCTTTTGACAAGGGATAGACTACCCACTCCAGTATCCTTGGGCTTCTCTGGTGGTTCAGCTGGTAAAGCATCTGCCTGCAATGCGGGAGACCTGGGTTGGGAAGATCCCCTGAAGAAGGGAACGGCTACCCACTCCAGTATTCTGGCCTGGAGAATTCTGTGGACTATATAGTCCACGGGGTCGCAAAGAGTCGGACACAACTGAGCGACTTTCACTTTATTGCTAAAAAATTTTAACCATCACCTGAGCCTTCAGGGAGTCATGCTAGTAACACCAAAGATCACAGATCACTGTAGCAAACAGATAATAACGAGACACTTCCTTGGCAGTTAAGAGTTAAGACTCTGCACTTCCTGTGCAGGGGGCATAGGTTCTATACCCGGTCAGGGAACTAAGATGCCACATGCTTCACGGTATGATCAAAATAAATAAGTAAAAGGTAATAATGAAGACGTTTGAAATATGATAAGAATACAGTGATGCAGAGACAGAAAGTGAGCAGACACTGTTGGAAAAATGGTGCCCATAGACTTGTCCCACGCAAGCTTGCCACACACCTTTGGTCCCCCAGTTGGCCTCGACACTGCAAGGGGGGCCGGGCGGGTGGGGTTTGCTCAGGTGCAGACTCAGCTGCCGGCAGGTGGGGGACTCACAGAGCTTCCGGCATCACCTCGAGGCAGTGGCTGCTGACCTTCACGCAGACCGTGACTGATAGGGTAGCATCCTCACGTGGCAGTTATGTGACACTTAGCGTTTGCAGAGAACGGTTCCGTTTACCCCTCACTTTGACCTTGTGGGCGCTGGCCTCGTCCTGAGGAAGCCGCATTCACAGAGGGAAGGGGTGATGGGCTGTGGAAGAAGCAGCGAAGTTAGAGTAGGGTCACGCTGAGCTTCGCTGAAGCCACCATCACGCCGTTTGGTCCTTTCTCACACCGGCTCTTAAGAGCCGTGGCTTCCTCATCCGTAAACAGGGATGACGACCATGATTCCTTACGTGCCAGGCACCCTAATCAGTGCTTTACACATGTTCACTCGTTTGCTTCTTACTTTCATCTACGACGCGGGTCAGTACTATCATCACCCCCATTTCGCAGATGAGGAAGCAAGTTCAGAGAGGTCAAGTAACTTGCCCAGCGTCACACAGCAAGCGAGCGGTGGAGCTGGACCTCGAGCTGCACAGGCTGAGCTTGCCCGCAGTCCCGCCTTGCTGGGCACCCCCAGGAGGGTGTGGGCGGCCCTGGGTAGAAGCACCCCGAGCCCCACCTGGGGGATGCTCTCAGAGACTGCCTTCTCTTTTCCTCTCCCAGGCAGCGCATACCTGAGTCCTCACCTCCACATCCCATGCTTTTTTCTGCCTGGTGACGTTGCTCCAAACATGAAGCCATGACAAGGGGGATATGCCTCCTTCATAAAATGCCCTCGATGTTCATAGGGCCCCAGGGCTTCGAGCCTGGGCTGGGAGACCCCTTCCCCTCCTGTCCTCAGGAGTGTAACGAGGCAGCCTTGGTCTGGTGGGAGCTAGGGGGAGCCTGGAACCCTGGGCTGCTTGAGCAGCTTGAAAACCACAAATTCAGAGGCGGGACTAGGGGCAGAAAGGTCCCCTAACTTGCTCAGAGTCCCACGGTGGCACCGCCAGGCCTGGGACCATGGTCGCTCGTTCTCCCTGATGTGATCGTCTGCCGTGTGCCAGGCACATGCCAGGCCCTGGGCACCAAGCGGGGACGGAAAAGAGGCAACTCCTGCCTCCCCGAGCAGGGACAGAACTGCAGGTGCCGAGGGGCCAGGCAGCTGGTCTGGAGAGTCAGAGAGGGTCTGCGAGAAGTGACACTCTACTGCCTGCAGACGACGAGTGGGCAGTAACTCAGCTGGGCAGAGGGAGGCCGGAGTGCTGCGGGCAGGGCACGTGCCCAGGCCCCGAGGTAGGTGGGAGCCCGGTGTAGCCAGAACAGTGGGCGAGCGAGACGGTGGCGCGAGGCGCACCTGGCAAAGCAGGAGAGGAACAGGGCGCTGCCTACTTTAGGTGCAGTGGGAGTCGCGTTGGTTATTAAACAGGAGCAATGTGGTCGATCACCCACCGTGAAGGAGTGCACCGGTGTAGGGCAGGCAGGCAGCAGGGAAAGTATGCGGGGGCTCCCCGGATTAGAGCAGGTACTCCCATCTCTGCCCATCAGAGTCAGCTCCAGGGTGCCCTGCCCAGGATACCCTCCCACCCGCCGACCCAGCTCCCGCGGCCCAGGCACTTCCCCTCGTGGCGCCTGTCACAGCTACACACAGGTCAACGTGTGAGTAGCCTCTATTTCCCATTTGACCAGACTCTCGGGCTCAGCACGGCTGGAATTTGGGACTGGAGGGTTGTTGTGGGGGGTGGGGGGCGTCCTGTACGTCGGGTGGAGGGGGGTGTCTAGCAGCGTCGCTGGTCTCTGCTGAGGAGCTGCCAGAGCCTCCCCTGACCCCCGAGCGAGATGCCTTCAGATGTGGCGGGGTCCCCCAGGGGCGTGTTGGGGGCGGGACGTCGCCCCGGCTGAGAGCCTCTGTCGGGGAGCTCGGGGGAGCTCGGGGGAGACGGAGCTCGGGCTGGGGCGGTCTGTTCACCGCGCGCAGAGGACTCCTTTGGCGAGCGGAGGTGAGGCGTCGGCGTTCATGGCTCTCATGAGGCACTGTCTTCCAGGATTATGGCAGGAAAAGTGAAGTGGGTCACTGACATCGAGAAGTCGGTGCTGATAAATAACTTTGAGAAGAGAGGATGGGTCCAAGTGACAGAAAACGAGGACTGGAATTTCTACTGGTGAGTATAGAAGTCGGGATTCTGTTGTCGTGCGAGCCCGTTCACGAGTGTGATGGCGGCGTGTCCGGGGACAGTGTTCCGCGAAGGCCCGCCGCGCCGGGTGCTGCCTCCGCTGCGCGCCCTCGTCCCAGGCCCTCTGCGCCCCGCACGAGCCGGCGGCCGGGGGGCAGCGCGTGCTTGAGTGACGTGGCTGTCCCGAGCCCCGGGGGCGTCTCAGCCCAGGGAGTGTGGTTGCACGGTGCGCATCTGGGTGAGAAAGAGGAGCCGCCGCCCCTGGGCCGGTGCTGCTCACAGTGGAGCCCTGTCGCCTGGACCTTGGGGTTCTCTCGGGGAAGTTAGCATCCTGTGGGGTGGCGTGGGGGGTGGGGAGGACTGTGGGGTGGCGTGGGGGGTGGGGAGGACTGTGGGGTGGTGTGGGGGGTGGGGAGGGCTGTGGGGTGATGTGGGGGGTGGGGAGGACCGCGGGGAGGACTGTGGGGTGGCGTGGGGGGTGGGGCGGGCTGTGGGGTGGCATGGGCAGTGGGAAGGATTGTGGGGTGGTGGGGGGGTGGGGAGGACTGCGGGGAGAGCTCTGGCATGACTTGGGGGGTGGGGAGGACTGTGGGGTGGTGTGGGAGGTGGGGAGGACTGTGGGAGGGCTCCCTGCTGCCTTTCACTCCGTCATTAGGCCAGCAGGGTGCTGGCCGGGCTGATTGAGAAACCCCGGAAAGGCCAGTTAGGCTAGAAAGGTGGCGTTTCGGCACCGTGTCCCAGTTGGTGCCTGGCCCAGGAGTCTTCCTGGACTCCTCTCCCCGCCTCACCTCCCACTTCCTCAGGGTGAGCTCCCCTGTCCCGCTTGATCCAGGCCTGGGCTGCTCCCTCCCTCGGGACAGCCTCCACACCCTTGGCAGGTTACTCACCAGAAGGCTTCCCCGACCCTCAGCTGCTCCTTGGTGCACAGGGTGGGAGTGAGGCTTTAGGGGGCAGGGGGTCGATGGGGGAGCCCGTCAGGGTCTGCAGGGGCCTTTCCACCCTGACTCTCCGCTGCCACCACCGAAGACTCGCTCTCCCTGCCGCTGCCCTGAGAAATGGTCCTCGGCGTCTTTCCAGCCCCTTCCCTTCTCCACCCCACCTCCAGTGCAGCAGGCTGCACGTTCTCCCCACTGATCCCCTGAGAACACTCTTTCCTTTGCACTTCTCTACACGCCATGCTTTCTGCCCCTCCTCAGCCCACCCTCCAGAGACGGCACACCCGGGGATTAGACGTCCAGACCCTGGAGCCCGAGCCATGCGTGGCTTCAGCCCGGCGCCTTCACCCCACTGTTCGCGGAGGCCTTGACCTGTCTTCCCAGGTTCGGTTGTTCGAGGTTTCAGGGAGCACGAAGCATAAGGCGGTGCTGGCACAGGGCGGGAGCCCCACCGGCACGTGCTGCGCCGTCCCTTACGCGCCAGCACGTGTGCCCTAGAAGCCAGCTCTGCCCCGCAGGCCCTCGCGGGCTGCCCTGCTCAGGTGGCCGCACACGCCGAGTCTGTGATTTCCCCGCCTGTCCCCTCTGTCGGTATCCCCGCCAAGCCCTGCAAAGTGAGGACCCGGCCTGGCTTCTCTCAGCCTCCCTGGAGCCTGGCGGGCCCCAGGCACAGCGGGCGGCCCCCAGCCCCCAGCTCCGGCGGTGGGCGGAGGGATGACATGAGATGTGCTCCTGACAACACTGAAGTCAGCTGCTCTTTAAAGCTAATTTCCCCCTGCAGGGGCGGGGCCGGCAGGCAGGGAGGGCATTTGTGAAGTGGGTCAGCATCTGCATATGGTTCACCTCTCCGAGGTAAAGTGACGTCATTTATCCAGAACCCTGTTTCACGGGAGCTCTGCAAGGAAGGCCGAGCACGACAGCGTTTAGCGCGGACAGCGTTTAGTCTTGTGTCCGCTGCCTGGTGCCGTGTACCCAGCGGAGCTCAGCATGTTCTTCAGGCTTCTCCTGCCAGGGTGGGGGGTGAGGAGGAGTTCAGTGATGCCTTCTTCACATCAAGAAGGGTTTAGGATCGCTTTTATTTTTTAAAAAACTTTACTTTATATCAGAATGTAGCCCGTTAGCAATGCTGTGATAGTTTCAGAGGGACAGCGAAGGGCCTCAGCCATACATATACATGTACCCGATCTCCCCCAGACTCCCCTCCCATCCAGGCTGAGGATGACATAGGGAGCTCTCCTGAACCAAAGAGTGAGAGGAGGAAAGGGCTAACCAGTTTGGCAGGAGTTGGATATTTGGAGATCTTGAGAGCTCCCGCTTTAAGCACTAAATGTCCTGGTCAGCTCTTAAAAATTGGTTGGGGAAAATTACTGAAAACAGCTAAACATTAACCGGTCGGGGAAAGGTCAATACAGTAACCAAGCAGATTAAGGTGCAGCCATTAAAATAATTGCGATGGTCGTAAAGCAGTTTGGGAAACTGAATAACAATAAATGTGAAGGAAAACATATTATGAAATTGTATTTGTATCCTGACAACAACTGTGCAAAAACAGCTTACACGTGGGCAGGAAGTAGACGGAGTGTGAAACAGGTAAACAGTGACTGGGCTGGAGGGAGTGTTTGGGTTATCCATTGCCAGACATGGATGACATGCCAGACATGCCATGACAGCCAGTAGCAAGCACCATAAAACCTAGGGGCCTGGGGACATCCCTGGAGGTCCAGTGGCTGAGACTCCACACTCCCAATGCAAGGGCCCAAGTTCAATCCCTGGTCAGAGAACTAGATTCCACATGCCTCAACTGACTATCCCAAATGCCGCAACGAATGTTGGAAGGTCATGCATGTCACAGCTAAGACCCAGCGCAGCCAAATAAGTAAATATTAAAAAACAAAACTTAGGGGTTTGAAATGACCAGTTTTTGTTGCACATGAGTTTGTCGGTTTGGTGGAGTGATTCTCTTGGTCTGGTCTGCTTCACTGAGCCTGCCTGGGCTCACTCAGCATCCACTGTCACCTGGCGGGTCATCCGGGGCCTGGCTGGTCTAGAATGCCCTTAGCCAGGATACCAGGGGCTCCTCTCCACAAAAATCCCATATCCCTCCAGCCAGCTAGTCTGGGCTTGTGGGTGTCAGGGGCTCAAGAGAGAGATGGCAGCTCTCAAGGCCATTAAGGGCTAGTCACAGAAATGGCACGCCATCACTTCTGCCGTTCTTTTTGGCCAAGAACTGCATCGAAGTGAAGTGAAACTCGCTCAGTCGTGTCTGACTCTTTGCGACCCCATGGACTATACATACAGTCCATGGAATTCTCCAGGCCAGAATACTGGAGTGGGTAGCCGTTCCCTTCTCCAGAGGCTCTTCCCAACCCAGGGGTCGAACCCAGGTCTCCCACATTGCAAGCAGATTCTCTACCAGCTGAGCCACAAGGGAAGCCCAAGAATACTGGAGTGGGGAGACTATCCCTTCTCCAGCAGATCTTCCCAACCCAGGAATCGAACCAGGGTCTCCTGCATTGCAGGTGGATTCTTTACCAACTGAGCTATCAGGGAAGCCCAAGGAACTGCATTGGGTCAGCCCAAATTCAAGGGGAAAGTTATTTTACCTCCTGAGGGGACTTGCTACAAAGTGACATAGAATATGGAACAAGAAGGGTGGAGCCCTGGGACTCTTTAGCAGTCAGGCTACACAGTAGGTGAATGTTTCCTTTGCTCCTTGCAGAAGTGTCTGTCACTGGGCCTCAGGAAGACTTGTACAAGGTGAGCTCGGAATAGCTTGTCTTATGGGAAAGCAAAGACGTGGTTGAGGACTACTAGGTTCATGTTAGTAAGACTCAGAAGGCAACTTAGAGAGTTCCTTCTGCCCAAAATAAGGAGAACTAGAGCTTCAGTAAGAATAACTGAAAGAGATTGAAATTCATGATGCGTGTTTGAGTCTGTGAGTTCATAAACATTCCCCCCAAAAGAACTGAAACCAAACACCACGCCTGCTGCTCAGTCATATCTGACTCTTTGCAGCCCTATGGACTGTAGCCCGCCAGGCTCCTCTGTCCATGGGATTCTGCAGGCAAGAATACTGGAGTCGGTTGCCATTTCCTTCTCCAGGGGATCTTCCCAACCCAGAGATCAAACCTGTGTCTCTCGCATCTCCCCCAGTGGCAGGCAGATTCCTTACCACCCACATAATTTGTGACACATTTGAAATGGCCACAGTGGGGAGCTCCCTGGTGGCCTAGTAGTTAGGGCTCGGCGTTTTTCACTACCGTGGCCCAGGTTCAGTCCTTGGCCAGGGAACTGAGATCTCACAAGACGTGCTGTGTAGCCTCTCCCTGTCTACAAATAGCCATGTTTTTGATACTGCTTCCCTCTGGAGGTGGGGAAGGGTCTTGTCCCCTTCTCCTGAGCTTGGGTGGGTTCTGTGACTGCTTTGACCAGTGGGATATGGTCAGTGTGTTCTGTGTCGGGGCCCAGACCTTAAGAAACCAGCAGCTCTGCTTCCTGTGTGGGAAGCCCCAGCCGGAGCCACGAGCTGCTGCATCCTGCCCGTCCTGTTGGGCAGGAGAAGCCCCCGCATGCAAGGTGCCAGCTGTGGACGAAGCCTGCTCGGGCCCCCAGACCAGCTGGCTGAATCCCCCTGACTGACCTCAGTGCCGCGTGGGGCAGAGCGCTCAGCCACGCCCTGCCCAAATTCTTGACCTCACAGAACCTGGAGATAGCATACCATGGTGGTTATCTTAGGTAGCGAATGTTGGGTCGTTTGTTCTGCAGTGATAGGGGCCCAGAACACAGCTCGTCACACGTCCTTGTTGGGGGGCGGGTGAGGGAGCCAGCTCACCATTTGGAAAACTGATGCAGGAAAAAAAGTCAGTCAGTCTTCCCTAGAGAAACCCTTTACGGGCTGTCTGAATTGTCCATGAAGGAAAGTTTCTCCTCACAGAAACATTCCTGCAGGTAAATGAAGGGGGAATGACAAAGGAGAATTTTCACCATTTTGTAACCCCTCACGAAACAAGGATCTACGTCTGTGCAGGACGGAAGCCTCTGACCACAGGGCGACCGGGCACGTGCGTGTGGCTGATTCAGAGATGTGTGTGCCTGAGTGTGGTGTGCGCTCCCGGTTCTAGCACGGACAATCGAATGTGAAATTCCTCACCACTAATTTCTATGTTGATTATATGTTGAAATGATAAGATGTTGGACTGTTGTTTGTTGTTCGGTCGCTGAGTTGTGTCCGACTCTTTGCAACCCCACGGACTGCAGCACGCCAGGCTTCCCTGTTCTTCACGGTCTCCCAGAGTTTGCCCCAGCTCGTGTCCATTGAGCCGGTGATGCCATCCACCCATGTTACCGTCTATCCGTCCCCTTCTCTTCCTCCTGCCCTCAAACTTTCTCAGCATCAGGGTCTTTTCCAATGAGTCAGATTAAAATTATTCGTGCCTCTTTAACTTTTGCTTTAATGTGCCCACTAGAAAATTCCCCGTGTGACTCAGCCGTGTGGGTCACATTGTGTTTCTCTTGGGTGGAGCTGCGGATTAGTCACTGGCATCCTGAGGGGAAAGACTCCAGGCTGGATGTGCCGGCCAGTGGGAGCACGCACTGCCCAGTACACGGCTCCGCCTCCCATCCGCCTGCGGCTCATCAGTCCTCTCAGCCTGACCCCCGTTCATAGGAAGTGCAGGGCCCCGGGGAGCATGGTAAACAAGGACGCTGGGAGAGCCCCTGCAGGCCAGCATCCAGTGTCTTCAGCAAATAAATTGCCTAGAAAAAAAATTAAGGAAGGTGGGGGAGAATGTATGGATTTATAAACATGTGAGAGAGCAACTAATGAGAAGGCCTGGCTTCTTATTTGCAAAAGCTGTGAAAAGTATTTATCAGACTGTTGGGGAGATTTGAACCCTGAATAACATTTGATGGTATTCAGGAATTACTGCTGCTTTTTTTTTTTTCTTTCTCATTGTGGTAACAGTGTAAAATAGGATATCATATAACATAAAAAGGAGTTCTTGGGGGCCCAGTGACTAAGATTCCACATTCCCAATGCAGGGGGGATCCCTGGCCAGTTTTAGGTTTGAAGGATTCATTAACAAAAGAAACACTTGTTATACACAAACAATTTCAACATTTAATAGAGAATTACTTGACTTAATTTCAATATGTAATCATTAAAAGAAGAAAAATAGAAACAGAAGAGGAAAGTAACAGCATGTGCATCACCAAATTGGGCCAACCAACATCCAGACTTGACCAGCACGGCACATCCCTCAGTATCTGGAGTGTCAGTTGGGAAAAGGTCCCGTGTGGCGTGCCCACCCCATGGGTGAGACTTCAGATTGCAGTTTTGGAGGCTGATATTATCAATGGTTTGTGTAAACTGCGGATATGCAGCTCTGGTTTTACTTTAACTTTCACAATCCTATTTCTCTCACCTTGTGAGACAGAATTTTCCTGACCCCAGAGGGCTGGCCAGGCCTCCAGGGGCTCAAGAGAAGATCCAAGGTCCACTCCCTCTCTTATCCAAAGTGCCGCTTGACTTGCTGGTAGCAGTTGATGTGCTTGCAGCCAGGCGTGTAGTTCAGGCAGGGTGAGGAGTCATTCGGAGGCCTGCTCTCCGGCTTCTGAAGCCTGAACAAGACTACTTCCATTTTGACTTCCCTGACAACCGCTAGGGAAGTCCCTGGGGCTTTGGTTTTAAGGGGTCCCTGTCCTTCCTGACTTGGGGTGCAGATATTAAGTCAATTTCTTGACTTCATAGTCAGAAAGGGTCTGCCTTTCATTAGTATGACATCAGTAATTAATGTTATCATTATCTGAGAAGCATTTATTGAGCATCTACTCTGTGCCAGAGAGTGCAGGCAGTCAGGGCACAGAATCAGAACAGCCCCTGCCCCAGACTGTTCAGATACAGTCACAGACATGCATCCTGCTGCCGTGGGCTGGATCCCTCTGGGCTCAGGTGCAGGGTGGGGACAGGTGAGCTCTGAGGAACATGCTTCCTGGTCGAGGGTTCCTGGACCTTAATGAGTCTTCCTTCCACACACCCTGAGCTTTCGTCCCGCACGTCCCTGCTTCTCTTCTCTTTCAGGATGAGCGTGCAGACCATCCGCAATGTCTTTAGTGTCGAAACTGGCTACCGGCTCTCAGATGATCAAATAGTCAACCATTTCCCGAACCACTATGAGCTGACGCGGAAGGACCTGATGGTGAAGAACATCAAGAGATACAGGAAGGAGCTGGAGAAGGAAGGGAGCCCACTGGCGGAGAAGGACGAAAGCGGAAAGTACCTCTACCTGGGTTCGTGTCCTTTCTGCTGGCCTCACCTTTTAAATAAATAGCTGTGGTGTTTTTTTCCCCGTCGGCACACGGCAAGGGGCTGGCAGCTGTTGGTTTTGAGGGATGAATGTGTTTGTGCAAGTTGTGGGCACCTCTTTCTTTCCAAGTGTTTACAGGATACGGAGGAGCAGGGCAGGGGGCAGGGAGGGCTTCAGCTTTGGAATCTTGAGTTTGTGTCAGTGCCTTGGAAATGTGCTCAGGAGGGTGGGGGCCACTCCATGGGCTGCAGACTGCTGGGAAGGATAAATCCTCTATCTGGGAATGCCTGGAGAGAGCTGTGTGTCCATGCAGCATCCTGGGAGAAAAGCTGGGCTGTTGGAAAGCTTCAGAATCCCTTTGCACACTTGGGGAAAATGGTATGTGACTTCTCTGGGCCTCAGTTTCCTTATCTGATAAGTGGGAATAATAGCAACCTGTGCCGAGCTCAGAAGTTGCTGTAGGGATTAAATGATACAGATTTATAAAGTAACTGGCACACATCTAAAAGAGAACTCATTACAGGCAGACCTCGGAGAGACGGTGGGTTCAGTTCGAGGCCACCACAATAAAGCAAATACCACAGTGGGAATTCCCTGGCGGTCCAGTGGTTAGGACTCCATGCTTCCACTGCCAGGGGCCTGGGTTCAATCCCTGGTCAGGGAACTAAAATCCCGCAAGCCATGCAGTGCCACCAAAAATAAATAAAAAGAACAAAATTATAAAAAGTAAATGAAGCAAATGTTGCTATAAAGCAAGTTACATGAATTTTTTTGGTTTCCCACTGCATGTAAAAGTTATCCATGTAAAAGTTATTATTGTGCTAAACTGTACTCTTGTCAAGTGTGCAATATCATTATGTCTTAAAAAAACAATGCACACACCTTCATTTAAAGATACTTTATTACTTAGAAATGCTAACCATCTTCTGAACCTTCAGTGAGTTGTCATTTTTTTTGCAGTAGCATTGACTTGGCCAGAAAGATCCCTTGGGTTTTTCCGTAAGTCTCAGCCCACCCAGTAACATCAAGATTGCTTGGCATAGTTCACCAAACATAATAGCAAACATAATAATGAAAAAGTTGGAAATACTGTGAGAATTACCAAAATGCGACAGAGAAACACAAAGTAAGCCAATGCTGTTGGAAAAAATAGTGCCAGCAGACTTGCTCCATGCCGGGTCGCCACAAACCTTCATTTTGTAAAAAAAAAAAAAAACCACGTTATCTGTGAAGCGCAATAAAACAAGGCGTACCTGTCTCGCATGGATTGAACAGCAGAAACCCTTGCTCCATCAGATGCTGGGCAGGGGGCGCGAGGTAACGACACAGGCCCTGGAAAGGCAGTGGCGGTGTTTTTCTCCCCGTGGCCCCTGTTGGGCTGACACCGCTGTCCCCTCTCCCGTATCCTCAGACTTTGTCCCCGTCACCTACATGCTGCCCGCTGACTACAACCTGTTCGTGGAGGAGTTCCGGAAAAGCCCCTCGAGCACCTGGATTATGAAACCCTGTGGCAAAGCCCAGGGAAAGGGCATCTTCCTGATCAACAAGCTCTCACAGATCAAGAAGTGGTCCCGGGACAGCAAAACATCTTCGTAAGTAGACAGGCGTCCCGTGCGCTTTGCAGCCGCTGTCTCATGTCATCAGGCTTTTGGCCAGGGGCTGGTGGGCTGGGCGAGGATGGGGGGCGGGGGGCTTGCTTTCCCAGGTGTGAAGCAGTTGTGCAGGTGAACACCTGGCGGCATAGCAAGGCCCTGTGGCCACAGTAGCATCACCTGGAGAGAGGTGTGTGAGCCAGGGGAAGGTCACAGGAGCAGGCAGCCTTGCCAGCTGCTCTTTGTTCTGAAAGCTGGGGGGAGCCCTGTCCCAGTCCTGGCACTTCCGAGGTGGCAAAGCGTGTCCTTAGCCCCTGGTGCCTGGGCTTGCACCCGTCGGACACTCACCGCCCGAGTCAGTCTTGTTGTACAGACTCTCGGGGATTTCGTCTGGGTAAACTGGGGACACAGTGGCACCAGCCTCCTGGGGGTGAGTCGGAGATGGACCCGAGCACCGGGCAGTGTGTGTGGCCAGGGTAAGAGAAGACCTGGGTGCAGTCAGGTCAGGCCTCCTCCCTGGGCTGGGGGCTCCTTGGAGCAGAGGACCTCCGGAGATTTAGTCTGAGCCTCACTCCTTGCCTTTGTGAGGTTCTTCACTGCTGGGAAATGCCTGGACCATGGGTGCCGTCCTTTAGGGGTGGGCGATGTCAGGATTTCCCAGGAATGGCTGGGACATCGCCTTGTGTCCTGCATTGGTCTGACCGCATGATGCCAGCCTCCAGGGGTTCCTCTATCGATACTGCCCCCACCCCCCCAGCCCCTGTTTTCTCCCCACGACCCAGCCTGTCACCTGATGAATGGCAGCAAGCTTGTCACCAGCCAACTAAAGATCTCTGGTCTTTATTTTATTTTTTTTTTCCGAGTTTAGAAAATTTTAGTTTCTTTTTTTTTCCATTTATTTTTATTAGTTGGAGGCTAATTACTTTACAGTATTGTAGTGGTTTTTGCCATACATTGACATGAATCAGCCATAGATCTCTGGTCTTTTAAAATTTATTTTATTGAGGAAAGGCTGATTTATAATGTTGTGTTAATTTCTGCTGTTCAGCAAAGTGATTCAGTTATATATATATATATATTCTTTTTCGTATTATTTTCCGTGATGGTTTATCACAGGATATTGAATATAGTTCCTGTGCACTACAGTAGGACCTTGTTTATCCATTCTGTATATAATATTAATGCCACTGCTGATGGCCAGACTCCCCAGCCATCTCTCCTTGATCCCCTCTCCCCCTTTGCAACCTCAGGTCTGTTCTCTCTGATGTTTGCATTTAAGCTCAGCCTTCTCTGCCGCACCCAGGTTCATGACTCAGTCCACCAAGGAAGCCTACGTGATCTCTCTGTACATTAACAACCCATTACTAATCGGCGGCAGGAAGTTCGACCTGCGCCTGTACGTTCTGGTGTCTACGTATCGCCCACTGCGCTGCTACATGTAAGAGCTGGGGGTTTGCTTCCATCCTTAAAACTGTGCTTTGGGAATTCCCTGGCAATGCCCTGGTTAGGACTCAGTGCTTCCACTGCAGGGGACCTGGGTTCGATCCCTAGTCGGGGATTAAGATCCTGCAAGCCACGAGGTGTGGCCAAAAAAAGAGACCAATCTGACATG
Organism: Odocoileus virginianus; assembly: GCF_023699985.2. Taxonomy (NCBI): domain Eukaryota; kingdom Metazoa; phylum Chordata; class Mammalia; order Artiodactyla; family Cervidae; genus Odocoileus; species Odocoileus virginianus. The sequence goes on along the minus strand of NC_069696.1, from coordinate 10,607,510 downwards.
ACACCTCCTGCCCCTCAGGACCCTTGCAGAGGTGGGTAGGTTAGTCGTTGGCCAAGCTCCCTGAGCTTGCAGTACCTGGCACAGGGTCCGTGTTGAGTAAGACGGTGGCTTTGACAGTGATGTGAATCTTGAAAATAAGAAGCAACTCTTAACCTTGCAAACATACACAGAGAGAGAAACCAGACCCAGCAGGCCACGTGTTGTACAGTTCCGCTTCCACAGCATGCCCAGAATAGGCAGAACCATGGGAACAGAAAGAAGCTTGGTATTTGCCCAGCACTGGGATTGGGAAGTGACTGCTGCTGGTCATAGGGTTTCCTTCTGGAGTGACACAGATTTGTAATGGTGATCATTGCACAACTCTGAATATACTCAAAACCATTGAGTTGTACACTTAAAGTGGATGAGTTTTATTCCATATAAATTATATCTTAATAAACCCCTTATTTAAAAAGAACCATAAAAATTTTACAAGGCAACTCTTCTAAAAGATCAAACAAAAAGCAGCTCTTTTTTTTTTTTTTTTGCAATTTTTTGTCTTTATCTATATGTTTGTTTATTTTAAACTTTTTATTTTGTATTGGGGTATAGCCGATTAATAATGCTGTAATGTTTCCAGGTGAATAGTGGAGGGACTCAGCCATACGTATACATGTATCCATTCTCCCCCAAACGCCCCTCCCATCCAGGCTACCATATAGCCTTTGAGCAGAGTCCCCTGTGCTATATAGGAGGTCCTTATTGGTTATTCATTTTAAATATAGCAACATGTACATGTCTTCTGAAACCCCCTAACTATCCCTTCCCCATCCTTCCCCCAACCCCTGACAATCATATGTTGGTTCTCTTGAGTCTGTGAGTCTCTTTCTATTTTGTAAGTAAGTTCATTTGTATCGTTTCTTTTCAGATTCCACATGTAAGGGATGTCATATGGTATTTCTCCTTCTCTGTCTGACTCACTTCACTCAGTATGACCATCTCTAGGTACATCCGTGTTGGCAGCTCTTTTAAGACAAAAAAGTGTGATGTTTTGTTTATGCTTGTCCTCATGCATTGAGTTAACCCGCATTCCCACCTAGGTATAAACTTGGATTTTGCCGCTTCTGCACAGTGAAGTACACCCCGAGCACCAGTGAGCTGGACAACATGTTTGTCCACCTCACCAACGTCGCCATTCAGAAGCACGGGGTAAGTGTTGCTTCTCAGCTGAGCGTGAGGAAATGGGCTGATTTCGTGGGTTTCTTTGTTTTTCTCTTTGCAGGACAGGGTGGGTGGGTAGAAGAGTTGGGTTCAAGATGCCCTGGCGCTGATGAGGGGGAGCCCCAGGTATCCAGTTTGGTTGCTCAAGCTGAGTGCCAGCCTGTGTCGGGGTGGGGCACTTGGAGAAAGAAGATCCCTTGTCCAAGCCCTGTCTTTCTAGTTCTGTGACCCTGGGGGCAAGTTAACTGAGTGTCAGAGCCCCAGTCTCTCCAGTTGTGAAAGGAGGTAATATCATCGCCTTACGGCTGTTGGGAGGATTATAGGAGAGGGTTCGCGCACGGTCGTTCACTCACTGAGCACCTGCCCGCATACTAAGGGCTGCGGTGATGGGCAGTGTTCCCAGGCGGCTCAGGGGTAAAGAAGCCACCTGCCAGTGCAGGAGATGCAGGCCACACGGGTTTGATCCCTGGGCCCAGAAGAGCCCCTGCAGAAGGACGTGGCAACCCACTCCAGTATTCTCACCTGGGAGATCCCACGAACAGAGGAGCCTGGCGGGCTCCAGTCCACGGGGCCCCAGGAGTCAGACACGACATAGTGACTAAACCACAAGCACCACCACCACCGTCACCTCAACAAAATCCTAAACCTCTAGTTCACACACAGAGCTCCGGGGCTTACACAAACACCAGTTGGCCTTGTCTCTATACATTTCCCTGATGGCTCAAGCGGCAAAGAATTCACCCGCAAGGCAGGAGATACAGGAGATGTGGGTTTGATCCTTGGATCGGGAAGATCCCCTGGAGGAGAAAATGGCAACCCACTCCAGTAGTCTTTCCTAGAGAATCCCATGGACAGAGGAGCCTGATAGGCTACAGTCCATGGGGTCAGAAAGAGTCGGACGTGACTGAGCGCGCACACACACGCACAGTGATGGGAAGAAATTCCCTTGATCTCTGCTCTCATGGAGCCCAGAGCCCGCGGGGGAGACGGTTGTCCAGTAATCGTGTGGAGGAACGTGTCACAAACAGTTTGCGTACTCTGAAGGTGGAGACCCAGAGCTGGAGGAGCTTGGAATGAAGGATCCCGGAGGCCAGCTGGCCAGAGGCTGCTGTGCAGAAGCAGGCTTGAGCAGACACCTGAAGCCTGAGCCAAGGGTTCCCCAGGTGGAGGTGCAGATAGAACATTCTAGCAGAGGGCACAGCCCGTGCGCAAGGAGCATTGCCAGAGCTGAAAGCGGTTAAGGCCGCTGGAGCCCCGAGCAAGGGTGCTGGCGAGAGAGAGCCCTGGAGAAGCCAGTGAAGGCTGGGACGTGGGGCGCTCTATGACCCAGTCCTGGCGAACAAATCCCAAAGGTCTCATTTATCTATGAAAGACCCTCTTCTACTTTCATCTTCCTTGAATGGAAGCCTGAATACCCTGGTCTTTTTCTGTAATTGGAGTAGAAAAAGGGTAAATATTGATCGAAAACAAGCTTTTCTGAGTAACCCTACTGAAGAATTTGGTCAGACCCGCTGGGGCTCGATCCGATGTCCATGACTCACCTGCGGTGTGACCTGGGCAGGTCACCCAGCCACCCTCTCAGACAGCAGCCCTGGTTTTTACTTGCTGGTCGTGAAATGATGTGACCATGGCCACCTGTCACTGAGGGTGGCAAGAGGCTTCCTTCCGTGTGAGGCCGATCCCACGTCACCTGCCCATCAGGTTTTTCTGAGAGCTGCATCGTTGCAAGGTTCACAGAGGAGAAGGGGTAACGCGATCAGGACGTCACATTCACAAGAATGGGAAAGAGATCTTTCAGGTGACACAGCACAGAATTTACCAGCCTTTTGGGGACAGCTGAGCATTGCTGTCATTACGCCAGACCCTTCGTAGCCAAGTAGCACGTTCCCAGAAGTCTGGGCGGAGCTGGGAAATGACAGTGACTGACCTCTTGTCCTGAGGACAGTGCAGTGTGTTGGCCTGCAAAGCCAGCTCGGTCTGGGGGTGCCAGACCAAAATTGGGAGGGTGGTCTCATCTGATGAGGCTTCTCAGGACATCAGTCACTACGTCACTATTTCCATCGATCATTCTTTTTTTTTTTTTATTTTGGCTGCATCACCTGGCATGCGGGATCTTAGTTCCCCGACCAGGGGTCGAACCTGCACCCCCTGCATTGGAAGTGCACAGTCTTAACCACTAGACCGCCAGGGAGGTCCCCAAAAACCATTCTTTTAAAACGGCAGAAGAGAGCAGGAGCAATACGTCAGCCTGACATCTCTCCATGTCCCAGATGCAGCAGTAGTTGCCACATTGATCTTATTTGTAAATGCTTTGCTTTTTAACGTAGAAAAGTGCTTACTCCGAGAAACCTCAGTTTCAGCCTTGCATGGCTCTAATTTAGCATTGCAGGGAGAACTGATGTTATATTGAACACAGAAAGGCTGTGAAGCAGCGTGTCTGCCTGTCCACCGGGGGCCCCCTGGGTGCAGAGCACCACCCTGCACTCTGTACCAGGATGGCAAGACAGTCCCTGCCCTCAGGAGATTCAGAATCCACCTGGAGGGGCCGATTGCAAAGGACTGCCTGTAACAGAAGGTCAGGAGACCTCAGAGCTGCCCTGGGAGTGCCCGCCAGGAGGCTAAATTCATCCTGACTGCTGGAGGGTTTCCCATGGTGGAGGATGAGCAAGAGAAGATCAGAGACCAGGGCCAGGTCATGAAATGCAGCTTTGCAAGCTGATAGGAGAACAGTGCTGTGAGATCATTCTGATAAAATAACGTTCCTACAGGCCACAGACAGATATGCACTCGTGTTTTATATATCTGTGCATGTGGCAGTGTTTTGCATAAAGTGTATACTTCACGCTTCTAAAATTTTTTTTTAAGTAAGCACATTTTTCTCGATGATAAAAGGAATCTGTGACTGGAAAAGGAAAGGTACTGCTGGACAGTTAGCCTAGTTTTTCCTATGATTTCTGTTAGGGATGTTGTTAGTCAGTCGTGTCTGACTCTTTGCGACCCCACGGACTGTAGCCCGCCAGGCTCCTCTGTCCGTGGGATTTCCCAGGCAAGAATACTGGAGTATGTAGCCATTTCCTTCTCCAGGGGATCTTCCCAGGGACCAAATCTGCGTCTCCTGCATTGGCAGGTGGATTCTTTACCCCTGAGCCACCAGGGAAACCCCATGTGTAATCTAGAGGTGATTTAAAGGACACGGGAGATGGGGAGGATGTGTGTAGGTTACACGCAAACGCTGTGCCATTTCTTGTAAGGGATTTCGGCATCCAGGGATTTTGGACTCTGAGGGAGCCCTGGAACCAGTCCCCTATGGATACCCAGGGAAGACTGTATTTTAAGAACACACATCTCAGATCCCCAAGGGGCGCAGCCCACGTGCCTTGCCCCCGGGTGCCTGCCGCCATGGGGGAGGGCCCCAGAAAATGCTCAAGGGTGAGAACAAGCTCTGGGTTATTCCCACCCCCCCCATTTCCGTGGCCAGGAGGACTACAACCACATCCACGGGGGCAAGTGGACCGTGAACAACCTGCGGCTCTACCTGGAGAGCACCCGAGGCAAGGAGGTGACCAGCAAGCTGTTCGACGAGATCCACTGGATCATCGTGCAGTCCCTGAAGGCCGTGGCGGTGAGCCCTGTGGTGGAAATCGGGGGAGCCCCGGGAGCAGAGAGAGCGAGGAGACGCGCAAACCCGAAGCGTTTGGGATTGGGGAGTACTCATGGCTCTTTCGCTAAAACCACCGGTTTTTATGGCCTTACCTTCTGCAGCCACGGCCTCGGAAGCTCCACAGACGGGCCGGGTCCCCTGGACGTCTGTCACCCCTGGCTCTTCTGTGCCCCCTGAGTGGAGAGTGAGCCTTTGTCACAGGCCGGAGCTTTGGAGATAGGCTTCTCAGCAGCCTCCTTGTCTTTAGGTCTCCTGCTCTGCTGTTTCATGGACATTTAGGGTGGGAGAGGTCCCCCCTCTTTTTCACTAATGTCCCCTCTCTGTTGGCTGGTTCGCGGTTTTTCTGTTTTGTTTTACTGTCCTAAAGCAGCTGCACATCTGTTTTCCAAGGAAAAGAAACGAATTCACCTTGGAGCACCAGCACGCAGGCTGCTAGTTTTAGCGCAGAAGGCAGACTGGAGGAGGTGCCCACACACTGGGGGTTGAGGGGCCGTGGACAGAGCTTCACTCCCCGACTCAGAAGCGTGGGGAGATGAGCTCTTTTGGAGGAAGTGTGATATGGGCTTGGCAGCGAGGTGGATGTGTGTGAAAATACATATGTGTAACCTTCTCAGTGGAAGACTGAGGTCTTCCCCCACCCCCTGTTCTTTATTTTTTTTTTTGGCCAGGGCACAGGACCTGTGAGATCTTAGTTCTCCAACCAGGGATTGAACCCAGGCCCACGGCAGTGAGAGCACCGAGTCCTTCCTACTGGACCGCCAGGGAATTCCCTCTCCCATTTTTTCTAAAGCAAAATATATCTGTTTGGCTGGGCTGGGTGTCAGTTGCATCATGCAAGATCAGTTTTGGCACATGGGATCTTGTTTCCTGAATGGGGATCAATCCTGGGTCGCCTGCATTGGGAGCATCACTGGGCCATCAGGGAAGACCTCCAACTCCCATTTTTATCTCTGAAAATGGCCTTTTATACTGTTTCCCCTACATGTGGAAAGCTTTCTTGAAACAGCCCAGTAAATTATGGATGGAAGAGTAGCGCTTCTGGTGGACACTCTGGCTTTCCCACGTCTTGAATCAAGCTCTTCCTATTTCACCAAGCGCTCCAGAGCCCTGCCAGCTCCTCCAGTCTGTGTCTTGGGCTCACAGGGCAGACGCAACAGGGAAGAACACAGGGCCTAGTTGATCTAGTTCACTGTCAGAGACATCTCTGGGGCCACATTCCATGTCTCTTACCCCACGGAAGCCACGTCTTGAACTTCGACACTTGGGTGGGGGTCACGGTGGGGATGTGTGTGGAGTCCTGGACTCAGATTTCAAGCCAGGCTGTAACACAGGTGATGTGGGCGCCTTAGTGCCTGGTTAAACCAGCTCCCTCCACCTCCTTCCTGGCCGGCTTCAGTCCCCCTGGCTGGCCGAGCTCTGAGAAATCTGAGACAGTTCGTGGCTGTCTAATCAAGAACGCCTGTACCCTGGCCCCGGGCGGTCAGCTGTCTCAAGGCCGGCTTCTCTGGCAGGTGCCTCTGAGGGTCTTCTGCGCTTTGGCCTCGAGCTGAAAAGCTGTGACATTTCTAAGGCTCTGAGGGTTTGGGGAGCAGGGATTCATTTATCCCATTTTTATTCATTTAGCCATTATTTGTTTCCTTGTTTTAACCAAGTGTGTTGCCTCCTGGGAATTTAGGGGAGAGAGAGTCAGGGACATGGGCGGCTGTGGTACCTTGTGAGAAGGGCCTGGAGCAGGGCGTGGACCACGTCGGGGACCCAGACCCCCAGGACATGGGATGTGGGACAGGATGGAGAAGCTAGGAGCCACAGCTTGGGGGCAGGATGCTCGGAGGGCCAGAGACAGCGGGGCTGGGGGATGTCAGAGGGTTGTGACTTCCTGTTCAGCAGAGGCTCTTTGCGACTGTGGTGTGGGCAGTATCCAGGTCAGGACACCAGAATTCAGTGGAAATGCGGTGGTTCCACTAGATTTCCATGTGATGAAACAGCCTCCCCCCAGCCTGGTTTTCCTCCAACAAGTGGGGCTGCACTGGGCTCCCCGCTCCTTAGGTGTTTTCCTGTTCTTAATCCATGTACTAAGTAGAGTCCACGCACCCACTGCCAGGTAAGAAGCCCTCACGGTCCTCACGGTTGTGTCTGTGTTTCTCCCTCGCTGTGGGGTGCAGAGACAACCCCAGGGAGCACCACTGTGTGCTGGCCTGCTCCCAGAGAAGGCAGCGTGGAATCTGTGTTGTAAACAAGCAGCTGGTGGGTTTTTTGTACACTTGGAGAATAGTTTATAAAGTGGAATTAAAAACGGAGAAGAGCATCCAGAAGTCTTAAGTAGATGGATTCGACTTTTGTCACGGAGAACAGAGGTTCATAAGCTGCATCCCAAGGGGCCTGTGAAGGGACTGGCGCCTCGTGGGCCCTGTGCATGTGTGTGTGCACGCGTGTGTATGTGTGTGTGCACGCGTGTATGTGTGTGTACATCTGTGCATGTGTGTCTCTGTGTGTGCGTGTGAGTATATGTGTGTTTGTGTGCACGTGTGTATGTGTGTGCGTGTGTGTGTGTGTGTGTGAGTGTTGAGGCTGCATAGGCCTGAACTCCGGGTGCCCAGACTTGGAGCTGGACTTCTGTCCACTCCAAGGACAGTCTTGTGCCAATGGAGACCTTCATTGCTGGTCATTGAGCCTCTGATGAGTGAGACACAGTGGTTGCTTCCTGAATGCCCATTCTGAGGTTGAGGGGAGCGTCCACCCTGGAGCCCCACGGAGAGGGAGCGGGGCGGGGAAGGGGGAGGCGGAGAGCCGCTGGTCTGGGAAGTGAGACCCACGCATGATGTGTCACGTGTGCACGACGTCAGGGGTCTCGGCCGGGCCCGCAAGCCTGGCTCTAACCACCGTCCTCTCCCCGCAGCCCGTGATGAACAATGACAAGCACTGCTTTGAGTGCTACGGCTACGACATCATCATCGATGACAAGCTGAAGCCCTGGCTGATCGAGGTACCCGCGCCCCACGACCTGGCGCCTGGCCACCCCACGGCCTCCCCGCACTCCTGCCCGGCCCGACTCCGAGGCCCCAGGCCGGGGCGGGTGGAGACGGGGGGCGGTGGGACCAGGGCAGGTGCTCGAGTCTGAGGGTTTGCTGATGGCTGGGAAATGTGCACACTGCCGTCAATCACCTCCTGCAAGCCCCGCTCATAGAGCCAGAGCCAGTGGCTCTACTTCTGTTTTTTGGGTTTTTTTTTTTTTTTTTTAACCACACTGTGCAGCTTGTGGGGATCTTTGTTCCCTGACCAGGGATCGAACCTCTGGAAGCTTGGAGTCCTAACCACTGGACCACCAGGGAATTCCCCAGAAGTACTTTTATTTATTTTATTTTTCTCCCCCTTCCAGATGGGTCCTTCTGGGTGAGTTCAGCTCCACAGGCCCCCACCCTGTCCTCTTGGGGGACGCTGTTCCCATTCAGGAAGGGAGTTCACAGCCCCGAAAGTCCTGGGAGGCCACAGCATTCTATCCAGAGATAAGGAACGCTTGGGACAAAGGCATAGTTTGGAAGTGGACTTATCTGCCCATCTGAAGGCGCAGACAGGATGTGGTGATGGCTGTTCTAGAAAGCAGGGGGTGCGTGTGCTCTTTTCCTAGCTGGCATGTCTGTCAGGGACCAGACACAGAGTCCACCTTGCTGGCTGGTGCTGCTTTGCTCCGCTGCCAGGGAGTGGGGCGTGGGGCCGGGCGCGTGGTGACGGTGCAGGCTTCCACTCTGCCTGCTCATCTCCTTGTGTGACCCATGAAGCGGGTGCAGCTCATGCCCTTTAGCTCAGGCTGTCTCCAGCCAAAGCTGAGTCTCCTGAACAAGTCATCATGAGCGGTCCTCGCAGGGAAAGTGGGGACCTCACAAGAAGCTGCTTGGAGAGCCAGGTTACAGGAGAAAGAGGTGTGCGTGTGTGTGTTTGTGTGTGTGTGTGTAGACATATGTACATGTAGAAAGATATCTGGGCTAGTGGTAAAGATCTTGCCTTGCCTGTCTCCAGCAGGAGACATAAGAGAGGCGGGTTTGATCCCTGGTTTGGGAAGATCCCCTGGAGGAGGGCATGGCAACCCACTCCAGTATTCTTGCCTGGAGAATCCCATGGACGGGGGAGCCTGGCGGGCTACAATCCATGGGGTCACAAAGAGTCAGACACCACTGAAGCCACTTAGCACACCTGCAGAGAAGTGGCAAAGTCAGTCTTACCTACAGACATAAAGTAATTTATATTTCCTTTTCCTCCATCTTCAGTTCAGTTGCTCAGTTGTGTCCGACTCTTTGTGATCCCACGGACTGCAGCACTTCAGGCCTCCCTGTCCATCACCAACTCCTGGAGCTTGCTCAAACTCATGTCCATCGACATGAAGTTCCTCTATCTTACATAACTTCAATGGAACTCAAGCTTTCCTTGATGAACTAGCATCTTAACTGTGAAGGTTTTTTTAAAAAATAATAAATCTTAACTGTAACATGTCTGTAATGAGAATCACAGGATGGCATGATAAAGCACAGTGGTAAATTCCAGGGCACCCGAGCTCCGCACCGCCCCTGCCACTGTACACATCAGCCGCCTCGCTGGCAGCACAGACACGGTCTGACCATTCGGGGGAAGAACCTGAACAACTTTCAGATTTGCTGCCTCTTCCCTCCCAGGCCTGAGAAAGCGGCCGACCAAGGTCGTTACAACTGTGTGCAAAGTAAGAGTCAGTAGGCGCTGACTTAGGGCCCGTGGGACTCTGCAGAGTGAATGTCTGTGCTTGGTGACTTCGCTTACCTCCCCAGAGGCCTCTGGGACTAACTTTCCACTTGCTGGATGGGCTTCTCCTCTGGTCAGAATGTTGCTTTGCTGGCCAGGCAGCACACAGGTGCACTTTCTTTTACTTCAGCCCACAATGCTGCTCTATCAGGGTCAATGGGTCACTGATTTCAGCAAAGCTCTGGGCAGCTCTCCATGCTGAGGACAGTGCTCACCACACAGGTAGATGCTGAAGTTATATTTGTGGTGGACATTGACCTAAGATCTGTATTTGTGTGGTGACTGATTTGTAGGTTCTGTTCCTAATCCTATCTTTAAATATTATTATGATGATTATTTTCTTTCTCTTGGCCGAGCTGCACAGCTTGTGGGATCTTAGTTCCCTGACTGGGGATCGAACCTGCGACCCCAGCCGTGAAAGTGCCAAGTCCTAACCACTGGACTCCCAAAGAATTCCCTAAGTTATATTTCACCTAAAGAAATAGATCAGGAAGTGCTTCCTGAAGGTGTTAGGCATGACAGTATAAAGCGACAACCTTACCTGCGCTGTGGGGTGGCCAGTGTTTGCTTCTGCCCTGCTTACCTGCGCTTCAGGGAAGGTAGGTGATCCAGCTGAAGGGCCTGGTCTCTCTCCTCTCCTCTCGCAGGTCAACGCGTCCCCATCCCTCACCTCCAGCACTGCCAACGACCGAATCCTTAAGTACAACCTGATCAACGACACCCTCAACATCGCGGTCCCTAATGGTGAAATTCCAGACTGTAAATGGAACAAGTCACCCCCAAAGGAAGTCCTCGGCAATTATGAAATCCTGTGAGTTCATGGGTTTGTGCCATTGGCCGTGTGAGTGTCAGATTGGTGTGGCAGGGGGTGGGGGGTGTGCCAGGGCCCAACTGGGATTTTCTAGGCATATGTGGACTCGCCTTATCAGGTAGAGTGTTTTGCCTTTTGATGTTATGGGAAATATCTTGTTTCTGACAAGTGTTGGGTACTGAACCAGGCCTTTGTCTAGTCTATGAGAAATATTAACAAAGAAATATTAACAAAACATTGGCCAGGTGAGCTGTCAAGGCGGAGCTAGTCACTCACCATGGAGCAGAGGCCAGCCACGCCTGGTCCACCCCCAAGACCCATGTGACACCGAGGAGCTCAGTCTGCACACCTTTGAAAGTATTACTCACTCAGTCATGTCCACCTTTTTGCAACCCCGCGGACTATAGCCCACCAGGCTCCTCTGTCGGGGATTCTCCAGGCAAGAATACTGGAGTGGTTTACCGTTCCCTTCCCCAGGGGGTCTTCCCGACCCAGAATTTGAACCTGGATCTCCTGCATCACAGGTGGGTTCTTTACCGCCTGAGCCACAAGGGAACCTGGTGCACGCCTTTCAGTGGGGATAACACAGTTGAGAGGATTGAGAGGAAGGCAGATACATTGAGGGCCTGACACCCATTGTCACAGCTCGTTTCCCCGGAAGCCTTGTGAGGTGCGGGTTGTCACTGGCTCCCTTTTACACATATGGAAACAAAGGCTCGGAGGGATACGTGGCACCCTGGCTGTGACATAAAGGGGGGAAGTGACACCCCATCAGGAGGGCAGTGGCTGAGCGGGGCCGACTTGTTCTTGCGGTGGAAGAGTGAGTGGATATTGGAAGGACTCGGGTGGGGCTGTGCTGGGGGCCAGGAGGCAGGGGGAGGAGCTGCGGGAAGGGTGTGCAGTATGATCTGTGTGACGCGGGCGGTGGTCGCCGTGCCCCGTCCCCCAGTGTGGCCGGCATTTCCGCATGTGGCGGCTGGTCCGAGTGCGGACGGGGCAGGAAGTGTGGAGGGACACTGTGTAGGAGGTCGTCCCGGCACCAGTGCTGCAGAGGGTGTGGGCCGGGGAAGGAGGGCTAAGAAAAGAGGGAAATAGCACTCAAGGCCAAGGACTGAAGCTGTTAGGATCACATTACCTGTTTCTGTAAAGTCAGAACGCACGTTTAAATTTCATTTCTTTGATTTTTTAAAAGTATTTTTATTTCTGTGTGGCTGTGCTGGATCCTCACTGCTGAGCGGGTTTTTCTCTAGTAGCACGTGGGGGCTGCTCTCTCGTTGCTGGGTGCTCAGGCTTTGCATTGTGGTGGCTTCTCTCGTGGAGCACGGGCTCTAGGGCGCTTGGGATTCAGTAGTCGCAGCTCCCGGACTCTGGAGCTCGGGCTCGGTGGTGGTGGCGCGCGGGCTTAGCTGCTCCGCGTCGTGTGGGATCTTCCCGGAGCAGGGATCGAACCTGCATTCCCGGCATTGGCAAGCGGATTCTCCACCCCTGAGCCACCAGGGAAGCCCATCACCTAACATTTGAAAGCAATGAAGAAGTGGCTGTGAACTTTACACCTGTGCGCCGGTCCCAGGCTCCTGGCGGGTAGCGCCGCTGCTGTGTGGGTGTAAGTGTGCGGCCCCAGCAGGGTGGGAGGTGAGTCCACGAGAGCAGCACCTGGGGCCCGGGCAGGGTGGGCACAAGCCTAAAGGGCGACCAGCTGGCTGGTTGGTTGTGTCTTCCAGCACGTCTGCTACCCGGATGAGGCCTGGAGTAGGCAGAGCATGGAAGTGCCCAGGGTGGGGTGCTCACCAGGTGAGGGGGCAGGACGGGGAAGCTGCAGGTCTGAGCAGCTGAGGACAGGGAGAGGGTGGGCGGGGGGCTGTCAGACACTGAACTGGGAAGAGAAGGGCCAGAGGTCAAGGGGCAGAGGTCAGGGTGAGGCTGGAGGCTGAGGTTTCTCAAGGGGTGCAGTCACCGAACATGATGAGGTCGGGTGCCCCAGGGATGGGGCTGAGCTGGGGTGGAGGTCATTGGAGAGGACAGTAAGTCAGGGGACAAGGTTTCATCTGTCTGGTCACTGAGGTCGCCAGCAGCAGTGAGCCGAGAGCCTGAATCTTAAGGAATTAGGGTCAGCGACCTGGAGGATTAGAGGTGACTGACAAGGCGGGGAAGGCTGGTGGACTCTGCTGACCTGGGGAGGAGGTTTTGGAGACAAGTTGTGGGGGGGGGGGTTCCCTGGAGACCCAGGGGCATGGTCGGTGGGAGAGAAGACTAGGCCCACTCGAGGCGCGAGAGGGGAAGCCAGATTCAGAGCAGGAAGGTGACGGGGACCTTCCAGGACGAGGCAGAGGACGGGGGAGGCTCTGTCCATTGCTGACGATGGACAGAGAGTCCTTTGTACACAGAGGAAGAGTTTGGGGGTGCGGCCTGGTGGGGGCACGTCCAGAGCCTCCCAGGGTTGGCATTGTGGGTGGTGCATTGTGACAACCGTGATGCAGGCCTTGTGGGCTCCGTCCTGACAGCCCCGAGACAGGCGAGGGGGCTGTGCTTGTGGAGGGAGACTGGGGGCCAGGAGCTGGGTGAGCCCCCCTCCATCAAGCTGAGGGTGCTGGGGAAGTGGGGAAAGTGGGCTGTCGGGAGCCTATGAGGCCCTTTGCCCGCCATCAACCCACTGCCCCCTTGAGGGTGTGGGCAGACGGGCCGTTTCCAGTAAGACCCATGGTCAGGAGCCTCAGCGCTTTCAGTTGGAGAGACAAAAAGATGACCTTCCCTGCAATGCATTCGGCCACCCCCTCCCTGGGTGGGGTAATGAGGAAGGTTCCACTGCAGAGCCTATGGTTCTATATTCTTCCATTCAGGGCTCGCTCCCCAGTGCTTCAGATGACCTGTCAGAGTCTGTGGGCTTGCAGCCGAGGTGCTGGGGGAGGGGGATGGTGGGTCTGGGGGACGGGGGGCGGACGGGCCCCTGACGTCACAGGCTCCGTCCTGCCTTGCCATGCTGGGCACTCTGCATTCCATTGGGTGCCCTCAAAGCCCTTCAGGTGTCCCAGAGAGGGCCGGCTCACTTGCCCATGGTCACAAGCCCGGTGTGCCACCTGGACGTAGACACTCTTGCTGCCACCCCGGCTCTCCATCCCAGCCTCGGAGCTACAGGGCCTGGCACTTTGCATTTGCTCCATCCAGAGCCCAGTTCAGAAGATGCCAGGTCTGCTTTTACAGTCTTCTAAAAACGACTGTTCTGACCCCTGTGAGTGGATCCTGCCAGCCCAGGAGGGGCCTGAGAAGTGCCATCCAGTCTCTGACCCTCCTCCACGCTCGCCCTGTCAGTGGGCACCCCCAGGAGCCGCCCGTCCCAGATGGAAGCTGCTCACCAAGCACTCATTTCTGTTTGTGTTCAAACTGCACTGACCAGTACCAATGCCCAGGAAACCTGGGAGCCCACCTGTGTGTCTCCCCTCTGCTTATTCAGCAGGTTCTTACTGCACACATGCTCCCCACGACTGGGTGCTGGGCATGAGCCAGATAGAGGGGGCGGTCACTCCAGCCCTTTGGTCAGTAATGGTAGACATGACCAAGCAAATAGAGTGATAATGTATGAACAAGAGGCCCTGGCGGGAAGAGGGGCCAGGACGCCTCCTGGGAGACCCCCACACACACACAGGTGGAACCACCAGCATGCCTGGGGAGTCCTCTGTCCGGCATCATCTCTCCTTAGGGAAACAAGAAGGGGAGGGACCCTCAGGTTGTGGTCTGACCTCCCCGTGTCTGGCAGAGGGAAACCCCGTTGTGCCTGCCGTGAAGATGATACTCAGCAGACTGGCCTCCCTCCTCCCCACCCTCCCCTTTCACCCTCAATGCAGAAAATGCACCCTTCATCCTTAGAAATCTCTAACCCAGCCCACCCTCAATCCATGCATGGTGATTCTGGGAATAAGCTTTAATGGAAACACACCCTCTTCCAGAAGTCGGCAGAACGTAGCTAATGCAACATCCCTGAGCATCTTAGTACCTTTCGCATTTGATGTAGACATGTTGGTGGGTGCTCAGCCAGCGTGTGGTCAGCAGTGACACCTACGCACACACTTGAACAGTGAACAGAAGCTTCACACTCTGAGCCGCAGGGTGAAAAGTTCCAAATTAAGAGTCAGAAGTGAAGGGAAGTCACTCAGTCTTGTCTGACTCTTTGCAACCCCAGGGACTGTAGCCTGCCAGGCTCCTCCAACCATGGGATTTTCCAGGAAAGAATACTGGAGTGGGTTGCCATTTCCTTCTCCAAGAATCCGAAGTCCTGGGTTTTATTTAACCCTACCTCTGCCACGTACCTGGGTTTCCCTGTTGGCTCAGAGGGTAAAGCATCTGCCTGCAATGCGGGAGACCTGGGTTAGATCCCTGGGTCAGGAAGATCCCCCGGAGAAGGAAATGGCAACCCACTCCAGTATTCTTGCCTGGAGAATCCCATGGATGGAGGAGCCTGGTAGGCTATAGTCCACAGGGTGACAGAGAGTCGGAAAAGACTGAGCGACTTCACTTTCTTTCTTTCTGCCACATACCAGCTGTGCGACCTTAGTGCACTGAATAAACCTCTCTGAGCCCCAGTTTCCTCCAACAGGAACTGGGACTCGTGATGCCTATGGATCTGAGTCAGGAGGGTGATGGAAGCCCTGGGGGGTAGGAGACGCCATCCATAGAGCCTACCCAGTGCCAGGGCCCTGCACTGGGCGGGTTTCACCCCTCTCATGGAGGCCCCACCCCAGCAAGGAAGTGTCACCAGATGCCTTGTGGTCAGGGGCGCCAAGGTGCTTGGTTCTTTCTGGTGTAAAAGTGCCAGCTGTCCATCCTCCCCCGGCTGTGCTGTAGCACCGCACAAGCCTGATGCAGGAGCATCGGTGGGGAGGGACGGGTAGGTCATGGCTGGTGGAGGTGAAACTGGCCTCTCCCTGTCCTGGCTGCCACCTCCTGGGCTGGTCACCCACGCCCCGTGCCCTGTCTGGACCGGGGTTAGTCATCCTCACCCCACAGATGCTGAGCGAGGTGCTGAGTGTAACATATTTCCAGACATCGCTTGTCTCCCTGGCTGCCCTGGTATGTCATTCCTTTCCTTGAGGTCATTGCCAGACTCAGTCTGGTGGCCCGTATAAAAACGTCAGCTGCAGGGTGTGGGACCCGTCCACAGTGACAGTTTTAACAAGGTTGAGCTTGTGTGTTCTGTGGCCTGGGGTGGCCCTTGGTGGGCCGCCAAGGCCACCTGCTTGGCAAGCGGGTTTGGAGGCACATGGGCTGCTTCTCTGGTTGCCGTGGCGACGCTGCAGCTGAACCCTGGAGATGTTCCATCTGTCTCTAGGTACGATGAGGAGCTGGCGCAGGGCGACGGGGCTGACCGAGAGCTGAGAAGTCGGCCGGGCCAGTCGCTGGGGCCCAAAGGGAGCCGATTGAGAGATGCCGGGAGGACCGTCCTCACCACCTGGAAGTGACCGCCAGCGAGAGCAGGACTTACAGCCCGGACCCGGTCAGAACCTGCCACCGCACCCGACCCTTGCCCAAGACACCTATTTTGGAATTTCCTTTTTCTAGAGCTTTTTTTTTCTTTCCTAAACCCTGTAAATAAATAAAGGCACTTCTTTGAAAGGTTAAGGAATCTGTTATTGGGGGAACGTCCCTGTTTCTCCTTCACTCCCACCCTCACAATACTTCTGACTCCAGGCGTATCAGGATTTTTCCCACACCAAGCAATTCTGCTGTGGCCCCAGATGTCCTACAGCAGGGGATCCCCAACCTCCAGGATCTATGCCTGATGATCTGAGGTGGATCTGATATAATAATAGAAATAAAGTGCAGAATAAACATAATGCACTTGAGTCATCCCGAAACCATCCCTTACCCCCTGGTCCATGGAAAAACTGTCTTCCATGAAACTTGTCCCTGGTGCCAAAAAGGTTGGGTAGCACTGTCCTATGGTTTAACTCTGGACACTGTCTGCCTGGAGATGGAGTCAGATCCCACAGGGCCGGCCTCAGCCCCACAAGGCTGCCCACCACACTCACAACTTCAGGCGCCAGTCACAAGTCCAGTTAACTGCGTCCTACCAACTGGCTACAAGTCGGAGGTTCCCACAGCCCTATCCTTGGGTTCAATTAATTTGAGAATGGGGCTTGCAAAATTCAGGGAAACAGTTTACTTACTCGATTACCAGTTTACATAAAGAGTGCGACTCAGGAAAAGCCAGATGGCAGAGATGCACAGGGCAACGTGTGGATGAAGGGGCACCGAGCTCGCATGCGCGCTCTGGGGGCAACACCCTTCCAACGCCTCTACGTGCTCAGCAGCCTGGAAGCTCTTCCAATTCCGTAGTTTGGGGATATTTATGGAAGCCTCATTACATGGGCGTGACTGCATGCATGCTAAGTCATTCCAGTCGTGTCTGGCTCTTGGCAACCCTATCAACTCTAGCCCCTCAAGCTCCTCTGTCCATGAGATTCTCCAGGCAAGAATACTGCAGTGGGTTGCCATGCCTTCCTCCAGGAGATCTTTCTGAACCAGGGATCAAACCCGCATCTCTTTTGTCTCCTGCGTTGGCAGGTGAGTTCTTTACCACTAATGCCACCTGGGAAACCCCAGTACATGGCAATGATTGATTAAATCACTGGCCATTGGCAACTGACTCAACTTCCAGCCCCCGCTGGAAGGTTGAGGGGTGCGCCTTGGTTCCCCAGGCAGCCAGTTCACATCCAAGGCCATCCAGGAGCCCCAGTCACCAGTCATTAGCACAAACTCTGGTTTGCTTGAAAGGGACTTGTTAGGAATAACAAAAGATACGCATTTCACCTTTCTGCTCTGTAGCAGTTTCAGGAACTGGAAACAAAACTAAATATAACAGAAAGATGTCCCTGTAGCTCTTAGAAAGAAAACTACAAGGGTTTTGTATGCTGGGAAAGGGGATGGAGACCAAATACATATTTCCTAAAAATCACAGTATCACAATCTATTTCATTAGGGCTGAATAACTGATTCACGAATGTATAAAATGAGCCCTTTGGACAGAAAGTAACAGCTTCAGAATGTGATTTAGTTTATTATAAGGTAGGTCACATTTTTGAAATTTGGCACTAAGGCAAAACCAAAACGCAAACCTGAATATCTTACAGAACCATGGTGCTGTGAGAAAGCAAAATATTTAATCCGACAACTACTTTGGTTTCATTCCTTTGAGCTTGACTGTGCTCTAGAGGAAAACAGGCAACTAGAAATAATAACACCTCAGCATTTATCATTACAAAGGCCCTTGTCTCGGTGCTCTGAGGAGACGCACTGGGTTTTGTAGGTGAGTCTGTCAGTCAGATAAGCCCAGACAATTCCTGCCCTGTGGCTTATATGACATCAGCCTCTGGGCTTTGCCGCAGACGCAGAGGTAAGCGCTGTTGGCAAGTCTTTGGCGGCGGGATAAGCTCTTGACATGATGTGTTTACAGCAAGCCAGCCTGGACTCCTGTGACCTACAGAAAAATATGGGGAGGCAACCCACGTACCTCTATAGAACGATCGATGCATCTGAACCACCCCTGGGGCTGTTCTCTTACAAGAACCTTTTATTGTCACATTTGACACCTGTTCACTAATGCTTCACTCATTGTCCTGAGTTTCTCTTTCAGCTCCCTACCTATGTTCCATTACAATGTTAGGAATAAGATTTTCCTGTTATGTAATTGTGCCAAGGACATAGAAGATAGAGGTCTTCCTCCCTGGTGGTTGGGTGGACAGGAATCCGCCTGCCAGTGCAGGGAACACGGGTTCAATTCCTGGTCCGGGAAGATCCCACGTGCCACGGGGCAACCACCGAAGCCCGTGTGCCCTAGGGACTTTGCCCTACAATAAGAGAAGCCACTGCAATGAGAGTCCCAGGCACTGCAACGACGGAGTAGCCCCCTCTCACTGCAACTAGAGAAAGCCCAAGAGCACCGATGAAGACCTAGCACAGCCAAAAATGAAATGATTTTTTAAAAGAATATAAAACATGGATCTAGTTCTATGTGTGTGCTGCGTGCTCACTCGCTCAGTCAGGTCCGACTCTTCGCAACCTCATGGACGACCATACCTGGCCCGCCAGGCTCCTCTGTGGGATTTTCCAGGCAAGAATATTGGAGCAGGTTGCCATTTCCTCCTCCAGGGGATCTTCCCAACCTAGGGATCAAACCTGCGTCTCCTGCATCCCCCGCATTGCAGGCAGATTCTTCATTACTGAGCCTGCAGGGAAGCCCCTATTTCAATACAAAATTAGTAAAATGTAGTACAAATGGCATATAGCCAGAACTCAAATAAATTGCAATTTATAGGAATTTGTCTGCTGTGTTCACGTCAAGCCTGAAATGGTCCCAGCTTATTGATCAACGTACTTTGTGTATTCCCTGATATTCAGGCCTGGTGTGGACGGTGGGTGTGGATTTGAGCCTCTGAGTCAGACCTGGGCTTGTGGCCTGGCT
This sequence comes from Odocoileus virginianus, assembly GCF_023699985.2. NCBI lineage: Eukaryota > Metazoa > Chordata > Mammalia > Artiodactyla > Cervidae > Odocoileus > Odocoileus virginianus. The sequence continues at coordinate 10,588,619 of NC_069696.1, read as the reverse complement.
TTGCCATTTATTAGTTTGTTCCTTGGAACAAACCGACAGTGGCTCCTTGGACCTTTGCTTCCTAGTAGATAAAAAGGGGATTGATTTTATTCGCCTCGGAAATAAGAAGTGCTACCGCCCACCCCGACTGGTTCTTGCTCCAGCTCTGACTGTGTTTTCTTCCCCAGGAGGGGGCCTAATACTCCACGCAGCTGGTGACTTCCACCCTCCACTTCTGATCACAGCTTTTCCACCCACCAGTTCTTCCAATCCAAGTTCCCTGTTATGCTGCCTGGTTTTGGGAAGGGTGGAGTCCCTGCCTGGGAATGTGATCGCAGCCTGAACGCGGGGGAAGTTGAATCACGGAGGGGAGAAGTCAGCGAGCCCATGACCAGGTTGCTAAGCAAGAGCGAATGCCTGTTAAATATATTTATATCAAATATTGACGGTGGCATGAGTGATGTCATGTTCTAGAGCAGATGTTTCCTTTGGACACTTCCAGTACATGCACGGGGAGGAAGTACGTGGTGTCCAAAGCAGGCCTTGGGAAACTGCCGGGCTGTAAACAGACTGTGAGATCACTGGGCCCAGGCCTCCAGCCGTGGTGTCCCCCTTTGAAGTCGTCTGGGTTAACAATTTCTGTTTTCTTATCAGCTCCCATTACTTTTTTCCATTTGATAACGCTGAGGGGTGAAGGACAGGTCCTGAAGTCTGAAGGCCGTAGCATCTGATCAATTCTAGGATAATTCTACTCGATTTTTCCCAGAGGAAACTCATCATTTGCCTGCTTCCTACACGGGCTGCTCCCCCAGTATTTTTCAGCAGGTGCTCAAGTCCAGAATGAAGGAGTCCTCCCACTGGTCCCCCCGATCCCCGCCCAGCAGTCCCCAAGCCTGGTGGCAGGCTCCTCAAGGGCCTCCCGCCTGGACCACTGCTCGAGGCTCACCCAACTCGGCCCTCAGCCCCTACCATACCGTCGGGCTGCACCCCCGGCCCAAAGGATTTTCCTGACCTGTGACCATCTCCCTTAACACAGGGCAGTTCTTCAGTGTGCCCCACAAAGCCTCCTGTGCTTGGGAGAACCTGGAGGCTCTCCACACATGGTGTTCACTGACCCCAGACTCACCTGCCTTGTCTCTGCCTGGGTCATCCTTCCTCCAGGACACCGGCAGGCTCCGTCCTACCTCCAGGCCCATTTTCCAGCTCAGCGGCCTCTCCAGCCAGCCAGGGGAGATGCTTCCCTGGTCTGCCCCGCCTCAGGCCATCAGCCTCCTGTGGTCCAGGGAGGCGGGTGAGCGTCTGCTGCAGGGACCCTGGCCAGCTGGCCTCTGGGCCTGGCACCTGGCACTGCCCAGCGACCAGTGCCCACAGGGTGTCCTTTTGTGTCACTTACCAGGAGCTGCATCCAAGCGGAGTGCCCTGGGGCATTTCAGGATCCCTGCGGGGCAACAGGAACACCACCAGATTTTGCTTCCTGTTTCTCATTAGGCAGACAAGGTGTTTCTATGGACACAATCACTGCTGTAGGTTGGGGGTGACTTTTTTGCCTAAAGGACAGTAAAAGCATTGATCAGGCATCTCTGCTGATACAAGCCCATGGGCCCCTGGGGCTGTCCTGGTTCGGGTGTCTGATTCAGGGCCGTTCTCCATGCTCCTCTCCCTCACCTTTCCATTCCCGTTGGGAACTGAGTCTTCGGGGGTTCTGCCTCCTGAATTTGGCCCCCTCTGTCACCACTGGTCCCGTTTATTCCACCATGCCTCTTCCCCCCAACTGCGGCCAGCGCCTCCCTGCTCCCCGACCCCGGGAGCTGCCTCTGATGTTTCAGATGCAGCTGGGGCTCCTCCAGGGGTGAGGGTGGGCCGCAGAGAAGTGACTCCAAGGGCTCCCTGCTGCCCAAGGTCTCTGTCGTGGCCAAGGAGACCAGGCAGCTCACGCCTCGGGGTCCGATTCCCATTCCGGCTGGAAGGGCGAGCCCGGCTGTCACAGAGCTCCAGGTGGCCTCCTACCTGCCCAGCCCTAGAGCAAGTGTTGTGCTTCCCCATTCACCTTCTGTCCGAGCCTTAGGCCCGATGGCAGAGGGTGTGGGGCGAGAAAAGACACCGTTAAAGGGGCCCACAGGGACTTTCCGGGTGGTCCAGGGGCTGAGACTCCATGCTCCCAGCGCAGGGGGCCTGGGTTCCCTCTCTGGTCAGGGGACCAGACCCCACGTGCCACGAATGTTGTTCACATGCCACGATGAAGCGTGAAGATCCCATGTGCTGCAACAAAGACCTGGAGCCGCCAAACATATAAGTATTTAAGGAGGGGCTCCACAGGGGCACCTGGAGCTGGAGAGAACTCGAGCGCTGAGTTTTGTCTGCTGACATTGTCCCCGAGAAAGAAAAACCAGCCCCAACAGCCAGGAGCAGGCCTGGCCCTCACAGCTCGGTATTCTGCAGAACGTGAACGATCGCACAGACGGGCAGCCTCAGACCAGGCCACCGTGTGACCGATCATCAAGAGAGAGCCCGCCCATCACCGTGTCTGAACCCGAACAACAGCATCCATGTCACCCAAGCCGAAGGATGACCATGCTTCCCTTACCCTCTCCCGGCCACAGAACTGACTTCTCCCAATCACCGTTCTCACCTGTCCTGAGCTGCCCCCCCACCCCACCATCATAGATGAGGTTTACTGAGACACCTGGTCACAGAATCACCTGCCCTCAGAGCAGCCAATCCAGGGCAAAGCCCACCTCCCCAGACCCACCTGTCAGCCAGCAACACCCTCCCCGCAACAAGCCCTGACATCCCAGGCATTTCTCCTAGGCAACAAGCAATTCACCCACCTGTCCCCCATGGGGACATTTTTCCTGGTCTTTGACTGAAGAACTTAAGACTATGAGAATCCTTAATGATTTAACATGGGGGATTTCACTAGTTTTGACGTGAGTGAGTGATTGAAGTTGCTAAGTTGTGTCCAACTCTTTGCAACCTCATGGACTGCAGCATGCCAGGCCCCCCTGTCCATCACCAACTCCTGGAGTTTACTCAAACTCATGTTCATTGAGCTGGTAATGCCATCCAACCATCTCATCCTCTGTTGTTCCCTTCTCCTCCTGCCTTCAATCTTTTCCAGCATCAGGGTCTTTTCCAATGCTGCTGCTAAGTTGCTTCAGTCGTGTCCGACTCTGTGCGACCCCATAGATGGCAGCCCACCAGGCTCCTCTGTCCCTGGGATTTTCCAGGCAAGAATACTAGAGTGGGTTGTCATTTCCTTCTCCAGGAGATCTTCCCGACCCAGGGATTGAATCCGAATCTCCTGCATTGTAGGCAGACGCTTTACCATCTGAGCCACCAGGGAAGTCCCAATTCTGATGTGGCTTTAAGAAAGATTGGCTCCTTCCCCAAGGCTGGCAGAGCCCTGTTCAGTCTTAGAAACAGATAAACACATTTTTCTCTTTAGATGGTGCCGCAGGCACTGTGAGTGTGAAGGCAGTAGCAGAGGACCCTCCAAGCCCCCCACCACCACACCAGCCTAGAGAAGGAAGCTGGTCTCCCAGGTCCCTGCCCAGGAATGCAGCCGCCTCCCTTACCAGGCAGGTAAGGGGAGGGGAAAACCAGGTAGGCCCAGGTGCAGCTGGGGACAGCAGTATAGTTCTTCAACTTTTTCAAATTACATTTCCCGCAGAGCCTTAAGGGCCTCCTAAATTAAAAATGAACAGCAACAAGGACAAAAAGCCAGCCCCTAACTTGAGAGACACAGAGCGCTGCCCAGTCCTTCCTGGTGGGAGGAGGCGACTCCCCCAGGTCACACAGCTGGGCAAGGGCAGAGGCTCGCGGCGACCGGGTGCCCGTGACTTCCCATCAAGCTCTTCACAATGCCCCATGCTGTCTCCGGTGGAAAAGGCAGGGGAATACCAGGTCACTATGGGATTCAGGGGTTGACATAAAATCAACAGACGCTGGTGGTCACTTGCCGTTCAGAAGGATTACGGGGTCTTCCCTGGTGGTCCAGAGGCTAAGACTCTTCACTTCCAGTGCAGGGGGCCCAGGTTCGATTCCTGGTCGGGGAACTAGATCCCACAGGCTGCAACTAAAGACCGGGCACAGTCAAATAAATACATAAAAGTAAAGTAAAAATAAAAAAAAAAAAGTTTGGAGAAATTGGAAGGTGCACCAAGGAGAGCGCAGGGGGTAACGGCACAGACAGAATCTGGTCGGCTGCTTGCTTGCTGTGTGACTCTGCTTTCTCATCTGCATGGTGGAGATTAAGATCTCGGCCCCATCTAGCTCACAAAGCCATCGGAGGAAGGGAAGATGAGGATTGCAAAAGTGCCAAATTGGTATTGTTGTCATTCAGACTCAATTGTTGTCGAGTCCGACTCTTTGCAACCCCATGGACTGTATCACACCAGGCTCCTCTGTCCTCCACTATCTCCCAGAGCTTGCTCAAATTCATGTCAGCATTAGTTAACATTTTTTGCTGTCACTTTAGTTTTAAGACCTGGGGCCTGCCCTCAAGGAGTTCACAGACTGTTTCTTGTAAGAACAATGAAAGAGACAGCTTAGACTCAGTGCCAGAGCAGTGGCATAGATAATGTATGCCCCAGTGGGCTGGCTGACCTGGATCATTTCCTTGAGGTCTTTTTTTTTTTTTTTTTTTTGGAGAAAGATCTTCAATTGCTTTACACAGCAGTAGAAAGTATGTATTATACATTGCATGTATGCAGGCTCAGTCAATAAGGCATGGCCAGCTCTTTTGCAGCCCCGTGGACTGTAGCCCACCAGGCTCCTCTGACCATGTAATTGTCCAGGCAAGAATACTGGAGTGGGTTGCCATTTCCTGCTCCATCCTTGAGGTGTCTTGAAGAATGAGTGGACACTGGATGGGGGTGGGGCAGGAGGATAATGAGAGATGATTTCAGAAAGAGGATTTGGGCCAAATTATGAAGGATCTTGGATGCCAGGCTCCAGAAATTGGCACTAGGGAGCCACTGAAATGTTTTTGAAGAGCAGCATGACAAGGGGGATGTTCCTAGAGATGTGACTCTAAGGGGTGGTTCAGAAGATGATCGAGGTGGGAAGAGGCTGCAGGGAAGCACAGAAGGGAAGAGCTGAGGGTGTGAACTAAAGAGAATACGAGGGGTGGGAGGACTAAGGAAAGAGGGGCCTTCACAGAGGAGCAGGTCTTGAGAGCCAGGAGCAATTCTCAGTTGACCAGCAGGGGGCGTGTGTGTAAAAGGGGTTTGAACCTTTAAAGCAGAATTGGGTTAAACTTGCCAAGTTATGTTAACGAGGTATTTTTCCAAGAACTGTTCAGTGAGGTCCTATCTTTCATGGCTATGAAATCATACTGTTTCCATGTAACAACTATGTATCAAGAAAGTTACCGGTTAGCTTCAGTTCCTGAATCTTGCACTCAGAGTAAGAATGAAAATAATTCCGGACTTCGTTGACAGTCCAGCGGCTAAGACTCCACGCTCCTGCTGCAGGGGACCCAGTTCAATCTCTGGTCACGGAGCTAGATCCCAGATACTGCAACTAAGACCCAGCACAGCCAAATAGATATAAATAAATAAATATTTTTTAAAAACAAAAATAAGTCAGGCTTATAGGCAAACTCTTCTCATACACAATCTTCACCCAGGCAGAAATGTCTCCACTGCAACCAGAATTCACCTGTTTTTCCACCTGTTGTTCAGTTACTAGGTCGTGTCCAACTTTGCAATACCATGAACATGCCAGGCTTCCCTGTCCTTTACTGTCTCTGTCTCTCGGACTTTACTCAAACTTATGTCCACTGAGTTGCTTTTCCATTAGCCAGGGATCAAACCCCAGTCTCTTGCATTGCAGGCAGATTCTTTACGGACTGAGCTTGAACCCCGATCTCTTGCACTGCAGGCAGATTCTTTACTGACTGAACTACCAGGGAAGAAACTTTCCATTAAGTCACCCAATATTGAAGGAGCATTAGTGGTTTGACAGCACTGGGTATGTGGGGCACAGCCCTGAGCAAGACAGGGAAGTAAGTCCTTGCCCTACAGAGTTCAGTTTGAAGGGGAGAGAGATGAGAAAGGAACATTCCCAGAGGTGGGTGAGATCAGAGGGCAGGCTGCTCCAGTGGACCCTCGGAGGGGACGTGAAGAGCCTGGAAAAAGCTGACTGTGACCCGGCAGAGGTTTTAGATGGGTGGGAGGCAGTGGTCGAGAGAGCCGGCTCTCTGGGTTGTGTCTGAATAGAGATGCTCAGGATTACGGGGCCAATATGATCTGCTGGGGGGCATGAGAGGGCTGGTTGCTGGGCACAGGTGATTTCTCCTGGTCTGCAAGGAGCTCGATCCTCAAGTGGGTCTTGGTGACATGACATGTCTGGGCTACTCAGGTTAGGCTGGGCCCCTCACCACAAGCTGGCCCAATGGAAACCCTTGAAGATGTGTTTCAGCAAGAAGAACCATGAGGGACTTCCCTGGTGGTCCAGTGGCTAAGACTCCATGCCCAATGCAGGGGGCCCAGGTTCAAACCCTGGTCAGGGAACTAGATCCTGCATGCTGTAAATAAAAGATCTCTTTTGCTGCAACAAAGACCCTGCACATGGCAATGAAAGACCCCACATGGCAACAAAAAACCCCACATGCCACAACTAAGGCCTGGTGTAGCAGAATCAATGAATTAAAAAAAAAAAAAGAAGAGGAACCAAGAGCTTTAGAGGTTGAAGCTGGCGGCTGTCTGGTCACTTTCTTCCCTTAGTCTTGACATTTCAGTTCTTCCTTTGATTGCAGGAAACACTGCTTGTCTCCTTCCTGTGATTCCACTACTGTTTTTAGTCAGCTACATACAGTTGGCCGCAGTTCAAAGAATTTTAACCTGTACAAGTTCACTCAGGTTACAGTCTGGAGAACAGATGGGAGAAGGGTCATCCAGACAACAGATGGTAGTGTTTTGGAGAGAAAAGAGGTGTTTGGAAGTAACACTGGCAGGACTCGGTGGGGAGGATGAGTGAGAAGGGGACATGAGAACTCAGGTTTCTGGAAGGAGGTACCGTTCATGCAGGGCTGAAGGGAAGATGATGACTTTTGTTTTAGAGATGTCGAGCTTGAGGAATCTTGGGGACACTCCAGTGGGATGTCAGTTTGGCCCTCAAGGATCTGCAGTTGGACTGTGATGTAGAACCGAGGACCAATGGCATGCAGCTGAAAAGGGATGCTCCCGGAGATTGTCCGAGGGTGGGGGCCCCAAGGAGCAACAAGAAGAGGGCAGAAAGGAGCAGGCAGAGAGGAGCGAGGCCTCTCATGGAAGGCTCAGCATCTTAGGGAAGCCAGGATGCAGGAATGAGTGACCAGAGCTTCATGCGATTATTGAGCTCAGTCTTGAGGGGCTCTGGGACTTCACAAGCAGGGACTGTGATGGGCCTGGGGACAGCAGGGTCAAAGTGCAGCAGGGAAATCCAAGAGGAAGTGGATCGGCCATGAAGGCAGATCTTCCAAGTAGAGGGGTTAGGGAGAGAAGTGAGAGAAGGAGGCTCCGAAGGGTTGTGCCCCCAGCTGAAGACTATTACTTTTCATAGGCTTCCTTCCTTCCTTCCCCCATTCCACTGGTCTTTATTGGGTGCTCACTGTGTACCTTAGCTGTCTGAGGTCCTGGGGACACTTTGCTAAACAAGATGGGTCAGTCCTGGTTATCATGGAACATAAAATCCAGCCAGTGCTAGAGGAGAAGCATCTTTCTTTAACAGTTTTATTGAGGTCTAATTTACATACCAGGACTTCCTTGGTGATTCAGCAGTAAAGAATCCACCTGCTAATGCAGAAGGCCCGTGTTCCACCCCTGAGTCAGGAGGAGCGCCTGAAGAAGGAAATGGCAAACCACTCCAGTATTCTTGCCTGGAGAATCCCTTGGACCGAGGAGCCTGGTGGGCTACAGTACATGGGGTAGCAGAGAGTCAGACACGACTTAGTGACCTAATGACAATAATAACAGTTTACATATTATGTACCTGTGTTTAGTCGCTCAGTCATGTCCAACTCTTTGCCACCCCATGGATTGTCACCCACCAGAGTCCTCCGTCCACGGGATTCTCCAGGCAAGAATACTGGAGTGGGTTGCCAGGCCCTCCTTCAGGGGATCTTCCCAACCCAGGGATTGAAGCCAGGTCTCCCACACACTCGTTTTAAGTGAATAATTCAGTGATCTCTAGCAAATTTACAGAGTTGTACAGTGATCATCAGAATCCAGTTTAACAACATCTTCATCACCCCCAACATGATCGCTCAGGCCCATTTGCAATAGCCCCTTACTTGTACATCTAGCTTTTAGCAACCACTGATCTACTTTCCGTTTCTACAGACTCGTCTTTTTTGAACATTTAACATAAATGGAATCTCATAGTATGTGGGATTTCGGTTTGCTCGCCTGCTTCATCTTGTTTCTTTCCCTTAGCATCACATTTTTGAGGTCTATGCGTGTTGCGGTGTATCTTAGCATTTCATTTCTTTTTATTCATGAATGATATTTCATCGTATGACTAGATGCACCACATTCTATTTACCCATTACCACGTAGATGACATTTGAGTTGCTTTCACTTCCTAGTCACTGTGAGTAATGATGCTGTGACCATTTGTGTATAAGTTTTTATATGGACAAGTGTTTTCCTTTCTCTTGGGTGGATATATAGGCTGCTAAGTCATAGGTGTACGTGTGTGTGTGTGTTAGTTGCTCAGTCGTGTCTGACTCTTTGCGACACCATGGACTGTAACCCACCAGGCTCCTCTGTCCATGGAATTTTCCAGGCAAGAATACTGGAGTTGGTAGCCATTCCCTTCTCCAGGGGATCTTCCAGACTCAGAGGTCGAACTCAGGTCTCCCAAATTGCCGGCAAATTCTTTACCATCCGAGCCGCCAGGGAAGCCCAGGCCACAGGGAAATGTATGTTTAACTTTTTGGGAAACTGCCAAACTATTTTCCAAAGCAATTGCACCATTTTACGTTCCTACCAGCAGTGTGTGAGTGTTCCAGTTTCTCCGCATCCGGTATAACACCTATTATTTGTCTTTTTAGTTGTAGCCATCCTGGGGATGTGATGTGGGGTCTCATTGTGGCTTTGATTTGCATTTCCCTGACGACTAATAACATTGAGCATCTTTTCATGTGCTGATGGACCGACCATTTTTCTGTTTTCTTGGTAGAAACTGTTTTAAAGAGGTAAATTTTCCATGCCCCCTAGGAGATTGGACTTTTCTGATTCTGTGATAAGGAAGTTCTGTTGGCTCTTCCATGAAAACTTTTCAGATTCTCTTGTCTACACCGGTGTTCCCTTCCTCTTGAATTTTAAAGCAAAAGTCAGAGCATATCTGAGGCTTCAGGCCCTCCCAGAAAACTTCCCCTGTAATTTGAAGTTAACTCAAGCTTTCACGTTCACCCCTGCCTCAGGGCCTTTGCTCTGGTGAGCCCCTCTACCTGGAATGCCCTCCCCCTTGATCTCCACGGGGCCAGTTCCATCTGATCACTTGGAGTATTTTCTCGGAGAAACTTTCCTGATTATCAGTCTCTTATCATCCTTTTTGACTTTTTTCAAAGCACTGATTACTAGGCAAAGTTATCTTAGGTATTTCCATGCTTTTCTACTCTCTCCGTTACAAAACTATCAACTCCGCAAGGGCAAAACAGCCTCTGCCTGACCTGATGGGTATGGCCCGTAGAGAATCCCATGGACAGAGGAGCCTAGGGGGCTACAGTCCGTGTGGTCACAGAGTCCGGCCCGACTGAGCGTGCACACCCGTTCTGGAGAAGGGGGAGAGTCACTTCAGGGCCTGGGGAGGGGAGAGAGCCGGGTGCCTGTGCAGCCTGGCGTGGCTGGGGGGCAGAGGCCAGGCCAGGCTCCAGGACGCTGAGAGCTCAGCCTCTGTTCACTGGCTGAGTGGTGAGTGTCCCTCCCCCCAGAGGGGGGCTTGTCATCTCATTCACCACAGTACCCAGATCAGTGGCTAGTGGGTAGTAGGTGTTCAGTAAGTCTTGGACTTCAAAGCCTGACTCGGGACTCTGAGTCTGGGGGCGGAGGGGAGGCCCTGCCCACGGACTGGCTGTGTGACTGTGGGTCTGCTCCTGCCCATCTCTGAGTCTGCCTCCTTGTCTTCATAGCACGCGTGGGAGCATGAGGGTGAAGGCCATCCTTCCACGCCAGGTGGAAAGAGGCAGTGACTGAGCTTGTGCACCTGGGCCCGGCAGCTATTTTTAGCAGTAATGACGATCACACAGCTTTGTTCTTGGATCTGCCTCCTCTGTTCCCACTGTCCCCAGGGCAGCAGGCTCCAGACCCTACCCGTGGGCTTTTGGAGGAGAGCTGGAGAGCACGGAACGGGGGCGAGTGCCAGGGGAGGGTGACCGGGCAGAGGCCTGGGTTGGGTGAAAGCTGAGTCACAGCCGTAAAAACTTGGGGGAGGGGGGTGTCACGGTGACATTACGTTCACTTCCTGACAAGAGGGTGCCGCGTCTCATGCCTCCAGGCGACTGAGCCCAAACAGAAAGGCTTTGAGAAAGTGAGGAAACTGGAGGATGGACAAATGGAAATTTTTAATGAACAGCCGCCCAGGAATCCCTTCAGCCTGGAAGCGTCTTAGGGATGTCAGCTCCAACACCTGGAAAGATCTGTTCCTTGGCCTGGAGTACGTTTCCTACTTGCAGATACGGTAGGAAACCTTTGGGCATCCTTCTTCCCCAGCCATTCAGGTCCCGTCCCAGCCTCACAGTTCTGCCTGGGGACCACAGTGCTGTGCCTACAATCTGACATCCTCTCCTCTCCTCATCCCACCCATCTAAATCTTGCCCATTCCCGAGACCCAGTTAAAGCTCCATGTCCTTGAGGCTTTAAACCATTTTCTGGTCCAGCGCCTACCACTCTCATCTGCCTGCCCTTGATTTTTTAGTTCACACTTAACTCACTCTCACCTCTCTCTCCTCTCACTAAATCATCCTGCCCTTTCCCCCCAGCTTAAGTATGAGTTTGGTGACCTCAAACATTTTCATATAACTCCTCACATGTTTAGCCAAATTTCTGATCTCAGAGTTCAATGACACGAAAGCCTGTAAATACAAAACAATTCCTTACTGGAAAAAAAATCACCATTCCTTGATATTTTCCCAAATGAGAGCTTGTTCTTGCTGTTCAGTCACTCATTTGTGTCCAACTCTGTGACCCCATCGTCTGCAGCACACCAGGCTCCTCTGTTCTTCTCTGTCTCCCAGAGCTTGCTCAAATTCATGTCCATTGAGTCAGTGATGCCATCCCACCATCTCATCCTCTGTCGTCCCCTTCTCCTCCTGCCCTCAATCTCTCCCAGAATCAGGGCCTTTCCCAATGAGTCATCTCTTCGCACCAGGTGGCCAAAGTATTAGGGCTTCAGCTTCAGTATCAGTCTTTCTAATGAGTATTCAGGGTTGATTTCCTTTAGGATGGACTGGTTTGATCTCCTTGCAGTCCAAGAGATTCTCAAGAAGTCCCTTGGACTTCTCCAGCACCATAGTTCAAAAGCATCAATTTTTCAGCACTCAGCCTTCTTTATGATCCAACTCTCGTATCCGTACATGACTACTTGGAAAACCAGAGCTTTGACTGGATGGACCTTTGTCGGCAAAGTGATATCTCTGCTTTTTAATACATTGTCTCAGTTTGTCATAGTTTTCCTCCCAAGGAGCAAGCGTCTTTTAATTTCATGGCTGCAGTCACCATCCGCAGTGATTTTGGAGCCCATGAAGATAAAATCTCTCACTGTTTCCACCTTTTCCCCTTCTATGTGCCATGAAGTGGTGGGACTGGGTGCCATGATCTGTTTTTTGAATGTTGAGTTTTAAGCTAGCTTAAGTCTATAACCTTGACCAAGTCATCTTATCCCCCTGAGCCTCAGTTTCCCCAAAGTGCAAAGTGGAGTTGGTGTAGGGAAGCAGGAGTTCTCATAGATAAAGCACCATCATGGGGCTGTCCCAGTGGAAAGGGGTCCTTTGGGTGGCAGCTGTGATTGATATTGAGGGCTGGGAGAAGTCAGGGCCAGTTCAGCCCCCTCGGGTCCTCCCCAGGCACCCAGCAGGTGCAGAGTGAAGACTGCCTGAATGAGGGAGCGATAGCAGTCTCCCAGGCCTGGTCCCCAGGAGGGCCTGGCTCAGGGTGCCTGCTGTCTGGGCACCTAACAAGAAAGCTGTGACCTGTAATTAGCAGGGCTGGGCTTGGCAGGCTGGCTGTCCCCAGGGCCCACATGATACTCCCATCAGCTTCAATGAGTGCTCTCGTGAAATCTGAAACCCGAGCCACGGGCTGGAACCAGTTACACAGAGAACAGAGTTGTCACAACAGGAAGGATGTGTTCAGAGGGACAGTGAGAGGAGCCTTGGCCCTGCTGTCTTATACCCCAGGCCACCCAGGAGGTGCCAGGACCCACATACCCAGGGGACGGCGCCCAGGAGCAGGCCCTCGGCTGGACAACCCTGACCTTGGTCTTGAACTGTCAGGAGGGATATTTCCCTCCAGCCTTTAAGGATCTGCGTGTGCTCCACAGTCTCAGGCTGACAACCCTGCACCCATAGCTCCCATGACTTGCCCTTCAGACGTGTCCTTCCAAGCCCTGCCCTGCCAATCTTTGAGAATCTGCTGAAATGCTGGTTTTCTTGGGAGCCCTCCGGGACCCCCAGGGCACTGCTTGGACCCTTCAAGATCATTGTTCACAGGCTCCCCCCTCTGGCCCCCACTAGCATGAGTTGCTGAAAAGTGGGGAAAGTGTTGTTTTTCATTCATGCCCAGCTTAGTACCTGGTATCCTGTGTCTGCTGTGTCAGATGGAGAGAAAGACTTGATGCAGGGAAGGAAGGAAGGAGTCAGAAAGCCCGGGTTTGAGAGGGTCTCCGGCCCTGATGGATGGAAAACCTCCAGCAGCTCATCAGACTTCCCTGGGCCTCTGCTTCCTCACCTTAGGAAGACTCTCCTGCCCATCCTTCGGGGTCTTCCAGCTTTGATGTTCTGTGGTCCCCAAAGCAGCCTCCTCCTGCCAGTCTCTCCCACCCACCCCACCCCTTGCCCAGTACACTTCAGTGTGAAATTATCACCCCTCTGCCTGTTACCCAGCTGACCACACATTCTGAGCTGCTGTCCATCAATCCTAGAGGAGAAAAGGAACAGTCCTTCGTCACATACTCCTGCCTCGTGGTGTACACAGCTCCACTCAGATGGTTCAAAACCCATCCCAGATCCACCCTGGCAGGCTCTGGTGTGGATCGACCATTTACTGCCCAGACCCAGAGAAAGAAGGTGACCATGGGCAGTCCACCGGGCATAAGAACTGCTTGAACTTGACCTGGGGTTGGCCCCTCCCACCCCCTGCTGCCAGTGGGGCTGTCTGGATTGGAGGGTGGCTTTCAGGCGGGTCTCAGACTTGGTTGGAGGCTCCCACTGAGTGAGAAGGAAGGACAGGAGATGAGGCGGGGGCAGGAACAGGATCCAGGGAGGAGCAGAGGGCAGTGGGAGTGGGAACAGGGCAGCAGGGTGGGATGGCCTGTGATCTGGAGGGATGGTGCCCGCATTCCTTTGCAGGTGATAATGCCAGTGGGCCTGGCACTCACCTGGGTGGGAAATCTGCCTTCCCTGCATCATGTCCACTCTCAGGAGCAGCATCCATGGCTCTGCTCCTTGTGGGGCAGGGAGTGCAGGAGAGGGAGAGGGAGCTGGCATGTCTGCTGGGGCCTGCCAGGCTCCTCCCTCTCCTTTACAGATGAGGATGTGCCTGACTGTGTGGCCCAAGGCCCGCAGCATCATTGGTCGGGTGAGTGCCTCTGTTGCACCAGGTACCATGCAAGTCTTTTTCATCTATTAATATGTTTAATTCCTCTACCCCTCCTACCCCATCTAGTAGGGGTTAGCCACTGTTTCTCTGTCCAGATAGGACACTGAGGCCGGGAAGTGAGGTGACATGCCCAAACCTGTAAACCTAAACCTGCTTTAAAAAAAAAAAAAAAGAAAAGAAAGAAAAAATGCTGCAATAACAAAGCAAAAAAGAACAATGAACCCTTGAGCCTTTGACTGAGTCCTAGGCTTGATTAATTGCTGGGGGTGGGGGGTGGGGGTGGGGGGTAGAATGCTTTTTTAGCAAAATATAAAACTGGACCTGTGGTGCTCAGACCTCTCCTCTTTTCCTCTGCCACCAGGAAGGGACTGGGACCCAATTAAATGTTTAACCAGAGTTGGGGTGGGAGCTGGACCACAGTGCTACTTCTTGTACCACTTCCAGGATAGTGGCATACAGTCACTACAATCCTAAGCCCTGGCTGGGGAGGGAGCCTAAGCCAGCCCACCTGAAGTGCCCACATCCACCCAGGCAAGACGCAGACACCTCCAAGGCAGAGCCCTTGTCCAGCATTCCTGGATGGTAATTCAACAAGTCAGGCACAGATACACAGATGAAAGTCACTTCTGGTCAGCAGAACCTTTGGTAATAGCTGGTCTGGGAGTCAAGAACAGCCCTTGATAGCTCCCCACTGTCTCCAACTGTGATTTCAAACCTTCTTTATGTTTTTAGTGGTGGGAGTCTTTCCATAATATCCTATATGTAACCAATAGCAGCATTTTATTGCTGTACATTTATTTTATAAGTATTGGTACAACTTCTTTTATAAGTTCAAATTTGTAACATTTAAGTATTTGTTATACAACTAACTAACAAGAGCAAGGTCACTTCAAATGAAAAGAATTATGTATTGATTGATTGATTTGACTGTGCCTGGTCTTAGTTGCAGCACACTGGATCTTCTATCTTTGTCGTGGTGTGCAGGATCTAGTTCCTTGACCAGGGATGGAACCTGGGCTCCTTGCATTGGAAGCCCAGAGTCTTAGCCACTGGACTACCTAGGAAGTCCCACAGATGTCACTTTTTCGATGAATATGCATTTTGAGACTGCTCCAGGTTTTTAAAAACAGTTAGCTTCAGTATCTAATTTTATTTTGTGTCAAGGAAATCTGGATTCACATTAGTAGAGAAGCACGATAACATCGTAAACAAAATCTTATTTTACAATCACAGGGTGACTTTCAGTTTATCTGGTCCAGGAGCCTGAAAAGCATAAGATGATGCTTGGCATTCAGGATGACGTCACTGCGGTGTTCAGGACCTCACCGTCCTGAAATGCAGGGACTCAACGAAGGAGTCCCTTAGGGAGGTCAAATCTTTATCACGTGGCAGAAAATACTTTACAATGTATCACAGATGAAGTCTGGGCAGGACGGGTCCTCAGTCAGAGTTTCAAAACACCCAACTTGAAAGTATTGGTTTCATTGTTGATACTTTCTCCACTTTGGCACCAATGGCAACAATGTAACCCTGTAACCACTTAGAAAAAGTTAAGAGTTCTCAGTCAACACCCAGAATAGTGCTTCAGACTGTGTGAGGCAGAAGAATCAACAGAGGGACTTGTGGAAAATGGGGTGATCCCAATGCAGAGCATCCTGGAGATGCCCACTTTGGGAAATGCTGTCCAGGTGATGCTGACCATATCCTACTGACTTTGGGAAGGAGTGATTTCCAGGCCCAGGTGTCTGGCCCAGTGGTGCTGACTTGAGTGTGGTAGGTATGAGGGGAGCCCTGTACTTGCTGGCATACCTTTATGTGAGCAGACGTGCACAAGCCAGCATGGAGCAAAGCTAATCAAAGGAAGAAAGGCCGGGGTAGCTGCCTCCTAGTCAATGACACATTTATAAGGAATTCAGATCTTTACACAACTTGGCAGGGAGCACTTCATTCCAAGGTGTATCCAGAGACGTATTCCTCTGTCCCCAACAGTTAACACTCTGATGTCTCCAGAGTATTAGCACTTGGTGCACAGTACGTGTTCTCGTTTTGTTTTGTTTTTTAATCACTTTTTTTTTTTTTTTTGCAGTGAGCTTGGCTTGAGGGATCTCAGTTCCCAGGTCAGGGATCAAACCTGCAATTCCTGCAGTGGAAGCTCAGTCTTAACCACTGGACCACCAAGGAAGTCCCAACCACATTTTTTTTTTCTTCTGGGTTCAAACCATTTTAGCCAGGGGCTTCAGGAGAGGGTCGAAGTGCTGGGAGGACAACGAAATCCGAAGTCCTTCTCCAGGCCATCTGCTCAACTTCTCAGCTGCTGAAAGGCCAATCACAAATTTTTAAAAAGAATACTTGTACAAACTGCGAAGAGGTCCTTGTAAAACACTTAACAGCCACTGACTGTACCAGCTATGTCCTAAGAGCGTCACAGGAGTGACCTCAAGAATCCTGGCAATTTCTCTAAACACTAGACTCTGTGATTATGCCCATTTTACAGTTGAGAAAACTGAGACCTGGAGTGGCAAAACAGATTGCTAGAATTGCATGGCTACTTGTTGCTCAGTTGCATGCTCCAGCCAAGAAGAACCCACCTGTCTCCCTGGGCAGCAGGATCTCTTGCCTCTGGGCCTTTGCTCATCCTTTCCATTCACCTTGGCTCAGTTAAATATCACTGCCTTCAATAAGGCAGGGCTTCCCCAGTGGCTCAGTAGTAAAGAATCTGTCTGCAATACAGGAGACACAGGAGAGTCAGGTTCAATCCCTGGGCCAGGAAGATCTCCTGCAGAAGGAAATGGCAACCCATTTATAGTATTCTTGCCTGGGAAATCTCATGGACAGAGGAACCTTGTGGGCTATATAGTCCAAGGGGTTGCAAAGACCTGGACAGGACTGAGTGAACACTCACACACTCAATATGGTGACCCTCTGGGGATCATGGGGAGGCCTTTTCTAGGTCTGATATCCTTGCTGGGTCTTCCTGGAAGCAAGACAGGACTCAAGTCCATCCCAGCCTGAATCCACCCTATTCCCTGTCCTGCACACTCTTTAAACATTGTAATTATCAATCAAAGAACTATCTATAACAGATTTTGAATTTTTTTTTCTTGGAAGATGTTCCTGTACCACTGTACAATAACTGTATCTGGACATTTTAATTTTGGGGGGGACTGTTTTATTCTCTGTGAAACAATTTTTAAAATTATTTTATTCATTTGATTGGGTGCAGTGGTAGGGAATCCATCTGTCAATGCAGGGGACACAAGAGATACAGTTTGGATCCCTGGGCCAAGAAAATCCTCTGGAGGAGGGCTTAGCAACCCACTCCAGTATTCTTGCCTGGAGAATCCCATGGACAGAGGAGCCTGGTGGGCTACAGTCCATGGGGTCATGAAGAGTCGGACATGACTGAAGTGACTGGGTACCATTTATTTGACTGCACTGGATCTTAGTTGCAACATGTGGGATTTAGTTCCCCAACCAGGGATTGAACCTGGGTCCCCTGCATTGGCAGTGCGAAGTCTTAGCCACTGAACCACCAGGGAAGTCCCTGTGAAAGTAGGTTTTAACTTGGGCTGACTGTTTATCCCAGTTGTTTAGTGGGAAATGGCTAATAAAGGACCTGTCAGCCTTTGCCCCAGACTTAGGTAATGAGCCCATTTTGCAAGGAGGAGGGAGCCAAATGACAGTGACAGAGCGCAACTACATTAACTGATGAGATGCCAAGCGCCCACACCCGCACAGCCAGAGGGGCTCCCCTCGCTGTCACCCGATCAGCCCCATGTACTCCTCACCCTGTGTGGTGGGGGGCCCTGCCATCGCCCGCATGCTGAAAACTGAGACACAGAGGTACAGAGAGCGGCAGTGATGTACGTGCTCAAGGAGCAGAGGCAGGATGGCGCTTCAGGGCTGTTTGGATCTGATAGGAGGGGGCTGGATGCAACATGGTGAAATTTCTGTGGGGGTCAAAGTTGGAATGCTCACGGAATGGAAAGGAAAGCTCTCTTGGGAAAAATTCTCTGATAAGCTGTGGGGACAGAGGTGAGACTCAAAGAGCTGATCAGCATCAAACTGCTGGGGAAAGCAATGATAGGAATCTTGTTTTTGTCTTTAGAAGAGAGGAGAGAGAAGAGAAGGGAGCCAGAGACCAAAGGCCTGCCTTGGTCAGGTGGCCAGGTAGTGGCTTCAGGGTCAAGAGGCCAAAAGGGCTCAAGAGGTGTCTTGTGTTGCCAGGCAGTGCCAGGTTTGATGCCTCCCCATGGGGTCCGGGCTGCAGGAACCCCTGCTGGCCTCCCCAGAGCTTGGTGTGTAAGGGGACTGTGAGTGTGTGCAGCTGGAGATGGGATGACGACAAGGACCAGCAGGCATGTGGGAAAGAGCAGGAGGCTGGACGGAGGGGTGATGGGGACTTGTTCAGAAACCATGGGACTGACTTTGGATCTTCACAGTTAAAGTGGTGCAAACCGCAATTTACCCAGATCTCAGAGGCCTGGGAGACCTCAGCTGATGACTGGGCTTTGTACACATGACCCAGAGGTGTTCTGGGTGGCAGAGTGGGCCCTGTGGGCTGAGTCCTGGAGAATGGTGGGGACTTCTTGACAGTAGCTGGATCTGGCACAGCATGGTGGTGGCCTGTCTTTCCCTCTTTCTCAATGATTATTATCACGAGCACATTGCAACCAAACAAATACTTAGAAAGGGAAAAAACCCCCACTCTGTTTCTGTCGACTAGCTTCTAGTCCTTGTGCAAACACAGGAGCAGTTTTAAGAGTCCCAGCCATTTCCTATCCGGCTTTTCCTTTTAGCATTTTAGTTTAAGCGTTTTTCCATATTGCAGCAACCATCACCCGGCTGAATTTCAAGGCGGTTGTTGTGGAACCAGTACAGGCCTGGGGTACTGCTGACCCTGCTTCTGCCATTTGTTTACTGTTTACCCTGGGTCGCCGCCCCACTAGGAAGTTACTTGGCCTGGGATCCCCAAACCTTCGCGTGAGCTCCGGACACGCGCATGCGCGACCACACACCGCTCTCTGTACTGCTTTTAAAAACTAAGCCGGCTCAAGTGAATCTAAGAAGCCCTGATGACACTGGCGTCTGTGAGTGCCGTCGGAAAGGAAACTTTCAGAAAGACTACCTTCCCTGAATTCCCATTAAGCGCGGTGCCACCCTCCCTCGGCTCCCATCTCGGTGCGCCTGCAAAGCTGAAACACTTCTGGCTCCTGGGAGAAAGTCTCACGGACCCACAGTTTTGGAGCGACTCTGGGAAAGTGACCCCAACCGCCCTCTCATCAGCTAAGTAGGCACGCCCCCTCCTTTGATGGACAGGCGAAGTCGCCAATGAGGCCCAGGGGAGGTCCCTTTGGCTCGCTGGGGGGCGTGCCGCCTCGGCTCTCCTCCGGCCCATTCAGGGGAGCCGAAGGTGCCGTGGGGGCGGGGCCCGACGCTCAGCAGCCAATGGGAAGAGCACAGCAGGCGCGGCGGGGGGGGGCGTTCGGGGCTGGCGGCAGGAGCGGCCGCGGCTGGGTTAGGGCAGGGCCGGGGCAGCGCGGCCGGAGCGAGGGCGGGAGCCGGGGCCGGAGCGGGAGTCGGAGCCGGGGTTTGGAGACGCAGTCGCGGCCGGAGCGGGGCGCGCCGAGTGTCGGGAGACGAGCGGCGGCCCAGGTGAGGGACGCGCCGCGACGGTTGGGGCTCCGCGGGGTGTGGGGGTGGGGGGGACGGACGCGGGGCGCTTGTTGGCAACCGGGCCCGCGCCCTGTCAGGCCGCGGCCGCGCTCGCGCCTGAGGGCAGCCTCTGGGGCCGCGTCGCCCGCGCGCGAACTTCCTGTAGCTGAGGGAGCGGGGGGCGGGGTAGGGGTGTTGAGGGGCATCCGGGGGCGAGTCGGTGGGGGAGCGGTGTTGAGGGGCGTCCGGGGGCGAGTCGCTGAGGGAGCGGTGGGTGGGGAGCCGGTGTTGAACGGCGTCCGGGGGCCGAGGGGAGCGCTGAAGGGGACGTCGAGGGGCCTCCGGAGGGCGCGCGGAGGCCGGGTTTCGAGGTGGGGTGCGGAGTCTGGGCGGGGAGCGGGGGGCGCCACAGGGGAGCGGACGAGTCCTCCTCGGCTCGGCTGAGACAGAAGTTGCGGAGCGGGACCCGTGGAGGTCAAAGTGCTGCTGCCGAAGCGGGGATGGAAGACTCTGAGGGACTTAGCGAGGGGAGGCGGGGAAGCCGAGGGGTGCGGGGGTTCCCTGGGGTGAGGGGGGCGGTGGGGAGCGCAGGAGGAGGCGGCGGGCCGGTCGGCGTCACTTAGAAGGCAGGGCCAGGTCCTCGGGTGTCCTGGAGGGGAGGGGCGGCCAGAGCAGGCGGGACACTTATGCGGATGCGCTGGTTTAGGGGAGCTTTGATGACCGTCCTCCATTTCCTTCCTCCCCACCCTCCCAGTCCCTCACCCGCCTCTACATGGGAGGTGGGGGCATGGGGTGCAAGCCCTTCTTTGTGATCAGGTCCTAGGGCTGGGGGACAGGCAGGAGAGAGGCTGGGGGTGTTTGCCCCGTGGGCCCAAGGAGTCTTCCCAGACCGTACTTTGTAGAAACGGGAGCTCCCTCCCTCCTCTGGGGTTTCCAGCCCGCTGGGGCATCCGGAGAGGCCTGGGATTGGAGAGGTAGTGATTTCTGCCGCTCCGTTTCAGCGGCCCTTTGGGTTTCAGCTTCCACCGGAGGAGGCTGGCTTTCTTTTCAGACGGAGCTGGTCAAGGGGAGTGATCCCTGCTGTCTCCTCGGGTCCCACACACAACTACAGCCTTCGAGGGTTGGGCGCCTGAGGGAAGATGGCCTTCAGGTGGGGTCTGTGCACCAGTCCTGGGTCTTCCCTTTCTCTCCTTTACCCCAGTTGTCCTGTATTTCTGTGGTTAAGGAGGGTTGGCTGCTCTGAGTCTCCACGGCTACTCATTATGCTGTTTACCAAACACTCCCTGGCTGTCCTGATGAAAATCAGGAGGCCAGTTCAGAGATTTTAAACCTGGACTCCAAGCGGTGAGCTCACACTGGTTATCTCCTTTCTCTGCGGTTCCTTCGTCCCCAGTATTCCCAGTATGCTGAGGGTTGGAGCCCCGGGCAAGGGAACCAAGCAGATGGTCTCTTTTGAATGCTGGCCTTCCCCTTCCTGCCTGAAATTTCTTATTCGACTTGAATCACCAGCCTGCCAGCAGCCTCCTCGTACAATCATTGAAGGGGAGCCACTGCAACTGGGATTTCTCTTGAGTCATGTGGGAAACAATAATCTGTGTGCACGTGTGCACTTAAACTTCATTCTAGAGTTTCACAATCTCCTTGGTAAAGTTATGTTAGTTGAGATATGAGACCACCACATCAAAAACTTTTCTGTGCTCTGTTTTTCTCTTGATAATTGTCTGAGAGCTTTAAAGAAACTGGCCATGAGATTGATGATATTTATTACGTGGGAAAGGAATGAAGCACAGAAGAACAGATGAGAGATTAGGTCTGTACTCCAAATTCATTTTTGGGGAGAAGAATGAAAACTCATTTGAATGGAAATGTCATTCTTTAACTCACACTGTTGGGGAACTGTAACTGTATTATTTTTAGCCCTAAGTGTGTAAGATATAGGTCATAAGATTTAAATAATCTAAAAGTAGGTATGTATAAAAAGCAATACCTGGGTTTTGAACACAGCTTGTTGCTGAAACATATAGCTAGCTTTCTCCAGTCCTGGATGCCCAGTCCAGATTTCTGATGGCCAGGTATTTCCTGGATTGGGAGCTGAGGGGCATTTGTCTTTAAATTTTCTCGTTTGTTTATCCACTTGGAAGTCTGTTCAGATGAGTTAAGGGCCTCATACTCAGGTTTCCTTCCTCTGACTGGGTCACGGTTGATTCCAGGATGTTATGAAATATCAAAAAGATGGCACAGATTCCTTAATAATAGTAAGAGCAGCTTGTGTTTAGAGATCATGATAGCTTTTACCAAGTGCTCTCTGGCCACCCTCACCTGGACCTCATCTGACTCGGGCCTGCCTTATCTGCCATCGGATTGTGCTGGTGACTTTGTCAAGGCCATCCTGTAGATTATTTGGGTAATGACCACATTCTTGTGAGTGATGGTGCTGGCACCCTTTTTTTTCCCCCCAATTAAGATTGTTTGGAAGTGCAGCTGCATACCTGAAGGCAGCACAGCAGTGCCTTCGTTAGGAAGTCAGTTTGCATTCCATGCGTAGAGGCCTTTCTTTATGGCCCTGGCTGGGATCCTTCACACACCTGAAGGCATGTCAGTGCCTGAAATCTGATTGCTGCTGGGCTCAGTTCTGTCCCTGGGATGGCCGTGTAGGAATTCCTTCAGATTTTTGTATTCAAACGATTGTGCTCTGCCGACTGGAGATGATCTTTAAAGAACTCAAAACATTCTGTGCAATGCAACATTCCTGGCATACATGTGGTTCCAAAGGTAACTATTTCAGGGACAATGGCCATCTAAGAGCACAAGCTTTAGTATTTTGATTAAAGACACAACATGACAAAAATGCATTACTTTAGTATATTATCTTGCATTTATTCCCATGATTGTATGTTTATCTGTTTGCTTGGTAAAACTGAGCATCATGGATTCTAGTTTTCTTGTTTCCTAGAATAAAAACTTTAGTTTCAATATTAAAATGTCATTTGAGAGTGTCTTGGCATTAGGGACTGAAAGAACAAGATATAAGGGTGTAGAAATGAATAAAATGCTGTCTCAGTGATCACAGGCCTCAGCAAGAAGCCTTAAGGAAAATGAACGGAGGGAAATTTTGCTATAACTTTAGAAAGAACATATGTAGTGGTTTGTGTAATATTAATGTGTTCTATGGCTGTATGAGATTTATGTGACTTTTTTCCTCCCTGGAATGTGGGGTTGTAGAGTGGGATTGTAGAATGTAGATGGAGACTAGGAGCCCTGGGCTCGGTCCAGCCTTTTCCTGACTAGTCCTGAGCCCAGAACAGCCACATACCTTAGGGTCTCAGTTTTCATATTTGTAAAAGGAGAGCCTGAGAGATTCTTAACTGTTTGAGAAACTGATAACAAGTACAGACTTCTTTCCAGAAAGCACACCTATGAACAGCATTGGAGTCCTGGACCCCAGATTAGGAACTCCTGGATCATCTCCTCTAAGCTCCCTCTCACCTTTGATATTCTATAATTCTATTTTCCTGGTCATCTTTGAGCTAATAATAATAATAATGCCTTGTATTTATGGAAGACACATTCCAGAGCATTTTCATCTCTCTCTCTTTTTTTAATCCCCCAAACATTTCTGAGTGGTGCGGGTGGTGATGGATACTCCTTCTTAGGATAGGCGTATTCTTCTCCCCTAGAGAGAGGGGTACCAGGCCTGGCCACCACTTTAGTAGGATTACACAGCCAGCAGTCTGTCCTGGGATCAGAGTCAGGGCTCCTGATTGCCAGCCTGGGGTTTTTCCATTAGGTTTAGCTTCCTTGGTGGTTGTCATTATGAGTTATGTTTGGCAGTGTAAATATCTCAGAATGTGTCACTTACAGAGGAAATATTTGTTCATCTGCTGAAAGGACTGGTTTTTTTTTTTTTTTTTTGGTCTGAATTTGGATCACTAATCACCTTTCTTGACTGTCAAAAGGTTACTTATTATGTTTTTGGTTTTTTTTTTTTTATGCCATACTTTTCACTGGGAAATGTTTGTAGGACTTGAGTGTTTTGAGCATACTTGTTTCATGTTTATTGATTAAAGAGTACATTGAAATGATTATTTTCCAGTTGCATGGCACTTGAGAAACTTGTGAAATAAATGTTAAGAGAAAATTCCTAACATTTGACTTGTTCTGGCAAATATGTCCTCATAGATGAGACTTTTCCTGCAGCCTGAGAGGCGCCTCCCTAAGCCCAGAGCCACTGGGTGGGTGGGTGGAGGGGGAGTGGGGAGGGTGTTTGAGAGTCAGGTGTGGATTGTGCCAACCACCATGACTATCCAAAGTGGCTTCCTGTGGCCCTGTGGCCACAGGAATATTCTGAATGTTTTAGGGACTTTTTTAGTTTATTAACAGAGTACAAAGTGTCAGCTATGTAAAGAAGTTGTGTATACAAAACTTCTTTAGTATACAAAAGTATACTAAACTATAAAGCCTCACAGATATTAAGTGGTTTATTACTGATGAAAAGACTCATCATAATGAAGATGTGTTGAAGAATCAGACTTGGAGGAAATAGGATGGTCTATAGTACATACCTCTCAAATGTAGTATACATATGTGTTTTGTTACGTCTGATACCTGTAAGGAGACTGGCCAACTCTCCAGGCATGGAAAAGGGTTATTTGCTCATTTCACAGTGCATTTCTTTAGAATACTGAAGAGAACGAGGCAAGACATGGACAGACTCACTGAAGTCCAACATAAAGCCTGATGTCATGTATCAGCTTCCTGGGAATTGCTCGCAAGAGGCAGTGGTGAGGTGAGGCTGTCAGAGGGCAAGGCTGGTGATGAAGGGTAAACTCCAGGCAGCTGCCACTGGGCAGAGGTGGCATCCAGTTAACTATACTGCCTGCTGTGAACTCTGCTAGTTTTTATGGGCCCTCCTCTGACCTGGGTCAGGAAGATCCCCTGGAGAAGGGAAATGGCAACCAGCTCCAGTACTCTTGCTTGGAAAATCCCATGGACAGAGGAGCCTGGTGCGTTACAGTCCACAGGGTCACAAAGAGTCGGACACAACTGAGCAACTGAGCACACGCACACTATGATGCACACACACATTGTGGCCAGGAAACTTGCATTCTGTTGGCTCTTTTCTTCCACAGGCCAGTCTGTGATTTAAATATTGATAGAGCAGCAGAGTTGTTAGTAGTGAGCTGGGGAACCCCATGAAGCTGCTCTGTCAGAGTTCCTGCTTTTATTTCAATTTCACTTCCTGAGCTGTTTGAAGGGAGCGTGCACTGATGAGGGGAAGTGTGCAAGGTGGGTTGGAGGGCGCCTTCCCGGCCACGGGTGTGCGGTGCCCCTGATGCTTGGCTCTGCCGGCAGCTCTCGGATACTGAGACTCAGGTGACTCTTGGTCAGGAGGTGAGCTTAGAAGCGATCCTACCCTTGTGACAGTAGCAGATGGGAGTGTACAAAGGAGGGGCAGACAGGAGGGTGGATCCGACTGCCTTCAGGACATTGCAGAGAGCTTACCTTCAGGGAGGTGACCTTGCAGTCGTTTTGCCACTCTTCAGGCGGACAGTGACTGGAAGGAGAGTCCCAGGCAGAGGTATGGAGTTGTAAAGAATGTGGAGGTGTGAGAGGGGCCCCCGAGGGTGGGCAGGCTTCAGATAGTGTGACCTGCCTTGTAGGCCAGGCAAGGGTTTGGGCCTCCTTCTGGAGGATGGAGGAGCCATTTTGGGGTACCAGACATAGCAGGTTGAAGCTTTGCACAGGAATGAGACTTCAGGCAAGAAGTCAGGGATGCAGATGTGGGAGGGGTGTTTCAAGTGGCTCATTTTTAAAAAAGTCACTTATGTCCTGGAGGCTCAGGGAAGTTCTTAGGAAGCAGTGCTAATATCTAATGAGAGGGGTTTCCACAGTGGGGTTGGCATCAGTCTTGACTCAATTTCTTTGCCTGTATTTATGTTGGTAATATAGCAGCTGCCTGGGTTCTGCTTCTCTTTTCATATGGCTTATGCTCACAGATCCATGCAGTTAGTGTGTATCTTTCACTGCTAGTTCCAGCAAAAAAAAAAAAACAAACAAAAACTAATATTGCAGTAGATATAGCAGGTAGCATGGCTTCAGAGCCACACAGCCCTGGGTTTGAGTTCCGGCTCCACTACTAGGCAATTTCCTTGGCCAAATGCTTCAACATCTCCCAAACCAGGGAGCCCCTCCTCATATGACTTGAGGAGGGCAGTGTGTGGGAATGGACTGTAGACTCTGAGCTCAGACCTGTGCCTGGTCTGTGGTGCCAACCCAGTACCATTGGTATCCCTCGAAGTGCAGTGCCTACTGAGTGATTTGGCTAATTAAGAGAAAATACACCTTTAAAGGTCTCAAACTGATGTTACACTATCCAATTCTACTGAATATCCTAAGATGCATTATTCTTTTCTCAGCCTAAGTCGGTTCAGTATACTCGGACCTTTCCTTGGTGACTCAGGGTCACAGGGATGCTGTTGGGGTGGTTGATGTGGATGAGGCTTCCAACCCTGCTTGGAATGCCCTCCCATCCTGCCACTTACAAGGCCTGTCTTGTCTCTTCTCTTCCTCTAAGCTTCTCTCTGATTCTGTCTCCTTGGTTGGGGTGAAGGCCTGAAGGCGATCTTATCCTCCCTGGGTTTTGAGGGCATCCTTGCCACCCAGAGGCTTTGTTCCCATCTGGGCTGGTGATTCTGTGCTTGAGTTGAGTGTTACATAGGCTTTTAGAAAGTCTGACCTTTGGTGTTGTGACTGGCTTTAGTGACTCAGAGTTGGAAGGGACCCTGTTTGATGGTGACAATAGCTCCTACTCAGGTAATGAAAAATATAAAGACTTGAAAAAGCAAATTGTAAAGCAATAGGTACATTCATCACATGTGTAAAATATTAAAACAATATACAGTGACTATAGTTAAGGTTGTAGAATAATGGAAAGTTTCTTCTTGATTTCCACACTGTTACATTGCCTTTTTATTTTAAAAATTAATATTTAAGCAATAAGTTGACTCTATAATTAAACAAATAAACAGTTTGGTTTCATAGGCATTTTCAGTTTACCAGGAATCTTCCCATAGTCCTCATTTTGTTTTCAAAACAGCCTTGTTGGTCTGCTCCCCTCTTCATTTTCCAGAGGAGGATAAGAGGGAGGTCTGGAGGGTCAGTGGTTTTGCCTGAGGCTTGCCAGCCAGGACCCCATGTGGGCCTCAGCCTGAGTCCATAGTTCTTAGAGAGCCCAGTTATGGGGGGTCTCTGCCGTGACCTGCAGGGTGGTCTTTAACATAGAGAATAAACTGTGGCTAGTGCTTTGACGTTTCCTACTGAATACATGAGATTTTATTATTGTAAAGTGATACCCAAGCCATAGTTTGTGAATATTTTCATATTTTAAACAATGCTTATGTTTCATAGTATCCAATTATGTTGTCGCCAACTAAGTGTGCCAAGTGTGAGCTGTGGTCTTCAGAACCACAGAGCAGGCTCCGCAGCCCATGTAGACCTCCAGGCCTGCTATTAGTGGGTTCTGTAGCTGGCTGATTGCTGGAGGAGGGAGAGGGCCTACCTGGGCGCTGTTTAGCTGTGACATGATGATGCTTTAATTATCGAAGCGATTGTGCCCTCTGCACCAGTGAAGGTGTCATCAGCTAAGGAGCCTGGCAGCCAGTGAAGAGGGCAGAGCAGAGGCTGGGCATTGCCGTTTGGGACAGGCCTCTGGCTGTGAGGGCTCGTGGGGGACCCTACAGGAAGCTTTATGCTCTGGCTCATTCAGTTTTTGCTTCAGATGGAGTTAACTCCACTTTACACAAGAGTAAACCAAAACTGAGAGATGAAGTGACCTTCACAGGGTCACCGGCAGAGCTGGCCCTGGGCCTGACTCTGAAGCCACGTTTATCTGCTGTCTTGAATAGGTGCATTTCTGAGTCACTTGTCCTCAAATACGAAAAAAATCTAAGTTAATCTTCCTTCCCCACCCCTCGGAAACACAGAAAAGAGGCAAGTTATGTGGTCTTTTGTTTAAGACAGGATCTCTGCCTACAACTAACTTGATAAAGATAATCCAAGAGTTTGCACTAATGTATGCAGTGGGGAGATACCGCATAAAGGGAGAGGCTTTTAAACAACTGAGCTGAGACTTCAGAGATCTTGGATTTGGTGGGAGTATTCTTGCCTCGCCTTCCACTAGCTGCTTTCTAAAAAGGTGCCGTATGAGATTGAAAAAGCACTCACTTAGGGGAGAAGAAATTATATTTTTGCAAAGTGTCCATTTGCACTACACTTTGTAAAATTGCAGAAGAGCTCATGTTTCATTGACGTGAGAGCAAAGGAAGATCATCTGTACAGGTAAGTTACAGCAGATGTTTGTTTTTATGCTTGTAAATATCAGTCACTTTTATGTCAAAAGACTTTCTTTGCTTTCTGGTCTTTTAAAAATTGAAGGCACAACATAGAAAATAGAGTTCTTTTGAATAAAGAACTCTTTGTGTTCTACTTTCCATATGCTTTGCGGTTTAAAGTTATCTTAGAAGCAGCAGCTGCACCTACTAACTGACTGCTTTGTTCCAAGCTTCAGAAGAGGCTGGAGAGCTGCGTTGCCCCTGTCTGTCCTCACAGAGATACTTGAGACTCCCAGGTTACCAGTTTGAACGTGAGGGTACTGAAGGTAGTGAGACCATGTGCTGGACTCAAGGTCCCCAGGGTTGTAGACAGGGGAGAGAGTTTGCAGCCTGCACTGGCTGCATGTGTTGAGGGTGAGAAGAATTCCTGGTAAACTGAAAGTTTCCAGTGGCTCAGTGGTAAAGAATTCGCCTGCAATGCAGGAGACGCAGGTTTGATTCCTGGGTTGGGAAGATCCCCTGAAGAGGAAATGGCAACCTACTGCAGTATTTCTTGCTAGGCAAATCCCATGGACAGAGGAGCCTGGCAGGCTACAGTCCATAGAATCTCAAAGAGTAGGACATGACTGAGCACACACACCCACCGCCTGGCTACATGTCCCTGTCTCTCCTCATCAGTCTACACTGTTACAGTTGTGTTATTCAGATCCCTTAAATATTTTATCAAATATTTTTTCATGCTATTATCATTGTTCTTAAAAAGATTTTTAATGGTTGTGTGAGCCTGTTAATGTAATGAGATTAAAACATTCCCTTGATAATGGACATTTTAGGTTATTTCCACTTTTATTTTTGCTTTATTGTAGATGCATTTGCAGTTGACAATTTCATTTTTCTTTTTTCATTTGTATAATTAGTTCCTGGTTATAAATTCCCAGAACTAGAATTCTTGGATTAAAGGATATGAACATCTTAGAGTGTTTTGAAAGCCTGCTCTGTCACTTCTGGGTTTATAGTTCTGATTTTTTTAAGAGAAAAAAATGGAGATTTTTTTTTTTTTTTCTCTTTAAATTACTTTGGCCTTTAGAACTTTCAAGTATCTGTGAGATAAACTTTTGTGAGGTTTTCTTAAATGAGTCATATTTCCTCCCAAGTTTCTGGATATAATTTTACTTGAATGAGATGTTTTACTTCATAAGCAAGAAGCAGTCTTAAAGTCCTTACTACTTTCTTTATTAATCACCTAAGCTAATGTTCTGCATTCCTTCAGTGGTAAATATTTGTGATTGCATTCCTTTATCAATTCAGCTGTCATGATGCTCTGAACCAGGGTCTGACTCAGAATTTGTTCTTGTTTTCTTTTTCTCACTTGTAATATGCATATTGGGAACGACCATGCAAGATTGTTTCTGCTGATGTCATCTCCACCAGGACAGCCTGGGGGATCTCGCCATCCTTTGGATTTCTCCAGTGTAGCTCTGAGGGACTTGCCTATCTCTGCCATTACTAGAGGCAAACATTGCAGAGAAGTACTGGGACATTTATACTGTGGGCGTTTACTCTTTTTCTTTCTTTCTTTCTGGCTTGTGTGTTTTTCCCTTCTGAAGTCACCTGTCCTTTACCATGGATTGGCTTGCTTTTTCACATTCCACTGTTCTTTGGTGTTCACCTGCAGGTTGAGCGGAGTCCTTTCTTTCCTGGTGGCTCGTTTCTCAGGGTCTGCAAAGGAAAAACTGCTCAGCAGGGACAGGAGGGGCCCGGGTGGGGAGCAGTGGCCAGGCCTCAGCCCTCACCCTTAGGTCCCCGCCCCTGGATGCCTGCTGCTCGCCTCTATTGCACTCAAAGGAGGTTGTTTCCTCTTTAGTTCTCTGGCCTCAACCTGGGCAAAAACTCCTCTTTTCTTGGTTCCTCTTATCCTATCTAAGCAAGTTTGATGTTCACAACACAACGAAACATCACTACATATTAAGGCAGAAATAAGAGGAAATAATCACAAACTACACAGAAGCATGACAAGAGCTTTGTTTCTCAGGCCCAGGTGAGTTTTCGATGCCAGTGCTGTGGGTCTGTCTGACTGTATTGGCTCAGCTAGTGCTGCCTAGCTTCCTGCTTCCCTTTCCTACCTGTTAATTCAGTCAGTAAACCCAAATTTTAGAGTCATGCTTTGTTCTGTGCTTGGTAGTCTGTGTTTTTATTATACCCATGGAAATTGTACTTTGCCCTGGTTTCCGCAGATGCCTAAACATGTCTGGTGGCTGTTGCCTGGCCAGCTGGCCGAGCTGTGGTTTCTGTGTAAGGTGAAGACACTGGTCGTGGCTGGATGGAAGCCCTAAGGCTTCCTATGGCTTCTCAGCCAAGCTAAATGGTAACCACCAAGCCCCAGAGGTACACGGTCAAAACTTCCCTTTGTCCTTTCCACATTTCCTGTTTTCTTTCCTGAGACAGCTCTGCCCAACTGCCCCAGCTTGGCAGGGAGTGGCACGGAATGGAATGGGGTGACTTTGTTTCAGGACATGGACCTTTGGACCATGAGGCATGATTCCTCAGCAGCCCTTAGCCCAGCTTTATTCTGAGTTGCACAGGTTGCACATTGTTCCATTAAGTTTCTTTTGCTTTTTAGAACTGGTGCAGGTGACTGGAGCCCAGAGCTAGTCCTTACCTGATAGTCTCACAGAAAAGGGGCCTTAAAGTGGGGCCAGAGCTGATAGTCCGGCCATGCAGAGGTCATGGGAAAAAAATTTGATTGGATGATTGGAGTGCTGCAGTATGCCTCCTTTTATGAAAATGTAGTGAAGTAGTTGGTACAGTAAATTCCAGACTTTTGTTATTTTGCCGTTTAGATTTTTTTCTTTCTTTCTTGGTCTTGCAGGTATAGGTCTGAAGTTGCTTAGTTGGTACTGGACTGGGCTGTGTTATTACCTCCCTTTAAAGCTCAGACAAATTTGTTTCCGTAATTGGAGCAAATGTCCAGAATTACTATTTTGGACCTGTGCTAGTTTGTCTACAACTTCCACTAGGAACTTGCAGGTTCCTGAAATTTAGAAATAGTTAAAAATAGCATGTCCTCTTAACCTATAAGTAAAAAGGTAGGGAGAAAAACACTCAAACCTTTAAATCCTTTCCTTACAAAAACTTAATGTTAATGGTGTGACTGGAAGAGGGGGAGGCCCACTCTCAAGAGGCAAACTCTGTCAGCAGCCCTGCCCCGCCCTGAACTCCTGGGGAGTGGGTAAGAGGAAGGATCTTTCCCTCCTTGGGGCGGAGGTGGAAGATTCCAGTATCCAGAGGTTGTGAAGCACTGCTCCCGGTCTCTCTGCAGGCTCCTGCTGTTGATGGGGGCCTGGCTTTTCATCTCAGGTTGCTCTCTGCTGTAAGAGGGCCTTCTTGGAGCAGTGGGACAAGCCCTGCTGAGTAATGGTCGTGGGCCAGACCAGTGTTATGTGCTGCAGGTGTATGTCACGAGTTTATTGCCTGGGCTTGAATCCCAGTTCTGCAGTTTATTGTGGATCCTTGGGCAAATTCCTGATCTTTCTGTGCCTCAGTTACCTCACTTCTAAAATGGGCATAATGATGGGATTGTTGTGAGGGCAGGATGAAGAAGCATGTGTTGTGTCCTTGACTGGGACAGTACTGCACTTTGAGAGCCCCGTTTGGTGTGGCCATTGCGTGCCTCTAAGCCTCCCAACCGTCCTACCATGTGACTCTTTGATTCTCACTTTGCAGTTGAGGAAAGAGGCTCACAGAAGCTGAATAACTCCTCAGACCCAGATCTGCCTTAAAGGTCTCTCTTCAGCGCATTGGTGGTTCCCCACAGGGACCCTGGATCTCCAGGACATTAGAGGATGATTACAAAGGACTTAACCCACCAGGTATACTTTGCAGATGGATTTTTTTTTTTAACTGTCCTTGTACACACACAAAGACACAGATGCACAAAACATTTATATGTTACTGTATAAAAATGATGCTGTGACTATGATTAATAAAATACCAGTTCATTTTAAAGCTTGAATTTATTGTAGTCTTTTGTCATCTTGAGTTCCTGAATGATTGGATCAAAAAATACTATCATTTAGGAGTCTCAGGACCTTGTTAGTTGTAAAACAAATCATCCTTTTGTGGGGAGAATTCAGTAGCTGTCTATTGTTGCCCTTTTCTTGCCCTGTATCTTCGTGTATGTCCTTCTGTATATCTGGCATCTGCATGCATTCTCAAGGACCACTGGGCTTAAAACTAAGCATTCAAAAAACGAAGATCATGGTATCTGGTCCCATCACTTCATGGCAGATAGATGTGGGAACAGTGGAAACGGTGACAGATTTTATTTTCCTGGGCTCCAATATCACTGCAAATGGTGACTGCAGCCACAAAATTAAAAGACACTGGCTCCTTGGAAGAAAAGCTATGACCAACCTAGACAGCATATTAAAAAGCAGAGACATTACTTTGCTGACAAAGGTCCATCAAGTCAAAGCTATGGTTTTTTCCAGTAGTCATGTATGGATGTGAGAGTTGGACCATAAAGAAGGCTGAATGCCGAAGAATTAATGCTTTTGAACCGTGGTGTTGGAGAAGACTCTTGAGAGTCCCTTGGACTGCAAGGAGATCAAACCAGTCCATCCTAAAGGAAATCAGTCCTGAATATTCATTGGAAGGACTGATGCCAAAGCTGAAGCTCCAGTCCTTTGGCCACCTGATGCCAAGAACTGACTCTTAGAAAAGACCCTGATGCTGGGAAAGATTGAAGGCAGGAGGTGAAGGGGACAACAGAGGGTGAGATGGTTGGATGGCATCACCGACTCGATGGACATGAGTTTGAGTAAACTCTGGGAGTTGGTGATGGTCAGGGAAGCCTGGCATGTTGCAGCCCATGGGATCGCAAAGAGTCGGACATGACTGAGCAACTGAACAGCAACTATATCTATATCTATATCTATATCTATATAATTCAATGAATTCCTGCTCCTTCCTCTGAGACTCTAGTTTGCAGAATACATTCCTGAACCCAAACCATGGACTTAAAGGCTAGGG
Source organism: Odocoileus virginianus (assembly GCF_023699985.2). NCBI lineage: Eukaryota > Metazoa > Chordata > Mammalia > Artiodactyla > Cervidae > Odocoileus > Odocoileus virginianus. Next base: position 10,555,822 of record NC_069696.1, on the reverse strand, counting down.
CCTGCCCCGGTGAAGCTTCCTATTGCATGGTAGCTGCCCTTGTCTCCTCTAGGAGAGCCCTTCTCTTTGTTAGATTTTGCTCTGTAATTTTACTGCCTTACTCACCTAACCTTAGTCATTAGTGTTCTGATATATGTGCTTGAACCTCAGCACTATGATTTTTGACCTGTATTTGGGTCTCAGATCTCCTTCAGAATTTCATGAAAATAGATTCCATGCCATCTTTCCACCCCACTAAGGGGCCCAGACATTTTTTGCATGTAATTCCAAGAGATACCTAAGTCCCCATTCATTTTTTGAACAAATAGTTGAACTTCTGTCATGTGCAGGGCACAGTTCTAGGCTCTGGGGGGTCACAGCAGAAACTCAGTAGGCCAAGGCCTAACACTTTAGTTGGGGGAGATAGAAAGCGGTTAGACAACTGGTGTCCCATACGGAGGGAAGGCCGGCCTTGGGGGCTGGAGCCTCCGGGCCTCATCCCTCCTGCTTAGGGCTAGGCTCTTTGCCAATCTCCCTGTTCCCTTTCACCCTCCTGAACTGGTTTTTGAGGTTATCATCATTGTCATAAAGATTTTAGAAGATTTAATATTTATTGAGGCTTATTTTGTGCCAGGTGCTATACCTTTCCATGCATGATTATACTTATTCTTGTGACAACTTTCTTTTAAGGTGGAAAATTGGCCTTCAGAGAGGTTAAGTGACAGGTCTGATAGCTAGGAAGTATGGTGCTTATGATCAACGTGCAGCTTAGGATTGTGGAATTCAGCAAGCCAGGCTTGAGGACTTCATCAGAAATGGCAACCAAAAATTTAATGTGACCATTTTGCCCTGGACATGTCCATTCTCTGACTGGTTCCTTTAGTAGTCAGAGATTTAATTTTTACCTGTCACATCAAATTGCCTTGCTTAAGGATGGAAACATGAGTGGAACATGCTTGCAGGCCTCTACATGGTGGGCATTATAGACACTTGGAGTTACCAAATACACACACACAGACACACACACTCTTACTGTTAGAAAAATTGCATAATTCCATCAGTCCCAAATAATTGCCTCATGAGTGACATTTGAAATGCTCGTTATTTGGTACTTGGCTGAAGAGATTTATATGCACACTGTTTTTTCCACAGGAGACAGTTGTTTTCTTGTTTCAATTTTTAAGGCACTACCCAATGAACAGACTAACTTCCTGAAAAGTTGCTTTGAAAAACTTTGTGTCCTCTGCAGAGGGTGGAATAAAACAGGGTTTGTGCTCTTGACTCAGCTCCTGACATAACAGAATCATTATTCTGCCTGGAAGTTTGCAAGCTGCCATTGCCCTGGCATTAGCAGCTGTTAGTTCCTTAAATATTTGCATTTAATAACTTCATATCTCAGTTTTCTTCTACAGCTTGCTGCAATTTCATGTCATACACAAAACTGCATCTTTGGAGTTACTTTGAAACATGACTAAGTGCTAGGGTGAAGTTTCTCTATAGCCAACTCATGTCATGGAGGAACAGCTGGACTATGGGTCTGGCTCAGTGTTACTTAAATGCTGCAGTGTCTAGCCATTCTTCCTGGGATTTTTGGATCCGGAAAAGCCCTGAGGCTCGCAGGGGGAAGTTGTCCCTATGTTATCTGACCAAGGGGTACTTGTTGGAAGTCCAGTCCTAAGAGAGTCCAGAAGGTATTCTAAGTGAAGCTTCCAGTCTAAAGGGTGAGGCAGGATTGGAGGAGTCTAGGTTTGAAGGCCCAATAGAATGGAGATTGGGGAATGAGGGGAAAGGGTGGTGGAAAAGAGAGAACCTGTAGGATTTCTGAGCAGGATGGGATGGACAAAGCAGCTGTTGTGGCCTCTTTCCTTGGCTTCCTCTTCTCAACCATGCACAGGGACAGAGGCCCTGGAATTCCCTGTCCTGGTAACCCCAGCGTGATTTTGAGACGGGTTTGGGCCTCTTCCCTGGCTGTGTTCCACAAAGGGTGGACAGTGCCATCGTGGACACATGCCTCAGATTGAGAGGTGGCCAAATGGTGGCTGTGTACAGGGTGTGTACATGTAGATGGGGCTGGGGTGCCCCACGAGTACACTGGGGGTCCTTGTGGTACAGGACCCTCACTGTTGTGGATTCATTGTGTATTTGACTTCTGGAAATGGCAAAGTCCATGCTTAATTATTGAATGTGCTTGTCCCACACCATCTCTGCTGCTTGTGGCAATGTGCAGAGCTTGAAGGTGTCCCTCCCTGTCTGACAGCTGGGACTTGGGGAGGTGGATTCAATATCAGGCCTGTTTCCTTCTCAGCTGTTCTTAGCATTAATCCAGCCACACCAGGGGAGGACTGCCTGCACTGTGCCATTTATGCAAAACCTGCTTCTTGGGCTTAGCTGATGGAGGTCTTTGGGATTTTGTTAGCATTCTGGCACAGTATCAGAAGGATTCCAGTCTACATCATGGTCTTTTTTTAGAGCTCATGTTTTATTTCCTCTCTAGCTTGGAAGATTCAGTAAATAGCTTTAATCCTGTCATATAGAACTTTAACTTGCAGCAAAGCACAGATACTCTGGCTCGGGGGTAAATAGCTCTTCTAGAAACAAGTCAGTTCACTTCAGCAGCAGAAAAGCAGCATTCACAGGAACCTTTTCGGGCATGTTCTTGTGCCTTCTTGTTCTCGAGAGGGGAGGGACACTGTGTCTCAGTCACTTGCCCAAACTGCAGTGTCGCCCAGTACCTGTGACTGTCCTGGGGCTGCTGGGGCTGAAGTGCTCCTCGGGTTGGAAATGGAGGTGAGCGTGGAGCCTGCCTGAGGACTGTGAAGCCTTCAATGTGTCCCACCCCAGAGAGTCACAAGAGCTGGTCTGAAACCGTGTCCTCGCCAAAGAGAAAAAAATAAAGACTTGGTAGTTTTTCTGTGTTAAGGTTAGCAACTGCCTTTTCTTGGGAAGGAGTCTTTTGATATAAGATTGTGACCTTTGTATCTCTTAGTCTGAAAATGTCTTTCTTTTGGTGTTGGTGATGTGAGCTGGTAGTTTTTTAAAGAGTATACTTGACAAAATAAAGTTAACAGCCTTCTGTAATTTGCCTCCAGAAGTCTATAAAGGATTTTGGTATAACTCGGACAATCAGTTGCACATAGTAAAGTATACGGTGTGATGAGGTTTGACACATGAGCATGTCCGTTAAACCCTCACTGCACGCAATATAATGAACGTGTCTGTCACCCCCAAAGTTTCCCTGAGCCCCTATAGCCCCTTCCACCTCACCCCTCCCAGGTGGCTGTTGGGCTGCTTTCTGTCACTGCAGATTAGTTTGCACAGTCTACAATAAGTAGACTCATGCGCTGTATACTTTTTTAGTCTAGCTTCTTATACTTCTTATAAATTATTTTGAGATTCATCCCTGTCATAACATATGTCAATATTTCATTCTTTTTAATCCAGTGTATAGATATGCCACACTTTGTTTATTCATTCACCTATTTTTTTTTAGTATCTTAAAAAAAAAAGCTTTCTTTTTTAAAGTTTTAGTTTGTTTGTTTATGGCTGCTCCGGGTCTGCATTGCTTGGCACAGGCTTTCTCTAGTCGCGGCGAGCAGGGGCTGCTCTTTTGTTGCAGCGCGTGGGCTCTCATTGCGGTGGCTCCTCTTGCTGTGGAGCAGGCCCTTGGTACGCAGTCTTCAGCAGTTGCCGCACGTGAGCTCAGTGGTGGCCAACGGGCTTAGCTGCTCCATGATATGTGGGATTTTCCCAGACCAGGGATTGAGCCCGTGTCCCCTGCATTGGCAGGTGGATTCTTATCTACAGAGCCACCAGGAAAGTCCCTCATTCACCTGTTGACGGACCTTTGGGCTGTCTGTAGTTAGGGCTATTACAAATAAAGCTGTCATGAACATTTGTGTAGCCATCTGTGTCCAGACATGCTTTCATAGCTCTTGGGTAAATACTAGAGTGGTACACCTTGAAGATGGCAGTGTTGGTTTAACTTTTTAAAATGCTGCCTAAATATTCTCTGTGTCTAAAGTGCTGTACCATGCTACATTCTCACGAGCAGTTCCTCCATGTCTTTGCCAATACACGATATGGTCATCTTTTTAATTTTTGCCATTTTAATAGGTCTGTAGTAGTGTCTCCCTGTGGTTTTAGTTTGCATTTCCCTGATGATTAGTGATGCTGAGCATCTTTTCAAGTGTTTGTTTGCTGTTTGAATATCTTCCTTGGTGAACTGCTATTCAAATCATTTGCCCATTTAAAAAGTTGGGTGGTTTATTTTATTACTTAGTTTTGAGATTTCTTTTGTATATTCTGGATACAAGTCCTTGTGAAATATATAATTTATAAGTATTTTGTCTCAGTCTGTAGCTTGTCTTATCTTCATTCTCTTGACGGTGTTTTTTTGAAGAGCAGAATTAAAAAAAAAACTAATAAAGTCTGTTCTTCTATGATTTGTGCATTTTTGGTTAGTGTCACAGCTAAAATCTTTGCCTAACCAAGGTCACAAATGTTTTCTTGTAGTTTTAGTTTTTACATTCAAGTCTATGATCCATTTTGAGTATTTTTGTGTGTATGGAATAAGGTATGGATGAAGTTTATTATTTTGCCCGTGGATGTCCAGTTGTTTTGGTACTACTTGTTGAAAATTCCTCCAAATTTGGTGGGGGGTTAGTTTTTAGTCACTTCCTTGGTGCCTCAGATGGTAAAGTGTCTGCCTATAGTGCGGGAGACCTGGGTTCAATCCCTGGGTCAGGAAGATAGTGAAATCCCAAAGTCTGGGAGTTGGAGTTCTAGGCACACAAATGTTGTCCCTTCCATGACTGTTTCCTGTTCTCATCAGTTTTCATGTAACCTGGCTTTCTCTTTATTTTGTGCGTGTCTTAAGCCCCTTGATGGCAGAGGTGCTGTCACTGGGCAGTGTGTGAGTAAGAGGCTGGGAGATGCCTGCCGTGATCCTGTGTGGCCTGTTCCTCAACTCTGGACCTTCCAGAGGTCTGGGCACAAAGCCTGTAAGGTCTTCCTGGTGGGTGGGTTCTGGGTAATGTCTCTTTTCCAGAGGTGACTGTGGAGGCCTGCCAGGTACAGGGGGGTGCAGGGACAATACTCCTTCTGTGCCTGGGTGGGTGGGGATGTGCCCAGGCTGGGGGTGTGGCTGCAGTTGAGGAAGTGGTGGTGGGGGCATTCTCATCCGTGTGGCCTGGCAGCAGTGTGACCTGTCATCAGCCTGAGAAAACATGGCTCCATTCTGGGCTCCTGCTCCCCCCTCAGCCCAGCTTTATGACAGTCTGTGAGGGAACGGGTGTTCATTCTTCTTTTGTCTTCAGTCACACAGCGGTCCGAGAGGCCCCCCGCTTTTGTACCACTACCCAGCAGCTTCACAGGGGTCAGTAAAATTTTTGTCTGTTTTTTGACCTGTGTGTGGTTCTCTTGGCTCGTATACTGCTTGTCATACTAATAATAGCACAATTAGTACCATCACCAGCACCTACTTTCCTCTGCTCTAAGCCCTTTTCCTGTATTATCCATTTAGTCCTCACAACAATGCTATAGGGTGGCTACATTTTATAGATGAGGAAACTCAGGTACAGAGAAAACCAGATGTCAGAAGTCTTTTGGCCATGCTTTCCATTATTCAGTGATGGGGAAGGGATATCATTTAACATTGGTCATTAACTCTCATGAAACAAAATAGAGACAGTGGTTTATGGGGCTCTCTCTTCTAAGTCTTCATTTCCTTATCAGCAGTGGGGAGCAGTTGAACCGTTTGATCAGATTAAGATTCTTTAATGGCTCCGAATAAACTCCAGACTTGTGATCTGGCCCTTGCTTACCTCCTCAGCCTCATCTCTTGCCAACACTGAACTTTTGAGGTTTTCCCTCCTCACCTGTATTTTCCACAAACCCTGTTACATTGGCTGTAGATGTCCTTTCTTCTCATCTGTGCCTGCTGAACTCCTACTTATCCTTCAAAACCCAGTTCTAGTTTTACCCCCTTCTCCTCGACTTAAGGCATCCTGTCCCTGGGCCTGCAGAATGCAAGGTCCACACTTGTACCAGTGCATCTCAGGTCTGGTATGATTGGCCTACTATCTGCTGGTTTCCCACTGGGCCAGGTGAGGTGGAGGTCAGGGACTGCCTTATACCTTGGAATTCACTGTTCTTAGCTTGGTAATTGGTAAAGAATCCACCTGCAAGGCAAGAGACCACCTGCAGTGTAGGAGGTGTGGGTTTGATCTGGAGGTTGGGAATATCTCTTGGAAAATGGCAGCTGGCACACATCCCAGTATCCTTAACCTGGGAAATCCCTTGGACAGAGGAGCCTGGCAGGCCGCAGTCCATCGGGTCACAGGAGTTAGACATGACTTAATGACTAAACCACCACCACCAATAGCTTGGTAATGACATATAATTGAAGGCAAACATTTGTGGAATGAGTGAATGTGACATGAATGATATGAGGACCCTCAGTTCTCAGGCCTGTTAGTTTGTCATCATTCCGTCACTGCAAGTGCCCAGGGCAGCCTTCATCGGGGAAGTGATGTTGATGCATTTAAAAAGCATTATTCAGTGATTCCTTTCCATCTGAATGAGGCTTGCATAAATCTTTCCCCTCTCTGAGGATGAGTTCTCCTGTGTTAAAGATGCACATGCTGTCTCTATGACCGTCTTTTCAGACTTGCTGTGCTTGTGTGTGCTGCCGCTCAGTCGTGTCCGACTCTGTGCGACCCCATGGACCGCAGCCCGCCAGGCTCCTCTGTCCATGGAATTCTCCAGGCGAGAATACTGGAGTGGCTTGTCATGCCCGCCTCCAGGGATCTTCCCGACCCAGGGATCAAACCCGCGTCTGTTGCATCTCTTGCATTGGCGGGTGGATTCTTTACAACTAGCAACACCTGGAAAACCCATCTTTTAGATCGTTAAGTTTCTATATTTTCACAAATGGTTGTGATGCCATTGTAATTTTTGTAGTAAACTCAATAAATAATTTTTGAAACTTTCTCAGCAATGTTGGGGCCAGCATGGATTGATTAGAATGGATCAAGTTTAATCTGATGTCTCTTTCTGAAGGAGAACGAAGTTTGGCAAGAAATGTTAACTGTGTTTAAGCACAGAGAGCTGTTTAGAGATGTTCTGCTGCGTTTCGCTGTAGTCCGCATGCCTGTGACTGTGAGTTTTACCCCCGAGCTGCTTTAGTTCAAGGACTTTTAGACTTTTGGCTGATGGACTCTGAAGCTGGACTCCCCTGGGTTGGTGAGATATGAACTTTTGAATTAGTTTCAGTTCATTGCATGATGTTTTTTTTGCTTTAATTACTAGGAGGCAGGATTAATCAGTTTCTCCTGTCTACTTTCATAATGGTGTGTGTGGTGGGGGGAAAGGAGGTAAGAGAAATAGAAGGTTGAATTGTATCTTTGTGAAAATGGGTTCAAGTGTTATTTGGTAACGGTCCATTCCTGCTCAGCACATGTCTGTCTTCTGAATGTGGTGCCAGCGTGTGCCGTGTTTCCTCCTGAGCTCAGACTGGGTGGTCTTGAACCACCATGGTGGGTGGCCAGGGAGGTCCCTGAGGGGAAGAGCCAGCTGTGTTTAGGGGTGTTGTCTAGGGACATGAGATAGAATTCTCCATGGAGAGCTAGCCAGCTTGGATGCTGACAGTAGAGATCAATGTTCCAGCGCCTGCCATGTGGGAGGTACTTCACATGCCTTATACCCAGCCCTCACCACAGCGCTTCAAGGCTAATACTGTTGTCTCCTTTTTATACATAAAGGAGACAGGTTCACAGGTAACTAAGATACTCGTTCAGTATTATGCAGCTAGCAAGTGCAGAGCCAAGATCTGAAGCCTGGTCTGTCTTGGTCTTTCCCCTGTAACATGGGGCTGATGAGTGAGCTTCTCAGCCTCTTCTCTGTGTCCAGCTGCAGAGAACAGTTAGGACAGCTGGGGCTGCGAGCATGTGGTCTCTGCTCACACACCGCTCTGTGCAGGGCGTCAGTGGTGATGTCTGTCCTGTGTCCATCTCAGTGCTGTGAGATGCATGGCTCTGTTTTGGTCCGTTCAGATGCAGAGATATGGACATGCCCCAGCCATGGGAAATGTCTTCTTAATCAAGTATGGGAGAGTGGTAGACTCTACATTCAGGGTGGTGTGAGGAGACAATGGTGTGGATGCGGCCAGCAGCTGGTAGTCAGGGGAGGCTTCGTGGAGGCAGTGGAGATGTCTGTATCTCTCTGTGTAGAGGTCTGTATAATTTCCATACAGTAAAATTCACTAGAAATTTAGACACTTTATTAAGATAGGCTTTGGGAATTAATAAAGTTTTTTTAAGCCGAAGAGTGGAATAAGATCAGACCTGGGTTTCAGGAAAGTTTTCTGAAATGGATAGAAAAGGGAAGAGTTTGGATGTAGAAAGGCAAGTGTTTGATCCAATAGCAACTGCCCCTTCTTAGGGTCTTTGCTTTTGTGGTTCCCAGTTCCTGGACTGTACTTTGCCTGGAGGGCATCTTCTCATCCTTCTGGTTATAGCACCAAAGCCACCTCCTCACTGTGCTTTCCCTTACTCCTCAGTCTAAATTTGCTTCCTGTCCTGCTGTCTGTTGTATGTCTGACGTGCTCCCACACGGGCCTCCATCCCTCTCTAGTAGACCATCACCCAGGCCATGGCCTGTTGACTACTGTCTCCTCTTAGAACTGCCTTGCCAGGCCCTGATGAACGTGTGGTGTGAACGAGCAGTTGGGGCGTGAGTTCTCAGGTAGGTTGGAGCTGGTCTGGTGGTAGCATGGCTGGAGAGGGGAGAGGGGCTTTCTTTTCATTCTTTTCAACTTTGTTTAACCAGCTGACTCCTGCCCTTGTCTGTAGTTGTGGATGTTCCAGTTGGGTGGCCACTGCTCTTTCCTAAACAGCTGGGATGTTTGCCAGACGTGCTGACCACTTCTGTGGCTGAGCTTTGTGGCTTAGGACAGCGGCATCATCTTGTTTAGTTTGGATCGCTTTTCCTTTCCTGTTGAGCAAGTTTTCTTTTGTTAGCTATTATTGCCCTCTTTTAAGTCTCCCAGTGAAGCGCCTGGTCTCCCTTTCCATATTTCTCCCTTGTCTGATGCTTGTTTTTTTCTGTGTTAATTCTGTGGAAAAGCTAATCAACTTGGGGTTGTTTGACCAATGCTATGTAGAGCAAGGGAATTGTGGATTTTGAAATTAAAGTTTGAGCTTCCTGATTCTGGGCTTTTGCAGTGTGCCAGACTCTAGGCTCAGTCAAGATGACATTGATCTGTCCTTTGTGTGGGTGGTGTGAGGGTGAGGACAGATGTCTAGCGGCTCTATGCGAACCGACAATGAACAGTAACCCTGCAGTCAGCATGGGGGGGACATAATGGGCATGGACGTAGGTGAATGGCTTCAAGTGGAGATAGGGCTGTGGAACCTGCGGTGAGAATGTGGGTTTACTCAAGTCATTTCTGGGTGGAGAGCACTTGTCAAATTTCAAGGTCTTTTTCAGACTTGACCCCTTCTTTCAGAATGTGATGTGGTATAGAGGCAGGAGTTAAAACCACCTGAAGCTGGATAACAGACATGTGAGTGTTTGGGATGTGGCGTGAGAGGGGGCGCTATTCTTTGTGCTGTTCTCTCTGTTAGCAAGTGTTTCAACAGGCCCTTCCAAGGGGTTGGCTGAGGGGTGGTGTGTGTGATCAGATGGGGGTGCTGGTTGGTAATGGGTAACCCTGCTGAGCCCTGGAGCTGGGTCTGGGTGTAGAAGGGAGGGAAGCCAGGGGTGTATGAGAGGCTGGGGCCCCTGCGGAGCCTCCGAGCACACCTGTCTGCTGGCCGTAGTGGGCAGGGCATGGAGCCCAGCAGGAGCAGCCTGGGGGAGCCGGCCAGTCTCTCGGGGTGAGCTCCCCGTCCTGCAAGGTGTGCAGCTGCGCAGGTGACCACCTGTGTGGTCACGTCTTCCCTGTACACTTCCTGATTTCATTTTTTATAGGAAGCATCCGGCTTTCCTGACCTTTGACTATCAAACAGAACGAACAAACCAATAGATATCCATCTCTAGGGTTTAATTTACAATAAGAAAAATTTAAGTATGGGCCCCATTTCTGTTTTCCAGCCACTCCCCCACCCCCTGCTTTTTGGGGGCAAGCACTCGCCTCTTTTGGTGTAACTAGTCACAACAGCATGACTTCTCAATCCCATTGTTATGAAATTGGTGGGAGGAGACCGTCTGTTTCTCCGTAATGGGGAGGTGTTCAGTGGTTCCCCAGGCTAAGTGAATCTTATAGCAGGCAGATAGGCCAATGCTTTGTAATCTTTTGGCACAGGTGAGGTGAGACAAATTTAATTTCCATTTCCTTCTGGTTTGCTTTGCCCATTATTCCCGGATGTCCTGAAGCACCAAACAAAGGGAATGTTTTCCCACTTGGAGCCGTCTTCGCGTCAGGCATAGCTCACCAGCTGTCCTGAGCCCGCACATCATGCTTCTGTCCCTGGCAGATGGGTTTCATGTTGTTTCCAGGCTCAGTCTGGGGAGGTGGGTGAGTGCCAGAGGGAAGCAGGGTTCTGTTAGGTTAACACAGCAACATCAGAGCACCTTCAGGAAAGCCTGGACCTTTTTCTTTATTTATTTTACTTTCTGGCCACACTGTGCAGCTTGTGAGAGCCTGGTTTTCCGACCAGGGATTGAACTTGGGCCCACAGCAGTGAAAGCACCAAGTCCTAATCACTGGACTGCTAGGGAATTCCCTGGGGCTTTTTCTTTTAGATTGGAAATTGAGAATTCTGAATTAGGTATTTTTATTAATTTGCCCAACCTTTAAGCAAATTATATAGCTGTTCTGTTTCCACTGATGGCAAGGAAGAACACTTTTAATGCCATGCTAAATGAGGTGCCTCAGAGCCTGTGCATAGCTCCTTAAGCCAACTGTTATACGAATTTATTCTATACAAGGCAATGCTGTCCCCTGTCCTTGACATGACCCCTGACCAGTGGTCACTTAGCCTTTGTCTCATGGGACTGGGACTGGCCAGCAGTCAGCTCACTGAAAAAGTTAGATAAAGCAAGAATCGTTAAAAACATACACAGTTTAGGCATTTTATTTCTAACTTTAAAAAAATTATATTTCATGTGCCAGTCTTTCATTGACCCTTTCTTTTACCTTGAATCTGCTGATCAGAATCATCAGTTGTTTTCTTGCATAAACCATGCCTGTTATTTGTGTTTGATATTTAGTTTTTGCCTGAGAAGGATTCAGAACTTAGATGCATGAAGCAACTTGAGTTTCTCAATCCTCGATTTTATAAATTTGCACCCAATCCTTTATACTTATCTTACCTGTCTTAATGCACATCTATGATTTAGTTATGGTTTTTAAAGTTTTTAAAAATCTTAGCAACTGTAAACTTATTTCATAGGCTTATAAAGTTAAATGTGAGTGTATGGGAGTGTATATATGTGTGTATATATATAATATACATTATGTTTGAAAAGACCCTGATGCTCATTAGAAAAGACCCTGATGCTGGGAAAGATTGAAGGCAGGAGGAGAAGGGGACAACAGAGGCTGAGGTGGTTGGATGGCATCACCGACTCAATGGACATGAGTTTGAATAAACTCTGCGAGTTGGTGATGGACAGGGAGGCCTGGCGTGCTGCAGTCCATGGGGTCGCAAAGAGTCGGACATGACTGAGCGACTGAACTGAACTGATATATATATATATAATACACACACACACACACACACACACACACACATTCACTATACACATCCATATATGTTGGGTAAGATGTTACAGAAAACCCAAATGAACTCTTTGGCCAATCCAATATTTATAAGTACATATGCATTTACATGTATCCTTGGCATGAATGTGTTTGGGGACAAACACCTGTTTAACACATGGGGCAACATGTGTTTGCCTCATGTGGCCACAGTGCCAGGGAAGTCTTTTAGTAAATTAGACAGGGATTCTGTTTTCAGGAAGCCTCCAGCCTCATGAGGAAAGTTTCTGTACTTCGGAATCTGTAGCACAAGCTAGAAAGTGGCAGGTGCCTTCAGAGAAAGTGGGTACTCCCAACAGGAAGGGATCAGAAAATTCGTGGAGAAGCAGTATTTGACTTGGGCCATTTCTTTCTGTCTTCAGTTGAATATTTTTCTGTAAATAGAGGTATAAACAGATGTAACTATCCCTGGGCCTTGGGCAGTGGTAAGAACATCTGAAGTGTTTTTGAGGTTTCTGTGTCTATCCTTTGTAGAGTCACTTGCTATTTTTCTTAAGTGACAAAGTTTCATAATACCCCTGTTGTAAGGGGTTGGTCAAGAGGGATGGCATTCCTTTCAGTTGGGAAATAGTGTACTGGTCACAGTTCTGTGGTCCTTAGCTAACCGGAGCATATAAAAGCACTTCCTTGGGAGACATTGGGTGGATTGGCCTCACCCAGACTCAGTGAGTCCCTGCAGAGGAGTCAGGGGAGGGATGGTTGTTTCCAAGGGGTGAGGGATGCCCCAAAGCCCAGTTGGAATGCTGTCACCAGAGGAGGAGGAATGGGTGCTGGGCAAGGAGCAGCCTGTTTGGAAACGCTTTGTGGAGTCCTCATGAAATGGATAACACATTAACCAAGGGCCAGGAGGCAACCCGGTGGCACATGCACTTCTGTATTATCTCAAATGAGTCCACCTGAGCTTCTAGAGGCTAAAAAGCATAACACATCCTCCATAGGAGCTCAAGAAATAGGTGGTTCTCATGAATACAAGGAATGCTGCCAGCTGGCCGCCTGCAGCTTACTGTCTGGTGAGCAGAGCAGCCGTCCTGAGTTCTGTCCTGCGGGGGTGGGTGAGCTCGAGTGAGGACAAGCGCCATCACCTGGGGGCAAGCAGCCCAGCTGTGCGGTCAGCCAGCCAGGCAGAGGGCGGACCCTTGGCTCTTCCGCCAACTTGGTGTGGACCTTGTGCTCCTCTTTGTGGTGTACAGCCACAGCTGTTTGCAATATTCTTTATTAGATTTCTCAGAGTTACAGGTTGTTGCATTTGTTACCATACGCTCATGCCAAGAGAAACAAAAAGATGTATACACAGAAAGATGGTAATAAACCTCCTGGCCCAAGTTGCTGAGATGAACCAGTGTTGACCCCTGCAGTGTTGCGGGGCCTCCACAGCTTCCCCTAGGCTCTCACACACACCAGCGTGTATTTTAGTAAAAGGAAGAAGGCTGCGGGCATCACTCAGCAGCTTACTGTTTTCACTTCCCTTTGGCTTTCACGCTCTTGATTTTAAACTCTGAGAACAAAAATCTAACGAAGTGCTCTGCGTGTGGCAAGTGTTCTTTGTTGAGTGAAGCAATGAATGCTGTGCTCTGGGTATCTCTCCAGGTCAGTAGTTTCTGGAAGTTAGGCCAGATTAAGTTGCTTCAGCCTTTCTGTAGGACATACTTTCACCAGCAGTGTATGCAGACACCCTTTCGTGGGCATTTCCACCAGCACTAGATGGGTTTTTTTTTTTTTTTTCCTAATCTGATGGGTAAAAATCACATCCTACTGTTATTTATTTTGCTGCATTGAGCCGATTGTGGAATCTTAGTTCCCAACCTGACGGTGAAAGCAAATGCTGCTTCCACTGTTATTTTAATTTATACTTTCCTAAGTTCATTGGAAAAGACCCTGATGCTGGGAGGGATTGGGGGCAGGAGGAGAAGGGGACGACAGAGGATGAGGTGGCTGGATGGCATCACTGACTCGATGGACATGAGTTTGAGTAAACTCCGGGAGTTGGTGATGGACAGGGAGGCCTGGCATGCTGCGATTCGTGGGGTCACAAAGAGTCGGACAGGACTGAGCAACTGAACTGAACTGAACTGAAGTACTAGTGAAGTTGAGCTTCAGTTCAGCTCAGTCACTCAGTCGTGTCCAACCTTTAGCAACCCCATGGGCTGCGGCCTATCAGGCTCCTCCGTCCATGGGGTTTTCCAGGCAAGAGTACTGGAATGGGTTGCCATTGCCTTCTCCCTTTTCCAGTGAGTCAGTTCTTTGCATCAGGTGGCCAAAGTATTGGAGTTTCAGCTTCAACATCAGTCCTTCCAATGAATATTCAGGACTGATTTCCTTTAGGATGGACTGGTTGGATCTCCTTGCAGTCCAGGGACTCTCAAGAGTCTTCTCCAACATCATGGTTCAAAAGCATCAATTCTTTGGTGCCCAGCTTTCTTTATAGTCCAACTCTCACATCCATACATGACTACTGGAAAAAAAACCATAGCTTTGACATGTTTATTGGCCATCAGTATTTCTTCTGTGAATTCTTTATTTTAACTATTTTTTTTAATGTGAACCATTTTTAAAGTCTTTATTGAACTTCTTACAATATTGCTTCTGTTTTATGTTTTGGTTTTTTGGCTGTAAGGCATGTGGGATCTTAGCTCTCCGACCAGGGATTGAACCTACACCCTCTGCATTGGAAGGCAAAGTCTTAACCACCGGACCACCAAGAAAGTCCCTCTCTTCTGTGAATTCTATATCTGTGTTCCCTCCCCCAACTTTGCATTGAACTGTTTTTCTTTTCAGTTTTTAGGAGCTTTTTGTATATTGGGCTGTAAATCCTTTGTTGTTTGTATTGCAGATATAATAGCCTCTCTCGCTATTGTGTCTATAATTGGTTTTCCCTTTGTTTGGATGTCTTTTTCCATAAAATTTAAAGATTTTTATGTAGTCAGATATGTCTAGGGCTTCCCAGGTGGCTCAATGGTAAAGAGTCCGCTTGCCAATGTGGGAGACACAGGTTCAATCCTTGATCTGGAAAGATTCCCCTGGGGAAGGCAATGGCAGTCCACTCCAGTGTTCTTGCTTGGAGAATCCCATGGACAGAGGATCCTGGTGTGCCACCATCCATGGAGTCACAAAAGCATCGGATACAACTTAGTGACTAAACAACAACAAAATAAGTCTAAATCTTTATAGCGTTTAGGTTTCCTCTTACATCCATGATCTACAGAAAACTATAGACCTATCCTCTGTATGTGTGCATGTGTATGTTTATATATATATATATCTACAACATTTCTAAATATATTTCTAAATAAAAAGTAACTTGAACATAGTAGTGTACTAAAAGACTAAGTTTCCATGACCAAGCAAGGTATATTCCAGATGTACAGGGGGCATCACATGAAGAATTTTGTTGGCTGGAGGAAGTTCTTGCCCAAGGTATATCTAGCCCTGCCATGTACTCACTCTGACTCTGGCAAGATCGTTTAATCTCTCTGAGCTTCAGTTTCCTCATCTGTAAAATTAGCAGGACAAGAATGCCATCGCACAGAGTTGATATCAGGACTGAATGGAATAATACATGGCAAAGTGGCTAAAGCAGGGCTTGGTACATATTAAGTGCTCAATTAATGTCATGGATAGCAATTCACTATGCAAAAAGAAAACATGTTGAATGTATCAGTAGATGCTTCAAAAGCATATTATGAAATTCTACAGCTAATCCTTATAAAAATCTAAGTGGTCATAGAAGGAGTGGAGAAATATTTACCAGAACCCAGCAGCCAGCAAATTAAGTGGCCAGTTCATTAAGCTCCAGGTGTGACAGGGAGGCCTGCATGCAGCAATCTTCTCCAAAGTCTGTGAATTCCCAGATGATGCTGTGGGCTTGACAGGCTCATGGGGAGAGGGGCCGCAGGAGCAGTGTCAGTCCAGCCTGAGATGGCCCTGTTTTTCTCTTCCTGTCTGTCTGGAGCATGTGACCACCTGTCCCTAAGGCCTGCCTTTCCCACTGCACCATGGGTGTGGCTTCTGGTCTCACCCTGCAGGAGCCAGGAATAAATTCCTGAGGTTAAGTGGGGAAGAGGATTGTAAAAGTAATAAGCCACCTCAAAATGGCCAGGGGAGCAGTTGTAATGGTAGGAGCCCTGGGAACCAAGTGTCACATCTAGGACACTGAAGGTCAGCACTGGATGGGTGAGCCTGCCAGGTGCCATTCTCTGCAGGGAATTAGCCCAGTCATAATTCTTAAACTTCCCCGACCTCTTCTGCACTCAATAAATAAGTGGACCAGTGTGCTAAAAATAGAGAAGGAGGGAACACCTAAATGATCTGAACCCTAGAGGGCTTTGGTCAGATTAGCCAACCTTCCTGACTGGTTCGGAAAGCCTTGGTGGGAGGTGAGTCTCAGCATTGGTCTGATTTTAACCTGGCATTTGTTGAATACCTGTGTTTTTTTCCTTGTCTTTCTTATGGCACTTTTCTTCAGATTCTTTACCAGCTGAGCCACCAGGGAAGCCTGGCTTCTCTAGTTTAGGAAGGTTTTATTAGACTTAAAATTCATGTAAACAGTGGGTGATGGGTGTGTAAGTTCTGAAATGTAATCATAAAAACCTTGAAACCAGCCTCCCAGATTGAAACCATTGTGTTCCACAGAGAGGCTTTTATTTGGGGCTTCCTGCCAAGGGCAAAGGTATTCCAGGATATTTGATCATTCTCTTGCTCTTTTAAAAAGAGAGCACTTAAACACATGTATCAGTCAGTCAGTCAGTTCAGTCGCTCAGTCGTGTCCGACTCTTCACGACCCCATGGACTGTAGCACACCAGGCCTCCCTGTCCATCACCGACTCCCAGAGCTTACTCAAGCTCATGTCCATCAAGTTGGTGATACCATCCAACCACCTCATCCTCTGTCATCCCTTTCTCCTCCTGCCTTCAATCTTTCCTAGTATCAGGGTCTTTTCCAATGAGTCAGTTCTTCCCATCAGGTGGCCAAAGTGTTGGGGTTTCAGCTTCAGCATCAGTCCTTCCAATGAATATTCAGGACTGATTTCCTTTAGGATGGACTGGTTGGATCTCCTTGCAGTCCGAGGGACTCTCAGGAGTCTTCTCCAACACCACATTTAAAAAAAAAAAAAATGCATATGTATCTATAAATAATATATTCAGTTCTTGTTTATGAGCTCTATCAAAAGGAAATCAGGTAATCTGCAAATTTCATTTTTACTCCTGAAGAGTACTGTGTTGTGTGTATCGTACTAGGGTTCTCCAGAGAAACAGAATCAATAGGATCTGTGTATGTACAGAAAGAGATTCACGTTGAGGAATTGGCTCCCGTGATTATGGAGACTGGTGAGCCCACATCTGCTCCGCAGGCGGCAGGCTGTGGCCAGGAGAGCTGATAGTGCAGTTCTTGTTCCCTGCACTGGCGGCCCAAGGGACCCAGAGAAGTGATGGTGCAGATGAAGACAGAAGGCTGGCAGGTGGAGAATTCCCTCTTACTTGGGGAGGATTGGCTTTTTGGTTCTATCCAGGCCTTCAAGTGATTGGATTGGTACTCACCAGCATTATGAAGGGCAATCTACTTTACTAATTAAAATGTTAATCTTAACTGAAAACACCCTTGCAGAAACACCCAGAATAATGTTTGATGAAATATCCATGCATTTCATGACATGCAAACTTAACAACCATCACATGCATAGACCACAATTTATCATCCTCCTGTCAGCAGGTATTGGGTTGCTTTTTTTTTTTTGACCCATAGGAGTACTGTGGTTATGAACCTTTTTTGTAAAGGTCTCTTGGTGCATTCCATTTCTCTAAGGTTTATATAGGAGTAGACTTGTTGGGGTGAGTGTGCTCAGCGTGCAGAAAAGCCTCCTCCAAGCAGCGTGCCAGTTTCCTCTCCAATCTGGCAAAGGAGTTCCCATTGCCCACGTCCTAGCCCAGTTGGGCTAATTGTCACACTTCATAGTCATACCCACACAGAGGATGTCAAATGTTATCTCATTCTGGCTGGAACTTAACCTACGTACTAGGGGGTCGAGCCTGTTGCCATGTGGGTATTAGCAGTTTGGGCTTCCCTGGTGGCTCAGATGGTAGAGTCTGCCATCTGACTCTGGCAGACCTGGGTTCGGGAAGATCCCCTGGAGAAGGAAATGGCAAACCACTCCAGTATTCTTGCCTGGGAAATCCCATGGATGAAGGATCCTAGCAGGCTACAGCCCATGGGGTTGCAAAGAGTCGGACATGACCGGGCGACTTCACTTTCTGTTAACAGTTCATGGGTTCTGTTGGTGACATGACTAGGTCTTTTCCCATTTTTCTCTTGAATTGTCTGTAGTTTTCTTATTGATTTGTATGGTTCTTTATACATTCTACAACCCAACCTAGGGATCAAACCCAGATCTCCCGCATTGCAGACAAGATTCTTTACCAACTGAGCTATCAGGGAAGCCCTATACATTCTACAAATACCAATCAGTTTATTGGTTCTATGAGATACAGGAATCGTCTCCTAGTTTGGGCACGTCTTTTTACTTTCATTATGTTGTCTTTTGTTAAACATTTAAATTTCCAATGTAGTTGACAGTATTACTCTTTTTTTTTATTTTATTTTTAACATGATTGGTATTTTTAAGGACTTTGAAAAAGAAACCCTTTTCTTTCCTGCTTGGAAGTTATAAAGATATTCTGTATTTTCTTTTAACAGTTTTAAGTTTTTGCTTTTCATATTTAACCCTTAGTCTTTCTGGAGTTGATTTGTAACTGATTTGGAGGTTTGGTGTGAGGTAAAAATCTAGTTTTCTTTTCTTCTGAGTGGATGTTCGATTGAGTCAGCATCACTACTGAATTGCCCTTCTGCACCCTGGGACTCTGCCTCTGTCACCTAGGAAATCAAGAAATTTGTGTCGCTCTGTGATGTTTTCTAAATTAAAACTTTTTTTTCTGTTTGGTAAAATATGTGTAACATAAAATTCATCATTTTGACTATTTTAATGTATAATTTTGTGGCATTAAGTACATCCACGTTGTTGTGCAGCAATCACTATCATCCATCCATCCATCTATCTCCAGAACTTTTTCATCTTTCCAAACTGAATCTCTGTCCCCACTGAATGATAACTCTCCTCTCCTTTCTCCCCCCAACCTGGGGGTCTATTTCTAGTCCATACCTGGTTAATACAGCACAAGAACAGGCAACCCTCCCTTCCTCTGTTCTGCTTTTAAATAGAATTATTTTAGTTTTATCTTCCTGATGAGTAAATCACAAGAAAGAGGACTTTGATGGAAAGGATCTCTGTATCCCTTGAAAGCACTTAACTTTGTGGTGAGCATATGGTGGGAGCTTAATAAATGTTAATAATTGAGCATTGGCGCTCGGCTTGAGAGAGTGTGTAAGTCCGTCTCACTCAGGTTTGGACCTGTGGGAGAGTCAGAGTGTGACCAAAACAGCACCTTTGAAACAGGTCCGGTGGATGTGGTGTGACCTAACTTGTACACAGCGCTTGCCAGTGGACTTGCTAATCCTCCCTGACCTCCGTGCCAGGCTTTAGCACAGCCTCCACAGAGGTCAGGGTCTGCAGAGCAGGGATGCTTGCTCTGGAGGCTGCCTTGCGTCGGTGTGGGATGGAGAGAAGAGAGGCGGGAGGTGCTGACCTTCTTTCCTGCAGTTGAGCAGACTGACGCGGAGTGAAATGAGCTCATGATGCCATGGCTGGCAGGTGGTGAGGTGGGGTTGGTTCTCGGCTGTGAGTGGAGGCTTGGCATTCACACCTGAGCTGCATGTGCCCAAGGGCAAGCCTGCCATTTCTCTCATGGATTTTTCTCCCCTTCTTTTGATATGTGCTGTGCCCCTAGGTGCTAAGCGCTGTCCTCGGTGCCAAGGAAACAAGGGCTGTGAGGCAGGTTGGGGAATGATGCGGGGACAGGCACGGCCCTCAGATTGGATGGAGTACAACAGCCTGCTTCTGCAGCAGCTCGAAGAGGGGAGCACCCACCCCGCTGAGTGGGGAAGGGGGCTGTGCCTGGCACTGGTGTGGGGCCGGTCAGACCTGCTGGAGCCCAGGCATGTGGCCCGAGAGCTTGCCCTCGAACACTGTAGAACTGACAGATGTGTAAAGTTGAATGTATGTTTGGAAAGTTTCTAGTTTAAGAAAACGTTAAAAAAAGAAATGGGAGAAGCCTATGCAGACTTTTCTCAATGTGGCATTAAAGGATGAAGCCTCAGTGGAGGGCAGTCGAGGGCAGTGATACTCTGTGCAGACTCCCAGTTGTGTACTTCAGAGCACTGGGGAAGTTTTGACCAGGATGTTATAAGACACTCTTCAGGGACGGGGTAAGCAGAAGGAATGAAGTTGCTCAGGATGGATTGATCGCCTCATCGATGGGAAACATGCAGGTCCTATCCATTTTCAAAATGTCATTACGGAGAACAAGCGCAACCGTTTTAGACTGTTGTCTTTTTTAAAGCTTATTTTAGAATCATCGGTGCTGGTTTTCTCTTTGTCTTTCAGTGATCTTGTTGCAGGGTATTTGGGACAGGAGTCTGTCACATAGACTGTTCTTTGGGCTGACATACAAGCACACGACATGTTTGCTTCTGTGTGAAGGCAGACGTCCGGCTGCTCTACCATAGGTGCTTGCTTTGGCCTTGCCCCCGGCCATAAAATTCATCTTAAATCTGGTTCAGAATGCACAAAACCCCCACGTACTGTTCATAGTTTGAAAATCCAGGTCTGTGCTTTTTTTTCTAGAACTGCGTCCAGTTTCAAATGTAGGACCATGCTGTTGTAAAGAAGCTTTAAATACAAAGCTATTTAAAAGCAGGAATGAGCTCTCGCAGGCTTGGTTGTTCCATGCGTGGTCTCCAGGTCAGAGCGACCGAAGGCAGAATCCTGCAATGCTGCTCCCAGCACCCCCTTGTTGAGTGCTGCAACTTCAGGTCTCCTGGTGCTCAGCTCTGAAGGCAGTTCAGCCCTTCTCTAGAAACATAAACTGCTGTTTTTTAAAATGGACTATTATACAGTAGTGTGTAATACCTCCTCCTCCTATTGCTTTCAGCTTAGTGGTAACCCGCAGCCCCTCAGAGACTGCTGCGTGAATGAAGAGAGGTGCTGTGAGGGGGCACTGGCAGGAGAAAACTTGGGGGAGCTGGGGGCAGCTTAAGGGGACTGGTTCGATGCCTAAGCAGCGTGGCTCTGGGTGGAGTGGGGAGAGCACCAGGGCAGCCTTGGCGTTAGGAGGTCTCTTCTGGCTGTCAGCAGTTCACCATCACAGGCAAGGCTCCATGTCCAGCAGCATGCTGCCACCGATCACCTGGTGTGGAGGGGTCCTCACTTTGGGTCTGACTGGTGTTTTTCACGTTGTTAGACCCGGCTTATGAGTTTGCAGGAGGAATATGCCCAGGTGAAGTGCTGTCCTCTTCGTGCCGTATCAGGATGTGGTGATGTCAGCATGGCATGTCATTGCAGAGGTTCATCTCTCAGGCTTAGTATTCTTATTCCTCGATCCTATACATGTTTTATGTGGCTCTGGGCTTCCCTGGTGGCTCAGAGGGTAAAGAATCTGCCTGTAATGCAGGAGACCCAGGTTCGATCCCTGGGTTGGGAAGACCCCCTGGCAACCCACTTCAGTATTCTTGTCTGGAGAATTTCAAGGACAGAGGAGCCTCGCAGGCTACAGTCTGTGGGGTCTCAGAGAGTCTGACACGACTGAGTGATTAACCCTTCACTTTCTGTGGCTCTGCCTCCCCACTGGGTCACTAGTTCTTTCAGGCTAGGACCCCTGCTCTGCTTGCTTTGTGCCCTGTCCCTGCATGGGGACGCGTGCTGTGGACCTACTGGGTCGTGTGAAGACATATTTGAGTTGCATGCTTCTGTGAGCATTTAACACTTTTCATAATCACAGATGAACTAAAAGGTTGACCATGTGCTGATAACTGTTGAAACTAGGGGTCATTGTTCTAATCTATCTTTTTTATATGCTTAGCATTTTCCATAAAAACATTTTCCATAAAGAGAAAAACATTTCCAGTCTACAGGCTGTCTTGATAGTGTAGGCGTTGTGATGTTGGTTGTTACCAGAGTTGTTCAGGTCTGTCACTCATCTTAAACATGTTTGGTTCTTCCTCAGGGGAGCCCAGCCTGGCAGTCTGTGATGACCTGGGGAGGGGAGGGAGGCTCCTGAGAGAGGCGGCGCCTGTGTAATTGTGGCCGATCTGTGCTGCTGTATGGCAGAAACCGACATTTCCTCCGACTGGAGGAAAACTGCTCTACGATGGTGTGCTGGTTTCTGCCACACAGCAACACAAGCGCAGAGTGACCACCGCCAGACTGAGCAGCTCGTTTTCTCCCTGTCGCTCCTGCCAGGTGCCTGCAGCGTGTCCTTGAACTATGCTGGACTGGACACTCTCAGGTACTCAGCCCCGTCGGCCTCTTGGCAAGGTCCCCTCACTTTATCTTCCTTCATGAGACCTTCTGAACCAGCTGTCCGTATCCATACCTCGTTCCTTGTGGTCATTGTGAATTTGTTTCCATTTGGATTGTTGTGGCATTGATTCACTAATTTTCCAATTTACTGATTTACTGATTGCCTGCTCTCTGAATTTCCTGGGGGTCAACCGTGTGCTGCTGCCACCTGCGTATGCGCCCCCTTTGTTCCACCCCTACCCTTGGAGAAGCCCCCTTGACCCTCCTCCGACTTAGTTGTGATCAACATCCTCTGGAGCTTCCAGATCAGGAGGTGGTCTCCATGGCTACCATTGCTACACACATAGGCATACCTTATCCCCTCAATCTTCCCAAGCCCTGAGGTGGTTACTGAGGCTGTCGTCGTGTTCCAGGTAGAGGAGCAGGAAGCTTACAGACTTGCCAAGCTCTGCATCTGCTCACTCTGCCCCTCTCTGTTGCCTGACCCCACTCAGTGCTGCTTTTCCCACGCAGAAGGCTGGGAAGGGCCCTCTAGGGACCAGCCTAATGTTACCTGCTCTGTGTCTTCACACATGCCAGAGTGTGACTGGGCACATGGTGTTAAAAGACTCTTCAGTATAGTAGTGTCGATTTTAAATGGTGGAGGTAGAAGAAAACATAAAATTTGTAAAACAAGACACATTTTTAAGTTTGTAGTTGGTATTATATTTAAAATTGTATTTCAGACTGAGAATGGAAGCTTTTAGAGGTTAGAGACCATGTCTTTTAAATTGAATTTACGTAACACTCAATAATGCCTACAAGTTTTAGGTCCATTTATGAAACACTTAATGTCTTCTTATTACATGCCAAGTTGAAATATAGTATTGAAAATCTTGAACAGGCATTCAGATATTTCTTGGCCCATGGAATTCTTGATCTTTTCCATCTTTCCCATGATCTGATCCTTAACACAGGTCCAAAATGGGGAAGGAGAAAGGGAAAGGTAATGATAGCATTCTGGTGTGCTTAGGATCACAACTTCATATATTTACATATTTATACCCCTCCTAGTTTCACAGAGGATTTGAATTGGTTGTTTGGGACTATCAAAAAAATAAATAAGGTCAGGATTGGCTGAGCCAGTTGACTGTAGATGGCGGGCATCTTGTTTCTTTCCTGAGTTTCCTCCGGGTTCACTATCTGGCGGTTGTAATATTGTGGCTTGATGGCTGCAACACCCTTTGTTTACTGATATGACAGGCTATATTTTAGTTCACATACCCGTAATGAAGGGGGCTAGTCAGTGAAGTTGGGAACTGTCATCCAGTGCCCTGTGCTCTCCCCTGGGGAAGAGGAAGCCATAGCCAGAAGTGCAGAGTGAGCCAGCCCTTGCTTACCTGACTCGGCTCAGGGGCCCCTCTCCTGGGGAGTCTTCCAGCACCTCCTCCCAGCCTCCCCCTACTTCACTCCTTAGGTGTGGAGGTCTAACAGTACGGATCACTTGTCACACTGTGTGCTTCTCTGGGAGCTTGCCTGTCTACCATGCTGCCCTCTAAGCAGCTTAAGGAAAAGTGTGAAGAATTATTTAGCTTGTGACTTCCAGAGTCTAGCAGAGAGCGTCCATATAAGTAAGCAAGTGGTAAAATCACACCAATAAGCCTCCAATAAAACATTAACACAGTGTGTCTCTAACTCTATTCCTGAAAATACCCCCAAACTCACCACAAACTCTGTTTGCCTCTCTTGAATTCAGACCATCTTCTTTGGGTAGTTGCCGGAAGAAGGCTCAAGGTGTTCCTGGGACTGGGGGCAGTGGAGGAAGCCATGTGACAGCTTAACCGCCGAGATGTGTTAGAGGTCCAGGTGTTGCGTCTCACGGCATTTTATAAAATGCACTAGGAAAGATACTCGCATGTTTTTCTCTATCACATTGGTGCTTTGAAGTTTTTCTTAATTGGACTGTCTGCTTTAATTAGTCTGGCTTCATATTTTCTTTCTTTTTTCCCTTTCTTTCTTTCTTTTCCTTTTTTAAAACCTTTGGTCAAGTGCCAGAGAAGCAAAGAAGCTTACATAAAAGGTTTTAACTTTTTTTTTTTTTTTACTTTGCCAAAGATAGAACTGGCCCTTAGTTCAGCTTGTCCTGCCACCTTCTTTGATAGAAAATGTTAGACATTTGGCCTGGTTTTATTCCTTTTTCTGTACACAGGGGAGAAGAGTAAAGGTGAAATGGCTCTATGTATGTCTCGGTTCATGAGCGATACGAGAGGCTGACTGGGAGGACTTGAACATAGCTGCTACCCTCTCCCCAACCAAATCAAACCAAACAGAAAAAGACTGGACTGTTTACATAACCTATTTATGAGCATGGTAGAGTTCTAGAATTTAAGATTGACTTCTCATTTGAAAAAAAGAGAAAAGTGAATACCTGTAATTATCGTATTAGATTTTAGTTGTTTACTGACTGTCAAACAGCCATTGAGACCTGTCATCAAGAGCTGCCATTCCTAAGTTGCTGACTGGTGTGATCACATTTTTACTGCAGTGATGACAGAGAGAACCGAGCTAACCTGTTCAGAAAGTGGACCGTTCGGGCTCCTCAGAGTCGTTTGTGTGTGTTAGAGGATCAGTTGTTCTAAGGACTGAGACCCAGTAAAGTGCATGGAGGGCCGCCGTAGCACAGAACTTCCTTTCTTCAGCCTCTGCACCTGAGGACCTGCCGCGCAGCGCCTGGAGAATGCCGGTCGCTGTGGCGCTGCTGATGCCGGTGCTGGGAGCGGGAGGAACTTGTGCTTTCCAAGTTCCGCAGTGGGCTCCGTCCCTCCTCTCTTTCTTCCTTCTCTCCTGTCTTCTCTCTTCCTTATTCTTCCTTCTGCCTTTTCTCTTTACAGAGATACTATTTTACATACAATTGAATGGCCTCATTTAGAGGCTGTGACAGACGGGTACGCCTGTGCAGCCACTGTCCTTATCAGGATACAGGACATTTCCATCATTTCAGGGAGTCTCTTGTGCCCCTGTCAGGCAGCACCCCAGTCCCAGGCACGCACTGACCTGTCACCCTAGGTGAGTTCGCCTGGTTTACAGTTTCATATGAGACACACAGTACGTACCTTTCACATCTGGTTTCTTGCTCACCGTGGTATTTCTGTGGTACATTCACTTTACATCTGTCAATGGCTCTTGCCTTTTGAATGTCAAGGAAGTTTTCCACCGGGTGTCCTGATGTCCTGTATGGAGAAGTGCGGCGGAGAATCAGGGCTCCGGAGGGGTACACGCATAGGCTGTCTGTAATCCCCCCTGCTCCCAACTTTCCCTAGCACTGGAGGAAGGCTGAGAGGAAGAGCCAGAAGACAAGTGGAGATCTGTGTGTGTGTGTGTGTGTGTGTGTGTGTGTGGGTGGGGGGAGGGGGAGTGTCACCTTTTCACACTCAGAGCCTTGAGTCTTGCTAGTCTGTAAATGTTGGGCTTCTCAGAATGCTTTTCTGGTTACCTTCAGCTTGTGGCAGCCAGTGTGATCTTGGTACTTGTCTTTTTCGAGACAGGGGGATGGTCGTTCCTAGGCGTTTAAGGTCTTGTGACCAGTGAGACTGCTCTAGGTCTTCTGCATGACTTCCGCCATCCGTGCTGGCGCTTGGCCAAGGCCACATTCAGAGACACAGGAGCTGGGAAGCCCGTCTGGTGTGCGGCCACCAGGTCCCCCCCGCCTCTCACCCCAGCCTCGGCCTGGGAGTTGTCTAGCTGCTGTGGTGCTCTATCCTGGCTCAGCTGTTAGCTCTAACCCAATTGGGAGGAATGAAGCACAGAATTGTATTTGCATTGCTCTATTAACAACCCAATTACTGTGCCTGTAACCTTGTTAAGTGTCACCTTGTGAGAGGCAGTGGTCACTTAGGACTCGGGGGAAAGCATCGTGCGGGGGTGGGGTGGGGAGAGGGGTGATAGCTAAAGGGTATGGCGTTTCTTTTTGAGGTGATGAAAATGTCCTAAGCCATGGGTGATGGTTGCCATATCTGTGAATATACTGAAAACCACTGAGTTGTACACTTTAAATGGCTGAATGGTGTGGTATCTGAATTTTGTTTCAAACCATTTTTTTAAAGTGTGGTTTAGAGCCAGGACAGACCAGTTGATGAACGGGGGGAAACTGACATCACATATGATGTGACCTATTGCTAACTATCCTAGTTTTCTTCACAGCACTCGTTCCATGGGGTGGGGTGGGGTGGGGTGTGTGTGTGTGTGTGTGTGTGTGTGTGTGTGTGTGTAAGAGTGTGGTCAGAGGGGACGGGCTTCAAAGTGTCAGGGGAACCTGAGTTTGAGTCCCCGTCTGGCTGCTGTTAGCCGAGTGGCCCTGGGCGAGTTGAGTAACCTCTCTGTAGTGGTTTCTTCTCCGTAAACAGGGACTAGTAGTGCCCATGTTATGCAGTCTTTTCAACGAGCTCGGCGCGGCCATTTCCAGCATGTGACAGTCACATAGCAAAGTATCGGGGGAAGAGGTAGATGGTCAGACGTCCCAACGTCTGTGAGCTGTGCTCGGTTAAGGACTGTTCACTTGAATCCCCCTGCTGACGTGCGTTGGCCACAGTGGCAGAGGTCAGCTAATTTGCTGGACTCTCAGCTTCTGACTTTTTTTCTGCTTTAATCCACATGGTTTGAGTAGGTCAATGATAAGCTCTTAGATAACCGACTCATGTCCCCTGCTTCATGAAGCCTTCCCACCTGGGTTGCTGCTCCCTTCACACGGATCCCTCAGCCCTTGAGGCATGCTGGTTCTAGTATTTATCAGCTCGCGCCATTTTAGTTATTTATACTTCTGTCCTGCCCATATGCTATGAGCAATGCAGGGCAGGGACCTTGGCTTTTCAGTTATGGGGCCCTGAGGCCCTAAGCACTGTGCCTGGTGCTAATGTTTGTTGAATGAATGCCCAATGGTTTTAATTCTGGTGACAAACCAGATTGGAACTGGAAATACCAGTTTAGGCACCGTGTGCTGGAGGTTAGCAGTGGGTTTTCCTGGAGCAGTGTTTCTGTCCCAGCACCAGTTCAAAGGGCTGCGCCCTGCCCCAGGATCGGGGAGCGGCCTTGGGGCCCGGAGAGCTTCCCTTCTGCCAGGAAGCTGCTGGTGAGGGGTGGCCGGAGTTATGGGGAGGGAGAGAGTGCCCTGGCCGCACTGGAGAGCTGGTCTTTTTACCTCATAGTCCTGCTGCTCTTTGTGTTCTTACTTGATTCCTATAAAATTTGCACTAAGCAGCAGCTGTAGCCAGGACCCAGTTCTGACCCTTCAGTGGAGCTGAGATGGAGAGGCAGTGTGTGCAGTGGGCAACAAATGGACTCTGGAGGCTGACCCCGCTGGGGTTCATTCCTGCCCTGCCATGTGCCAGCTCCACGGCACAGGGCAAGTAGCATAAGCTCTCTGTGCCTCAGTTAACTCACCCGGAAAATGAAGGAGGTGAAATGAAGGCAGAAGGAGAAAAGGGCAACAGAGGATGAGAAGGTTGGATGGCATCACTGATTCAATGGACGTGAACTTCGGCAAACTCCAGGAGGTGGTAAAGGACAGGGAAGCCTGGCATGCTGCAGTCCATGGGGTCGCAGAGTCGGATACGACTGGGCAACTGAACAACAACAACGTTTACAGCATAGGGTTATTTTCATGATTAACCATACATAAAGTAAGCACTCAATAAATGTTTATTGAGCAGCCAGTGTTTGTTGGATTTACAAAAAATAAAGAGGATGAGGCTTTTAAATTTTGCTATGATTGCCCCTCTAGCCAAGTGGGCTATGTGGGACTCTGGGACAAAGGAGAGAATTCTGTCATGCTACTTGACAGCAAGGCAAAGTACACAGTTGGCTTGCTTTGCTAAAACTCAGGTGTTTACTGCTTCTTAGTGGAAGAAAATATCCCCAGAGAAGGGCTTTGGTGACCAGGTTTTTATGCTGCCTAAACTTAGCTGCACATGCTCTGAAAGAACTGCCATTAGTTTTAGAAAGCCTGTCTTGGTGTGGTCAAGTATGCTGAAATCATTTCAGCCTGAAATCATTTTTCGTCTTGCTCAGCCTTGTCCAGCCTTCATGTCCATCACTGGAGAAAGTGATCTTTGCGGCATTAAACCCTCAGTTCCTGATGCTGCCTGACCCTCAGCAAAGCCCGGGGTGAAGTGGCCAGGCTCTCTGCAGACCAGAGGATGCTGCTCTGGTGTGGTGCCTTTGTAAGGGTGTAACTGACCTAACCCAGCTGGCTGCGGAGCGCAGTGAAATCTGCTGGGCTGGCTTCTGAGAGATGGACTGTCTGCTGCCCTGTCAGTGAGTGAGGCTGTCACGTGACTGCCAACTTTTAGACTGTGAGGTTTTTTTAAAGTCGTTGCTTCCCTTTTGTTGTTGTTGTATGGGGAGGGTGAGGGGAAGGTGGTATAGTCTTCTGAGTAGTGGGAATTATTATTGTATGTCAAATAATTGAGGCTATTGTTGATACTATCTTTGCTTTATTGGTGTTTTTCCATTAAGGACTTTCTAAACATGAGATTTTGGGAAGAGATTTTTAACCAATTTTGTTCTGTGTTATAAGGTCAGACTAGATGTCTGTTTTTAACAACATTTTTGAATGAAAATGGGTAGGAATGTATATCCACTTAGCATAATTTTCCCTTGTATATTCTTTGGTTAATTACATATTTTCTGAGAAAATATTTTAGGGACACTGGCAGGCTTAGGGACACTGTGCCCTTGAAGGATTTGTTTTTGTCTCTTTTTACGGATTACTTTGAATCTTCTCTTTCCTGCAGTGTTTATATTTTTGATGTTGTTGCATAAGTTTTTAAAACACTTTTTATTCAGGTATAAATATATATGTACACAGAAAAGTGCACAAATTATAAATGTGTATACCAATGGATTTTTCACAAGTCATCACACCCATAACAGCTCAAAAATCAGAGCGCTGCTGAGAGCATTCCTGGTGACCTCTTCCTTTCCCCTCTGCCCTGTCCTCACTCATCAGAGAGTTGTGCCTCCTCTTTATCTAACAAGAATTATACAGGATGTTCTTGTGGGCACATACATTTTTAAATGAGACAGGACCTCTTCCTTCTCACCGCAAGTTATATATTTTTTTCTTCCTTCACTTTCAGTTCTTTGTAAAACTTTTGGGAGTAAGGTGTTTTGTGTTTTATGCTCACTTCTGGGAATTACACTTTCGTATTTGAGTGCCCGAGTTCCGAGGAGGCAGTCATGCTGCTGAGATCGGGGTCCCCTGCCAGTGTCCAGCCTGAGTCTGCGTCATGTTTCCCTGCACGTCCCCCTGTCAGACTGCTTTGCCTTAAATGTGTGGAGTCACAGAGAGAAGTGGAGTTCTACACGTAGGGGCAATGGAAGATTATGCTGTGCATATAAATCCCTGTCATGTTAACTCCTGGCTCCTTAGATACAGAGTGGGTCTTTTTCCTGAATACAGGAAGAGATTCCAAGACGATCACATACAGTG
This sequence comes from Odocoileus virginianus, assembly GCF_023699985.2. Lineage (NCBI taxonomy): Eukaryota > Metazoa > Chordata > Mammalia > Artiodactyla > Cervidae > Odocoileus > Odocoileus virginianus. The sequence continues at coordinate 10,526,211 of NC_069696.1, read as the reverse complement.
TAAGTTAGTTCATATACAACTTGATTTGAGGTGGTGGTGGGGTGATATGACCTTTGTTCTCAGTCTCTGATTTTTCATGAATACCAAGATTTCTGTTTGTCTACTTTCTGGGGGAAAAAAAAGGAAGCTCTGCTGTGATGGTGCTAGCAGGCTCACAGTGGCGGTCTGAGAACCTGGTGCCTGTAGGGTGAATGCAGCAGCGAAGGGGAATGGCCTTATCTCGGCTGCAAGGAGTCGGCAGCCAACAGGAAATGATGAAATGTGCTGGGAGAATTCTGCTGGGAGCTGAGGTCAGACATACCAGCAGGGTCGGGAGGAGGCAGGTACGGAAGCGGATCTGCAAAGTTAGGCAGTTGAAGCTGCTGCCTTCGACAGGAAAACGTGAGTGTGCTCTTTAGAACCTGCTTTTCCTTTAAGAGAGACCTTTTGAAAGTAAAATTTTCATTGATCTTTTTTTTTTTTTCTGAGTGATTGATGTGCCAGAACTCTTACCTTTTAAGCACACCTTGTTTAGAGCTTCTTAAGGGAAATGCTTACGCAGTTCAATATCAGCTGAAGAGTGTGGAGTGTTCTATCCAAAACACTTTGAGAAAATGTCAAAGTAAATGTTTGATTTTCTTGATGAATACATTTTGACCGAAACTAAATGAAGGTCTGTGCTTTATAATTTCTACTCTGGTTTTAGAACATATGTGCATGCTTCATTTCAAAATAGATTAAATAATAAAGAATAATTAAAGAGTAAATTAAAAACTTTGGCATGTTTTATTTTAGAAAGCTTGCATACCTCTAGCTGTATGTTTTTCTTACTGAGTAGCTGAATGAATTACTTGAGTTAGCTTTTAATAAAGAGTTGTTTTTTTCCCCCTTACTGTCAGGCATTATGTTTATCACATGCTGCCATTTCCTTTCTTAACAGCCAAATCTAATCTGCAAACATGTAACTGGGACGTGTGAGAGAAAATGAACAAATTAGCTTTTCCAGTTGACTGTAATTGCTGTTTCATGACCGTCTTTTCCAGAATCCCAGGATTAGCTTGCCACTTGCTCCAAGGCCCCTTCTCCATCTTTCTCCTCATCAGTTCTTATTTTTCTTCTCAGCTGGACCCTGTGCCCTTATCCCCATCCATTGCTGTCACTGGACACTTTGTTTTCATTTTTATTGGATAGTAAAATGTAAAACTTTTATGGTTTCAATAGCTGAGCAGCTTTATATACATATTTGTTTCTTTTCTTGGAAGTCATTTTCTGGAATTAAAACATTGGCCCCCTCTCTCTTTTCTTTGTTTATGCAGTACTGTAATTCTAGTTAGAAGATTTTTTTAAAAAATTCCTGATACCTAAGTGATTCATCACTAAGTGAATGTATTTATTGGGTTACCTATTGCTGTGAACATTAGAAAGGTGGTGTCCTCTATTCTCCAAAAAGTGCCATGTTAGTACAGTCTGTGCTGTGCAGAGAAGCATGTCTTATTGTTAGGTCATTCCTAGTGTGAGGTATATATTTCTAATACTTTCAGGATTGTATATTTCCTATTTTCTAGAATCCTCCCCCACCCAACATATGATACTTCTCTCAGACCTTAATCAGGTTTCACCCTTGCTCTTAGAATATCTCCTCAAAACCCTCTGTCTTCATAATGTGATATCTTACCTAATTCTCAGTGAATTTCAATGCTGCATTTATGAAAATAATAAACAAGTATCCTAGCTTCAAAATGAAGCATGTCTTAGAGGCCTGAGATTCAGGCCAGTAGTAAAAATGAGCCCCCCTCCCATACATTGTTAGTCTTCTGTTTTGCTCATCCATATAATTCTATTATTTAGGAAGTGGCATAATTAAAAAGTGGGAACATGATCTTTAGAGTTGTAATAGCTCTTGTAGTCGTTACAGTCAGGCCCCTTCATTTTTTTAAACCAGGAATTAAGACCAAGAGGTGAAATGCCCTGCTGACTTGTTCAAGGTCACTTGGCTTGTTGGTGGCTGGGTGAGCCTGGACCCCAGGTCTCCCGATTTCTGGGCCATTGGCCTTTCTTTTATCTGCTTTCTCCAAATATTATCTCAAGATAAATTGGCCAACACTGGCTTTTTTCCTCTGATGAGTCTATTTTCAAATATTCAGCTTTTATTCAGCAATTTCCCTGAGTACCATTTGGCATAGGTGTGCAATGCATTACCTCAAGCACAGTGCTGACATTTCTCCCTCTGAGAGATTTTCCTTAAAAACAGAGTTCTCTATTTTATAAAGTTTTTCCTCCTCTCCCCTAAACTAGGTCTTACTCAATGGATACTGTTATAAGAAAACCTCATTATATGATTATCTGCTAGATGAGAAATCCAAACTTAATAAAATCATAAATAATTTAAAGAAATCGACTGAAGTACTTGATTCTTCTTTGAAAAGAGGATTCTTCAAGATGTGAAAGGAGAACCCTGAACTCTAGGGGAGCTTTATGGCCCCTGGGAAGGAATACTGACAGCTCTGTCTTGCTGCCTCTCAGCCTGGAGTAACTGGGTTTTAGAATAGATACACTTTAAAACAATACATTAAACCGTAAGTAAAGGGGGTAATGATTGAATTTATAAAAATGAAATTTACCCACAACCTTCCAGAAACATTTAAAAATAGTCTCTCCTAAATATTGAATTTGGATCCTCCGAAATTCAAGTATGGGAATTAGATGCAAGTAGAGGCATGCAGAGAACAGTGTGTGACTGTTCTCAGCCCTTGATGTGGCTCCCACTCTGCCCAGAGTCACCTTAAAATGCCTTGGAGAGGTTACAGAATAGCACTTATTGGTATTTTCTGAAGTATTTAGAGTATATGTTATGGAGAATTTCTGAAACAAATACACTACAGTTTGGAAATAGGCATTTTCATAAATATTTTAACTGTACTTAAAATTGTGGTCGATAGCTTTATACCTATCTTAATTTATTAAAACCTAGTAATAAAGTAAGTTACATGAGCAATGTTTTTCGGTACTGGGTCAGGGCTGTGTCTTTCCTTGTGGTGTTCTGGTAGCCACCTTTTTGTCACTGTCCTGAAGAAGCTGCGGCTTTCGTTGCTGAGTCAGATGACCACACTGGGGGGTTGAAGAAAGGCTGAAGCCTGCTTCAGGGGGTGGTTTAGTTCACTTCTCCTGTAATTTAGTTACCTTTCTCCCCCAATTAGCATTTTATATGTACTGTGACGTTTCAGTACCTATTAAATATAGAATATCTTAAATGGCTTCCTTTTCTTAATATGTAATTGGCTTTATTAATATGTATATATATAATTATACATGTATATAAACATATAATTAATATATAATGGTTCTAGTCAGTAATAAGTAATATTTGACATTCCTCCTTGCACCTAGCTATTGCCTACAGTAGTGTAAATTCCGATTCTGCTTGTGAAGTTTAAAGATGTGAAGGGGGATATGGTGTTGGCTTTGCTGCAGGCTGAGGAGAGCTTTAAATGCTGCTTTAAAGGCAGCCCCTGAGGCTGCTTTTGGCCCAGAAGTCCCAGAGAGTGTGAGACCTTGGGGTCATTTGGGCCATCTTCACGTCTCTGCTTGAGGCTTCTCTTCAGACCTGCTTCTAGCTATGGCCTTAGAATCTCCTCTGAGGTTTTGAAGAAACCTCTGGTAACCCAAGTAGACCCCAGGCACTAGAAGCAGGTGAAGAGGACTGTGTGTGTGTTGGGGGTGGGGATGGATCGTATCAATGGAAAATATGGGCCATTGATTTGAATGAATGAGGGAATGAATGAAAGGGTTGCGTGGTCTCCTTCCCATAGAGATTGAGGTGTTGAAGCCGTGTCTCACCTGAGCGGGTCTGACTGCATCTGCACCTCAATCCTGCCTTGGTGTCGACTGCAAGGCTAGGTGTCTGCTTAGCATCTCCAACAGCCCTGGGGATCTGCCCTGTTTTTTTTTTTTTTTTCATTAGACTATCATACATGAATCATAAGGCATGAATCTCTATGTGGACTCACAAGCTTAATGTTCTATTTTTGGATAACTTAAAGAATCTAACAGAAGGTGTCCTGAATTTGAAGTGTGTGCCAGTGGCTATCACAATAGTATGTGATTTAAAATTTCTTACTGTTAATGTGAAGTGTGTGCTACACATTTCATACTGTCTTGTTTCCCACTGAGATTTGTTCTGCAGTGGTCCTTGAGGGAGATCAGGGAGAAAGATTTTGCAGGAAAATGCTTACCTGACAAGATGTTATTGATGAAATTAACAGGGCTAAAATGTTGAACTTACCAATTTGGAATTCCCTTTGATTCTCACATTCCTAACACATTAGTAGTGCTTGTTTAGCAAACTCAATGAAGCCCAGGGCAATATGGAGACAATGAAGTGATCTCTTTGTGGTTCTTTTCTGATATCAGCTGACACAAAAGGGAAACATAGCACAGGGCACAATGGACTGATGACCAAATATCTGTTGACTTGGAAAACAGAAACATTTTGTTAATTTAGCAACTGAGGGTGTTCAGTTCAGGTTCACTTTATTCTCCAGATCCACCATTATTGTGCAGGAAGAATGTTACACATCAAGACCAGGAGGCCATGCAGAGAAGTCTCAGGACCACTTTTTTTTTTTAGGCAAAATCATTGCATATTTAATGTTAACTTCTAAGGCATTAATTTATCTTCGGCACATCCAGTAGACTTCTAAGGCTGAAGAGTTTGAATTTGGGATGGGCAAAGTTTGTCATAATGATGAAAAGTCATGATGTGAGGCTTATGTAACTTTGCTTGTTCAGCACCTGACTACTTTCATTAATAGCTGTGCAGACACCTGAGCCAGCTCTGTGCTTATTTCCAGCATCCATTAGGTCACTACCTGGAGGGACAGTCCACCCAAATGCTGGCTGGCTGGATCACTTGTTTCAGGCATGCATGTGTTCAGCTTACCTGCTTGGCAGAGTTTGTTGTGTGCTCAGTTTGTGTCAGGCATGGTGCTTGTAGGCCCTGGGATCCATGATGGTTGAGATTGAGTCCTTGCCCCCAAGAAGCCCCAGTCCAGACAGGTAAAGAGACTTCTAAACTCCAGGGTGAGGAGTCTCCTCACACTGGCACCTTATCTGCTGTGAAGAATGGGAGAGGTCAGGTCACACCTCAGTTTGGTGGTGTGTTTTGAGAGAGAGATTTGTCAGGTGGACGAGAGAGGCAGAGGGAAATACATACTCGAAGGCAAGGAGGTCTGAGAGAACACGCTGTGTTCAGGAGTTGGATGTGGCTGACGGTAGTATATACACAGCCGGGCTTCAGGTACCTCAGGTTTATCAGGTCCGGGCCAGTGTTTTTCATCCTAACCTCGTTCTTCTGAATTGTCTTTTTGTCACCAGCTACTTTGCCGCCAAAATCAGAAATTTTTTTTAAGGGTTCTCCTTCCTTTTTTTTTTTTTTTTTTTCCCTCTTTTGAACTTTTAATTTTGTATTGGAGATTCCCTGGTGGCTCAGACAGTAACGAATCTGCCTGCAATGCAGGAGACCCAAGTTCCATCCATGGGTCGGGAAGATCCCCTGGAGGAGGGCATGGCAACCCATTCCAGTATTCTTGCCTGGGAAATGTCACGGACCAAGGAGTCTGGTGGGTCCATGGGATCACAAAGAGTCAGGCACCATTCAGCGACTAACACTTTCAACATAGCTGATTAACCATGTTGTGATAGTTTCAGGTGAACAGCGAAGGGACTCAGCCATCCATCTACTTGTATCCCCATTTTCAAAATCAGGAACTTTTAATCCTTGTTCCCCTCTGCCCCTCATTCACAGATTACTTCATCCTGTCTGTTCTTCTCTTGACTATCAGTCCTCTTTCCTGGTCTAACCCTTTCTCCTTCTCCAGTCTCCAACCTCTAGGAGTGGCACTGTCCAATGTGGTAGTTGGTAGTCATGTGTGGCTATTTATATTAAAATGAATTAAAAATAAATACAAAAAAGTCAATCCCCCAGTTGCACCAGCTGCATTTTAAGCCCTCAATTGCTAGTGGCTGCCATATTGGACGGCCCAGCTCTACAGGCTTGATGATCTGTTCGCTGCTCTCTGTCCAAGGGAACTTTCTTTCACGGGCTTTTGGTCAGGTCCCTCCTCATAACTTTTCAGATTCCCAGTGTGACCTTCAAGCTCCTGGGCCTAGTAGTGCCTGTCTTGCCTTGTATTCAGCTCCTCCCTGTCTGCCCCCTGCCGTCACATTCTCCATTCTTTCATACCTTTTAACCTCTCTCTCTCCAGAATACCACTCACTGTCCATGCATTCTCCTACACACTTCAGACCTAGCCCAGGAGCCCTTCGCTGGCTTTCTTCCAGTTAATCTGCTTCTCATTACACTCCAGTCCTTGTGATCACCCCGCCGTCTGCGCCCCTGTGAGAGCGCAGATGGTTGTTATCATGTGCTGCTGCTGTTTGTCTGTCACCCTGCGGCAGGTGGAGTGGCTAAGCTTTGGGGACAGATAGACTCAGTTTCAAAACTAACCATTTACTTGCCGTATGGCCCTGGGCAAGATATTTAACCTCTCTGACACTCGGTTTCTTCTTCTGTTCAATAAAGATTATGATGCTCTCTCTCCTGTGAAATGAAACCAAATGTGCAGAGCCCCCAGCACTGTCCTTAACTCAACAGCTCTTAAGTCATGTTGAGGCTGTCCATCTAGACAGTTATCATTAGTGTCCATCCACCTTGCTAAAACTGTATCATCTACAAATAATGTTTTCATTCTTTTTTTCTAATTCTGATACTGTTTACTTACTTTTCTTGTTCTGGCTAGTCCTCTAGTACAGTCTGAAGAGAAGTGGACCTGAAGAGGTGTGGCCCCTTCTCATTCCTGTGCCTTCTGTTTGCTGCAGTTCTGTGTGTGCATACGTGTGTGTGTGTGTGTGTGTGTGTGTGTGTGTGTGTGCCTTTTAGAATTAATTTATGGCTGCGGTGGGTATCCGTTGCTGTATGTGGGCTTTCTCTAGTGGCATCAAGTTGGGGCTCCTCTGGTTGCAGGCTTCTCACTGCAGTGGCTTCTCTTGTTGGGGAGCATTGCTGTAGTGTGCACAGGTTCAGTAGTTGTAGCTCATGGGCTTAGTTGCTCTGTGGCATGTGGGATCCTCCTGGACCAGGGATCAAACCTGTGTTCCCTGCATTAGCAGGTGAACTCTTAACCTCTGGACCACCAGGGAAGTCCTGTGATCACTGATCTTTGATGTTACTATTGCCAAAAGATTATGAGTTACTGAAGGCTCAGATAATGGTTAGTATTTTTTAGCAATAAAGGACTTAAGGTATGTTGTTTTATAGACATAATGCTATATATTGTACACTTAATACAATGCAGGGTAAATGTAACTTTTACATGCACTGGGAAGCCCAAGACTTTGCGTGACTTACTTTATTGCAGTATTTGCTTTATTGCAGCGATCTGGAGCCAAACTTGGAAGATCTCTGAGGTACGCTTGTATAGTAATTAGGCATTTTATCATAAACAGAAGTTCCATTCATTTTTCTGCTTTGTAAACTGGTAACTGGAAATGTTTTATTAGGCAGGTAACATCATAAAAATATGTGTATATACATACATAAATGACTTAACATTGCAGATTTTTGTTTTACGTTCCTAGAGTTTTCAGTGACACAACTGAGGAGTGGGCGTGTATGTCCCGCTTGCTCAAGTGATATCTGCCCCCGGGTGGGGCATGGCCAGCGAGATCCAGAGACCGGCAGGAGTTGTACTAGAGACAGGCGGCAGGGAGGGACGTTTGCTGAGTGCCTCGTGTGGGCAGGCACTCACGTATAAGGTGGTATTTACATTTCTCCTTACTTACCCCTGAAGTAGATCAGCCATGTTTATCCTCATTTCCAGGTGAGAAGAATGAGGCTTAGAAGTTAAAGCTTGCACCTGTCATAGCAACCTCTGCTAGTACAAGCCCTGCCCTCTTTCCCCATGTAAAGGAAGCTTTATTTAGCTCATTAGCTTCAGATTGTTTCTTTTTTTTTTTTTTAGATTGTTTCTTGATAAGTGGGTTCCCTGTTCATTTTTCCAAATTACTGGATAGTCCTTCAGGCTATGCTGCTGCTGCTGCTGAGTCACTTCAGTCGTGTCCGACTCTGTGCGACCCCATAGACGGCAGCCCACCACGCTCCCCCGTCCCTGGGATTCTCCAGGCAAGAACACTGGAGTGGGTTGCCATTTCTTTCTCCAATGCATGAAAGTGAAAAGTGAAAGTGAAGTCGCTCAGTCGTGTCTGAATCCTAGTGACCCCTTGGACTGCAGCCTACCAGGCTCCTTCGTTCATGGGATTTTCCAGGCAAGAGTACTGGAGTGGGTTGCCATTGCCTTCTCCGTCAGGTTATGGGAACTTTTTTAAAAATAAAATCATCATCAAGTTAGAATTCAGTTGTCAGTTTGTCACTTCAGGTCCACACTGGCCCTGTGTCTTTCCTTCCTTATAACAGAATGCTTTGGCTCCAGCTTGTATGTTTGAACGAAAAGAATAGTGTCTTGAGAAAGTGTCCCCATAGTTAGGTGAATAGATAGCTACAAAGTACTTAAAACCAAACCCTTTTGTGGTTACATGACTTTTTTTTTTCTTTTTTAACTTCAAAGGCACATATTTACAGCACAGCTTGAGAAGCACTTGAACAGTTCATTTCCTGACAGAGCTCTGATGGGTGTGAAGTCTTGTCAGTGGTTTCCTAGCCTTCTCATGACAAACTCTTTTCAGGAGGTGCTACTTTTTAAGGCTGATGGGTGGACAGAGCAGAAGTCACTCTTCTTGCAGCATGAGTGACTCAGGCTGGGGACCAGATGGCATGACCATCAGCACCCTGGCCCTTGTAAATTCTCTCCTCTTTCCTTAAAAGCCACAGTCACTTCCCAGGGCTTGCCATCAGGATCTGTGTGAGCCTCAACTGTACTGGTTTATCCCGCCTTCTCTTTGCCATGCAGGTCCCTCCACTAGAATGCCCCTCCTTTCTTCTCCAGCTGATGAGTTCCCACTGAAGTGTCAGCCCCATGGACTCATCATGGGCTCTCCTGTTCACATGGCGTGTTCTCTCCTAGGCCTTGGCTCTGTGTTGGAGGAGGAGGTTCACGTGTCCTTCAAGCTTGCCATGGGAAGGGGAGTGCCTCGGTGACAGCGCCTGGCTCACTTGACTGAGGATGGCCCACGGTCACCGTCACCCTGGAGGCCCTCATGCTGGCACTGTGTCAGGCCCAGGACAAGTGTCACTTGATCTGCACAGCTGCTAAGGCAGATTGGATTCCTTTTTTCCATTTTGCAAATGAGCAATGCCAATCACAGACCTCTTGAGTTTTTTGTGTGAGGTGATGAAGCCGTCAAGGGATCACCCCCGTGTGTCTTGTGAAGCATCACCGGTGCAGATTTCAGAGGCTGGTTTTCAGTTCTAGACGCATGCGTCCAGGGTGTCGTGTTCTGCAGTGGTCTCTCTCTGTGCCTGGTTTGCAGGGTGAGTGAGTGTCAGCCCTTCAGCTGGGCTGCAGCCCCTCGGGAGTGCTCAGCGCTCAGTCAGACTCTGAGGGAGGGAAGAGCCTCCGAAAGTGCCGCTGCACAGGAAAAGAGGCCGAGGAACTGCCCACAGAGGCCCTTTGTGTGACAGGAAGTCCGTTTCTAAAAGGGGCCGCCTCAGAGCGGAGGGCTTGAAAGAAGCTGAAGTGCTTGACCTGCGGCCACTGTGACTCATGCATGTTGTTAATAATGCCCTTTGTCGAATCTTGGGAACCTGCTTTAACAGAGCTCGGAGGGTGCCCCCATAAGTGCCCGCTCTCAGTGGTCAGCATTTCTCTCCCCCTCTTTCCCTATCACATCTGCCTGTGGTGAATACCCCCATTTTCTTGCCTGAACAAAGGACAACCTCCTGACCCATTCTGTATTTTTTCCTTCAACTTTTGCCAGAAGAATCTTTCTGTCTCATCTGACTTTTCTTCTTTAGTGTTTAAGTATATCTCGAGGTGGAAACCTTGAAGCTCAAGGAAGAAGTATCCGACTGGGCAGGAGCTTCTCACTGAGAAAAGGACTGTTCGACAAGTTTGGTAAAAAGTTTAATAGCTGTCTCTGGCAGTGCTCCTCAAAGACTGGCACAGGGGAGGTGGAGCTGCACAGAGAATTTCAAGGAATAAAGAGGACATGAAGTGCCTGAATCCATAGCCCAGTTCCCTGTAACTTTGTCATACGTGTCTCTTGTGTCTGTGACCATCTGCTACTTGTCAGGTGCTCTGTTAGGCTGTGAGGATACCCTGAAGTGAATGGGGGAGGTCATGGCAATGATGGGCCAGTGCATCCTCTTGTGCTTGCTCCCCACCCCTGACTGCCAGCTGGACATGAGAGAGGAGCAGCGAATTTCCAGGAAGTGGAGTGTGTGTGTGTGTACGTGATGCCACTTGTGTGAAGGCATTCTAAGATTATGTTAGAATAACACTGCTTCAGTCTTTGGAAGGCAGCTTTACATGCTGTGGTGTCACTGGGGCTCCTTGCTGGGTTTACATGTTGGCAGATCAATGAGTATTTGTTCTTTGGAGGTGTAAAGCCAGTCTTTGTTGAGTGGAACTGCTTGGACGATCATCATAGGATGCTTACATTTGGGGACAGAAGAAGCCACACTTGTTGAATGTGTTTAATCATGGATGATAGCTACTTTCCTGAGATTCTGATAACCATAGGTTGTCCCCCCTTTCCACTTGGAATGGTTGAAACCAGAACTGCAAAGACCCTTATCCTTTAGCACACCCCCACATCGTGGAGAAGGGAAAATCAAGTGTCAGGAGGGTGAGTGGGACAGATCTGTGAGTGACTCCAGCCTCCTCCCCAATCATGTGAGGAAACCTGGGATGAGTTACCGTTAGTGAGTTTTTCTTTGTGTGAAGTCATGACCCATGCCCTTGGAACATTAAACTAGCTTTATTACATGAAGGAAGAATATTGTTCCCTTTTGCTAATTCAGATATATGCATCTTAAAAGGTACACACTGAAATCACGTTACAGAGGTGAGGAGGACACAACTTCATCTCCAGAGTCTCCTCCAAACCTTCTCATCCCCGACATGGTTACCTTCTGGTCAGACACCCAGTCATTCAGCAAATATTTGAGCATCTACTTCATACTAAGCACTGGGGTTACAAGGAAGAAAGTATATAATCCTTACCTTTAGCATTTGTGTGTAATAAAGGTCTATGCATTATTTTATTTTTTGCTTATGCCCAGTTTTCAATATAAAGTGGTTCCCTTGCTTATCTTTCATAGTGGCTGTGTAGTGTCCACTCTGTCAAGTCACTGATGTCACAGTTTGTGAGCATTTGACTTGTTCTCCAGTCTTTGCTGTTATAAGTATTACTGGGATGAACATTTTGTTCAAGTTCTTTTTTCTTTGAATTTATTTACTTGGGTCATATTCCCCAGAGTGGGCCCACAGTGTCAGAGGTTAGTAACTGTCATCTGCCTTGTTCTGTTTCCAGATTTTTCCATGAAGTCTGTCAGCAATGTTAGAGTTTATCCCTATTTTTCTGTGGCCCCACTGGGGTTATCATTTTAATTTTCTCAAGTTATTTCCATTTTTAAAAGCAGTTGTTTTTGTTTGTTTATTTCTGGCTGTGCTAGATCTTCATTGCTGCATGCGGGCTTCTTCAATTGCGGCGAGCGGGAGCTACTCTAGTGGCGGTGCCCAGGTGTCTCACTGGAGTGGCTTCTCTTGTTGCGGAGCAGGGGCCCCAAAGCCCCTGCTAGTTGTTGTGATGCCCAGGCTTAGTTGCCCTGTGGCATGTGGAATCTTCCAGCACCAGGGATTGAACCTGTGTCCCCTGCATTGGCAGGCAGATTCTCAACCATTGAGCCACCAGGGAAGTCCAGTTATTTCTGTTTTTAAAGGAAGGTTGTACTTTTCCCCCACATGTTAATTTGTAGGAGTAGATTTAGGTAGGTTAAGCTGCAGCAACAACCTAACCCTGAATCTCAGAGGTTCACATAACAGAATGTCTTCCTTGCTTGCTCTGCAGGTCGCTTGTGGGGCATTGGGGCGCAAGTCTACACAGTCACTCTGGGGCCAGGCAGACTCAGGAGTCTGCTCTCCTGTAGCTGTAGTGCAGGCTTTCTCGGCAGATGATGGGGAGACAGGAGAAGGTCGGGGGCTCTGCACATTAGCCACATGGCCTGGTTTAGCAGAGAGGGCTTCTCTGTGCACTTCTGTGCCCCAGCTATCTTCTTTCCTGGATATTCATCTTTGACAACTTCTTTGTGCAGTAGAATTGAATCCTCAGTCTTCATATCAGTCTTTATTAATAGTGTACTTTAGGTAACAAGATTATCAGTTGTGTCAAATCAATTTTTCTTTGCTTTCCATATTACAATTTATTGTGCAAAGGTTTAAAATAATAAGTTTGGGGCACATCCATGTTTTTCTCTGATGTCTTTTGTTCTTGTACATCACAAATTTTCTAAAAGCCAAAAAATAAGCTATTTTCTTTGAGTTGTCTAAAATAGATTTTTATTTAGCTCCATAAGACATTTCAAGCTCATCCAAGTGTATAGTGTCAAATGTTGGTTTGTGGAGAAGTTGGAACCCTCATATCCTGCTGGTGGGGATGGATGGAAAAACTGCTTGGAAAACAGTCTGGCTGGCTATTGGAAACAACTCACTTTGGGAAAATAGCTCCTCAAAAGGTTAAACATAGAGTTACCATATGACCTGGCATTTCCACACCTAGGTACCTGAAAGAAATAAAAACATAGGTCCACACAAAGACTTGAACCCAAATTCTCACAGCAGCATCATTCATAATAGCCAAAAAAGTGGATACCACTTCTGAACCCGCTGACTGTGTTGACTCAGCTTCTTCAGACAGACCCAAATGTCTGTCAGCTTGGTAATTTGTAAACAAATTGTGGTATATCTGTACAATGGAATATTACTTAGCAATAAAAGGGAATGAGTTACTGATACGTGCTCTACCATAGCTGAAAACATCGTGCCAAGGTAAAGAGACAAGTCATAAAAGAACACATATGATCACAAAAGATCGTGTTGTATGATTCCATTTATATGAGATGGAATAGTCCAGAATAGTCAGATCCATGGAGACAGAAATAGATTAGTGGTTGCCAAGCACTGAAAGAGTGAAGGGGGAACAGAGTTGCTTTTGGGGGTGACAGAATTGGCTGTGGTCCTGATACACAATGCTCAACACTAAAAATCATTGTGTATATGTCGAATGGGTAAATGTGTATGAATTATGTCTCAATAAAGGTATTGAAAAAATGGCAGAGTTTCAGATACTTAAACCATCAACCCTCACACAGCCCCACCTGGCAAATAGTACCATTCCTTTGTCCTTTCTTGAGATGTGTTCAGATATTTTTCATTTGTAGAAACAAAATTTTTTTTGAACCTCCTAAACTGTGACATCCCGGATTAAGCACAGAACCCCACAGTAAGAGAGGAGCCAGAGGAGGGAGGTAGGGGCTTCCAGCTTGAAAGGGAGCGATGGGAACTGGGGAGTCTGCATCTCCAGGCCGCCGTGGTCTCCCCATCCCTAGCGCAGGGCTCCATTCTGGTGACACTACTTCTACTGAACCCGCTGACCGTGGTGACTCAGCTTCTAAGTCTGTGGAAGGACAAGTGGATATTAAAGAGAGTGTGAACACTCCCTGGAGCACCGTAGACTCTGCTCTGAGCTTCATTCTTGCTGACTGTAGTGGCTTATTCAACAATAGACACGTAGTGCTCCTCTGCCCTGTGCAGATGCAGAGATGAAGACATCATGGACTTGCCTTGAGTGGATCACAGTATATTTACTTTGCAATGGGCTTCTTTCCTTTTGCTGCAAAGAGTATAAAAATCTATTTTTGGAATAAAATGCTATCCTAATTGCTGAGTAGTTAAAAAGGAATTTGAGGTTTTACTCCAACTTCATTTTCATTTAGTTGTAGTTTTTGTTCTTTAATGGCTGACTGTGTGATAATAGTAGTAGATAACATTTGTTAGGCTGATCGCAGTCACTGTCATACTTGAGCTTTGACTCTCTCCAAGGAGCTGCTCTGTAGAGGGCCAGGGAAAACTCCAACTTTAGATAGCTAGTAGCTGAGTCTGGTGCCAGGTGGAGCATTCTAAATCCAGTTTGTCAAAGTCCTGGGATGTGCAAATCCCACTAAAATACAAGCTCTTAAAAATCTGAGACTTTGTCTTACTTGTGTGATCTCCTGAACCCAAACATAGTAGGTGCTCAAGATATGTTACTTGACAAATAAGTGAATGACCAGGGGACCAACCACAGGATGCAGGGATACTGTTTGTGTGGTGATTTCTAACCATCCTTCCATTACCCGAAAGCTAGGCGGGGCAGGGAATGTGTCTATTTCAGTAAGTAAGGAAGCCCAGGCTGGCTGGGAAGTGACCTGTGCAGGTAAAAGCCAGAGCATGCAGTAGAACCCAGGTCTCCTGGCTCTGTCATCTCTCTCTGCAGCCCAGTTCCACCCCAATCTTAAAAGCATGGGTATATTTCTCTCAAAATATTGCCTTTTGGGGTGTGTCCCATTCCCACTGTGGGGTTGGTCCCTTTTCAGAACTTTGGGGAAGGGAGTAGATTTGAAAATGTGTCACTTTTGTCCTTTGAAAGTAATTTTTTCTATTTTTAAACCTATGGAGCATCAACTCAGTATTTAGTTTAGGGAAATCTTCAGCCTGAGTCTGCACGTTCCCAGGGTGCTTGCCAACCAGAGGTCTAAAAAATATTACAGCAAAAATCAGTCCCAGGCACGGACCTGTCAGCTGACATGTTTCTGTTACATGAGAAAAATGATTTGGGGGGACATGTCTAAATTCTGTTTGCTCCATCTCCTGCTTAAGTCATGTAGGTGGATGGACAGCTAATGGACTCAGCCGAGGCAAGGACTTGATGTCTCATCCTGCCTTCACTGCCAATTCTCTGTAACCTAACACAGTTATTACCCAGAAGGTGAAAAGCCATCAGAAAATGACCATGGGTCTGGGCCACCACTTGTTTCCTTTCAGCTATTAGGATGCAAAAGAAACAGGGGCAAAACGTTGTCATCTTAAGGGTATTTAGTATTTTTTAATACTAATTTCTTGCATAGAAAGTCTGTCACCTTCACTGACCTTTAAGACTCAACTAAGGTAGCACCTCCTCTCTCCCCTTCCCTACCCTCCACCCCATGGCCCTCTCTCATTTCTGGAGCCCCTGTTTTGGGTTATGCATAGATACAGAGGGCAGAGTCCTTCCCCTGAGGAATTCCAGATAAAGTAGGAGACAGACCTCTGTGAGGCTGCGCAGGTGGTGTGTGGCGGGAGTGCTGACTTGACCAGCCTGTCTGGAGGAAAAGGCAGAGCCTAAAGGACCCTGGCAAGTTGCCCAGTGGCCTGTCTGGGGCCGTGCATATTGATACACCCTCTACGTGGTTTGATCCTTAACACACAGTACATATTCCGTGAGCCTTTCCCAAGAGAAAGAACTTCCCTGACTGCTTCTGAAGTCTGCTGTGCCTGCCATCGAATGTCTCGTTTTAAGATTTGAGTTCATTTCCTATAAGATAATCAGAAAGGAAAGGTCAAGCCTTTTAACACCTCCTTGCATATCCCAAAGGTAGAGGTGTTAATAAGCATTTTCTGCATCTGGGACTTTCTTTCCTTCTTCAGGTTCATTGTGAAAATAAAGACACCTTTCTCTGGATCTACAGACCCATCATCATTTTCATTCTCAGACCTTAGGAATTCACTGCTGAGTATTGTCTAGTCACATCTTCTGCCTCTTCCTGAGTCCAGAAAGCATTTTAGAAATTAAACCCCACCTGCTGATCCGGAGTGAGTGCTTTTAGAAGATTTTCTTAAACTTAACCTGAAGTGACTGGTGTGCTTCAGAAACATTTTGCATTCTGCTCAGTTTAAATGGCCTTGGTTTTTAGGATTATTGGCTTGAATCGAACATTCAGCAGGATGATTTTGTTTTGCTCTGTGCACATGTGGGTAGGGGTGGTAAGGAAGTGAGTTTGCGAAGTCTCCTGTGCAGAGCAGATGGCTGGTCTCTCTCTGAAGTCGCCATGTGGAAGGCTGAGAGCCTCCTGGAGATGGGGGTGCGGGACTGCTTGGTGGGAAGGAGAAGCTGCCCCGGCTCCCGTCTGCGCAGCTGGTTCCCCAGACGTGGGGTGCTGGGCTCTCCTGCTTCTCTGAACCACGGCTCCATGGAAGGGGCTCGGGGTGCACGTCTCCACTCATTGTCCACAGTGGGTCTTGAGAAAGTCTGGGTCGGGGGAGCTGAGCTTAGCGACACACAGGACATGATTGCTGCTGGGCACAGAGGTTGGTTGAACGCTTGAGCCTGGGAGTCAGGAAGTCGGGGTGGATAGAAGTTGAAAGAATGAGGGCATTTTGTTTTAGCCTCAGTATTCTTTTAAAACTCACGCGTCGTTTCTCCTGCTGTCTGTGTGGTCTCAGCCACCGTCATTTCTCCCTGGGAAATACTTCAGTAGCTGTTTCACTGTTTCTTGAACACGTCAGACAGGCCTTCTGTGCCGTCGTGGGTGATCTTCCTTTTGGCATGGGCCTTTCCCCGGAGCTCCTCGTGGCTCCTCCTTCCCATTTTGTCTCAGATATCACCTTTTCAGGAGACTGGCTCCTTTCGGCTGCCCCCCACATCCTTCTTCCTTGCTTGATTTCGCTGCATAGCTGCTACTGTGTGATTCATTTTCTCTGTCAGTCTTCTGTACTAGAACATAAACTCTGTGAGGGTGGAGAGGTTTTTGCCCTCTCCAGCTCCTTTTAGAGTCCCCAGCACTTTATATGATTATAGATTAGAAAGAATGGAAAATAAAAGCAGTAGGGTGGATAGATTATCAATGCAGTCCCAATGGGTATATGCTAATTTAATTAAAACCAACCTCCTTTTGTTACTTTCATTTTTTTTTTAAGTCATCTTTCTTCATTTCTTGTTTTAAAACAAAATGCATAGTACTCGTTTTCACTAGAAACTTTGAGCCAATGCCAGCCCTGTCTGTCCTTTGCCTGTATACCCAGGCTCCACTTTGCATGTTAGAGTCTACATAGAACTTGAAGATCACCTACTGTATGAACAAGGAAATCTAAGGCCCAAGGAGTCATGTGCTGAGACCAAGGTCATTCTGTTCCATCTCATTAGATTTGCAACCAGAGCCAGGGAAAGTAATCAACATTTATTGTTTGCCGCATGAGAAACAGGTACTCGTTGCATTCTCTGAGCTAACCCTCATTGAGAAGTCTGCAGGGTGTGCATCGTCACCCCTCTTTGTTTTATGAATGGAAAACCAGAAGCGCAGAGCAGTAATGTGATTTGCTAGCTGTGCACAACTAGACAGACCCAGATGGGTGGGCCAGCCCTGTTCCTAGCCGGAGCTGTCAGAGACACCCCTGAAGCCCCTCATGGGATGCACAGGAGCCCCCTCCTCGGCTGTGGTGGGGAGCGTCTGAGAGCCGGCTCCCCATACCTGGTGGGTTTGCTGCTGCTGGTTGGTCTCCCAGGTTCCCATTGGCTCAGTGTGTTCTGCTTTCTTGCGGTGAGCATGTTATCAAGTTGACCTTTGTCTCTTTGGGCAACGCTTTCCATGGCTCAGAACCTGGGTGTGTTTGGGTGATTCTTTTGGGCTTTTGGTATTAAACCAAATTGAAATGGTAGTGATGATTATGGGACTTGATAAATAATTTGTGTTGCAAAAGATTAAAAAAGTCTTCCCTAAACAAAGAAATTTTTAAGGGATCACCTAAGTACAGTTACTTCATTGAAGCTGTTTACCAACTTGTGCAAAGCTGTTTCACAGACAAGTTTTTCTGGTGCTCTGGCTCCAGACAGAGTTGTTGGTGCATAGACAGTATGTCCAAAACGGGTCTTTGGGCATGTGAAGGGGTGGCATTTTGCCCGAGAGAACAATTATTTTCATGGGAGAAGAAGAGAAGAGATACTGTGAACAGGGCTGGGAAAGGGGGAACAGGGAGGAACTAGGTCTTGATTAATGAGAAAAATGGCACAGACATTCCAGGACTCAGGTTTTCTGAGAGGTCATTCGTTGCCTGAATCCAGTTCTTCCTTCAGTGACTGTCACCTGTCACCACAGGTACTGTGATAGGTACTAGGGTGCCCACAGGAGCTAATGTTCCAGTTGTGGAGAATAAGTTATAGCAGCCCAGTGATATCCTCCATGGAGGAGTTGTACCAGGACAGTGGTAGGCAGAGGGTCATTGCGTGGTTGAGGGGCTCCTCAAGGAGAGAACACTCAAACTGGCCTTTGCAGGATGAGTAGGAGTGGAGGGAAGGGCGGTCTGAGGGAGCAGAGTGCTGAACATGTGGGCCCCAGGTCTGAGACCTGTGGGTTTCTTCTGTTTGTGGGCCCAAGAGGGTGGCCTGTGCAGCGCTGCCATGGTAAAAGGTGTGTGCGTGCAGTTAGAGGACGTGCAGTGGGGATGGGGGCCGAAAGGGGAGGGCGGCGTGTTCATGCAGGCAAAGCGAGGGAGAAGGTGGTCACACATACACAATGCCTTGGAAGGTTGTCCATCAGTGATGGAAATTGTGCTTAGGTTCTTTACCACATTGACTAGTATTTGAGCACTTAGTGTTGCATACTCTGGGGCTTTGGTTATTTTTGAATTAGTTTGACTTTTATGAAAAGCCTCAAAACAGTTCTCTCTGCATGAATGTACATTTCCATACCCCCCATCAAACTTTAGAACCTATAGGGTCCTATTCATATCAAGTTGCTGGTAAAGTTAGAGAAAAATCTCAAAGCTTCTTTTCACTTTCTTTGTCTCACGTTTCTCCAATGGGGAAAAAGCCTGGAAGACTGTCAAAGAACTGGCTGTTCTCATAAGTATTTGAGGAGAACAGTGTGAGTCATTGTAGCTCTTTGCTGGTATTTTAGTATCCGGTTTATTTTTAAACAGTTCTGTGCAACCAGCTTTTCTTCCGTGGTT
This sequence comes from Odocoileus virginianus, assembly GCF_023699985.2. Classification (NCBI taxonomy): domain Eukaryota; kingdom Metazoa; phylum Chordata; class Mammalia; order Artiodactyla; family Cervidae; genus Odocoileus; species Odocoileus virginianus. Next base: position 10,507,258 of record NC_069696.1, on the reverse strand, counting down.
TCTGTTACCATGGCTCCATAATATTTCCTCAAATCTGCTTGTTCATACTTTCACACACTTTAATATCAAATTTACAATTCCTTGGAATCAGAACATCTTATTCATGATACCCAAGAATGTTTCTCCAACTGCAATAGCATTTTCTCCCAAGTTAGAAAAGTTAACTGTTTCCCCCACTACAGATGTTGGGGAGAGAGGAGGTTTGGCTCTGTGGAGGACCGTGCAGTGAGTGTGGTGGGTGGAGATGATCTGGGGGCTTTCATCGGCCGTCCAAGCACGGGACTGGTGGCATCTGTGTGGAGCTGCTTCCCCTTTAGGTCCCAAGGTGAGGGAACCTAGAGGATGGACAGGCTGCCACGTTTGCTTGGGAAGTGATGGCCCTGGACGTTTTGGTCCAGACCTTCAGCAGACTTGGTTCTCCTTAAGCAAGAACGTGTGTGTGCTCTCTCACTCTTGTTTGTTTGTTCATGTATTTTGGGGTTGAGTGAAGCTTTCACTTTGGGAAGGTCTCCTGTTTTAAGACACTGCAGTCAGAAGGAAAACAGTGCTGGTCCAGCACTCAGTGGCAAAGTTTGCCTTGCCCTCTCTTCCTGGCATTCAGGACTGTTCAAGGGGATAATTTTCTGTGTTTTATTGCTTTGAGAAATGTGTATTTCTTAAAGGACTGTTCAGGATCTAGAGAAAGTCTGAAAGCAATATGGAATTGTATAGGTAGTTTGTTTCTAGTCTCTTAAAGTTTTTGACCTCTTTCACTCTTTCAGGGATAACCAACTTGTCCTAGTAACAGACTAGGTTCTGGGCCTATGCCTGGGGCTTGTTGTAGGGGACTCATCTGGCCAGACATTCTCAAATCCTGCTATAAATATAATTGTTGACTCAATGACAGAGCGGTTCCTAATACTTGAGAATTTAAAGTGTGGTATTACTGACTGGACCTTCGGTTACTAACACAACTGCTTCCACTGATTCAGAGAGAACCCTTCTGAACAATAAAAACAAAATAAAAACTGGTTCTGGGTGCTCTCGAGGCTGCCCAGGAGGCTCCAGGTGGGAAGGTCTTCCAACTGAGTGACTGGCCATTGTGGAATGATTGACTTTTAAAGAATCGCTGAAAAATTTTTGCTTTCAGCTCGAGAAACGTTTGTAGTTAATAATCTGAGTGACTAGTCTTTTTTTCTCTGTGTCATCCAAGAGATGTCACTACACAGCTTCATGAAAGAAATTGCTCCCAACAGTATATTATTGTTAAAATCAGACAGATCTTACAGAGGTGAGGGTGGGAGGTGGGTTGGCTGAGAGGGGATCGTCAGGGAAGCTCCTCTGCAGATCTCTGGGCAGAGGCTGCTGTGGTGTCCACAAGCTGGCCAGGCACTCACTTCAAGGAAGAGCAGCATTCTAAGGAGAAGGAGCGGCGTGTACAAAGGCTTTGTGGTAGAGATGAGCCCAGTGTGATCGAGAAGCAGTGGGAAGATAATTGTGGCTGAGGCAGAGCAGGGCCAGCCAGGGAGGGAGGTCAGCCAGAGGGACAGGCAAGGCCAGATCATGATGGGACTGTGGCCAAGCTGGGACTTAGGGTTGAGCTCTGAGTGTGAGGGGTTTGGAGCAGGGAAGTGATGTGATTTAAGTATTTTAAAAGGTGGTCCTAAGGAGACTAGAAATTGAAAGTGAGGGTGAATTTTCTGTTCTACCTAATATTGGGATCACTTGGAAAAACATTAAACTTTTGTTTTCATTTTATCTTTGACATTTTAGAGTAATTAATACCACCTGCCTTCCTAGTAATTTGGGATTCTGTCAGTTTTCTGGGCTCTTTGTGAGGAGAGCTATTGTGTAAATAAGTGTACTCTGATCGTTAATTATAATCAAATGATCTCTGTGTGATCCTGTCATTTAAAACATGTAGTTAATAGTGTGTAAAATAGTTCTCAGCATAGCCAGCAGCTGGAAGATTACAAGTTGCGAGAAACTCATCAAGTTGAACCACATGGGGATTTTTGTATAGAAGTGTGACACCAGTTCCTCCTTCCCTCCTCACTGTTCCTGTTTCAGGGTGTGCACCCGCCTTGCTGTCTAACCCTTGAAGCCTGGGTGGTCTGTGCCCCCGCCTACCCCCATCTCCCCCACCCCCCACCTTTCCACAAGGTTTCTTCCCTCTGGAACACCCTGCCCCTGGGCGCGTACACCCTCCTGCTTCCCACTGGCTCCGAGGGTTCAGCTTGGTGTCCCCAGGCTGGGAAAGTGCCTGCTCTGGACATCCTATTCCTGCCTTCCTCAATACCATGATGGAGAGCAGCTGTTTCCACCCTGGACTGAGGTGTTTCATCTGTGTAACAATCTCAAGGATTAATAGGAAGTATTGGTTTTATTTTCTAGATGAGGAAACTGAGGCTCAGAGAGGTTAAGAAACTTGCCCATAGTTATCTTGCTAATGTGCCACAGAGATTCATTCGTTGTTCATTCATTCTGTCATTACTGCCTTGTCATGCTGGGCACTGCGCCCACCTCGGGAGTTCATCCTGAGTGAGGCAGGTGTGGGCTGTGTGTTTATCTCCCTCCTCAGCCACCTGAGCTCTTGAGCAGGCATGCTTCCAGAGCAAGGCTCCTCCACGGGTGCTCGGTGACTGCAGAGTGAATGAATGATGCCGACAGCCTGCCCTTGTTGGAGCCTTGGGTAGGGTGCTATCCCATCAAGCCCCCAGCTTTTGTTTTGTTGGAGTCATGCTCACATTCCTAACCTCTCCTCTCCATCTTCCATCACCTGTGTCATAGGAGGAAGCGTAGCCTGGTGCAGGGGCAGGCTCTGGGGCTCCTCACCTGGGTTTGAATCCCAGCTCTACTACTTCCACTGGGACGGGGGGCATGGCAACCCACCCCAGTATTCTTGCCTGGAGAATTCCTTGGACAGAGGAACCTGGTGGACTATAGTCCCTGGGGTCACAAAGAGTTGGACACGACTGAGTGACTAACACTTTAACTTTTCTACTGCTTCCTAGCTCTGTGGCCTTGATCAAGTTATTGTAGCACTTTTGTGCCTTATTTCTTCATCTGTAAAATGAGAGTTATAGTAGCTTCCTGGTAGCACTGTTCTGAGAATGAATGGTGCCTAGCACCTAGGAAGCGCTCAATAAATATTGACTTGTTAATTCTGCCATCTGCTGAGGATGGAGACTGCATCCCACACCACTCTGAATGCAGGTGTGAACACCTCACAACTCTCCCCGGTGTCTGCAAATTGATTAGGGCTTGTAAACGTGGGCTGAGGGAAGAAAAGATGGGAGACAGTACTGGACTATCCAGGTTAGAGTTCCACCCTCGCTGATGCACGTCTGATGGCCATGGGGCATGTGGATGCTGACCATGTGAGACCCTTGTAAGGGTCAGGACTGCCTGAACCATGGCCAGCTTTGGACCCCCTTTTTTTCCTTGTCTTTTCCCCTGCTGTCCTAGGCTTGACAAGTTTCCTGTTTTGCTCTACTTGGCATCTCCCTTCTACCCATCCTGGTCCCTATCAGACTTGACGTTTTAGTCCGGTAAATTATTATGTCAGCTCATGTGTTACCAGTGCCCCTGTTCGCCATAGTAACCGATAACAGAAATGGTCCCTCATCCCCTACTTTTGCCCAAATGCTGTTACACCTTTGCTGCATCTGCTGAAGCCTTAGTAGTGAGGTTTCTCAGTTTATTACTTTCATTTGCTTAATATTTTCATTCTTTTAATCAAGGAAGCACATGTTAATACATTTAAGTCACAAAGAATATCCTAGGAGCTTGAATGTTAGTTCAAATTAAAGTATTAAAACAAGTCTAATATCTCATTAGTAATCATCACACTATACATTTAGCATCTATTTCTAAGATTAGGTACTTCAAGTTTAGATTTACTTTTGTTTTGTAATTTTTATTTTATATTAGAGTATTGTTGATTTACAATGTTGTGTTTCAGGTGTATAGCAAAGTGCTTCAGTTATACATAGATCTTTTTTTCTTTTTTTTGAGAATCTTACCCCATGTAGGTTATCACAGAGTTTTGAGTAGAGGTCTCTGTACTCTGCAGTAGGCCCTTTTTGATTATTTTATGTATAGTAGTGTTTGTGTGTTAATCCCAAGCTCCTACTTAGGTGTTGTCCCTCCCTTTCCCCTTTGGTAACCAGAAGTTTGTTTTCTAAATCTGTGAGTCTGTTTCTGTTTTGTAAATAAGTTCATTTGTATCAGTTTTTAAGATTCCACATATAAGTGATATAATATGATATTTGTATTTCTCTGACTTAACTTCACTTAAAATGATAAATTTACTTTTGAACCTGAACTGTCAGAAGCATTTCATTTTGTAATTCTTAAATTTTCCCATTTGCTCAAACCAGATAGAAATACTGGATGACCCAAATCATGGTGGTGTTTTTTTGTTTTTGTCAGCATGCTGTTCATTCTTCTCTCTCTCTCTCTCTCTCTCTCTCTCTCTCTCTCTTTTTTTTAAGCTTTGTGGCCATGCTGTGTGGTATGTGGAATCTTAGTTCCCCAACCAGGGATCAATCAAACCTGCGCCCCTTGCAATGAAAGTGCAGAGTCTTAACCGCTGGACCACCAGGAAAGTCAGCAGTGAAGGTTATTGCAAATGACCTTACTCTTAGGATGACTTGGCTTGAGTCCACTCAAATTCTCTTATCATCTCTTGCCAGTAGGAGGCTCTTCTAAAACATTTTAAACTCAAAGAAATCTAACAGTTTGTTTCATCTCGCACTCTTTAGTTGAAGGTAGTGGAATGTTCAGAGAAGGCAATGGCAACCCACTCCAGTACTCTCGCCTGGAAAATCCCATGGACGGAGGAGCCTGGTAGGCTGCAGTCCATGGTGTCCCTAAGAGTCAGATATGACTGAGCGACTTCACTTTCACTTTTCACTTTCATGCACTGGAGAAGGAAATGGCAACCCACTCCAGTGTTCTTGCCTGGAGAATCCCAGGGACAGAGGAGCCTGGTGGGCTGCCGTCTTTGGGGTCGCACAGGGTCGGACACGACTGAAGCGACTTAGCAGCAGCAGCAGCAGCAGCAGCAGTGGAATGTTGAGAAAATGCCCAAGGTTCCACAGCTGTTTGTGTGGCAAATTTGGAGGGAGTCTTCCAAATTTTGGCTGTGAGAGCCCTTCATAAGAGTGAAAAATGACTTCTGAATCATCAAAAATTAAATGCAATCAGTGTAGCTTTTTTGGGTTTGTTTATTTGAGGTATATAAATATCTATGTGTATTTTTATTTAAAAATTGGCATTCCCAGCAATGTATACCCAGTGATACCCTAAACCAGACAGATGAACCACTCCCATTGCTGCCTGTTAGGGGGAATTAATTGTGTGCAAGCATTGACAACCTCCCTCTAGGTGAAGGGACGTCAGCCCACCATCCAGTTGTGGATAGCTGTGTCTGGGAAAGGTTGAATGGAGTGAGTCCTGAACGTTTTGAAAAGTGTACATCAAAGGAATTTCAAATGTAAAGCTTCACAAACTTAAAAAAATCGTTTGTTTGGCTGTGCCAGGTCTTAGTTGTGTCGCACGGCATCTTTGATCTTCCCTGTGGTTTGTGGGATCTTTAGTTGGGGTGTGTGGAATCTAGTTCACTGATCAGGAATTGAACCTGGGCCCCCGGCATTGGGAGCTTGGAGTCTCAGCCACTGGACCACCAGGGAAGTCCCCCTCATAAATGTTTGTTTACTAGAAGCTTTTAAAATCAAACAAAAGACCCCAGGATGTCTGATATCTGTATTTACTAAGTGAGAAATTAGAAGCTGTGGTGAGGCTCCTTTGTCGTCGTCCCCCCCACCCCCACAGCTGAAGTCTCCTTTTTACAGGCATTTATTCTTTTCTTTTCCCTTTTCTATCTGTTTCTAATTCATGTGTAATATTGTCAGTGCCATTTCATCTTCTAAAATGTACTCAGATTCATCGTGTGAAACAAGGAAGCCCCAAAAGGCCACGGTGTGTTTTGGAGTCATTTTTTCTCCTGTGCCTCTCAGGGTATTTTCTTGAGTGTGTAGTCTCCCCCGTACATGTAGATTGAGGATGTTGGATCAAACTCTCGATTTTTAAACTACACCTGAGAGGTTCACCAAATATCATTAGAATGTGTGAGCCCAGAGCCCCTGATGAAGTAACAGGACAGAGTGGGGAGCTGTGTGTACTGTGACCTTCCCCCAGTCTTGGAGCTGACTGGGGAAGACCCAGGTCCCCAAGGCTACTGACCGTGGGGGCTGGGCGCAATGTGGGCCAAGACGTGACGTCATGTAGCTGTTAGGAGCGATGGGGAGACAGCACGGACAACAGGGGAAATGCTCATTATGCAACTGAAAAAAGCCAACCGCAGGATGGCTTGTTTGCTGTGATTGCAGCAAAGACAGACTGTAGATGACAGAGGAAAGGGTTGAGTAATGAGAATGCAGCTGGCGGAACTGAGCCCCACTGAGAGGAGCCCTTGTTGGTTTTGACAGCCCTGCGGTAGCCAAAGGAATAGACATTTGGACGTGAAAGTGTCACAGGTTCAGCAGTATAAGGTGAGTCGAATGAGCAAAGCTCTGGGAGCCAGGCCGTCACAGCTGGGCGGGAATGCGCCTGCTTTGGAACCGATGCCGTGCTGCGCAAGAGCAGTGCCACGTCTGACAGTGGGAACAGTGTCCCTGTTTAGAAAAATGTGTTTGTCTCTCACCTAACCCAACATGATTGTTTTCTGTCAGAGAAAGAGGCCCTGTAGTATTGACTAGACAAAATGAGATGCTCCCAAGTTTCAGGAGGTGGTTTTCACGGCAACAGCAAGCTCTGTCTGTGAGAGAGGCTGGCGCTGCTGCTGCTAAGTCGCTTCAGTTGTGTCTGACTCTGTGCGGCCCCATAGATGGCAGCCTACCAGGCTCCCCCGTCCCTGGGGTTCTCCAGACAGGAACGCTGGAGTGGGTTGCCTTTTCCTGTGAGAGAAGCTGACAGCCTTGTTAATCTCTGGAAGTACTTTTGAGTGTGCCTGACCCCCGGTACGTGCTTCTGGAGGACCCTACCCACCCAATCCGGGCGTGGGGCTTGCCGAGCCGTGGCCGCAGTGTGTCTCTCTCAGAGGGAGCGGTTTCCCATGGCTGAGGTACGCGCACTGCACAACGTTCCAGAGATATAAGTCACTTTATTTGCTGATCTCTATCTCTTCCTTTGAGGAATGTTCAGTTTTCCAGATGAAATCATTGGAAACAAAATAGGCTGTGCTGCACATTTGAGCCATTAAAAACAAGTGTTCCTGCTTTGTCGGTTGTGTAAAGCAGTGTATTACCTCAGGTCTTACTCTCTGAGCAGCCCCCATGTGGGAGGTGGCTTGAGGGCTAAAGAAAAGCAGGCAACCCCATCCTTTCTTAGGAGGAACTGACTGGACATACAGGCAGAGCCTGAACTGAGGCTGGAGGCAGAGGGTTCCTAGCAGCCTGTGGGCCCTGCTGGTGGTCGGCCCCGGGGCTGAGTGGGAGAAGGGCTTCCTGTGTGGCTGGTGGTAGACAACCCGGCCCTGAGCCACACAGCCCCCACTGCGGTTGCTAAACCAGTTGCAGTTTAGTTTAACGTGTGCAGCACTGTTTATAAAGAATTCTAACCACTGGAGCCAAAACATCTTCACATAAATGCCTCAGTTATTTCCCATCTGTGGATCTTCAGTATGTATGAATCAAAATTGCCCAGAATTTTCACTTCAACTTTTCTCATCCTGAATGCATCCAGCAAGTTTTTATTGAGTGATTGCTCTGTGGTCTGACTTGAATTTTGAAAGGGTCACTGTGTTGAGAATAAACTGAAAGGCAGGGGAAGCCAGGACAGCATGGGGAGATGACTGCGATCATGCAGTGGAGAGGTGCTTCTAGCAGGCAGAGCTGTTGGGGCTTCAAGGGGGGCTGGTCGATCCTCTTTCAGAGCTGTGGTGCAGAGGGTCACTCCTTCATTCCTGCACAGGCCACTGACAAAACAAAGTGAGGTATTTTCATTAACAGGTTTTTGTACCCTAAAAATATTACGTGGTGATAGTCAAAATTTTCAAATAGTTTAGAAGGTTTACGAGGTAAACTATGGAAGTTTGCTCCCCACTGCCACAAGTTTGAGACCCACTGGGACTTTCTGCACATTGACATACTTTGGTGGGTACCTGATTATGTGGGCAGGGCGGGGGGGCGGGGGGGTTGGCTGTGCTGGGTCTTAGCTCTGGTATATGGGATCTAGTTCCCTTACCAGGGATCGAACCTGGGCCCCCTGCATTGGGAGTGTGGAGTCTTGACCTCTGGACCACCAGGGAAGTCCCCCGATTGTGTTTTAATACCAGTGGGATCAGACTGTATCTATGGTGTTACAGTTCATTCCATTTGATATGCAGGAACACTGTTGCATCTTTCATCCGTGGCTATACACACAGTCTGCTGCCCTTTCTCCTCTGGCTGCCTGTGTTCCACTCCAGGGCTGTATCAGCACTTTTGATTCTTGATGCACAGTGAGATGGCTTTCGGTATCTTATTCTTCCTGCTATTAAAATCAATACCACCGTGAATACCTACCTTTGACCTTTGGGTGAGTTTATCTGTAAAAGTTTTAGAAGAACTAGTTGGATCAAAGGCTATGAGGTAGCGCAGGTTAGGACAGGTATGGAAGACCATGCATATGCGTGCTTGATTTTCAGTAGTGCGTCTCACAGCTACTTGCGGCTTGAATTGTTATTGGTTAGCAGACAGAAGATCCTGGTTACCCTGCAGCTCCAGCCCCCCTGGAGTCCTCAGTGCCGTCTCAGGCAGGTCTGTGGGCTCCTGCCCTGCTGTGGCTGCTGCTGGCACCTTTGTTCCCAGGGGCTGCCCTCTGCTGGAAAGACCCCTCCCCTGTCTTTTACACACCCACTTGCTCTCCACCTTGGGTCCTCAGAGAGGCATGACCATTCTGCCTCCATAAGAGCTTTCCTCCACTCTCTTATAGCACCTCATTTATCTCTGCTCTAGCCCTGTTCACACTCGCAGTTGTTTTCACTTTCCTGTGCGTCAGTCTGCCCTACTCGGATACCAGGCCTGGGCCTGCAGGGGCTGTGTCAGTCCTGTGCGTTGCCCCATCCATGGGGCTTAGAGTGGCTGGCACATAGTAAGTTCTCAAACACCGGTTTGTAGAATGAATGGGAAATCCACTCCTTACTGAAGGAATGATTCTCTCCTCACTCTGGGCCAGATAGTGGCTTAGAAGAAATTGTAGTCACTTCATTAATCAATGAAGAATCTCCCACCCTGGATAAGGAGGGAGGAACAAACCCTATACCCAGCATATGCTCACGGCCAGGCCTGCAGGGTAGCACAGGCCAGGCTAGTGTTGTGTGTGGGCAACAGCGAGGATGCCTCCCTTCTTCTCTGCCTTCTAAAGTCACAGAGGATTAGAGATGACTTCTCCAATGCCGACTTTGAGGGTAGATGAGGCGCTAATGGTAAAGAACCTGCCTGCCAATGTGGGAGACATGAGTCATGGGTTCGATCTCTGCATCAGGAAGATCCCCTGGAGGAGGGCATGGCAACCCACTTTACTGTTCTTGCCTGGAGAATCCCATGGATAGAGGAGCCTGGCGGGTTACAGCCCATGGGGTCGCAAAGAGTCAGGCACGACTGAGTGATTTAGCATGCACGCACAAGCTACATGCGCCTTTTCTCGGAATGTTCTTGCTTTGTAGTAATAGCCTTTTGACCTAATGACTCGTTCTGTTTTTATTTCTTGGAACAAATTAAGGGCATTAAGGGGGAGCTGAATGTACTTATGTAATGTGTACCGTTGCTTACCTGATATCTCTAATCAGGCCCAGATGGGAGGAGAGAAGTTATGCCAGCTCTCAGGTTGGACCAAGGGCACCCTTGGCAGCCTCCATTAATCTTTGAGATTCTGCCCACTGTTTTAGGAATGGCTCTGACTAGGGGCTTCCCAGGTGGCACTAGTGGTAAAGAACCCATCTGCTAAGAGACGTACGAGATGCAGATTCAATCCCTGGGTTGGGAAGACCCTGGAGGTGGGCATGGCACCCACTCCAGTACCCTTGCCTGGAGAATCTCATGGACAGAGGAGCCTGGTGAGCTATGGCCCATAGGGTTGCAAAGAGTCAGACATGACTAAAGCAACTTAGTACGTACTGACTCACAGTGTTTACATCCATCAGCAGCTGAAGTCACTGGAACCCAGAGATCTGGGAACTCTTTCCCCCACCTCAGTCATGTCTGGATTCCTGAAGAAAGTCTCTTAGAATGTATTCAGCAGTCATCTTCTGAGGGCCTGCTATGTACCCAGGTTACACATGGGGCACCACGGATGTGTTTTCAGCAGTGGGAGGAGAAGGGCTGATGATTTGTACACTTAGGATTTTCTTGTTCTCAAGTCTCAATTTGTTTTTTTTACACTTTTGATGGGAAGATAAGGTCCCAGGTCAGGTCAGCTCAGTTCAGTCACTCAGTCATGTCCAACTCTTTCTGACCCCATGGATTGCAGCACATCAGGTTTCCCTGTCTTATCACCAATTCCTGGAGCTTGCTCAAACTCTTGTCCATCAAGTTGGTGATGCCATCCAACCATCTCATCCTCTGTCGCCCCCTTCTCCTCCTGCCTTCAATCTTTCCCAGCATCAGGGTCTTTTCCACTGAGTCAGCTCTTTGCATCAGGTGGCCAAAGTATTGGAGCTCCAGCATCAGTCCTTCCAATGAATATTTAGGGTTGATTTCCTTTAGGATGGACTGGTTTGATCTCCTTGCAGTCCAAGGGACTCTCAAGAGTCTTCTCCAGCACCACAATTCGAACATATCACTTCTTTGGCGCTCAGTCTTCTTTATGGTCCAAGTCTCACATCCATACATTATTACTGGAAAAATCATAACTTTTATTATATGAACCTTTGTCAGCAAAGTGATGTCTCTGCTTTTTAATATGCTGGCTCTTCACAGGCTCTTAATCAATCTTGTGTAGAACTGATCTTCTGTTAGTGTCTAAGCCAGGACTGAACCCAGGCAAAAAATGAATTCCTGAAAATGAACTTTTCCAGGTGTCAAGTTGCTTCTCTGCCCAGAGCAGGCACCCGCTCTCCCCTGCGCCTTCTCCCTGCAGCTGCTCCCTGGCGCTGGCCAGCAGCTTAGCCAGTGGCTAGATTTGGCCACTTTGAGACTCGCCTGAGCCAGAGCTCAGATATTCCCTGAGAAGCTTGAAACAGAGACCAGCTGCTCTGGTTAGAAAACTCTCTGCTGCTGCAGTTGTGGGCTGGGGTGCTTCTAGGAGAGCCCTGGCTCAGAGCATGGGATCCCACCAGAAAGGAATACTGTGAGATGCAGCACTGGGGCCCTGGCCTGCGAAGCCTGCCCAGCCATTGCGATATCCAGGGTCAAGAGGACACGCTGCCTCTGTGACTGTGGAGCAGAGGTCCTGCCCGTGTCCTGCCAGGTAGAGTATGTGTGGCACTCAGGCCGCTCTGTCTGGTTATGGAGTGCAGGCATGTGGGGTGCTTGACCACAAGGCACCATAACTTGCTCTTTAAGTGTATTGAGAATAGGGGGCTGTGTTCAAGTTTTGAAGCTGGAAATCCGTCAGATTAAACCTTTTAATCCAGTTAGATCTTATGTTATAAGACACATGGTTTATTTAAACTTGAGATTGTTTCTAGAAAGCCTCTTAGTATGATAGAGAACAGTACCTTCATAAGCAGGCACAGTTGGTGTCCTGCTTGGGTGACCATGGACCAGTTACCTAGCCTCCCTTAACCTCGGTTTTATCAGCTGTAAAGTATAGATGAAAGTGATTATACCTACTATCTAATAATAATTACAATGTGACTTAGTATGTGTCACTTACTCGGGAGCCTGCAGTGTTCCCCCTGTATGTCCAGCCGTGTTGGACCCTCACAGTAATTCTGTGATACGGGTTACATTATTGTCTCTTGTTTACAAGATAAGGCCACTGAGGCACAGAGAGGTTAGGTACCCTGCCCACTTTTGCCTGGCTAATGAGTAGCACGTCTGGGACTAGAGCCCAGGCAGCTCCTGCTCCTTCCTGTGCTTCTAGACTGTCTCACCGGGAATCACAGGATTAAGTGTGATAGCATGAGAAGGTGCCTAGAGTCGAGTCTGGCACCCTGTAAGTGTGACAGTGTAGATCACTCTGCCTTCTCCCTCCCACGGCTCAGCGGTCTCCTGACTGTGGTAAGAGTGTTTCAGATCTCTGGCTGTGAGATCTGAATGCAGGGTGCTGTGAAGGAGGCTGGAGTCTCACTCTGTCACTAAGAAGTCAGGGAATCTCATGGGGCTGTGGATGGGTCATTCCATCAGTGTGATTTGTGCTTGTGAACGTAGCAGGAGTCCTTCAACTTCTTCCTCCTAGCAGGGGAAATAATCACCCTGTTACCCTCACTTGGATTTAGATCATTGAATCATTGCTCAGAGACAATCACTTTAGCTTGTTTGTCTTCAGTCTTTCTAACTGACCCTCACACGGACTGTGTCAGAATAAACCAGTCTGAATCCGGGGCCTCAGTGGCTGAGATGAGCCAGTCATGGGAAGAGGGAAACTGTGCCCAAGACAAGCAAAGCCCGGTGGGAACTGGCGAGTGGAGTCAGGTGTCAAAGGTGGACTATTTCCACTCACATTTTGCCCCAGGTCCTCGTCCTGTGGGATGAGTAGGACAGGCTGAAACAGGGTGAGCCCAGAGATGCAGCAGCTCTGCTTCTGCCTGTTATCCTCACAGGGTCTCTGCCACTTCCTCCAAGGGGTGAGGCATTAAGGCTCTCAGCCTGTTGGTTTAAGTGTGCAGATTGTTCTTCAGAAAGCTCCTCGAAGTCTTCAGTAAGATGTTGCAAAGGTTTACTTGTTGATGTGAAATACACACTACACATATAACACGCACACATATGTCAGTGCTGAGTTTGGAGTGTGTTGGCTTTCTCCCACCTGAAGGAGGCTCTGCAGATGGTGCTGCCCTGAAGGCGGTCACGGAAATGGGAGTTGTGAAATGGAGACAGCTTGCTTCCTTATAGTGGGGGATTTAAAACCTGCAATGTTGTGTTTTTTCTTTTATAGGTGTGTCCACAGATTTTGAGCATCTGAAGCGGACCTCTAATTTAAGCACTCCCTGCTGCTCCCTCACCCTTTGGAGAGATGTCTGTCACTTACGATGATTCCGTTGGAGTCGAAGTGTCCAGCGACAGCTTCTGGGAGGTAATGCCCATGGTTTCTTCCAGATGAATGCAGAGACCAAGCCACTGGTGCCTAACACCCCCTCTTTATTGACTGGGGCTGAGGTGACGAGATGAACGTACACCAGAACCAGCCAGGCCTCCGATCTAAGTGGCAGCGAGTATGGCCTAGCTCTCTGTGAGGATGGTAAGCTTACCATGCTAGAAAAGTTTGATAACAGAAGAGGTTAGAGGTGTTCATTAAGGTCTTATCAGGTTGTCCATCCTCATCGCTTCCTTTCCATGCTAACCCTGCTGTGACTTGAAATTACATACACTGATTACCAGGCTTGGTCTCAGAAGCGGCATTACTCTTGAGTTTTGTAGAAAAATGGATGGTGGTGATGTGACATCATGTTGGGCAATGCAGACAAGTGGCCAGGAGGCTGAACAAACTGCCCTTGAACTTCTTGGAGCATCTTCTTGTCTGTGCCTGCAACGAATTCCTTTCCTAATCAGATTATGTTGTGGCTTGGGTTTTTTGTTTGTTTTTTAATGGAGGTCCTTCTTCCTGAGTCCCACTTATTTCTTTGTGTTGTTTAGTTGCTCAGTCATGTCCAACTCTTTGCAACCCCATGGCTCACCAGGCTCCTGTATCCATGGGATTTCCCAGGCAACAGTATTGGAGTGAGTTGCCATTTCCTTCTCCAGGGGATCTTCCTGACCCAGGGATCTTCCCCACATCTGCTGCATTGGCAGGCAGATTCTTTACCGCTGAGCCACTGGGCACTTACTTGTTACCTGCTGGATAAAACGGAGTCCATGAAATCTTGTTTATGTGGCTACTTAGGCTTCCCAGGTAGCTCAGTGGTAAAGAATCCACCTTCCAATGCAGGAGATGTGGGGAACATACCCTGGGAAAGGAAATGGCCACTTACTCCAGTATTCTTGCCTGGGAAATTCCATGGAGAGAGGAGCCTGTGTGGGTTACAGTCCACGGGGTCACAAAAGATTTGGACACGACTTCGCAACTAAACATGTGTCAAAACCCCTGGAACCATCCCAGCAGCTGTGGGCTTAGTGGAAAGAGCACTGGCTTTGTAATTGGAAAGCTCTGGGTTCTGATCTCAGCTGTGCCATTACTAGCCATCTGTGTGACTTTGGGCAAGTTGCTTGACTGATCTGAGCTTCAGGGTTTTCAACTCTAAGAGGGATGATGGTACTGGTCTTCAAGGGAGGCTGCCACCAGGAAACAAGAATGGCAACATCAGAGCCCTGCGGTGCTTTCCTGAGACAAAAGGCCCAAGTGTTGCAGAGCCCCATGGTGGAGCCTGCGGTCTGTTGGAGACAAGCACAGAGAAGTTCTGGGAACTTAGATTAATTAGGTGTGTGATTGTGTCTGACATCAAACACTATCAATATTACAGTCTAACACAGACAAGTGATCACAGGAGCCCAGCTCAAACTTCTCTTAGCACTTTTCTTCTCTGTGTACTGGGGGAAAGGTCATCATTGCCTTTTAGCTGACTACGTCATTCTATTAGAAGTCAGTGTTTATTGAGCACCTACTGTGTGCTGGGCCCCGTGAGTTCACGTGAAAAGTGTGACCACCTGAGTCCCTGTTCCTTGGTAGCCTTCCTGGTGGGGATCCGGGCTGGAGCTCAGTCTTGGTAGCCAGAGTGGCACATGTGATCTGGGAAGCACCTCAGCAAAGGCAGCCAGAGAGTTGTGGGCACATGCCAGCCGCTCAGCAACAGCGGGCCCTTGGCGTGGTCAGGTGCACTCTTACGGCCTGCAGGTGGGTTGGTAGTGAAGCTGGATCAGAACAGGGAGTTCTGAGCCACAGGTGGAGGTGCCTCGGGGATGTGACTGGGATTGAGGACCTGCGTGGCCCATAGGCAGGTCTGGGTTCACGCACAGCTGGGGCCCCGCTTGCTGGGCCCTGGAGCCCGTGGAAGCCCTCGGGGACCCGGAGCTGACTGCAGAGCCTCCCTGTGAGCTCCTGTGAAGCCGGCCTTTAGACATGCAGGTCCTCACCCATCTCAACACTGATCTGAAACTATCGGCAGAATCCTTTACAGTCATGGGGAAACCTCCTGTTTGGTGACTGTGGTGACAGTGCCACTGGCCTCAGTCAGCGCCGGCCTGAAGCACAGGGAGGCCTTGTGAGGGGTGGGCCTGCAGAGACAGGCTCAGACACAGGCTTGGGAACCGAGCGGTCTGGGTGTGGCTCCCTGCCCTGTCACTGCTCTGTGTGCGTGTGTGTGTGTGGCTTAGGCAAGGGACTGCTTTCTCTTATCCTCAAAGTTCCCAGTCTGTAAAATGGGGATAATAACAGTAGCCACATCCTAGCATTGTGAGAGTTGGGGAATGGAAGTAAAAGTGAAAGTCACTCAGTCGTGTCCAACTGTTTGTGACCCCACGGACTATACAGTCCATGGAATTCTGCAGACCAGAATACTGAAGTGGGTAGCTGTTCCCTTCTCCAGCGGATCTTCCCAACCCCAGGATCGAACCTTGGTCTCCTGCATTGCAGGCGGATTCTTTACCACCTGAGCCACCACGGAAGCCCAAGTTAGGGAATGAATACATGTAAAGTGGCGTCAGGCATCAAGACAGGTGCCGGCTGGGAGCTCTGTCCCTCTGATGCGAGGGGTGGGGGTCATCACACACACACATACACAATGTACAGTCTGTTCCTGTGGGGTGTGTTGGTCAGCACTGTCTTAATTACCCAGTTGATGTCAGAAACTTCTGTGGAAAAATTAAGTAGCTAAATATAGTTCTATTGCAGAAGTCTTCAGCTGCTTGTTAAAAAAATAAAATGTAGGTGAAAGTTGCAGTCTGTATTGTCAGCATATGTTAAGTCAAGTGGCTTGAACAAGCCCTGTCACTGATGTAAACCCCTAGGCTCCCTGTTAAATTCTTAACTGCGATGTCAGTAGACAAGAACATTTCTCGTCCGAACGATACAAAGGCAAATGGGCTTATTTTCTAGACAGGCTCTGCTCATCTGGTGGTGCTGTCCCGACGTTGCTCTTCAGCTCGTACCGATCAGCAGTGCCTCTCCCCCCGCCCACTTGACGGTCGTGCCCTGAGTGGAGGTGTGATTGCTCAGCCGAGCCAGCTGAGTGACCCAAGTGCACGCTGCCAGCTGCACGTCTCCAGGCTGCCGGCAAGGTCCCTCTTTCCCGTGGAAGGCCACTTCTCACGGGTGTGACTCCACAGGGCTGTTGTACAAATCTAAGGAAAGCATTGAAGTCTCGAGGTGGAAGGTCTTTTGTGCCTGATTTTACCCCTTTCCACCACAAGGTGCTGACTGAGTAACCCAGTGAGTAACTGGGTCATGCTGGCTTCTTCTGCATGCTGGCTGTGTGCCTGCACAGGAGAGACGTGGCCCTGCCCTGCAGGAGCCTGTGGCTGTGACATTCAGAAGTCAGCTCCCTGAGGCAGGAGACACAGAGATCATTGTGGGAGGCGCTGTAGAATTTGCTGGGGCACACGGGGGGCAGTGGGGCTCCCCCTGGAGGAGGGAGCAGGAAAGGTGGCATGGAAGATGGGCAGGGTTGGTGCTGACTAAGCACTCAGATGTTCGCCAGATGGATGAATGAACAAGCGGTGCTCTTGGGAGGAAGAGAGATTACTCTCAGGGACATATCAGCCAGAAGTAGTGGGTATTTGGAGGGGACGCTTTCTGTATCCCCAACACTGCAACATGGTAGGAAACCACTCAGAAGTGAGGAGGGTGGGGAGCTGATCCCCACAGTGGAGGAGCTGGAGGAGAAAGGACGGTGGCCTCCATGGAGAATGAGGGCAGTGAGGCCAAGCCACAGCTTTGCCCTCGGTGTCGTGGCGCTCAGAGAGGGCCCTGCTGCTGGCCTCACCTGAGAAGGCATGTGGGGTGGGTAGGGCTGGGAGCCAGGGGAGGGACAGCATTCTAGGCTGGAACAGCGTCTGCAGATTGCAGTGAGCATGGTCCTGCAGAGGCTGAGGGTCTTGACCTCTTTGGAGTCAAGGGCCTGTTTGGGGCTGAGCAGTCATGTGGGAGTAGATAGGTTGAGGCCGAGTGGAGGTGGTTCCCCAAGAGGGTGACTCCTTTAGCTGCCAAGTGGCTGAAGTTTGAGCCTGGGCATCCTGCCCACAGGCTTCCCAGCGAGGGAAGCTTCTGGCAAGTCCTCTAGCTCATTCTCACTTGGGGAGCCTGCAGGCGCACCCCCACATCTCCACTTCCAGGCCCTGCCTCTGGGTCTCTCCTCTGGCTCTGGAGGCTGGGGCACAGAGAGAGCCGAGGCTTCAGGCCACGGTGCTCTCCCAGTGCCACCAGGGAAGCCTGGCCGCCCTCTGCCCTGGCAGGTTCTAGGAACACGACAGCAGGTTTGGGCCCAGCAGGCCCGAGAGCTGCTGCCTCAGTCTCTGAGGGCTCCTGAGGGCCGGGCTGGGAGGGCAGACTGCTGATTTTTGGGTCCAGCCCTGCCTCTGGCTCACATCCCTGAGGAGGAGCCCTGTTCAGCTGTCAGCAGTGCTGCTGTTAGAGCTCAGGCCTCCCCGGATGATGCCAGGTTGGGGCTGGCTGTGAGCACTCTCCATGGGCACAGGGGGCCTTGGAGGAGAGTATTTTGGAGATGAGGACATAAATGTCTTGCTGTAGAACGTTAGCCCCGAAGAGTTGGCAGATGACTAGTATTTGCCATCTGCTTCAGAGAAGTTTCTCTCTGCAGTTCCACTCAGACTTGAGCACTGTGGATGTGGCACAGCACATGAGAACATCTCGGGCATCAGGGTTTTGTCTGGAAAGCTGTCCATGTGGCATGGGATGCCTTGTTCCCATCCTTCAAGACCAGTTTTGTAGGTAACATTTAGAAGATGCTGCTGCCCTAGGTTCATGGATTCCATAAAGCCTGATTTGGCATCTACCACAAGCCAGGCCCTGGGCTGAGTCCTGGGGTCCCAAAATGAGTGCAGAGTCTTGGGACCCCAGAGCCATCATTCATGGCGGGCAGTCCTGGGCGGCAGCGCGGGTGCTGTGAGTGGAAGCAGGAGGGGGTGAAAGCGACCGTCTCCTTGCCTCTGGGCAGCAGTGGTCCTTCCAAGTGTCCTCTGCCTGCCCTTGTCCACACACACAGATCTGGGGGGCCTGCCCTGCACAGCAACCGTGCTGTAGGTGTGTCGGCCTGCTCCTCACCCCACAGTGCTCAGACAGGGCTCCCAGCAGGCTGGTGGCTTGCCTTTATTTCTCCACAGTTTCCAAACAGATCCATCGATTCATTCTTACAAGCAAGTCCTGGTGTCTGTTGAGCCATGACCAAGGCTTAGGGCACCAGCTCCCTGTACCACCAGATGTTCCACCTGTTGTCCTCCCTGCAGCCAGGGCAGCCCATCAGAAAAGCAACCTTGCGTGATTCCTGCCCTGCATGGGAAGCTTCACTTTTCTGCATCGCCTTCAAAGTGAAACTGTGACTTTTGTGTAGCTAGGACTTGATCATGTGCTGGGAGCTGCTGGACGCCAGGAGCTCTGGCCCGGGCTCCAGCCACGCTGAGCAGTGATTTTTGCCACGCCCTGTACCCCACACCTGGGTGTGTGCACGCTGCTAAGTCATCGAGCCCGTGTGCACATAAGCTGTGTGCTTCTGGCCCGTGTACTCTCTGTGAGTTCTGACCCGGGATGAGTTTAGAAATGAAACTCAGCAATGGGGCTGGCACTTGTGGCACACTTGCTCTGTGCCAGGCCCCTGCTCTGCTTTCCATGGGTGCTCTCAGCCCTCACCGATCGTGAGCTCCACTTTACAGGTGGGGAAACTGAGGCCCGGGTGGGGACTGTGCTAGCTGGGGACTCAAGCCCCTGCTCTCTAGAATGCTTTCCTGCCTTTGCTTATGGCCTCCTGGGAGCGAGAAGAGACATGTTCGTTTGCAGAGATGCCACATACTCAAATGCCTCTGCTTCGACGTGAAGTCGCCCCCTGTCTGGGAACATTCAGTGCTGTGTAACCCTGAGGGCTCAGAGGAGAGAGACGACCTGCTCAGAGTCCTGGGAGGAACACAGCGTTGCTAATCCCTGCTTCCCAGGGAGGGTGTGAGGACTAGAGATAGCGTCTGCGGGGCCAGGGGCCAAATGACTCCCGAGACAGACTGGTGTCTCCTCTTCACGCATGAATGTCACACCTGTGGAGACAGGTGAAGGCAGACAAATCAGGTGGTCTTTCTTCTGCTCACTGCAGGCTTGTACCTCCCCTGTCTAAACACCATTGTTGTAAACGCCTGGTAAAGAATCACTCCGTGTTTTCCTGGAAAGAATTGAACAGTCAGGATTTTTTTGCATCAAGCTTATCCTCTGAAGATTAATTTTTATTTTCTCACTTGATTTCAGTGATGGCAAAAGTAATTTGTGTAAGCCCTGTAGGAGAAAACATTTTCTATTTCTACTCAGTAACAAACAGAAATGCATGCTTTTAGAACTGGAGAAGTCCTGAGAGCTCAAGCAGCCTGTGGTGGCTTAGCTCCCTTGAGACGTCTGTATACATATGTGCGGTGTGGGTGCAGTGAGCTTAGTGCTGAGAGATCCAGGCACAGAGGCGGGGTGAAGGAGCTGTGTCCTGTGGGGCAGGGTGTTTTGGTTTTTTTTAAATGGGAGTCATGAAAGGTGGGCCAAGGCGGGGTGGGATACTGTGGAAGCAGCAAGTGGAGGAGGGGGTGAGCATGGAAGGGGGTGCTCCCTGCAGGAAGTGCTGTTTGTTCTCACTTTTCCAATCTGACACTTTCTACGCTAGATCACTTGGCTTTTACCCTGGGGGTTCCTTTCACTGCTGGAGTTTCTGCCAGAAGCAGCTTGGTCTTCAGCGAGCCCTTACTTAAGAGAGCTGGAACCGATCTCACTGTCTGGGTTGGCAGCAACTCTCACAGCAAGGAGGTGGTGCTCACAGAGCCCCTGCTGGAGTGTGAGGGGGAATGTAAGAGGGCAGTGAGCTGTCACCAGGCAGCCAAGTGCTCCTGCCACTTCCCAGGCGCTCGGCTGAAGGACTGTGTGCACGTACACATGTGCTGGGGAGACAGCGCTCCGTGCAGGGTCTTCGGGGCGATGGCTCACAAGTGGGGCATGTTCTGTGCTCAGGCAAGTCCCCAGGCATCACCAGGGAGCCTGGCCAGCCAGTCTTGAGGAGGTCGGGTCTGAAACAAACTTTGTTTAAACACATCCTTCCTCTCTATGTTATTTTGTTCTGCCTTTTGAGTTATGTCTGAAAATTGGAATCTCTCAGTTTCCCCTTCGTCCATTTTTCAGTTAGTCATTTTGAACATTTAGATTAAAGGATGATAATGCAGTCATCTTTAACGTCCAAGTTCGGGGTTTGTGCTATAACATGCTCAAAACAGCAAAAGGTGCCTTGCAGGGTGATGAGCCTCATCTTCTTCACCCTCCTACTTGAGTACAAATTCCAGGAACAGGAGGTGAGTCTGGGAAATGTTGGAGGTGAAAACTGAAAACCAGGAGTTGGGCCAATGAGGCCCAAGGCAGAGGCAGGACCAGCGTGGGTCAGAGCTGAGCCGGAGCACACAGGTCGGGCTCGAGGAGGCTGTTAAATGAACAGCAGCAGTGGCAGGCCGGCAAAGAGCCTCCACGTCTGACCCTCTCGGGGCCCTGCCAGGAGAACTGTGTTAGTATCCTGTTTTGAGAATAGGGAGCCTGGTCAGATTTAGGGTAGCACTGAGGTGAGGAGCTCCAAGACCTTCTTTTCCAGGGCAGGGTGAGTTGGGAGCCCAGATGGGGGGTGAGCTGGAGGGCAGGTTGGAGAACTGGGGGTGGGCTCCTGTAGAAACAAGGGCGCCCAGAGACAGTTTGAGAGCAAGGCACAGAGTTCACAGTTCTCCAAGCATACCCCTCACTCTTTGGTGTTTACAAGCACGTGTCCCAGATCTTACAGCCTTAAGATCAGATGTGACCTCCTGTTAGGAAAGGGAGGTTCAGACTAGAGATTGGGGTGGACTGAAGAAGGGTGCCTGAGAAAGAGGCCCTGCTGGTGTGAATGGATGTGGCGTCTACTGAGGACTCCGCAAATGTCAGCGGGAAGCGTGGCACAGCAGGGAGGCTCTCGGAGCCCTCTCAGCTGCCTGGACACCAGGGACTTAGATACTGACCTGGACCTGAATTTGACTGAAAGCCGGGTGAGTACTGTGAAAGAACCACGAGGCTCTTCTGCTGGTCTGTGCTTGGCAGAATTAGTTGTTCATTTGTCATCTGTGGAGTGTGTATCTGATGATGTGTTCTGAGAGCTGATTTTTAGCTTTCGTGGGGAGAACTCAAGGACTCACTGGATTGAGAAAAATGAATAAAGGAACACGACTTACTTCATTGCCTGTGCCTCTCGCTGGGCGCTCAGCAACTTCCCAGTCCCCTCATGTCTACACAGAACGGAATCTCCGCTCCCAGCACCATTCGGGCACTGAGAACATGTTAGAAGGTGCCCTCTGTGTGCCTGGCACGGTGGAGGGAGGAGAATAAAGGCACAGTCCCTGCCTGCAAACCCCCCATGTTGCCACATTCTGCATGTGACAGCAGACATTGCTGCAAGAGTAACAGAGAGGGGACCTTCCCAGAGGGGGCGGCATGGCATGGAGCTCAAGCTTTGTGGGCCTCAACCTCAAGTCTTCAAAAAGGAGCCTTGCCCCGGAGGTCCCTTCTGCTCTTACCTCAGACTTCCCCCTCCTCCAGGTAGCCCTGACCACCTGGAGTGTTCCTTCCAGAGGTTGTCACCATCTGTAATTGTTACTTGACCACAAGTCCCACAAAAGCAGAGACCATGACAGTTTGTTCACCACTGCATCCCTGGTCCCTGGCATAGTCGTTGGCACACAGTAGGTGTTCACCCCATGTTTGTGAGTGGCAAGAGGATATTGCCAGACCCTCAATCATTGAGTCATGAGTGCTCCAAGAGGTAGCCAGCCAGCTGGCGGCATTGACAGACTGTTGAATTAGAAATCCTGGAATTGTGACAGTCCCTCCGAGATCCTCTGATCCTGTCTCCTCTCTTCCTGTTGTGTCTGAATGGACAATTTGAAGAAATGGCCAGGATTTATCGTGTGATGGCTACCCCAGTCTAAAAGCACAGGTACAGCTGAAGGGACCGAAATGCAGACAGAAAGACCCAGTCTTCTGTTAGGGCAGGGCCAGTTCTTTTTGGCTCCTGTCACGAGAGGAGGTGGAGGGAAGGTGGCCTCATCAGAGAGGGCCAGGGGCTGATGGATTCAAACAAGACAGCCAAGGCCCACTCAGCCTACCTCTGCAGGCCTGTAATTAAGGAATTCCTGAAGGCTTGTCTTTCAAGGTGGTTGAGAAAACCCTGGAGCCTTAGGCATCCTGGAGCAGCTTTGGGTGAAGCATTTGTCGCTGAATCTGTGCTCTTGCCTGGAGGGCCACCATCAGCAGCTTTTCCTTCTTGTCCAGTCAGCTTGGCACAGCTGGCTCACTCTTGGACTTGCCTCTTCAGGGTGTAGAGAGAGCAGTTGTGTTGGGCCCGCCGGGTCACAGGTTAAAGGCCATGTACATTCTGAGGGTAAAAGCAAGGTCATCTGTGGCCTTTCCTGGAACCTGCAGGGCTGGTTGGAAGCAGACACATCACCTGAGATTGACCCAGTAAGCCTGGGCTCTGCACCCTCTCTCGCCTCAGCCTGAGGAAGATTCTGGAAGGTGGGATCTGCCTCCTTTCGGCCGCATGACTATGAGTGACTTTGCTTCTTCAAACCTGTTTCCTTTTCTGTAAAATCTCACTGCCTGGGACCATCACAGGATTACATGAGGTGACATGTGGAGCTGCGAGCATGCTGCCTAGCAGAGTATAGGTGTGCTCTATTATGATGCTGCCGCTGATGGAAAACCTCTGTGTGCGGGGCCCGTTACCATGGGGCTTGCGGTCCAGCTGGCCAGGGAGCTCAACATGCACCACTGTGACCTGTGTGGAGCAGGCTGCAACTGCAGAGCATGGGGACAGTGTTTGGAAGGGCCCTCGTGGCCCCCAAGTGGGCCCGGCAGCAGGACCCTGCGGTGGGGAATTGGTGTCGCCTGTCTGCGGGTGCAGGCGATCTTGTCCCTGGGATTTTCCAGGCAAGAATAACTGGAATGGGTTGCCGTTTCCTTCTGCAGTATATGCTTAGTGACTTAATTACTGCCTGGCTGCCCCAGGCTTGCCCCAGGCTGTTTTTCCACCAGTGTATTCAGAAGGGGTCCTGTGTGCCCAGCTCTGCCCCACACTGGGCATTTCCCACTCTATCGGTGTACCTGTCTGTTGAGGTAAAGAACTGTCTCGCTGCTCTCATGGGCATTCCTCCAAGCCCCACGAGCATGAGCATGTCGCTTAGGCCATTAGCCCTGCGGACTTTTACGTCTCTGGAGTCACCACTCCACACCTTTGCCGTCTCCCGCAGGGACCTCTCTTTCATGGTGATATTAATATTCCAGAGCTTAGTCCCTTGTCAACACTGTCTACTTGCCAAACGAGTGGTCAGCATTTGAATCTGTTAACTTTGTCCGTGTTGTTGGTTTCAGAACAGAAATCCTTGTGTGTGTGTGTGTGTGTGTACACTCATGGCTTTTACTTCTGAAAGTTTGCTTAAGGGATCCTCCGCTGCCCTAAGTCACAAGGGTGTTTGTCTCCGTTTTCTTCTAGTCTGTCTCTGGTTTAACATTTCACATTTTTATTGAGTGCCTGCTGAGACCCAGTGAGTGGAAGGCAGTCAGGAAAGAATGGTTGATGAGGAAGACAAAAGCCCATGCTGTTAGGGCACAGTCAGAAGGTGTGTGGGGTTGTGTGTTGTGGGCTCTGGTCTGCACACGGGCAGAGGAGCCAGCTAGGGGAGCGCAGGGTGGTCCGGGGCCCGGGCCTAGGAGCCCCTCTGTGTTGTGCATCGAGTCAACAGTGAGACAGCCAAAAGCTCCCTCAGGCCCCTGGGGACACCCAGACTCCACCGGGATTCTTTGTGATATTGAGCCATGGGCGTGAAGGTTCACGCCTCAGGGCCGAGGCAGCATGGGGTGGGAGAGCATGAGCTTTGGGGTGTTCTACCCCGTCCTCTTCTCACTCGGGCCACTGGATTCACCCTGGAGCTTTGGTTGTAATCAGGTAATTTGTCTGGGAAATGGGCTTGATGGTCACCAACCAAAGAGAAGGGTAAAAGTAGCAAAGTGGAAGATGTCTGTGATGTGACCGTCTAGGTTCCCTGACCTGTAGGCCCACAATTCCCATGAGAGATGGTAACTGAGCCGGCAGTGGGGATGGACGGGTGGCAGGAGCTGTGCACCCGTGTTCACATTCCCGCACATCCACTTGGGGTTCTGGGGGGGGGTCCCACTGACCTGTTTCCAAATCCTCCAGCCTTCCTGTTGCCTTTGGCCACTGTGTTCCACAGAAAGGAGTTGGCCAAGGTAAACAGGCCGTGAAGTCAGAGAAGCAAACCTTCTCCAGTGTCCTTATGAGAGGCAGCTCCAGACTGTTTACACCCAGAGGATGCATGAGGAACTGGTGCAACCTGTTTGAACCACCCTTCCCAGCACCCCTGTAATTACAAGCCCGCTGGATTTTGGGCAGAGTCCACCGTCTCTGCTCTGATCCCCTATTATGCAGATGTTTCTGCCAACTCCAGCCTCAGACTCCGTTTAGCTGACCCAAACAAACCAAGGCTCATCTGACGCTGGGTTCTCAGGCCTGGGGGCAGAGGAGAGCCAGACACACAGGCAGCCCAGACCCAGTGGGGGCCTGTGGGTAGGAAGGGTAGAGCAGCTGAGATGCGCTTAGTGCAGTAGGACAGCGGGCCAGTCAGGTTTCCGGGGAGCCCCAGGTAGGACCAGGCGGTTGGGTGGAGGGAGGCAGGAGAGTGGTTTCTGGGGAGCTCTGGGAAGGACGGGTTCTGCTCCTTCTGCATGATGAGTCCAGCCTGCGGGAACCACCACCTGCGGTGCCCGGGAGCTAAGTCTTGCTGCCTCTGTCCGCCCCCACCTGCCACCTGGAGGACAGCGTGCTTCCTTTCTCCTGCTTTCCTGCTCCCGTCCCCACTGTTGTACCCCAGAATCAGCAGGTTACTCAGACCTACCCTCCAGGGCTTCCCCCTCCTACACCCCACCATTCCCTGAGTACAGCACCCCTCAGGATGATGGCCCGACCCTCAAGATTTTTCACTGTCTGACTGACCCCACCTCCCACGCCACCCACCGCACCCAGCCCCCCACCAAGTCTCTAGTCGTCCCCCAGCGTTCTGTGTACATGCTCAGGTTCTGGTGGACTTCTCAGGGCCATGTCTCCATGCTGTCAGACTATCTTCATTCTGTCAACACCCTGCTCTCTTCTTTGTGGTCTGTGGAGGTGGAGACGGATTGATACCTGATGAATGTCCCTGTGTGTGGACTGAAGTGATGGCCTGTCTCCAGCCCACATGCAGCCCTTGCCCTGAGCAGAGAGCAGCAGGCAGATGTTGCAGGGGTGTCTGGGTGCCTGTTGTCATGAACACTCCCCTGTCCCCTTGGCCCCAGCAGTGCCAGCATTTAAACCTATATGCTTTCAGAAACATCCTTTGCATTCCTTGCTGCTTTTCAGATTTCTAGAGTTGTCATTTAAAGATGAACGGTATTTATGTACGATATATGCCAATGCAAAGGGCTGTACCTGTGTGTACCTTGTTAAGAAATATCTTTTCCTTTTCCCTAAAGCTTTCCACAAGAGTTTTGAAAAGCAAAGAGGTAGACAGGTTTCTGGGGAGCCAACATATTTTAATACTGATTGCCAATTTGAATATTTTTGGTAACAGTGAGATGAAAACCAGGTCTGCATCATGATTTCATGTTGGCTGTCAAGTCTGTGTCGAGCTGTCACTGTCTCAGCTCTTTTTGCCACCAGTTCAGCCATACCAAGTTTGTGTTTTGTTGATTATGTTTTTCCTCCTGATGTAAATTTCAAAATGACAGCAAGGCCCTATTTTAAGGGAAGTGAACATGTGAAGTCACTTCTGACTGGTTGTGAAATGCTTGCTTTCTCCTTCCTAAAAAGGGGCCGCTAAAGGATGGAGTTGGAGGCTCAGGTTCAGCTTCTGTGTCTTGGTGAGCTGCTGTTCCCCAGGATTCTGGTTCCCACGGGAGTGGGGCCGTCTCAGCCTGTCCAGAGTCCTGGCCTCAAGGACGGCTTTTCCTGAAGGGACCATAGTCCCCTGCTCTACCAGTGCCCATCTCCATGTGTTCTGTCTCTTTGCAAGATCTTCCTGCTGCTCCACTGTAGCCTCTTCACCTGGCTAACTCAGCACGAGATGGAAGAACTCAGGTCATTTGAACTGTTCATCAGTCAGAGGTACAGGGCAGAGAGAGGACTGTACCCTTTTTGGTAGAAGTGTGTACTAGTCTTCCATGTTCTCTAAGAACGTCCAGATTGACCCTAAACAGAGATGAAATACGAGAGTGCTCAGCCAGGCAGAGACCTTTAGAAATTGCAAAACTGGGAAAAATGTGACTACGTTTTTAAAGACAGCCGGAAGGAAGGGTTGCAAATACAGCAGATTATTTTTCTGCCGTATTTCCTGCAAGGGCTCCAGTGTCAGCTGCATGGTATCCTTTCTAATCAGCAGGTCAGGGAATAAAGCACATGGAACGCTTTGATTTTTCACTCCACATCAGCCACTAATATTTTCCCAATTATTCTTATATTATTTATAATTTAGATTAGCTAACTCTCATATGTGAGAAAAAGTAGTCAAGCCACACCTTGGCCCTTGTCAAAGCAGATAGAGCCTGAGCTTTGCCATCAAGCCCCAACCTGGAAGCATGTGGAAAACTCTCAGCAGCAGCCCAGCCTCTAAGGCTGCTACTGTGGGGTCCTGACAAACAGTGAAACTTCCTTGAGCCTTGGTGTCCTCATCTTAACATGGGGACAGTTATTGCTGCTCATTAAGGCAGAGGCAGTATTTGGCATGTAAAATACATCCTGTGGTGCCTGACATGGTGGGTACTCAGTAGGTGGGAAATAGCGTTTGTTAGCTCTAATTGCGAAGTAATAATCCAGCATATGGTGACATCAAGGCAGTAGACACCTGAGAACCTGCTAATTCCAGTAATGCTCCAAAGGCCTTTAGCCAGGGGTCTCTAATGTTAATTATAAAATCACTTTAATCTGAGCTACTAAAAAATTCTGTTTCTATTGTTGTTTTCCATCTTTCTAGTTAGACATTGCCTACTCTGGGAAGCTGTCCCTGGTCCTCAGTCTGTGAGATCCCCCTTGGGTGACCTCAGCCCCTCACTTCCCTCCCCCACAAACCTTCTCACACTGGTTTGCTTCCCTCCCTGGCCCATGGGTGGGCCTAATCTCGGTTTTGTCTGCTCCTGCTGGTGGTAGCTTGTCATCTAGCAATGCAGGGGGCCTTTGAAGCGGGAGGGGGCGCAAGCACCCAAGAGCTGGCCGGCGTGGAGGTCCGGCGCTCAGTGTGGCTCTGTCTCCTAGGTCGGGAACTATAAGCGGACCGTCAGGCGGATCGACGACGGCCACCGCCTGTGCACAGACCTCATGAACTGCCTACACGAGCGGGCACGCATCGAGAAAGCATACGCGCAGCAGCTCACCGAGTGGGCCCGGCGCTGGAGGCAGCTTGTGGACAAGGGTAGGGAGGCCACCACGGGGCATCTGGGGCAAACCGTCCACCCTCTCTGAGCCATTTTCCTCTCTTGAAAGATCAGGTCAGGAGTTTGTCTCACAGTCCGGGGGCTGCGATTTTCTCCCAGCAGCACAAGCCAAGTGAGCTTTCCTCCCCTTTCCTGGGGACACAGGACTGCGGTCCCCAAGCAGCACCCGAGTCTCCCGTGGCAGTCCTTGTTAGCAGAGGACATGCTGTGCTTGCCGAGTTAACTCAGAGCAGCTCCTTTGGGGCCCAGACTCTAGTAGCCACCTGTCCAGTCAAGGGCCTTGCTGCTCAGCACCGTGGTTTCTGGCACCAAGGCTGCTTATTTGTAAGTTCAGCCAAGTAGCCAGTCAGGCAAGACTTGATGGTGACATCCGGCAAAATTGAACTCAGTCTGCTACATTGCAGACAGATTCTTTACTGACTGAGCTACCAGAGAAACCCATTATATGATGCAGGTTTTATCTCCCCTCCATGCCTTGCAAAACACATAGATGATTCTAGAGCTCAGCGACATGGATGTGTGGATGGTATTGAGAACGTACTTCCTAGTAGTAGAGGGGGAGCTTTATTGACTACAGGATTTCCTGGGAAAGAAGTAGGTTAATGGGCATTTCTCAGGGTGGGTTTTGGGGTGGACTCTTCTACCACAACTGACCATCCTTGGAGGAGCTGACCAGGGGAAGCCAGGCCAGGGCGAGGGGCCCCCAGGCAACAGGGGCCTAGACTAGCTCCCTGTCTTTCCCCAGATGCTGAAATGAGTGGCCTATGGAGCAGAGTACAGTGCCCTGGTCCAGAGTGGGGTGGCCGTGCGTCGGTGCGGAGTGGCTGGGGTGGGCTGGCTTCTCCAGTAAGCAGTGGCTGTTGTTATTTTATTTCCACCTGCCTGAGTCCCTCTCTCAAGATCCAGCTGTCAGCACCATCCACACTGCTTACTCAGAACCTGAGGTTCATAAGATACTCTTATTTCTGCCTTTGTGGGACCTGGTCCTTGGCAGGACCAGGAGCTGCTCATCTTGTAGATGTGAGAACTCAGAGGTCCTGAGGGGCTAACAGTTACTCGGCATACACACCGTGTCTCTCCTTTCATTACCCATGCCAGCAGTCATTGTGCCCTGGGAGCACCCTGAGGGCAGGTCCTGTGTCCTCCCTTTCCATCCTCAGCTTCTGTCACAGCCCATCTCTGTCACCTCAGGCCAGCTACACCCTCAGTAAAATGACAGGTCAGATTAGGAGTTTTCTTCCTGAGAACAGTAAGTGAGGCGACCCAGGCAACCCTCCCCACTGTCTGGAGAGCTCCATCCAGGCCAGAGCCAGCCAGATTCCTATCTCCTGCTCTCCTTCCCCAGGCTGGGGCTTCCTTTCTGCTGAGGGTTCAGGCCTTCATTCTACAAGCTGTTTCCAGGGCCTAGCTCCTCATGGAGGGAAGGGGCCTCAGGAGAATGTGTGGCCCCTCACAGGGGAAGCCAGGAGGCAGCAGGAGCCCGAGGGGTGGACTCAGACTGGCCTAGCAGAGAGGTCAGTTCACTTCAGAATGCCTTCCTTCTCTAGCCAGCCTCAAGCAAATCAAAACTTCCAAGATGAAGAAACTTCATCTTGGAGTTTTTCAAGAGCTCAGTGTCTTTACAAAAAGGAAATGTGTGTAATCCCCCAGTTTCCCTAACAAAAGAAAACAGATCCAGCTTCAGTTCCTTATTCTCTTCTTCATCCCAGGAACTGAAAAAGGAACAGCACTGAGAGAAAAATATCTGAAACAGCCAAAAGGAAGCCTCCCAGCCAGGCAGCCAGACTGCCGGCCTAAAACCCCATCCTAAGCGCCGAGGGGGGCTCACAGAGGAAATCCCCTCCCAGGGTCTGTCTGGGCCCCACAGTGCCGAGTGACCCACCAGCTTCCCTCCTGTACCAGGGCCCCAGTATGGGACGGTGGAGAAGGCCTGGGTGGCCGTCATGGCCGAGGCGGAGAAGGTGAGCGAGCTGCACCTGGAGGTGAAAGCCTCGCTGATGAACGAGGACTTCGAGAAGATCAAGAACTGGCAGAAGGACGCCTTCCACAAACAGATGATGGGCGGCTTCAAGGAGACCAAGGAGGCTGAGGACGGCTTTCGGAAGGCGCAGAAGCCCTGGGCCAAGAAACTGAAAGAGGTGCATCCACCCCAGGGCCTGCCCCGCCCACAGGCCGCTCCCCACCCCACCCGCCGCCTGCTTCCCCTGGCCCCTCTCCCGCCCTCCCCGGAGTTCCTGCCACTGCCTAGGCACAGGAGGTGTGCTGAGTGCTTCATGTGCCGTTTTTACAGAACCCTAATCCACCCATTTTCCTGTCCTGGGAGCAGGGTGAGAGCCCACACACAGCCTAGAGCTCAAAACTGAAGCTCCCACCCCCCACCCCCTGCTCCATGTCATGAACCTTCTGGTCTATCAGAATAGTAAGTCCTCAGTTGCCAACAGTTATCCGAGATGAAACTGTTGTGGAATAGTGCTTTTTAAATATAAGCAAGCTTCCTAAAACCCAGATTCCCAGGCCCCACCTCTGGAGATAAGAGGTCAGGAGGTCAGAAGTGGGGCCTCTTCATGCTCAGGTTTAGTAATCTCCTGAGGGATGCTGTGCCCACTGGTCTGTGGACTACATTTTGAATAGCACGGTTTTAGAAGAGCTGTTGGTGGCACACAGAAACATTCTCAACTGCTAACAAGGCCACCCCCAACCCTGAACTTTTAAATGGTTCTTTCTCTTACATGAGTTTTTCTCTCAAAGTAGCAAGTGGAAACCATTGAGTCTCACCCAGCCTTGGTTCTCCAGAGACTATCATACCTACGCCCCAGCCCTTAGCATAGGCAGACCTGCAGCCTGGCCCTCCCCCATTGCTCAGGGTACCCCCATTTCCTACCGGTGCCACTTCCTACCAGTCCTGTCCCCATCAGGGGCTTTTCTCAGGAACCGCACTGCCTTCCTCCCTCTCTCAGAGTCACCCTGAGCAGACTTCCATCTCCGGGTTGTGACAACAGGCTTCCCTTGTCTACTCCATGTCTTGTCTTTTTTGCCACATCCCCTTTCTCTTCCTTCTTGTCTCTGGTCCTGTTTGTGATGACAAACTCCCTCATGAAGCTCTGGTTACAAACTCAGCTTTCTGCTCTAGAATGAAATCTGTGACTTTGGCTCAGTTAAGAAGCATCTATTAAATTATACACATACACACACATCTATATCTGTAGCTTTGTGTGTGTATTTATGTAAAATAGTCATTAAAAATGTGGAATGTGGCCTATAACCCTTTCTCCCAACGCTACACTCCTCTTGTGTTAGGTTTCCAGCTGCTTCCCTCAGACCCACACCTCCATCACAGTCTCGCTCCAGGTCACATGTATGACTTTCTCCAGCCATTCTACGTACGGCTATAGCCCAGACCCACCAATGCACCTGCCTCTCTTCCCTGCTTTCTTCTCCTCCTCGGCACTTGTCACCTTCTTACTTACTCTGTTCCCTGTTTCTTGTAGCTGTCTCCCCCAGCTAGATGGTGAGCTGCGTGAAAGCCAGGCTCTTTGTCTACCACTGTACTCCTTCTGCTTAGACAGTGTCTGACAACAAAGCAGGCACCCTGTCAATATTCGCTGAATGAACTCCTCTGTTTTAACTTGCTGTGATTATACTGAACATACAGCTTTGTACCTGATCTTTCCTGTCTTCTTAAGAGCACAGGCACTGCCCACAGTCGGTGTAACCTTGAACGAGGATTTTGACTTTTAAATATGGTGTTTGGGAACTCCTTCTCCCTATAGGTAGAAGCAGCAAAGAAGGCCTACCACGCAGCATGCAAGGAGGAGAAGCTGGCGATATCCCGCGAGAACAACAGCAGAGCCGACCCGTCCCTCAACCCTGAGCAGCTTAAGAAACTGCAAGACAGAGTAGAGAAGTGCAAGCAGGATGTTCTTAAGGTAAATCGTGTGGGGTTTTTTTGCATGTTGAGAGTACGTGCCTCACCTGTTCACATGTCTGGCATGCCATGAGCCTCTGTCACTGCTCAGTCAGGTACGTGGACAGATGGCTGCATTCGTGAGGTCACCATCACCTCACCACAGCCCTGAGTGCCGCCTCAGGACGGGGTGGAACCGAGCACTGGGCAGGCAGGGGTGTGACTCCTGTGCATGGCAGGCAGGGTGTGGGGTGGCTGGGGTGGCCGCAGGCAGGAGGTGGGAAGGACTAGCTCGTGAATGTCAACAGCAGGGAGCTGACAGGTAAGCAGGTATGGAGGCCTGTGAGGACCAGTGGGCTTGACAGTCAGGCCAAGTAAGGAGCTTGGGACGTTGCTGACAGAGAGCTGCTAGAAAAACCTTTAAAAGCCTGGGAAGGGAGGGCAGATGTGAGCAAGGGTTCCAGAGCCCTTGGCTCCCAGCTTGGCCCCTGGTCCCACTCCCTTCCTGTGCCCTACTCCAAGGACTGGTGGTGGCTAGAGGCTGTCACCGTCAAGGGCCTGCCCTGCTGCAGTGTCCACAGAAGGAAGTCCCAGCCTGGGTTTGGAGAAAGAGGTGAAATTAGAGATGAGTGAGCACTGAGCTTCAGGACTAGGGCGTGATGCCCAGAGGGGAAGCAGGAGTCCTGAGCCTCAGAAGAGCCTCTGAGGGAATTAGGGGAATTAGGCGGCAGCATCTCTGTTTTGTGACGGAGGACATGGAGGACCCTCAGAGTGGTTCAGTCTCGTGCCGCCCAGTGATGGGAGCGTGGGAGAGCTGTGCCCTCTGTGATACTCCTCACTGCTGCCCCCAAGTCGGGGCAGAGGAGCTGCTCCAGAGGCAGCAGGGCCGGGCCTGAGGCCTGGACTTGGTCTTAAAAGCAGAGAGTCCTGCAAAAGCTCAGGGAGGGTCCACTCCCTGCTCAGAAGGCCCTGTATTGTCATCAGGAACAGAAGAGCAGAGAGGAAAGGCCAACCCACCCATCCATGATCAAACCCCATTTTCAGGGTCTTGAAAGTGGGAACAACTGTGATAAATGGGTGACCCCAGCCCTGCCATCCGTCCCTTCACCCTAGGAGGCTCCATCACGTTGATGGTCCCCTTAACTGTCAAAGACATATGGGGGGCAGGGAAGACTGTGTAGGTTTCTGACCCCAGGCACATGCCTGCAAGGAAAATATGCTAACTTTAGACTTGTCACACTGTCCCTAAACACCCTCGAGAAAAGGCTACACCTATTTTCATATTTTCTTTCTGGTGAAACCCCTTCTTGAGGACAGTCGGGGAGGAATAACTGTGTGTCGGGGGGTGTCACAGGGGAGGGGGTTGGTGTCGTGTGCTGGAGGAAAGGGAACCAGGACTGTCTGAATGTCTTGGTGCAGCTCGGTGTCCGTTGTCTGTCACCTTAAGTATCAGGATACTGTGAAGTAGAAGTATTCTGTTTGTGGAAAGGAAAGTGAGGCTCCCAGAAAATTCACGGCACAGGTCTCCATGGAGCTCAGAGTCCTGTGATCCTGCCTTAAAGGCAACCTGGGGAGCCCCTGCTGCTGTGGGCAAGACCCAGGGCCCAGCCCTTCCCCATGCGAGAGAGGACACGGTCACTGGCTCTGAGGGCCTGCCTGTTCCCCAGTGGCTGCTTTCTGGGGTCTTACTCCAGAAGAGAGGCCTGACAGATCCCAGGAGTGTGGTTGTATTTCAGAAGTGGAGGGGCTGGGACTTGAACTTGGAGTTCTGTCAGACTCTGGAGCTTGTGCTCTTCAGGTTTTAGAATCTAGGGGGGACAGGGGACTGAGACACTTTTGCCAAGGGTGTCTTTGGTGGTGGAGAGGGCCTCAGGACGAGCCTGGGAGGCCTGGGTGTGTGGGGGGTGGGGAGAGCTGTTCACAGACCATCCTGGGGGAGAGGGGAATGCCCTCCAGGAGCCAGGTGGGGCCTTAGTCCCCTAGGCAGGAACTTAGGGGTGCAGAGGAGACAGATTGGGGTGCTTCTTGGGTGCAGGGTCACCCACAGTGGCAGGCTTCATGTTGTCACCCGAGGAGCAGTCTGGCTGCTGATGGAGTTGGACCTGGTGGAGGGATATGAGGACCCGGAGGAGGACAGGGTGGTGCAGAACCAGGCTCGCTCGCTCTCGGTCAGAGGGAAGCGGGCTGAGTGGAGCTGAGTCTTCATTCACGCCTGGCCTCTCGCAGAGCAAAGAGAAGTACGAGAAGTCCCTGAAGGAGCTGGGCCAGAGCACGCCGCAGTACATGGAGAGCATGGAGCAGGTGTTCGAGCAGTGCCAGCAGTTCGAGGAGAAGCGCCTGCGCTTCTTCCGGGACGTCCTGCTGGAGGTGCAGAAGCACCTGGACCTGTCGAACATGGCCAGGTGAGTGCCCTTCGCCGGGGATCACGGGGTGGCCAAGTCAGTGGATGGTGCTTTTGCGTGGAGCTCGGTTGTCGCTCTCCAGACCTGGGGTGGCGGTGGTCTCAGAGCCCGCCTGTGGCCCTGCGGGGTCCTGCTGTCCAGGATGGCTGCTTGCTGGCCCAAGTCTGATGGCCTCCTGCCACGCTCTGCCAGCTCCGGGTGCAGGGCTCTGCATCTGGGCAGTGAGGGAGGGCCGCAGCTCGGACTGGCTGCAGTGACGCACTTGAAATCAACCCGGGAGCAAGTCCAGTAGTCACTGGCTGGTGCACCTAGCCTGGGGGTGGCCTTACTGTGAGGACCTTCACAAGCTCCTTCCCATCCAGAGCAGCTGCCTGCCAGCCTGCTCCTGGACTTCCAGGGGCTTGGGCAGCACAGCCCGGGAGCCTCAGTGCTAAATGGAGATACACTTTCCTCATGGTCCTTTTTCCTTTTGGTCCCGTGACACCTTCATCGGGGCAGAGGTCTGCGCTAACCCAGGCCTTGACTTGTCATCCACACAGCCGAGCCATTTAGAAATGACTTACAAGTCAGCTTGTCATCAACAGGGAATTACCTTCTTTCTGTCTCCTCGGGAGTTGGTGATGGACAGGGAAACCTGGCGTGCTGCGATTCATGGGGTCGCAAAGAGTCCGACATGACTGAGCAACTGAACTGAACTGAACTGAATATTTAAAAAAAGCAAAGCGTGCAGTCGTTGTTCAGCTGCTGCGCCGACGATTAATGGAGCGCTACAAGTGCCCGTGCAGTTGGTGGCACTGTTCCCCATCTCAGGGATGAGGAAGTAGAGGCTAGGCCTGGTTTAGTCCCTTGCCCAGCTTCCCTGGTGGCTCAGAGGGTAAAGCGTCTGACTGCAATGCAGGAGACCCAGGTTCAATCCCTGGGTTGGGAAGATCCCCTGGAGAAGGAAATAGCAACCCACTCCAGTACTCTTGCCTGGAAAATTCCATGGACTGAGGAGCCTGGTGGGCTGGAGTCCATGGACTGAGCAGTATTTGTATTTGTAAGGCTGCCCTGCTGGCAGAGGTGGGGTGGGGCTGCGGGGCTCCTCTGTGTGGAGTAACTGCCTTGCCTCACTTAGTCCTCCAAGCCACCCTGGGGAGCAGATAGTCTAATAGTGTCCTAGGGCCGCCATCATAAAATACTGATACCTGGGCAGCCTACAACAACAGAAATTTATTCTCTCGCAGTTCTGAAATCAAGGTGTCAGCGGGCCTCACTCCCTCTGATGGCTCTGGTCTAGGGGAGGATCCTTCCCTGACTTGTAGACGCATCCCTCCAGTCACACAGCCATCTTCTGGGTCTTCACATCATCCCCTCTCTGTCCCTGTGTCCCAGTTTCCCCCTTTTTGTAAAAAGGTGGGTTTCTTAATTTACAGATTACCTCTGTAAAGACCCCATTTCCCAACAGGGTCTCATCCTGAGACCCCTGGGGTGACACCAGCAGTATCTGTTTTGGAGGACACAGCTCACCCCATAACAGGTGGATTGTGCCCACTGGACAGAGGAGGGCACAGACCCCAAGTTGGGGAATGACTGCCGGCCACACAGACCAGAAGCGAGAACTCCGGGACCCGCGGTGGTTGTCCTCCTGTCCCTCACAGGCAGCTTCCTAGGGAGGCGGGCCACTCTGGGCTGTGGAGCAGAAGCAGGAGTCCCTCCAGCTGGCCGACGGCATGTGCAGCCCCACAGCAATGGCCAGTCTTCACTTGCTGAATGGAAACTTACCAGCTTTTTTGAAGGGGTGAGGAGGGACTTTTCTGACACTCAGTTGTGAACGTGGTGAAATGGAACCACACAGACTGGGGGCCCTTGTGGCCCAGATGTCAGCACCTTTTGTATTATCTGACACAGAACAAAGCCAGGTTATTGCCTCCTGGTTTGATTTGTCAGAACCTGAAGCTGTGGCTTCTATGCCACAGTTGTCTTTCCCCTTCTGTGTGCATCACGGCCAGATGACTGTCCAGCAGCAGGGTAGGCATCTTATCTGCACTGTGATGTTGACCCTGGTGTGGCTGCAGACTGTGGTGCTGGCTCTGGGCAGGCCCTGGGCAAGGCTGACTGGTGGCCTTCTCTTCCTTCCAAAACAGTCACGCTTCTCTCTCTGATTTAGCTACAAAAACGTTTACCGTGACCTGGAGCAGAGCATCAAAGCCGCCGACGCGGTGGAGGACCTGAGGTGGTTCAGAGCCAACCATGGGCCAGGCATGTCCATGAACTGGCCACAGTTTGAGGTAGGAGAACCCGCTGGCCTGGGTGGGACTTGGGCCCCACAGCACCAAGTCCTACACTTTCTCCTTCCAGCTCAGAGTTGGCCTGTGCCCTGTTGACGTGGCAGTGTTTGCACATGGCCACCTTAGAAACCAAGCAGATGTTTGGTGTTCCAAGGGGCTTTGGGCACTGCTGAGGGGCCTTCTGAGTCTCTGGCGAAGGTGCAGTTACATTCTTTGTGAGGACTTTGATGGTCCCCTGTTGACCCTCGGCATTCCCTTGGTGGAGAGTCCCTGGCAGTCCCTGCTCAGCCCTGCAGGACAGCCAGGGGAGGAGTGGCCACAGTGCTCCAGGCCTGCCGGGCCATGGACACCAGCTCAGTAGCCGCTAGTCCAGGGCGGGAGGGGGCACAGTCTCAGAGTGCACGTTCTTACACAGGAGGGTCTTTTCCTTAGTTCCTTAGATAAATTCAGTCAGCTTTGGTGCGGGATTAGCTTTCTCTCTCATTTTCACGGGTCCAAGCTATCCAGTGGTTTAACACATATATTCAAGGGCCTGGAGCCCTCAGGACTCTTCCAGTCTGCAAATTGGGTTCCCGGTACATGGGTGCCTGAGGGTCACAGAGAAGGCAGTGGCCACAGTCCCAGCACCCTGCCCTCTGGGGGACAGGGCTCTCCCCACATCATGGTAAATCAGGGGCTGGGGAGGCTCCACAGGGCCACGGCTGCTGCCTCCCCTGGGAGGGGCTGAGGCGACCCCTCTGCGCTGGGCCCCAGCCACCTGGCTTCCTCTGACTCGTAACGGCCAGAGCCCAGGACGCACTCAGACCCTGCCTCCCCACTTACGCACTGTGGGACACTGAGCAAGTCCGTTGCCCTGGCTGCGACTCAGTCGTCCCACGTGTAATATGGGGATGACAGTGGCATCCATCTTCCTGGTGACCGAAGCTTCAGTGACCTGGTCCATACTAGGTCTTGCCCCGGGGCCCCTCACAGAGAACCTTGTCTAGCCCCATCCTAGCTTGGCATCTTTTCAGCCCTCATACCAGTGCCTTTTTTCTGGAGCTTCTCAAGAAAGCTTCTCCACATGACGATGTGGGTCCTACACCTGAGCCCTCCCCTTGAACCGTCCTTAAGACCCCTGCCCCCAACAGGGGCCAAGAGCAGAGGCCTGGGGCCTTCCCAGGTGGAAGTGGTCCTGGAGGAAAAAGCACAGCCCCATTTCTCCTCCCCCTGGTGAGGGGGAGGGCACTGGTGCACACACCTGGGTTCTGGAGACCCCTTGAGATATGCACCCCTCCAAGCCATGATCCCTTAGGACTGCAGGTCTCTACCCAGAGAATAGAATGGTCTGGAAAGGAACAGTTGACAGACAGTCTTGCTGGCATGGGTGTCCTGGCCAGAGCCTATGGGGGCTCTTCTCTATGGGCCCCTTGAGCTGGAATGCATGCCTGCATGTGGCACATGCTTGCAACTCTTACGGGGTCCTACTTGACTTTCTCTAATGAAATTATTTGTTTTTATTTTCCATGCCACAAGGATGAAGTAAGTTCCTATTTTATGGCTAACTTGTTGAATTCCCAACCTCCTGTGGTGTGGTCAGTGCCTGTGGGTCTATGTGTGGCATCCACGGCCTGGCTCTGGTTAACCACAGCATGTGCTGGTTAAAGAACCAAGGCCGCAGAATAGCCCAGGCTGTGTGGTTATCCATGTTAACAGCAGGCCCTTCCCTTCACGGTCAGCCAGCTGTCAATCACACTGGCCCTTGGAAGCCACCCTGTCAGGACTGATTTATATTCAAAAGGTCACTATGGGGACTCTGAATTCCAACTGAGTTCTCAGTCAGCTTATTTCAGTTAAGAAAATAGGTGACCTAAGTTTGGGATTGGGGACCCAGGTCTGCCACAAACTGTACGTGGGCAAGTCACTTTTCTTTCTGGGCCTCAGTTTCCTCAGGTGACAAATTGGCAGTTATACTTGATGTTCCTAAGGTGGCTTTTGTAACTACATGTCAGCGCAGCTGTGGGCTCAGTCATCCCAAATATCAATTCAGATAAAGTGATTTGATAATGGGTGAAGTGGGTTGGAGGGAAGAATTCATCACGTGTATATACACGTGCTGTTCTCCCTGTTTCCAGCACAATTTATAAAAGCCTGTTCACATGCTGGGAACAGTGAGCCTTTGGGGACATAAACACTGTGCTTTGTTACCCCACACCTTGCTCAGGTGGAAGAGGACAGTGGCGAGTGCCACCCCTCAGGGTCCTGAGGGGTGCGGGAGCCCCCTGCACCTGATTCTGTTTGCACCTACAGCCCGTTTCCCAAGCCACAGGCTGGCTCAGGTCCCGCACCCAGCTCTCCTGCTTCACTGGGCACCAGTCAGTCAGGAGATGGATGGGAGGGTCTTTAGCACCGAATGCCAGCCCCTCGGAGGGACTCTGTCTGCTTTGGAAGTGTGAGGAAACTTGGCGAGGCCTGGAGGCTGAGTGCCACGGGGCTGGGGTGGGATTGGACGGGGGGGACTCCTGAGTGTCGGCCCCAGTGTTCTTATCACCTGTCTGTCCCTGGAGGCTGGGCCCCCCAAGGAGTACCCACCTTGCACGGCGAGGAGGGTCAGTGGTGGGTCTCACAAGCCTGGGATCTGCTAGGAAGCAGGGGAGAGCAGACGCAGTGAGGTGAGACGCCACACTGCGCGGGGCCGGCCACTGGCTTGCAGCCGCGGTGTTAGGCTCATGTGGCCTCAGACGAATGAACTTCCTGATTCCTCTCCCGTGGTGCCTGTTGCTCAGGAGTGGTCTGTGGACCTGAATCGAACTCTCAGCCGGAAAGAGAAGAAGAAGAATGCTGATGGTGTGACCCTCATGGGCATCAACCAGACTGGTGACCAGGCTTCGCAGAACAAGCCCAGCAGGTGGGCACTGGGCACCTCCGTCCCTGGCAAGGCTCCCCGGGTCCTCTGCCGGGGCTGGAACGCCCCAACCCGGGGAGACTCCCCAAAGGGACCCTGCAGGGAACCCCGGGGCATCTTTTCAGACACTCTGCTGGGCAGCAGCCAAGGGCCTCTCTTGGGAGAATCTTCATTTCATTCAGTGCCAGAGCTGTGGAAAGATTCGGAGAAGGAGCCTTTGTCACAGAGCACTTTGGGCCCCTTGTGATGGAAAGAACTGATGCAGGGCGCTGTCCACTGTGTGTCCCCAGCGGTGCACACGGGCAGGTGGAGGTGACTGGGGGGCGTCCTTCATGTGGAGTCAGGGACCCTGGTCAGGTTTGTACTTGCTTTCCTGTGCCATACGCAGGTGCCTGATTCAAGGGTGGGGCACTCGTTGTCCAGCGCCCCCTTCTTCAAATTACCCCTGCTGTTATTTCTGAGTTTGGATCAAACAGGTGGCACTGAGGTCCTCAGCTTGAGGAGGATCAGAGTTCCCAGCAGATAAGCGTTGCTGTCCTCCATAGAGTTGAGGCTGCCACTGCCCCAGGGGCCCCAAGACCTCCACGCCCTGCTGAGTGATAACACACCTCAGGCTCCGGGCCTCCTGGGAAGGGTCAGGGTGGTCCTGGGCACCGAAGCCCCCACCTGCGCTCCCTAGGTTGATGTGGCTGCTCATCACTCAGCTGCTGTGCCAGTGCCTGGGCAGATAGGCTTGGCCAAGTGACTGCAGGTGTGAGCACGTGCCAGGGGTCAGGCCAGCACCTAGAGGCGGGGGTAAGGTGGTCCATACCGGCCAGGGCTGCTGCACAAATTCAGCTGCGCAGCACCAACCCCCTCTCAGAAGGTCAGCTGGAGAAAGGTGCCAAGGAAGAGGGAGGGCCTGGTGGCCTCAGACATGAGGCCTAGACGTAGGCAGCAGGCAGGCGTAGGCCCAGTGCCCCGGCCAGACCTGAAACCTGTGCAGCAGTGGCTGGCCACTGGGGGGTCCCTCTGGTGGCATCTGAGGCGCGTCCTCTCCTCCCCTCCCCCACCCTGGCTGAGCCATCCACCCAGCGCTTAGTGTGCCGGCTCCATGCTGCCCTGGCTAGGAGGTGGGAGGTGGTGCTGGCCTGGGCAGCCCTGCTCTGTGGCTTAGCCATCGGGCCTGCCTGCTCAGAGCTCCACAGCGGGGTCCCCAGGCTCTCGGGGCCCATCTTATCTCTTTACCGTCTTGTTCAATGCTCAGTACTTGTAGTCACTGCATTTCATCATGTGGCTGTCTCCGCTTAGGCCAGGCTGCAGAGTTCTCTTTGGTCCCCTCTGGGCCTGGCACACAGTAGGTAGTTAGCAGACAGGTTTTTCTCTCTCTGGAGCACCGAAGGGGTCCTTCCTTTCTTCCTAGAAAGGATTATTCAACATTCTTTGGTTCTGATCTTGGAAGTTGCAGACCCAGAAGACCCAGGGAGGAGGCTATTGGACCCTTTTGTCATCAGAAGGAGAGGGCGCTGGGGGCTGTGGGGTCTGGCGAGGGCCAGGCGGAGGGCTGCGGAGAGAAGCTCTGAGCCCAGAAGCACTTGTGCTCCAGCAACAGCCTGTGCACGTCCAGGGCTCCTGTTTAGGACAGACTGTGTTTAGACACAAGGAGGGAAAATGCAAGTCTTCTTCTTTCTTAGATGCTTTAAGCACATTCAAGAGCCAAAGTGTTGCTAAGTGTTTCACTAAAACAATCTTTCTGCTCCAACAACATACTCCTCCCATTTGACAGGGAGCTGATTTGTCCCTTCAAATCCTGAGATCTTGCAGCTGGGAGCACCCGGGACCGTGGGGGCTGCCGAGTTGGGGTCCCCTGAAAGCTCTCTCTCTCCCCGTAGTGACCTTAGTGTCCCGGGCAACCCCGAACGGTCAGCGCAGTCACTATCCAGCTACAACCCCTTCGAGGATGAGGACGACACGGGGAGCACCGTCAGTGAGAAGGAGGACATTAAGGCCAAAAAGTTGGTGAACAAACATTTCCCTCTGGCTTCCGTCTCGCTCGATCTCTCTCTCCTCTCTCTCTGTCCAAGGTCTTGCCCCCTCGGCACTCAGGGCAATGCATGAGGCCTGCAGGAGGCAGCCTGGCTGGTGGACGGTCTCTGGCTTCTCGATTTCTCAGGGAGGGAGGCACCAGTTAACAGTCCGTGGTTGCTTTTTCTCTGCCCTGTGTTAACCCTCGTCAAGGTCCGGCCCATGAGCACAGGAACACGGGTGCTGCTGAGGGGCCCGTGCTCGCAGAAGGAATGCCAGCCCGGCCCAAGGGCTCCCCGGGCAGGGTCTGAGGCTCTGGGCAGGGCCTCAGGCCTCTGCCAGCCCCACACTCAGGGCCGCCGGGTCAACCCTTTCTTGCAGCATGAGCAGCTACGAGAAGACCCAGAGCTACCCCACGGACTGGTCAGACGATGAGTCTAACAACCCATTCTCCTCCACGGATGCCAACGGGGACTCCAATCCCTTTGACGAGGACACCCCCTCGGGGACGGAAGTGCGGGTCCGGGCCCTTTATGACTATGAAGGGCAGGAGCACGACGAGCTGAGCTTCAAGGCCGGTAGGTGGGCACCTGCGGCCTCTGAGGCCTTCCAGCCGGTCCATCCGTTCGGCCACGCTGGGTCTTCGTCGCTGTGCACGGGCCTTCTCTGTTTGAAGCAGGCAGGGGCTCCTCTCTGCGGTGGCTTCTCTTGTTGCAGGGCGTCGGCTCTAAGTGTGCAGGCTTCAGTGCCTGCGGCTCCCAGGCTCTGGAGCCTGGGCTCAGGAGTTGTGGTGTAGGGGCTTAGTTGCCCCACGGCATGTGGAATCTTCCCAGACTGAGGATCTAACCCACGACCCCAGCTTTGGCAGGTGGATTCTTACCCACTGCACCAGCAGGGAAGTCCCAGCCTGCTTTTTTTAAGTCTAGTTGCATTTGTGTGTTCCCCGCCCCATCCCACCTTCCATTTCAAACGTGGCAGATGCTCAACATTAAAGGTTAGAAGACAGCGAGGTGCCCCGTGCCTTTGCCCAAGACACCGCCCCAGCCAGGCTAAGGCCTGCGCATGAGACATGGATCCAGGCCATCCGGCTTCCCCGCAGGCTCCCTAGAAACAGTGCCTGCG
Source organism: Odocoileus virginianus (assembly GCF_023699985.2). Lineage (NCBI taxonomy): Eukaryota > Metazoa > Chordata > Mammalia > Artiodactyla > Cervidae > Odocoileus > Odocoileus virginianus. The sequence continues at coordinate 10,464,877 of NC_069696.1, read as the reverse complement.
AGTCCCCAGGGGAGCCTTTCTTTAGAGGCCTGCAGCGGGCAGAGGGTCCCCTGGCACAGTGGCAGCATCCCCGTGGCCCCCAGAGCCTCTTCTCGGGGCTTTGCCTTCCATCCTTCCCTGCAGCCCTGCCACCAGCACAGCTTTGGGTTTTATGAAACAGCCTAGATCCTGATCATATCAGCTTTGTGTGTGGAAATTTTCTATCCTGGTTTCTATTTATTTTTTTAATGCCGGTCGCTGTTCAGCAAATGGCTTGCAACCCTCTGTCTGAAGAGCACTGTCTTAGAGCCTATCCCCAGAGGTTTGGTCGGCCTGGCTCCAAACGGGCCAGAAGGGAGCCAGGGTTCTTCCTTCTGCCTTGTCCCCACTCAGAGCCACCCCAGATGCAGCATCACCCCTAGCCCTCCACTGCAGGGGGTGCTGGGCCCTAACTCAGCCAGCGCAGGCTGAAGTGCGCCCTGCACTCTCCATCTCTGGGGCAGACCCTGCATCCGACCTCCCACCCACCCTGGCTGAGAGCTGTGTCTGATGGAGGCCTTCTCTCGGCCTTCAGAAAGTAGCCAGCTACCCACTCCACCCCAGAGCTGGTCATGGAGTAACTCTGGCTGCTTCTGGGAAGTTCTCGTGTGTCTTTAAACACCTTTGTCAAGTTTTGTTGTTTTTTTTTTGGCCATGCCTTGTGGCTCTCAGGATCTTAATTCCCCAACCAGGGATCAAACCCATGCCCCCCTGTAGTGGAAACATGGACTCCTCACCACTGGACCAGAAGGGATTTCCCTAGGGTTTTCCAACATCCTTGACTGGGGTTGTCCGCCGCCGCCCCCACCCCCCGCCCACTTTGTTTACTTTGTTGATTGATTGATTTTTAACTTTTTATTCTTTCTGAATTTTTTTTTAAAGTTTTGGCCCTGTTGTGTGACGTGCGGGCTTGTAGTTCCCCCATGAGGGACTGAACCTGGGCCCCAGCAGTGAAAGCGCCAAGTCCTAACCACTGGACCGCCAGGGAGTTCCCTCTAAATCTTATCTTTTGGACTTGTCAGCAATTTCATAAATTTAAAATGTCTCGTTATCAAAAGCAAACTGAAATGAATCTTTCTAATCACCAGTTTACATTTTTACGACTTGGCAGGTTCCGTTTAGTTTTGTCTGTTTGTGTGATTTTCTTTCCCCCTGCCCGAGGTCACATTAGTTTCCAGCCACACTGCTTCCTCCTGTCTCGAGTGTGCCCTGGCTGCTCCCCACTTCTCTGGGCCTGGGAAGCCTAGGGTCTCCACCTGGTGAGCTTCCCAGCACACGCCCCCCTCTCAGAGCTGCTGCCCATCTGCTCCTGGCAGCCTCGCCCTGCGAGGCCAGATGAGAGAGAGACTAGGTGGCTGTGTCGGCCCTGCCGGAGCACAGGGGACCCCCTGGGGTGGGAGGAGAGGGGGTTTCCCACTTGTGATGCCCACCCTGTGGCCCCCTACATCAGCTCCTGATGTTGCCGGGTCAGACTCGCAGGAGCACTGGTGCTGACGAAGTGGGTCCCCAGGTGGACAGAGAGCCGTCTCTTGTGGGAGTCAGGGCAGCCACGAGGACCAGGTGCTCGCTACGTGCTGGCGCCAACCCAGGTCCTTCCGGGTTTCACCCCTAGTACTCACAGCACCTCTTAGTCTCCCAGCAGCTCTGAGAGCCCAGGTATTGGCCCTGCAGGCCTCTGGGTCTGTGCCACTGCTCCACAGAATGAGTCAGGGGGATGCTGCTAGACAAGGCATAATTGCCTGAGGAAAACAGTGCAGCTAAGCCTGAAAAGTGAGCCAAAATGCCAATGAGAAACGCAAAGCTGTGAACTGAACAATAAAGACGACACTTCAGCAGGCCTGTCTTCTGCCGGTTCTCAGAGCTGTCCCTGCTGGCTGGTCACCAGGCCACTCCTTCCTGTCCCCTGGCTCTGGGCTGCTCTGGCCACCCTGAACAGGAGGAGGCCAGGCCTGCACCTTCCTCCCCCCGACCCCTGATCACACCCGTGGTCTTTGTCCCTTTGCCTGTCTCCTTGAGAGGCCGGGCTCCATCTGTCCCTCTCTCATCTCCGTATTCCCTCCACCACCCAGGGCCTTGGCGCAAAGTAGAGGCTCCTCCTTGCCTGGGTAAACAGAGGCTGAGTCAGACTGCACAGGCACACACAGCCGCGGGGAGCGCCCAGGACCACGCCAGCGCGCTCTGGGTGCTGGGAAAGCTTGGTTTCTTTAAGTCAGAGGACAGACGCTCTGGGCTCGGTGCTGGGGAGAGGAAGGGGCCCCCACGCCTCCCACAGCCACAGTCTAGACACAGACAAAGGAAGGCGTGGAGACCGCGGCAGCAGTGCTGGAGGAGATTCAAGAAGACCGCGTGGGCCAGGCCGGGGAGGAAGAGCTGCGGGAGGGTGCACGGACCCTGGGGGACGAGGCCTCGGACCTGGCCTGGGGCCGTCAGAAGGCAGGGTCCTGCTGTCCCCACAGGAGCCCCACGGGCAGCTGAGAACGCCGTGCTCGAGGGGCACCGTGTGAGAGAGGGGAGTCTTTAATCTCTCAGAGCCACCCCCAACTAGACACAGAACTTCAGATGTGACTTAGCAGAGGAAGAGCCAGGCCCTCATCACTCCAGGAGCATGTGCGCACCTCCCACCCACGTTAGAGACCCTCAGCGGGGCCAGGGGCTCACCAAGACCGCTCCCTTTTTGTCTTGCAGGGGATGAGCTGACCAAGATAGAGGACGAAGACGAGCAGGGCTGGTGCAAGGGGCGCTTGGACAGCGGGCAGGTCGGCTTGTACCCCGCGAATTACGTCGAGGCGATCCAGTGACGGGCCGGTGGGCTGGCTGGCGGAGGGACGGAGCGGAGGCCCAGCAGCTCTGTTAGCAGCGGCCCCTCCAGCCAGCCGTGCGGGCATCCACTCCTCTTCCTGCAAAAGATGATGGCTCCATTGCTCTTGGTTTCGTGGTGTCGCTTGAAGGCAGACAAGCTGATCACTTCACCTGGAACTCGGCCCCCTTGCCACAGTGCAGATGGAGAGAGCCGATCGCAGGAAGCTGCAGGACAACCGGAATCATCGCCCACCCCCACCCCCCGCCCTCTGTGTGTTGGCTTATCATGGATCCGTGTATTCTTGACCTTGTCTTTCCCCTTCTCCTCCACATTGATGGTAACGGTGGGCTCCACTAATCCTTGCTCCACTGACTCCCTCCCCTGACAAGTCCCATCGCCTGCTAAAACTTAAATGAACAAACTTACATGCCATTTTCTGAGTGAACACTTTGAGGTTTTTAATTTAAAGGCTGTGTACATTTACTTTTTTATATTCCCATTGCATTCATTTATACTTAAATTATGGCATAGGTCTATGTCCACCGGTAGTCTTGAGGCAGTATCTGTTTCCATGCTGTTCTGTTAATCACCTGTGCCACTGCCTGGGGCGAGAGCCTGCAGCCTGGACAGACCATGTTTGAGGCAAGAGATTGCAGTGGAAGATGGGAACATATGGTTGGGTTTCCATAGTGAATGCTCTCCACATTTGGGGTGTCCAAATGTGAGTTTTGCAAATAACCTTATGTAGTCCTCTCTAAAGTCGCCATATTCAAAATCTATTTTCACTCTATTTGTGCTTAAAACTTTGCTCTTGCAAATTAACAATTTTATCAGTGGTTTTTGAAAGGTTAAAATATAAGACTAACTTTTCAAGTGAATGCGTCTAGAGTTCAGATGCTCTGTATTAGACCGTCACGTCTTGGTGTATATCTGTATATACTATTTGATATTCAGAGAATCTAAAGAGCTCGTCTACTGTGTTCATGAGATTGAACGGCTTTTGACAGTGGCTTCAATTTGTAAACTGCTTGAAGACCATTCGGACATAGGCCTGGCTGGTCGGCTGGGCCCAGTGGAGCCTGCCGTAGGGAAGTCTGTTCTCACGGGCCAGCTGCGAGTCCAGCGCCCTCAGTCCAACTGGCCTTGGTCCTCTCTGTAGCAGAACACTGTATGAAACTCCCACGTCTTTGCAAGCAGCTGCAGATCTCACTGTCATCTGTGTTCCTCGTGAGCAAACAAAAGCTGGGTCTCACCCCACAGCACAAGGGTCTCTTCTGAGCACCCTGCGCCATCAGGGAGCAGACGGGCTGGGGCAGGGAGCTGCCCTGTAACCACGGGGCCGGCGAGGGAGGGAAAACCTTTGCTCTGTGTACCAGACATGGGCGAAATGGCTGCCGCCATCACAAGCTATGCATTTTACTCAGTGTTTCCAGTGAGCTTGATGTCTTGCTTGGAAAGTGGATGTGTGTCTGTCTGTCCTGAGGATGCGTGTCTGTCTGTCCTGGAAACTTACCAGCAGAATCCTCATTCCTTTGCTACAGATGTACCAAAAATTGTCAAGTCTTTTCAGTTTAGGAGTTTCTTTAAACATATAGAATTTTAGGAAAAAAAAATCAATAAACAGTTGATCTGGTGATTGTGACCATCTCTGTGCCACGCGTGTGCCTCCTGCTCACACCAGCTGGTGGACGTGTCTTCACTGGCGTCTGGAGCTGGACAAGACCCCAGCACAGGAGCACTGCCCAGGGTCCATGTCCCTGTTCCACCGTCCCTGCCAAGCTCAGGGCTGGGGAGTCGAGGCACCCGACCCCTCTGGGTGCTTCCCTCCCTCCAGCCTGCTTCTGTGTGTGGCCTTGGTGCCCCCAGCATGGGCAGCAGGCTGGCACTTCCCTCCCCCTCCCCGAGGCCCAGCAAGACCAGACCAGAGACCACTGACCGCCCCAGCTTCTTCGAAAACATGTCCTGAGCCCCTGCTGTGCATCGGGTCCACTTCACTGACATCATCTGCAAAGAACTGCCCAACTCCAAACACGCTGCAAGTGAGGTGGGCCCTGCTTTGCTTCTGAGGAGGCGCTGAGCCCATCGAGGCTGCCCGCTGCCCCCGGCAGTCACCAGCTTCCAGTTGCGGCCCCAGGCAGCCTCCGCGAGACAAGCGGGGTCCCAGTCCCACGGCCCGCGCTGGGCCGGCCAGTCCTGGGCACTCCGTTAGCTCATGTACTGCGGTGCCAGCCCACGGAGAGGCTGGAGTCCCCACTTTACAGAAGACACCCCGTCTGAAAACAAGTCCAGTGCCCTGCCCAAGGTCCTACGACAGAACCGTAGTTCAAACCTGCATCTGCAGGATTCTTGAGGGTGAGCCCGTTCTCGCTCCCTCCACCGGTGGATAAAGAACAGGGTGGCTGAGCAGGAGGAACCCTCAGGAGTCGGGGTGAAACCTCTTTTCTCTGCTTCCTGTGCCCCCCAGAGCTCCTGCAAGGAATCCTGAGGGGCCCTCGCTGCCTGCTGTCCTCTTCTGGCCCTCAGGGTCAGCTAGAAACCTTTGCCCACGCCTGGACCTTGTCCCCTCCAAGCCAGAGTGATGCCTGCCTCCCGGCTGGAGGCTTAAACTTGGGGTCACAGGCCACAAGTGCCTGGCACTGCATCCCCCGGCCCCAGTCAGGACCCCCTGGCATCCTTGGCCACCCCTCCTCACCCTCCATGCCGGGCCACCAGGTCCCCTTTGCCTCTGTCTTCCCCAGCCCCATTGCCACTGCCCCTTCTCCCCCCGAGACCACGGCTGCATCCACACCACCCCCAGGGGACCCTCAGCAGCCCACCCCAGTCCCCCCAGCGCATGGGCGGGGGGTGGTATTTCATCCTCTGCAAGCCCCCCTGGTCATGCTCAGAAGGCAAATGATCTCTGACCCAGTGACCCGGGTAGCTGCCCCCTGTGCCCCTCACCAGCCCTTTCCCCAGACACCTGCAGGAGGTCTGTGCCCCTCTCAGGGGTTTTCCCCTGCGCTGACTCTCTCTGGAGGGAGACAGAAGGGCGGGGCCACCGCCCTTAATGGACAGACTGGGGCTGCCCAGCGGGGAGGCTGAGGCTGGGACAGAAGCTGCTGAGGTCTGAGGTCTGAGGCTCATCCCCCGCCAGGCAGGGCCACTGCCAAGCACAGGGCCAGAGGATCCAGGCTGACCCCGCACTCCTGGGGGAAAGGGAGCTTCTCAGCCTGCTGCTGACGAATCAGCTACACACCAGGCCCTGTGCTGAGCATCACCCCCTGCAAAGGACCATAGAAACCTCCTCACGATGATGAGCCCCGTTTTATAGACCAGAGAGCTTGAGTGGCTTGCATCACAGCACACAGCAAACCAGGGGCAGACATGGGGTCTGAGCTCCAATGCCCGGCTCCAAAGGGCGCACTCGTTCTCTAGCTTGCTGGGCCACATTCCAGAGTTTCTGGGGCCCAGACTCTGCCTATCTAACAAGTCCCCAGGAGACGCTGACCCGGGCCATGCTCTGAGTAGGTCAGAGCTGCCTTAGGAACCTGCAGTTCCATGCGCTCCATGATTTGTTCAAACTACCAGCAGACGCTCCTAAGCCAGCTCTCGGCCACAGGAGCTGAGCCCTGGGGACCTAGCGATCAATCAGCCACAGACTGGGCCAAGGAGGCCGGGACAGATGGACAAAGAGAGCAGGGAGGGGACTTCCCTGGTGGTCCAGTGGTTAAGGATCTGCCTTGCAATGCAGCGGAAGCCGGTGTGACCCGTGGTTTAGGAACTAAGGGCTTCCCTGGTAGCTCAGCTGGTAAAGACTCCGCCTGCAATGCGGTCAGGAAGATCTGCTGGAGAAGGGCTAGGCTACCCACTCCAGTGTCCTGGCCTGGAGAATTCCAGGGACCGTATAGTCCATGGGGTCACAAAGAGTCAGACACGACTGAGCAACTTTCACTTTGGGGAATTAAGATCCCATATGCCGCAGGGCCACTAAGCGCGTGTACAACTGCTGAGCCCAAGAGCCACAGCTAGAGAGTCCGTGCACCCCAATGAAAGTTCCCCATGACGCAACTAAGGCCCAGAGCAGCCAAATAAACAGATAAGTAATCTTTTTTTTTTTAATGTTAAAAATTGTTCTAAAAAAGAGAGCGAGCCCAGGGAGCAAGGGACTTCAGGCCAGCACGACCTCCCGTCCCTGGCGAGGGGCAGGGAGGGCTCAGTGGCAGCCGGGTAGTGGAGAGAGGGGTGCCCCCAGGGTCGGACGGGCACCTTGTGTCCGCAGGCAAGTCCCTTTATATCTCTGAGCCTCAGTTTCCTCATCTGGAAAGTGGGGAAATGGTTCCCATCTTTTCTTTTTCATCATCATCTGGGGTCAACAGTGTGAACAAGCTCGTTAAAACACACAGATATAAGACACCACTTTATGAAAGTGGTCTCACCCCTCAATGCCATCCCAACTCAAGTGGATAATAACCGAATTACGCAGACCCCAGCTGGAGATGCTGGATCCTCCCCAACCAGACGCTGGGCATGAATGCTTCCTTCAAGCCATATATTCATTCATATATGAAACTGTATATAAGAAGGCTGGACTTCCCACACCAAAACCTGATAAAATATCTTTTTCTTCTCTGAAACTTAGTCTTACAAACATGAAAAGATGAAGCCAGTGGTCAAGAGCATACGACTGTAAGGTACTGTGAGGTCGTATTCCCTGCACTCGAACTTGACTCCGAATGTGGGACCTTAATTAGTTATATTACCTTGAGCAAAATACTTAATTTCTCTGAGCCTTGGTTTGCTCATCAATAAATGACAAGAGTATTTTGGGTTTTTTGGTCATTTAAAATGGCAATAGCAAACATTGGTATTTCAGTCTATGCCAGAACTTGTTCTAAACTCTTTGACATTTATTAACATTTAACACAGCAACACTCTGAACTATGTAATATTGTTATTCCTATTTCCATAGGTGAGGAACCTGAAGCACAGAGATGTTAGGTAACTCACCCAAGGTGTAACCGCTACCGCACGGCTAGCAAGGTTCAGACGTGGGTGGTGCAGTGCCGTCCCTGCCCACTAGGTCGCGCTGTTGGACTACGAGAGCGCCGGCCCCGGCGGGTGAGCGTGTGCCTGCCCCCAGGGCCGCTTACCTGCAGTTACCTACCAGGATGGGAGTCATGCCGAATCAGAGCCACCTGACCCGAGAGGCCCCGCTGTGTGCTCTGGACACCACGTTGTCACTGCTGGCGTCAAGCTCATTGGTTCAGGGACGGCTCCTTATCTTCTTTCTAGCCCCAGTGCTTGTGGAACTAAAGCGAAAAGAAATCAATCTTGAACCATCCAAAAAAACCCAGATTACACTGTTTTAGACTTCTTCTTCCACCCTCTGTGGGGAAGGCTAAGAAATGAATGAAGGAAGGAGCAGATGAACTGCATAAATAACATCATTCCCTGGGAATTTCCCAGGTGATAGCTCAGTTGGTAAAGAATCTGCCTGCAATGCGGGAGACCCCGGATTGATCCCTGGGTCAGGAAGATCTGCTGGAGAAGGGATAGGTTACCCACTCCAGTATTCTTGGGCTTCCCTTGCGGCTCAGCTGGTAAAGAATCTGCCTGCAGTGCGGGAGACCTGGGTTCGATCCTTGGGTTGGGAAGATCCCTTGGAGAAGGGTAAGGCTACCCACTCCAGTATTCTGGCCTGGAGCCAAGAGTCAGACACGAATGAGCGACTTTCACTTTCCAGTGGCTAAGATTCCGCATTCCCAATGCAGGGAGCCTGCATTCGAGCCCTGGTCAGGGAACCAGATCCCACATGCCGCAACCAAGAGTTTACAAGCTTCAACAAAGATCCAAGACCCCATGTGCCGCAACTAAGACCCAGCACAAACACATAAATAAATACTTTTTTAATTAAAGAAATAATAATAACATCACTCTCTGAGGAAAGGATAACTAACACCCTGGCTTGGTGAGCAGGCTATAGCCGTGACACGCAGTGCGGCAGCTGAAGGCCACAGAAACTCGAGGGCCTGGCCCAGAGGTCTGAGAACAGCCAGCCCTCAGCTCGTGGCGTTGGATCAACAAGGGGAAACCGACTGCAAGCGAACCATGTGCAGTTTATCAGCCTCTTCCCGGTCAAGATAGCCAGGCTGCTCCTGCCCCTCTATAACGTCTTCAAATAACAATGTGGTCATTGAAAAGGGAACAAAGGTTCAGATGAAAATCTGGAAACTAAGCAAAAGTATCCAGAAAAACATTAAAGTCCTAACATGCAGAGGTAATACTGCTGATATTCTGGTGCATTTTTTCTAGTCTTTTTTCTGTATGTACACACATGAACGTGTTTGTCCTTACCGTTAACGTGTGTGTGTTTTAGAGAATTGGGATCATACTCTGAATGTGGTTTGGTACCCTGCTTCATTCTTTTAATATTTGACCATGAGCGTTTCTCGTGTCCCTAAATATACTTTCACTAAAAACTTGTCTTGGGATCTTCCCCAATGGTTCAGCAGGTAAAGAACCCACTTGCAATGCTGGAGACACAGGAGACGTGAGTTCAATCCCTGGGTTGGGAAGATCCCCTGGAGGAGGAAGTGGCAACCCTCTCCAGTATTCTTGGCTGGAGAATTCCATGGACAGAGGAGCCTGGTGGGCTATGGTCCGTGTCTCACAAAGAGTCAGACAGGACTGAGTGACTAACACAAAAACATGTTTCACGGCTGCTTGATATTTCCTGTGTCGTCGTTCAGTCGCTCAGTCATGTCTGACTCTTTGCGACCCCATGGACTGCAGCACACCAGGTTTCCCTGTCCTTCATCATCTCCTGGAGCTTGCTCAAACTCATGTCCATTGAGTTGGTGATGCCATCCAGCCATCTCGTCCTCTGTCATCCCCTTCTCCTGCCTTCAATCTTTCCCAGCATCAGGATCTTTTCCAATGAGTCAGCTATTTGCTTCTGGTGGCCAAAATATTGGAGTTTCAGCTTCAGCATCAGTCCCTCCAATGAATATTCAGGGTTGATTTCCTTTAGGATTTAGGATTGACTGGTTGGATCTCCTTGAAGTCCAAAGGGCTCTCAAGAGTCTTCTTTCAGCACCACAGTTCGAAAGCATCCATTCTTCAGCTCCCAGTCGTCTTTATTTCATGTGTTATAAGTCCCATATTGCTGAGCACTTCTTTCCCATTTTTCCCCATTTTTTAAGGTATAATTCACACATAGTAAAATGCTCGCTGTTTAGTGTATAATTTGACAAATTCATATAGTCATGTAACCATCACCACAATCAAGATGTAGAACTGTCCCCTCACCCCTCAGATTTCTCCCTGCTCCACTATAATCAACCCCTCCTTGTATTTCCAGCCCCTGGAAACCACTAATCTGTTCTATTTTCATAGTTTTGACTTTTCCAGAATGTCATATGAATAGAATCATATAACATATAGCCTTTTGAGATTGTCTTATTTTTCACTTCACATAATTCATCTGAAATTCATCTACATGGTTACATGGATAAATACTTTATTTCTACTTACTGTGAGTAGTTTCCATTGAGTGAATGTACCATGGTTTGTTAGTTCAATTGAAGGATATTTGGCTGTTTCCCTAGTTTCTGATGATTACAAATAAATGTGTTATAAACGTTCATGTATAGGTTTTCAAGTGTAGGTTTTTGTGTAAACATAAGTTTCCATTTCACTTTTCAATTATTTTGTATAATATAGTAATGTTATAAATATTACAGTAACGAGGCTGTATATTGTCACCCTGCTTATTTAACTTATATGCAGAATACATCATGTGAAATGCTGGGCTGGATGAAGAACAACCTGGAATCAAGACTGATAGGAGAAATATTAATAACCTCAGATATGCAGATGACACCACCCTTATGGCAGAAAGTGAAGGACGAAAGAGCTTCTTGATGAAAGTGAAAGAGGAGAGTGAAAAACTTGGCTTAAAGCTTAAGATTTGAGGTGAGGTCGTCTGTCTGAGGTGCTACGAGGAGTTAGGATGTCAACTTTACCGCCAACAAAAAGGAAGCAGTGCTCTTTGAACCATGACACCCCATTATCAGAAATTCCATCAAAGAAATTAATTTTGGACTTCACTGAAAATGTATTTCCATCACCTAATAAAAAGCACAGTTGCCAAACCACTATTAAAAATGAAGGAAAGATTCATTGCTCTCAACAGGGCCATTTGATTTCAAGTCCCCTCAAAATGACTAAAAATAGATTGCCATCTGCAAATCAAAGTTCACCATTTAAATCTGCTGTGTCTGCTCTATCCTTTTACAACAAAGATAAGTGGTACCTCAATCCATTGGAGAGAAAGCTGATAAAAGAGAGTAGATCCATTGGTCTAAAAACTAATATTGAGGATAAATCGCATTCTTATATGACAGAAAAAATGCAAGGAAAACCAGTCTGCTCCAAGAAGATGAACAAAAAACCACAGAAGAGTTTGACTGCTAAGTATCAAGCAGGATATAAATGCATCAAGCCTGTATCAAAGAATTCTAAAAATTCCAAGCAGAACCAAGTGACCTATAAGCCAGCTGTGGAGAATAATTGTTACTCAGCTGAAAATAATCTGAATGCTCCTCGAGTTCTAAGCCAGAAGGTCAAACCACAAGCTACTCTTCAGGGTGGAGCAGCATTTTTTGTTAGTAGGAAAAAGCCCTCATTGAGAAAATCATCCCTGGAAGATAAGCCGTTACTGGGACTCACCCAGAAAAATAAATCCGAAGTTATTGAAGAGTCTGATGGAGAGACTGTCAATGAAAGAAGTTTTGAGAAAAGGCAGGCGCCAAAGTGTGTGTTAGTAGAAAAAGAACTGAACATTGAGCTGTTGAGTGAAAGAAGTAAAAGTGAAGAGAAATTAATAAAGGATGCATCAGAGTCATCCTGAGTCATCAGAGTCATTTCTTCAAGGGAGTGTAAAACTAATGAAAATAAGAGTTGTCCTTCAGAGGAGTCTTTCAGTGAGAACAAGGCAGTTTCTCCTGAGTCCATTGTCTATCCCATCTTCACTATGTGTTCAGTCAACACAAAAAGATCTCTAGTTGAAGAACAGTGTTCTGTGGGATCCGCCACATCTACTAACTTCTTAAAACAAATCAACGTACAGAAGAGTACTAATACGAAAGATTCAAACAAAGAAACAAAAGACCAGCTCATCGTTGAGGCAGGTCAGAAACATTTCGGAGCCACCATGTGTAAGTCCTGTGGCATGATCTACGCTGCTTCCAACTCTGAGGACGAACTGCAGCATGTTCAGCATCACCACCGATTTGTGGAGGGAATCAAATATACTGGCTGGAAAAAAGAACGTGTTGTAGCTGAGTTTTGGGATGGGAAAATTGTGTTGGTCCTGCCACGTGATCTGAGTTATGCTATCAGAAAGGTTGAAGATGTCCAGGAACTTGTTGATAATGAATTGGGCTTCCAGCAAGTTGTTCCCAAATATCCAAACAAAACCAAAACCTTGCTGTTTATCTCTGATGAAAAGAAAGTAGTTGGGTGTTTAATTGCAGAGCCCATCAAACAGGCCTTCCATGTCCTGTCTGAACCAACTGGCCCAGAAACCCCAAGCTCTAAAGAATGTCAGAGGGCTTGGCAATGTTCAGATGTACCAGAACCCGCAGTGTGTGGGATAAGTAGAATCTGGGTCTTCAGACTTTAAAGAAGAAAGCGCATTGCACAACGACTGGTAGACACGCTCAGGAATTGCTTCATGTTTGGCTGTTTTCTCAGGACTGATGAAATAGCATTTTCTGACCCAACACCAGATGGCAAGTTATTTGCAACCAAGTACTGCAACACACCTAATTTCCTTGTATACAATTTTAATAGTTGAAACCAATTTCAACTATAGAACAGTTATGCGTGAATGAGTTCTGACAAACTATTTAACAAATAGCAATTATCTAGGGATACAAAGAAAGGAAAAATCTTTAATGTATACTGACTAGCACTCTGAATCCTTAATTATGAAACTTTGTGGCTATAGCTGGAAAATTATTTCTCTTCTATGTAAGAACATTGGTTTTTCACAGAAATTTGACCAGTTATTTGTAAAGTACACTTTGAGGCCAGAATTACTTCATGCCTGATCAGAAAGTTTAAAGATAGCCAAATTTCCATCTCCATTTTTTAAAAGTAACTCCTGATTTCACACACAAAATTCTCATTTTATAGGTACTTGGCTGTAGCAACTCAGTTTAAGTATAGTTAAAGTATTTTGAATTTCCAATTTGTACCAGGGAAGGATGTAAGGAATAAGATTTCCATGTCTTTCTGTATAGAACAGAATTTATAGCTAAATATTTTTTATTTTAAAAATCATTATTCAGAAGGCACACTTCAGATTTAATTAAAATTAAACTTTGTAATTGCACTATTGTCATTTCATTAATTTTTGGTGTTTGTGCTACTTGTCTTTAGTGAACTTATTACTAGTGATTGGTGTCTAACAAAACGATACCCAGTTGGATTAGATGATTCATATGGTTAGATTTTAAATGTATACTAACAGAACCAAGGTTAATAAATATATCTAGGCTGATGGGCCACAGAACATGATGACTTTATGTAAATATACCTAAATAAGGATACATTTTTCTAATATAATTCATGGACACTTACTTTGAGAAATTCAGCTTTTTTTATTATTATAAAGTCATGTAGCTTCACTCTGGCAGTAAGACTCTAGGGAAGTAGTGTCCAGGTCGTAACTTTATAGAATCTGTTCCTCTCCATTCTTCTATTTGCCTTTAAGTTAATAGTTCTAAAATTTAAAAGTTTGGGTTCTAAAAAAGACTGTGAAAGTGTTAAAATGTGTGTAAATTTTCCAAACATTTTAATGCTAGTTTCTGTACTGCTGTATTTAAAAATTGTCTGAAATATTTTAAAACTTTTATTAACATTATTTTGCTCAATGACTTTATGATGAATCAATTAAAATTCTTTTCTGTAATAAAAAAAAAAAAAGCTTAACATTCAGAAAACTAAGATCATGGCATCCAGTTCCATCACTTCATGGCAAATAGATGGGGAAGCAATGGAAACAATGACAGACTTTATTTTCTTGGGCTCCAAAATCACTGCAGATGGTGACTGCAACCATGAAATTAAAAGAAGCTTACTCCTTGGAAGGAAAGTTATGACCAACCTAGACAGCATATTAAAAAGCAGAGACATTACTTTGCCAACAAAGGTCCATCTAGTCAAAGCCATGGTTTTTCCACTATGCATGTATGGATGTAACAGTTGGACTATAAAGAGAGCTGAGCACCGAAGAATTGATGCTTTTGAACTGTGGTGTTGGAGAAGACTCTTGAGAGCCCCTTGGACTGCAAGGAGATCAAACTAGTCAATCCTAAAGGAAATCAGTCCTGAATATTCATTGGAAGGACTGATGTGGAAGCTAAAACTCCAATACTTTGGCCACCTGATGTGAAGAACTGACTCATCTGAAAAGATCCTGATGCTGGGAAAGATTGAAGGCAGGAGGAGAAGGGGATGACAGAGGGTGAGATGGTTGGATGGCATCACCGACTCGATGGACATGAGTTTGAGTAAGCTCTGGGAGTTGGTGATGGACAGAGAGGCCTGGCATGCTACAGTCCATGGGGTCACAAAAATTCAGACACGACTGAGCAACTGAACTGAATGAGGATTTCAAATCTTTTAACCCATTAAAGGAGGTAATGGCATCAGCTTAAATTTCTATTTAAAAAAAAAAACAATCAAGGGGAATCACCTGGCAATCTATTGGTTGGGACTCTGTGCTTGCACTGAAGAGGGTGCAGGTTCTATCCCTGGGAACTAAGGATCTTGGGAACTAAAGTAAGCTGTGCAGTGTGGCCAAAAATAAGGACACTTGTGTGAATTTCCAAAAGTGTGAAATCAAGAAGGCCCCTACAGGGTCCTCCCGGGTACAAAAGCCCCTCTGTGTCCCCTGTTTCTTGTGAAAAACAGGTTTAGTTTCCCAGGACTTCCCTGAGTTCCAAAGACCAGATTCAAGCATCTATTCATTAAGGAGATGAGGGAATGCAGAAACAAAGAAGAAACAGTCAAAAAATTAACTCATCAATAAAGCAGAGACCGAGTTCCTCCTCACAACAATTATCATAACAATCTGATGCATATCTTTGAGTTGTTCTGCAGAAGCTAAGACCCGGGCCCTCTCACTCCAGGTGGAGGATGTCGATGGCATGCTGACCCCAAACTGGTTGGAAGGAGAAGGTTCCTGAAACATCACCCTGTTAACTCACCATCACCCGATCAGAAGGAAGCCCATGAGCTGAAACCCTCACCTCAATGTTGTCTTTAAAACCCATTCCCTTGTTGCTTTATGACATAGGGAACTTGCTCTGTGACAACCTAGAGGGGTGGGATGGGGTGGTAGGTGGGAAGGAGGTTCAAGAGGGAGGGAAGCATTTGTATACCTATGACTGATTCATGTTGACGTATGACAGAAACTAACATGATATTGTAAAGCCATGATCCTCCAATTAAAAATAAATGAGTTTATTAATTAAAAAACAAAAGTCCCTGAAAGCCATTGAAGAGTCAGGGTCTTTGAGCGTGAGCTGCCCATTCTCCTTGCTTGGTACCTGCAATAAAGGCTGTGCTTTCCTTCACCCAGTGTCAGTTTGCCATGGCAGGCAAGCAGACTAAAGTCACTTCAATAACAAGCGCACTGCCTGAGCATATAGAGGTTGGTGGAAATCAGATAAGGCTGCTCATGATTCCATGAAGTCATTTGCAAAAGTATCTGACCTGTACAGAAATGGCATGTCTAAGAGCTAGTGTTTGCTTTGTAAAGAAAAAATATGCTGCCTGCGATTCCAGTTCTACAAGGTTCAAGCCAGTACCCACTGCAGTCACCCACTGAGGGGAATTCAGAATGGAGAGAAGCAGAAAGCATGTGCTTTGGATACTGGCCCCTAGATAGTTAAGAAACACAACTAAGGAAAAATTTCAGAGACTGCGGATTCTTGTGTCTTCCCCAAAAGAGAAAAGTGCTAAAATCATTAATTTGAGATGTCTGTTATTTGTGATTTGCAGTGATCTTTAGATGTTCAATGACCACTTTTTCCAGGAAAAAAAAAAAAAGAAAACAAACATCATATATATCCAGGCTCCTCCCTTACCTCTTTGAAACAGTACCTCAAGGTAACGTGAGAGGTCTCCTGGGCTACTGTCCTCAGCACTGAACAAACGCCACTCACACCTCTTACGTTGTGTCTTTGTAAGTCAGCAATTTGTTCTCAGCACAAACTAAAGTCCACTGGGGCAAGGATAAGGTCTATGCTTATTCTTACTTTGTGACCCATCATATGACTGTCTAAGCATGTCTAGTTTTTCCTAGAGTGGCACTGGGCTTTCAGCAAGGTCCTGTTCAACTGAATAAACTAAATATTGGGTTGGCCAAAAAGCATGCATGCACACTCATTCATGTCCGACTCTGCAACCCCAGGGATTGAACCCGCATCTTTTGCGTCTCCTGCACTGAGCAGGCAGATTCTTTACCAACTGTGCCACCTGGGAAGTTGAAGTGTTAGTCACTCAGCCATGCCCAACTCTTTGTGAGCCCGTGGACTGTAGCCCACCAGTCTCCTCTGTCCATGGGATTCTCCAGGCAATAATACTGGAGTGCATAGCCATTCCCTTCTCCAGGGGATCTTCCTGACCCAGGGATCGAACCTACATCTCTTGTGTCTCCTGCAGTGAGCAGGCAGATTCTTTACCAACTGCACCACCTGGAAAGCCCCTGGCCAAAAAAATTGTTGGGGTTTTTCCGTAAGATGTTACCTGGCCACAGGCATACCAGGCTCTCTTCATAAAAGGTGGAGAGCAAGGACAGTACCCAGAAGGCAATGTGGACCTGCCTACTGACTGGGTCCTTCTATTTTTCTCAGATCGGAAGCAATGGATTTCTGCCTAGACTCTTGAGAGCAGGAGGGCTTCCTATTCTCTTCAGGATTTGGGATTACTGGATTTGGCTTCTACCCCTGGCAGCCGTGGCTCTTTGCCTGTAGCCCAAGGGAGACTGAATTTGATGCTTTTGCTTTCTTGGAGAGAAGGAAGCGGGTGGGCTTCTACCTTCACACACCAAAATTTGGATGCTTGCCCAACAAAGGGTTTCTTTTCATCTCTCTTGTCTCCATCTTTCTCGTGAAGAAAGACTTCTGATGGAGGTTTTATAGAAAAGAACTTGTGAATGAAGACAGTAAGCTCTCTCTGTTTCTGAGGCCCCTAGCTATTCTAAACTGACATGCTAGTCCATGCTTGGCCTCAAAGAATTCATTAAAAATTTAACTTATTTCCTTTTGCCCACTTGTATGGCAGCCACCTCTTTCCCCTGTTCTTCGCCAAAAGTGAAAGAGTTCTGTGTTCCATCTGTCTCGGGGAGGCATGTCTCTCTTTGGAATTCTGTTTGCTTGGTTGCTTTGCAACCCCAGTTCTCTGATGGGCTCAAGTTATGATTTTAAACGTTATCCAGCCGTTTCTCATTATTATGCTGAATCACATTCTTTGCAGCTTTCTACATTCTAAGCCTGTTCCACACCTCCTTACTGAATATATTCCATGTGTCAGGCTTTGTTTTAGGTGCTGGGGATAGAAAGATAGACACAATACATCTGATCTCAAAAACTTATATTCAGTTGAGAGGAGTATGACATATTATGGCATTAAGCAGATGAGAAAAAAACACTGATAGTATTTTTTTCCCTTTAGTCCTTTTATGCCTCAGTTAGTGTAGACACTGTCTACATTTCATTGTACATTTTTTTCTTCTCAGAGTAGACAATACCCTGAATCTGATACATAACTTGGTAAGAAGTTATTCTCATCAGAAAGGGTGTTCTGTGTAGGGTCAAACCAGGACCTAGAGACACAAAGTGCACAGCCTATTGCAATGTTGTTGTTGTTGTTTAGTCATTAAGTCGTGTCTGACTCTTTGTGACCCCATAGGCTGTAGCCCGCCAGGTTCACCGGTCCATGGGATTCTCCAGGTAAGAATCCTGGAGTGGGTTGCCATTCTCTCCTCCAGGAGATCTTCCCGACCCAGGGATGGAACCTGTCTCCTGCATTGACAGGCAGATTCTTTACCACTGAGACACCAGGGAAGTAATATTTTGCTTCAACACAAGGAAGAACTTTCAGTCAGAGCTGAAACTTACTGCAAAAGTAACTTACTGCTCTGGAAGGTGATATATTTCCCTTCCTTGGAATACTTCCAGCCCTTCAAGCTTCCAACTTCCCTGAGGGTATCTAACCAGACTGGCTGAGAGAACATGCCTCACGGCACCTCAAAAGCAGAAAGACAACGGCCCAAGTGTTTCCCTGGGTTCACTGGGAAGCTGCCTTCCTACACTGCCCAGCACTGATTCCCCAGCCCTCACCCCATGGTATGGAGGAGCAGCCCAGCTTCAGAGAAGTGATCTGACCAAGATCACAAAGCTGGAAGGGAGCTGGCTGAACTGGGCCTGGACTCTAAAACCTGTTATCCTTGTCCTGACCCGCGGGCTAGCGGCTCCAACCAACTAAGTCAAAGAGGCGCCCTTCTCCAAGCGTTTAAACCCTCCAGGCAGTCATGTCGGCCAAGGGTAGGAAAAAGCCGGCTCTCTTCTTGTCTGCTTTCATCATATCCCAGTAAGCATCTTTTGCCTCAGGAGAATTGTTATCTCTCACTGATTTACCCTGACACTGAATAATGAACTGGTTCAAAATCAGGAAGGGAGTACAACAAAGCTGGATATTGTCACTCTGCTTATTCAACTTACATGCAGAGTTCAGTTCAGTCACTTGTCGTGTCCGACTCTTTGTGACCCCATGTACTACAGCACGCCAGGCTTCCCTGTCCATCACCAACTCCTGGAGCTCGCTCAAACTCATGTCCATCGAGACGGTGATGCCAACCAACCATCTCATCCTCTGTCATCCCTTCTCCTCCTGCATTCAATCTTTCCCAGCATCAGGGTCTTTTCAAATGAGTCAGCTCTTTGCATGAGGTGGCCAAAGTATTGGAGTTTCAGCTTCAGCATCAGTCCTTCCAATGAATATTCAGGACTGATTTCCTTTAGGATTGACTAGTTTGATCTCCTTGCAGTCCAAGGGACTCTCAAGAGTCTTCTCCAACACCACAGTTCAAAAGCATCAATTCTTTGGGGCTCAGTTTTCTTTATAGTCCAACTCTTATATCTATACATGACTATAGATGCAGAGTATATCATGTGAAATGTCAGGCTGGATAAAGCACAAAGTGGAATCAAGATTGCCAGGAGAAATATGAATAACCTCAGATATGCAGCTGACACCACCCTTATGGCAGAAAGTGAAGAACGAAAGAGCCTCTTGACGAAAGTGAAAGAGGAGAGTGAAAAACTTGGCTTAAAACTCAACATTCAGAAAACTAAGATCATGGTACCTGGGCCCATCACTTCATGGCAAATAGATTGGGTAAAATGGAAAGTGACACACTATTTTCTTGGACTCCAAAATCACTGAGGATGGTGCCTGCAACCATAAAATTAAAAGACGCTTGCTCCTTGGAAGAAAAGCTGTGACAAACATAGACAGTGTATTAAAAAGGAGACATTACTTTGCCAACAAAGGTTCATCAAGTCAAAGCTATGGCTTTTCCAGTAGTCATGTATGGGTGTCGGAGTTGGACCATAAATAAGGCTGAACACTGAAGAATTGATGCTTTCAAACTGTGCTGTTGAAGAATAATTTTGAGGAGTCCCTTGGACAGCAAGGAGACCAAACCAGTCAATCCTAAAGGAAATCAACCCTGAATATTCATTGGAAGGACTGAAGCTGAAGTTCCAATACTTTGGCCACCTGATGAGAAGAGCTGACCCATTAGAAGACCCTGATGCTGGAAAAGACTGAAGGCAGGAGAAGGGGGCAGCAGAGGATGAGATGGTTGGATGGCATCACCCACTCAGTGGACATCAGTCTGAGCAAATTCCAGGAAAGCGTGAAGGACAGGGAAGCCTGGCCGTGCTGCAGTCCATGGGGTTGCAAAGAGTCCACGAGGTTGCAAAGAGTCCGACACGACTTAGCGACTGAACAATAACTGATATACCCAAACTGATACTTAAAGAAAACCAGTTTCGCCACAGGACGCTTCCCACCCAGGCCTCAGCTTTAGCTCAGGGCAAAAGAAATAAATATATTAAACGGCGGTTAGAGAAAACCCTGCCCTCGGGCATCGGGAAACGGAAGGGAGGCCCCTCGCCTCGCAAGTTTTCTCCTTTGCCACTTGGAGGGGGAGGTTCGGCCGACCGACTGGTGCCGAGGAATGAGTGCGTCATCCGAAGCAGTCCTGCTTCTGGCAGCCGTGAGCGCCGGCACAAACCAGACTCAGGTCCGCCTGCGTCAAGCCCCGCCCAGAGCCAAAGCCAGGTAGGGGCCTGGAGGCCCGCGAGCCTCCCTGCGCATGCGCATGACGCAGCGGGGCGGGGCTTGAGCGAGCAGCGCGTGCGCTACGGCGGTAGGCGGGGCCAGGGGCGGGGTCATCGATAGGCCGGGTCTGATCTTCCCGGGCAGCCCCGCCCCTCGGTCGGCGTCTACCCCCCGGAGGCGGGCAACCGCCACAGCTCTGCCCTTCCCGGTTGGCGGGGCCAGCTGCGCCCCGGTTCTTGGATGATCATGGGGGACCCCAGCAAGCAAGACATCCTGACCATCTTCAAGCGCCTCCGCTCGGTGCCCACCAACAAGGTAACGGCCGCCAGGAGTGTTCAGGCTCGCCTGGCATCACTGCGGGATCCCGCGGGCGGCCCCTACGGCGCCAGTGGCCGCGGCCGCGGGGAGGAGGAGCCGGCCCGGCCTGTGTGACACGTCGCACTGTGCGGCCGCAACGGCTGGGCCTGGCCTGGGTCCGGTCGGTGCGCTGCCCTCCCCGCTTCAGCACGGGAGGGGCGGGGGTGGGGGCGCACGCCAAGGCCCAAGGCTGGGCCGACACCTGGGAAGTCCTGGGGGCGGGAGGCGAGAGCATCTGGGGGTCCCAGGGGCGTACGGGGCCTGGGAGCTTACGGGGAGGCAGAGTGGGCTTTGAGGGAGCAGCAGGGTGGACGCTTGAGTTCCTGAGAGAACTGGGGGCGAGCTCTGGGACCTCAGAGAGGGCTGGAGGGGAGGGGGTCGTACACGGGGCTCCCGCGATTGGGGGCGGACCCCGCAGGCCACCTGTGACCCAGCCAGGAAGCATGCACCGGGTCAGAAACTCCAGCTGGTAGCGCTGGGCCCTGGGCAAGCTGAGCGTGCCCCCTCCCCACCTTCGAGCTCACCTCTGAGGCTCCCCAGAGATGCCAGTCGGAGGCTGGTTGGTGCCCTGTGTCCTGGGGTGGCAGCCTCAATCTCCGTGTCTCAGGAAGCTGCTAAGTAGTCGCTGCTAAGTGACTTGGCGCTCTTGACTCTTGCTAAGAAAGCCCGGCACAGACCCTTTCCCTTCCTTCCCTTTGGGTCTCCTTGGAGATTGGGGTTTTCCTTCTTTTCTTCATCTCAGGGGCCGTTTCCCACCCCCATGACTCTTAGCACTTTTTGCGACTGGCTAGAGATGGGATGACACATCAGGCTAAAGTGACACCCTCGGTGAGGATCACAGGTTGGCGTGGAACCTGGCCAGTGCAAAGGGCGGTCATGTCAGCATGGACTCTCCCCTCTTCTCCGTGAGCGTTCTGCCTGGCCCCCGCTGCCACCTCCAAAGTGAACAGCTGTTAACCAGCGCGGTCATGGGCCATGACACGACGGCACAGAAAGCCCCAGAGTTTTACAACATGTAGATGTCTTTCAGTCTAGGTGGAGGGGAGCCAGTATTTTTACAGCCTAAGAGAAGTACAGAAGGAAGCCGTTTATTGGTGGTAATATCTGACGAGTGTAAGAAAGAGCGGAGGAGAAAGTTTCCAGGAATTCTCCAGTGCCGACTTCTTTGCTGTTTTCTTGATTTTCAAATTTTCGTGACTCTGTTTATAAAGAGTGGTTGCTGTAAACTAGACGAGATAAGGATCTAGAGTTAGCAGAGTAGAAGCCATATATTTTTGTCTGCTTTATGTCAGAAACACAACATACGTTCTCATTGAATGAACTCATCGACAGGAAGGTGTCCCTTTTAAGTAAGAAGTCGGTGTCTTTATACCAAGAATGCTTCTGAAGGACATGTGTGGGCTTGGCTATAAATTGTTGTCCAGACACCGTGACTTCCTGTCACTTTGGGCAGATTACTTGACCGCTTTGTGCCTTATTTTCCTCATCTGAAAATGGGGCATGAGCCGGGTCTAATTCAGAGAGTTATTGTGAGGATTAAATGACAAAATCCAAGAAAAACACTTAGAGTAGTACCTGTATATACTGGCCATGGATACATATCAGCTATTTTTGTTATTATTATTTTAATTATGAACAACACACCTGTAAAAAAAATTTATATTCTGTAGTAGGGTTAATAAAAGCACTGAGCAAAAATAGTATGTGGTAGTGTTCCACACGGAGAAGGCAATGGCAATCCACTCCAGTACTCTTGCCTGGAAGATCCCATGGACAGAGGTGCCTGGTAGGCTGCAGTCCATGGGGTCGCAAAGAGTTGGAGACGACTGAGCGACTTCACTTTCACTTTTCACTTTCATGCATTGGAGAAGGAAATGGCAACCCACTCCAGTGTTCTTGCCTGGAGAATCCCAGGGATGGTGGAGCCTGGTGGGTTGCCGTCTATGGGGTCACATAGAGTCGGACACGACTGAAGCTACTTGGCAGCAGCAGC
This sequence comes from Odocoileus virginianus, assembly GCF_023699985.2. Classification (NCBI taxonomy): domain Eukaryota; kingdom Metazoa; phylum Chordata; class Mammalia; order Artiodactyla; family Cervidae; genus Odocoileus; species Odocoileus virginianus. The sequence goes on along the minus strand of NC_069696.1, from coordinate 10,442,306 downwards.
AGCACCAGTGTTCCACAGTATGGTGCTACATTCCTTGTCTAAGACTTTTTATTTATTTGAGTGTTAGTAATAAACCATTGGGCTTCCTTTGTGGCTCAGCTGATAAAGAATGTGCCTGCAATGCGGAAGACCTGGGTTCAATCCCTGGGTTGGGAAGATCCCCTGGAGAAGGGAAAGGCTACTCACTCCAGCCTTCTAACCTGGAGAATTCCATGGACTATACAGTCCATGGGGTCGCAAAGAGAATAAACCCTTGGGCTTCCCAGGTGGCGCTAGTGGTAAAGAACTGCCTGCCAATGCAGAAGAGGTAAAAGACGCAGTTTCCATCCCTGGGTCAGGAAGATCCTCTGGAGGAGAGCGAGGCAACCCACTCCAGTGTTCTTGCCTGGAGAATCACATGAACAGAGGAGCCTGGTGGGCTACAGTCCATCCGGTTGCACAGAGTTAAACACAACTGAAGCTATTTAGCATGCACAAATGCACAATAAACCTTTACCTAAGCAAAGATGGATAATTCCCTAAGCAAAGATGGAAACCAGTTATAATGATGTGGAAGAATTAATAAGCATTTTTAAAACGAGAAGGTTAAAAAGAGCTCTAAGACACATGACACAGGAAAGATACTTAAAAACACTTTGGTTTATTTTTAGAATGTGGCATTCAACTTCTCCCCCTCTGTGTATGGTGAATATTTACTCTGGATCAAAGGTTTACCTCAGAGGGTCAGTTTTCTAGTTTATGAAATCCTTCCCATCTCAGCTGTTCCTTGATGTTACATTGATCGTTTGAGTCATTCATTCAACAAATACCAGTTAAGCACCTGCAGCGTGCGGGGCGCTGCAAAGCACTGAGGATGCGCCGATGGGAAAAGGGACAGGTTGCTGCCTTTTTGGAGCTAGTGGTCCTGGGTTTAGAGGACAGATCAAGGGCTGCTTGGTCTGGAGAGAGGCAGCGCAGTGAAGGGATGAAGAGTGTGCTCAAGGGCAGACTGCCTGTCTGGGGTCTCATCCCTGTGATACTACTTCCTAGCTATAACCCTTCACTTCATTATTCCTTAGTTTTCTCTAACATGGGGATGAAGACTGGCTTTATAAACTTTTCAGGGAACTTGAAATATGCAAAGTGAACATACAGGGCTCTTGTTGGAAAAGTATTAAGAATTTCAAGATGGCACAGCAGAGCATTAACCACTCATGGGCCCTTCTGCGTGCCATGTAGGCCCCCGTGTGAGTGAATGTATGGATCACACACACGCCCAGAAGCTGGCCCTGATGGGGATAAGAAAAGTGCCTTCTTATACGGTTGTTAGAAAGATTCCATTGACCAGCAACAATGCCTGGTGTGGAACACATTAGCTGTGATTTCTATAGTAATTACTATTCTCACACAAGGCAAAACTAACTGCTAGTCCAAAATTATTTTTATTACCATAAGAGCTGATATTTTGCTTAGAAAACCATATCTCCACTTTGGTTTGTCATTGTTGTTCAGTCGCTAAGTCACGTCCAACTCTTTGTGACCCCATGGATTGCAGCACTCCAGTCTTCCCTGTCCTCCACCATCTCCCAGAGTTTGCTCAAATTCATGTCCATTGAGTCAGGAATGCCATTCAACTGTCTCATCCTGTCGTCCCCCTCTCCTGCCTTCAATCTTTCCCAGCATCAGGGTCTTTTCCAATGAGTTGGCTCTTTGCATCAGGTGGCCGAAGTATTGGAGCTTCAGCTTCAGCAAAAAGTCCTTCCAATGAATATTCAGAGTTGATTTCCTTTAGGATAGACCGGTCTGATCTCCTTGCTGTCCAAAGGACTCTCAAGAGTTTTCTCCAAGACCACAATTCAAAGGCATTGATTCTTTGGCATTTTGCTTTAGGGTTGCATATCAGAGCACAGTGGAGTCCCCGTTCCAGCAGGAGAACCACGGCGGCACTTGTGAGAGCCAGGCTGGGATTTCTAGCTGCCCTCTGACCTCAGCCTCCAAAGGTCACAGTCTTGGCTCAGGAGCTCTTTGACCACCTGTGTTTGCATTTGGTCCGTGCTTTGTATCGGGCTCAACACTCAGAGCTCAGCTGAAGAGAGCAAGGCCCCAGCCCTCATGGAGCTACATTCTTAGTTGGTAGGTCAGGAAGATGCTGAGGCCACTTGTTAGAAACCCTGATGCTGTCTTTTCACAGCCAGCCTTGCGACCACCTTGGGAGTGATTCTCAGACTTGCCTGCTCTGGGCTGTGTGCTCCCAGCCTCTGGGTCATCTCCCTGCACAGGGCCATTTCCTGCACAGGCTTTTGCCACTTACTGCCCTTTTAGACTCTATTCTTGATGTCCCAAATGCCACTTGTACCCTGTCTAGAAAACTTTGCATCCTATCCTTGCTCACTGAGGTTCAGCATTATAACTAGTGTTGTCTTCTCTGCTAGGACTCCTAGACTGCTGTGAGCTCCACAGGCCACCTTTGTACATCACTGCGTGTGTGCCGGGGCTTCCCGATAGTGGCAGCTGTTGGCTGAGTGAATGAGGATTTACAGTGGCCTCTCGCAGGGGGATGGCACCTCTGGCAGAGTCGGTCCCACTGTGCGGCAGCCCACTAGAGGGGATTCCTTACTCTAATGGCTGTTACCACGGGGCGTCATTTTCATGTCCCGGGTGGTCCTAGTGGTGAGGAATCCGCCTGCCAATGCTGGAGACACAAGAGACTTGAGTTTGATCCCTGGGTCAGGAAGATCCCCTGGCAACCCACTCTAGTATTCCTGCCTGGAGAATCCTCATGGACAGAAGAGCCTGGCAGGCTCCAGTCCATGGGATCACAAAGAGTCGGACATGACTGAAGCAGCTTAACACGCATGCATTTCTCCTACATTAGTGGCCTGTTGGAGGGAAGGAGGAGGGACTCAGCAAGTGTTTGTGGAACCAGTACCACCATCCATTTCTTAGTACCTCAGGCTCTGCCACGGTGTCTGGCATACAGCAGGCAACCAACAAACACCGAAGTGAATGACCGGTGTCTCTCACGTCAGCTGTTCCCCCTCCACCACTGTTCCCACAGGCTTCATGTGAACCTGTCACCGTGAAGGGCTTTGGAAAATCCACTGGCTCTACCTGAAAAGCATATCTGAAATTTGGGAGTTTTTTAAAAAAACCTCCTATTCATGGAATTTTTACTATTCTGTTTTTCTGGTTTTAATTCATTACAAATATTAATTCCATGACAAGCACTGTGTATTTTAGAATACTTTTATGTCTCATTATTAGATGAAGAATGTTTGACTCCAGTCAGTGTTGAGGGGGCTGGCGATAATTTTTGAGCTGGTGATATTTTTTACAAATTGTTCATTTGATTAATATATTTACTGAATGCTTCGTGTGGGTACGTCACTATTTTTCAGGCTCTGTGGGAGATAAAAAAATACCCAGAAAACATTGATGAGCTCTCAGCACGTCTGGGCTCTGTGCGGATGAGGGAGGTGGGGTCCCCAGGGCCCGTAGGAGTGCCAGGCACCATCTGTGCAGGAGGGGGCATGCTCCCTGGGCCTGAGCTGTGTGTCTGTTGTAAAAGTGGCCTGCAGAGAGTGGAGGGGGCAGAGGTCGTGAAGGACACAGCGTTCCACACAGCGATAGCTCTCCATATCAGTACCCATTGCAGAACTCAGCATCTTAAAACAACAAACACAACTCGTCTCACACAGGTTTTGAGGGCCAGGAATCTGCGGGGAGAGGGGGCTCAGCTGGGAAAAATAATGGGTTTCTTTTTTTCTTTCCTGGAAAACAATTCTATTATTAGTGGTTCTTAACAGCCCTGTTGTTCCGATTCTAAGTAATCAGTAGTATTAATTTCCACGACAAGCACTGTGTCTGTGCTCCTGTTATCAGATGAAGAGTGCTGACTTGAGCCATCCTTGAGGCCGGCAGGTTCAGGGCCGCTCATAAGGCTGCAGCCACTGAAGGCTCGGGGTTCTACCCCAAGCTCACCCACGCGGCGGCCAGCCGGCCTCTGCGTCCCACTGGCTGTCGGACTGAAGCCCTCGGGTCCTCCCCACGTGGGTCTCTCCACTAGGCTGCCCAGTGTCCTCCGGCCATGGCAGCTGGTGTCTCCCACAGCCAGTGGTCCAGGGCAGAAGGAGCCGGAAAGAGAAAGGAAGCCGCAGGGCGTTTTAGGACGGAACCCGGAAATGACGCAGCAGCACGTCTGCCGCATCATTGGTTACATGTCTCCTGGGCAGAGTGAGGCTGGAGATGACCTGAGGGTTTAGGACTGAGATGCGGGCTTCCCCCTGGTGGCTCAGACGGTAAAGCATCTGCCCGCAATGAGAGAGACTGGGGTTCGATCCCTGGGTCAGGAGGATCCCCTGGAGAAGTGAAGTGAAATGAAAGTTGCTCAGTCGTGTCCGACTCTTTGTGGACTATACAGTCCATAGAATTCTCTAGGCCAGAATACTGGAGTAGGTAGCCCTTCTCCTCTTCAGCAGATCTTCCCAACCCAGGGATCGAACCCTGGTCTCCCACATTGCAAGTGATTCTTTACCAGCTGAGCCACAAGGGAAGCCCCGCCCTGGAGAAGGAAACGGCAACCCAGTCCAGTCAGTACTAGTACTTGCCTAGAAAATTCCATGGATGGAGGAGCCTGGTGGGCTACAGTCCATAGACTCACAAAAAGTCGGACGCGACTGAGCAACTTCACTTCACTTAGGACCAGGAGGGCAGGACCCCGGGGGCATCTTGGAGTCTGGCTACCGCGCTCTCCGCCTCCTCTGGGTGAGGAGGAAAGAAACAGGCGTGAACAGCTGCCATCTGGTGGAGAGCCCCTGCCCAGGGGGTAAGGCCTTGGGTGTTTCCAGCGGGATATCCCTGTCTAGTGTTGGTTCATGTGACGGGGGAGGAGCCCTGTTGGTGCTTCATGCACGCGTCATATTTGAATGATAAAGGCACCTGAGTTCACTTCACTACACTTACCGCCGAGTGTTATAATGACCTGTATGTGTGCTTCAACTCTTGGTGACCCAATGGACCATAGTCTGCCAGGCTTCTCTGTCCATGGGATTTTCCCAGCAAGAAATAGCGGAGTGGGTTGCCATTTCCTCCTGCAGGGGGTCTTCCCGACCCAGGGGTGGGATTCGTGTCTCCTGCATCTCCTGCTGTACAGGTGGGCGCTTCACCCCTGAGCCACTGGGGAAGTGTTACAATGGACACACAGTAATATGTGATTTATTGTGTAATTAATACACTGTATTAATGTTTCTATTAATATGTAATATGTGTAATATAATAATATATAAATGCAATAGAAACGAGCTTTTTTAAAAAAATCGAAGTGAGATATTTTCTAATAGCCAGTTTGTTTATTTATTTGTTTTTGGTTGCACTACTCTGCTTGTGGGGTCTTAATTCCCTGACCAAGGCTTGAATCCAGGCCCCAGCAGTTAAAGCGCTGAGCCCTTATCACTGGACCACCACCAGGGAATTCCTTCTAATTATCAGTTTAAATTGTGAGGCTTAAGCAGTTTTCAAGCCAAATCCTGTATTGTCCTATAGGATGGCTGATCTGGCAAATAAGGATCAATTGGTGACTGAGTTTTGAACTTTTCTTTCAGGTGTGTTTTGACTGCGGTGCCAAGAACCCCAGCTGGGCCAGCATCACCTACGGGGTATTCCTGTGCATCGACTGCTCTGGGAGCCACCGGTCCCTGGGCGTCCACCTGAGTTTCATCCGGTAAGGGGGCCTCTCTCCTGGGGGCGGGAGTGAGTGCAGTGTTCCACGGGTCTCTCTCCCCTTTTCCTTTCCGTTTGCTTTGCCATCAAGTAACATGAGAGGTAGGTTGAGTCATGGAGATTTAAGTCTAATGTCTAACTGAGTAAATTGGGAAAATGAGTAATTTTCTATTCAGTTGCTATTCTGTAGAGCCCGGCCCAAGAGCCGAGGCAGTGGTGTTGAAGACACAGTCAGAATCTAGGGTCTGAGGCAGTATTTCCTTTTCCTTTGTTGTTGTTGTTCAGACGCTAAGTCACGTCCGAGTCTTTGCGACCCATGGACTGCAGCACGCCAGGTTCCCCTGTCCTTCACCATCTCTGGAGTTTGCTCAAGCTCATGTCCATTGAGTCAGTGATACCATCCAGCCATCTCATCCTCTGTTGCCTCCTTTTCCTTTTTTGTCTTCTGATAATTAGCACATGGGAGTCTTGCTCTGACCCCTCCTGGGAGAAGGGGGGCTCTGTCTGTCCATCACTCCTTCGGCTATAGTTATTTAAGTTGGGGGGACCCTTGGAGCTGGGTTTTGCCTCTAGCGTAATCCCACAGCTCAGGCTCCCAAGGACATTAATAGAGCTGGAGGGAATGATTTTTGTATGAAAGATGTGTGCAGTGTGAAGCCTTTTTTCTTAACCTGCAGATATGGGTTGCCTGGGCTCCTCTGACAAGTGCCTGTCTCTATTCTGACCCCCTATGGGGCCTTTGTGGGTACCAAAGATACCCCACAGTCCAGTGGGAGGCTGGATATGCCCATGTGTGAAGTTAAATACTTTGAGATAAAGGATCCCCAGGCAGGCTCCGGGCTTGGAAACCAAAAGGTCGTGCACTCGAGCAGCCCCTGCCTCTGCCGGGGACCCCCGTGGCTCAGACCTCCCCGCGGCTGGCTCCCCCGTCAGTTCACCTGTTTCCCTGCCTGCTATGACTTAAGGAACACACTGATCCTACAACATGATTACCACAAAAAGTGTTTGTTCCCATGGAGTAACCTATTAATATTATAATTTTTTTACTGTATTAGCCTAAAAAGCTTTCTTTATGTGCTTTCATGAATTCTTTTTCTCAGAAATCAGTTTATAAGAGCTGCTGCTGCTAAATCGCTTCAGTTGTGTCCGACCCTGTGCGACCCCATAGACAGCAGCCCACCAGGCTCCCCCGTCCCTGGGATTCTCCAGGCAAGAATACTGGAGTGGGTTGCCATTTCCTTCTCCAATGCATGAGAGTGAAAAGTGAAAGTGAAGTCGCTCAGTCGCGTCCGACTCCTAGTGACCCCATGGACTGCAGCCTACCAGGCTCCTCCGTCCATGGGATTTTCCAGGCAAGAGTACTGGAGTGGGTTGCCATTGCCTTCTCCAATGCATGAGAGTGAAAAGTGAAAGTGAAGTCGCTCAGTCGTGTCCGACTCTTTGCGACCCCATGGACCACAGCCTACCAGGCTCCTCTGTCCATGGGAGCAGAATGGGTTAAATATTATAGCCGTTTAACTCCGTAGGCAATGATTTAGGGAAGGGAATTCTCTTGTGTGTTCTTACTACTTTCAGGGCATCTGTCAGTTTCCCGTCTTGTCTTTTGTTTTTCCTTAGATGCAGGATATTTTTAACACTCTCCGGCCCTCGTATCTTTTTCGAATGTGGAGGGGTGTGGTTGCCAGGGCAAGTTCATCTCCGTGTACTTTCCCCAGTTACATGGTGACCCGCTCTGCCCGGGGCTCACGATGCCCAGGCTGCTCGGCCCTGCCCCCCGGAGCGGGCCCTCCCTTCTCCCCACCACACAGCACACTGCCAGTTTAAGCCATCCCAGGAAACTGGTGGCTTTCTGACGTGTCCCCAGCCGAGGGAAGGGCTGACTGAGCGCCTGACGAGACTGGACTGCAGGGTCTGTCTGGGCTGTTGCAGATTTAATCACCACCCTTGGAAAAGTTAGATAAATATAACCGGATGAATCACGATGCTTGTACATGATTCAAAAACAGCCATTAAGGAAAAAAAGAAAATCTCTGCACGTATAACCTGAGGGCAGCAGTCGCGAATTTGGGCAGGAGAAAGTCAAGGATGATAAAGGTATTTAAGGATTTTTTTTTTTCAGAGGCGAAGGGCTGCTCTTTAAACATTTTTTGTTGATTAAAAAAAAAAACAATTGGAAATATTAGTTCATTGGGAAAAAAGAATCCAAACAGTCCTAGAGTAGGAAGTGAAAGTCCTTCCTCTAGAACTCCATTCCCTCTTCTTTCTTTCACCCTGCAAACTGGCCACACCTCACATGCGTGCGCGCACACACACACACACACACACACACACAAAGTCCCATTTCCTGGGCATGAACATATTAACAGTTTGGCATGGGTGGAATGTTTATTTAATAAGAGCTATGTTTTGGGTTTTCTTAAAGTAGAATTTCAAGTCAGTAAATTTGCAAAGGAAAAAAATAATCAACTCTGGCTTTTTGCCAAGCAAAAAGAGAAAGGGAGGTTAGGCATCTGCAGAAATGGCCAACTGCGCTGGGAACCGCCAGCAGAATGGACCTGGAGGTTTGGCCCCGCCCCCTCCCCACCCCGACCCCAGGCCCAGAGCTCTCCCCCCAGGACCTGTGACACCAAGTCTCCCCCAGCTCGTCTCTGGCCATGTTTCTTCTCTAGTTCGCCATTAAGTGTTTCACAAGCCATGAGAGGTGCAGGGGGTCTCAACCTTATATCACCGTTGTTGGGCTGGGGGTACAAATACAATATAACAGTAAGGTGGTCTATACAGAGCACAACAGAAAGAAATAGCATTGTGTCTCCTGCTTGGACAATCAGCAAAGTTTAAACAGAAGGTATCAGTTGTAGCGAACTTCAGAGGCCTGGTGCGATTTTGACAATGGAGAGACGGAGGGCAGCACTAGGACAGTAAGAAAAAGTTGAGAGGGATTTCTCTGGTGGTCCAGCGCCTAAGACTGTGCTCCCAATGCAGGGGGCCCAGGTTCAAGCCCTGGTCGGGGAACTGGATCCCACAGGTCACAGCTAAGAGGCTTCCCTGGTGGCTCGGTGGTAAAGAACTGGCCTGCAATGCAGGAGACATGGGCTTGATCCCAGGGTCAGGAAGATCCTCTGGAGAAGGGAAATGGCAACCCACTGCAGTATTCTTGCCTGGAAAATCCCATGGACAGGAGAGCCTGACCGGCTGCGGTCCATGAGGTCGCAAGAGTCAGACGTGAGTTAGTGACTAAACCACCAGTGCAACTAAGACCCAGAGCAGTCAAATAAACAAACAAAAGAAAAGGTGTAGAGATGGGAAAAAATGGAATGTCTGGTAGCTAGTTTTTAATGCATAGGAAAATGAGGAGAAATTAGATTCAGAGGGGAAGGTCTATGTGACCTTGGCAGGGTCTTGATTGACTGCCAGGCTGGGAGCTGAAACAGTATACTCCTGAGGCCCATGAGGGGTGCACCCAGGAGGGGAAGACTGATATCCTGGGCACAGTGGGCGCCCCCGAGGTTCACGAGGCAGCGCTGGGTGGGCCCTGAGAGTCAGGACGCTGGGGCTTGGCTGCTGGGGGTCTGAGTCCCGCTGCCATCCCTTACTAGCTGTGGGTGTGCTCCTTCCTCTCTGTGTCCATCTCCTTCCCTTGAAAGTGGAGACGAGCAGGCTTATACTCTTCCTAGGGCTTCGGGAGGAGTGAGCAAATGAACTCTCATGGATCCTGGCACGTGGCAAGCCGCCAGCTTGTTGACAGTGATCAGATCTGAATTATCTGGGTGCCGGCTTAGTGGATGCAAGAGGAGAGCCTTTTTATGATGTTAGCTTAGAAAGGCAACACCTCTCGTGACCTTGAATTAGCCCATCAAGCCAGTTATTCACAAATGGCTGCCTGGAAGCCGTTGCTGGGCTTGTCTGTGAGAGTCTAGATTACTAGTTACGGTGTAATTTACTCCACTTAAAATTTCTGATTCCAGGATAACTTTGTCATGTTTATTTGTGAGATTCGTTCTGATTTAGTTTCTGAAATCCGTTTAGATGCTCTACTTACCAAAAAATAAAATAAAATAAAATACTGACTACAGCAGCCATCGGTGCTAATTCATGCATTTTTTAAGGCAGCTATGTCTTGACATGAAGGATTACAGAAGTTGTGGGAAACCTGTTTTTTCATTGACTTAATTTGTTAACAGAAGCTATTTTGTTAAAGGGACACTAATTCTCCAACTTCTCTTGCTTCCCTTGCTTTACACTTTATTAGCACTGTCACAGACTCCTGCCTTTTCCACTTCTCTTAATCCAAATTAAAGGTGAGACGCAACCTATAGGGAGTCACCTCCCCCTGTAGGAATGGGAACTGACAAGCAGTTTGAGTGTCCTCTTAAGGTTGACTATGTTCAGAGTTCAGAACCATCAACCTTTTATTTTGAAATTCCAGTGTTAGCAGAGAAAATCTCTGTCAGGTCAGTTTAAGCACAATCAGTTCTTACTTTCATTTCTAAGAAATATACAGAGAGAGATATTTGGCTTGGGGACTTCCCTGGTGGTTCAGTGGTTAAAACTCCGAGTTTCCAGTGCAAGGGGCACGGGTTTGATCCCTGGTCCAGGAACTAAGATCCCGCATGCTATGAGGTGTGACCAAAAATAGATAAATAAAATACAAATACCTTTGTATAAAAAAAATGAAATATTTGTGTTTTTGTGTGTGTGTATGTGTGTGTGTGTGTTTTAAGGTAGTTTACGATTAAAAGTTATGAGGCAGGTTAGCAAATCTGAGTACTTATAGCCTCAATTTTAGGACTTCTAAAAATATTTAAAGTAACGTACCTATTATATGCGTATGCTAGGAGTTGAGAGAAAAATATGGGGTGTTCCTGTCCTCTGGAGCTTGCTGCTTATAACAGTGTGACAGAGTCACCACTGTGATGATGGTGGTGTTGGTGATGCTGGTGGTGATGGTGGTGCTGGTGGTGGTGGTGATGATGGTGATGGTGATGATGGTGGTGCTGGTGGTGATGGTGGTGATGGCGACTATGATGGTGGTCCTGGTGGTGCTGGTGGTGATGGTGATGATGGTGGTGCTGGTGATTATAATGGTGGTGGTGCTGGTGGTGATGGTGGTGCTGGTGATGTGGTGGTGATGGCGACTATGATGGTGGTCCTGGTGGTGCCGGTGGTGATGGTGATGATGGTGGTGGTGATGATGGTGGTGATGGTGGTGCTGGTGATGCTGGTGATTATAATGATGGTGGTGATGAGAATTTTAGCCATATGGTAATGACCGTGAGCCAAGCACCTTTCCAATATTAGCTTATTTAATTTCTATAAGAGCAAAATAGATAGTACTATAATTATCCCTACTTTGCAGATGAGGAAAGTGAGGTGCAGAGAGGTTAAGTAATTTCTCCAAGGCCATACAGCTTGTAATGACAGAGTAGAGATTTGTGCTTTAAAGCTCCCTCCAGAGATTGTGCTGTTGACAGCCACCTTGCGTCCCAAGAGGTGGGGATGGCACCTAACTCAGCCTGGGGGAATTCATGAAAATGTGGTGACTAAGCAAGATCTTTCAGAGAAAGAATTTCAGAACAATGTACATAATTTAATCACCTGGCTTGGTATTCAGATTCCAAAGAAAGATTTTTTTTTTGTCTTTATAAGAAATCTGTTCTTATAAAGTAGGGTTTAATTTTTTACTTTTTATATGTTACCATGAAGTCAGTTTGTCCTATGTATATTTAATAATAATATGTTATTAGGATTAATCTTAAGGCAGCTATTGGCTTCAAAATAACATCCTAACATTTACAAAAATTAAATGATACCAATAGGCAGAGAAATAAGAGAAACAGGAAAGGGAGCATAAAAGGATATTTTTTTATGAATATGGAGCTTCTTTTCTTTCTACCTTGAAGGATGGAGCTTCAGCCTATACCCATTTCAAAATGTCCACGTTCCTTACCAGTTAGTGTGGGACAAGCTAGTGTTTAATGTAGGGACAGCCTTCTTTTGTGCTCATGTCTATGGACTCAATAGAAAGATTTCTAATATTTTCTACAGTGATCACTTGGTGAATTTTTATAGTTAGGGACTATAGTCACTGCTTTTACCTTGCTTTTAGATTACAAACAAGTAGGGTACAAGGTATGGTGGCGGTAGGAGGCACACAGTTTTTGCTTCAGCAACATTAAATGCTTAGTTTTCTCCCCTTCCTGATGGTGGTGATGTTGGGTGGGTCTCTTCTACTTGATAAGATAGTGAGCATCCTCCCGGCTGCTGTTAGGGGTCATGCTGTTCAAATCAATAGCTGACCTGGAAAAACTCCAAACAGTACATCTCTTTTCAGAGCCTTGGCTTCTAGGAAGGGTGAGAGGGTCCAAGAGCAGCTTGTACCAACTGTCTTTCACCCAGAAGCCCCAGCATCCCAGAAGCATGTGTCACTGCTAACGGAAACTTAGACTTCTTCAGGATCCTGCAGATTGAGGAAATCTTATCCTCAAGAGTCGAGTGGCTTGATTCTGAGGAGGAACAGTATTAACATTTCAAAATATTTTTTTCCATTTAGATCTACAGAGTTGGATTCTAACTGGTCTTGGTTTCAATTGCGATGCATGCAAGTTGGAGGAAATGCTAATGCAGTAAGTTCATCTCCGATTTCTCATTTTTTGTGTGTGTGCACATGTGTGTCGCGCTCGTAAAGAAGTTCAGCATTTGCACGTAAGAGTTCAGGAGGCTCTGCTGGAACAGCGGGAAGACACAGTGGGCTTATGAGCTGGCTGACCCAGATGGCTTCTTCATCCAGAAATCTACTAGAAACCTGATGAACGCAAAGCACTGGGCTAGGATACAGTGATGGACAAGATGACTGAGACTCCTCCCTTACCAGCAGAGACAGAGAGCAAGTAACGAAGTAAATAAACAAGAAAGTAACAGGTGGTAGTAAGTGCTTTGAAGAAAAAGAAAATAGGAAGTGATGATGTAGAGGAACTGGGAGGCTTCTTTATGATAATACAGTTTTTTAATATCTGAGGGTGTCTTTTGTACTCAGATGGAATGCTTCAAGCTTCTTTCATCTCAATTTATTAAATCTACAAATTAAAAAAGCCATTTTCCAAATCTTCAAATATAGTATATAAATATCATGTATCAATTTATAAACTTAGTAATTTCTCTGTAAAAGTAGCTTTTGAAATGTTCAATTAATATATAATAAAAGAGAAAATTTCCTTAACCCCATTTACAAACCTAGCTAAGGATCCTCAAACATTTTAAACTTCATTTACAAATTCAATATATCTGATTTCTAAAACACTAAACTGGCAGCCTTACAAACCTAGCCAGCAAAATCTCCCTTTATATAAAATACCATTATAAGTTTATAGCAGTATGCCAAAATGATATAGGTTGAGTAAGTAGAATTCCCTGAGACATACCATTAAATGTTCAAAGTATTAGAAATCAGTAAATAAAAATATATATGCATTCTTTTTTAAGAAAGGGACTTCCCTGGTGGTCCAGCGGCTAAGACTCCACACTGCTAATGCTGGGGGTCCCGGGTCTGATCATGGGTCAGGGAGCTAGCTCCTGCATGCTGCAGCGACACTCCCGAGTGCTGCAGCTAAGACCTGGTACAGCCAAGTAAATAAATAAAAATAAATACTCAAAGTATCAGAGATCAAACTGGTATCCACTTCAAGTAAAATTTATATCGAGCTTCAATTAAATATTCAAAATTAAAACAGTAAATCTAAAAGAATAATTTTCAAAATACCGGTTTCTTTTGGATCAGTGTCTCGGCCTTTTTCTTCATTACTGTCCCCTAAGCAGAAAAATGAAATTTAAATTCATCAGTCAGCTTGTTTTAAATTTAAATTTGATTTAGTTTTCTCTAGTGAGAGAAATGAAATACCAAGAACTATGATTTTTGACCGGTAGGGGTGATCTTTGGAAGGCTACAAAGTATGGTAATAACTAAGTTGGGTTTTTTTTTTCACTTTCCAAGAAATATTCCCCTGTTAGAATGTAAGCCTTCAGTATTTCAAGCATGTGATTAGAAAACCATGCCCATGTTCATTATGTCCACAAACTTGTTCTTCACCTTAATACTCCGGGTTCGATAGTCTCTGTCCTTATTTCTAAACCTTCATACGGTTGTAGGGTCCCCACCCAGCTCCAGAGAGCAGTGTCCTGGTCTCAGCCAGCTGATGCTGGGGAGTGGAGGGGGGCAGGTCAGTCAGTGGTCGCTCAGCCCAAGCAGAAGCTTGGGTTTGAATGCCAGCTCTGCCCCTCGCTAGTCTGTGTGACCCTGGGCAACTTGTTGGACCTTTCTGCTTCAGGCTTGTCTGTAAACAGCAGGTGTCTGAGAGTGTGGCCATGAGGGTTTGATGCGATGGTGCCCACCAAGAACTTAGGACCTGGTGGTACGTGTGGGTGCCCAGTACCATTATTTGTCCCGTTGAATTCACAAAAGGATCAGTCACACAGGCTTTTAAAACACCTGCTTTAATTAAGCTGTGAATGCTGTAATTCATGTCTGTACAGAGATCCTTCAGAGATGCTGCGAGCAGAGTCCTCTAAGTCCCTGCTTCAATACCTTGCCTGTGCTGTGGTCTCCACCGATGAGGAAATAGTGCTCACCAAGGAGAGGGTTAGCTCTGCCTTGCTTAATTCGTTTATCAGACATTCCAACTCAGGGAGCCCCCGTGGTGGCCTAGTGGTTAGGATTCCGGGTTCTTCCTGCTATGGCCCAGGTTCAGTCCCTGGTTGGGGAAGTGAGATCCCGCAAGCCACACGGCAGAGCCTAAACACATAATTAAATCATTTCATACAGATGCAAAGAAAAGAAAAGAAAATTTAGTCCAGTTTAGTAGGACTCTAAGCTAAGGCCAGTCGCTCAAGTTAGACGCAGTCCTGAGTGGAAAGCATTTGCTCAGATAACATTCAGGATGATGGAGGTGTTCTAGTGGAGCAGTGAGGGGCCGGTTATTTTGTTCTGTGAGGCACATCTCACGTCTACTTTGACCAGAATATTAATGTTACGTCTGTGGAAGGTATTACTCCTTCTACAAGGAAAAATTTTACAAAAATCTTTCACGGTTTAAATTGTATTGGTTTTCACTAGTATTTTCAAAAAGGCCCTTCATGGCGTGCAATAATGGTTTTAGACTGAGCGCAGCCCTGCCATTAACCCGCGTCCTTTCCTCCGCAGGCTTGCTTTTTCCATCAGCACGGGTGCGACACCAGTGACACCAACGCCAAGTACAACAGCCGCGCCAGCCAGCTCTACAGGGAGCGGCTCAAGGCGCTGGCCTCCCAGGCCACCCGGAAGCACGGCACTGACGTAAGCACGGCCGGCGGGGGCGGGGTCTCCAGCCTACGAGGGTGTGTTTCAGCGGAAGAAGCCCTTCATATCCCAACCGTGCTTCCTGGCCAGATTCTCTTACAAGGAAACGGCGTGGAGCCGGTTGTCGTTATTCACCATCCTGCTCAAAAACGTTGCCGTGAACACTACACGGCAGTCCTGCAGCATCACTTTTATTTGTCAGCTGATCAACACTGACCTCATTTTACATGCTTTTTGTTTAAAGACACCTCTTTCAAGGAATTCCCTGGCTTTCGGTTGTTCTTTGTATCTATTTCTAATAATAAAAATGTGCCAAAAGACTTAGGAAGAAAATAATCCATAAAGCGAAAAGTTTAAAGGTTTTTAACATTATAAGATTTATAGTTCAAGGTATAACAGATATTTATAAAAAAGAGCTAGCTACATCATATGACTTAATATTTTAATATTGACTAGATATATATGTTCATCATCTTCCCTTCCATCATACTCCCTCTCCAGTATTTCCTAGCTCTAATAATTGGCATCATCATCATCTGCCAAGTTGCCTAAGTCAGAAATGTGGGCATCATTCCTAATTATGACCACTCTGTCAGACTTCCCTTGTGGCTCGCTGGTAAAGAATCCGCCCGCAGTGCAGGAGGCCTGGGTTCCATCCTTGGGTTGGGAAGATCCCCTGGAGAAGGGAAAGACTGCACACTCCAGTATTCTGGCCTGGAGAATTCCGTGGATTGTATAGGCCATGAGGTTGCAAAGAGTCAGACACGACTGAGTGACTTTCACTTCACTTCCATTGGTTGAAACTTTGCCTTCCATTGCAGTGGGGGCCACGGGTTCAATCCCTGGTTGGGGAGCTAAGGCCCAACATGCCTTGACCAAAACATGAAACAGAAGTAATATTGTATCATATTAAATGAAGACTTTAAAAATGATGCGCATCAAAAAAAAAAATTCCTTAAAAAAATAAAGACACCTTCTTCAGTGCATATTGTTGACACATTGACTCTGAGCCCATGGCCAAGGGCACTGTGGCTTGAGCTGAGTGAAGCTCATCTAACTGCGTCTCTGTGCTTAGTTACACGAGGTGGCACTTAGCACTGAGATCGGGGCCATTGTGAATGACGGATGCCAACAAAAAGCACAAAAGCATGGAAAGTGTGTCAGTCAATAGACCACAGAAAGGGCCGGTGCTTGCCGCAGGAGCTGAAACCAGGGAGCTGAGCATCACACCTTGGGGGACACACTGCTGCTCTACGTGTGTCCAGGCAGGGCGGCAGGTCTAGGGTCACAAGTTAATTGCAGAGTAGGCGAGTTCATGAATGTGGAATCCACAAAGCGTGGCGACTGGCGATACTTTGGAACATGCACCTAGACGTGAGGTCCTTGATCTTGCCTTTTCAGAAATGGCCTGGGGAACTGCCTTTTGCCTTCCACAGGGCCTGGCAGCACAAGTTACTGGATCTATGCGTTGCTAAAATGTACTCAGGGGCCCTGACTTTATAATAATGGAAAGCACGGATCTTTAGCAGACAGGCCTCTAGAAGGGCAGGGAACTGGATTAAATAAACCCTCGAAAGCAGGTGAAGTGCTGAGCGATGTGTGTGTTCTGTTCCAGCTGTGGCTTGACAGCTGTGTGGTCCCGCCTTCGTCCCCGCCACCGAAGGAGGAAGATTTTTTCGCCTCTCACGCTTCTCCTGAGGTATGTGTTACCCCTTACATAGCTTTAAAGGGTGCTCCACTGCCATAAATTTTAAAGGGCCTGTATTTAAAGTGTTTCAGTTAGGACAGAGGCTAAGCTGCTGTGACCCACAGCACTGAAACAGTCACTTACGAGAGAAATAAGTTTCCCAGCAGTAGTTGAGGGTCATCCAGGGCTGCTCATCTCATTGTGTGGCTCCCATCTCAGGGTCCAGAGTGGCCACTCCAGTTCATGACCTTTGCTGGCCAGTGGGAGGAGGATGGACATCCACATGCAGAGAAGCAGTGCCCCAGCCTTTTACAGTCTGGAGGTAGCATTGCTTCTGCTCACTCACTTCCTGCCATCTAGAATTCAGTCCCACGCCCTGTACCCAGCTTCCTGGGAGGCAGAGGTCTTACTAGGGGCCTGCCAGTGCAGTTCAGAGCTTTGCAATTGACAAAGACAGTTTGGGGGACTTCCCTGACAGTCCAGTGGTTACAACTCTGCGCTTCCCATGGGGGAAGTGCAAGTTTGATCCCTGCTCAAGGAACTAAGATCCCACAAGCTGCACGGTGTAGCCAAAAGAAAGGATGAAGACATTTTTTTAAACCCAGATTTGAAAAGGAATTTGAATCTCGTTGCCCCTGTTAGCTGTGTACATAGAACATCTCTCAAGGCTATTGAGAGAATGAACACATGATGGAGAACTAACTGTAGATCTGTGTATACGTGTGAGTTGGTGTACACACACAAGGTGTATGTCCTAGCTCTGTCCACTATGAGGCCTAGAGACAGAGACACCCCAGGACGACAGACACACCCAGCACCCACACCCTCATTTCTAAATGCTGTTCTCCAATAAAAGGAACCAGGACTGCCTTTGGAGAGGTGGCCACTTCCAGGACTGGAGTTGCAGGGGCAGAGGAGCCTGGAGTACCCAGTGGTGCTGGAAGTCAGGGAGCGCTAGGAGGCCAGGGCGGGGGATTGGACGAGGACACGGCTGAAGGACTCGGGAGCCAACCTGGAAGAGGTCCCGGTGGTCAGAGCTGGATCCGTTTGAACAACAAAATAAATAATGATAGTACTGGGCTGTAATACAAAGAACTGACCAATATCCATGAGTTGATTACTGATACAAATAGATGATTGCATAAAGGAATGGAGGGAAGGGACAGTCTTCCTACAGAAAATTCCAAACCATGCGTATACTTCCCACCCTTCAGGATGTGGGGCTTAACCCGCTCCCCTGGCGTGTGGACCGGACTTAGTGACTCACTTTTTTTGAAGTTTGTTTTTTATGACTTTTCATGCTTTGCTGGTAACGACTCTTCTCCCCTGGCTTCAGGTGAGCAGCACAGGGTGGGCATCAGCACAGCCAGAACCTTCTTTAACTCCGAGGAACCTGGACACACCTCCAGCAAGCAGTGAAGGTAACACTGAGACTCGTGTTGTAGTGCCCTGGGCCTCTGCGGAGCGCCTAGAAAATGAGACCCCTGCATTTAGCAAGAGTAGGGAAAGATGCCCATGGTCCGTTATAAAACGGAGAGAGAGGATTACTGAACATGGAGTATGTATGACCGCACTTTTGTAAAAAACCGGTAGCCAAAATCACACATGCAGTTAACACGGAAAATGAAATTGCTGAGGATTTTTACTTTCAACTTGATACAAGTTTGAAGTGACCGAACTTTTATCATGAGTATATGTTACTTTTATAATCAGAAAAGTAAGTGAAAGTGAAAGTCGCTCAGTCATGTCCCACTCTTTTCAACCCCATGGACTAGACAGTCCATGGAATTCTCCAGGCCAGAGTACTGAGTGGGTAGCCATTCCCTTCTCCAGGGGATCTTCCCAACCCAGGGATCAAACTGGAGTCTCCTGCATTGCAGGCAGATTCTTTACTAACTGAGCTATCTTATAATCAGAAAACAAGATTCCAATTTAGAAAACTATGGGCTTCCCCGGTGGCTCAGCAGTAAAGAATCCGCCCGCAATGCAGGAGACACGGGAGACATGGGTTCGATCCTGGGGTCAAGAAGATCCCTGGAGGAGAAAATGGCCGCCCATTTCAGTATTCTTGACTGGAGAATCCCATGGACAGAGGAGCCTGGTAGACTTCAGTCTATGGCGTTGCAAAGAGCTGGGCACGACTGAAGCAGCTGAGCACACGTGCACACATTCTGTCAATAGTCAATGTCTAATAATTCATATTTGGTAATTTTATTTTAGGATTATATTTATTGTAAATCTACTTACATCACTTGCTTACATTTTAAAAAAACCACCCATGGATCAAAGTATCGATACTTTCTGTTTTAAAACTGAGCATTTTTTGTTAGCCAGAAAATTAGTGTAAATTAGCAACAACAAGGTATCGTTTTTCACCTAATCAGTGAACTGCTGGTGGGTGGGCCCCTCAGACATGCTGGCCTGTGAGAGTCAAGCCTGGAACTGCTTTAAGAAACTTAGTGTAACAGGAAGGACTAAGGAGTCACCAACCTCAAGATCAGGTAATGGTCCTAAGAAGCCTTCAGACAAGGGTTTGCTGGAAGGTTGGACAGTAAGTGGCATTTTCATATAGTAGAGAGGCCTGAAGGAGCGTCATTCAGCTCTGCCTGGGAAGGGGTCAGGAAGGTCCATTCATTTCTTTTTCGGCCAAATAACATCCCATCTATTGCATGGATATGCTGCATTTTGTTTATCCATTTTAAGGTAATAAAATAGAATTAAGAGAACAACATATTTTAAAAATAAAAACCTTAATGGAATTCCTAACCAGGATCAGTTTTTTAGATCAACTAGAAAACTCAGCAGATTTCTTGGCAACTGAAAATTTAGGTTTCTATCATTGATAGGATTCATATTAGACTTGCCAAATGTTAACATATTGGGTTGGGTGTATAATCCACATATGTACTAGGTATCTCAAAACAGTTTACTTTAAAACACCAGACCATAAGGTAGGATTCCAAATTATAATGATTAGGGAGACCACTAACAAAGCAACTGGATACAAAATACACTTCTATTTTAATGGATTTTTAAATTAGAATTCTTAAAGTGATAAAATATGGAGCTAAAAAGAAAAGACAATCATTGATCTGCCTGGATAAGATTTGTAGTACTGAACAAATTGGATGTGTTACATATTCAAAAGCACATTTGATGAATTTGTTTTCTGCGTTGATATCAATATTTTTAACTTTCAGGTGCACCAGAACAAGGACCAAGTGTGGAAGGTCTTAATGTACCAACAAAGGCTGCTGTAGGCGGTATGTGTTACCCTGTAGTCTGATTTAGAGAGTGAGGTTAATTAAGAAAAAAATGAATCCCATCTATACATTCTGCCTAGAACTTGCAATGTAATGAGATGTATTTAAACAAAAAATGCCATTTTGTTTTGGCCAGCTTGGTGACTGAAACGCATTAGGCTCTGTAGCTGGCAAAGGTTACTCTTGATGCTTTTTGATTTGCTGGTTTACGTCCCAGCACAGGCAGAGGGCAGAGCAGCCACATCATTCCTAGTTATGCAAGAACGCTTAGCATTTTCTTCTTTCTGATTGTACTGTAGGTGAACTTAATCTCTAATTTTTCATCATCAGGGAAGTGTAATCTGAAATTAGTGCATGTCACACTGCATTAATTGGAAAGCAACAGCTTTGGTGAAAAATAACTAAACTATTAGAAATGTTTCAGGTATTTCCCTCATGTATTAATAGATGTGTAGGAGGCTGGATGCAGATTATATGACTGCCACAATGCACATCTAAAAGAAAGTGAAGAAAAGGAGGATTTCCGTGAATGTCTTTTTTTTATACTCCAAATGTAATGATGTTATTCTCTCATTAAGGACTAAAAATTTTAATCTTCATGGTTTTATGCTATCTTTTCCTGTTAAATCACATTCTCATCTTTGTAAGAAAAGATTTTATTCTTACTAGGTCTCTTACACATAATTCTAAAACCAGAATATGTAATCTATGATTAAAATTTACCCAGAAAACAATTTTTAAGAAACTTTATCTAAAAGCATCATATATTTTTGTGTAATTTAGTAAGTAATGCTACCAAAATAATAGAATGCTTTCCATTTCTGATTGGTTAGTATGATAAAATCTGTACATAAATCAGAGTGGGAAAGCACTTCACTGGCTGCTTTAGTTGTATACATAATGCCTGGCTAACTTTATGTTTTAAAACAATTTTGAAAATTTTTGAAGAGTAGAGATTACTAGGCGAGTTTGTTCTAATATCCAAAATGCTCCTGAAAAAGTGGTGATTGAGGCAAGCTCAGGCTGTTTATTTCTCTGCAACATGGTGTTCCCTGCCACCCCCACCCCCCAAAATATATACTCTCTGAGTTTGGATGCAATCTAAAAATACTGAGAACTCTATTTTGATGAAACTCTGTTCATCTGAAATACGTTGACGTAGTTGAGTCTCTGGATGACAAACTAATGTGGAAAATGTTATAGTCTCTTAAACAATAAAATACAGTATCTTAGAATTTTTTTTAAAAATACACTAAAAATAGGAAAATTATGTATTGCCAGTGGTCTGACTTTCTACTTTTTGTCTTTTGACAGAGATTTCTTCTATCATAAAAAAGAAACCAAATCAAGCTAAAAGAGGAGTGAGTATTATGTATAAACTGTCTGGTGATTTAGCTCTAAAATGACTCTTGGACTCGAGGAAGCCACCTTTGTCATTTTTACTTCTATTGTTTTTGAGCCACGATCTGATAAATGCGGCTTTGATAAAAAGTTGGCTTGCTCAATGGAGTGACGTTATACATGGTGAAAATTCTCTGCAGTGAGTGTTTCACATTTCTCTGTTGGCGATAAAGCTCTGGAATAGAAATCAACCGAGGCTCCCTGGGTTTCTGTCATGCTGCCGTTTCTGACAGTGCCATTGGACGAGGCTGGGAGTGTTGTCCGCGGTTGAAGGTTCAGCTTCTGAGGTTCCATTCGGAGCCCCTGCCCTGGATGCAGGTGCGAGGGCTGAATCCTGACCTCGTCACTTGCCGGCTGTGTGATCTTGGTCATGTCTCTTTGCTAACAAGAGCTTAGGTCCTCCTCCGTCGCCCGGAGATGATGACCGTGCCGGACTAAGTAATAACCCTCAGTAACTGTCAGCTGTCATTGCAAACATTCTCAAACAATTGGGTAAAATGTAATCTTCTACTGTATCCTCCAGCTTGGGGCCAAAAAGGGAAGTTTGGGAGCCCAGAAACTGTCAAATACGTGCTTTAATGAAATTGAAAAGCAAGCCCAAGCCGTCGATAAGATGAATGCACAGGAAGACCTTCTGTCCCGGGCAGCACCTAAGGAAGAGTCCATGTAAGTTTGATCAAATCATAATACGATTCTAGTGTCTACAGTTATTAACTGGGCTTCCCAAGGTGGCACTAGTGGTAAAAAACCCACCTGCCAATGCAGGAGACGCAAGAGACTGGGGTTCAATCCCTGGGTCGGGAAGATCCCCTGGAGGAGGGCATGGCAACCCACTCAAGTATTCTTGCCTGGAGACTATCCCATGGACAGAGGAGCCTGGTGGGCCGCAGTCCACAGGGTCGCAAAGAGTCAGACAGGACTGAGGCGACTTAGCACGCGTGTAACACGCAAAGCTATTAACTCAATGACTCTGAGATTTGCTTTCCAAATGCCATTTATTTTTACATCTGTGTGTAAGGAGGGAAATGCAGAATTTGGTATTATGAGAGTTAATACCACATGGACATGTAGATGAGAAGGAGAGAGGCCACCATTTCCAGTTGAAGTTGTGTGGACAGGATTTGGGTGGGGTCAACAAGAAGGGAAAGATAGAGATGTGTCAGGAGGTGCTGCCCTAGGAAAGATGCTCAGCGTCATTAGTCATCAGGGAAATGCAAGTCAAAGCCACAGGGAGGTACCTCTCAGGGAGCTGTGATCAAGAAGAGGGAAAACAGGTGTTGGTGAGAATTAAGAAACTGGAGCCCTCATGCTTTGCTGGTGGCCAAGTTGCTATATGACCCAGCGTTTCTCTCTGCAGCATATTCTCAACGTAACGTACATGCCCACAGAGTCACACAGAAACTTGTACACATGTTCACAGCAGTGCTAATCCCTATAGCCGAAAAGTAGAAACAACCCAGATGTCCACCAACTAGTAAACAGGTGAAAAAAGTGTGTGTGTGTCCATATAGCGGAATATTATTTAGCCATGAAAAGGGATAAGGTACTGATACATGCTGCAGCATGCACAAATCTTGACAAATGTATGCTAAGAAAGACCCTGGCCACAAAAGACCACATATTTTATGATTGCTTAGATGTGGACTGTCCAAATCAGGCAAATCAAGAGACAGAAGCAGACGGGTGGTTTCCAGGGGCGAGGGCAGAGGGAAGAATGGGGTGGGACTGTGGGTGGGTGGGGTTTCTTCTGGGGTGATGAAGATGTTCTGGAATTAGATAGAGGTGATGGTGATAGCCTTGTGAATATGCTAAACTGAATTGTGCATTTTAAAAAGGTGAATTTTATGATATGTGAATTGTATCTCAGTAGGGAAAATGGTGTTTATAATGTGAAGCCCCACTGGACCTAGCGACTAACTTCTAATTGTATGATGGAAGGTTTTGGGTATGGTGGAATCTCCAGAGGTGCTGAGCCTGGATCATGAAGAGGTCTCAGAGGCAGACTTGGGGGTGGTGGCAGAGAGAGGGAGGAAGGAATAGCCTAGGAGGATGAGGAAGAGGGGAATCTAGACAGTGGCTATGGGGTCCTGCCTGGATTGGAGACATTGGAATAATGGCGTGGGTCACCCTGAAGTCAGACCAGCTGGGGGGTTTACATCACATCTGAGGAGAGTGACATGAGGCAGGGGTACGTTTTGGAAAGTGTGTTTGGTCGTGATATCCAGGGCAGAAAGAATGGGGAGAAACCTGGAAGCCAGGAGCCCAGCCCAGAGACTTGTTTTAAGTCCTTAAGGTTCTTGAGAGGATGTCACTGCATTGAAAACAGAAGGGACACATGGCTACCTGGAAAGGACTGGTGACTGGCATAAGGGCCCAGGGTCGGAAGGAGAGAAGAGAGGAAAGGCGTCCTGGATTCCTGTTTTGTACACGTGTGTATTTTATTTGTATGGTATTTTCTCTTGTTGTCATGTGTATCTCGTGTGTGTGTGTTAGTCACTCAGTTGTGTCTGAATCTTTGTGATCGCATGGACTGCAGTCCACCAGGCTCCTCTGTCCGTGGGGATTCTCCAGGCAAGAACACTGGAGTGGATTGCCATGCCCTCCTCCAGGGGATCT
Organism: Odocoileus virginianus; assembly: GCF_023699985.2. Classification (NCBI taxonomy): domain Eukaryota; kingdom Metazoa; phylum Chordata; class Mammalia; order Artiodactyla; family Cervidae; genus Odocoileus; species Odocoileus virginianus. The sequence goes on along the minus strand of NC_069696.1, from coordinate 10,418,314 downwards.
TCCCGACCCAGGGACTGAACCTGGGTCTCCCGCAGTGCAGGCGGATTCTTTACGATCTGAGCCACCAGGGAAGCCCCTATCTCTTTTAGCGTGGCTTCCTTGCTACAGGCTGTATAATGAAGAAAATCCTGCTGCTTACTTTACAAGATTAGAGGATTCATTTAGTTAATGCTCATTAGAGTGCATCAGCCAATGCCTGGCACGTAGTAGGTGCTCAATCAGTGTAGTTTCTTGCTATTCACGCTCACAGTTTGCTCAGTGAAAGTGAAGTCACTCAGTTGTGTCTGACTCTTTGCGACCCCATGGACTATAGCCTACCAGGCTCCTCCGTCCATGGGATTTTCCAGACAAAAGTACTGGAGTGGGTTGCCATTTCCTTCTCCAAGAACAAAGCTTCAGATGGTAGCTAACTCTACAGTGAGCTGAGTCACGAGGGAAGCCCAGGAATACTGGATTGGGCAGCCTATCCCTTCTCCAGGGATCTTCCCGACCCAGGAATCAAACCAGGGTCTCCTGCATTGTGGGCAGATTCTTTACGAACTGAGCTATCCAGATGCCCTTGTTCAGTGGACTTCTTATGATAAGCCTGGATCATTTGAAATGGGTGGTTACTCCTCATTGTCATTTAACTCACAGCACCTAGGGGGCAGCACTAAACTGTATTTAGGTTAAATGTGATTTGAGATGTCAAAGGGGCTTCACTGGTGGCTCAGATGGTCAAGAATACACCTGCTGGCTGGAAATAGAACTGCCATATGACCCAGCAATCCCACTTCTGGGCATACACACCAAGGAAACCAGATCTGAAAGAGACACGTGCACCCCAATGTTCATCGCAGCACTGTTTATAATAGCCAGGACATGGAAGCAACCCAGATGCCCATCAGCAGACGAATGGATGAGGAAGCTGTGGTACATATACACCATGGAATACTACTCAGCCATTAAAAAGAATTCATTTGAATCAGTTCTAATGAGATGGATGAAACTGGAGCCCATTATACAGAGCGAAGTAAGCCAGAAAGATAAAGACCATTACAATATACTAACACATATATATGGACTTTAGAAAGATGGTAACGATAACCCTATATGCAAAACAGAAAAAGAGACTCAGATGTATGGAACAGACTTGTGGACTCTGGGAGAAGGAGAGGGTGGGATGTTTCAGGAGAACAGCATTGAAACATGTATATTATCTAGGGTGAAACGGATAACCAGCTCAGGTTGGGTACATGAGACAAGTGCTCGGGCCTGGTGCACTGGGAAGACCCAGAGGGATCGGGTGGAGAGGGAGGTGGGAGGGGGGACTGGGATGGGGAATACATGTAAATCCAGGGCTAATTCATATCAATGTATAACAAAAACTACTGTAATGATGTAAAGTAATTAGCCTCCAACTAATAAAAATTTAAAAAAAAAAAAAAAAAAAGAATACACCTGCAATGCGTGAGACCTGGGTTCAGTCTCTAGGTTGGGAAGATCCACAGGAGAAGGGCATGGCAACCCATTCTTGCCTGGAGAATCCCCCTAGCAGGCTGCAGTCCATGGGGTCACAAAGAGTCGGACACGACAGTTTGTTGTGATCCACACAGCCAAAATCTTTAGCGTAGTCAATGAAGCAAAGTAGATGTTTTTCTGGAATTCTCTTGCTTTTTCTATGATCCAGTGGATGTTGGCAATTTGGTCTCTGGTTCCTCTGCCTTTTCTAAATCCTACTTGAATATCTGGAAGTTCTCAGTTCACGTACCGTTAAAGCCTGGCTTGGAGAATTTTGAGCATTACTGTATTAGTGTGTGAGATGAGTGCAATTGTGCAGTAGTTTGAGCATTCTTTGGCATTGCCTTTCTTTGGGACTGGAATGAAAACTGACCTTTCCCAGTCCTGTGGCCCCTGCTGAGTTTTCCAAATTTGCTGGCATGTTGAGTGATTTGAGATGCTCTGTGTAAGATTCACTGTAAGTTGTCACAGACTTCACTTTGATGTCTCTGACTTAGCTACGTTTCTTAACACTGAGAAAGGTGGAAGGTTAAATCTGAGTGTGTTTGGGAGTGGACTCCGTGCAGATCACGCGTGCATGAGGTTTTCTCAGAGAACTGGTAAAATTGTTGCCTGATCAGAACAGGAGATGGGGAATTAGAAAGCAGCAGTCCCCTCCCTGCAGGTCAGGGGGACAGAGACTAGTGCACTAATGTTAGAGACAGCACCAGCCTTAATCAGGACTGCTCGATAGAGCATAAATGCAAAGATGCAGATCATGGGGTGTTTATGAGCTGGACTTGGGAACCCAATGAATCCCTTTGTTCAGAACAGCTGCAGCCCAGGCCCTGACCACCGCCCTGCCACTCAGACACATCACAACTCAGTTTCACCAAACCAGTGCTGTGCCAGCTGTGAGAAGTATCCAGGCTTTGTTTATTTATTTACTTTTTAATATTTACTTATTTATTGGGGGCTTTTCTGGTGGTTCAGTGGTAAAGAATCCACCTGCAATGCAGGAGATGCAGGTTCAATCCCTGGGTCTGGAAGATCTCCCAGAGAAGGAAATGGCAACCCACTCCAGTATTCTTGCCTAGAGAATCCCATGGACAGAGGAGCCTGGCAGGCTACAGCCCTTGGGGTCACAAAACAGTTGGACACAACTTAGCGGCTAAACAACAATGTATTTATTTGGCTGCGCTGGGTCTTAGCTGCGGCAATGTGGGATCTTAGTTCCTCAACCGGAGATCGAACCCAGGCCCCCTGCATTAGAAGTGCAGACTCTTAGCCCCTGGACCACCAGGGAAGTCCCCAAGAGTGCTCGCGCTTTATGTTAGTCTTCTGCAACTTCATTTTTTAAAATGGCTGTACATAAAGTTATTTCAGTCAGCTGTCAGGAGCAGTATCGATTCCTGTGTGTTCTGAGTGTGAACTAAACTATCCGTGCAGCAGCCTCATCCTTCTGGGCCTTTCGTCCTCAGAGATGTCTGTGTGCACAGCTGGTAGGAGAGTAAGAGGAGGCGGAGATGACGCTGGAGCTGCTCCTGGGCTCTCCCTGAGTCTGGAGGACGTGACCAGCCCTCCTCCAAGCCGGTCCTGGAAGGGCTCCTGCAGGTCTGAGAAGTGCAGAGTCCCAGCTTCTTTATTCTATTAGTGCTTCCAGGGCCTGCATGTTAAAGTGCACGCTTTTAATGAGCGATACAGCCAATTCCACGGCAGGTACCCCAAAAGGGAAAACTTCCCCATCTCATACTCTCTTGAAATTCTTCATCCCTATCCGTTCATCTCCAGAAGACTCTGTTACCACAGTTGTAGCTTTTTGTGATTTTAAACACTGGCTGTTTAAAATGCTAGTGGCTCAGAGGGTAAAGCGTCTGCCTGCAATGCGGGAGACCTGGGTTCAATCCCTGGGTCAAGAAGATCCTCTGGAGAAGGAAATGGCAACCCACTCCAGTACCCTTGTCCGGAAAATCCCATGGACGGGGGAACCCAGTAGGCTACAGTCCTTGGGGTCACAAAGAGTCAGACACGACTGAGCGACTTCACTTCATTTCACTGTTTTCCCCAAAAAATTATACTTGAAAGAAGATTGCTTATTTTCCTCTTTCAAGCACAGTTTGGGGGGAAACAGTAGATGTATTACCATTACCTGATCTGAAGGAATAACAATAAAGAAAACAAATGGCCACATTAAAACAAAACAGAGGGACTTTCCTGGTGGTCCAGTGGTTAAGACTCCAAATTGCCAATGAAAGGGGACCTGAGTTCGATCCCTGGTCAGAGAGCTGGATCCCACACGCTGCAACTAAGAATTCACATGTCGTAACTGCGGCTCCTGCGTGCTGCTACTGAGACCTGGCACCACCAAATCAAATACATATAAAGAATGAAGGCATCCATTTCTCTAATGCCAGGTTCTGTTAAAGTCCAGGTATACAAAGCAGTGTTCTTACTGTAAAGAAACGCCTAGCGGGAGAAGCATATATATAAGCAACAACAGAAAACAGAATAGAAATCCTGCTTGACTCATTAAGAAGGGAAACAGCAAAAGCGAGATTATTTTCTCCTAGTAAGAAATTGTTATCACTTCCTTTCACTACAGAGAAATGTATTTATATTATTAGGGAGTTTATACAGTACCTTTCTCATGAGGGATTTGTGACATTTTATATAATTTTATAAAATGGACAATATCTTAGAAATCCTGATAATGTACATATATCATTTTTCAAGTCCCTGAAATTTTGTTGCTATTTACTAATATACTATATAATAATACAATATATAATATAATAATATATATTATTACTAATATAATAATATTAGTAATAATATATAATAACACTATATATACTATAATATAGGCCTGGTTTTCTTCATAAGAAATTAAGTATCTATAGCATTTTTGGAAACGTAAGAGTAAGGGACAGTGTTTTATTCATCTCTCCTCCCTCCCCCCCACTGGGTGCATTATTTGTCACAAGTATTTGATAGATAGGTGATGAGTATCTGACTGGTGGTGCAGAGGAAACTATTGACTGAGGAATGACAGCTCCATTTTGAGTGTTCTCAGAGCCTGGTTCCATAAAGAGACCTTATAGAGAACCTCCCTAGTGGTTCAGTGGCTGAGACTCCATGCTCTCAATGCTAGGCAGCCTGGGTTCGATCCCTGGTCAGGGAACTGGATCCCACATGCCACAACTAAAGATCCTATGTGCCACAACTAAGACCCGTTGCAGCCAAATAAATATTTTTTAAAAAAGAGAGAGAGACCCTATGGGAAATTTTCTTGTAAACTGAAGAATCCTTCTGCAATGCAATAATCCCTTCTTAATTTACCTGTTAAGTCAAATATATTTATATATATATATATGAAAAGTGAAAGTGTTAGTCGCTCAGTCAGGTCCGACTCTTTGCGACCCCATGGACTGTAGCCCGCCAGTCTCCTCTGTCCATGGAATTCTCCAGGCAAGAATATTGGAGCCATTCCCTATATATTTGGACTTCCCTGGTAGCTTAGCCAGTAAAGAATCCGCCTGCAATTCGGTTTTGATCCCTGGGTTGGAAAGATCCCTGGAGAAGGGATGGGCTACCCACTCCAGTATTCTTGAGCTTCCGTGGTGGCTCAGATGGTTAAGAATCTGCCTACAATGCTGGAGACCTGGGTTTGATCCCTGGGTTGGGAAGATCCCCCAGAGGAGGGCATGGCAACCCACTCCAGTATTCTTGCCTGGAGAATCCCATGCACAGAGGAGCCTGGTAGGCTACAGTCCATGGGGTCGCAAAGAGTCAGACTTGACTGAACGACTAAGCCCAACACACACACACACACACACACACACATATATATATAATCTTAAACCAAAACAAACCAATGAGACTAATCTCATATTTTTGTTACATAATGTGGAAGTATAGTTTAAAAAAAAATCTGCATTTTACTATCCTTTATAGAAGTAATTTAAGTATGTATTATGTTGTGACATATTATGATACGGTAAGTAATATAAGCTGAAACAGCAATTAGATTCAGCAGCAACCAAAAATTAGCTGTAAACTCATGCACCTTCTCATGAGCATCTACTCGAAAGAGATCTTTACCCAAAAAACGCCAGCTTGCTTTTATAATCATTAATCATGGAAAGTTGCAGCAAACTAAAAGCATGTGACATGGTTAACATTCTTGGTATTTTAACTTAAGAGCACAGAATTAGTGCTAAGTTAAGTAGCATTCGGTTTTTCTGGCAGTGTTTCATCATTACGATTAGCCTATAAAGATCTTGAAATTCATATGAAGAAAGATGAAAAGATGAACATGAGTGGCAAGAAAAAGGCAGAATCAGAGAGACTTGGCATGGGATTCGGAAATAGCAGAAGGTAAGACTCTGCTTTCTTGGATTTCGTAAGTTAAGCTAGTTTGCTGATCTCACGTGGACTTTCCCTGTTAGTTTCCGCTTCAGAAGCGTCTTCTCCTTGTTCACGTCCTGCAGTTGTGCTCTAATACAGTCAGCCCGCAGCGCTGTCTATCTAGGGCTTCTGCCTTTGCAGATTCAGCCAATCGGGGATTTGAATATATTGGGATAGGGAGAATTCCAGAAAGTTCCAGAAAGCAAATTTTCTGTACATACCGTACTTAAGGACAATGATTTACATAGTATTTCCATTGCATTTATAATTATTTATATAGCATTTCCATGGGATCAGCAGAGACAGCACTTAGCAACTAAATAGCCACAGAGGTAGCCCTTACGTTGAACTTGGTGTTATTAGTAACTAGAAATGATTTAAAATACAAAGGAATAGTAAGGATTTTTGGGGGGGTGAACTAGAGAAGGAGAGCTTCCTTACTTTGCCAAGCAAAGGAGGACACATCAGGCCTCTGCCTTGAAAAATTATGTGTCCCTGAGGATTGTTTTGTTGGCTGGGGTCATAGAACCAGTCCCCCTCAGATACCAAGGGACAACTGTGTTTACTCCAGCACAGAAACTTCCAAGTTTGATTATTAGAAGAAATGAAATAGGTCTGATTGCCATTAAGTGGATGCCATAAACGCAGCTTTCACGTCTGGCTGTGTTTTGTGGTTTAGTTGCAGTCCCCACTAAGGCCCAGCGTTCTGAGCGCTTGTACCTCGGAAATGTTTTTCTCTTGTTCATGTTTGTGACCCCCCGAATAACGTGTATTTTTGTTGAGAGAATAAATTATAGGCATTCTTTGGTGAACACACGTATCTTCATGAACTAATATTCTTTTTTTTCATCTTATTCTCTATTTTCTCAAGTGGTATTTCGCATTCAGTGACTTCAGACATGCAGACCATTGAACAGGAAACGCCAATCACAGCAAAACCGAGAAAAAAGTATGGTGATGACAGTGACGACTCATATTTTACATCCAGCTCCAGGTAATCTGTTAAAAATCATCCTGAAAATATTGTTTTGAAAAGCAGCAATCGATACAGACTTACTAGTTTTTCTTTTTTTTACATCAGGAACAAATACAAATAAGTTTACTTCATTGTTTTTAAAAGCTTTGGCTGGAGTCAAGGATGTCCTTTGGAGAAAAATTGGGGTCCCCTTCTTTAGTGGATGATATTTGCTAACTTTGAAATGTTTGAAAATAAAATCAGCAGCCAGAAATTAAAATCAGAGGTGGGAAAGCTATATTTATCTAAAATGTGAAATTGGAGAAATACGCAAAACCCCAAAGATATATGTTAAGTCGTTTAGTCTTATTCCAACACTTGGAATGTTTCCCAGCTGCGCCTTTAGCAGATTCTTTTGTTTTCATACCGCCGGCTTCTGGAGTCCCTCATTGGCAGGATATAGAATTTTAAATGAATACTCTTTGTGTGTGTTTATGTATGAATGAAAAGCACTGTTGCCGTCTGAGGGGTTCCCAGGATAAAGCCTAGGCCCCATCCTTCAGCCCTCACCCTCCGACACGGACAGGTTACCTAACTCCAGTGTGAAGCCGACCGTGGAGAGGCTGTGCTTCAGGTTCAAGCCGCCCGCAGAGACGGAGAACAAGTTTAACTTGAACTGACTCACTCTGTGCGGTTCCTCCAAGAACCTGATCAGCACCGGGGGGAGGCCTGCTGAACAGCCCCCAAGTAAACCTGGGATGTCAGGAAATGGGCAGCAGCTGGGAAGCCGGGCGGCCTGGACTTGAGTCCTGGCCCTGCCACTTAATAACCGTGTGACCTTGGCTGACCTGTCCAACCCCCCTGTGTCACAGCCTCTTATCTGTAAGCTGGGGACACCGGCAGTGTCAGCCTCTCAGTGCAGTGTGAGGGTTAAATGAATGAATGCACGCAGAGCATTGTGGATAGTGCTTAGCTATTATTCATGTCATGTTTAGCTGTTATTTTTATATGGAAACTCCGTTCAAGAGACACATGACTCAGTCTGAATGCTTAATTACTGTTGTTATATACTTAAATTAGCCATGTGGAGGGCCACCTTCAGTTTTGGGGTTTGGGGAGATCGACCGTGTGCCCGTTAGTATGGGCAGTCCTTGGAGGAGACACCCTCACTCAAATCTCAGAGGGTATCACTGTCGTCTGGCAATTACACAGGCTTAGAAGCAGTTCCATATGCGTAACAGATAGAAATGTGTGTTAACTAATTAGGCTCTAATTCTGAAATTCTGTATTCTCCTGTCAAAGTTCACAGGTAAGGAATTGTAATACAGAGAACTGTCTTTAAATCATTCACCTAGCATCACTTCAAATTGCTTCAAGTCCAGATTTTTACCAGAAAATAAGTAGTTTAGAGGTATTCCCCATCAGTACTTCCAGAGACAGGGTGGTTTTATCTTTGCCTCTCAGGCTTCCCTGATAGCTCAGTTGGTAAAGAATCTACCTGCAGTGCAGGAGACCTCAGTTTGATTCCTGGCTCGGAAAGATCCGCTGGAGAAGGGATAGGCTCCCCACTCCAGCATTCTTGGGCTTCCCTTGTGCCTCAGCTGGTAAAGAATCTGCCTGCAATGCAGGAGACCCTGGTTTGATTCCTGGGTTGGGAAGATCCCCTGGAGAAGGGAAAGGCTATCCACTCCAGTATCCTGGCCTGGAGAATTCCATGGACTGTATATTCCGTGGGTTTGCAAAGAGTCAGACTTTCACTTTCACTTTTCCTGTGAGTAACCTGTGTTTCAGGTTAATTGGAGGTAACTCCCAAATCATGCCTTTTTAAAATAATTAATTAATTAATTTGGCAGTGCCAGGTCTTAGTTGCAGCCTGCAGGATCTTATTAATAATTGTGGCATGCGGGATCTAGTTCCCTGAGCAGGGATCGAACCCAGGCCCCCTGCATTGGGATTGCGGAGTCTTAGCCATTGGACTGCCAGGGAAGTCCCCCAAACCATGCCTTTTAAATAAATACATTTTCTACAAGATAGAATTAAATCTCTAACTTGATTTGAAGGCTGCCTACATGTCATGTCACTTTAGATGAGGGAGTATGTCTGTGTCGGGAAAGCTCCTGGTGGTGCAGGGTCTGTGCTCACCCACCTGGCTTCTCCACAAAAGCCTGTATGATTCTTTCACCGATCATTACAGCTCCTGCCGAGAGCGTAGGGTTCCAGCCCCACCAGTGGTGCGGAGTTGGAAGGAGAGGTGGCTGCCACTGAGGATGTGCCCGGGGAAGCTGTTGGGGAGCTTTGCCCGCCCCAGGCCGCTGCTGGGCTCCTTCCTGGGGGGCTCTCTCTGCCCATCAGGAGCCTTGAGAATCCCATCGGCCTCCCTCCCCAAAAGCTTAGTCCAAAGAGTCAGCCCGAAAGGCCTCCGTTGCTACGGAACAATTATTTATGGTTTGAAACTGGGAAGCAGATGGTGTTTTTATATTGACCACACTGGCTGGATTCCTGCCAGAGACCTTGGCGTATTGTTTGTCTTCACCTGCAGCTTGTCTGATGGGAACGTCAGCGCTGGTCCTCCTTGGTCGTAACCACTGCAGGTAGAACAATCCTTACTTTGGCAGATGAAGTCGGGTAAACATGGCCTCTGGGAAAGCAGGCATTTCCATGAAGAGCTCTCACTGCTTCCAAATTATTCATTAGCCCATTAGAACTTGAATACTATTGAATTATGAAAGAGTGCTGTTTCTATTAAAAATGAGACCAGCCATATCTTTGGGCTTTTTTTTTTTTCCTTTTGAGTTCCATTATTTCCAGGATATAAACAATGTAATTATATATTGAGTACAAAATAATGAAACTAGAACAATTTGTTCAGCCTTACAAAGCCAGCATGGCCTTCAGTGCTTGAAGAGGCAGCTGTCTACAGCTGTAAATCCTAAATTGAGTAAGGATCCAACCAATGTCTCCTGTGTTACCACTAATGCCCGTGGGGAAGCCTATGTAAGGAATGTTTTCAGGTTGAGTGAAACCAGAGTGAGAGGGAGAAAACATAAGTGAAAACATTAATAATTGGGATCTAGAAATCAAAACATTAGAAAATCAATAAAAGCAGTTCCCTGGCAATCCAGTGGCTAGGACTCAGCGCTTTCACTGCCGTGGCCCTGAGTTCAGTCCTTGGCTGGGGAGCTGAGATCCCTTAAATCATGTGGCCCAAAAAAAAAAGTCAATAAGGCCTTGGGGATCCGGGGAAACTTGTGTTTCTGAGGAAGGGCAGGTGCTTCATGCCATCAGTGGGTTCTGTCACCCTGTCCTCCCCCAGCAAGTCGCTACCTGCTTCCCACACTGTGTGCACTGGGTCAGAACTCAGAGAGCCTCGCTGGTGAACCGTGGGAAGAGCCCCCACCACCCTCCCTGCCTCCCGCCCCCTCCGCAGCTTGGAGAACACGGTAGAGAACATGGTCTAGGGGCCGATCAGCAGGGTGCTAGCAGAATGGCTTTCTCTCTCCTTCTGATTCTTGAATTATCCAGCCATTTAAAAAAGAAAAAAAAAAACTGATGCTCCTACATTCCAGGATAAGCACTTTGGCTTATATGGATGAAGAATATTTCCTTAGAGTGACACTAAATTTGAAAAACCCTGAGTCCCAGTACCTAAGACTTGCAAAGGGCCTGGACGTTCTACCCACCGCCATTCAGTGCTAACCCCAAGCCCAGAGCCTCCGGGGGACCCTCGGCATTCCTGGTCCTTCAGTCCCAGGGCAGCTCCCCAAGAAACACTGCCTTGGGCTTCCACATTGTCGCCCTGGGTTTCTGAGCTCAGATCGGCCAGCCCCATCTGGGTGGGGACTGAGCGTGTTTCCTCACTCAGCCAGGGCCTGGCCCCTCATAGATGTTTATTAAATAGTTTTAAATTCCTCATTGGATCCATCTTCGTTCTTTCACTGGGACCCTCACTAATATGTCCTCGAACATTTGGAGGGAACTTTCCAGGTGAGGAGGGGTTGGTTGAGTTTCTAGCTGAAATCCAGATACGCTTTGAACACAGCAGGTTTTCCTTTCTGGAGAGAGAAGGCTGGTGTAACAAGATTTGTTATTAATTACCTCCTTGCCAGAGAACGCGGAAACTACGTTTGGAAATTCTGCTTTTTCTTCTATCATTCATATAAGGCCATACCATCTGCTTCAAACAGCAGGTTTATCCCCCCCTCCTTTGTTTGTTTGTTTGTTTGTTTCCTGCAAGAAAAAACAGTACGTTTAGTTTTATTCCACCACCACCCTCCCATCTCAGCGCGTCACTGAACGACTCCTTATGCCCTCGGCGTTTGGCTCTCACTTGTCTCCTGTCTGCTTTTGTTCTTACCCTCCAGAAGCATCTTGGCAACATCTCTAAAGTCTCTGCATCCTCCTTCATCCTCCTTCCTTTCCTGAGACCTAAGCACTAGAATCTGAGTCTCTCTTCTGAACTTCTTGAACCGCCTTTATAAGGAGTGCGGGTCTGGCTGGGTTTTTTTTCCATCCTAAGCTGTCATGAATTCTGAGATGGCCCAGTCACTTCTGAGTGTGTCTCTGGCTTATCCACCTCACCAGTCTCTTTCTGTCCTGTCCCAGGCAAAGCCTGCTGCTCTCCGTCAAAGATCTTTCTCCCCCGACACAGGACCTGAACTGCCATTAAGTTTTGCTCCCTGAGACATGCCCTGCTCAATGATGATCAGCTAACAAAAGTGTAAACTGGCCCAGCAGGCCAGCGTCCCCCCTGAGATGCTTACTGACCAAGTCCACTTCAGGCCCCAGTCTGAAAGAGCTTCTGCAGGATGGTTCCATGATCAACAATCGTAGCTCTGCATCTGACCCCAGGAAGAAGCCAATTAGCATCACTTACACTAAGTGGTGGTTTCTGTTAGGAGTGATGTCTTATCCGGGGCTGACATGGCAGGGTTACCAACAAGGAACTCCTAGAATGGGATCAGTTCTACAGGCCTTAAAGCACTGATGGTGGTTTAGTCACTAAGTCACGTCTGACTCTTTGCAACCCCATGGACTGTAGCCTGCCAGGCTCCTCTTTCCATGGGGTTTTCCAGGCAAGAATACTGGAGTTGGTCGCCATTTCCTTCTCCAGGGGATCTTCTCCACCCAGGGATTGAACCTGGGTCTCCTGCATTGCAGGCAGATTTTTTTTTTTTTTTTTACAGGCAGATTTTTTACCGACTGAACCATCAAGGAAGCCCTCCTGAAGCGTTGTTCATGACCAGCCTATAGTCGGGTAACCCTCAAGGATGCCTGTGCTGTTGGGATAGGCTAGGTTATGCCGCAGTGATAAATATTCCCCCCAGATCTTAAGGGCTTAGCGCAGTGATGATTTATTTCTTTGTTCACTAAAGTCAGCTAAGGATATAGATTATCTGTCCTTCTGGTGGCACCTTGATTGTCCAGGTGGATGGTGGTGTCACCTGCCTGAAGCTACAGCACCTGGAAACCACGACCCCTTCCACTTGGGAGGGGAGAGAGGACTGGGCACCCGAAAGGCCTTGGGAGTGACTGGCCTTGTGTCTGCTCCTGTTGCACTGGCCACATCGCACGGCCGCCCCCAGCTTCAAGAGGGTCTGGGAAGTGCAGTCCCCACGTACCCGATGTGAGTGGACATCAGTAAGGTCCTCCAAAGCCTCTCTCCTGCTCTCTCCCATACAGGTTCCTTGACGATCCCATGGAGTTAAGGAGCAGTTCTTTCTCTAGCTGGGATGACAGTTCAGATTCCTATTGGAAGAAAGAGACCATCAAAGACACTGACCCAATTCCGAAAAACACAGGCTATACGGACAGGTATGGACCCCAGAGGGGTGGGGCTGTAAACTGTGACTCCACGCACATCTCCAGGAAAATTCTCTAACCCTAGTAAATGAATGAATACTATTTCAAGAATATTCTTTGTATCCTGGTCTGTCTTCTGAACTTACAGCTTTGCCTTTCCCAGAAGGTCGTATACTGGAGTTGAGCAGTAACTGGCCTTGTTAGACAGACTTCTCCAGCGTTCCGTAGTGCGCTTGAGACTCGGGTGTGTTGCTGTGTTCATCCCTCTTTATCGTTGAGTCTGTTTATCCATCTACCTGTTGAAGAACTGTCTCCAGTTTCTGGTGCTCATGAATGAAGGGCTAACGTGTCGTCCAAACCAGGGAGCTGCTGGGAGTGTAGGGGGACAGTCCTAGCACGTTGGGACAGTAAGTGTGACCTGGGATTGTCCTCGGTGCCTGGGATGTGCTGCCACCCCACTCATTTGCTTCCTGTGTAACATGGAACACTGTTTCACCTGCATCACAACTCAGAACTCAGTATTTGATCCGTGGAACTGAAGCCAAATTACAGGCCTCTTTTAAATAGCAGAATTCCTCAAATGTTGTGTGGTTTGGATATTTATTCATTTTTTTCTAAATAGAATTTACAGGCTTTTTTAAGTGGCCTAAAATCCCTTTACAGAATTACTGCTGTTGGCTTTTTAAAAAGTAAAATGGCATGTGCTTATGTTATAAATGAGAAATGCATTTGCCTTACCTCAAATTAGTTTAACCTACTTTGGCTGCTTTTGTTCTTTGGGCTGAGCACACTTCAGATCTGCTGTCTTCCTGTAGTTCAAGTAACACTACAGGTTATTAACTAATCACTGTGCTGGGTGTTGGGTCCCCAGAACTTACTCTTCTTATTATAAATGATGATGAGTTTCTACCCTCTGACCAGCGTCTACCCATTTCCCCCACCGCCTTGGAAACCACTGTTCTAGTTTCTGTTTCTTTGAGTTCAACCTTTTTTTAAAAATTTTAGATTTCTTCCCACAAGTGAGGACATACAGTATCTGTCTTTCTCTGTCTGACTTCATGTGATGTCCCCCAGGTTCATCCCCATTGTCATAAGTGGCAGGGGTTCCTTCTGTTTTATAGCAGAATGTTATCCCATTGTGTATGTGGGATAATTTTTCTCTATCCATTCACCCACTGACAGATACGCAGGTTGTTTCCATGACTTGACTGCTGTGAAAACCTTGGCCATGAACATGGGCTGCAGAGATCTCTTCATGATACCGACTTTGTTTCCTCCAGATTTATACCCAGAAGTGGGATCACTTGGCAGTTCTCTGTTTAACTTTCTGATGAACTTCTGTACTGTTTCCCATGTGGCTGTACTAATTTCCGTTCCCACCATTGGTGCACAAAGTTCCCCTGTTCTCCAATCTTTACCAATGCTTATCTCACATCTTCTTGACAACGGCCATTCTAATAGGTGTGAGGTTTTGATTTGCCTTTCCCTGATGATTAGTGATGTTGATCACCTTTTCATATACCTCTTGACCTTAAACTTCCCTCTTAGTATTGCTTTTGCTGTATCCCATTAAGTGTTTCCATTTTCATCTGTTTCAAGATATTCTTTCCTTCTTTTTTTTTTTTTAATTGAAGTACAGTTGATTTACGCTGTGGTGTTAGTTTCTGGTGTACACCAAAGTGATTCAGATACATATGTATGCATGTATATAGACAGAGAGTTGTTGTTGAGTCACTCAGTTGTGTCTGACGCTTTGCGGCACCCTGGGCTGCAGCACGCCAGGCCTCCCTGTCCTTCACCAACTCCCAGAGCTTGCTCAAACCCATGTCCATTGAGTCGGTGATGCCATCCAATCATCTCATCCTCTGTCATCCCCTTCTCCTGCCTTCAGTCTTTCCCAGCATCAAGGTCTCTTCCAATGAGTCAGTTCTTCGCATCAGGTGGCCGAAGTATTGGAGCTTCAGCTTCAGCATCAGTCCTTCCAATGAACACTCAGGACTGACTTTCTTTAGGATGGACTGGTTGGATCCCCTTGCAGTCCAAGGGACTCTCAAGAGTCTTCTCCAACACCACAGTTCAAAAGCATCAATTCTTTGGTGCTCAGCTTTCTTTAATTTTCACATCCATATGTGACTGCTGGAAAAACCATAGCCTTTGACTATACGGACCTTTGTTAGTAAAGTAAGGTCTCTGCTTTTTAATATGCTGTCTAGGTTGGTCTTAGCTTTTCTTCCAAGAAGCAAGCATCTGTTAATTTCATGACTGCAGTCACCATCCGAAGTGATTTTATAGCCCAAGAAAATAAAGTCTGTCACTGTTTCCATTGTTTCTCATCTATTTGCCATGAAGTAGTGGGACCAGATGCCATGAGCTTCATTTTTTGAATGTTAGTTTTAAGCCAGCTTTTTCACTCTCCTCTTTCACCTTCATCAAGAGGCTCTTTAGTTCCTCTTCGCTTTCTGCCATAAGGGTGGTGTCGTCTGCATATCTGAGGTTATTGATATATCCCCTGAGCAATCTTGATTCCAGCTTGTGCCTGAAGCTAGAAGGTTGATCAGCTTCCTTAAAGCAATTATTTTGAATTCTTTGTCAGGCAATTATTTGGGGTTTGTTACTAGAAAATTACTGTTTCTTCTTGTGATATCACGTTTCCTGTTCTTGGAGTCTTGTGTTGCTGTCTTTGCATTTCAAGGAGGAATCACTTCCTCCATTCTTTCCTGCTCAACTTTGGATGAGAAATGCCATCAACCGTTGGCCCTGCTGGAGACGCTGGGGCATTCTCAGACCTTTTCTGTGGATGCACTCTCTCTTCCCTGCTTACCCCTTTAGGGGGGTGAAGTCTTAAGATGGCCTGTCCTCTCTCCATCCCACACACAGGGATGAGAGCCTCCTGCTTGCTTCCCCTAGGATGGTGCCCTGGGAGGTTGAAGCCAGTGCACTTTTCTGCCAGCCCAGAGTCAGGCTGTCTGCATGGGCTCGCATTTACCAGGGCGTGTGCAGGGAGGGAGGGTTCATGGGTCAGCCCTGGAGGGCCCCCATGGGCCCACTGGGGACTCCACAGGCAAAGTGCACCCCGTGGTTTGTGAGCAGGCCTGCCCGTGGAGTCCAGGAAGTGGTTAGTAGAATTCGCATGCCTTTGATGAGTTCTCAGCCCTGGCAGCCCCTCCCAGCACCTCAGCCACATAGATCCCCTCAGTGTTCCGGGTGGATGAGGAGGCCCGCGGCATCCTTGGAAATCAGGCACCCTCCCCCCTGCCTCGTGCCTTTCCCTCGGGGAGAGACGGCAGGCCAAGTGGGCCTTGCTTGGCACTGAGCAGCGCTGCCTTGGAGGAGGAGTAATGTGAGCACAGTGAAACTCGCTCTTACCCTCTTCAGTGCAACCAGTCTTGGATTTTTTTGCTCCAGCAGTGTGTTGGAACCTCTCTGCTGGACTCCTGGACTCCCACAAAGGCATGCTCATCTGTGGGTGATTGTCAGAACCAGTGTTCTCGGGAATTCTCTGGCAGACCAGCGGTTAGGACCCTGCACTTTCATTGCTGAGGGTGTGGGTTCAAGTCCCTGGTTGGGGAGCTAGATCTCGCATGCTGCAACTAAGACCTGGTGCAGCCAAATAAAAACAAAAATCAACCAAATTATACACTGTCTCTCTCTCACACACACACACACACACACACACACACACACACACACACACACCAGTGTTCTCTGGGGGATAATGTGAAAAACTCCTGCTCCACCACCTTGCTGATGTCACTCCTGCCTTGGCTGTTTCTAACTGTAGACCTACCACTCGCCGCAAGCCAGACTATGAGCCAGCTGAAAATTCGGATGAGGCCCAGAAGAAGTTTGGCAACGTCAAAGCCATTTCCTCAGATATGTACTTTGGAAGGCAAGCCAAAGCTGACGTAAGTGTCCAGAGAGATTCTGTGTGGTCCCCACAGCGTAGAGAGCAAGCCAGGGGCATGGGAGGAGGTGCTGAGCACTAAGTGAGATGGACTCAGGCTGCAAGGTCCCCCTGTCCCCAGGGCAGGACTCGAACCCACGTCTTTCTGCCTAACGGTCCCACCTGGCTGCTCCAGCTAGAAGAGTGATGGGGAGGCACGGCCTGCGTTACGTCTTCCTCTTCTTCCTTTCCCAGTGTTTTGAATAGCCATACATTCAATATCTTTTGAATAAATTTTAGGAATTTTTGATACACATGTTATTTCCTTACTAATTTTCTTTACCATAGCTAAATGAAGTATATAGCTGTTTCTCGAAGGTAGGTATATTTATTTTCAGAAGAGAGATTGTTGCCTCTTTTCTCAGAGATGTTAATGAGCTTATCTCAGTGGAGTCTGGCTAAACAGTAAGACTCAAATGGAAATGGGGAACCTGAAAGGTCCCTTCTCCTTGTGAAGTAGTCGTGTTCTTACACGAAATTCTCAGCGATAGGGTTATCACTAGGCTTCTTGCACAATGCAGAGAATTATTTCCTGAAGTGTACTGAGTTTATTTTGTAACAGTAGAAATTCCACCAGCATTTTGAGAGTATTTAGACCTGCCACTTGGTTGTTCTCCACCCCCTAAACTCAGCCTTGTCTTAAAGTGGACAACGCTCAAGTTCAGTTAGCAGATAACAAGGCTGTCGGGAGAGAGGCTCGTGGAGCGGCCTTTCCTGGCAGCTGGGTGACGGCAGCACCGTGACAGAGCCGTCACTGTCACCCTCACTCTGGGCTCCCCCCATGGACCGTCCTTGGCCTGGCTTTGGACATTGATCTGTCTGCTTGTGACTGTGGGACCCCAGCGCCGTGATAGCTCCTCAGTGATGCTTTCTGCAGAATTGCTCATGATGCTGGAGCCTGATTGTCCTTTTCTTGCTACTCTCCTCTAGTACGAAGCCAGGGCTCGACTGGAGAGGCTTTCGGCAAGTTCTTCCATCAGCTCAGCTGACCTGTTTGATGAGCAGAGAAAGCAGACAGCAGGTGACCGGCAGGGCGGCGGGTGGGCGACGAGGCTGGTCTCCACTGCGCCTCCATCTTCTCCGCATGGGACTTCTTACCTTTCCAAGACTGTTGGCAGCCGTTGTTTGATGCTCCTAGGGACTGAGCGGGCACGTGCGCGCACACACACACACTCACACACACAGCCCCTGTAAGTCAGGCAGAGCGGAAGTTATTGTTCCAGGCTTTGCATGTGAAGAGGTCAGGTCATGACATTTAAGCAACCTCCCCAAAGTTACCTGCAGTTTCAGGAAGTTGTCTTCCTGAAGTGTTGTCATGGCAGCAGGGGTGTGGGGGGATGGGTGGGTTTCCTAGCACAGTGTGGACATGAGATCTACTTTGTATGGTGTCACAGCCTTGGAGGGGACAGCCCTGGGCTCTTGTGTGACGTGAGCCACTCCCTAACTGTGAGTCCTGGAGTATTTCAGGTTGCCTTCGGCCTTAGTCTTCTCCTCTATAAAGTGGGTGGGTAATACCTGCCTCACAAGCATGTACTGGGGCATAAATGGGGTACTTTCTATCAAGTGCCCCCTGGGATCTGGACACGGCAGGCCCCCAGGGGCCCCTCCCAGGCCCCAGGAGTAGGCAAGGCAGATGGAACAGGTGACTCCACCAGCCTCCGCCTTCCCTGGAGACAGATGGGGCTTTGGAGCAGGTGGAGAGGAGGGTCCAGACCCGGATGAGGAGATGTCTGGGCACCCCAGGTAGTGAGCCTCAGCGCAGAGGCCCATCACGGACATTGAGAACCACACGCCTCTGCTTGGGCCTCTGACCCTCAGCTGTGGGTCTGCTCCTGTCCTGCTCCGTCAGGCCTTGGGGGCAGGGAAGGGCCAGCGTCTCTCTTGAGTCACAGCCAACCTTCCAGGGGCAGGGTCCTCTGAGGTCCTTTCAGGAGCCCACTCGTCAGCAGGAGCGCCCGGGGGAGGGGGCTCTCCAAGGCCTTCGGGGCCCAGCGCCACCTGCACCCTTGTTTCCAGCCCTGGAGGAGCTGGGCGCAGGCAGGGAGGGACCCACGCGAGCGGCCCTGCAGCCACAGAGAAGCCCAGAGAGAAACAGCCTCAACAGAGAAGGCCATGGGGGAGACCCCGGTGCCTTGGGCCTTCTGTGATGGGGTTTGGGGGGCGTCTCAAGAGCCACCGTGGCCCTCGGGGTGCAGCAGGCACTGCCAGGCTGCTGCGCTGTGGCGAAAGGGGAGAGGGAGGGGTCCAGCTGTCCCCCAGGTCCACCCCCCAAGCACCGATCCGGAGACAGGCAGAGCAGGGCCGCCCTCTGGCCTCGGCAGAAGCTGCATTCTCATCTGTGAACTTTCAGTGTCCCGGCCTCTCTTCCGGGTGATTTCCTTGTGTGGCCACCCCCCCCCCCCCACAGCCCCCCATCCCCCGGCAGAGTGGTGCTTGGCCCGGCCCATGGGTCAGGCCTGCCTCCTTGCCGGCGCCCTGGCACAGAGGCAGGGCTGCCAGAGAACCTATCAGGTTTGAAAATCACCCCCAGCTGTATGTGTTTTTGTAATTCAAGTTTCTGGAAGTCTCACTCTGAAACATTGTTTGTTAAAAAAAAAGCCTTCAGAGATCAAATGAGCAGCCTTTTCCAATTGTTGAAGGCGGGCTGCAGCCAGTCTATGTTTACCTTCCTGTCCCCTTTCAGAGAACAAAGGTCCATTAATTTTCTTGGCCCTTGTGGGTCCAAGACAACTCCCATCCTGAGGACTTGCAGTCACAATGGGGGTGTGCGGGTTATGCGAGGCCGCCCAGGGACCCCAGCCCCTCCCCAGTGACCAAGGGCCTACAACCCTCTCCATTCCAGACCCCCACACGGTTCAGACCACAACTCCCCTCTCATCTCCACATCTCTCATCAGATGCCTTTAATAACTGCTGTAAATGGGAGCGCATTGAACAACTCTCATTAAATATTTACCCCTTTATTTAGAGTGCATTTCAACAAAGGGCAAAGGCTGGTTTTAAGAGCATGTTCTATGTTCCTCATCTTAGACTGTTTCCCCATCTATGAAGTATCGGTACATGGGGTGGATCACAGTCACCTTTATAATCTCTTTGGAGGTCAGGGGAAGACAGTTCCAGATTGGAAATGCCTCCCAGTGAAGCAAAAGTACTTCCTGGGGGTGTGGTTTAACACTGGCATTTCCAGGGGCCGCCGTTCGCTTCCAGGATCTTAGAGGGACTGGGTGAGGAACACATATAAGCAGCCACCACGATCACCCTACAGCAGGGTCAGCCGGGCCTGCCATCGCCGGGCACGCCTCAGAGCTCGCCACTCTAGAGCAGGGTCAGCCCACTCTAGAGCAGGGTCAGCCGGGCCTGCCATCGCCGGGCACGCCTCAGAGGTCGCCACTCTAGAGCAGGGTCAGCCGGGCCTGCCATCGCCGGGCACGCCTCAGAGCTCGCCACTCTAGAGCAGGGTCAGCCGGGCCTGCCATCGCCGGGCATGCCTCAGAGGTCGCCACTCTAGAGCAGGGTCAGCCGGGCCTGCCGTCGCCGGGCACGCCTCAGAGCTCCCCACTCTAGAGCAGGGTCAGCCGGGCCTGCCATCGCCGGGCACGCCTCAGAGCTCGCCACTCTAGAGCAGGGTCAGCCGGGCCTGCCATCGCCGGGCACGCCTCAGAGCTCGCCACTCTAGAGCAGGGTCAGCCGGGCCTGCCATCGCCGGGCACGCCTCAGAGCTCGCCACTCAGCGCACCAATGGCGGCAGAGGTAGCTTTGTGAGCGCAGCGCTGGAACAGAAGAAACTGCAGACCCAGCTTGCCCCTCTAGGGTATTTCTTCCCAGAAATGACTCCAATCATCTGAGTCTGAACAGGGCCCCGTGGGACTGCCAGGGCGCTGCGGCCGCCTGTGTCCAGGCTCCATGCGCACTTGCCCGGCATCACATGGGGACTGCCGGCGTGTTTGCTGTCGTCCCCGGATCTTGAGGCTCCCGTGAGGCCCCTCAGCCACCCTCCCCTCTCCTCCTGGCTCTGGCTCGCTGAGCCCAGGAACCTGGCCTCTTGGGATCTGTTGGCCTCCAAAGCACGGACCTCAGTCGGCCGTCGGGCAGTTTTGCCTGGCGACTTGCTGAGCATGCATATTGCACGTCACAGCTGTGCGGTGGGGTCACCGGCCAGTTCAGCCGCACAATCTGGAGTCGCGTCAGCCTGAGCGAAGGGGTGTCCGTGCACCCGAAGCGCTCTGGTTCCAGCTTAAACCTCCCGCCTCGACCTCGCCCTCCCCTTTAAACGCTGCTGAGTTGGAAACTTGTAACTGGAGGTGCTGGTGCCGAGGTCCCCTCCGCTGACCTCTGGACATCGCGGAGCAGCTGTGACTCGGGCCCTTTGCGCTCAGGGTTCCCCACGAGCTCTTTGTTTCTCCTACTCATCCCACAGGCTGGCAGCTCTGGGTTTCGAACCCAAGTCCCACCCTTGGGCTAGGCTGCCGCTCTGTTGTTGGCAAGTGAAGTGAGTGAAAGTCGCTCAGTTGTATCCGACTCTTTGTGACCCCATGGACTGTATAGTCCATGGAATTCTCTGGGCCAGAATGCTGGAGTGGGTAGCCTTTCCCTTCTTTAGGGGATCTTCCCAACCCAGGGATCGAACCCAGGTCTCCCACATTACAGGCGGATTCTTTACCAGCTGAGCCACATGGGAAGTCGTCGGCAAAGGGCTACTGAATTTTAAAAAGTCACCTGGAGGCAGAGCAGGAGAGGTAGCCGCCCTTGGGCCCCTCTCCCAGTGGTCAGCATGGGAACAGTGCTGTGGGAAACACAGGGTCTCTCCCGGTGGCCCCTGTGCTGGAGGGTAAACGCGTGGTTTCTGTTTTGTTCCTGGCAAGAGACCTGGCTTCTACTGCTTAAGGGGCAGGCGGGTGTAGACGAGTCGCATGTGGAGCTGAGGTCAGCTGGGCTGGCTCAGGGGGACCTCAGGTTTGGGGTCACTCAGTCTCTGAGCCCCTCCAGTGCCTGATCACAGCTGAGTGACAGGAGCGCACCACCAAAGCCCAGCTGTCGGCTCAGAGACCCTCGATGGGTGATGACTCAGACGCACGTCACTTGGGCTGGTGGCCACGTGTGTGTGTCTGTGCTGGGATGAACCAAAACCTAGGCAGCAGAGAGACCCAGCTGACCCGGGCCTCGGTGAGGGTGAGGAGTCAGCCTCTGCCTGGGAGCTGGCCGTCAGGAGCCTTGCCCGTCTGGCCAGCTGCCCGGGTGAGCCTCCTTCTCTTGCTCTGAGATGGGCTTCCTCCTCCTCCTCCTTGAGGTCTGGAGGGAAGGGGGCAGCCTTGGCCCCAGACAGCTGCAGCAGTTCGCTGTCCCGCCAGTAACCCCAGAGCAAGCGGACAGTCCCCTCCCTTGAGTAGACGGGAATCCCAGGAAGTCTCTGATTGGCCAAGTCTGGGTCACGTGCCCACACGTGGTTTGAGGGGGTGGGGATCAGGGGAGAGACCTCCCAAAGAAGGGAGGAGGGTTTTCACCGGAAGGGGGAACTGATGCTGAGCCCGAAAAACCTACTGATGTCCACCCATCTGCCACATACTGAGTTCTTACTTGTCAGGTCTTGTGTTAAGTGCCTGGAAGAAACAGGGGCCCAGAGAGGGTAAGGAATCTCTCCAAAGACACGCAGCTTGGAAGTGTCAGTGCCAGCGTTTGAGCCCCTGATGGTCCTAAGGCCTAGTGCTGCGTCCTCACTCACCATGGGGTCTTGCCGCTGGTTCGTGGTGGGGCTGGCACTGAAACCCACCCCCAGGTCCTGCCCCGTAACCACGGCTGCTGCCCGTGGGCAGCGGAGGGGAGGGGGGCGCGTCCTCCAAGCTGCCCAGTCCCTGGACGCTGGCTGCGCTGTCGCTGCGGTGGAGTGACAGTGACAAGCCTGCGTCTGCTCTGCCTGCAGGAAGCTACACCCTCACCAGCGTGCTGCCCGCAGCCCCCGACATGGCCCAGTTCAAGCAGGGAGTGAGGTCGGTTGCCGGAAAGCTCTCCGTCTTTGCTAACGGAGTCATGACTTCCATTCAGGTCAGTGAGATGGGGACGACGGTAACTGAGTTCGATGGTGGGTTCGTAGTTTTGAAAATGAGATTTGGACCACTCTTTAATTGCTAGAAAATTAGATTTTATATTTTCAATTTATGTGTTTGCTACAGTGTAACCCAGGACATATGAAAACCAGAACTTATAATTTCATATTTGTTTAAATTTTCTAGTTTATGACTCCAGAGGAATTGTTACAGGAATTGTCATGATCATTACCTACGTTTCTCTTATATTAAAAAACAAAAATATTAAGAACAAAGTTAAAAATTGCCCATAACCCCACCTCCCAAGGAAAACGTTCATTAATATTTTGGTTTATTCTATTTTAATTCTAGATTTCTATGCATACCTGTTGAAAAATGTTAAAGGATTATATTGTATATGTGGTTTTATATCCTCTTTTTCTTCCTGATGTTTTGTTATAAGCACTTCCATGTAATTCAAAATTCTTCAGAAGCTATTCAGTACATTTTATTGAGCAAAAATACATGTAATTTATTTAACTATTCCCCAAGTTGAGATTTTAGATTGTATGTTTCAATCTTTCAAATGAGGCAAGGGTGGAACACACTTGTGTATAACACTTTAAGGCCGGCTCTGATTATCCAAAGGCTATTCTGTGCACCTTCCTACTTACATCAGGTTATTTTAGGACACTTAGGAACGGGAAATGCAGCCACAGAGAGCAGGACCTGATAGACGTGAACTCTGATGCCTCTAAGGGGGGTCTTCCAGGTTGGGGAGGCACCCCTGCTGTGGAGGCTTCCTCCGCCCTGGGCCAGTGGCTGTTGTCAGCGCAAGCTTTGGTTAGAATTCCCAGAGCTCTTTCATGTCCCTTGGTCAGCCGAGCCCACATCAGTCCTTCCAAGGAGGTGACATCCCTCTTTATAGATGACCATCCCCATTTTGTAGATGAAGAAACAGAGGCACAGAGGTTGAGCTGCTCCTGTGAAACCACTCAGCTGGCCCAGAATTTCGGGGTTCGCGCTCCACTTGTGTGCCTCTGTCCCCCCATTACACTGCCTCCCGGGGGGCTCACCGCATGGCCTTGCGCCCCTCACGGCCCTTCCCGCCGCCCAGGGGCTCCAGTTCCCGCTTCCCCAGGTGCGGGCTCCAGTCACTGAGGCATCTGTTTCGGTGGTGCTGAGAATGCAGAACCGATGCTGACACTGGTGAATTCTCGTGTTGGTTCTCTCTGTAGGATCGCTACGGTTCTTAACACTGATGCTGGCGGTGCGTGTTTCCTGGAGAAATTCCTCTTTTCGTGAACCAGTGACCACATCACGGGCTGCAGTGAAGACCAGCTGGCTTTGGGAAGATTGTTCTGCTACATTTTCTCGTGGTAGATATGTATTCAAGGCTGATTTTTAATATTTCTTTTGAGAAATTCTCATTTTTGATGTAGTAGAAACTTCATTGTAATTTTGGTTTTGTGTTACTTCTGTCTGGCATATCCATGCACATCCCTGCTTTATTTCCTTGGAATCTTTGGTCCTAACAACTTCGGAGGTCTGGAGTCAAGGGCTCCTTGGCCTCTCTTCACGGGGGAGGGGAGGGGAGTGTGTCTCAGCGCAGTGAGACTCATGGGCTACAGGTTGCCCGAATCAGCTGATACAAGAAGGGCCTGGAGAAACAAAACTTACAACACACACTTCATTAAAGAGAGAACAAAGAATAAAAATAAAAGACCAAAAATAGCTGGTGTCTAATTTGATAGATTGATTCATCGATACTTCCATATCTTAAGGTAATTTCAAAATAATGTCTAAAGACATCTGTCCCTTTGAAATTGTTTGTTTTATATGATCTATAAATTTTAAAATAATTTTCAGTAAGTGCTTTTAACAGCCCGAGCTTCTGCATTGCCAAGCAAATTAATCCTTTGACAAGGTGTCGCTGTTTGGATTTATGAGAAATGGAAGATGAGAACTCCCTAAGTGCATTTATAAATCGATATGGTGTACAGAAGTAAAAAATGAATAAGGTGAGAAGATACACCCACAGAAAATATTTCAGTTTATGGGGAAATAGTAGTTGTAATTGGGTAGTTTTCTTAATATTTTTTATCTTAATCTTGGTTTTCAAAAAATGACAGAATGTGTACAAATGAATGAAAAATAATTTGGCTGTGTTTTAGACAGCATTAGAATATATTGTTCAGCACAGTAAAATATATTCGAAATTTGATGAACCAGATATGTGGTTTCAACTGAGTATTTTGTGAATTTTTCTTAAAAGCTCAGATTTGTAGACTTCTGAATATAATAAACAGTTGCAGCAGATTGTGTTCCCTACTTTTTTTTTAACAAAAGATTTTGTGATGAGTCTAGAGCCAGGGCTTATGGTATAACATTAGTGTGTAATTCCAGATGGGTCTGTCTGTCTGTGTGGGTCTGGGGCTTCCCTGGTGGTTCAGACGGTAAAGAATCTGCCTGCAATGTGGGAGACCTGGGTTCGATCCCTGGGTTGGGAAGATCCCCTGGAGGAGGAAATGGCTACCCATTCCAGTACTCTTGCCTGGAGATTTCCATGGACAGAGGAGCCTGGTGAGCTGCAGTCCATGGGGTCGCAGAGTCAGACACGACTGAGTGACTTTCACTTTCTTGACTTTCTTGACTTGACTGGGGCCCAAGGTGTGCCTTTCCTGCACCGGGGTGTTGTCCAGAGTGCAGGAGCAGGGCAGGAGCCCTTGTTGAAAGCGAGGACGTGCAGAGTGGCACTTTCAAGCCCAAGGCGCTGCCCTAACAAGGTGCTGCCCTAACACAGTGCCACAGCCAGGGCAGCTTAAACAACAGAATGTACTTTCTCATGCTTCTGAAAGCGAGACGTGCAGGATCAGGGTGGCATAGTGGGTAGGCTTATAGACGGCTGCCACCCCCCCGCCTGCTGTCTCTCCCTCTTATTATAATAGCACCAGTCCTATGGGATCTGGGCCCCTTTAAGCTTAATTGCCTCCTTAAAGGCCCCACCTCCAAATGCAGTCATGTTAAACTCTAGGGAGACACAGTCCATAACAGTTCATGAGACGCTCCCACACTGTGTGAGCCCTGCTCCAGGCCAGGGCCAGGGCTCAAACCACCTCCAGGAGACCCTCTGAGCAGGTTATGGTCCCATTTTACAGAAGAGGTGAATGAGACTTAGCAGAAGGGCCTCCCTCGCCTCTGGCCATGCTTCTCCCTGTCATGGAACCTCTGCACGTGGGAGGGCCTGGGACTGCAGGGCCAGGCTGCAGGAGCCCCATCTGGTGGGCTCACCCCGCCCCAGCCCACCTCACCCCAGCGTGTGTGTGCGTGTCTGTGTGTGTGTGCGAGAGACAGACTTTAGCTTGTGTTCCTGGTCCACTTACCCTTGGGACTTGGTGTTTTGTTTTGGAATCAGTTTGCATGAGTGCTTCAAATAGTAAAGATGTGAGTTAATAATTGTTCTAACAAATCACATTTAGGATCTATTGATTAAAAAAGAAAATGGTACTATGACGACCCAGGGACCCAGAGGAAACTGGCCAAGACTGGGCTGAAGGGTTAAGCAGTGGGGCTTTGAAAAAGGTGTTTATTATGCTTTTGCTCTTGAGAGCAAAGCTGGTGAGGACCAGGTATTTCTGTGAAACGGAAAGTAAAGGAGAGTGTGGGGAGGGGAAGTGGGGAGTGTTTTTACCAGAACAAGTTCTCTTTGAAAATGCAGTACTTTTTGATCACCTTGAGAGCTACTGGTAATGTAGGTAAATGGATGTGGACAGTGAGACCGCGGGGCTCGGGATGGGGCTGGGTGATGCTGGGGGCCGAGCAGAGCCGACCTGAAGGCCTTAGATGAACGCCAGGACCTGGACTGAAACCTGTCCCCCCCCAACTTGCACACGGGCAGTTTGAGGGTCCAGGACACCTATGTCCTTCTCGCCTCTGGATGCTCAGCCTGAACACCTGGTGCCAATATGACCCTCCCCCAAAACCCTGGGGCGGCACCTCGGGATCCTGGGGTCTCCTTGCTGGCCCTTCCATCTGTCAGTGCCTCTGCCTGGACCTCCACTCTGCAGGATACTCCTCCGGCCTGAGTGGGCCTCCTGGGTGCTGGCCAGGGAGCCCCTCACTCCCACCCCCCTCCCACCCCCTCAGGTCACTGCCCTTCTCAGTGACACTGACCTCCCTTCTAAAAATTGCAGGGACTTCCCTGATGGTCCAGTGGCTAAGACTGCACTCCCAATGCAGGGGACCTGGGTTGGAACCCTGGTCAGAGAACTAGATCCCGTGTGCCACCGCAGAGACTTAAGATCTTGTGTGCCGCAGCCAAGACTGGGTGCAGCCAAATAAATATTTTTTAAAAATAAAACTTGCGCCCACCGCCAGGCAGTTCTGTGCCCCAGTCCTGCTCTCCTTTTGCTTCTCCCCAGGGTCCTGCCTGAGGCCCCACCCGGCTCCTGCTTCCATGGCTTCTCCTGTCATCCCAGGGGTGCTTCTGTGCTCAGGATGTGGGGTCGCTGACCTCCCTCCCAGACCCGAAAACTGCCCTGCTCTCCTGGTGGTGCGGCTCAGACACCCTTGTTTGCACTGAGTCACGTGATCCATTTACAAAGGCATCTGTGCTTTCTCCCATCCCCTCCATCCCATGCCCGTTTTCCTCTATTTGTAGTTCTTATCATCTGCTTGCCAGGTCCTTTGTCTCACGAAAACAAGAGCGTGGTGGCAGGAATGCCAGCCATGGGCCTGGCACAGACAGACGGATGGACAGACAGAAGGAGACACCAGGGTCCCTCTGTGCGGGTCCCTCTCGGGGAACCGAGGTGCGCGGTCCTGGGGCCCCTCTGCCTGCTGAGTGTCCCAGCTTCACCCTGAGGCTCTGGTGCCCACCCCCTGCACCTAGTCACCCCCTTCCTACCCCATCCCGCCCTGCCACCTGCCCCAGACCTGACCTTGGTCCCCTGAGCCCCCCGTGCCTCTCTTACAGCCTCTGATTGTCCTCCCTGTTGGTGAGCTGCACCCGCGTCTCACCACACACTGCGGGCGTGGGCGCTGGCCTCCCTCGGGGCTGTACCCTGGGCTGGTGCGGGTGGCCTGGAAAGGCCTGGAAGAGAGACAGAGCTGGGGCCTGCAAGGGGCCGCTGAGTCCAGGACCCAGAGGAGCAGAAAGGAGCTGTGGAAAGTGTGCACTGGGAGGACAGGAGCCCCTTGGCGTGTGGGGGCAGCTGGAGGAGGGGTCCCCAGGCTTCAGAGTCCCCCCGGCTGGAGACAGCGGCTGTGCGTGGGGCTCAGGCACCCGGTCATCATGGCCGGGCATTCGAGGCCGGCTCTGGAGGTTGCTGTGGCACGTCCAGGACCCCCTTCCCTCAAACACATCCCCCCGAGACCCCACACGTGCAGGCAGCCTTGTCCCTGGCCTCCCCACCTCACCCCCTGTCCTCCAAGGACCACCTGCCCGGCCCCTGCCCGGTGACTCAGGCCGCCCCGCGGCTCCTGCTGTCCGCATGCGATGAGCCAGCGGGCCTGTGGAGGCTTCTTCCCGGGTGTTCCCGTCCATGGCCTCCCGCTGTCTCCAGTTTCAGGGGGACGCTGCAGCCCAGGATCCCTCCTCGGCAGCCCCCACACGCAGAGGGGCTCCTGTCCTCCCAGCCCACAGCTGCTTTCTGCTCCTCTGAGTCCTGGACGCAGAGTGGCCCGCAGACCCCACAGGTCTCCTCCTTGTCAGCCCCTTGCGGGTGCCGGGGCCTCCAGGCTCGTCTCTCCTCCGGGCCTTTCCCCAATGGTGGCTTTTGCCAGGAAGGAGCCCTCACGGGTGGTAGTTGGGAGCTAGTTCAGGGCTACAGGGGGCAATGATAGTCTCATGGTGTCGTTGTGCAGGTGGGGAGAGGAGGGACTTCCCTGGTGGTCCAGTGGCTAAGACTGCATGCTCCCAATACAGGAGGCCTGAGTTCAATCCCTGGTCTGGGAACTTAAACCCCACATGATGAAACTAAAGATCCAGGGCAGACAAGTAGTTTTTTTTTTTTTTTTTTTTTTTTTTAAGGAAAAGAGCAGGGTCCATCACCTCACAGGGGATGAAGGGAACCGTGGGAAGTGCAGGAGGTGCCTAGTGGGGCCCCCGGCGCACCGGAGGCCTGGGGCTTGGGCCTTCGGGTGATGCAGGGTGAGACCCCCTGCAGGCAGGCTTTCACAGAGAAAGCCCAGAGCACAGAGGCAGGGAGTATCAGCTCACACAGGTAAACGGAGGGGTGCCAGCTGGGGCCCCCACGTTTGGGGCAGCCTCGCTGTAGCAGTCTCGCTGAAGCACCTGCCGTGTGCTCTCAACACAGCCCCGTACGACCATCCTCCAGCAGGCCCCCTGCGGCGGTCCTGTCCCCATCCCAGCCTCTGTCCCTCATCTCAGGCTTCAGAGGGGAGGCCGTGAGAAGCCCAGCCTGGCTCCAGTGTAGTCAGTGTAGGGGAGGAAAAATTCTTTTTCCTTCTACCCTCCTAGGTTCTCTGGCCCAGGCCCTGTAAAATTAACTAACTAAAGGCAGATTAACAAGAGAAAAACAAACACAAGAGTGTTGACATGTACATTGTGCATACACCTGGGAGCAGGTGTGGTTATTACCAGGGCTTCTATAGCATCTTAACAAAAGAATACCAAATCCTCGGAGAAGTGACGAGACAAAGGAAGGGGAGGACTTCCCTGGTGGTCCAGGGGTTTAAAGTCTACCCACCAGTGCGGGGGACACGGGTTAGATCCCTCCTCGTGGAAGATGCCACATGCCTTGGGGCAGATAAGCCTATTTACCGTAACTGTGAAGCCTGTGTGCTAGAGCCTGGGAACCACTCGCTGAGTCCACACACCACAGCTCCTGAAGCCTGCATGCCCTTTCATGCCCATGTTCTGAAATAAGAGAAGTCAAGAAAAGTCACTGAAATGAAAAGCCCGAACATCACAACTAAAGAGTAGCTGCCGCTTGACCCAACTAAAGCCCGTGCACAGCAGCAAACACCCAGTGCAACCAAATATAAAATAAATAACATTAAAAAAAAAAAAAGGAAGGGGAGTCAGGCTTTCAAGGGCAGCCAACTGTGGGAAGGTAAATGCACAGAGAAACTAATGAAGTAAGTAAGGCTGGTTCATGCAGGTCCATCGTGGCCCAGAGAGGTCCCATCTTCTTTTCGGCCATAAAACTCTTTCTGGGAGAGGGGATTCCTGGCAGCCCTCCCTTTTCAGGCATTTCTGCTTTCACCCAGATGAAGGAGGTTCTGGGTAGGCATCCTTCTGAGTCTGTTGGTTCTCATTTGCCTCCAGCTCAGAGTCATCCTTATGCCAAAGTGGTGTGCGCTGGTCCCATGCACAAGTCAGAGGGACACTAGAGACGGCCTAAGGCCCGCTGGACAGGGCTCTGCTCCTCTCTACAGGGTCTGGGGCTGAACCTACTTCCGGGTTCATTCAGCCTGTTGGTGGAATGGCTTCCTTGTGGTTATAGGCCCAAATCCCTGCTTTCTTGCTGATTATTCTTGGCAACCCGAGGCCTTGGGTCCTTGCACAGGGTGCCTCCATCACAGCCGACTCCAGCTGCAGCGAGTCCAACCTTCTCACTCCCGGGAACTCTCTGACTTCCTCATATCTCCTGCCTCCAGCCAAAGAAAGTCCTCTGCTCTTAAGGGCTCATAGGACTAGACTGGGCTTGTGGGGATTAATGTAGGAAAATCTCTCTCCCTATTTTAAGGTTCATAACCTTAATTACAGGCTTCCCAGGTGGTGCTAGTGGTAAAGAGCCTGCCTGCCAATGCAGGAGATAGAAGAGACGCATGTTTGATCACAAGGTATGGAAGATCCCCTGGAGGAGGAAATGGCAATCCACTCCAGTAGTCTTACCTGGAGAATCCCAAGGACAGAGGAGCCTGGTGGGCTACAGTCCATGGGGCCGCACAGAGTCGGACATGACTGAGCACACACGCACGCCTCTCTTTTAAATGTGAGCAGACACCTAAGGCTCACCAGACACTTGAGGAAAGCGTGTCATGTGAAAAACGAACAGCAAGAGCACACACATAAACAGGATAACTAAGAGGGACGCATCGTGCTGGAGATTCTTTAGAAAAAAGATGTTTATGATTAGGATCTTCAGAGAGAAAAAGATATTGTATCTGTTAAACGCTGAATTCTAGAAAAGGAAACCAGTGGAGAATAAGAAAGAGCAAATAGCAGTGCAAGTTAAAGTCAAGCTTGAAACCTCCCTGGTCGCCCCTTGATGAAGATTCCGCACTCCCAACGCAGGGAGCCTGCGTTCGATCCCTGGGCAAGCAACTAGGTGCCCCTGCCGTCACTAAGAGTTCACGTTGCCACAACTGAAATGACGAGTGCTGCAACTAAGACCCAGCGCAGTTAAATAAAGCAAATATCTGTAAAGTCAGTGTTGAAAAAAAAAAAGAAAAAGTTCAAGAGAAGGGTAGAAAAAGATGATCAAATCTCCCAGAAAGCCAAGCGTCGGAGAGGGAGAAGTAGGAGACAGAAGCTCAAGGACATGAGAGGAAAATCTCGGGGCGTCTCATGCTCTGAGCAAGTGAGTTTCAGGAAAAATGGAGGGAAGGAAAGAAGCTGTGAAAGAAAGAACTCAAGAGAATCCCTGTGAAATGAAGAATGGGAACGTGAGAGCAGGTGCTGGGTACACACTCCCCCACCTCTGCCCCAGGTGCGAAGCACTTTACACCCAGGACCTTACTTGACCTCAGTCCTTCAGAAGAGGCCCTGGCGAGGAGTCTGGGGGGCCACAGCCCATGGGGTCTCAAAGAATCGGACGCGACTGAGCTCAGCATGGTCAAACGAGCACCACGTCTTCTCAGGTTCTATGGCATGCTCAATGTTATGAATACTGATGCTCCAGAAATTCATTATATAAATTCCTAAAAATTGGCTATGGCCTGGTAGAATGTTATCAGTCATAATTCTAGTTGTTATCTGCAATTGTAGTATGTCAGGGCAGTAACCAGGCTTCTTTGTCAACTGCATTTTAATCAGCTTTTTTTTCTAATTTTTACCTATTTATTTTTTGGCTGCGCTGGGTCTTCGTCGCTGCGAGGCCTCTTCTCTCGTTTCAGCGAGCAGGGGCTACTCTCTAATCACAGTGTGCGGTCCTTTCAGTGGCTTCTCTGCTTGCAGGCCCCGGGCTGCAGGGTGTGTGGGCTCAGCAGCTGCAGTTCCCAGGCTCTAGAGCACAGGCTCAGTAACTGTAGCGCTTGGGCTTAGTTGCTCCCTATCATATGGGATCTCCCTAGATCAGGAATTCAAACCCATGTCTCCTGCATTGGCAGGCAGATTCTTTACCACTGAACCACTGGGGAAACCCTATAATCAGGTTTTAAATATGCCTTCTTCTAAATATGCCTTCTTAAATCTTTTGTCGTCATAGACAGTTATGGTTTTATTCTGATGCCTTCCTTTGTGAAAATGCTTCCTCTTCAAAACGATTTATAGAAAGGACTTTTGGATAGTATTTCGACTTTCAGGCCATAATGCTAAATGGGTGAGAAATTAAAGAATTCTACTGGGAAACCTGATGGTTTCATAAAATTGTTCACAAAAAGGTCCTATGTTAGTTACATAGGACCAAGTGAACTGGTGAATATGGTTATAATTTTTATGGTTTCTAATCTGAAAAACTACTGGTCTACATCTGTATTTCCCAGGTATAAAGAAACCTTCCCCTCAAATTAACTGTGACTTACAGTAATTTGGTAAATTATACTTTTGTAAGCAGAATTAAAATATTTATCTTTTCTTTTGATCTGCTCACTCCAGACATTGGAAACTCATAGGTTCCCAGCAGCTCTATCAGATAAAATACCTATCAGAAAAACTATCTCCGAACAGGGCTTCCCCAATAGCTTCAGTGGTAAAGAATCCTCCTGCCAATTCAGGAGACCCAGGTCTGATCCCTGGTCCAGGAAGATCCCTCTAGAGAAGGAAATGGCAACCCACTCCAGTATTCTTGCCTGGGAAATCCCATGGACAGAGGAATGCGGCAGGCTACAGTCCATGGTGTTGCAAAAGAGTCAGACACGTCTTAGTGACTAAACAACAATGAGTACAGAAATCTCAAGGTGTTTAGATGACCTTGAAAAGGGAGGAATTCACCTAGACAAGCCCTTGGCATGACTCTCCTAGCCAAGTTCAGTCTGAGACTCCTTACAAAACTTTCAACAAAGCAAAAAATAAATAAAAAATAAACTTATATGATCTATTATAGTTATGTAAATCATCAGGTCAAATTTATTGAGACCAAAGTTATTTTTCAAATTAATCTTAATTCGGTTATACTTCGGAGAAGGCAATGGCAACCCACTCCAGTACTCTTGCCTGGAAAATCCCATGGATGGAGGAGCCTGGTAGGTTGCAGTCCATGGAGTCGCTAAGAGTCGGACACGACAGAGCGACTTCACTTTCACTTTTCACTTTCATGCATTGGAGAAGGAAAAGGCAACCCATTCCAGTGTTCTTGCCTGAAGAATCCCAGGGTCGGGGGAGCCCGGTGGGCTGCCGGCTATGGGGTCGCACAGAGTCGGACATGACTGACACTACTTAGCAGCAGCAGGGTAATTTTAGAGAAAAAAGATTATGTTTCAATGACTGTTAAAGCCCACCTTTGTTAATGGAAGTGGAAGTGAAAGTCACTCAGTCATGTATGTCTCTTTGCGACCCCATGGACTATACAGTCCGTGGAATTCTCCAGGCCAGAATACTGGAGTGGGTAGCTGTTCCCTTCTCCAGGGGCTCTTCCCAACCCAGGGATCGAACCCAGGTCTCCCTCATTGCAGGCTGATTTTTTTACCAGCTGAGCCACCAGGGAAGCCCATCCTTTGTTAATGGAGGTCTGTACATACTAAGTCTCACTTCCTGGATAGTTCCTTGCTGTTACATTGCCTTAATATAAAGTTTAACTGGATTATTAAAAGGACACTCTAAGTTTCTGAAACTTATCTCAATAGTATATCTTTGGGTGAAGATCAGGTGTCCCATGACCAGCAACCAGGGGATTATACATACTGGAAAAGACATAATTTAAAGGACTATCTCCAAACTAGAAGGAAGGATCCTTATCAGGTACTCTTAACTATTCATGCACTGCGAAACTGAAGGGAATTGACTGTTGGGTTAATTCCCACTTACAAAGGATCTCCACCTTAGCCTGGTCACAGAGAGGATGTCTAACCTCAAACTCACCTTAAAACAATGCCCAAGGGCTTCCCTGGTGGCTCAGTGGTAAAGAATTAGCCTGTCAGTGCAGGAGACACATTCCTGATCCTGGAAGATTCCACATGCCACCGAGCAACTAAGCCCATGCGCCACAATTACTGAGCTGGTGCTCTAGAACCCTGGAGCCACAACTACCGAGCCCACTCGCCCTAGGGCCCCTGTCACTAAAGAAGCCACCACAACGAGGGGACCGCACACCACAGCTAGAGAAAAGCCCAAGCGCCGCAGCACAGACCCAGCACAACCAGTAACTAAATAAAAAAATTAAAAAAAAAAACAAAACAGTGCTCAAACAGAGGAGAAACTACATTCACAGTAGGGAGAGAAGACATCAGAAGTAGACAGCTAACCTAAGATCTCACATGGCCATGTATAATGCTTTCTTGACTTCTTGGACCTTTGCATATGAATCAATGTTTTTCTATCAGGGGCATAATCCTATACACGTTTTAAAAATCAATCCAATTGTTGTGTTTGTGGCCAATTACCTGTGTCTAGTACTTCTGGATTACCTTGATGGGTTTCTCTGCTCCAAGGGTATAACTGGGTGGTCCTTAGAAAATTTATTCTAAAAGAAAGAAATTATAGTCCTGTTTAGGCTACTATTGGTATCTTAGATGGAATCTCCTCAAATTGCCGACTAATAATACCTGCTCTGACCCTGGCCATAAATATCAATTTTCCTCTAAAGTTACTCAAGCTTAATCAGAGCAACAAGCCAAATTTCAACCAAGGAATAAAACTTCCTACAATTAGGGGAAGATTTAGGTGGTTAGCACTGGGCTATGGTCATTGAAGTTGTTTTTTGTTTTTTTAAATATGTATTTATTTGGCTGCACCAGGTCTTAGTTTAGGCACACAGGATCTTTGTCACGGTGCCCAGGCTTCACTCTACTTTTGGCACATGGCCTTCATTGCCCTAAGGTATGTGAGATCTTAGTTCCCCATCCAGGGATCAAACCCACGTTCTCTGCATAGTAAGGAGGATTCTTAACCACTGGACCACCAGGGAAGTCCCAGTCATTTAAGTTTTTTTTTTTTTTTCATTTATTTTTATTAGTTGGAGGCTTATTACTTTACAATATTGTAGTGGATTTTGTCATACATTGACATGAATCAGCCATGGAATTACATGTATTCCCCATCCCGATCCCCCCTCCCACCTCCCTCTCTACCCAATCCCTCTGGGTCTTCCCAGTGCACCAGCCCTGAGCACTTGTCTCATGCATCCAACCTGGGCTGGTGATCTGTTTCACCCTAGATAATATACATGTTTCGATGCTGTTCTCTCAAAACACCCCCCCCCCGACCTTCTCCCACAGAGTCCAAAAGTCTGTTCTGTACATCTGAGTCTCTTTTTCTTTTTTTGCGTATAGGGTTATCGTTACCATCTTTCTAAATTCCATATATATGTGTTAGTATACTGTAATGGTCTTTATCTTTCTGGCTTACTTCACTCTGTATAATGGGCTCCAGTTTCATCCATCTCATTAGAACTGATTCAAATGAGTTCTTTTTAATGGCTGAGTAATATTCCATGGTGTATATGTACCACAGCTTCCTTATCCATTCGTCTGCTGATGGGCATCTAGGTCGCTTCCATGTTCTGGCTATGATAAACAGTGCTGCGATGAATATTGGGGTGCACGTGTCTCTTTCGGATCTGGTTTCCTCAGTGTGTATGCCTAGAAGTGGGATTGCTGGGTCATATGGCAGTTCTATTTCCAGCTTTTTAAGGAATCTCCACACTGTTCTCCATAGCGGCTGTACTAGTTTGCATTCCCACCAACAGTGTAAGAGGGTTCCCTTTTCTCCACACCCTCTCCAGCATTTATTGCTTGTAGACTTTTGGATAGCAGCCATCCTGACTGGCATGTAGTGGTACCTCATTGTGGTTTTGATTTGCATTTCTCTGATAATGAGTGATGTTGAGCATCTTTTCATGTGTTTGTTAGCCATCTGTATGTCTTCTTTGGAGAAATGTCTGTTTAGTTCTCTGGCCCATTTTTTGATTGGGTCATTTATTTTTCTGGAATTGAGCTGCAGGAGTTGCTTGTATATTTTTGAGATTAATCCTTTGTCTGTTGCTTTGTTTGCTATTATTTTCTCCCAATCTGAGAGCTGTCTTTTCACCTTGCTTATAGTTTCCTTTGTTGTGCAAAAGCTTGTGAGTTTCATTAGGTCCCATTTGTTTATTTTTGCTTTTATTTCCAATATTCTGGGAGGTGGGTCATAGAGGATCCTGCTGTGATTTATGTCAGAGAGTGTTTTGCCTATGTTCTCCTCTAGGAGTTTTATAGTTACTGGTCTTACATTTAGATCTTTAATCCGTTTTGAGTTTATTTTTGTGTATGGTGTTAGAAAGTGTTCTAGTTTCATTCTTTTACAAGTGGTTGACCAGTTTTCCCAGCACCACTTGTTAAAGAGGTTGTCTTTTTTCCATTGTATATCCTTGCCTCCTTTGTCGAAGATAAGGTGTCCATAGGTTCGTGGATTTATCTCTGGGC
Source organism: Odocoileus virginianus (assembly GCF_023699985.2). Classification (NCBI taxonomy): domain Eukaryota; kingdom Metazoa; phylum Chordata; class Mammalia; order Artiodactyla; family Cervidae; genus Odocoileus; species Odocoileus virginianus. The sequence goes on along the minus strand of NC_069696.1, from coordinate 10,381,966 downwards.
TTTCTATTCTGTTCCGTTGATCTATATTTCTGTCTTTGTGCCAGTACCATACTGTCTTGATGACTGTGGCTTTGTAGTAGAGTCTGAAGTCAGGCAGGTTGATTCCTCCAGTTCCATTCTTCTTTCTCAATACTTTGGCTATTCGAGGTTTATTGTATTTCCATACAAATTGTGAAATTATTTGTTCTAGTTCTGTGAAAAATACCGTTGGTAGCTTGATAGGGATTGCATTGAATCTATAGATTGCTTTGGGTAGTATAGCCATTTTGACAATATTACTTCTTCCAATCCATGAACATGGTATATTTCTCCATCTGTTTGTGTCGTCTTTGATTTCTTTCATCAGTGTTATATAGTTTTCTATGTATAGGTCTTTTGTTTCTTTAGGTAGATATACTCCTAAGTATTTTATTCTTTTTGTTGCAATGGTGAATGGTATTGTTTCCTTAATTTCTCTTTCTGTTTTCTCATTGTTAGTGTATAGGAATGCAAGTGATTTCTGTGTGTTAATTTTATATCCTGCAACTTTACTATATTCGTTGATTAGCTCTAGTAATTTTCTGGTAGAGTCTTTAGGGTTTTCTATGTAGAGGATCATGTCATCTGCAAACAGCGAGAGTTTCACTTCTTCTTTTCCTATCTGGATTCCTTTTACTTCTTTTTCTGCCCTGATTGCTGTGGCCAAAACTTCCAAAACTATGTTAAATAGTAGTAGTGAGAGTGGGCACCCTTGACTTGTTCCTGACTTTAGGGGAAATGCTTTCAGTTTTTCACCATTGAGGGTAATGCTTGCTGTGGATTTGTCATATATAGCTTTCATTATGTTGAGGTATGTTCCTTCTATTCCTGCTTTCTGGAGAGTTTTAATCATAAATGGATGTTGAATTTTGTCAAAGGCTTTTTCTGCATCTGTTGAGATAATCATATGGTTTTTATCTTTCAATTTGTTAATGTGGTGTATTACATTGATTGATTTGCAGATATTAAAGAATCCTTGCATTCCTGGGATAAAGCCCACTTGGTCATGGTGTATGATCTTTTTTAATATGTTGTTGGATTCTGTTTGCTAGAATTTTGTTAAGGATTTTTGTATCTATGTTCATCAGTGATATTGGCCTGTAGTTTTCTTTTTTTGTGGCATCTTTGTCTGGTTTTGGAATTAGGGTGATGGTGGCCTCATAGAATGAGTTTGGAAGTTTACCTTCTTCTGTAATTTTCTGAAAAAGTTTGAGTAAGATAGGTGTTAGCTCTTTGGTAGAATTCAGCTGTGAAGCCATCTGGTCCTGGGCTTTTGTTTGCTGGAAGATTTCTGGTTACAGTTTCGATTTCCTTGCTCGTGATGGGTCTGTTAAGATCTTCTATTTCCTTCTGGTTCAGTTTTGGGAAGTTATACTTCTCTAAGAATTTGTCCATTTCTTCCAAGTTGTCCATTTTATTGTCATAGAGCTGCTGGTAGTAGTCTCTTATGATCCTTTGTATTTCAGTGTTGTCTGTTGTGATCTCTCCATTTTCATTTCTAATTTTGTTAATTTGGTTCTTCTCCCTTTGTTTCTTAATGAGTCTTGCTAATGGTTTGTCAATTTTGTTTATTTTTTTAAAAAACCAGCTTTTAGCTTTGTTGATTTTTGCTATGGTCTCTTTAGTTTCTCTTGCATTTATTTCTGCCCTAATTTTTAAGATTTCTTTCCTTCTACTAACCCTGGGGTTCTTCATTTCTTCCTTCTCTAGTTGCTTTAGGTGTAGAGTTAGGTTATTTATTTGAATTTTTTCTTGTTTCTTGAGGTAAGCCTGTAATGCTATGAACCTTCCCCTTAGCACTGCTTTTACAGTGTCCCATAGGTTTTGGGTTGTTGTGTTTTCATTTTCATTCATTTCTATGCATATTTTGATTTCTTTTTTGATTTCTTCTATGATTTGTTGACTATTCAGAAGCGTGTTGTTTAGCCTCCATATGTTTGAATTTTTAATAATCTTTTTCCTGTAATTGAGATCTAATCTTACTGCACTGTGGTCAGAAAAGATGACTGGAATGATTTCAATTTTTTTGAATTTACCAAGACTAGATTTATGGCCCAGGATGTGATCTATTCTGGAGAAGGTTCCTTGTGCACTTGAGAAAAAGGTGAAGTTGATTGTTTTGGGGTGAAATGTCCTATAGATGTCAATTAGGTCTAGCTGGTCCACTGCATCATTTAAAGTTTGTGTTTCCTTGTTAATTTTCTGTTTAGTTGATCTATCCATAGTTGTGAGTGAGGTATTAAAGTCTCCCACTATTATTGTGTTACTATTAATTTCCTCTTTCATACTCATTAGCGTTTGCCTTACATATTGCGGTGCTCCTTTGTTGGGTGCATATATATTTATAACTGTTATATCTTCTTCTTGGATTGATCCTTTGATCATTATGTAGTGTCCTTCTTTGTCTCTTCACAGCCTTTATTTGAAAGTCTATTTTGTCTGATATGGGTATTGCGACTCCTGCTTTCTTTTGGTCTCCGTTTGCGTGAAATATTTTTTTCCAGCCCTTCACTTTTAGTCTGTATGTGTCTCTTGTTTTGAGGTGGGTCTCTTGTAGACAGCATATATAGGGGTCTTGTTTTTGTATCCATTCAGCTAGCCTTTGTCTTTTGGTTGGGGCATTCAACCCATTTACATTTAAGGTAATTATTGATAGGTATGGTCCCGTTGCCATTTACTTTGTTGTTTTAGGTTCACGTTTATACAACCTTTCTGTGTTTCCTGTCTAGAGAAGATCCTTTAGCATTTGTTGAAGAGCTGGTTTGGTGGTACTGAATTCTCTCAGCTTTTGCTTGTCTGTAAAGCTTTTGAATTCTCCTTCATATCTGAATGAGATCCTTGCTGGGTACAGAAATCTAGGTTGTAGGTTATTCTCTATCATTACTGTAAGTATGTCCTGCCATTCCCTTCTGGCCTGAAGGGTTTCTATTGATAGATCAGCTGTTATCCTTATGGGAATCCCTTTGTGTGTTATTTGTTGTTTCTCCCTTACTGCTTTTAATATTTGTTCTTTGTGTTTGATCTTTGTTAATTTGATTAATATGTGTCTTGGGGTGTTTCGCCTTGGGTTTATCCTGTTTGGGACTCTCTGGTTTTCTTGGATCTGTGTAACTATTTCCTTCCCCATTTTAGGGAAGTTTTCAGCTATTATCTCCTCGAGTATTTTCTCATGGCCTTTCTTTTTCAGTCATTTAAGTTTTAAGCCCCACCTCCAACTTTATCTTGGGAACAAATTATGCTAAGGATAGCTATTCTAGTAACTCTAGAAAAGTGGATTGGGAGCCTTACAGACAGTGCCAGTGTATAATTTCCCTGAAAGATAAGGATTTGTACAGAACAGATATAGTCCGACAATGTGAGGATATACTGGGCTGCACCTAAAGGATGTTCTCAGCTTCATTCTTACTTATGACATTAATAATACTGCTAGCTATATTATTTGTATTTTGCCTGTTTCACAAGATTGTTGTTTCTTGCATTACCAAGTGCATGACTGAGTCTCTGACAAAAGTATATAGCTTTACATGAGGTCAAAGATTGTAATATTCTAGTTACAGGAAGATGTAACAAGAGTAACCTTCACAAGATGAGCAGAAACTTTCTGCAGAAAAATAAATGTGCTTGAGCTAAGATGTTTTTCTAAAAGCATGATTTCAAATAGTAATTTAATTACTCATTAATAAAGAAAGAAGTAAGCTATGAGTCATGATTTATTTATATAATGGAATATTTCAAGCAGTTAATAGATTTAATGACTTGTTATTTTGGAACCTATTGCATGACACTATCAGAGAGATGAAATATACAGGCTCTATATATTTAGCATGATGTACAATTGGTGTAATTATGGTTAATTAATTTTTGTTCTCTTTGTGTAAAAAAAATGTGCTTGAGGACTTCCCTGGGGGTCCAGTGGCTAAGACTCTGCGCTTCCAACACAGGGGCCCCCGTTTGATCCTTGTTCAGGGAACTAGATCCCACATGTCAGAAATAAGAGTTTGCATGCCTCAATTAAAGACCCACATGCCACAAAGAAGATTGAAGATCCCACGTGCTGCAACTAAGACCTAGTTAGGCTTTGTTGCAACAAAATAATTCATTAATTAAAAATTAAAAACATTTTATGTTTTTAATTTTTAATTAACAAGTGCTCGATTGCGTGTAATCCCCTCTCACCAAAATCACTTATATGCTGACCTTCCCCACTACCTCTTGGGAACAGTTTCTCAGAGCTATCTGAACCTGACCCCCCAAGCTAGAGTCCTCATTTTATCTCAAATAAAATTTAACTCTTGGGGCTTCCTGGTTGTCCAGTGGCTAAAGATTTTGCACACCCAATGCAGAGGGCCCAGGTTCGAGCCCTGATCAGGGAACTAGATCCCACGTGCTGCAACTGAGACCTGGAATAGCCAAATAAGTAAATAAACGTTAAAATATATATATATATATATATATATATTTATGTATGTATAGGGTATAAATGTAAAACAAACAAACGTTTAACTCGCAACGCTCACATTGAGTGTGTGTGTGTTCCAGTCAACAACCTCTGGGAATGACTGGGGTCTCTGGAGACTCAAAATCACAAAGTCCTGTCCCTGGGGCCCCGATGCCTGACAGCCTTCGCAAAGACACACCTGCGTTGGAGTTAATTGGATGCGTGGGTTTTTCTTTCTTTCTTGAGCTGCCCACAGCAGGAGCCGGGGCATCACCTGCAGACTTCCCAGGCTCTTCAGTTCAGCTCAGTTGCTCAGTCGTGTCCGACTCTGTGACCCCAAGGACTGCAGCACGCCAGGCTTCTCTGTCCACCACCAACTCCCGGAGTTTACTCAAACTCATGTCCATTGAGTTGGATGATTGATGCCATCCAACCATCTCATCCTCTGTCGTCCCCTTCTCCTCTCACCTTCCCAGGCTCTGGCAGACGAGAAACAAATTCAAGGACAAGAAAGGGCCTGAGCTGCCAGGATGTGGGGCCAAGACTGAGCCCAACTGCACTTGACTCCCCGACAGAGGCCCCCCAAACTGGGTTCCACCAAAGATACAACCAAGCCAAAGAGCTGGCAAAGGAAGGATGTATTATTCATATTTGCAGCAAGTAAGGAGAACCCAGGATCTTTCCCAAAGCAGTGTCTCCTCAAACAGCAAAACTGGGGAAGTTTTAAGCTAAGTTGCAGGGACATATTCATGAAGTGGGTTTGGCTGGTATATGCATATTCATGGCGGGGCTTGAGTAAAGAGTTCAGCCTAGAATTGGAACAAAGACCAACAAAGTCCAAGCTTTAACAGAGTCAGAAAAAGTCGACATCATCATTCCTTAGGTTCCAGTAGATCTGGTGGTTGATTGCTTGAGGGTGATTGGATCCACAGCTTAAGAAAGTATTTCAGGCTATCTTTATACTGAAACAGAACTTATTACCTTTATACAACTGACCTATTCCCTTTGCTACTGTTACTGCTGTGGGCTTCTCTGGTGGGCTCAGATGATAGAGAATCTGCCTACAGTGCAGGAGATCTGGGTTGGATCACTGGGTCAGGAAGATCCCCTGAAGGAGGGAATGGCTACCCACTCCAGTTCTCTCCAGTATTCTTGCCTGGAGAATTCCATGGACAGAGGAGCCTGGTGCGTTACAGTCCATGGGGTCTCAAAGAGTGGGACACGACTGAGCAACTAACACAACTTTACTTTTTTCTTTTTTTCTACTGTTAAATGTGTCTGATGAAGGTCATTTGTTCCTGCTTTCTTTTGTTCATTCCCTTACTGAGCCAACTTCCACTTTAGGACTGTCATTACTGGGACCTGATGAAGGGCAAGCACTGCAGCCAAGCCTAGATCACAAAACAGCTTAAGCCTAAAAGGGCTTCTCTTCTGCCAGGAAAGCCAGGCCTGGTTCTCTTTCTCTGGGAACCATCTACCCTACGGCTCACAGAGCCTCCTGAGTTCCTCCAGGTTTGATTACTGGTCGGATGAGGATCCCAGGGATCTTTTTGCAGAACCACAGAGGGTCACTGTGAGGACTCTGGGGTTTGTGTAGTGCACACGGGCAGTGCAGGTGGCGGACAGAGTCTGAGACAGGGCTTGGTGGGGTTGTGGGCTGGGGGCTGGGGGTGTCGGAAAGACAAGAGGAAGTTGGAGAAGTGCCGGGTGGTATCTCACTTTGTGAATCTCCTGTGAAACCAACAGTATTCACCAAAGTGTTTGTTTTGTTAATGGGGTTGGGGAGGAAGAATGTGACGAATGCTGAGTGACCTTCGGGGTGCGTGAGCACAGAGGATGTCATGAGGGTCCTGTTAGGCCCCACGGAAGGGGTGGGCAGAGAAACCTCAGCCCCAGCAGCGTTTCCTCACTGGGTCACTCTCCACGTGGCTCGTCCATCACAGACGACTTGTTCACTAGGTAGGAGTAGGACGGCCAAAGACTCCGAACACTGCATCTCCTTCTACAGGACTGGCTCCAGGCTGGAATAAACTCCCAGGAAAGGGCTCTGATTGGCTTTTCTCTGGTCAGAACCCAACCCTCTTGACCAATCAGGGGCAGCCTGAGGGTAGTCCCATAAGAAATAGGGCTCAGATGCAAACCAGAGAGTCTGATGGGAGGATTGCATGGCACAGCTAGTAAATGGTGGAGCTGGGATTAGAACCCAAGTCTTGGGGTGCCAAAACCTCAGCCCACCGCCTTGCACCAAGGGCTCATCTTTACAGCCCCTCTCTTGCAGGGCTGCACATCTTCATGAAAGATCATAAGGCTCTGAAGGCAGAGACCATGTTTTTCCCATCGCCAGAGCACAGCATTTCTCCAAGTTGAGTCTGGGCAGATCGCTCGTTGCTTATCCAAGGATTTGGGCGGGGGGTGTGGGGGGTGGGGGGAGTTTGTGCTGATAGAAAAAAGGGCAATGAATACATTTGTTACATAAATTTTGCAAATGTGTGATGCTGGGTTGTTGGTACTCCTAACCTCAGTACCTTAGAATGAGATTGTAATGGGAGACAGGGTGTTGAACGTGGTGATTAAATTAAATGAAGCCATGGGGTGCGCCCTAATCCAGTATGACCAGTGCCTTACAAGAAGAGGAGATTAGGACTCCAAGAGGAGATTCAGTTCAGTTCAGTTCAGTCAGTCGTGTCCAACTCTTTGTGACCCCATGGACAGCAGCACGCCAGGCCTCCCTGTCCAACACCAACTCCCGAAGTTTACTCAGACTCATGTCCATTGAGTCGGTGATGCCATCCAACCATCCCATCCTCTGTTGTCCCCTCCTCCTCCTGCCTTCAATCTTTCCCAGCATCAGGGTCTTTTCAAATGAGTCAGTTCTTCACAACGGGTGGCCCAGATTAGGACACATTTAGACACAATGATGACTCTCCCCATGTTCTTTTTTTTTCCTTTTAAAATGTCTCAGGCTTTCTCCATGCAGCGAGCAGGAGCTACTCTCTAGTTGCGGGTCCACAGGCTTCTCACTGCCCTGGCTTCTCTTGTTGTGGAGCACAGGCTCTAGGGTGCGTGGGCTCGGTAGTCACAGAGTATGGGCTTGGTTGCCCTGCTGCATGTAGAATCTTCCCGGATCAGGGATCAAACCCAGGTCCCCTGCATTGGCAGGAAATTCTTAACCACGGGACCACCAGGGAAGTCCTCCCCATTTCTTAACCATCATCACAACCAACCTCATCACAACCAACCTCAAAGGTTGGACACGCGCCACGAGGGTAGTCCAAGGCAGATCACCTCAGGTTACACATTTTCACATCATTTGCCTGTTAGAGTTCACATGTGTTAAATTTGCGTTTTCTTTGTTACTATGGTATTGCATTATAGGCCCCAACTCAGAGCTGGAATACAGGACTCAAAGCGACTCATTAAGGCATAAGTGTGGGGCTGCAAAGAGATATGTAAGCTTGCCGAATGATGCTGTAAACATAAATATGAGAGCAGGTGGTGGTGGTGGTGGTTTAGTTGCTAAGTCGTGTCTGACTCTTGCCACCCCACAGACTGTAGCTTGCCAGCCTCCTCTGTCCATGGGATTCTCCAGTACTGGAGTGGGCTGCCATTTCCTTCTCCAGGGGATCTCCCGAACCCAGGAGTCAAACCTGGGTTTCCTGCATTGCAGGCGGGTTCTTTACCGACTGAGCTACAAGGGAAGCCCTCACAAGGGAGCAGGAGGGCAACGCAAATGCAGAGAGTGGATCTGCCTGTTCCCGGCCAGCGACTCTGCAGGTGTGATGTTGCCAAAAAGAAGCTGGAAAAGGAAGAGCAAGGAGGAGGCATGACCCTGAGGGTCTGACATGGTTCTACTGGCTCCATCTGGCCCTGGCTCCGGTACAGTGACTGATGCAACTTTGCCAGTCAGTGGGGCGGGAGTTCCTTTTCAGAGAGGACACTACAGCTTCGCTAGATAAAACCACAGATTATTTCTGGAACAAGAAAAATAATTCTTTCAAGCAGAAAACTGACTTTTTCTTTTTTTGTGTACCACTCAGCATGTTGGAACTTCCCTGACCAACGATCATGACCCCAGCAGTGAAAGCACAGAGTCTCAGCCACCGGACCACCAGGGAAGTCCCAAAATAATTAATTTTGACACTAAAGGCAGAGAAGATCTCCCAACCATAGAGACACCATTCGACACTCCTTTCCTTCTAGGAAGAAAATAGAAGGAGGTCACACTGTTGCTGAGAAGGTAGGAAGACCTGCCTGCTTTGGGTTGAATTGTCCCCACCCACCTGAAAAGTGGTAAGTTGAATTCTTAACCCCAGTACCTTAGTATGAACTGTAATGTGAGACAGGGTGTTAAATGAGGTGATTAAGTTAAATGAAGTCATGGGGTGTGCCCTAATCCAATATGATCTGGTGTCCTTACAAAAAGAGGAGATTAGGACACAGACAGGCAGAGGAAGACCAGAAGGGTGGTTGTCTGCCAGCCAAGGAGAGAGGCCTCAAAAGAAACCACCCTTGCCAACACATTGATCTTCAACTCCTGGCCTCTAGAACTGTAAGAACATAAATTTCTGGGACTTCCCTGGTGGTCCAGTGGTTAAGAATCTGCTTTCCAGTGCAGGGGACACGGGTTCAATCCCCGGCCCAGGAACTAAGATCCCAGATGTCACGGGCCAACTGTAACTACTGAGCCTGCTGCACCGCAACTAGAGAAGGCTGCATGCCGCAACGAAAGATCGCACAGGCCACAAAGACTCCATGTAGCCAAAAATAAGCAAGTCCTTTTTTTAAAAAAAGAACATAAATTTCTGTTGTTTCAGCTGCCTGGTTTGTGGTATCTTGCCTAGGCAGCCCCAGGACATGAATATACTGCCCAAGACATTGTGTTCAGAAAGCACAAGATGCAGTTGGCAGGACTCCTTGATCAAAAGACAAGGTTGGCAGTCAGAGAATAGGAACTGCATACCAGGATGCACGCAGGTTTCACACCAGGATGAAACCCACATGAGGAGACTCGTAGTTATTTTTGATGTTTGAACAAAACCGTTGATGCCTCTCTCCAGGCAATCTATGCCTGAGGAAGAATGCTCAATCACCCTTTGTCCTGTTTATCAGTAAAAATCCAAGCTCGAGAGAAGAGATGTTGTGTGGTATTGTGTGTGTGTGTGTGTGTGTGTGTGTGACCACCCTATCACCCCATTGCTTTTTGAACATGGAGAGGAAAAGCATGTTGATGTCAGTTTTGAGAGAACACCGATATATGCGTGGCATCCATGCAATAGCAGAGTTTGTCCACAAATGCCTCTCCACCCTTTGTATCACTCAGAGACCTATTGGGGGTCAACAGAGTGTTCCTCGCTTTGATTTGGTGAAGAATGAGATGGGGGACATTATGAAATCTAATTCAGTTCTCAACTTAGTAAAGAGAGGGGGAAAAATTATATGCTGAGGTTGCTAACATCTCCAGTGTGAAAAAAAAAAAATCTACTACCCATGAAATTTCAAAGAAGGAAAAAGACATTTGTGTTAGTTTTGCTGTCCCGCCTCAAACTGCGAAAGCTATGCCCACGGCGCATAAATGCTTAGCTAGGCTGGAAAAGGCATTAAATTTGTACAACCAGGTATTTTGAGAGAGACCACAGTCACATAAGTTTTACTGCAGAATATTGTTATAATTGTTCTCTTTTAGTAGTATGTTGCTAATCTGTTACTCCGCTCACTTCATAACTTATGATAGGTGTGTATGTATGTATAGGGGAAAACACAGCATATATATTCCTACTTTCTGTGGTTTTGAAACAGGAAGGAAAGGGGCAGGGCACAACCTTCAAAAGAATGACGTAGCCCAAGGACATGACATAAACTGATGTAGAACCAAATAGGTCCAAGATGGCAGACGAGCCAACTTCCACCAGGCCTTGAGTGTCATTGTATGTTCATTGCAACACACTGTTGTTGTTCAGTCACTAAATCATATCCGATTCTTTGTGACCCCATGAACCGCAGCACATCAGGCTTCCCTGTCCTTCACCATCTCCTGGAGTTTGCTCAACTCAAGTCCACTGAGTCAGTGATGCCATCCAACCATCTCATCCTCTGTTGTCCCCTTCACTTCCTGCCCTCAATCTATTTTAGCATCAGGGTCTTTTCCAGTGAGTCGGCTCTTCTCATCAGGTAGCCAAAGTACTGGAGCTTCATCTTCAGCATCAATCCTTCCAATGAATATTCAGGGTTGATTTCCTTTAAAATTGACTGGTGTAATCTCCTTGCAGTCCAAGGGATTCTCAAGAGTCTTCTCCAGCACCACCATTCAAAGGCATCAGTTTTTCAGCACTCAACCTTCTTTATGGTCCAACTCTCACATCCATACACGACTACTGGAGAAACCATAGCTTTGACTATATGGACCTCCATTGGCAAAGTAATGGCTCTGCCTTTCAATATGCTGTCTAGGTTTGTCATAACTTTCCTTCCAAAGAATCAGCATCTTTTAATTTCACGGCTGCAGTCAACATCCACAGTGATTTTGGGTCCCAAGCCAATAAAATCTACCACTGTTTCCACTTTTTCCCCATTTATTAGCCATGAAACAATGAGACCAGTTGTCATGAGCTTTGCTTTTTGAATGTGGAGTTTTAAACCAGCTTTTTCACTCTCCCCTTTCACCTCATCAAGTGGCTCTTTAATTCCTCTTCACCTTCTGTCATTAGAGTGGTATCATCTGCATGTTTGAGGTTGTTGATATCACTCCTGGCGATATTGATTCCAGCTGGTGAATCTTGCAGCCCAGCATTTCGCATAATGTACTCTGTGTATAAATTAAAAAAGCAGAGTGACAATATACAGCCTGGACATATTCCTTTCCCGATTTTGAACCAGTCTGTTGTTCTGTGTCCAGTTCTAACTGTTGCTTCTTGTCCTGCATACAGGTTTCTCAGGGGACAGGTAAGGTGGTCTGATATTCCCATCTCTTTAAGAGTTTTTTCTACACATTAGCAAGCACAATGCACATCCACAGGCACCATGACAGTTCCAAAGCCAATCCTGAGGGTCAAAAAGTGGGTGATGGTCCAATTCCTAGAAATCCCCACCCCTTTCCAAAGTATATGGAACTCTTCCACTTATTAGCCTATGAAATTGTTCTATAAAATTAACCACTCCTATATAAACTGACAGGCTTCCCAGTGGCTCAGTGGTAAAGAACCCACCTGCCAAGCAGAAGGTGCGATTTTGACCCTTGCAGGAAGATCCCCTGGAGAAGGAAACAGCAACCCACCCTTCCCTGGTGGCTCAGACGGTAAAGCGTCTGCCTATGATGTGGGAGGCCTGGGTTCAATCCCTGGGTCGGGAAGACCCCCTGGAGAAGGAAATGGCAACCCACTGCAGTATTCTTGCCTGGAGAATCCCATGGATGGAGGAATTTGGTAGGCTACGGTCCATGGGGTCACAAAGAGTCGGACACAACTGAGCGACCTCACGTTCACTTTCCAGTATTCTTGCCGGGAAATCCTGTGGACAAAGGAGCCTGGTGGGCTACAGTCCATGGAGGCTGCGAAAGAGTCAGACACGACTTGCCAGCTAAATAACAACTCAATTAAGCTATGAAATTACCCATTCCTATAAAAACTGACGACCCCCATATCTTGTGGCTGCCCTATTCTGGGATGGCCCATACTCTGTCTGCGGAGTCAGTTTCTCTTTAAATAAATCCACTTCTTAGCTGTCGCTTTGTGTCTCACTGAATTCATTCTGCAGTGAAACATCAAGAACCTGAACTTCATTAAGGCCCGAGACCAGCTGTTATCTCAGTTAAAAGACCACGAGTTCGGGTCCCAACCTGAGTTGCACAGTTTTGGTTTCAGGGACTCACTGGGGCTTGTGGAAATGTAATCCCATGGATAAGGGGAACTAGTGCAGTAGAAACAAAATAAGCGTTTCAGCTCACATTTAGCAAAGCCTTCCTTCCTGTGTGCCACACGCTGTCTCACGACCTTCCATTTCCCACTCTAAGCCTTACACTGAGTTCTGAGGCAGATACTCTTACCTGGATTTCCGGGACAGGAGCAAAGGCCACAGAGGTACACTGTGAAACGGGGACCCAGGACAGCACCCTGCCCGTCCGGCTCCACCAGCACGAGTGAGACCTCTTCCTTTTGTTTATTGAGCCGAGGATCAAGTCAGTGACGTATCAAGGACTGTCCCTAAATACGCTGTCAGAACTTGAAGAAATCTCTGAAGTTAAATGCCAGCAGAGAGACACTTGCCAGAGACCTCCCGGGTCCAAACGGTAGTTTGTCACCAGTATAGTACCTGGGGCTTCACTTCAGCCTCCTGGGGGAAGGCCCCCAGCTTCTGAGCCCAGATTTGACCTGAACGCCCAGATGGTCTTATGTTCAGACAGAAGGGCCCTGTGTGAAATGTACAGGGCAGGCCTTCAAGGAGGGCAAGCAGGAAACTCTCGGAGGTGGGGACACTGCTGCCCACAGGCAGAGTTGCTTCTTCCTGGGGGAAACCCCAGTTTGGCTCTTCAGGCCTTTTGATTGGTAGGACCAGCCCCACCCACATTATACAGGATAATCTCCTTTATAGAAAGTCAACTGATCCTTGACATTAATCATGTCTGCAAAATACCTTCACAGCAGCACCTGGATTAGTATTTGATCGGATAACTGGGTTCTATAGCCTGGCCACGTGGACGTAAAACTGACCGCCACAGGTGGCAATCAACCCCAGAGGCCTGTGTGTGCTCAGATGCTCAGTCCTGTCCGGTTGTTTGTGACCCCATCCTCTGTCCGTGGGAGCTCCCATAAAACCGGCACCAGAAAGCCTCCTTGGGCCCCTCTGCTGTGGCTATCTCCCATCATGAGGTCTTCTCAAACTCCCACCCGCATCGCCTGCTTTGTTCTTTCTTGTGTGTCTGGCTCTTCTCACTCAATATTGTCCTGGTGGGCTTTGTCCACACCGCGGCGGTGATGCTGGGATTTGCTCATTAGCAGTGCTGTCTGTCCCTCCATCCTCTGTGTATCCACAGGTGTGTACATCCACAGGTGTGGGTATCCATTCTCTTGCTGAGACTTCAGGGTGGTTTCTGATTTAGGGTTATTATGAACGAAGCTGCTATGAACATTTAGGTACAGGATTTGGGGGGAACATCTGTGCACTTTGTGCTGTATGTGCTTAGGGGAGGAATTGCTAGGAAGTGTATCTTCGGAAGATATTGTCAAAAGGTTTTCCAAAGAGGCTGTAACCAAGAGCACAGGCTCCAGCAGTGGGATCACATTCCCTCACAGTCTCACCAGCAGTGAGGAGCATCTGTCTTTTCGTGAGCCCCGCTGGCGAGCGAACAGTGCTATGATATAGCAGCTGGCCTTTAATCTCATCCCCTGATGACTAACACATCTGCATGTCTACTCTTTTATTACTGACCGTTTCCAGATCCTCGTCTGTGAAGTCATTCATTCCTGTTTGGATCCTCTTTATCATATTGATATATAGGAATTTCCTGTTTATTCTAGATAAAAACCTTTGTTGTAAATGTATATTTCAAACGTTTCCCCCCCCTCCGCCTCGTGGGTTACCTTTTTCTCTCTCTTGTGTACTCAATCGTTCAGTCATGTCCAACTCCTTGTGACCCCCATGGACTATAACCTGCCAGGCTCCTCTGTCTACGGGACTTCCCAGGCAAGGATACAGGAGTGGGTTGCCATTCTCTCCTCTAGGGGATCTTCCCGACCCAGGGGTCTCACATCTCCTGCCTTGGCAGAAGGATTCTTCATCACTAACACCACCTGGGAAGCTCCTTTCTCTCTCTTAATGAACAGAGAACACTAAAATTCTTAATTTTAGTCTTGCCTAACCTATCAATCATTTCCTTTAGGGTCAGCACTTTTTGTATCCCCTTTAAGAATGTTTTCATAACATTCCCTTGTTTTCTTTTAGAAGCTTTGTTTGTCTTTCTCATTGTTGGATTCTCAGTACCCTGGGAAGTGATATTTACGTATGGTGTGGGTGTTACCAAATTCATGTTTGGTTGCTCCTCACTCAGTAATCCAATACTGAGGACCCCCTTAGTGGTCCCGCAGATAAGAATCCACCTGCCAAGGCAGGGGACATGGGTTCAATCCCTGGTCGAGGAAGATCCCACATGCTTTGGAACAACAACTGAAGCCCATGCATAGAGTCTGTACTCTGCACCAATAAGAAGCCTTCACATTGCAATGAAGTGTAGCCTAAGCCTGTTACAACTAGAGAAACCCTGAGCACAGCAGTGAAGACCCATCATAGCCAAAAATAGAAATAAATAAATGAAAAAAATTTTAAATTCTGTATTAAAAAAAAAAAAAAAGAATCTAATCCTGAGAGACAAGTATTAGGTAAAAGGAAAGACAACTTTATCGAGGAAGCTGGCGGTCCTGGGGAGAAGGTGGACTCATGCCCCAAAGAATCAACTTCCCGTTGCTGATCAAAGGACAAGTTTTTATTTATTTTATTTTGTTTTGTTTTATTTTTTAAGGGACAAGTTTTTAAAGGGGAATTTTCGGGGTGCTTAGGTGGGGGAAGTGGGGTGGCTATGTACAGAAGAGCACAGTCAGCTCTGACAATCATCTTGAAATCAGCTATGTGGTGGTCTGACCAGCATCATCTTGATTGTTTTAAGTACAGTTAATCTTTGGTTCCAAGGTCAGTTTGTTCTCATTTCCTTGAGGCCAGCTCCCTGAATTGTGTAAGATGGAACACATTATGTCATGGTTACAACCTGGTCATCATGTAGTTAACTTCTTCCACTTGGTGAGGGTTTCAGTACCTGCAAAACAGCTCAAAGGACACAGCTCAGAATATTATCTGAGTCCTTGAAGGAGAACTAAAGCTCCTTGACTTTGTTTAAAGACTAACTTATTATTATTTTGTCTTGTTTGACTCTTTCTCTTTGCTTCTGTGTTTTTCTCATTTTTCTGATTAAATGTATTATTTGACTAAGATTTTTCTACTTACAAGAGGCAGACAGAAGATGTGAAGGTAGGGGCTGGATGGCGGGGAGGGGGCATTCTGTGCTGGGGAGGCCCTGTAGAGTCTCGCTCCATGACATTGGGAATGGGGTAGAAATTCAGTTACATCCATACAGATATCCCACTGACTCAACACCATTTACTAGAGATGTGTGTTATTGTAGTGTGGTTGGCACTGCTCGGCCTGTGCACTCACCTTCCTGTTAAAAGCTGACTTTGCCTATGGTCCACTATTGTCCCCATTCTGCAGGGGAAGAGACCGAGGCTCAGGAACCCGGAGACTTGCCCACAGCACACAGGTAGTGCTCACACAGCAGAGCCGGAATTCAAACCTGGACAGATCCAGCTTTGAGGCTGTTTTGAAGGAAAATGGTGACGATGGTGACTGATGATGGTGATGACAATGATGAGCCTTTGGGGTGACTTCACAGTTCAGATCATCCTGTGTCCAGAGAGGGGCTGTGACTCTGGTCCATTGTTCCTGGTTGGCCCCAGCTGGAGGACAGGGTCTCAGAGCCCAAAGGAAAAGACAAACCCACCTGAGGAAGGGGGCGTACTTTAGGATGGCTGTAGCTGAGACATTCCTGGGGCTTCCTGGAGGAGATGTAGACAGGGTTTGGGGTGGAAAGCAGGGAGGAATCTTCCTGGAATTCACCCAGAACACAGATGGTACTTCGGAAATGGCAGGAGTCTGCCTCTTTGATTTCTTCCTCTCACTCAGAAATTACATCAGGCCAGGAAAACCTAGTGATGGATTGTGGGGACCTAATTGGTATTTAATTTGCTGGTCTTGTCCATTTGGAGAGGGTGGAGCAGTGAGGAAATCTGCCAGACCTGGAGCCAGATGCCTGGATAATTTGGTTAGCGCCAAGACAGTGTGGACAGAAGGCCTGACAAGTGTCCTGGGAGGACCAAGGGAGGGAGGCCACGGGCCACAATGGCACAAACTCTCATGGCAAGGGAGTCATGTGGTCCGCTTCGATGGTGCCCTCATCCCCCACACAAGCCCCCAGGTAGCCGACTCTTCATCCTGAACTTGGGAGGGAAGGATGAGTTTTATTTCTGGTTTGACAATGAGGAACCTGAGGCTCCGAGTGGCCCACAGTCTCCTGGAGGATGAACAGCTGAGGGATGAGATGCCCAGACAAACCCACAGTACGGAGGGGCCCTAGCATTTCTGCTCCCCCTCTCTCCCTTTGCCCTCCCCCCACACCAAGGGGACCCAGGACAGGTTCGGGTGCAGGGAACCTGCCTCTCAATGCTGCCTAAGTACAGGGTATGCCTGTCACCCCCTCCCACGTGTATTTGTGATTCTGGGGACAATTTATTTTATTTAAGATTTTCATTTATTTATTTTTGGCTGCGCTGGATCCTGGTTGCCGCACATGGGCTTTCTCTAGTTGCAGTGATCGGGGGCTGTTCTGATTGGGGGGCCCGGGTTTCTCATTGCAGAGGCTTCTCTTGTCTCACAGCACAGCTCTGGGTGCAGGGGCTTCAGTGATTGTGGCACATGGACTTAGTTGCCCTACAACTTGTGGAATCTTCCCAGACCAGGGATTGAACCTATGTCCCCCGCATGGGCAGTTGGATTCTTAACCACTGGATCACCAGGGAAGTCCCCAGGGACAATTTAAAGTCCTCTCTTTGTTCCGAAATTGTTGCCATAACTGTCCAGCTTTTGCGGAAGCCATTTAAGCTGGTTAAGGGACAGAGGAGTATGGTGTGCTGCAGTCCATGGGGTTGCAAAGAGTCAGACACAGCTTAGAGATGGAACAAGGGACTTTTCTTTCTTTCTTTTTTTGGCCAAGCCTCAGAGTTAGCCAGATCTCAGTTCCCTGATCAGGGTCTGAACCCAGGCCGCAGCACTGAAAGCCCAGAATCCTAACCACGAGGCTACTAGGGGACTCCCTAGGGGAGTGTTTTTATGTCCTGTTTTGTTTTATTTCAAATGACAGGTCAAAGCAGCTCTGAGTGGGGTAGTCAGAGAATCACATGTGACCCGGGGCAGCCTAATTCTGTGGATAGAGGAGACAGTGGCGGCCCTGCTGAGCTGTGGGCTCTGTGTGAGGCCCCCTACAAAGACTAATCGGATTCTGAGTCCGGGCAGCAGGCCTGGGGCCAGCGGTGTCCACAACTGGCTCAGTCCCTACTCTCCACTCCCTCTGGCCTCACCCTTTGGGAGGCCCCACCCCCATGGGAGCAGTTTCCTAACGTGGAGGGTTGGCCATGGGGGATCTGGTCTCGGTCCTGCCGAATCCGGGCCCCACTGCACAAGGAAGAAGGTGAGGAAGCAGGCCTGGCCCTTGGCTTTCTCAGAGCCCTGGCCCAAAGCCCGACTCAGCCCCAGCTGCCAGCCCCCCTTTCTCTTCCTCATCTGCAATCTGGAGACTGTTGTCCGGTCCCAGCTACCGAGGCTCTCTGAGGGCAAAGTGACCTGGTCATCACGCTCCCTCATCGGGTATGTTCTTGATTTTGCTTCCCGGAGACTCATTTGTTTGGAAAACAAAAGCCCAGAAGGCCTTGGAGCCCAGCCACCTGATCTGAAGAGCCAACTCATTGGACAAGCCCTTGATGCTGGAAAAGAGTGAAGGCAAAAGGAGAAGGGGCGACAGAGGGTGAGATGGTTAGATAGTATTACCAGCTCAGTTGGATACGAATTTGAGCGAACTCTGGGAGACAGTGCAGGACAGAGGACCTGGCAGGCTGCAGTCCACGGGGTCGCAAAAAGTTGGACATGACTGAGCGACTACACAACAGTAAAGAATCGGGCTGACAGCAGAACTCACAGGGCTACAGTTGGTAGTGATGACATGAGATTCTTATTTTACAGCAAGAGGAGACACATTTAAACATAAATTTTTCTTTGCCCATTTGGGCCTCCTCCCTCCGTTTCAGTGTGTGTTCTGTGTCTGCCTTAACCAGGCCTTCTTAGTATTGAGATAGCATTCCTTCTTAATCTCACCAAGGGTTACAGCTTCCTTGGAGATAACCTTTCTTGTTAATCTCTTAAGAGGCCACAGGGACCCAGGACTCACCATTTGCTTTCCACATGTAGACCTAGATTGTGCAAACAGTCAAGAACACGTCATCTGACGTATAACCTTCTTTGTCTCAAACATGTGTATCACTGTGCTTTGACCTCTAAGGGGAGGAACAGTCCTCAGAGCTTTTTAGAAGACTGTTTCCTGTGTTATAATCCTCTGTGTGTGTGTGTGTGTGTGTGTGTGTGTGTGTGTGCCCACGTGGTCAGCTGCTTAGTCATGTCCAAGTCTTGGTGACCCCATGGACTGTAACCCGACAGGCTCATCTGTCCATGGGATTTCCTAGGCAAGAATACCGGAGTAAGCTGCCATTTCCTACTCCAGGGGATCTTCACGGACCCAGGGATCAAACGAGCATCTCCTGCATTAGCAGGCAGATTTTTTTTTTACCACTGTGCCACCTGGGAAGCTCTAAAATCCTCAGGTTGCCTCCAATAACATTTTCCATTTCTTTCTTCGATGGACTATTGATTGATTTTTCATCAACAATAGTGATGAAGGACCTGGGTCTGGGCAGAGGCCATTGGTCATTGGCCACCCACAGGCCTAGCCTCAGGGCGCCCAAGAGGGTCTTGGCTGGGCCTGTGCCTGGCCTTTGACAGGGGCGGTCAAGCACCTGGAGAAACCAGCCTGCAAGATGGGACATGCTGGGGACTCACTGGTCATCCAAAGAGAGGGGACGAGGCAGGGACCTCGGTGCCCAGGACACTCACCACCGTTCTTGGTCTCTCCATATCACCTCCACACAGGGGACCTGGATATAACACCTGCGGTGACACTTGGGTTGCCCCTGTGTGCTGTCACCCAGCATCTGAGCCTTACAAGATGATCCCATCTTGTGTTTTGCTTTAGATTTCTTCCCCCCACTGTGCCACACAGCATATGGGATCTTAGTTCCCTGACTAGGGATCGAACCTGCATCCCCTGCATCGGAAAGGGCAGAGTCTTAACCACTGGGCCACCAGGGAAGTCCCAGATCCCATCTTGTTTAGAACAATTACTGTGAGGTACATATGCTGAAATGGCTTCCCAGGTGGTTCAATGGTAAAGCATCCACCTGCCAATGCAGGAGATACAAGAGATGTGGGTTCAAAAAAAAAAGAGAGACATGTGGGCTTGATCCCTGGGTCGGAAGATCCCCTGGAAAAGGAAACGGCAACCCACTCCAGTACTCTCGTCTGGGAAATCCCATGGACAGAGGAGCCTGGCAGGCCGCAGTCCATAAGGCTGCAGAGAGTCAGACAGAACTTCGTGACTGACAACAACGAGGAAGCAAGGACACAGCACAAGCTCTGCCTGGTGCTGAGTTCCTGCTGTGAGCGAGCACTCCGCCCACCCTGAGAACGCGCTGCGCAGCGGTAATCACGCTTATTTCTGCTTCAGAGAGCTGCAGTGATCCACCCGAGGTCCCACAGGGGAGGGCGGGGCCCCGCGGACACTGGAAGGAGACCCAGGCCGGACGTTCCTCCCACAGCCAAGCCCCAGCACATGAGAACTCAGGAGAGCACAGGGCAGGTAGGAAGACGCTTTGAGCCCCATAGGAGGCAGCGCTTTCTTCCACTCCCACGGATGAATCCAAACTCCCTCCAAGGTGAGCTGCACCCTGCAGCCGCCAAGGCCAGTAGTGGAGCAGGGAACCTCATTCCATCTTCAGGAGGAAAATGCTGAGGTCCAGAAAGGCCGAGGGGCTTGGCCAGGACCACAAAGGCTCTGCAGCAGGACTTGGGCCCGGGCCTCCTGAGGCTGAGGACGGAGAGGCTGTAGGAGTGGGCCCAGCCAGGCCCGGGGACCAGGCTGTCATGCAAGAGCATTCCTACCTGGCCTGGGGGGTGGTAAGGGCCAGGCACCTGGTCCATGAGGCTGGGGAGGGTGGCTAAGCAGCTCTCGGGAGAGGACGGAGCTGGGGGAGCAGAGAGTGACCCCGGCAAGACTCTGAGATCCAGTTCTGCCCGGCAATGAAGCCAGGGGAGCTGGCTGTTACCAAAGGAACAGCACTTTGTATTCAGAGGCCGTGGGAGCTCAGAGGAGGTGTCTGAACTTTGCAGTCTTGAAACTGTGTAACTCAGATTGGGACTTGAGCCCACGGTCTTTTAACTGAGACCGCATACCTGGTTTCAGGGCTTCAGGAAGCTCAGGTCCTTGACGTCTCATCACAGAAAGAATTCAGTGAGAGACAAAGCGATGGGAAAGAAGCAGATTTAATTAAAGAGAAACACACTCCACAGACAGAGTGAGAGTGGCCCTGGGGTATGGGGTTGCCAGTTTTCACTTTGTTGTTGCTGTTTAGTCGCTAAGTCATGTCTGACTCTTCGCAGCCCCATGGACTGCAGCACACCAGGCTTCCCTGTCTTCACTGTCCTCCGGAGTTTGCTCAAATTCATGTCCATCGAGTCGGTGATGCTACTATCAACTAAGAAGATGCACAACTTAAGAGCTTTGAGTTAAGTTCTATTTGGAGCCAAATAAGGACTTCAGTCCGGGAGATAGCACCTGAGAGAGCTCTAAGAGACTGCTCCAAAGAGGCAGTGCGGGAAGGTCAAGATAGACGATTTTGATGAAGGGAGAGTTCAGTGCAATCAAGCATATACTTTACAAAAGCTTTGCTGCTAATCATGAGGAGCTGATGTCACCACGAAGAGATTTAGTGCTCCTCTAGACACGAAGAGATGCAAGGATTGTGATCATGAAATCAGTTCCTGAAAGTATCTAACTATATAAAGACCTGTTCCACCAGATTCCCGGGAGCACAGAGTGCCTCACTCCACCCTGAATTCCCCTCAAGGGGAACTGAAGGTCGGCTACTGCAGCAGGCCAGGGTTCAGTCTCCAAGGAGGCAGATGACAATTGCCGTTGCTGTTCAGTCTCTGGCAAGTGCTCTTGGCAAGCGCCAATTTACAGCTGACAGCTGAGATGTGGATTTGAAGAGAAACACACTCCAGAGTGTGGGCCATCTCCGAAGGTGAGCGCCACCCCAGGGTTGTCTGTTCTTACTTTGTTGTTGTTGTTCGCTCTTTGTGACCTCGTGGACGGCAGCACACCAGGCTCCTCTGTCCTTTGCCACCTCCCAGAGTTTGTTCCAATTCACACCCATCAGGTTGGTGATGCCATCCAACCATCTCGTCCTCTGTTGCCTCTGTTGCCTCTTTAATCTTTCCCAGAACTCTGGTCTTTTCCAACAGTCAGCTCTTCACACCAGGCGGCCAAAGTACTGGAGTTTCAGCTTTATCCACAGTCTTTCCAATGATTATTCAAAGTTGATTTCCTTTAGGATTAACTGGTTTGATCTCCTTGCTGTCCAAGGAACTCTCAAGAGTTTTCTCCAACCCCGAAGTTCAAAAGCATCAATTCTTCAGCACTCAGCTTTCTTTATGGTCCAACACTCACATCCATACAAGACTACTAGAAAACCATAGCTGACTATATGGACCTTTGCTGGCAAAGTCACGTCTCTGCTTTTTAATATGCTGTCTAGGTTTTTCACAGTTTTCCCTTTCAATGAGCAAGCATCTTTTAACTTCATGACTGCACTGATTTTGGAGCCCAAGAATATAAAATATGACACTGCTTCCACTTTTTACCCTTCTGTTTGCCATGAAGTGATAAGACTGGATGCCATGACCTTATTTTTTTATACTGTCAATTTTTATAGAAGTGGATAATTATACTGGCAGAAGAGTGGGAGGAGTATTGCAGTTATTTGGGGAAAGGGGTGAGGAGTTCCAAGAATTGGGCCACCGCTCACCTTTTGTTCTTGAAACTGTAGTGGCGCATTTCATTTAGCTTACTGATGTGTCGAAAGAAGAAAGTGAAAGTGTTAGTCACTCAGTCGTGTCCGACTCTTTGGGACCCCATGGACTGTAGCCCACCAGGATCCTCTGTCCATGGAATTCTTTAGGCAAGAATATTGGAGTGGGTTGCCATTTCCTTCTCCAGGAGATCTTCCCGACTCAGGGATTGAATCCTGAGTTTTGAACCCTGAGTCTCCCGTATTGCAGGCAGACTCTTTACCAACTGAGCCACAAGGTCTGGTGGAAGTCAGCTCATCAGCCATATTGGACCCATTTGGTACTTATCAGTTCATGTTGTGTCCTTGGACTATGCCATTGTTTTAAAGGTTATGCCCTGCCCCCTTCCCTCCTGTTTCAATTTTGTAAAAATGAAATTGAGTGGAGCCCTGTGGGGCTGCCAGGCACAGAGGCCTTTTTTGTCCCCCATTTCTTGTAGACAAGACTCCAGTCTCCATGCTGTTTCCTGAGTTCCCAAGGGCAGATTTGGACAGTTGATAATTAAGGGAGGAGTAACCAGAAACCTCCTGAGTCCAGACCAAAGAAACCAGAGAAGCTCACCAAGATAAGCTGAAGGGCTTCACTGGTGATCCAGTGGGTAAGACTCCATGCTTCCACTGCAGGGCTGTGGGTTTGATCCCTGGTCAGGGAATTAAGATCCCCAAATGTAGCTCCCCAAACTAAGATTAAAAAAAAAGATTACCTGAGACCTGAAACAAGATTAAAGGAGGACAGAGCCTAATCAAATCCCTTATGACTATACAGTGGAAGTGAGAAATAGATTTAAGGGACTAGATCTGATAGACAGAGTGCCTGATGAACTATGGATGGAGGTTCATGACATTGTACAGGAGACAGAAATCAAGACCATCCCCAAAAAAAGAAATGCAAAAAAGCAAAATGGCTGTCTGAGGAGGCCTTACAAATAGCTGTGAAAAGCAAAGGAGAAAAGGAAAGATATTCCCATTGGAATGCAGAGTTCCAAAGAATAGCAAGAAGAGATAAGAAAGCCTTCCTCAGTGATCAGTGCAAAGAAATAGAGGAAAACAATAGAATGGGAAAGACTAGAAATCTCTTCAAGAAAATTAGAGATACCAAGGGAACATTTCATGCAAAGAAGGGCTCAATAAAGGACAGAAATGGTAGGGACCTAACAGAAGCAGAAGATATTAAGAAGAGGTGGCAAGAATACACAGAAGAGCTGTACAAAAAAAGATATTCATGACCCAGATAATCACAATGGTGTGATCACTCACCTAGAGCCAGACATCTTGGAATATGAAGTCAAGTGGGCCTTAGGAATCATCACTATGAACAAAGCTAGTGGAGGTGATGGAATTCCAGTTGAGCTATTTTAAATCCTACAAGATGGTGCTGTGAAAGTGCTGCACTCAATATGCCAGCAAATTTGGAAAACTCAGCAGTAGCCACAGGACTGGGAAAGGTCAGTTTTCATTCCAATCCCAAAGAAAGGCAATGCCAAAGAATGCTCAAACTACAGCACAATTGTGCTCATCTCACACACTAGTAAAGTAATGCTCAAAATTCTCCAAGTCAGGCTTCAGCAATACATGAACCATGAACTTCCAGATGTTCAAGCTGGTTTTGGAAAAGGCAGAGGAACCAGAGATCAAATTGTCAACATCCGCTGGATCATTGAAAAAGCAAGAGAGTTCCAGAAAAACATCTATTTCTGCTTTATTGACTATGCCGAAGCCTTTGACTGTGTGGATCACAATAAACTGTGGCAAATTCTGAAAGAGATGGGCATACCAGACCACCTGACCTGCCTCTTGAGAAACCTGTATGCAGGTCAGGAAGCAACGGTTAGAACTGGACATGGAACAGACTGGTTCCAAATAGGAAAAGGAGTATATCAAGGCTGTATATTGTCAGTCTGCTTATTTAACTTATATGCAGGGTACATCATGAGGAATGCCGGGCTGGAGGAAGCACAAACTGGAATCAAGATTGCCGGGAGAAATATCAATAACCTCAGATATACAGATGACACCACCCTTATGGCAGAAAGTGAAGAAGGACAAAAGAGCCTCTTGATGAAAGTGAAAGAGGAGAGTGAAAAAGTTGGCTTAAAGCTCAACATTCAGAAAACTAAGACCATGGCATCTGGTCCCATCACTTCATGGGAAATAAATGGGGGAATAGTGGCTGACTTTTTTTTTCTGGGCTCCGAAATCACTGCAGATGGTGATTGCAGCCATGAAATTAAAAGACACTTACTCCTTGGAAGGAAAGTTATGACCAACCTAGACAGCATATTAAAAAGCAGAGACATTACTTTGCCAACAAAGGTCAATCTAGTCAAGGCTATGGTTTTTCCAGTGGTCATGTATGGATGTGAGAGTTGGACTGTAAAGATAGCCGAGTGCCGAAGAATTGATGCTTTTGAACTGTGGTGTTGGAGAAGACTCTTGAGAGTTCCTTGGACTACAAGGAGATCCAATCAGTCCATCCTAAAGATCAGTCCTGGGTGTTCACTGGTAGTACTGATGTTGAAGCTGAAACTCCAATACTTTGGCCACCTGATGCAAAGAGCTGACTCACTGGAAAAGACCCTGATGCTGGGAAAGATTGAGGGCAGGAGAAGGGGACGACAGAGGATGAGATGGTTGGATGACATCACTGACTCCATGGATATGGGTTTGGGTGGACTCCGGGAGTTGGTGATGGACAGAGAAGCCTGGCGTGCTACAGTTCATGGGGTTGCAAAGAGTCAGACACGACTGAGCTACTGAACTAAACTGAGCCTAATCATATCAGACACCCTAATCTTACCAGCAATCCCACCCTTGAGACATTGCCATAAATCTTCTCACCAAACTCTAGTGGGTTGGGACATTCAGTTTCAAAGGCAGGAGCCCACAGGGACCCCCTTTTCCTGGCAAAGCAATAAAACTATCCTTTCCTACTTCACCAAAAACTTTGTCTGTGAGATTCGGTTCGGCTCCAACATACAGAGAAGTTGAGTTTCAGCATCAAAAACATACCAAGGTTTAGGGGCTTTCCTAGGTGTCTAGTGGTAAAGAATCTGCCTGCCTGACACAGGAGACATTGGTCCAGGAAGATCCCGCATGCCTCAGAGCAACTAAGCCCATAAACCACAACTACTAAGCCTGTTGGGAAGATCCCCTGGAGAAGGAAATGGCAACCCACTCCAGTAGTCTTGCCTGGAGAATCCTGTGGACAAGGGAGTCTGGCAGGCTACAGTCCATGGGGTCACAAGAGTTGGACATGACTTAGCGACTAAACCACTCCTGAGCCTGTGCTCTAGAGTCTGGGAGCTGCAAATAATGAGTCCACAACTATGGAAGTCTGCACACCCTAGAGCCTGTGCTCCCCAACAAGAAAAACCACTGCAGGGAGAACCCTGCCCGCCTTAGAGAGTAGCCCCTGCCTGCTGCAACTGGACAACAGCCCTCAAAGCAACAAAGATCCAACACGGCCAAAAATAATTGAGAAATAAAATTATTTTTTTAAATTCCTAGGTTTACATTATTTTTATTTATTCTGCTTGATATATGCTGAGATTCTTGTATTTGTAGATCCATGACTTGCACCATTTCTGGAATATTCTCAGCCATTATCTCTTCTTTGGCTGCCCCCGCCCTCTAGGACTCAGGGTAGAGCTGCTCTCTGTCTTTTGCTTCTGTCTCCTGGTCTCTCTGTGCTGCGTCCTGAGCAATGTCTTCATATTCAGCGAATTTTTCTCTGTGTCTAATGTGGTGTTTAAGTTCCTCTACATTGAGAATTTAATTAAAAATTTTTTAATGTTTACACGTTTTGTTTGGCTTAATTTAGAATCAGCTGGACCGCTTTGGATGGTCTCTTGTTCCCCGCTCACTATTTTTGCTCCATCTTCTCTGTCTCTAAACATTTGAAACTTGGTGGTTTTATAGTCTAAATCTGATATCCACTACCTGTAGTCCTCGATTTGGGGGGAGTTAACAGCTGCATTTCTCGTGTGTTATTTCAGTTCTCAGTGGAAACAGTGACAGACTTTATATTCTTGGGCTCCAAAATCACTGCAGATGGTGACTGCAACCATGAAATTAAAAGACACTCACTCCTTGGAAGAAAAGCTATGACCAACCTAGACAGCATATTAAAAAGCAGAGACATTACTTTGCCAACAAAGGTCCATCTATGCAAAGCTATGGTTTTTCCAGTAGTCATGTATGGATGCAAGACTTGGACCATAAAGAAGGTTGAGTGCCTAAGAATTGATGCTTTTGAACTGTGGTGTTGGAGAAGACTTGAAAGTCTCTTAGACTGCAAAGAGATTAAACCAGTCAATCCTAACAGAAATCAACCATGAATACTCATTGGAAGGACTGTTGCTGAAGCTGAAGCTCCAACACTTTGACCACCTGATGCAAAGAGCTGACTTGGAAAAGACCAGGATCCTGGGAAAGATTGAAGGCAAAAGAAGAGGGCAACAGAGGATGAGATGATTGGATGGCATCACCGACTCAATGGACATGAGTTTGAGCAAACTCTGGGAGATACTGAAGGACAGGGAAGCCTGGCATGCTGCATCCCATGGGGTTGCGAAGACTCGGACACAACTGAGTGACTGAACATTTCAGTTCTCAGAGTGTATGTGTGTGTGTGGTGTAAATTCACATGTTATTGAACTTAATCTGGAAATCCAGAGAGCTCACACTGGGGATGTATCCCTCCAAAGAGGACGTGTACCTGCTTCTGCCAGGACCCGGATTCTTGGATCATCACTGGGACTTCAGTGCCCTTGAATAGCCCAGTTTTGGGTTTTTTTTTCATTTATTTTTATTAGTTGGAGGCTTATTACTTTACAATATTGTAGTGGTTTTTGTCATACATTGACAGGAATCAGCCACGGAGTTACATGTATTCCCCATCCCGGTCCCACCTCCCACCTCCCTCTCCACCTGATCCCTCTGGGTCTTCCCAGTGCACCAGGCCCGAGCACTTGTCTCATGCATGCAACCTGGGCTGGTGATATGTTTCACCCTAGATAATATACATGCTTCGATGCTGTTCTCTCAAAACATCCCACCCTCGCCTTCTCCCACAGAGTCCACAAGTCTGTTCTATACATCTGAGTCTCTTTTTCTGTTTTGCATATAGGGTTATTGTTACCATCTTTCTAAATTCCATATATATGTGTTAGTATACTGTAATGGTCTTTAGCTTTCTGGCTTACTTCGCTCTGTATAATGGGCTCCAGTTTCATCCATCTCATTAGAACTGATTCAAATGAATTCTTTTTAACAGCTGAGTAATATTCCATGGTGTATATGTACCACAGCTTCCTCATCCATTCGTCTGCTGATGGGCATCTAGGTTGCTTCCATGTCCTGGCTATGATAAACAGTGCTGCGATGAACATTGGGGTGCACGTGTCTCTTTCAGATCTGGTTTCCTTGGTGTGAATGCCCAGAAGTGGGATTGCTGGGTCATATGGCAGTTCTATTTCCAGCTTTTTAAGGAACCTCCACACTGTTCTCCATAGCGGCTGTACTAGTTTGCAATCCCACCAACAGTGTAAGAGGGTTCCCTTTTCTCCACACCCTCTCCAGAATTTATTGCTTGTAGACTTTGGATAGCAGCCATCCTGACTGGCGTGTAGTGGTACCTCATTGTGGTTTTGATTTGCATTTCTCTGATAATGAGTGATGTTGAGCATCTTTTCATGTGTTTGTTAGCCATCTGTATGTCTTCTTTGGAGAAATGTCTGTTTAGTTCTTTGGCCCATTTTTTGATTAGGTCATTTATTTTTCTGGAATTGAGCTGTAGGAGTTGCTTTGTGTCATTTATTTTTCTGGAATTGAGCTGCAGGAGTTGCTTGTATATTTTTGAGATTAATCCTTTGTCTGTTGCTTCGTTTGCTATTATTTTCTCCCAATCTGAGGGTGAACAGCCCAGTTTTAAGGGCTTTTTTTGGTGGTGGTTTTTTGTTTATTAAAAAATATTTATTTATTTTTGGCTGTGCTGGGTCTTCATTGCTGCACGGGCTTTTTCATTGCAGGGATTCTCTTGTTGTGGAGCGCAGGCTCTAGGACCCAGGGCTTCAGTAGTTGTGGCACAAGGGCTTAGTTGCTCCGAAGAGGTACATGGGATCTTCCCCAACCAGAGACCTTCCTGGGGAAGCAAAGAAAGACCAAATGACAAAAAGAAGAGCGGCCCCAAGAGTAGAGGGGCCAGGTGGGTCTCCAGCCAGGCTGTTTCCCGGGGCCAGGCCTGAACCTGGCTCCAGATGTTTGCCCCCCACCCCACCAGGGGCTTCCTACCCCAGCCTCTGGGCCCCTGTATCAGTCAAGGGCCCCCAGATGCCCTCTCCAATCCCTGGGGAGCCCCAGTAGGAGACGTGAGAGGCAGTAGGTCAGGGGGCAGAGCTGGAGTTCCCTGGAAGCACCGACATAACCAAAAATGAAGTGTCTGTCCTCTGAGAGGTCGGTCAGCAGCCCGGGACTGAGGTCATTCTGGCCCCAGCCCCACATGAGAGTCCCTGTCCGAGACCCTCACATTTTTTCCATTTCCTGCCACACTAGATGGTCGCTGATGGGGAGAGTCTTCCCAGAGGGAGGGGACACTCTGACCAGCCATTGTGTGTCCAAACCACAGGCAACTGGCTAGGAGGACCAGTCAGGACCTGCATCGGGGATTTTGCAAACTGGAGCCAAGGAAGAGAATGGAATGTTTCCCTGGGGCAAGAAATGTCCCAAGTGGAAACGGAAGCCTTTGGCAGAGCCGTTTCTGACCACAGGGAAGGACTTGATCTCCAGGACTGGGAGTGTGGGGTGGGGCATGAGAGAAAAGTCAGGGGGGCGGAGGGAGAGCCCTCTGCTCCTGCCGGGCAGGGGGTGGCATGTGAGCCCACAGGCTTGGGGCACTTCTGCCCTCCCCAAGATTTGGTTTTGAAGGGGTTCAGAACATGCTACCCCTAAATACACTGCTTTGGAATATTGATTACTCTGAGCTGAAGATATTTGAGAAACAGAAGATGCAGAAAGGGCTCTCCCCTTCCCACCTAAAGGCAGGTCACACATTTCCCAAGAGAAACATGCCCTTCTGCACCAGGAAGAAAGCATCTAGTCACCAGAGACTGGGTGGAGGGGAGAGAGGGGGTGATGCTGAAAGGGATCTGTACAAGCAAGCTGCTAAAATAACCTTGGTTTTCTATTAGTTTCCCGCATGTATTTCCTAGTCACTGACCCACAGCTTACTGCCCCGGCCCCAGCCCCTTCATCCCGTCACATCTCCACAAAGTGCCATTGTTCAAGTAAAAAGATATATAAGCTTTGGGACCTAAGACCTCCCTGGGGTCATCATGTTCCTTTTGAAGACTCCTGCGTACATGTGAAAATATTAAACAAAACGTGAATGCTTCTCTTCTATTAATCGGCCTTTGATCAGTTTAATTCTCAAGCCAGCCACAGAGCCCAAGAGGGCAGCAAGATATCTTTCCTTCCCTACAATTTGGAATCTTCTACCTACTCCATTGGTTTTCCTGGGGCTGCTTTTCCTGGTGAGTCAGCAGTAAAGAATCCACCTGCCAAGCAGGGGACTCGGGCTCAGTCCCTTGGTCAAGAAGAGAAGATCGCCTGAAGACGGAAATGGCAACCCACTCCAGTACTCTTGCCTGGGAAATCCCACGGACAGAGGAGCCTGGTGGGCTACAGTCCATAGGGTCACAAAGAGTGGGACACAACTTATCAACGAATCAACAGCACAATAACCTATTCCACCAGCCCATGAATCCCCTTGTGTCTAAGGGAATGTGAATTAGGTTTCTGACACTTAGAACCCAATAATTAACCTGAAAACAAAACAAACAAGAAACAAATCTTGCTCATCACCTTCGGGCTCCAGGTCGTCCCTACTTCCCTTTACTATCCACACTTTTCAGGAGAGTGGTCTACACTTCCTGTCCCCGCTTCCTCCCACCAGCCTCTCATCCCTGGATCCCATGCTTCTGGAATCCCCCCCAAACCCCCGCAGAGTCCAATGCTGCCTGAAGCCTCCTTCCCGCAGACCTCTCCTCTGGCCTGTTTCTGCATCACGGAGGGCTGTCAGCTCCCCCAGGCCGGCCTGGCCCGGAATGTTGCAGCGCCCTGGAGCTCAGTCCAACCTCTCTTCTTCGCAGGGAGAACTGGTCCACACCGTTCCCAGGGCAACAGCATCCCCACGTCCCGGTCTCCAGCCCAGTGACTCTGCTGACCTCCGTGGACCTCCCCCACAGGAGATGCCCCCGGGTGTGAAACACGTCAAGACTGAGCTCATTCCTTCCCCAGAGCCCCGCCTTCGGGCCTCTGGACCGGCCCTCCTCTCTGCCAGGCGCACCCTTGCCACTCTGGCCCCTCAAGATGAAACGCCTTTCATGCTTCAAAACCAGTCCTAGAGCAAAGATGGTCACTCCCTCCTTTGTCGGCGGTCAGATTTCAGCATCACTGGGATCCACCAACTCAGGCCAGGCTTTTGTCGGAGCTGGAGGATCTGATTGCGGGGAGGAGCAGGAACCCCGCAGGCCTGAGTCAGTCACACGCCAGCCCTGCCTCCATCCTGGGACAGTCTGTAGGGTGGGGACAGTGACCTCCAGCTCACCTGCCTCCTGGAATGACCTGCAGGTCAGGTGAGGGGTAGGGCTCCATCATTTCATGGCAGCAGCGTGGTTTCTCTTTCTTGGACACCTTAACGGGGTGTCAAAACCAAGCCACTTAGAGTTAAAAAGGCACTTTGAGCTGAGATTTCTGGAGAAGCCTCACTTCATTTATTCACTCATTCATTCACTTATTATTCGGTCATCCAACACGACCTGAGTGTCTAGCACCTTCCAGGCCCTGGGCTTGAATCAAACCTGGGCCTGCCCTCCAGAAGCCCTTGGTCAGTGGGGCCAAGAGGGGAAACAGCGGACTAAATCCTACTCTGTCACCAGGCCAACTTGGGGCAGGGAGAGGCCAGGCAGCGCAGAGAACCAAAAGCCCTGGGGGTCTTTTGGCCAGCTTGGGGGCTGGCCCACAGCCATCTGCATATTGGAAGGTAGAGCCAGAACACAGAGCCAAATTTCCGCCTCCCGACCCAGAACTCCCCGAGGCAAGGGCCTCCCCAGCACTGTCTCCAGCAGCGGCTCATCTTCCAAGGCCAGGAGCGCTCCAGGCGGAAGAGGATCACGAGGCTCCAAGGCCTCAAGGTTACAGCAGAAGAGGATTCAGCCTTCTGGGTCCCCATCTGATGGGGAGCATCCACGCCAGGCAGCAGCCAGGACAGGCAAGGGTGGAAGCTGCCAGTCGCCTGTGCTGCCCACTACCCTCCTCGGACAGAGCAAACAGGTGCCCCAGAATGGGCCCCATCCTCGTCTCTATTTCTGGGGTGGCCAAGGTCAGCGTGAGCTGAGGGCAGGCTTTTGAGACCAGAGTTCGTGCATGCGCGCTCAGTCGCTTCAGTCGAGTCTGACACTTTGTAACCCCATGGACTGTAGCCCGCCAGGCTCCTCTGTCCATGGGAGCTCTCCAGGCAAGAATACTGGAGTGGGTTGCCATGCCCTCGTCTAGGGGTCTTTCCGACCCAGGGATCAAACCTACTTTGCCTGCGTCTCCTGCATCGCAGGTGGATTCTTTGCCCACTGAGCCACCTTGGAAGCCCCAGGCCAGAGCCCAGCATTGCCCAGTGCCAGGCCGCTGATTGCCGGTACAAATAAAAAGCTTCTCAGATCAGCTGCAGCAGCACCTCCTGTGGGAAATGCAGGTTCCTAGGCCCCATCCCTGGAGAAGGCAATGGCACCCCACCCTGGTACTCTTGCCTGGAGAATCCCATGGACAGAGGAGCCTGGTAGGCTGCAGTCCATGGGGTTGCTAAGAGTCAGACACAACTGAGCGACTTCACTTTCACTTTTCACTTTCATGCATTGGAGAAGGAAATGGCAACCCACTACAGTGTTCTTGCCTGGAGAATCCCAGGGATGGGGGAGCCTGGTGGGCTGCCGTCTATGGGGTCGCACAGAGTTGGACACGACTGAAGTGACTTAGCAGCAGCAGCAGGCCCCATCCCAGACCTGCCAGGTCAGAAACTCCAGGGATGGAGTCCAGCCACCTGTGTTGTTACAAGTCCACCCAGCGATCCTGGCGCCTTCTCGTCCTAGAGTCCAGAGGACTGTCCACGGAGATGGTAATCAATGTCTGGTATGTGCTGGGCGCTCTGCCTGCATCATCTCAGACAACTCCTCCAACAACACATGCAGAGGGGCCAGCATGGCCCGCAGAGGCTGGGGAGAGCCACGTGTCAGCCCAGGGCCGTGTGATCACTCAAGTCAGGTGGCTGATGGCTTCAACCACCGGACCAAACTCTGTGCAAGACTCAGCACGCACGCAGCAATGGGTAGGCTTGCAAAGGCCCTTTGTGTGCCTCTGCTGCTGTTTCCCACGCCTCTAGATGCTCCAGCGAGGCAGGCACCTCTATGCTCTGCTGGATTGGTTAACAAATTAGTTCTAACTAGGGGCTACTGAGCAAACTCAAAAGAGGAAGGCAGATAGATTTGGTACCGTGTCTGGTACACTGACCCCAACATGTCCAGCAGTTTCTTTGAGGCTCAATTTCTTTATCTGTAAAACAAGATGATAATCCTTCCTACACAGCCTGGCAGCGAGGTTGAGATCTTATGTTGAAGAACCACCTCCACCTTCTTACAAATCTCAACCAAAATGACACAAAAGGGATGTTTTTAGAGGCATAAATCCTCAAGGACAGAAGGGAAATAGGAAAGAGGTGGTGATAACACTTTGGAAGCTGAATGGCGGATAGATGAGAGGAACTCACTGAACAGACCCAGAGAAGATGAACCTTAAGCAGATGCGACCAGTTTCAGAAGCTGCAGATCCAGCAAGGTTGACACCTCAGAAAAACTTAGGGGGATGGTGGTTGGACGTCCACTTGACAAGGAGTTGTGGGGATCTCTCTCTCTAGCTCTGATAGAGAAGTTTACAGAGTATCGATAATCCCACCAAGATCTGGGATCTGGAAAAGCGAGATGTAATACCCAGTCAAACAAACCAAACCACCAAAGCAATGTGTTTGAAGGCATTATTTAAAAGCTTTGGAAGAAATCGAGTTTAAGGGGGACTTCCCTGGCAGTCGAGTGGTTAAGGTTCAGTCCCTGGTTAGGGAGCGAAGATCCTGAATGCTGTTAGGTGCAAGGGAACCAGCTTCGAGAGAAGCTTTTCCCTCCGGCCATCTGCTCATTTGGGAGTCTGGCGAGAAGCTGTGAATTGGGACAGATGGAACAGACGGCCTGGGCAGAGGGCAACAGAGAAGACAGCAAAGCTTCTGACCATCTTGTGAAGCTGGTGAGCAAAACTTAGAGCCACAAGGGCTAAGATCCCAGAGAGAAGGGAAGGATAGAGAACTGAGCCAAACATCCCCTATCTCCCCCAGATATTTGCAGAATTCTGCATACAGGATATGAGGTGCAGAACCTCTGATAAGCAGAGTGGAGGTTGGGTAGGCAGGGGAGAGGAGACTGGGAATTGGTGGGAAGTAAGGAAGAGAGCTAAATCTTCAGCTTCCAAAAGTTATCTGTAACTTAAAAAATTAAGAAATGGCAGTATACATTTATAATTTTAAATTATGAGGGATATATCAGTTAAAAAGACCTTTGCCTTTTAAAAAAACAATAAGAACAAAACCGTAAACGCTAATTTCAAAGCTTAAACTGTTTCTCTTCCTTTCTCTGCTTCATATAGCAAGAATTATGGAAGTACGCAGCTGCTAGGATTAGTTTCAAGGCTTGATGCTGTGAGAGCCAATGTCTTGAGATTCTCTTTGCCCTTTATGCTTGATACCTCATAGTTACAAAATGATGGGTGCAGCTCCAACCACCACATCCATATTCCAGCAGGAAGAAAGGAAAGAGGCAACTTCTGTGTCAGGAAAGAAACCATCTTTCAAGAAATGTCATGGCAGACTTCTCCCTGTGTCTGCTGGCCACTTGCCCACCCTGGCTGGAGTACTGTGAAAAAAAAGAGAGAGAGAAATGGGAGCTGGGTGAGCTGGCCACAGTATTTACCACAGAGCCACAGAGATAAGTATCAAAGGAAACAATTGAAAATGTCTGCTTCTGGGGAGTCACTGCAGAAGACTGGTGCTTTAAATTATGTCTTGTAGGACTAATTTTCTTTAAGCTATGCATCCATGTAACTTATATAAAAATGAAAATTCAGTTTCACAAAAGAAAGGGCATACACACACACACACACAAAAGAAAGAGTAGATCATGTCCCAGGAAAAACTGATGCAGAATTCTCATCTTACTAAAGTTACTGAATTTTAACAAAAGAATTCTTTGAACATCCCTGCAAAAGGCTAATGTCACCCATAAGGATGACCTCAGAATTCTCCATAGCAACATCTGGGGCTGGACTGAGCCGACACTGTCCTCCAGGAAAGAAAGCAGGATCCAAGAATATTATAGCCAGCCTGAGTGATTCAAAGTGTAAAGGCCATGGACACATATTTCGAAGCATGCTAGAATGCAAGGAGATGGTTTCCATGGTCTCTTCGTGTATGTGTGTGTGTGTCTGCCTTGTTGAAGTATAGTTGATTTACAATGTTGGGCCAGCCTCTGCCGTCCAGCAAACTGACTCAGTTATACACATATATAGATTCTTCTTAAATATTTTTTTCCATTATGATTTATCCCAGGAGATTGGATATAGTTCCCTGGGCTGTATAGCAGGACCTTGGTGTTTATCCATTCTAAATGTAATAGTTTACAATCACCAACCCCAAACTCCAGGTGCGTCCTTCTCCCTCCCCCCTTCCCTTGGCAACCACACATCTGATCTCTATGTTGTTGTTATTATCCAGTCGCTAAGTTGTGTCGGACTCTTTGAGACCCCATGGGCTACAGCATGCGAGGCCCCTCTGCCCTCCACTACCTCCTGGAGTTCGCGTAAATTCAAGCCCATGGAGTCGGTGATGCTATCTTACCACCTCATCCTCTGCCACCCCCTTCTCCTTCTGCCTGATCTCTATGAGTGTGGGTCTATTTCTGTTTTGTAGGCACGTTCATTTGTGCCACATTTTAGATTCTACCTGTAAGTGATATCATCTGGTATTTGTCTTTCTCTTTCTGACTTAACTTCACTTAGTATGATAATCTTTAGTTGCATCCATGTTGCTGTAAATGGCATTATTTCATTCTTTTTTTATGACTTAGTGTTCCATTGTATATATGTACCACATCTTTATCCATTCACCCATCAATGGACATTTAGGTTGTTCCCATGTCTTGGCTATTGTGAATAGTACTGCTGTGAACATAGGGGTGCATGTATCTTTTTGGATTATAGTTTTGTCCCAGGAATGGGGTTGCTGGATCATATGACAATTCCATTTTTAGTTTTCTGCGGAACCTCCATACTGTTTCCATAGTGGCTGCAACAACTTACATTCCCACCAACAGTATAGGAGAGTCCCCTTTTTTCCACACCCTCTCCAACATTTGTTATGTGTAGACTTTTTAGTGATGGCCATTCTTTTTCATTTTTAACTCTTTATTCTGTATTGGGGGAACGTAGTCGATTAATAATGTTGTGATAGTTCTAGGTGAACAGCAAAGGGACTCAGGCATACAATGACGGCCATTCTGACCAGCGTGAGCTGGTACCTCACTGTAGTTGTCATTTGCATTTCTCTAATAATCAGTGATGTTGAGCATCTTTTCATGTGTCTACCGGCCATCTGTGTGTCTTCTTTGGAGAAATGTCTATTAAGGTCTTCTACCCACTTTTAGATTGAGATGGTTGGTTTTTGTTGTTGTTATTGTTGTTGAGTTGTATGAGTGGACTATGTATTTTGGAGATTAAGCCCTTGTTAGTCACATCATTTGCAAATGTTTTCTCCCATTTCTTTTTTTTTATGGTTTCCTTTGCTGATCAAAAGCTTGTCAGTTTGCTTAGATCCCATTTGTTTATTTTTGGTTTTATTTCCATTGCCTTGCACGACAGTAAAACACATCCCTCAAAGGTCCTTTCAGAAAAGTTTAAACAATACTTGAGGGAAACAAGGCCTTCTCCGATGACCCAGCAGTAGAGAATCTTCCTGCAATGCAGGAGATGCAGGTTTGGTCCCTGGGTTGGGAAGATCCCCTGGAGAGGGAAATGGCAACCCACTCCACTATTCTTGCCTGGAGAATCCCATGGACAGAGGAGCCTGATGGGCTGCAGTCCATGGGGTCGCTTAAGGGTTGGACAGGTGATGGATGGATGGATGGATGGATGGGGTGAAAAAGGAAATCAAAATTCAAGCTGCAGAATATTTAGAAAAAAAACAATAAAAACATATGTCAGACCTTTGGGATATGGGATGAAGCAGTGCTCTACACATATTAAAAGACAGGACTTGTTTATATTAACAAACCAGAAAGAATGAAAGAAAAGAAATCGAAGCACAAAGGAGTTATAGAACATGCCTGAGATCATAGCCAGCACAGAGAGGTAGGATCTGAACTCAGTCTGCTTAATACGCACAAACACTGTCATTACAGCTCACTTTGTAAGAGCCACTCTCTCAGGGGGGAGAAAGGGAAAGAAAAAAACAATTCAAAGTGTGTCCAGCAAAATTTAAATAACCATAACACAGCCCTGCCAGGAGACAGGCACACAGGAGGGAGAGGCAGCCATCTCACCAGTCCCTAGCACTGTGAACATGAATTAGCTTCTCTCCTGGGCACCTAGAAAGTACTGGCTACTTCCCATCACGGGGACTGTTGAGAAAGTAGCCCTCCACCTCACGTTCACGTCCTCAAATCTCAAATCTCTCAGTGAACCTGACTGAGAACCTGGTTGTTTCTTGTGCAGTAGAAAGTCCTCCAAGATATATTGTTAAGGGAAAAGGCCAAATGCAGAACAGTGCATCTGTGTGTGTGTGTGTGTGTGTGTGTGTGTGTGAGTGTGTGTGTGTGTGTGAGTGTGTGTGTGTGTATGAGTGTGAGTATGCCAAGAAGAGCGGCCACTGGAGAGAGAAATGGGGAATAAGGGCAGGAAGGAGACTCACTTTTTCTCTCCACTTCTTTTACATTTTATACCATGTGCAGGTATGACCCACCCCAATAAATCATCACATATATATTTTTGGCTTTTTTTTTTAAATAGGATTTTTAAACCAACAGACTTTATTTCTCAGAGCAGTTGTGAGTTTTCTGAGAATTTGGCTGTCACTAGATGGTGTTTATCAAGATGAGTCAGTTCCTGGGAATTCCCCAGCGGTCCAGTAGTTAGAACTATATA
The DNA here is from genome assembly GCF_023699985.2 of Odocoileus virginianus. Lineage (NCBI taxonomy): Eukaryota > Metazoa > Chordata > Mammalia > Artiodactyla > Cervidae > Odocoileus > Odocoileus virginianus. Next base: position 10,344,403 of record NC_069696.1, on the reverse strand, counting down.
CTTTCATTGCTAAACGTCTGGTAGGAGAATTAAGATCACAAAAGCCTCACAGAACAGTCAAAAAAAGAAAGAGGACATTCCGATGTAGGCTGGTGGGTGTTGGATTTTGTCAAATGCTTCTCTAAAGCATTTAGATGTCATTGCATGATTCTTTTTAGCTTGTTGATGTGATTATAGACTTCCCTGATGGCTTGAGCGGTAAAGAACCCTCCTGCCAATGCAGGAGACACAAGAGACATGTGTTCAATCCCTGGGCCAGGAAGATCCCCTGGAGAAGGAAATGGCAACCCACTCCAGTATTCTTGCTTGGGAAATCGTAGGCACAGAGGAGCCTGGTGGACTACAATGCCCGCAAATAATCGGAAATGAGTTAGCACATGATAGATTATAATAATTGATTTTTGAATGCAACCAGTCTTGCCTACCTGAAATAAATCTCACTTGATCATGGTGAATATACATTTTTCAAATTATTTTCCATTATAGGTTCTTGTAAGATATTGAATATAGTTCTCTGTGCTATACAGTAAATCCTTGTGGTTTATTTATTATATATGTAGTGATGTGTATCTGTTTATCCCAAACTCCTAGCTTATCCTTTCCGTAGTAGCTGTATCAATTTACATTCCTACCAACAGAGTAGGAGGATTCATTTTTCTCCACACCCTCTCTAGCATTTATTCTTTGTGAACTTTTTGATGACGGCTATTCTGACTGGCGTGAAGTGATCCTGATAGGAGTAGAATAGGACAGTTATATAGATAGCTGCAGCAGTCCCAGCGGAGGGCTATAGATAGAGCAGGAAAGCTAGGAAACTTTTGGGGAACCACTGTAAATTAATGATCACTCAGGAAAGCTATTGGAACACTGTTCAGTGAAGTAGGCTTGCTTAATGATAAAAACATAAGTAAAACCACAAGATATGCCTGAAGCCATTAGATGGAAGTATTAGTATTCTACTAATACAATAATCCTAGTTTGACCTCATAGGGTCAGACACTTTCTGCCTAATATGAAGTGGGAACGAGTGATGTATGTCTGCACCTGCATCCACTTGAAAGTGAGATTAGAAAGAATTGGTGCCATTTCTTCTCCAAATGATTGGTAGAATCCACCAGTGATAAAATCTGGGCCCAGTGCTTCCTGTTTGGAAAGGTTATGAAGGAGAAACTTTCTATAAGCTTTTATTTAAATCTCTATGGTTGTTGTTTTAATTTTGGGTAGGCCAGAGTCCCTGGGCTGTGACCTTCAGGGGAGTTTCATGGCCTGTTTTTCTTCCCTTTTGTAGGACCAGAAGGTTAGAGTGAGTGGAATTGACTAACTTCCCTTTCCGAGGTGGGATAAGCCTCTGGCTCCCAGCCAAGGTCTGTCTTGGTTACTGAAGGGGCTCAGGACATCACCCCCCCCCCCAACCACCACCACCAAACCTGCCACTCTGACTTGCTATTTTGATTTCAAAACACTTGAGAAACAGCATCTGAATGGAGGGCACATTTTGACTTTGCTTTTTTTTCTGAAAGCCCGAGGCAAGATTTCCAAGTGAAAGACGTCCTCTGCATTGCAGGAAGAGAAAGCATTCCTATCACCAGAGGCTGGGGGTTAAGAGAAATCTATGCAAACAGACCCTATTATCAATACAATATCTCTCGGCTCCCTCTGGTCCTCCCAGGTCGTTTCGTTGCGCTTTGTTGCCGCCCCGAGGACTGTAGCCTGCCAGGCTCCCCTGTCCATGGGGATTCTTCAGGCAAGAATTACTGGGTTACTTGCACACAGTTGCTGCTCTTTGTTCAACAGAGTACATAGAACATTTGGATCTCATCAACTCTCTGGGTCCCTGTGCTGTGAGGGTTCCCACTTCTATGTAAATAAAATTCGTCTGCTTTTCCGCTCTTACTGTTTCATGTCAGTCTCGGCTGGCAGCCTTAAGAGGGTAGATGGGCCATTCTTACTTTCCCTACACGACAGATGGAGTGTATTTCAACATGGCTCGTGTATTTCAGAATGTGTTTCAAAACGGTTGGTTTTCTGTCTTCCTGCCCAAAGCACCGTGTGAGTTCCTTTACGTCTTTAACTCCCAGGCTCGGCCACGCTGAGCCGCCTGCAGCGGCCCCAGCTGCGGGCCTCCGCCCAGGTATGGCTGTGACCCTGGGCACCCACCTCTCCCTCCGGTTTGCAGGCCGCTGCTCTGCCCTGCGACCTCAGTTCTCTGACAGATCTGAGAAGAGTTACGGATTTTCAGCTTGTTCAGATTTTTTCTCTAGTTGTGAGAACGGGAATGATGACTTCAAAGTCCTTTACACGCTCGACCCCAAAACTGGAAGTTCTCATTATTTCTAAGAGAAAAAAAAAAAAGTCGCCACCCTGATGGCAAACATTCGGCAACTCTCCTGATGGGCCTTGAACCTGTTGCCCCTCGGGGCTCTGCCCGGGTGTCCATCACTCTAAGCCAACGACCTCCGACAGCCCAGACCCATGCTTGGGGCTCTAGCACCAATATCCCTCTCCCTTTGCCCCCCACCTGGATGGCACCGGTCCTCAAATACACCTCACACACGCGTTAAGTTGAATTCACCATCTTTCTCCCCCAAACTAATCCACAGCTCAGGTTTCCTGTCTCAAGGGGCTGGCACAAATCTCAGCCTCCCCGAAAAACGTTCACTGGGTCCCCCTCCTGCCTGCGCACAGCCAGTGGCCTCCGAGTGTATGCGGGATAAACTCCGTTTCTCCCAGCTGGCAACACCAGGCCAGGTGACCCTTGCACCTGCTTGGTCCTCCCTCCAGAATCCCTTCTGCACTCCCAGCGTTCTTCTCCTCTGAAATCACTTACTTCTTTTCTAGGATAGACCAAGGGTTCTTGCTCACTTTTGAGTGAGCCATAAGCAGGCAGGTCGAATGTTCCAGATGAAGGTAACATTTGCGCACCCCTCCCCCCACTCATTCTGCCAGCTTGGAAGTCATCTCCTCCAAGAGGCTGTCTCCATCTCCCAGACCTGGGTGAACTGCAGCTGCGTGTTAACCACTTGCTCTGCAGGAAGTCCTGATGTGCAGCGTTTGCCAATTTCCATGGTGTAAATATTCCCAGCATAGCCAATTTCACGCTACCAATGTGATATCATTGAACTTGAGCTGGGAAGAGATGCTGACAGCAGTCAGCTCAAGCATGTGCCAGGTGGAGGAGCCTCTTGGGGGCTCACATCACACCTTGTATAACCCTCCATCAAGTCGGGCTCACAGGCTTCCCCAGTGGGTCAGTGGTAAAGAATCCTCCTGCAATGCAGGAGACACTGGTTCCATCCCTGGGTTGGGAAGATCCCCTGGAGGAAGGTATGACAACCCACTCATTTTCTTGCCTGGAAAATCCCATGGACAGAGGAGCCTGGCGAGTTACAGTTCATAGGGTTGCGAAGAGTCGGACACAACTGAGCAAATGAACATACATGCCTGCTAAGTCGCTCAGTTGTGTCCAACTCTTTGTGACCCTGTGGACTGTAGCCTGCCAGGGTCCTCTGTCCATGTGATTCTCCAGGCAGGAATACACACACACACACACACACACACACGAAGTATGGCTCACAAGGAGATGCTCAAAAACAAAAACTCTAGTGGTCCAACAGAAGGATAGGTTGAAAGGCTTAGCTCTAATCCCCACTCAATGCTTTCCTGGCTGTGTGACCGGAGGTCAGTGGCCAAGCCTCTCCTAGCCTTAGATGTGTTGTCTATAAAATGGACAACATAACATGTTCTTCCTAAGCTTGTATAGAAATTAAATGAATGTAAACACTGTAAAATCCCAAGAAGTTAGAGGGTCAGTCAAGGAGTAGGGAGGGACATTCATGGGAGACGGCCAGCAGGAGAACAGAGAAGCAGGGGGAAAGGATGTACTATCTTAGTTGGAGCCGACCTGGGAACCCTGGGTGGGAAGGCCGTGGGGAAGCCCAGGAGGGCGGTCTTTGATGGGCAGTGTAAGGGACTGGGGTTCATCCTCAACCCTGGGAGCTTTGGGAAGTTCAGAAGAAAAATTAAATTGGCTGTCTTAGAAGCAGGAGACCATTCAGGAGTTGCTGGTGGGCGAAGGGCACAGGGTTGGTCAGGCCAAGGCCCTTTCAGAGGTTGGGGTGGATGCCATGAGAGGAAAAGGGGTTGAGGGCCACAGTGTTTGTTTTCTTCCCTGGAGATGGGGTGAAAGCCTTGTGCATCTTAGTTATCAAGCTCAGGAGGCAAGAGGCTCACTAAGCATCATGGGAAATTCCCCTATCCAGCCAGGAATAGGAGAAGAACCCTGTCCTGGGGAAGATGACTTGATGAAACAACCCAGATGACTGCATTTGCCCTGGAGAAGGCCTTAACTGGGCCAAAAGAACTCTCCACCCTGGGCCCTCCAAGGCCCTCTGCCCACGCTCTTTGGCAAGACTCCAAACCCCTGTGTAACCCGGGACCTTATTAATCAAAGAATAGGTCTGGAATCACTAGCAGCAGCAGCAGTACCTGGGAGCCTCTTGGAAATGCAGAGTCGCAGGCCCCACCTCAGACCTGTAGCATCAAAATTTGCATTTTAACCAGTCCCCCAGAACTGGTGTGCTCAGTGAAGCTTGAGAAGGGCTGGCACAGGCTCCAAATGGCGGAACCTGGTCCATCTTGTGTTTCTAGGACCTTAAACACTGTGAGCTCTCAGAGAGTGCCGAGGGATGGATTGACAGCTGTCTGAGGGCTGTTGTAGGGGGACAGAAGGGAGAAGGCGTGTTTGAAAGAGTGAGAAGGTGAGTTCAGCAAGACTCAACTGGGTGGTTGATTGGTTAAGGCAGTGGGAGAGACGAGGGCCCAAGAGGGTTGATGCTGCCATTTCATGAGGTTGAGCAAGTGGTTGCCCTGAGTATCTACAACTCCATTGCGGTCTGAACAAGGTCTCAGCTTTGGAAAGAGGCCAGGGTGGGGTGGAGGCCTGGCCACAGCTGTAGGAGACACATGGGCAACATGCAAGGCAAAGGGAGAAGGGGCTCCTGTGTGTGGCAGCCGTAGGTTGAGAAAGAAAAGTCCACCAGAAGATGACCAGTCCGAGGGGCAGGAGGCCAAAGGCACGGATAATTCATGGCCAGCTGTCAAATGCCACCAGGAGAATCAGAGAGGCAGCCTTTAAACCACCCACTGCATTATCAATAGATGCAGTTGCTGCTATCAAGACGTCTCATTCCCCGGATCTAGGAAGACCCGAAAGCTATTCTATCTCACAAGTAAGATTTAAAAATCCAACTTTTCTTGAGTATCAAATGTGATTACAAACTTGAGTAAGTAACCCTCTGTCAATTTAAAGTGCAATTACAGAATTTTTTATGGCTGCATCCAAGAACAACACTGTTATAACAATTATACGTAAAACTCTAGTAAAATGTCAAGACCACGAGCATCATTTCCATCCTGGCTTTTATTTCTTCTTAGGGATTTTGCCATATTTGTGGTTTCTCTCCAGGGCTTTGCTGGTGAAATCTGGATACCCTCTCATGTTTGTGATAATCTTCCAAAACTAACTGAGGTCACTGTATCCGGATGTTTGACCTTGGTCTTTGGCTAGGACACCAGAGCTTGACTGCCTCTCCTGGAGAATGTGTGTGTGTGTGTGTGTGTGTGTGTGTGTGTGTGTGTGTGTGTGTGTGTGTGTGTTCAGTTGCCAAGTCCTGTCTGACTCTTTGCGACCCCATGGACTGCAACATGCCAGCCCTCCCTGTCCCTCACCATCTCCTGGAGTTTGCCCAAGTTCATGTCCATTGAGTTGATGCTGTCATCCAATCATCTCATCCTCTGTCGCCCTCTTCTCCTTCTGCCTTCAATCTTTCCCAGCATCAGGGTCTTTTCTAATGAGTTGGCTGTTTGCAATAGGTGGCCAAAGTATTGGAGCTTCAGCTTCAGCATCAGCCCTTCCAATGAGTATTGAGGGCTGATTTCCTTTAGGATTGGCTGGTTTGATCTATTTGCTGTCCAAGGAACTCTCAAGAGTCTTCTCTAGAGTTCAAAAGCGTCAGTTCTTCTCCTGGACTGACACTTAGCTAATTAATCATTGTGGATATTTTCTGTGAACCCTTCTTTCCCGGGATAACTGAGACTGACCCATGTTGTGAACCTAAAGGAGCCTCACCTGCCTGAGCTTCTGTGCGGTCACCATGAGTTACCCCTCTTTCTGTGGTACAGTTCCTGCCTCCTCCACTCCTTCAAGAGAATTATAATTACCTTGTAATTGCACATACAAAGCAAACATGTCTCTCCAATTAGTTAACACTAATAAAAGAAAGAAGATACACAAAGTAACACATCCCAACTTAATAAGCTCCATAAAAATCCAAACAAGTCATACAACAGTCATCTTTCCTATACTACAACCCCCTATGAAGGCACTATGGTCATGTTTCATTTTAAAGTGTCATTATAGCCATGGCTTTTCACAGAGTGAATTTATTCAAATTAACTATAATTATTTCCATTCACACCTTTGATGCCTGTATTGCTACAGGTTGACTAGCGTTGGGGGAGACTTCTAATCTTCCCTCCTCTTTCCCTTGCTTCCCTAATATTTCTGAGAGTGGCCTTCCTTCCTGCCACAACAGGGCATTCTGAATCATTAATGTATATATGTATATATTTATTTATTTGGCCTTTGCTTGTGGCTCAGCTGTTAAAGAATCCTCCTGCAGTGCTCCAGACCTGGGTTCGATCCCTGGATTGGGACGATCCCCTGGAGAAGGGAAAGGCTACCCACTCCAGTATTCTGGCCTGGAGAATTCCGTGGACTGTATAGTCCATGGGGTCGCAAAGAGTCAGACACGACTGAGTGATTTTCACTTTCATATATTTATTTATGTTCCAAGGAATCCATTTTCTTTGGTGGAGAAGGTCTTAGAAACCAAAGTCTAGGCACTGGGGTGCCCGCTGAGACTTGGGGATGGCAGACCAGAGGCTACTGTGGCTTTTGGGTCACTCTTGTCAGAAACAAGCCTGGAAGTACTTTTTTATTTTTGAGATCTTAAGTTGACAGTCAACTCTTTCAGCTTGTTGTTTTGTGAACAAAGGTTAAGGATGCTGTTGTTAATCCTGTCTCGATCGGACTGGGCCACAGGCAGGAGACCAGCTAGGGGGACCGGGGAGGGCGTGGAGATGACTCTTTGGACAAACCTGGTTGGAGGCGGGAGAGAACTGGAGGTAATGGGTGGACTTGGCTTTTTGTTTTCTTGTCCTTTCTATTAAAATGGGAGAGGCTCCGGGTGGAGCAGAAAGTGCTGCCGTGAGAGCTCTATCAATTAGGATTCTTCTGTGTTCAAGGGGAAAAGAATCCAGACCATCTGGTCAAACCAAGCTGTATAAAGGGGAAGCTGAGGGCCAGTCAGGCCGAGCCCCGAAGGACACAGAGGCTCCAGGGATGTCCCCGGCCTGCGCCTAGCCTCCCTGGGGACGGGCTGTGTTCCGAGGTGGGCCCTCCCTTCTTGTGGTGGCCAGGCAGCAACACAGCTCTGGTCTCTACACTCCTCCTCCAGAAGAAAGAGAGTACACCCCACACCCACACCGAAGAAAGGACACCCTTCTCTCCCAGACTTCCACAAAAGTCCCTGGGGGGCCAGGCTATGCTTCTCAGGCGGCACTTTATAGATGGGTAAACTGTGGCCAGCCCCCTCAAACTCCCCCAACAACTGCCCCAGCAGCCAGGCCAGCTCAGATGAGAAGAGACTTGGCCTCAGAGGCCACTGAGGACTTGGGATCTGGCAAACGGAAATTCCAGTCTCTGCCCACGGTAATGTGCTCTGTGAGCTTGGGCGGGCTTCCACCTCGGCCTCAGCATTCTCATCTGTAAGATGGGGGGGTGATGATGGCGTGATCTCAGAGGGCTGTTGTTCAATTAGTCAAGCTGCAAGGCGGTAGATTCCCTGGGGACATCTGAGCACAGCGCTGGAGATGGCTTCCAGGAGAAAGCCATTGGCCTCTCGATTCCGGATTTCATTTTTTTTTTAAAGTTCTCTGCTAAGGTCCAGGTCCAGAGTTGGTCTCTACTAGGTGCTGGCCTGCCTTCAGCGCCTTTCTATACCTTGTGAATCTCACTTTTTCACAGGAAGAGGGCAGGAAGTGGCTCAGCCCTTAGACAGGCAATGGGACCCCCAAAGTCTTAGAACAGTTTTATTCTCATCTCTACTGTTTTATTCTAGGCTAGTGATAGTGGTGCTCCACCTAGGGCAGTAATATAAAGTTTCCTTTTAAAATAAGTTTATTAGAATCAAATAGCCAACATAAGGGGCTTCCCAGGGGGCGTTAGTGGCAAAGAACTCACCTGCCAATGCAGGAGACATAACAGATGCAGCAGGTTCTATCCCTGGCTCAGGAAGATCCCCTGGAGGAGGGCATGGCCACCCACTCCAGTATTCTTGCTTGGAGAATGCCATGGACGAGGAGCCTGGCGGCTACAGTTCATAGGGTTGCAGAGAGTCGGACACGACTGAAGCGACTCAGCACACACACACAGCCAACATAAAGGAAAAGTATTGTAATATCAACAGTGGTGAAGGGGTACAAGCTGATCCATTCCACACACATTTGCTGAGTTGCCCAGTTAGTGTTTCAGACACCGGTTCAGGAGGAAATCACAGCAGGGAACAAGGATAATAAGTCAGCAGGAACCCCCTGCTCTGTGAACACATTCTAGGGCAGGGGGCTGGCAATAAAATGAGTGCAGGAGAGAAACATGAAACAAGTGACACGGTGGCGATGCTGATAAGCGTGTGGGGGGGAGTGAGGAAAGGAAGGCGGTGGAGAGTGCAAAATAGGTGTGTCTGGAGGTCAAGGAAGTCTCACGAAGGACCTGAACCTGGAAGCTTGAACCTGGAGAGAAGTAGCTGCAAGGATATAAAGTCAAGGCTGTTCCAGGCGGAGGAGGGGCAATAGCAAAGGCCCTGGAGGGCGTGAGCCAGCAGGGAGGCAAGTATGGCTAACCCAGCCCAAGGAGAGGAAGAGGATGTGGCTGGAGGTGAGGTTTTTTTCTGAGTTCCGTGGGGAGCCTGTGGTGCACTGAACTCGGTGGCGGGGGTGGGGCAGAGGAGGGCTGTGAGCTGGATCTAGTTCTGCCAGGGGGCTGGGGGAGGCAGGGATAAAAGTGAGAAGAGGCCCCTGCACTCAGCCTGGGGAGGGGCTGGGGGCTTGGACAAGAGGGTGGGGTGAGAAATGTCAGATTCCGGGGGTGTTTTCAAGGTGGAGCCCGTGGAATTCGCTGTTGGACTGGGTGTGGGGTGTGTGGTGGCGGGCAGAGCGAAGAAGCCAGGGGTTTTTTTCCAGTTGTTTTTGTTGTTCAGTTGCTCAGTCATGTCCGATTGTTTGCGACCCCATGGACTGCATGCATCCCTATCCTTCACCATCTCCCGGAGCCGGAGTACCTAGAAAATGGGCTTCCCAGGTGGCTCAGGGGTAAAGAATCCTCCTGCCAATGCTGGAGATGTGGATTCAATCCCTGAGTTGGGAAGATACTCTGGAGAGGGAAATGGCAACCCACTCCAGGATTCTTGCCTGGAGAATCCCATAGACAGAGGAGCCTGGTGGGCTCCAGTCCACTGGGTCACCCAAGAGTTGGACAGAACTTAGCGACTAGACAACAACCACCTAGAAAATGGAGTTTTCATTAACTGAGAGGAAGAGGCAGGATTACAACTCTGGGGAAAGAAGACAGGGACATAGGATGGAGCGAGATAAGGGAGATCTCCAGCACACAGATCTGTGAGCTTCGGAAGAGGGCCAGGCTCCTGGGTGTCCTCAGCAGATAGGAGCTGCAGGTTGAGGTGACATTTAGAAGCTGGGGGCTGCTACAAAGGAGAATGGGGGTCACCAAGGAGGAGGAGGAGAACCAGGCAAGTGTGGTGTTAGGGCAGCCAAGTGAGGGGGTGCATCGGAGAAGAGGGAGTGGGCAGCAGGGACAAATCCTGCTGGAGAGACCAGGAGGACAGAACGGAGACCTCACACTGTATCCAGTGACTGTACATCACTGGAACCCCAGCAGGACGGTTCTGGGGGATCAGTGGGAAGAGGGACAAGAGCCCGATTAGGTGGGTTTTTAAGGAGAATGGAAGGAGGGAGACTGAAGACAGCCTGGAGAAATAGCTCCTGGAGGGCTTTTGCGTAAGGGGAAGGGGAAATGAGACAGCAGTAGCTGGAGGGGGCAGAGGGATCCTAAGACAGTTTTTGGTGGTTTTTATCCCCCCTTCTGGTTTCGGTTTTAGGATAGGAGAAGCAACAGTGTGTGAACAGATGGGAATGATTGGACAGAAGGGAAAGAGAGCAGAATTACTTGATCGGCATCGGCTTGAAGGGTGGGATCTTGTGGACAAGTGGACAAGTGGGCTTCCCCTGGTCATCCTGAGTGAGAGGATGGGTGAGGAGAAAGTGAGGACAGCGCGGCACGTGTGCAGTGGACCAGTGAGTGAGAGGGAAAAGATCAGGGCAAGAAGGTTGTGCAACACTGGATGGATGCAGGCAAAACGTTTAGCACCGGTCACCCGGTGATGGAGGGAGGAGGGACAGAGGCAACTGGCAGGCCCAAGTTCAAATGCCGCTACTGCCCTTGCCCAGCTGCTTGACGTGGAAGTCACTTAACCGCTCTGAGCCTCGTTTGGCCCATCTGTTAACTGGGGGTGGGGGTGGGGGTGGGGAAAGGATCGTAAACCCATAGACGACGCGGCAGGGAGGCACAGGGAGTGCTCCGTACCTGTGGGCCCGCGGGCTGATGGAGGTCCAGCCCCGGGCGCCGCGAGCCGCGAGGACTCGCAGGACCCCCTCGGGGCGGGGCGGGGCGAGGCGGCGCTGACCCCGCCCCGGGACTGAGGAGCGGCGCTCCGCCTGCAGGTCTCCCGGCCCCGCCCGCCCGCCGCCTGCCACCCGCCCGGCCCGCGGGGCCGCGTTGTCCGCCGCCTGTAGTCGCAGGAGCCAGAGGTACGAGTAGCCGGGCTCCGGGGTACAGACCGGGGGGCGCCCGGGGCCGGGGCGAGGAGGCGCGCTCCGAGAGAAGGAAGGGGCAGGGGCTGCGGAGGGCTCGGCCACCTCCCGCCGGGACCACCTGTTCCGGAGGGTCGCTCGCGTGCGCACCGATTGTGCGCTCTGGTTCCCCGACCGCCGCCTCCGCCCCAGAGGCACCCAAAGTTGAGCGCGGCGGCTGGGCAGGCAGCCCAGCCCGAGAAGGGAGGGCGCGCCCCGCCCGGGAGCCCTCCGGGCAGCGCCGCCCGGGCGGGGGTCCCCGCGGCAGGAGCAGAGCGGCCATGGGGGCGAGAAGCCCCGGTCCGAGGGCCGGCTCCCACGGCCCACGCTGCGCCCTTGGGCGAGCCGCGTGGCTCTGCCTGGGGGAGCGCATAAGTCCCAGAGGCCTCGCCGCCGGCCGCGATCGCCGCTGGCCCCGAGGGGAGCCGCTGGTGAGAGGGGTGGGGGGAGCAGCCGGCTGCGGGGAAGACTGCAGGGGGTGGGAGGCGTCCCCCTGGGCCTTTGAGGATGCTGAAGCTTTGGACGGCGAAGGGGGGAAGGGCTCTCTCCAGGTGGAGAGACCGCCCGGGTCGGAACTGGGAAGTGGGGAGGGCAGGGTCTAAGCGCTCCGTCTCGGGGATCGGGATCTGCCGACCACCCCCTCTTTCCGGCATGCTTCTCTCCTCCAGATAGGAAACGTCGAGTCCCAGCGGGAGCTGTGGTGCGCTGGCAGAGGCTCTTTCCGGGGATGTCCAGCCTCAGTCCACGCCCCTTGGCGCTAGCCGAGTCCCCTGGCCTCAGTTTCCGCTTCTGACACATGCGAGGTAGAGGTTCCCATCTCCCGGTCAGACGCAGCCGAGCCCCCTAGCTGTGAGAGGGTTAGGAGCCACCTCCCCTGACCTCGCGGCCCTCTCCCGGGAGGACACCCTTTTGCTCTCCGCCAAATACGGAGTGATCGGCGGCTCCGTGGTGGCCCTTTGGGGTCTCTGGAATCGCTTTGTGCCCTCCTCCTTCAGACTCCCCGGGGCACCTGGTGTGCTGCTCCTCTGGCGCCCCCTCCACCCCCACCCCAGCTGCCCAAGGAGTCCTCTGTTACCACCTCCTCAAGATGGGGGAATCACCCTGCCCAGAGCACAAAGCAGGGCCCAGGCTGGCCGCGACTGTCCCCTCCTGCTCACACCCTTGTTCCCACTGCCAGAGAGCCCGGTAGCCAAACCAGGCCCAAATAAAAAAGGAGAGTCAAGATGGAACTTTCTCAGTTGCTCCTTTTCCTTCCAAACCTGTTTCCTGTCCCTGCTTGTCCACTGTGGCCGCTCCATGATAGAGGACAAACGCCGAAGTGGAAATTCTTCGACATTTTGTTTTGCTTCCTTGTACCCGTTGAAGCCCTGTAGCTGCCTGGGCTAGTGGACTTGCTCCTGGTGTGTGCGGGGGTTGGCAGAATCTTTCAATGTGACTTGTGCTCCGTCGTGTCCGACTCTTTGCGACCCCCATGGACTGTAGCCCGCCAGGCTCCTCTGCTCATGAGGATTCTCCAGACAAGAATACTGGAGTGGGTAGCCTGTCCCTTCTCCAGGGGAACTTCCCGACCCAGGAATTGAACCAGGGTCTCCTGCATTGCAGGCTGATTCTTTAGCAGCTGAGCTGCCCTGGGGAAGGTGACTTACTTGGAACTTAAGGAAGTTGTGACACACCACATCATCAAGTCGGCCCCTGTCAGCCCCTTCCACAGGGCCATGGAGGTCTGTCCGGCTCTTCAGGGACCCAGGGCAGTGGAGAATGCTGTTCCCCGTGGGTCAGAGTTGGTACCAGGGCAGAGTGAGACAAGGTGGCTGCCAGGGGCATTTGTAACCAGATGGGAAGAGGGGTGGATGAGAAAAGGGGAGCTTAATCTGTGAAAACAGCTCTTCCCCACCCCGTCCCCCCATCCTCATCCTACCAGCTGCCCCACGTCCTGGTGGGGATGGTCCCACCTTCAATCCAGCCACCCAAATTATGCTCACTACCGTGCTGTCTGGAATGCACTTTCTCCCGGCCAGGTACCTCCAGTTGACTGATCTGCCCTGCATCCCATTGCCTTCCTCCTCCTCTCCAGATTGGAAGCTCCTGGAGGGAGGAAACTTGCCAGAAGCCTAGAGCCCAGTCTGACATAGTAGGTGTTTACTGCCTTTTGCTTGAATGAATGAACTGAAAGTAGGGGGTAAAACTCCATATTCACATCACTTGGAGCTATGCTGTGCTTAGTCACTCAGTCATGTCTGACTCTGTGACCCCGTGCACCGTAGACCCCAAGCTCCTCTGTCCATGGAGATTCTCCAGGCAAGAATACTGGAGTGGGTTGCCATGCCCTCCTCCAGGAGATCTTCCAACCCAGAGATCAAACGACTGTCTGAGCCACCAGTTATCACTTGGAGATAACTGTTGTTAAAATTTGCCAGACTTTTTAAAAAACACATTGATACATATTTGAATGGGCTTCCCTGGTAGCTCAGTGATAAAGAACCCGCCTGACAATGCAGGGGACTCAGCCTCCATCCCTAGGTTGGGAAGATCCCCTGGAGAAGGAAATGGCAACCCACTCCAGTACTTTTGCCTGGAAAATCCCATGGACGGAGGAGCCTGGTGGGATCCAGTCCACAGGGTTGCAAAGAATCAGACATGACTGAGTGACTAAACAACAACATATTTGGATATCTTGTTTATACAAACGTTGCAAATTCCTCATCTTTCTCAAATTCTTTTTTTATATTTTTCATTGCTTAGATATTGTGACATCATATTTAGTTAATGAATTTCATTTGACACTTAGGTTTTGTTTGGGTTTTTTTTTAAATATTTGGCTCTTTTAGATAGTATTACATTGAGTTCATAGATAAATTTATGCATTGCCAGATATTTTCTTCTGGAGAAGGAATTACCTGGTAGTCAGTGTAGCATCAGCTGGCTCTCCAGAGGAACTGTGCCGTTGTGTACTTACTTAGGCTGTGAATGTGCATTTCCTGTTATTTCCTGGAATTGAAATTACTGGGGTCAAAGAGTATGAACATCTAGTATCTTTGGGTGTTTCTCATTCACTTGTTTGAATTCATCAGTGAGACACTTGCCCCTTGTCTGGTCTCTTAGTGGCAAAGATCTTCTCCCAGGTTGTGACTAGGCTATTACTATTTTTGCTGCTGATGGTGTGTATATTTGAGCAGCACGTTTTAAATTTTTATTTTACTGCATCTGTGCTTTTGGATAAGGGAAGCTTGGCTGCATTTATAAACTGATGGGAAAGAGCCAGGCGAGGGAGTAGCTGAAGTCCCTGAAGAGGGGGGGCAGGTCGGTAGATGAAGTCCCAGTGGATGCTGCAGGCGGGAGAGGGCTGGAACTGGTCCAGAGGGGCCTTCTGAGCTGGTGCGGACAAGAGGTGTGAGGGAGGGGCTGGGAGGGCATCTTATGAATCGGCTTTGATCTTCCCAGAGAAGAAAGTACAAAAAGCATCATCAGCGGGTTCTGGACCTGAGGCCCCCAGCGCCCTGTGCTGTTTGCCAGCCTCATTTCCCTTGAGTCCTCCTTGTTTCCCTGGGAGGTAGGAGGTGTTATCATCCCCATCGACAGACTCCAGAGGGAAGGGAAGTGCCTCGCCCCCTGCACTCACCGCCTGCCCTTGAGAGTCCTCTCCGAGCCTCCATCTCTAGTAGCTAGTGGGAAACAGTACCCATCTTCCTGTGTCTAGAGCTTGGTGAGCGAGCATCCCTTCCTCTCCTGCCTGCCTCTGTTTGTCTTCCCTCTGGACAGACCCCAGTGCGGCCAGGAGCTTCCAGCTCCGCAGAGCTGGCCATAGGGACTAGGAGGGCCCCTTCCACTCAGGGCAGTGCCCACACACTCTTCTGTCACCCAGTGCTGCAGGGGCACACGGCCTTCTGGATGTCACACTTGTGCAAAGTCTGAGTTGCTGGGTAGACGTGAAAGTAAAACAGAAAAGTAGTCCTTACATCCCATGAACGGCTTGATTTGAAAGTGCAGACACCATTGTGCCAGATACAGATATGGGGCCCAGAGACACCCGCCCCAACCCCTCCCCAAGTGTCTATAGTCATCAGTTGCTTTTTCCCAGCAGCTTCCAAGGCAGTCTCCTGATTTGAGGGCAGGCTTCTGGCTTAGACAGGAAAGAATCCACCTTCAGTGCAGGAGACCCGGGTTTGATCGCTGTGTCTGGAAGATCCCCTGGAAAAGGGAATGGCAACCCATTCCAGTATCCTTGCCTGAAGAATTCCATGGACAGAGGGGCCTGGTGGGCTACAGTCTATGGGGTCGAAAGGAGTCGGACTTGACTAACACTTTCACCTTTCTTTCCATTGATCAAGCCCCCACCTGACTCTAGGGCTTTTGTTAACCCGATCTTTTTTAAAAACCCCCTCAGCCCTCTTGAGCTGTCAGCCCCATCTTACAGATGAGGAACTGAGAGTCAGCTGCCTCCCCTTGACCACAGCAAGATCTGAGCCCCTGGCCACAGCGCAGTCCCAGTTGAATGGGACTGAGTTACAGACAGAGTTATTTCACCTGGCAGAGGGTGTTTGAATCCCAGCTGGGCCTCGGTTTCCAATTCTTAAACTGTACTTGATAATAAGAGGACCTGCTTCACGCAGCTATTGGGAAGATTAAACAAGTTACTGAAGGAAAAACCACTCCAACCAGTGGCTCTGCATGGTAAGCCCTCAGGAAATATACACTGTTGTTAGTATTAAACCACATAGCTCCATTCCTGACGGGGAGCTTTTAATAAATGCTAACTCGGCCACACCCATCTCTCTTCCGGATGAGAGGATGGGGAGGAGGACGAGCCCTGACACTGGAGAGAACTTGGACTTTTTAAGTTCTTGAGACCAGGGATGACCTGTATGGAGAACAGATTTGTATTTCCTTTGACCTAAGCAGCTCATTTCTAGAAACAGTCCTACAGAAGTAATTAAGGATGTGTTGAGAGATTAAGTGCTAAGATACCAGTGTTGTCTATAAAAGCAAAAAGATAGAAGCTACATTTTCAGCAGTCAAAGTGAAAAGTGAAAGTCACTCAGTTGAGTCTGACTCTGTGCAACCTCATGGACTATACAGTCCATGGAATTCTCCAGGCAGATTACTGGAGTGGGTAGCGTTTCTCTTCTCCAGGGAATCTTCCCAACTCAGAGATTGAATCCAGGTCTGTGCATTGCAGGAGGATTCTTTACCAGCTGAGCTACAAGGGTATGCCCCTCCAGCAGTTAAGGTGGGTTACCCTGGAGAGGTAGGGTGTGGAGCTGTGTCTACTGACATAACAGGCACGGCATGTATTTCCAGAGTTTAATTCAGGTAGAATTTACACCCCATTACTTGCGTCCAGTTTGATGAGTTTTAGGAAATGGGTCTGGTTATGTAACTACCACCAACTGGTTTTAGGAGACAGGGGCCCCGCATATTTTTAGGTGAAAAATAAAACAAGGTGTAGAACAGTGTGGGTAAGGATCACTTTCTGTGCGCCTCCTGGACACAGCCTGTGTAAACACTGCTCCGTGTGAGTGGAGGCAGCTGAAAGGACTGGAAAGCATATGCCAAAATGCTGACGTGTTACATACCCTCACCTCAAACCTTCACGATAAAGAGCAAAGCAAGAACTGTTCACTGAGGGTGGTGACGGGATGTCCCCTCCCCTGCCCCCCAGGCACGCATGCACACACGCACACATACACACACATCCCGCTAGAAGAACTGGGAGCCCCACCAGCCGTGATCCTACTGTTGGCTAAGTGTCTGTATATACGCACTGTGGAAACACAGAGGCAATACTCAAAGGTATGAAGAAAACCATGACAGTATTTTGATGGATTCTTGGCAAATAGCAGCTCATCTTCCCCACCATGATTGAGAGGTTGCCGGGTCGGGAAGGTGGAGGGACATTTTGGGAAGAAGAAAGAGTTTGTTTCAGAAACTTGGTGTTCCCAGAGCCTGGTGCCTTGAGCAATAGAGAAGAGCTGTTTTTTCTTGCAAGTTTTTAACCATCATTTTCAAAGGCATTGCGGATATATCGGGATGGCTGTCCTGTATCCCTCACCACTGTCAGTCATCAGGCACTTATCGTGCACCTGCTGTATGCCAGGCCCTCCCTGATTTAATATCAGGCTGAGTGGGCAGGGTCTGGCTTGGTGCCCACTTTCCTGCTATCCCAGTTCACTCCAAGACCACATTCAACCCGGCGGTTCCCCACAGGACTTGCTCAGGGGCTCTGAAGGTCTGCCAGGGGTCTGGGCTGTGGGGGAAGCACAGGGTTTGGGGTGAGTGCTGTTCATACTCCTTTGAAAGGTAGCCACGCACTCCTCCTGGTGTGAATGTGTGCAGAAATGGGGGCCCGGCCCATGGGCCACAGTAGGAGTCAATATCTGGGCAGATTCCTAGGTCAGGAGAGATGCAGGAAGGAGAGTCTGAGACTGGGGGACACACATAGCTGGGTGGTACCGATCCTGCCTCCCACCTTCACCAGCCCAGCAGCCCCTTTGCTCTGCACCTTAGTTTTTCATTTGTAAGAGGAACCGCCGCAGGGGACATGAAGACCCAGGATGCGTGGTGTTCAGTGGGGTGCCTGGTAGGCGGTGTGTTCCCGACAGATGGCAAACTTCCTTCATACCTTTTCTGCTCAGGAGGTCCCAGGGGAGCATGGAGAGATGTTTTGGGAAGAGGAAAGAGTAGGTTGCAGAAACCTGGAACTTCCAGAGCCTGGTGGCTTCAGCAATAGGTCAGACATCAGCTTGCTAGTCCGGAGGTCATGCGCCCAGAGCGGGCAAGGCTGGGGGGCAGAGCTCGCAGGACCTCAGCACTGTGGGGTCTGCGGGCTTGTGTGGGGCTGCAGCAGGAGGAGGCTGGGGTGGCGCATCCCAGGCATCCCCGGACAGGGACCAAGAGACAGAGAGAGCTGAGTGGGCTGGGGGGAGGGAAGGAGTGGTGGAGGGGAAATCTGTCTAGCGGAGCTCTCCCCCTACTTCCCTGTCTCCACTTCCCTCTCCCCAGAGCATCACAATAGCCCTGTACCACATTCCTGTTGCTACACATCCCCTGTGATTTAGACTCAAAAAGCAGCCAGGTCTTAAAGATTTCTTTAAGACCTAAGTCACGCTAGGGAATTCCCTGGCAGTCCAGTGGTTAGGATTTGGGGCTCTCACTGCCAAGGTGGGGAACTAGGATTCCACAAGCCATACAGGGTAACCCCCCCCCAAAAAAAAGTCACACTACAACCCTTTCCTCCTCAAAAGCGCCCAGTGGCAGCCCCTGCCAATCAGCTGTCAAGTCCTGCCAGTGGCCCCCAAGCCCCTCCCCTCCCCTCCCCGGCCCAGTCTCCCCTTTATCTCTCTGGCCTCTCCTGGTACCTTGGTGACTCCACGGTCAGCTCCTCAGGCACACATGCCCCAGGGCCTTTGCACTCACTGACTTTCTTCCCTGGGCACCCTTTCCCCGGAAATCCATCCAGTTGCTGCCTCACCTCCTTCTGATGTCTGCACACGTCAGCTTTTCAAGAGAAGCCATCCGTAACCATTCCGCAACCCCGCCCCTGGTCCTCCCAGTCCAGGGTCGCTGAGAGCAGATGTCTGGGTCTCCAGGTCATGGTGAGTTAGCACTCCCTGCACTGGGCAGAAGGTGACTTCGCCCTGATCCTGAGAGCGGAGCCCAGGCTCTACTGCAGAGTGACCTTGGGGGGCCGGGATGGCCTCAGGGAGGAAAAAAGCCTCTGAGACTTTCAGATGCAGACATACATGACAGTAGGCCCTGGTGCCACCCCCCCTCGACCCCTCCCCCCGACCAGGTACTAGCTATGTAGTGTTGGGAAGGTCCCCTTTCTCTCCTGGGACAGGTGCATACTCAGGTACTTGAATATAAGGGACCATATCCCTTAGATGGTGAGGCGGGGCACATCAGCTACACATTCAGACAGTTGTCCTCTGCACGGGCTCAGGGTTTACCAGGTCGCAGATGCCACTCCCCTAGATTAGTTGCTCATTTGGCCCTGGCTTTCTGGACAGTTTAGGGATCATTCATTCATTCTTTCAGAAAATGTGTATTCAGCACCTATGATGTTCGAGGGTCTGTGCTGTCCACGCGAGACCAGGCGATGAGTCAGAGTGACCTTGTTTCTGGCCCCCTGGGAGCAGACATTGTTTTTTTTTTTTTTTCAAGATATCAGTGTCACTGTGTGTTTAACCAGTCCCTTCAAGGAAGACCTTGGGTTGTTTCTGATCATTTGCGGTTGCAAACAAACCTGTGACTGGTACAAATGTCACTTATCTGTAGGATAAATTCACAGAGTGGGACTGCGTTGCTCACGTACCCTCCACCCTTACCAGCACTGTATGGGTGCCCGGTTCCTCAGAGCCTTGCCTGAAGGATGTGTTGTTGGAAGTTTTAGATTCTTGCAAATCTGATGGGTGAGAGATGCTATCTGACTGTTTTGACTTGCATTTTTCTCACTTACAAAAAGCTCCCCCGTCTTGGCTTACCTGTTTAAGCATCAGTGTGTGTGTGTGTGTGGTGTGTGTGTGTGTGTGTGAGAGAGACATCTGGAATCTGAGAGAAACAAAAGCCATCCCAAGACGTCACTTGTATTTTTTACTTTCTCGGTATTTGGCGAAAGGTTGCAGGGAAATTTTTCCTTTTCATGACTTCTGGATTTCATGCATAATTAAGAAAACCTTCCCAACTCTAAGTTTATTAAGGAAGTCACCCATGTTTTGTCTGAAACATTTACTATTTGACATTTGGGATTTATCCTGGGCATATTCTGAGATATCGGCTCATCTGGTTCTTTCTCCCCCTTCCCTGCTTGCCCAACAGTTGTATCAAAAAATCCATTTTTACTCGAGCATTTGGAGATGCTGCCTGTGTTGGATATGCAAATACCATGCTCTTTCTGTGATTTGTTTCAATGCCCTGTTTATATTCAAAAACTAGGTTCTTTTAATTATTGGTGCTTCATGTGTCAATCTCTAAAAGACCAGTCCTTCTTCTTGTGTTCCTTTTCTCAGAATTTTCCTGTAGGTTCTTGCTTATTTTTCTTTTTCAGATTTTATTTTATTTCTGTATTTGATTGTGCTGAGTCCTCGTTTCTCTAGTTGCAGCGAGTGGGGGTTACTCCCTAGTTGTGGGTCTCAGACTTCTCATTGCAGTGGCTTCTCTCGTTGCAGAGCACAGGCTCTATCCAGGTGCATGGGCCTCAGCAGTGGGGGCTCATGGGCTTAGTTGCCCTGTGGTGTGTGGAATCTTCGCAGACCAGGGATTGAACCCATGTCCCCTACATGAGCAGGCAGGTCCTTTACCACTGTGCCACCAGGGAAGTCCCTTGCTTATTTTTCTAGATAAACTTTAGAATCCGTTTGTTGAACTGCAGAACTGAGTGCAGTTTATACATTGGCTAAGAGAAAATCAACATCTTTAAAAAGCTGAATCTTCTATCCAAAAACATAGTGCAAGTTTCCACTTGTTCAAGTGTACTGTATTGTATTGTATGTATTGTCGGCAGCTTTAAATTGTTGTTCACATGAATGTTGAACATCTTTTGCGAAGTTTAACCCTAAGTATTGTGGTGGTGGTTGTAAGTAGGAGTCTTTTCATTATATCTTCTGCTTCTAGCTGCTTTTTTATATTTGTGTATGTGTCTGTCTGTTTCCTATCACTTTATGGTATTTTTTAATTATTAGGAGTTTTTCAACAGTTTCTCTTGACTTTTCTAGGTATATAGTAGCATCGTATAAAAATAGCAGTAATTTTAGCTTTTTTCTATTCGGTGGTTTGGGTTGGTCCCCCCCCCCCCCCCCCCCCCCCCCCCCCGGTTTGTATCATAGCTTTGCTGGTAGCTCAGACAGTAAAGAATCTGCCTGCTGTGTCGGAGACCCAGGTTCAATCCCTGGGTCTGGAAGATCTCCTGGAGAAGGGAATGGCAACCCACTCTAGTATTCTTGCCTGGAGTATTCCATGGACAGAGGAGCCTGGCAGGCTACAGTCCATGGGGTGGCAGAGTCAGACACGACTGAGCAGTTTTCACTTTCGTTCAGTTTTTATAGCTCTAATTTCTTTCTCTTGTCGAGTTGCCTTGATGAATACCTCCAGTTCCCATGAGGGTGCTGGACCCTTTGTCCTTTCCCTATCTTCAGCAAGAGTTCCCTCATGTATGAAGCTGAGTGCTCATACTCCTGTATGAAGCTGGCTCTTGACTTTGATGTTGATATACATAATTTTGTTAAGAAAGTTTCCATTGATTACTAATTTATCCAGAAAGAGTGTTGGAAATCTTATCAAATTATTTTAGCATTTCCGGGGATACTAGTATGGTTTTTCTCCTTAGATCTATGAATATGGTGAATTATATTAAAGACATCCTAATATTGAACCATCCTTGCATTCCAAGAATAAAACCCACTTGGTTTGGTTTTGTTTTGTTGTGGCATGTGGGATCTAGTTCCCTGACCAGGGATTGACCCAGGGCCCCCTGCTTTGGGAGTGTGAAATCTTAGCCACTGGACCACCAGGAAAGTGCCAACCCACATGGTTTTGATTTTTCATTCTTTTGATGTGCTATTGAATTCTACTTGCTTTTTTTATTTAGGATTTTTACAGTAGTATTCATAAGTGATAGTGGTCAGTAGAGTGTCTTGTGCAATCTTTGTCAGGTTTTGATGTCTATATTATACTAATTTAAATTCTTTCTACTTAACTTACACTTCTCTGGTGTCTCAGTCAGTAAAGAATCCATCCGCCTGCAATGCAGGAGACCTGGGTTCGATCCCTGGGTCAGGAAGGTACCCTGGAGAAGGAAATGACAATCGACTCCAGTATTCTTGCCTGGAAAATCCCGTGGATGGAGGAGCCTGGTGGGCTACAGTCCATGTGATTGCAAGAGTCCGATATGACTTAGTGACTAAACCACCATACTTAAATTTTTTTTAAAGTGTTCCTTCTTATATTTTGCTATTTAACACCTTTAAAAGCATTGAGATCTTCTGTTATATAAATTCATAAAACTCCTCTCTAAAAATATCTTGTCCTGTTGCTTTTGCTTCTTAATGATCCTGTATAATTATATTTCTTATGTAAAAGTTTGCCTGTCTAGACTGACTGTTCTGGGAGCACTCTTGATTTATTACATTTGTCTAGAAATTATTTTTTTGAGGTTTCAAATGTTATTTGCAAAGTACTATCTTATGATTAAAAGAAAAGTTTTCCTCTGCTTCTTTGGTTTCTTTCCCATTTGGCATGACTTAGTTTTCACTGGGTGCTCACCCCTCATCTCCTCACTCTCTTGTTTTCTTAATTAGGTTAATGGTGATTTATATATTTCATTGAATTTTTTCCAAAGAGCCAGTTTTTTGGCCTTATGTCTTAGTTCTACTGCTTATCCGCTTCCTGACTTTTTTCTACTGTAATTTTTCTTTCCTTAGTCTTCTTGTTTATTTTCTAACATTTTAAGAAAATGTTTAGGTTCTTTTCTACCGTTTTTTGCCTGCTGCTTTCTTTCTTCTCATCGGTCCTGTTTTACTTGTCACATGTATTGGAGGCTATAAACATTCTTCTGATAAATCTGCAGCTGTGTCTTGTAGATTCAGGTTCTTGGTATTTTGATATGGCTGTTTTCTAGAAATGCCACAAATCCCGTTTGTACTTCCCTTTTGACTTAAGAATTGTCCAAGAGCGAGGTTTTGTATTTAAAAAAATTTCCAAACTTTTATGTTAATTTCTCGTCATACTGCTTTGTATTTATAAAATGTATTTTTTATGTTTATGGGTTTTGTTGAGGTTTTCACTTTTCATAAATGTTCCATCTGCTCTTGAAAAGAAAGTGAATTATCTATTATTAAGATCAAGAATTTGATATAGAATAGTACTTTTTGATATATTTTGTAGATCTTCTGAATTATTTTGTGTTTGATCTACTTGCTTCTTGGGCTCAGAAAGGTGAATTAAAGTCTGTTATTAGTGTGTTGCCATCTGCTTATCCTGACATCCCTGTAATTTCTTCTTCCTGAAAATTGCTACAGTGTTTTTCATGCCTTGTGAATTATACCACTTAGCATTATAAGTGGCTTTTCTTTGGCTCATTTAGTGATGCCTGGCTTCAATTCCCATTGTCAGATAGTAAGATATGGCTTCAGCTTTGTTTTTGCTTGTATGTGTCTTTAAACCTTTGCTCATTCTTTTACTTTTAACCTTCTAGATCACTTTTTTGATGTATGTCTCTCAAATACAAGATAGAGTTGGAATGTGCTTGTGATCTAAACTAAAAAAAAAACTTTTCCTTTGTATAGATAAGTTAAATCTGTTTATATTTATTGATATGGCTGATGTCTGTGATCTTTCCAGTCATGCTGTGTACATACGTGTGCATGCCTTTGTGCTTGTGAGGGAGCTACATTCTTTTTTATATATAATATATACACATGTGTATTTACTTGTTTGGTTGTACCGGGTCTTAGTTGCAAGCATGAGAGATCCTTAGTTGCAGCAGGTGGGATCTTTTGTTGTGACATGTGGGATCTAGTTCCCTAACCAGGGACTGAACCCAGTCCCCCTGCCTTGGGAGCACGGAGTCTTAGCCACTGGACCATTCTGATGAAAATAAACAAACAAACAACCCAAAACAGAAAATAACAATCTTTCTGATGTTTGGGAAAGCTTGTATTTTTGTTCTAGTGGCTACATTTTGGTTTTTTTATCCTTCATATAATACTCTTAGTTCCTTCTTTCTTTAGATAGTGTCTATTGTTTCTCCTCTATGAACAACAATACATTTAACTTGTTTCTTCTCCATCCTTCCCTTTCTCTAGTCACTACTCATTTCAACTGATTCTGTTCTGAGTAAGCTGTATATTGTTTCCATCCAGTGCTTCTGGAAGCTCTCAGTCAGGCAGTGTTCCTGACAGTTGCCACTTCCTGCTCATTCAGTGACATGATAACCTGAAGAGATGTCCGCAGCTCAGAAAAAAACCTTCTGAGGCAAGAGCGAAGCACCCTTTGAAGAAGTACTGCACCATCCACAGTTGATGGAAAGTGTGAGCCAAAGATTAATATATGGTTGTCCCTTAGTATCCATGCAGGGAATCCCCCACAGCTACCAAAATCCTCCCACACTCAAGTTCATAATGTAAACTGGGCTTGATGTTACCACGTAGGAAAACACAGACATCAGTGACACTGAGGTGAGCTCATTCAGAAGAATTAGGTTTTACGTGTGGTGAAATTTCAGGAACACCTTACTAAAACTTTATTTATTTCACTTATATTCTTTCCTATAAGTACACAGATGTGATAAGTGATTTAAAAATCTAACGTAAAAAAAATTCTTGCAAAAGAAAAATCCTACATAATAAGAAAGCAGAGTAGCTTTGCTTAATTGGCAGTATTTTTATTCTTTTAGTGGTATATAACATAATGATGCATTTTTAGCAAATGCATTAACATTGGGGAGTATTATCCTTCTTCGTATCACCTTTACAGTTCAAATATGCTCACACTTTTACCGCTTTAGTTTTTACCCCCTAACAATTAGAGATGAGGCAACCACTGAGTTTGTTCTACTTTCCACCTTTTTGCCCATCCTACCAGATTTTTGTTTACATTTTCACATTGTCTGACTAGATACCATTGTCATTCCACCCTGTCGTCCTTATTCCTACCTTTTTGATGGGTGGAGAGGAACTGAAGTTAAATATACTCAGTCCTGTTACTAAAGTTAGTCCAGTCACCATTTGGTTTGCTGTGTTTATTCCTTATAATACATTAGTGCCCAAGTCCTTATATTTTGAAACTTGGTGTATAACCTTTATATTTAAAGAACAGCTTGGCTACACACTCAACCCTCCAAATCTCTGGGTTCCACATCCGCAGATTTAACAAACTGTGGGTCTAAAATATTAAAAGGAAAAAAATTCCAGAACATTCCAAAAAGGAAAACCTGAATGTGCTGCACACTTGCAACTATTAATGTAGCGTTTACATTACTGAGCGACGAACACTTTCACTTTTCACTTTATATTGGGTATTGTAAATAATCTAGAGGTGATTTAGAGAATTTGGGAAATGTGTCTAGCTCATATGCAAATGCTACACCGTTTTATGTCATGGACTTGAGTGTCTGTGGATTTTGGTGGCTGTGGGAGTCCTGGAACCACTTCCCTGCATGGAGACCAAGGGATGACATATATTAATACTTGGCTCACACTTTCTTTCCTTGAGGATCCTGTAGGTGTTGCTCTGCTATCTGTCATTTAATGTCTGCTGAGAAATCTGATACAAGCTGACTCTGTTTCCTTCGTAGATCTTTCTGTGTGCGTGCTCAGTCACTCAGTCATGTCTGACTCTTTGTGACCCTATGGACTGTAGCCTGCTAGGCTCCTCTGTCCGTGAGATTCTCCAGGCAAGAATACTGGAGTGGGTATTCCCTCCTCCAGGGGATCTTCCCAACCCAGGGCTTGAACCTGGGTCTCCTGTATTGCAGGCAGTTTCTTTACCATCTGAGCCACCGGTAGCTGCCCAGAGATTTACTTTTGTGTCTATAAAGTTCATTCATTTTACTAGAAAATGTCTTGGGACTTACCATTCTGGATCACTGATCTCCAGTACTACATGGGGTACCTTTTCGATTCATGAAATGAAATATTCCCTTATTTCAGACAAGTTTTTCTGAATTATAATTTTAAATATTTATTCTGGTCCACTGTTTTCATCTTCTTTAGAAACCCTAGTTATGCATTTGTTGGATCTCCTTTACATTGTCTCTCCATCTTCTTGAATTCTTTCATCTCTTTATTTCTATTTGGTTTTGTTCCCTTTTCTCATTTTAATCTCTGTACCTCTTACTGTACTTCCTATGAAGTCTACTCTCTTTGTGTTTCTTGTAGTTTGGTCTTCATTTCTGAAATGTTTTTGTCTTTTTCTTCTAGTTCTTTCCTGAGGTCTATCAGTTCTCACCTGTTGTCCTCATATCTTTTTCAAGAACTTCTCCAGTCGTTGTATTTCTGTTTTCTGGTCTTCCTTCAAGCGGGAATTACTTTTTTCTCAGCATTTTTTATTTTAATTGTTTTCAATTCATGCTGCCATTTTGGATTAGAATTTCTGTTTGTTTTGTGGCGGTATTTTTATAGTGACGCATCTTTTTACATAAGGGAACACCAGTGTGCCTTTCCCTCTTCATTCATGTAGCATCTTTTAATGGATGTTGTGTTTATGCCTTTAACAAATTTTTTTTTTTCCTCTATTGGAATTAGCAGAATTTTCCTGGACCAGCAACTAACAGGAGGTTTTGATGGAAATTGGGAGAGAGGCCAGCATCTTTCTCTAGATTTCTCTACTGAAAGACTCCCTCTGTTTTTACAGGAATAGATTGTTCCTTTAATATACAGTCTTCCTCTTCAACTTCTCTTCTGTTGCCTCTCAGAACCCAACCTGATTGAAGAGGCCACCATCTCCCACCTTGAGTCCTCCTGGTTCATAAAGCCCTTGGCTCCTGTCTTCATTTTTAAAATTTTTTATTTTTGGGCCACACCGCATGGTATGTGGGATCTTAGTTCCCCAACAGAGATTGTACCCATGCCCCCTGCGTTGGAAGCAGAGTCTTAACTACTGGACCAACAAGGCATCCCTTTTAGAAGTGGTGACTGCTGTGATCTTGCACTAGTGGGTACCTCTGGTACCAGGCTCTCCCCCACCCCCACTGCCATATCTGCTGGTCTCAGGTGCCTTGCGCAACACTTACATGTGGCTTGGAGTTTATGAGTTTTTCCTGCTCCTGGTTTCTCCCCCTAAGGCTGTAGCTTGTGGTTTATTTTTTTCCTTTCCCTCATTGCTCAGTCTGACATCAGCAGAAGAGGGAAGACTCAGAACTAAGAATATGCCTTATTCTTCTTGGAAACAGAGGTTTCCTCCTCCTATTTTTCTGTCTGTCATAACCCCCCAAAAGCAAACCGCTGCCTGCTAGTTTCCTGGCTTCAGGAATTTCTGTCCTCGGAACAACTTACAGGCTTTGGAGAGGGAACATTTTGTAACCTCGGCTCTGAAAACAGCCACTTATACAAGGATCATTGCCTTCTAGTTTCCATCAGTCTTACTTCTTGAGTAGAAATCATTTATGCCCTGAAAGAGTGGGGGTGGGGTCCATGGGAGGACCATACAGCAGATCCTCCAAATGGGGTTTGGAAGCTGGAGATACTGATTTTTCACACCGAGGAGGGTCTGATTCTAAGACCAAGAGCCCACCCCCCTCAATTTTATGAATGTAAAGGGCATGGGGACAGGCACAGGCCCAAGGTCACAGAGCCAATCAGCGCGGAACAGAAGCTGTCAGCAGGGACCTGGGTCTGAATTCTCTACTCCATTTCCTGCCTGGGTGACCTGCCCCGAGATCCCTCGGTGTATAGCCTCCACATCTGCTCAGCCATTAACTTATCAAGGAGGTAGATCAGCACAGGCCCTGCGTCCCCACAGTTAGAATTTTCGGTTAGTCCGGCTCTCGCTTCCCCGAGGTGCAGAAGGAAATCTGAGGCCCAACAAAGGAAAGGGAGTTGCCTAAAGTCACAGAGCAAATCCAGCGGGGCTGGGCAGACCGGCAGGCACCCTCCAGCCCCACTGCCACTAGCACGGCCCCTTGGACAAGTCACTTACGTTTCCTGAAGGTTAAACAGGGGGGCGGGTGCTGGGGTGAGCCGGAGTAATCCTGCAGCCCTCACTGGGGATCGGGCTGAACTGAGAAGCACACTGACCTCAGCCGGGGCCGGTCAGGGCCTCCTGACCCCCATGAGATGCATCCTCCTCAAGCAGAAGGATGCAGTTGACTCTCTGATCTCTTCTTTTTTTAATTAACCATTTTATTTTATTTACTTGTGTTTTGGCCGTGCCTTTTTGTCATGTGGGATCTTGTTCCCCAACCAGAGATGGAACCCCAGCCTCCTGTGATGGAAGGGCAGTCTTAAGCCCTGGACCACAAGGGAAGTCCTCCCCTATCTCTTCTGTCACCCATGGCACCCCCCTCCCCTGCCAGGTCTCCAGCCCTAAACCTCCCGGTACTTAATGAACCCCTGTGTCTTTGACTTGATATGGGGCACAGGTGCTAACTGGGGCCTTTGCATCCCTCGCCTGGGGAAGAGCTTCCTTGGGGCGAGGGGAGGCAGCTGCCTATCTGGGTCCTTTGAATGTGGTCACCTGGCCTTTGGCCCCTGTCTGCCTCTGTGTCCTCCCCTTGCACCCCTGCCCCTATGCAGTATCATGGGGTTAAGGACCAAAAGGGCACCCCAGGGTTGTTTGAGAGGGAAAAAGATGGAGAGAGAGATAGACCAGGTGGGACAGCAGGGGAGAGGAATGGGTAGGAGGGACCGAGAGAGGGGCCAGGGACAGAAAGGCGGAGAGAGGAAGAGGCGAGTGGGGTTGAGGCATCGATGGATTGCCGATTGGTTGATTGGAGAAATCTCTGGAAGGTGCCATCCTTTGCCTCCGAGGCTCTTCTCTCCTCTCCGGTCAGGGTCCGCTCTCCATGTCAGAGAACAAGTTTCCGCCAGCTGCTACCTCTGCCGTCCTGGGGTTCTCCAGGAAGGAGAAGGACCCTCTGGCAGTGCCTCCCCCATCCTTCCTATGGCTATCTGCCCACAGGCATTGGTTTCCAAACCCTGCCCTGCCCCCAACCGATAGCAGAGACAGCAAGGGCCACGTGCAGGTAGAGAGGCAGGTAGAGATGCATGTGGTACCCAGGGCAGCCTCTGCACTCCCCTCCCACAGGTGAGGAAACTGAGGCCCCCGGTCTTAGGTGACCTGTCGGGGACTTCCCTGGTGGTCCAGTGGCTAAGACTCCACACTCCCGATGCAGGGGGCCCAGGTTTGATCCCTGGTCACAGAACTAGATCTCACAGGCCACAGTGAAGATCAAAGACCCCACATGCTGTAATAGACCCAGCACAGCCAAATTAATAAATGAATAAAATAAATTAATAAAAAGAAGGGAGGACTTCCCTGGCAGTCCAGTGGCAGTCCAGAAGTCCTGCACTTCCACAGCAGGTGGCTTGGGTCCAATCCTTGGTCGGGGAATTAAGATCCCACAGGCCATGTGGCAAGGCCAAAAAAAAATTATAAAATTTTTTTAAAGTCTTTTTTTTTTTCAATTAAGTGACTATCACAGAAGTTGAGGACAGGTAGTCGCTTGCATCTGCTGAGTCCAGAGCTGGGTCCTGGCTCCCAGGGCCCATGGGAGGGAAACACTGGAGAAACTGCAACCCTGACATCTAGTTGCATGTGGGCTGGTATGAGAGCTGAGTTCTAGTCCCGTGATTCTAGACTGTGATTCTCTGCGTGGGACTGGGCATCACTAAGCCTCCATTTCTCCCCCTCTCATGTGAGGGGCTGGGCAAGTCGTCTCTAGCTTGGGATAGTCGGTGGCTCCTAAAACCCAGTAAGTGCCAGAGAGCCCTGTCCCGCGTTTACCGGGTCTCGTCCCCATCCTCCCCCAGTGAGCAGGCCACCAGCATCCATGGCATCTCCTCGGCTCTGGGAGCAGAGACTGTGGCTGGGGAGCGCTGCACAGCCAGTACCCAGACCTGAATCCTGTGCCCATCCCCAGAGTTGCGAGTGGAGTCTGTGGGGCAGGGGCGGGTCCCCAAAGGAAATGGGGGTGCGGTTATCAGAAGTGGGAATGCATGCTGGACAACCCAGACCAGCAGACGGCCACACCGTCTCCCCTGGGGACCCCAGTTACACATGACTTATAACCCTTTTCTCTGCCATGGGCTGGACCCAGGAGCCCAGCGAGGGTCAGAGGTGGAGCCTCCCTACTTGGGGGGCAGAGTTGGGTGTAGGCCACAGTGGGGGGTGATGAGCGCCAGGTCTAGGAGCGTTTTCTAGATATGTGAACTTGATGCCCTTGATGCCATGCTTCTGAGGTGGGATCCACGGAGCCTGTGCCGAGGGCCAGCTCAGAAGGGGACTGGTCGGACCTTTAGCCCTCTGTCTCCGCCAACCCTGCACTTCTTACCCTTCCTTCCTCCCTGAGCTGGGCCACGGCGGGTCTTGATGATGGAGAGCCACAGAAGGACAGAGCCGGGACGTGACCGTAGTTAGGTGCTAACGGGGAACATCTCCCCAAGGCAGGGCTGGAGGTGGTGGCCGGGAGATAGGAGGAGGTGGCAGGAACGCACCAGGCTGCACTGACAAAGGCCAGGACTTGGGCTGTGAGGCTCTCCCGGGGACTGGAGAGTGCTTTGGGCCTGAGGTCACACGGCTACTGGGCTTCGGCCAGCTTCGCGTCATAAACGGTTTCTATTCCCGGGTCTTGGGCTCCGGCACCAAATACGGTGCTGCTGCTTGCGTCTGGCTCCCTCAGCCATGGCCAGCACATCCTGCCTCCTCGACAGGCTCCTATCCCCATCCCGAAAACACCCCATGGGAGAGCCAGGACCCTCCAGGCCCCCACACAGCCCCGGCCTCGCTCCATCCGCCACCGGTCTGTGTGTGCTCAGCAGTGTGGTTCACAGAGGATTAAAAATACTCAGGACCGAAATAGCCTCTCTCCCTGTAGGGGAAAACCAGGGCCCGGGGAACACACGGTTATGGGTTGACATCAACGGCTCTGCCACTCACAACCCGGCTGGGGGATCCCAGGCAGCTCTCTTTGACCCCCCCCCCCCGACCCAGTTTCCTCCCCTCATGTGCTCACTATTTCCTCACTCGTTGATTTGCTAACTCATTCATCTGTTGATTCATTCATTCACTGATCACTCATTGATCGGCCCCTTCGTTCACTCACTTGCTCCTTTACATGTGTACACACCCACACGCTGAGTCACTCACTTACTATTTATTTATTACATACCAAGACCCAGGCTCTATTCTAGGCACTAAAAAAATAAACAATAAACCTACCCCAGACATACGAAAATACCTATCCTCATAGGGGTTACATTCCAAGTAAATAACCAAAATAGACAAGTACAGAAACATACAGTATATTAGAATAAGTACTAGGAGAACAGACCAGAGGAGGAGGCTGTGGGGCGGTGGGGAAGCTGGGATCTTAGAGGGGCCGGGGCGGGGAGGACGTGGGAAGATGAAGGAGCCAGCCCTGTGAACATCTACAGGAAGAGCATTCCGAGCAGAGGGAACACAGGTGCGGAGGCCCTGAGACATCAGCATTGGAGGATGGGTTTGAGGAAGAACCAGGAAGCCAGGTGGTGATGGGGAGAGAAGCGGGTGTGAGGTCAGGGTGGGGGCACATGCCACCCCTCATGAACTGGGCCTTCCACCTCACTCATCGTCTGAGCAGAGGAGCAGCCTAGCCAGACTTGCGTTTTTAAATCGTCCCCCTGGCTGTTGTCTGGAAAATCCCATGGACGGAGGAGCATGGTAGCTTATAGTCCATGGGGTCGCAAGAGTCGGGCACAACTGAGCGACTTCACTTTCTTTCTTTCCTTGGCTGTTGAGTGGTGAATCAGGCGGTGAGTCCGTTTCCTGTTGACTGCTGTGTACCTGATGCTGAGCCAGGCCCTGGGGAGAGAGAGGTGTGCAGGTCTCCTCTGCGCTCACGGCTGACTCCCTTCTCATCAAGTGTCACCTCCTCCAGGAAGCCGCCTGCTCCCTCTCTGCTGGCCCCTTGGCTCCAGTTCTGCCATCATCGGGTTGATTGCCTCTCTCCACATGGTCTCCCCTTGAAGCCGAGCACTCCTCCAGGGTGGAGCTGCACCTAACTCTTCTCTTCTCCCCAGCATGTTCCCCCAGGGGCCGAGCCTCACTCTGTCTCTCGCCATCTTTTGCAGATGGATTTGCAGGCATGGAGAGCGTGGGGAAGGACCCAGTTCCTGCTGGCAGAGAAGGCTGGCTGCTGACTCAGGGCGTGTCTCCAGGAGGCCGACCAGGCTGCCCGGTTCCCCACCTCGCCACCATGGGCTGCCCAGGCTGGTCAGTTTCCAGCCTATGCCGTGGCTGTGGTTCCCGACCTCAGCTTTGGGGAGGGACGGGCCCCAGTGGACAAGTCACAGCCTCCTGGGACCCCGCTGTGACCACAAGACCCCTCCGTCCTGGGGAAGGGTTGACTCTGGCTCCCCCAGGCTCCCAGGCTGCGCCCAGTGCCCTGCCTGCTTGCACCCAAGCTTCCTGGCCTCGAAAGTGGAAACTATGCAACTGCACCCTGGCATTATTGAGGCCCGGGTGGATGTGGATTCAGGACAGTAAACGCTGGCCAGCGTCCTGTTAATAGGGAGTACTGTCCAGGTCGACGTGTACAGAGTCCCCAAGCGCCAGCACGTTCACATCTCTCTGCAGGGCAGGATGGCGCAGTGGTGAGAGCACAGACCTAGAGCCAGGTGGCCTGGCCTCAAACCCCCTGCCCTGCTACTTGCCAACCAGAGGACTCTGCATGAGTTACCGGACTTCTCTGTGCCTCGGTGTCCTCACCATGTAAAAGGAGGATGATTCCCGCCCCACAGGGTGGCTGTATTTAATGAGTTAATATGTTTGAAATGCTGGGAAGGCCCCCTGACATGTGCATGGTGGGCAGTCAGTATTCGCTGAGTGAATGAATATAATCCTTGCTCTAGTATGACCATCCTGCAGACCATCCTGGTTCAGGCAGACACAGGTCTCATGTGTCCCAGGATTCACATGGTCCCACCACAAGCCTCTCCTATTCCTCCCAGCCTCCTGCAAGGCACCCGGGAATGTTCCTGCTGCCAGCCAGCCACAGCCGGGGCATTGAGAGTGAGGGTCCGAGGGCAGCGGTGCTAGTCAGGTGACAGAGTGACAGCTTACATAACACAACCTCCCGTCCCTCTCCCTCCAGGCAAGGGCTAGGGAAGCCTGGGGCCCAGGAGACTGTTATGATCACCCCAAGGGCTTGGGGACCCAGCAAGCATGCCCACATGCCTGGAGTCCACCCGTCCTGCTTCTGAGCGAGCTTGCATGCCAGCACCCAGCCCCCCAGGCCTCCTGCTGAAAGTCCCTGTGGCTGCGGGCAGCCCTTCCTCTGAGACTAACCAGCTCCAGGCCCGGCTGGTGGAACCGAATGAGGCTGAGAGATGCCTGCACTGGGGACTCACATCAGAGGCCACCAGGCTGGCAGTTCAGAGGGGACAGACCTTGCAGAGAGGCCAGAGCCTGCCCTGGGCCCATGTTGGCCTCACATTGTGGGTGGCGCTGGCCCAGCCCTTGGGGAGCTCACCGGTGTGGCACAGAGTGGAAGGGACCCTGCCCAGGTCTCAGCCCATGGCCTGCCG
Organism: Odocoileus virginianus; assembly: GCF_023699985.2. NCBI lineage: Eukaryota > Metazoa > Chordata > Mammalia > Artiodactyla > Cervidae > Odocoileus > Odocoileus virginianus. Next base: position 10,311,203 of record NC_069696.1, on the reverse strand, counting down.
CTCCCACTTTACAGCTGAGGTCAGAGAGGGGCCCTGAGCACCTGGCCGGCCCGTGGGGTCTGGAAGCCGGCGTCAGCCATGGCTGGCGTCTGTGGGCAGTGTTCTTCTTGGGCTGGGGAAGCCAGCAGGCTGCCTGAGTGTGGTGCTCGTCTCTTACAGACCAGCCGATTCCTGCTGGAGGCTCCTGACATCTGAGGAGATGACGTCTGCGCCCCCCGACTGCCTGCTGCGGCTGCTCCGGGGCACCCCGAGGCAGCGGGTCTGCACCCTGTTCATCATTGGCTTCAAGTTCACGTTCTTTGTCTCCATCATGGTCTACTGGCACGTCGTGGGAGAGCCCGGGGGTCGAGGACAGCTCTCTAACCTGCCTGTCGACGTCCCCTGCCCCCACGTGGTCCCCCTGACCCCCCTGCCCTCCGGCACCCCGCCTCCAGGCAACATCTTCTTCCTGGAGACCTCCGACCGGACGAACCCCAACTTCCTGTTCATGTGCTCCGTGGAGTCAGCCGCCAGGGCGCACCCCGAGTCCCCGGTGGTGGTCCTGATGAAGGGACTGCCTGGCGGAAACGCCTCCCGCCCGCGGCACCTGGGACTCTCGCTCCTGGGCTGCTTCCCCAACGTCCAGATGCGCCCCCTGGACTTGGGGGAGCTCTTCCGGGACACGCCCCTGGCCGCCTGGTACGTGGCCGTGCAGCGGCGCTGGGAGCCCTATCTGCTGCCCGTGCTCTCGGACGCCTCCAGGATCGCGCTGCTGTGGAAGTTCGGCGGCATCTACCTGGACACGGACTTCATCGTCCTCAAGGACCTGAGGAACCTGACCAATGCGCTGGGCACCCAGTCCCGCTACGTCCTCAACGGTGCCTTCCTGGCCTTCGAGCGGCACCACGAGTTCATGGCGCAGTGCATGCGCGACTTCGTGGCCCACTACAACGGCTGGATCTGGGGCCACCAGGGCCCGCAGCTGCTCACGCGGGTCTTCAAGAAGTGGTGCTCCATCCGCAGCCTGAGCGAGAGCCGCGCCTGCCGCGGCGTCACCACCCTGCCCCCCGAGGCCTTCTACCCCATCCCCTGGCAGAACTGGAAGAAGTACTTTGAAGACATCAGCCCGGAGGAGCTGACCCGGCTGCTCAATGCCACCTTTGCGGTCCACGTGTGGAACAAGAAGAGCCAGGGCACGCGCTTCGAGGCCACGTCGAAGGCCCTGCTGGCCCAGCTCCACGCCCGCTATTGCCCCACGACACACGAGGCCATGAAGATGTACTTGTGAGGGGGCCTGCCGGCTCACCTCTCTGCACATGGCAGAGAGGGGCTCTGGGTGCCTGCCTTCCTGGGGGAGGTGAGATGGGAGGGGTGGACATGGGGAGGCTGGGCTGCTGCAGCCCCGGGATCTGGAGCAGGTGGTAGGGAGGACGGGGAACTGTTGGCCAGAGAGCTGTTACTGGAGGGCGCGCTGCGGCCCTGGGGCCTGCTCTGGTGGGCCACCCCCTGGGCCCACGCACCGTCACAGGGTTGACCAGTGGTGGGGGAAGCGTCTCCAGACAGAATGAGCTGGAGTGGGCCAGGTGAGCACCCCTGGGTCTTGTTCACAACGGGCAAGCCCAGCGAGTATGAAAGCACCTTGCAGGGTGGCAGGCTGGGCTGAAGTGCCCACGAAGTCAGGGGTGGGGGTGGAGCGGGGGAAGCACTGAGGGGAGCACGGAGAAGCAGGTAGGAAGGAAGGGGAGGAGGCAGCTGGTGGTGGAGGAGGGCCAGGCGGCAGACCGGCTTCAGGAGCCCAAGGGGTGGGGTGCTTTCGGGGTTTTGGTTTCTTTTTCCGGGGGAGGTGGGGTGGCAGGGCGCAGCCAGCAGAGTTGGCCTGGGTTGCTCTTTGGGAAAGGCCCCGACTACCCACCCCGTCCTTTTTCCCAGAGATGTTGCAGGAGTGACACGGGCCAGCTGACATGGCTCCAGGGCCAAGGGGCCTGGAGTCCTTTTGGCTCAGGAAAAGCATTTTAAAGAAAATACCCCCTACCCTGCCCGCGGTAAACACAATAAAGTGACTCACCCACATCCAGCGCTTGCTGGTGGCTGAAATGCATTCATTCGCACCGCCCTCGTGAGCCCCACCCTGCAGCTGCCGGCCGGCATCTGGGCGGGCAGCGCTGGTGCCTCGCCTGAGTGCACACGGCCTGCCTTGCTCAGAGGGGTCCGGGGACCTGGCCACTCGGTGGGCTCTGGGCCTGGGTGCCGGAGAGTGACTGTGGTGGGCAAGGGGAGGAGCCTGCCTTCCCACCTCATTTTTCAAGGCTCAGACAGCCTCGGTTGGGTCCCCCCAGCACTCCCACTTCCACCCCATAATCAGCCTGATTCTGTTCTGGCCTGAACAGAGCCAGATGAGGAACCCAGCACCCGGGCATGTGCCTCCTAGGTTACAGGAGGCCCAGGGAGGGAGGTGCCAGGCCTGTGGGGTCCCTCCTGGCTCACGCTGGCTGTCTGAGAACCTTGGAGAGACTACAGTGCCATGCTGGCAGCCCCAGGGATGGGCCAGAGGAAAATCTCGCAGGGTGAGGCCCCAGCTGGTTTGTGTTGAGGAAGGAAGCTTCCTGTGAGAGCTGGGCCTTCCAGCAGGCTGCAGAAGCCCTCCCGGTAAGACGGAGGACTAGGGATACTGTCAGGAACTCGGGCTCAGCAGGCTGCTCTTTGGCAGCCGAGGCAGAGGTGTTTAGAGGCCTCTGGATCCTGCCAGTAGAAGATCGTGGGCAGCCTGGTAAGGAGGTGAGGTCCCTGGTTCTAGGGGTAATCAAGAGCAGGTGACATTTTTGATTGAAACAATGAATGTATGAGGTAGTTCTCCAACCACAGCATCATCTCACCTGTCTTTTAAAATCTTTTGAAAATTAGTAGGTTTTATTTCAATAGTACAGCCTGGGATGAGAGCTTGCCCTCCTCATCACCTCTGGGTGCAGCACCCCCAATGCAGAACCCTTCCTGGGCCCTTGGGCCTGGACCGGATTCCAGAGAGACCCTCTGCTTCCTTCTGCCCCGTCGCAAGTTCACCATCGCCTGATGCCTGGCAGCATCAGTCCGCTGACCCTGACAGAACCTTTGTTGGGCATTCGCTCTTAAATTCTCAGAAAGGAGAAGAAAGGGAGGGGTGGGCTCCTGTGGAAGGCTGCCCTGGCGACAATAATCAGATCCTAGGAATCCTGTTATTTGTTTCTGGCCAATGTTTTTACAGATATTTTTGTCTGGGGAGATGAGATCCCATCCCTCCACTAGGGGGCACTGTGTGCTCCAGCAGGGGCCAATGGCAGGTTTCCTGTCAATTATTTAATGAACCCCCCAAGCTGACCAGTCACACGCAAGCAAGGAGGTAGCATTTCCAGCAGCTCTGGGGTAGGGGAATAATTCCCCCTTGCTGCTATATCAATATTCAACTTCTTGTTTAAACATTAAATTAGAATGTCCTCTATCTGAGAAAGAAGATGGGGGATAATTTAGAACTCTGTTCCTGGAAGTTTGGTTTCATGGTTCACTTGTGCCTAAATCTCTGTCCTAAAGTGGACCAGCCAGTGCAAGGCATGCTGGGAAATCTGCTGTGGCCCAGCCAGCGCAAGGCACACTGGGAAGTCTGCTGTGGACTAGCTAGTGCAAGGCATGCTGGGAAGTCTGCTGTTAGGTGGACAGGGCCAGACAGGCCTTCAGGACCTGACAATGGACAGAAGACTCAAGTGCAATCTAGGCACCACGGTGGGGGTCGGGGAGGTCACCCCCTTCCCTGGACTGGGACCAGGAGTAGGAGGGAAAGGTGGTAGGTGAGACTAAACTTGGTGGGATGTCGGGAGGAGACAACCTCAAACAGGAAGACGTTCCTTGCAGACATAGTCCACCATCAACAAAAATTGGAACTTCACACCAGCCCCCACCAACTTCCAAGGAAGAAGGATCAGAGAGGAGGTCCTGGCTGCTAGAAACAACTCAGGTAGCTGAAATCAGGAGGGCACTTATTTTTTTATTTTTATTTTTACAAAGTGTTTATTGATTTATTTATTTGGCTGCATCAGGCCTTAGCTGCAACACTAGACATCTTTGTTGTGTCACATGGGATCTTTCTCTGCAGCACACAGACTCTAGTTGTGGTACACGGGCTTAGTTGCTCCAAGGCATATGGGATCTTAGTTCCCCGACCAGGGATCAAACCCGAATGCCCTGCGTTGCAAGGTGGATTCTTAACCACTGGACCACCAGGTAAGTCCCAAGAGGGCATTTATTATCCCACATGATATATTGGCTAAGGTACTTGAGAAGCTACTATAACAAAAAGACCCCAAAATAAAGTCACTTAAATAAAGTAAAAGATTGTTTCTGTCTCAAATCATTGGTCTCCAAGGTGAGTGTGCCAAGGCCGATGGGGCTTCCAAAAGACTACATGTGTGCTAAGTCACTTCAGTCATGTCTGACTCTGTGACCCCATGGACTGTAGCCCACCAGGCTCTTCTGTCCATGGGATTCTCCAGGCAAGAATATTGGAGTGGGTTGCCATTTCCTCCTCCAGGAGATCTTCCCGACCCAGGGATCAAACCTGTGATTCCTGCATTGCAGGCGGATTCTTCACCACTGAGGCTCCAAAGGACTCTAGCTGTTGCAATTTGCCAGCTAGTGGGAACAGGGGAAGAGAATGCCCAAGGCAAATGTCTTTTTTTTTTTTTTTTAGTATAGTTGGTTTACAATGCTGTGTTAGTTTCTGCCTGCTAAGTCTATTCAGTGGTGTCTGAGTCTTTGTGACCCTATGGACTGTAAGTTCCTCCAAGTTCCTCGGTCCATGGGATTCTCCAGGCAAGGATACTGGAGTGGGTTGCCGTTTCCTCCACCAGGGGATCTTCCTGACCCAGGGATCAAACCTGCATCTCTTTTGTCTCCTGCACTGGCAGGCAGATTCTTCACCAATAGAGCCACCTAGGAAGTGTTAGTTTTACTGCACAGCAAAGTGAATGAGTTCTATACATAAACATATGAAAAGTGAAAGTGATTCTTTACTGTCTGGACCACGAGGGAAACCCACATATACATACATCCACTCTTTTTTAGATTCATCTCTCATGTAGGTCATTACAAAATATTGAGTAGAGTACAATAGGTCCTTATCAATTATCTATTTTATATATAGTAGTGTGAAGGCAAACATCCTTAAGGAAATAATACAGAAATTGTAGGTATCACTTCTGTTTACGTCCCATTGGCCTGGACTAAGTCACATGGCCACACCCAACCGCCAAGGATGCTAGAAAGTGTGGTCTGCAACTGGGGCTCCCAGATGTCCAACTAAAACTCAACAGGGTTTATTACTAGAAGGATGACAGGAAGAATGGCCACTAGAGAACAGTTAACAATGCCAACCATAAGCAATAAGGAGTCTGGTGATAGGGTTTCTCCAGGGTTGATTAATCTAGTAGCTCACCAATGTCTTCATGTCTTCAGGGATCCAGTATAGTCTCAGGCTTGTTCCCTCATGGCCTCAAGATGGCTGCCACTCCTCCAGCATCACACCCTTAGGCACTAAAACAAAAAGGCAGAAAAGAGAATGTTTCTTCCTTGCGTCTATGAAAACTCAGAAATCCCCTTCTCCAAATGACTTCCTCTAACTCTCCTTGGCCAGAATAGCATTACCTGTCCATTCCTGCTCCAATTACTAGCAAAGGGAGTGGAATGACCAAATTTGGCTTATGACCTGTTGAGAGTCACCCTCAGGGCATGTGATATTTCTACTTCATAATCATTTCTAAGAACTTAGAGACAACTAAAGGAGAAGTTGAACTGTGATGCAGTCCCTTTACAAGGCTCAGGCAGCTCCCTGATGCTGAGATGGACTTGCAGAGCTGTCCTGAGCTGGGGCAAGTTTCTAGGTCCTTATGGTCCACACTGATCTGTCACTGGAGACAGGCTGTCCCTGAAGAAATGACCTGGGATGAGCCAGTTTCTTCAGCCCAGGCAAATGAGCTCTTCTGTTGTTTCTGCCTCAGGAGCTTGGAGGAAGGATCCCGTTGACCCAGCCCCAGGCCTCTGAAGAGGGGCCACCAGTCAGCTGGGGCCCGAGTCTCTGAGGAGGTGGGATGCAGAGTTTGGAGAAAAATCTAGAACTGGGACTGAGTGTCACTGCTGCCTGAAGAGCCCAGAAATAAACCCTTATACTTACAGTCAATTCTTTTTACATGGGTGGCAAGACAGTTCAATGGGGAAAAAATAGTTTTCTCAACATATGGTGCTAGAAAACCGGATATCCACACGCAAAAGAATGAAGTTGGACATCCCCACACACATCATATGTGAAAACCAATTCAAAATGTATTGTCATGTAAGGGTTAAAACTATAAGACTCAGAAGAAAACATAGGATTTAATCCTTACCAGTTTGGATTAAGCAATGGTTGAAATATGACACTAAAAGCACAAGTGACTAAAGAAGAAAATAGTTGAATTGGACTTCATTATAATTAAATTTGTTTTTATGTTTCAAAAGGACACAATCAAGGAAGGGAAAAGACCAAATTCCCTGGCGGTCCAGTGGTTAGTCAGGACTCTGCACTTTTCACTGCTGAGGTCCCTGATCAAGGAACTAAGATCCCACAAGCTGCCTGGTGCAGCAAAAAAAGAGAGAGAGAGAGAGAACCCACAGAATGGAATAATTTGGTTTTTTTTTGGGGGGGGGCAGTATAGGATCCTACTGCATGTTTTGTAGGATCTTAGCTCCTTGACCAGGGATGGAACGCTAAGCCCTGTGCAGTGGAAGTGCAGCCATTGGACCACCATGGAATTCCCTGGAATCAATTATTAATTTTCATCAATTATATGTCTGATAAGGGACTTGAATCTGGAATATATAAAGAATTCTCACAACTGAAAAAACAACAAAAAGCAATTAAAAATGGACAATGGATTTGAAAACATTCTCCAAGGAAGATATACAATGACCCAAAAGTACGTAAAAGGATGTTCAACATCATTAATCATTTGGGGAGTGGAACCAAAGCCACAGTGAGATACCAACTTCACACCCACTAGGATGGCTATAATCAGAAAGAGGAGGCAACGACCAGCGTCAGAGAGATGCCTTACATGACTGGGGGACATAAAATGGTGTAGCCGCTTTGGAAAACAGTTGGGCAACTCCTCAAAAAGCTAAGCGTGGAGTTACCTCATGACCCAGAAATTCCCTTCACCAGTGTATACCCAAGAGAACCGAAAACATGTATCCACACAAAAACACGTACTTGAATGTTCTTTTTTTTAGCTGTGCCGGATCTTAGTTGCAGCACGTGGGATGGAATTCCCCAGCCAGACATATAACCCAGGCCCCAGGCATTGGGAGCACAGAGTCTTGGCCACTAGACCACCAGGCAAGTCCCATGTACATGAGTGTATATAGCAGTATTATCATTATAGCCAAAGGCGATAACAACCCAAATACCCACCAACTGATGAAGGGATATGTCCATACAGTGGAATATTATTCCGCAATAAAATGGAAGGAAGTATTGACACATGACATAACACGGATGAACTTTGAAAATATGCGGAGTGAAAGAGGCCAGACAGAAAAGGCTTTGGAATCGTTATGAATAGATTCATACCATTCTAATAGAATCATATGATTCTATTTATATAGAATGTATCAAATAGGCAAATCCATAGAGACAGAAAACAGATCAGTGGTTACCAGTGGCTGGAGGGAGTGAGGAAGGGAAGTGACTGCTAATAGGAACAGCGGTTCTTTTTGGAATGATGAAACTGTTCTAAAATTAGTAATGATGATTGCCTAATTCTGTAAATATACTAAAAAAAGGGGGGGGACAAATGTTATGGTAATAATATTTTTAAATGTATAATTTATATTTTATATATTATATATATTTACTCTATCTGTTTACTTTGGTCCCAGGGATAAGGAGATTAACACGGCCTTGTGGCAGTTCCAGCTTCCAATTCAGTGAAACCATTGATCTGTCCACTGTTGGAAACATTCCCCCTGCAAGCTTCAAGAAAAGGAAACAAAAATTCTGTAAGCAGTCACTGGGTATAGCCATGATTCCTGACTGTGTGTTTTGTTACAGGACATGTTGGTCTCTGATTCACAGACAGTGTGGCCTCTAAAGTCGGGACCCCGTTTCTCAGGTGTTGCTCCCCAACTAGTCATACCTTGAGTCTTCATGGTGCGGGTCGTGCCCCATTCTCTTCGACCAGCTGTTTCTTTTACTTTTTAAAAAAAACTTTATTAATTTATTTTTGGCCATGCTGGGCCTTTGCTGCTGTGCTCGGGCTTTCTCTGGCTGCAGCGAGCGGGGTCCTCTTCCTGCGGAGGCTTCTCTTGCATGCGGGCATCAGTAGAACGTGGTCCATGGGTTTAGCATCAGTAGAACGTGGTCCACGGGTTTAGCTTCCCCCTGGGATGTGGGATCTTCCTGAACCAGGGATCGAACCGGTGTCTCCTCCATTGGCAGGTATATTCTTAGCCACTGGACCACCAGGGAAGTCCTGAACGAGCTGTTTCTGAATGGCAAAGCATCTTAGAGACAATAGGTTAAGAAAGGCCCACTCTGTCCTGGCTTGTAGATGAAGTGTGCACAGCTATCGAGGACAGGGGCAGGGGAGCAGCAGCTCTGACCCCAGCTTGCTTTAAAGTCATGAGTGAGACGTGACCCTCCGCCCCCCACCCCCATCCCAGCTGAAATATTTAGGAAGAGTTCATTTTACTGGAAAGGAAACAAGGATTGAATAGTGATGGCTGAGAGAGAGAGAATTTTACCATCAAGATCCTGCAAGATAATATTCAAAACGAAAATAATGATGAGCCAAAACAGTGTGAAAGGACTAAAAAATTGTTGTCGTTGTTCAGTTGCCGAGCATGTCTGACTCTTTTGCAACCCCATGGACTATCACCCACCAGGCAAGCTCCTCTGTCCATGGGATTTTCCAGGCAAGAGTATTGAAGTGGGTTGCCATTTCCCTCTCCAAGGGATCTTCCTGACCCAGGGATTGAACCTGAATCTCCTGCATTGGCAGGTGTGTTCTTTACCACTAAGCCACCAGGGAAGCCTATGCTGAACACCACTGAACTTTATACTTAAAAATGCCTGAGAGGGGACTTCCCTGGTGATCCAGTTGTCAAAACTCCATGCTTCCAATGCAGAGGATGCGGGTTCAATCCTTGGTCCGGGAACTAAGATCCCATATGCCTTGTGGCCAAAAAACAAATTATTTTTAAATGAGAGAATACATTTTATATTATGCATATTTTACCACAATTAAGTTTTTTAAAATGAGTAAAAAGGAGATGGGAAGTGTGAGGCCAGGTCAGGAAGCACTATGGCAAACAAAGTCAGTGGCTCGAATTTGAAAGCCATCCAACAGATATGTGTCAAGGCTGACTTGTGCTTAAAAGACAGAAGTCCCAAACCAGAAGGTCCCCAGATTTCAGGGAAATTGAAACAGCTCACTATTTGCCTTTAGCAATCTGACAAAACTTTCTTGGTCTGAAAGACCACAGCTGACTCCAGTGAATAACTGTTTAAATGAGGGCGGGGGAAGGGAGGACGATGACAATGATCATGGTGATGATTGATGATGGTGGTGGCAGGGGCTGCTAACATTTTCCAGCCCTTATTCTCAGCCAAGCACTGTTATGGCATGCTAAGTCACTTCAGTCGTGTCCAACTCTGTGCGATCCTATGAACTGTAACCTGCCAGACTCCTCTGTCCATGTGATTCTCCAGGCAAGAATACCGGAGTGGGATGCCATGCCCTCCTCCAGGGGAATCTTCCCAAGCCAGGGATCAAACCCACGTCTCTTCCATTTCTGCACTGGCAGGCAGCTTCTTTACCACCAGCACCACCTAAGCACTTCTTATACGGTAACTCATTTACTCCATGTTCAGCCTTTGAGGAAGGGCGTGTACTGACCCCACTTCACAAGATCTGGAAACACCTTCTAAGTCAGGATGATTCATGTGTCGTCAGTGTCATTTTGACATTGGTCTTACCACTTCCGTGTTTGGCCAGTCTGACTCCTGGTGAAGCATGCGAGGTGAGTCCCCCTGGATAAGATCAGAGAGAGGGCAGCATGGGGACTGTGCCCCTGGAACCAGCTACCTGGCTTCCCTGCCCGCAGACCTCTGTTCTCAGCCAATGCTGCCTGTCACCCACTCTTCCATTTCTGCCTCTGCCCTAGCCTCACCATGCTGGGGCTCCAGGCTCCATCTCCTGGCAACCCCACCTCCCCTTTCACTTCTGCATTTGTCTCCCCCAACCCCTGAGCCTCCCCATTCTGTTCCCTGTCCGAGGAACGTCTCCACACACCCAGAAACCTAAGAGAAGCCAAATAAACCTGAATATTTCTTCACCAGGAAACTCCACATCCTAACCATACTGGAAAAACAAGCTTTTGTTTTTTTTCTTAATCAGAGTTCATGAAACCTCCAATTACTTCACAATGTTTTGGCAGAGAACAAAACAAAACCCAGCATTTCACAAAATGGATTTCTGGCTATTGCAAAATGATCATCAACTGTCCCTACTTCCCAGAGAGGCTGAAAGGAAAATTCATTTGCAAACAGCTTCTTACTTTCCATTTGGGTTTTAAATATAGTCCGGCCCCTAGTTCAGTTACAGAAGGTCAGAACTGAGGTTGAGGGAAAATATTCACACAAAGAAAAGGAAGACAAGATCAGCATCCAGTCCAGAGCCAAGAAACTGCTGGAAGCCCTCAGCCCAGCCCAACCCTTTCCCATTAAAAAGCCACAGAATTTCAGGACTGAAAGTTACTGTAGACCTATTGGCCCAGCTGTTACATCCCTGGACAAGCATTTTCCCTTCCATTTAGATTGTCTATAAATTACCGTGATTTGATATGTGAAAACAAACACTGAAGTTAACAATGGCTTAAAGAAGGTAGACTCTTGAGAACCCCTTGCACAGCAAGGAGATCAAACCATGGCATCATCCTAAAGGAAATCAACCCTGAGTATTCATTGGAAGAACTGATGCTGAAGCGGAAGCTCCAATACTTTGGTCACCTGATGTGAAGAGCTGACTCACTGGAAAAGACCCTGATGCTGGGAAAGATTGAGGACAAGGAGAGAAGGGGACGACAGAGGATGAGATGGTTGGATGGCATCACTGACTCAATGGACATGAGTTTGAGCAAGCTCTGGGAGACAGTGAAGGACAGGGAAGCCTGGCATGGTGCCGTCCACAAGGTGGCAAAGATTCGGACATGACAACAACAAAAGAAGGCAGAATTATTTCTCTTTTCTCTTAGGTAAGAGGCCAGAGGTGGGAAGTCAGGGCTCAAGGATTTAGCTATTCCCCAAATTCATTCAAAGACCCCAGGCGTTGGCTACGCTGTCTGTCCATTCACGCTCAGTTTTCATCTCTTGGTCCAAAGCAGTTGCTCCAGCTCCTGCCATTGAACCCATACTCAGCCAGCAGATCTGACTCAGAGATCACTCTCATCACTTCTGCTTTCAAGGGGAACTGGGGGAAAAAAACCGAAAACCGTTGTTAGTTGGGAAGCCAGGTGCCCAACCAAAAAATCTGTTGCTGTATAAGATAGAGAAATGGGTATTAGGAAGGAAGTGGCCATGTCTGCCACAGAGGGCTCCTATGGAAAAATGCAAGTCATTTTATGACACAAATTTCCAGAATCCATTGTGCTGAAGCATGAAGAATGTCACATTTTGTTTTATTTGGAACTCGCTAGCATCTTGGGCACAGTTCCACTTTGTTCTTAATGCCAAAATCACATCTCAAGAAAAAAATGTAATGGCTATTGGACTTGGCTGCTGGTGGACTCTGGACTGTTTAGGCTTGATTCTGGGCTCTCTTCTTACAAGGCAAATGGCTTTGGGCAAGTTACCTACCTGCCTGTGACTCAGTTTCCTCATCTGTAAAATCAGGGATGTGGTAGTCTCCAAAGATGACCCCAAACCATCCCAGCCCCCCATATACACAGGCCCCTCCTCCATCAAGACCTGAAGCTTACGTCTAACCCTTGAGTCTGGAATGGGACTGGGACCCAGCAGACGTGCTGGGCGTGCCACTCTGGGCCTGACGTTTAAGAAAACAGGCGGTTTCTACTTCTTCCCTCTTGTACCTGAATGCCATGCTGTGAGGAAGCCTAAGCAGCTGCCTGGACAGGCCCACATGGAAGACAACTAGGCTCCTAGCTCATGTCTCCACTGAGCTCCCCGCCTTGTGAGGGAGCCCTGTGGGAAGTGAATCTTCTGGGCAGTCAGCTATCCCAGTTGATGCCATGTAGAGCTGTGGGATGATCCTGCCGAGCCTATGAAATGCAAACTGTGAGCAAAGAAATGATTGTTGCTTTAAGCTGCTAACTTTGGGGATAGTTCTTAATGCAGCAACAGATGTTACTGTTTAAGCATTAAGTTGTCTTCTGTGACCCCATGGACTGCAGCCTGCCAGGCTCCTCTGTCCATGGGATATTCCAGGCAAGGATACTGAAGTGGCTTGCCATTTCCTTATCCAGGGCATCTTCCTGACCTAGGGATCGAATCCCCGTCTCCTGCATTGTAGGCGGATTCTTTACCACTGAGCCACCAGTGAAACGCACAGCAACAGATGACCAGAAGGCAAACTGATAGGTACAAGTAGGATGCTCTTGAAATAGAAACTTTAAATATGGGGCACTGGTTTGGGAACCAGATGGTAGGAAGGGCCTCGAGGAGACTGTTAGTGAAACTTAAAGAACCGTGAGGGGATTGCTATTGGATGCTGAAGAAAATAGAACCCCAAGAAAAACAAACATCATATATTAATATATACATGTGGAATCTAGAAAAATGATGTAGATCAACTTATTTGCAAAACAGAAATAGAGACATAGACATAGAGAACAAACACATGGACACCAAGAGGAAAAGGAGCGGGGGGAAGAATTGGGAGACTGGGGCTGACATATATACAATCCTACATATGAAACAATTAATAAGAACGTGCTGGACAGCACGGGGAACTACAGCCAGGCTCTGTGTGACCTAAATGGGAGGAAATCCAAAAAAGGGGATATATGTATACACAGAGCTGTACAACAGAAACGAACACATTGTAAAGCAACTATCATCCAATAACAATACAAATTAATTAACTGAAAATAAAATTTGAAGAAAAAACTAGGACCCCAGCAGGTAGCCAAGGTTGGATCAAAGCAGACACTTGTGAGTAGACCCTGAGTGAGCAGGTGGCCTCCGTTTCCCCATCTGTGGAGTGGTGGTGATATAGACATCTTCCTCCCAGAGCGGTCAAGGAGCTGATGAGTTAAGGTGTGTGCACAGCGTCAGGCATATAGCAAACATTCTCCTTTTATCATCAGCCTAATCATCTGATGAACAGATGAATGGAATTCATTGCAAAACCATAAGGTAGACAGGAAAGGCTATAATTAACTCCATTTTAGAGATGAGAAAATGGAAGCTCAGAGGCATTAAAAAGGTTGCCAGAGACAGAATGGGTACAATTATTCTCATTTTACAGATGAGGAAACTGAGGCTCAGGAAGTTAAGGAACAAACTCAAGGTCAAAGGCAGGTGGAGGCTTCCCCTCTGTCCTCAGTCACATCCCCTTCTTTAGAATTCTGCCCTAACCCAGCAGGATTTCACAGAAAGCACAGGTGGCCGTCCTCACCAACGGCCAGGACAAGTGGCCTGAGATGATGGGAGGTTCTGCAGTAGCTTGAACCTTCCAAAATCTGCTCGGGGCCTCACCGGCTCAGGTCTCACTGGCTCAAGTGTTGCAGGGAGTCCCCTGGGAAATGTTGGCTCAGGAACGCCCCACCCCTCTCCCAGTGGGCTCAGCACCTTCCCCTGCCTAGGAGGTTGGAGGTGGGGGTGGGTGAGTGTAGCGGGGAGTGTGGGGCAGGGGGGCAGTGCGGAAGCAGAGGGGGAGGGCTGGACTTGGAGACCCTCGGGACCTCACCCCCAGCTGGCTGGTGCACCATTATTGGGTCCTTTGGGTTTAAGGTGCTATGTGGCTGGAACTTCATCAAGAAACAGAAGTTACCCGGACGCGAGTGTTAAAGAGTTCCTAATCAGTAGCAGACAGCAAGAACTGGGTGTCTTTCTGGATTTTTAGTCAAAGGACGGAGTCTGTTTGGAAGGAAGGGAAGTGAAAGGCATGGAAGAAAAGTCCAGAGTGTGGAAGTCAGAGGCGGGGTGGACTGGCACCTACGGGAGGTTTTGTTGGAGGGTGGGGAGACTGCAGTTCAGAAACGCTCACGCGGTTGAAGAACGATCTTTGTGCCGGGCTCTGAGCTCCGTGAACCCGCCAGGTGGGGCCGGCCAGAGGCGAGCCGTCCACAGGTATCGTCCCGCGGACCCCAGCGCGGCCTCCGTGCTAGCTCCCCATCCCACCGACCTCTGGAGAACCAGGGGCGCAGGAGAACTAGGGGGACCCGGCGAGACGACCTGAGCGCAGCGAAGCAATAAACGGGAGAATGGCAGACGCGGGAAGGAGCTGGAGGGGGACAGGAGGAGGATTTTTGTCTTGAGCGCTGGGGGGGTGGGGGGGGGGCGCTCTGCCCTGCCTCCTGGAAGGCAGACGTGAAGGGTGGGGCGCTCGGAGGCGCCGGGGGACACCTGCCGCCTCCCGGGGAGTCTGCGGGCGCCCTCGACGACGGCCGCGGGGCAGGAGACGCAGGTCTCGGCAGGTGGACCCCCGCCCCTCACCGGCGCCCCAGCCGGCCTCTCCCACCCTGGCTTAGGGACCCCCCCCCACCCCCAGATCTCGCAACCTCAGGGCTGTGCCCCCGGCCTGGAACCCTTCCGCTACAAATTTAACTCCGCGTCCTCCCAGGCCTCCCCAGCAGCCTCCCTCGGCCGTGCACCCCTCTCGGGGACAGTTTCCCCAGAGCCTCACAGCCCTCGGGTCCAGCGTCCTCTCCCCTCCCCATTGAGGGGTCCGCAGGCTCCGACAGACAGATGCCCAATTAGCTGGAACAGCTGGAGCGGCGGGGACGCGGGGCGCAGCGGGTCAGCCCCACCCCCCACCCCCCGTGGACCCCCACGCCCGCCTCCCAGGGGCCGCCACGTGGGTGGAGGCAGAGACCGCAGGACTCGGCGCGGCCTCCGGGAGCCCTTTCCTGGCCCGAGGCCGCCCCCTGGAGGCCAGAGCCTCCCAGCGGGCACGTTCCTTGGCTTGAAGCGCCCCTTAAGTCTGACCTCTGGCCGGGTGCGCCCCCGAGAGCCGCTCCCCCCCAACCCCCCCCACCTCCCCCACCTCCCCACCTCTCGCCAGCATCCACGACTGTAGGTCTCTGAATCAGACCGGGCGCCTCCTGGTGAATACAGAGAAGGAGCAGCCCGGAGAGCAGATCTGAATCCGCCAGGATCCGGCCTCTTGTCTCGGACTCGCTCCCCTGGCTGACACGTGCACACCTTGGGCACACACGACACGCGCTCACACACCCACCTGTGCCTGCTCGCACACGTGTCCACAGCGAGCTTCCTGGAAGTATGCCCCACCCTTCTGCCCGCCTCACCTCGCCTGGGTCATCCCCAGATGGTGCTCCCCAGGCCTTGCCTCCCGCCTCAATCCCTCCTGCTGCTCAAGTTCGCTGCAGAGCAGGGGTGCGCGCCTGCTGGGTCCTCTGTCCTGTCTGACCCCAGGCACTGTAGCCCACCAGGCCCCTCCATCCAGGGCATTTCCCAGACAAGGATATTGGAGTGGGTTGCCGGTTCCCCCTCCAGGGGAATCTTCCTGACCCAGGGACATAACCAGAATCTCCTGGGCCTCCTGCACTAGCAGGTTCTTTATCCCCGAGCCACCTGGGAAGCGAGGGCAGGGGTAGTAGTGGTATTTCCCAGAATCCGCCGTGGATGCCCACCTTCCGGACTAGGCCCTCCACTGCCTACTCACACGTAACCCACTCATGAGCCAGGCCCCTGGGAACAGAATACAGGATAAGTTAGCACTGCTGTAAGAATGGGTGTGACAATGACTAGCGTGACTGCACCTTAACTCAGCGAGAGGGGCTATGTTGGTGGAATTTTAGGTCATGTGACAAACTGTGGCGGGGGAGGAGATCTCAGTAATCTCCCCCAACCTCTTTATTAACTAATTCATCATCTTTCCTCCTCGATTTGAAATGCCACCTGTATCCTTTGGTCTGTTTCTGGACTCTCAAACGGTTCCACTGATGTCCAGTCTGCATTGGACAGGGCTTCCCAGGTGGCGCTAGCGGTAAAGAACCCACCTGCAATGCAGGAGACATAATGAGATGCAGGTTCCATCCCTGGTTGGGAAGATGCCCTGGAGGAGGACATGGCAACCCACTCCAGTGTTCTTGCCTAAAGAATCCCAGTGATAACTTCTGGGCATACACACTGAGGAAACCAGATCTGAAAGAGACACGTGCACCCCAGTGTTCATCACAGCACTGTTTATAATAGCCAGGACATGGAAGCAACCTAGATGCCCATCAGCAGACGAATGGATGAGGAAGCTGTGGTACATATACACCATGGAATATTACTCAGCCATTAAAAAGAATTAATTTGAATCAGTTCTAATGAGATGGATGAAACTGGAGCCCATTATACAGAGTGAAGTAAGCCAGAAAGATAAAGACCAATACAGTATAGTAACGCATATATATGAAATTTAGAAAGATGGTAACGATAACCCTATATGCAAAACAGAAAAAGAGACACAGATGTACAGAACAGACTTTTGGACTCTGTGGGAGAAGGTGAGGGGGGTATGTTTCGAGAGAACAGCATAGAAACATGTATATTATCTAGGATGAAACAGATCACCAGCCCAGGCTGGATGCATGAGACAAGTGCTCAGGCCTGGTGCACTGGGAAGACCCAGAGGAATCGGGTGGAGAGGGAGGTGGGAGGGGGTATCGGGATGGGGAATACATGTAAATCCATGGCTGATTCATATCAATGTATGACAAAAACCACTACAATATTGTAAAGTAATTAGCCTCAAGAATCCCAGGGATAGAAGCTGGAGGGCTACAGTCCATAGGTTGCAGAGTTGGGCATGACTGAGTGACTGAGCGCACACACACACACACTTTACACACAATTTACAAGAGTCCACACCTGGTGTTGCACAGTGCTGTGCGCTTAGACGAATGCATGTCAGCGGCCCACCATTATGAATTACACAGAATAATTTCACTGCTCTGAACATCCACTGTTCATCCTTCTCCCTACTCCCCTAGGACCCTAGGCATTGATCTTTTTACTGTCTGTATAGTTTTGCCTTTTCCAGAATGTCATATAGCTGGAATCATGCAGTAAATAGCCTTTCCAGACTGACCTTTTTAACTAATTGATAGTTTGAAGTTACTTGACATCTTTTTGGTGGCTTGATAGCCACATTTCATTTCAGTGCTGAATGATATTCCACTTTATGGATGTATATTTCACTATCCATTCACCTATGGAAGGATGTCATGGCTGCTTTTTAGGTTTCAGCAATCATGAAAACATTATGAAATTAATCATTTAACATTAATAATTTAATAATCATTTGACTATTGAATGATTAATAATCATTTAATAAATTATGAAATCATAACACTGCTATAAATATCCACATGTATATTTTTGTGTGGACATAAGTGCCGGGGTCCAGCCTCGGCAGGATCCAGGGGGTACCCTCAGGATGAACAGCGTCGGCAAGAGATAGAAGACACGTGAGACCAGCCTTGATAGGGCTAAGTCTGCGAGGGAGAAAGAGAGAGAGAGAGAGAGAGAGAGAGTGACCAGACGGGGGGGGTGCAGAGTCTGGCAGAGTCTGGCAATGCTTTATTTTTTACCGTGGCTTTTATACCCTAAGTTAGTACATTTCTAAGGGGAAGATAGTTTAACATTACATCAGCTTGTTCTTCATGAAACCAGGGTGTTTTCTGCATACTTCTTTGTTTATGAGGGTCTTGTACATTATCTTCTGGCCTTGGGGCCTATTAACATTTTATGCAAGTCAGGTGAATGTAAACCTATTTTCTGTTTTTGTGGTGACCTTAACTGAAAGGTAGCAGTCTCACAGGGCAACAGTACAGAGTAGAAGTATAACCTTGTTAACGTAAAAATTAGTCCTTCTGCAGAAGTTGTCAGTTGCATTTATCTAAGAAGTTTACCCCAGACTGACTCTGCGACTTTGGTGAGGCAGCCCCTGCCTAGCACTCCTGGCTGACAATTAACAACCATTTCATTGTTACCACACTAGGGCTAAGTTCTTATTTCTCTAGATCTTTAACTATATTAACAATGGTTTCTATAACACAACCTTAGCACATTAAAAGCAAAAACACAGCAAGCAAAACACAGCAAGCAAACGCCAACTCAATAACCACCTTTAGAATAATTTTTCTTATGTTTTCTAATAGGACTCCTTCACCACTCAAAAATGCTATATGTCTATTAGGGCTTTTATATGATCAGGTTCTTTAAGTTATTTTATGACTAGGATATTATAAGCAATCATGCATATTAGTACCAAGGGCATAAATGCATTTGCCAAACAAACTAAAATACCAGCAAAGGAGTTAAAATTAAAACACTCCTTTCACCCTCGATAATCTCATAAAATACTACCACCTGGGAAACTTATTGATTAAAGTTCTAAATTGATTCTTATTTGGAAAGAGATCGGGGAAGGCCTTCTGCCTGTGTCATAGAAATTAGGGAGTAGTCTATTGAGGCAGGCATCAGAAAGACAGATATCATCTTTAAGGTGACCGCTGGGGGCAGCTTTTCGAAACCCCTGAAAACCTGATCCACCTTGCCCATCAGGTTTTCTCCCTCATGACCTTGTCATGGGTAGGGTCTCGTGTGTTGGCTCCCAGCACATAAGTTTTCAAGTCCTTTGAGTAAATACCTTGGAGTGTGATTGCTGGATCATATAGTAAGGCTGTTTAGCCCTGTAAGAAACCGCCAAGCTGTCTTCCAAAGGGGTTGTTTTGCATTTCTACCAGCGATGAATGAGACTTCCTGTTGCTCCACTTCCACGTTGGTTATTTGGAGCTGTGGGTTTTGTTTTGTTTTTCAGTTTTTTGGATTTGAGCCATTGGATTTTAATAGGCATGCAGTAGTATCTCTCTATTTTAATCTGCAATTGCCTAATATGGATTATATTGCCATCTTTTCCTATGCTTATGTGCTATGTGTATATCTTCTTTGGTGAGGTGTCTGCCTCCATCTTTTGCCCATTTTAAACTGGGTCATTCTTTTTTTTTTCTCATTGCTGAGTTAGAAGAGTTCTTTGTATATTTTGCATGTAAGTTATCAGATATGTGTTTTTCAAATATTTTCTCCCAGTGTCTGACTTGTCTGTTCATTCCCTTGATGGAGTTCTACTTTATTTATTTATTTATTCTTTTTTTGGAGTTCTACTTTAAAAAGCCCATGGTGGCTCAGTGGTACAGAATTCGCCTGTCCATGCAAGAGACACGGGTTCTGATCTGGGAAGATTTCACATGCCGTGGAGCAACTGAGCCCATGTGCCACAACCATTCAGCCTGCGCTCCCGAGCCCAGGGGCTGCAACTAGTGAGCCCACAGGCCCTAGAGCCCCTGCTCCACAAGACAAGCCTCCACAATGAGAAGCCTGAGCACCTGAAAGAAGAGTGGCCCCCACGTGCCACAACTAGAGGAGATGCACGCACAGCAGCAAACACCCGCCACAGGAAAAAAAAAGAAAAGAAAAACGCCGAGACTTCCCTGGTGATCGAGTGGCTGAGATTCCATGCTCCCAATGCTGCCTGAGTTCAGTCCCCGACCAGGGAACTAGATCCCATATCTCAAGACTAAGGCCCAGAGCAGTCAAATAAATAAATACTAAAGAAAAAAGAAGCCCATTGTTGCCCCCGCCTCTGCCTTGGGCTCTAATCCAGCTTCTATCGGTGAAATAAGGGCATATCGATCCCTGACTTCCTTGTCTTCCTCTCAGTGGATCTGATCCTTTGTGGGAGAACAGGGTCCATGTATTAAGCCCCTACTTCGCCAAGTGTTGTAATGGAGATCAAATGCTTCTGTCTTTATAAAGCCCTTGGAAAAGGGCCTGAAACATTAAGTGCTCAGTTGCTGTGGAAAATGATAACAAGCATCACATCTTTTAATAGCGAATAGAGTCAGTCCTTCCTCATTACTCTTCCTTTTCAGGATTTTCCTAGCTATTTTCACACATTTACTCCTCTAGATAAGTCATTTGATTAATTTTTAAATATCCTGTTTGGATTTTCTAAATAAGTAATTCAGAAAAAAAAAAAAGGCATTTTCATGATGTTGACTAGATTTCTCATTCAAGAATAAAGCCTGTCTTTTTATTTAAATCTTTCTTCACATAGGACTTACACAGTCCTTACCTGGGGTTATTCAGGGAGGGTGGCGGCAGGGGTTTAGAAGTCCAGCCTGCTGCAGACTTTCTGGGACCTGAAAGCTCAGCTTTGCATTCCTGTTCACACCAGTGAAAACACGGCGTCGGGGAGGCGGGGAGGGATAGCCAATTAGCTGATAACCTCCTGGGATTGAATCCCACTTTACAAGTGACAAAGCTGAGAATTCCAGTGGCCTGCCTAAAACCCAGAACAGGTAAGAGGTGGAGACGGGATTCAGATGGGGTTGCCTGTGGCTGTCCCGCGGGGGAAGGGAGGGCAATGCTGCTTTTCTCTCATTTATTTCAGGATTCCCTGTCATTCTCATATTTTCCACCTGGGGGCGCCGGATAACAAGGTTGTGAAGGGAGCCTTGCAGAGCGCTCTGGGTCCCCCGCTCCCTATTGCTTCCGCTCACCGGCTCCTCCTCCACGCTGGCCCAGGGGCCGAGGGAGACGCCCCGGGTGACATCTTTTGCTCGCCCTCCCCAGCCCTGAGTGCGAGAGGCCTGGCCTGTGCTGATCAAGGTCACACATAAAGACGCGGGCGGTCTGGCTCCATCGCTGGCCTCTCACCGGGCCAGCCAGGCCCTGGGCCCTGCCCCCTCACTTCCTCCATCATCAGAACTCCTTTTTCTTCTCCCCTTTTCTCCTCCCTTTCCTTCTCCATCTTTGCCTTAAAGCCGAGGGCCCACGCAGGTGACCTCCCGGGGCTGCTCACGGCTCGCGGGAGCTGCCTGTCCTTCCCTCCTCCTTGGCACCCCCCTCCGCCATCTCCCTCTGTCACACCTGTTTCTGGGCCTGCACCCCATCCCTGCGGCTCCCGAAGGCAGGCCCGCGGGGGCCTCCTGCAGTGTGCGGGGTGCAGCAATAGCATGAGGTCCCCTGGGGTAAAGAAATGCGTCTGGACAGGACAGGGCTCTGCAGGACCAAACCTCAGGGATGCTGCCCTGGGGCCCTCTGCCCCTGGCATTCCCAGCAGGGGTGGGCTATGGGGCTTGACTTTCAATTAACCAGACCCCGAACAACTGACCAAGAACCCAGAGCAGCCAGGTCTTAGTTTACACAGAGGACACACCTTAGTTTACATAGAGGGACTCGCCCACTGGGGCCAAGGGGTCCTTGAGTCAAAACCTAAACTGTGTATTAAAAAGCAGAGAAATCACTTTGCTGACAAAGGTCCGTATAATCAAAGCTATGATTTTTCCAGTAGTCATGTGTGGAGGTGAGAGTTGGACCATAAAGAAGGCTAGCACCAAAGAATTGATGCTTTTGAACTGTGGTGTTGGAGAAGACTCTTGAGAGTCCCTTGGACAGCAAGGAGATCCAACCAGTCCATTCTAAAGGAAATCAGTCCTGAATATTCATTGGAAGGACTGATGCTGAAGCTGAAGCTCCAGTACTTTTGCCTCCTGATGCGAAGAGCCGACTCATTGGAAAAGACCTTGATGATGGGCAAGATTGAAGGCAGGAGGAGAAAAGGACGACAGAGGATGAGATGGTTGGATGGCATCACCAACTCAATGGACATGAGTTTGAGCCAACTCTGGGAGTTGGTGATGGACAGGGAAGCCTGGCGTGCTGCAGTCCATGGGGTCGCAAAGAGTCAGACACGACTGAGTGAACAACAAGTTGTGGCAGGCGTTAACTGATGTGGACTGTCGTGGATAGAAAGCGCCTACCTTTTCAAGTCTTCCCACCTTCTGTGGAGGAGAAAGCTCAGTTCAGGGCGAGGACACCTGGCCGCCTCTGAGCACCTTCTGTCCAGGGGACAGCGGGCCCCCTTGGGCCTCTGGTCATCCCAGCACACATCCCAGCTCGAATGTGGTCCCATAATCTCCGCTGTGCTTATCTTTATGGTTACTTTCTATTTCTGACAAGGGATCCTTGTCCTCTACTTGTGATGATATAGTTTCTTTTTTAAGGAAAAAAGCGAATCGATTTAAGGACTTAACAGAGGAGGTGGGGCTCAGGGGAACAAACCTGTCACAGGCCCTGGGATGGCTGGAGTTTGGGAAATGGGAGGTGTGCTCTTCTGAGCCATGATACCACCAGGTAGGAGGTATCGTCCCCTTGCACAGATGAGGAAACTGAGGCCTGAAGCGGTGAAGTGACTGTGACAGTGAAAGCCCTTTGGGTGGGAATGTGCTTCCCTCTTTCTCCCATTGCCCACACCTGGCATCCCAGAGCCTGGGCCCCTTCTCATGGGGCCAGGAGCCCACACCTTGGCTGGTACCTGGACTTGGGGGCTGGGATGGCAAAGCCCATTCATTTCTTTAAAACTAAGGTCAGGACTGGATGAAGCCAGAGAAGCTGTCTCCTCAGGGCCCAAAATGAAGGGGCGCCCAAAAGCAGTGATTAAGACAACCCAGTTAACAGTCAGGGGCCTGAGCAGCAGTTCTGTCGCCAAAGCACTGGGCTCCTGAGAGGCAGCCCCGGTGGAGGAGAGAGCGCAGACCCACAGGAGGGGTGTCCCACAGAGGATGCGTGTGTCGTTGTCTCCATGCGGCAGTGGGGGAGACACCAGCCTGGCCACGCAGCTAGTGCATGGAGGGGCCAGGCCTTGAACCCGGGTCTGTTGGATGCCAGACCTAGTTCTTTCCTGTATCCAAGCCCCAGTTGTACTGAGGCTCTGAATCCTGGAGACCGTCTCCTGGAGGACCCATACCCCTGGGCTCTTTCTGGACTCATTTCTAAATTTTTAAAAAATTTTATTTCGTTATTTATTTTTGGTTGGACTGGGTCTTTGTTGCTGCGCACGGGCTTTCTCTAGTTGCGGCAAGTGGGGTCTGCTCTTCGTTGCAGAGTCTGGGCTCCAGGGCGAGTGGGCTTCATTGGCTGCAGCACTTGGGCTTAGAAGTTGTGGCACACGAGCTTAGTTAGGTGGGATCCTCCCGGACCAGGAGTCGAACCCGTGTCCTCTGCACCGGCAGGCGGATTCTTAACCACTGGACCACCAGGAAAGCCTGGACTCATTTCTTTATGCCGTGCTTGTCCCCACGAGGTTGGAGCCAGAGCCAGAAGCATAAAAGAGCCCCAAATGCCAGGCCACACACCAGCCGTGGGGCCGCTCCCGCCCTGCTGTGGGCGTGTCATGGCCCCGGGAAACCGGGCTGTTAACTCTGTCTGTAGCCCGCCCAGGGCTGCAGTGTGGGCCCAGGGACGCGGTGGGCAAGCTGAGACTGAAACCCGGCCGCCACCGAGCTCCTCTCCTCTCCCGGACCCTGGGTCTGTCCCGGCGTCTCCCCACACAGAATGCCGTCACGTGGTCAGGCCCCCTCTTCTCCCTGGTGGGACGGGGACGGTCAGTTAGTGAAGGAGCTCGCGGACTCAGAGGCGCACGCGTGCCTTAAGCAGCTTGCCTTAACTGCTGTGAGTGGACATCCCCTCGGAATTTGTTGATGAGGACCCCAGACGTCTCTGGAGGTTGGAGCTGCCCTGGAGACAGGCCCTTGCTTTGGTGTTACCCACCCCCACCAGGTCAGGTTTCCCTGGTGACTCCGTGGTCAAGAATTTGCCTGCCAGTGCAGGAGATGCGGGTTCGACCCCTGGGTCAGGAAGGTCCTCTGGAGAAGGAAATGACTACCCATTCCAGTATTCTTGCCTGGGAAATCCCATGGACAGAGGTGCCTGGTGGGCTACAGTCCATGGGGTTGCAAAAGGGTCAGACAGGACAGAGTGGCTAAACAACAATAACCCCCACCAGGCAGTATCTGGGACTCCAGGCTTGGCTCCCAGGGAGAGCTCGAATCTTCAGAGATTTAAGAAACCATCTGAGTGCAGAATTAAGCAGTCATTTCACCCACCTAATTTGGAGGGTTTTTTTTTTTTTTTGGCTGCACCATGCAGCATGCAGGGCTTCGTTCCCCAAGCAGGGTTCGAACCCATGCCCTCTGCAGTGAAAGCATGGAGTCTTAACCACTGGGCCAGCAGGGAATCTCCCATCCTGCAGAAACTTTTAATGCAAGTTGCCTGTGTCAGACTTTTCCATGGGATTCAATTTGTTTCCACAGAAACCCCCACAATCCTTCTGTTAGCCCTCAGGTTTCAGCAGCTCATGTGACACTGAATTACTTGAAGGGTTACAGTGGAAAGGACTCAACAGGCACAAACCGGTTTGGGGACAGACATCCTGGAGCTGGCTCAGCTGGGGGTGACCTGCAGGCATGGAGGGACAGGGGTGCCAGAGAAGCCAGCAGGTTGTGCCTGTTTTGTCTCAGCTCTTCAAGCCCAGATGCCCTGATAGTTCCCACTCCCTTTCTATGGGCCAAGTGAGCCCTCCAGCACCTCCTCCCCACACACATTGGGGCATCCACCCCCCTGGAGTTGGGACTCCTCATCCTTGTGGCTGCCCTATTCTCATCCCACATCTGGTGACCAAAACCTATGGGAATGGATGAGATGCCCCCTCACTCAAGTCCACTAACCCCCATTCGTTTCTTTAAAACTAAGGTCAGGACTGGGTGAAGCCAAAGAGGCCGTCTCCTCACGCCCCAAATTGAAGGGGTGCCCAAAAGCAGTGATTGAGACAACACAGTTAACAGTGGGCAATTCCCTGTAGCTCATGCGGTAAAAAATCTGCCTGCAATGCAAGAGACACAGGTTCAATCCCTGGGTTGGGAACATCCTCTGGAGAAGGAAATGGCAGCCCACTCCAGGATTCTTGCCTGGAGAATCCCATGGAGAGAGGAGCCTGGCGGGCTATAGAGTGTGGGATTGCAAAGAGTCAAACACAACACCACCCATAGGGTCTGAATGGACATTTCTCCAAGGTACACAAAAGCCCAACAAGCGTATAAAAAGAGGCCCTTGAGATCATCAGCTCCTAGGGAAATACAAGTCAATACCACATCATACCCATGAGAATGGCTATAATCGAAAAGACAGATGATAACAAGCATTGGTGAGAACATGGAGAAATTGGAACCCTCCTACACTGCTGGTGGTTACGGAAAATGCTTTAGCAAACTGGTTATGGAAAATGCTTTAGCAAACTGGTGGTTCCTCAGTAAGATAAACATAGAATTATATGACCCAGGAACTCTACTCCTAGGTATGCCACCAGGAGAAACATGCCCGCAGAAAAATTTGTACACAAATGCTGTTCATAGTAGCATTACTCATAATAGCCAATAAGTGGGAAACAGCTTAAATATCCATAAATAGATGGATGGATAAATAAAGTATTTATCCATACAATGGAGTATCACGCAGCCAGATCTTGGCTTCTAATGCCATTCTCCAACAAAAGGAACCTGGTCTCCTTGGAGAAATGCCTGATCCTAGAACTAGGGCAGGGATTATACAGAATGTCTGGGCTTGTCTGGGCTTCCTGTGTAGCTCAGTTGGTAAAGCATCTGCCTGCAACACGGGAGACCTGGGTTCAACTTTTGGGTAGGGAATTTCCCCTGGAGAAGGAAATGGCAACCCACTTCAGTATTCTTGCCTGGAGAATCCCATGGATAGAGGAGCCTGGCAAGCCACAGTTCATAGGATCGCAAGAGTCGGACATGACTTAGCACTGTCCTACTTTCTTATACAGAATGAGCCTAGAGCACTTTGTAATGCCAGAAACTAGGCAAAGACTCAAACACACACATACAAACATGTATACGTGTTAAAAGGACATGGGCCAACTGAAAGAGCTCCCAATAGGCAAAGGTTGAACAATCTGAAGAAGATAAGAAAGGAAGGAAGGGAGGGAAGAAGTTTCAGATGAGTGATTGGGTGGGGCTTGCCTTGGTCACCGGTCCTCAGAGGCTTCTGCTGGTCACCTGTCTTCACCAATCAGCATGGGGGGCTGAAACCGAGCAGCTCTTTGCTTCTTCCCCACCTCCGTGTGTCCAAGAGGCTTCTCTGGGGAGAGTGCCTGGGTCCCGGTGGCCCATGTACACCAGGAGGACCCCTGCGCTATAGCGATATAGCCCACCAGGAAGCAGGTGCAGTCAGAGCCATCTTATCTTGTTGTGTGGGAACCCAGCGGAGGTGGGAGCGGAAACCCAGCTCAACACCCAGTGTGGTCACTCACCAAGCCCTGGATCCCAGCGTGGGGCCGAGGTAGGGGACTTTCCCAGAGAGGCACCTTTCCCTAACTTACACAAGGCGTCCCTGGACCAGCACCAGTGCTGGACGCAGACCCCTCGGCCCCAGGATCTGCATTCTCTCTTAGCCTCTCCCCTCTTGGTCCAGCCCTGGGTCCATCTCTCCAGGCAGGGCTGGGAGCCTTCCCTCCTGCACGTGTCCTCAGGGAGCCCTGTCCATGCCGGGAACCCTCCCCCTGGCCCAGACTGCTGGCTTTCTGCTCTCCTGGCCTTTCCCCTGGGGCAGTGAGCACATGGAAAGAGAAGGAGAAAAATACAGGGGAAATTAGAGAAAGCAGAGCCCCAATCAACGTCTCGGATCCAATTGCTCCACACAGGCAAAGTTCCTGGCACCAGGAGCTGGCCCCCTTCCCCCTTGGTTTGCACAAAATCACAGTGTTTTTGGTTTTTTAATTTATTAATTGATTGTACTTGGCTGTGCTGGGTCTTTGCTGTTGTGTGTGGTCGGTCTCTAGTTGTGGCAAGCAGGGGCTGCTCTTCGCTGCAGTCTTCAGGCTTCTCATTCCAATGGTTTCTCTTGTTTCTGATCATGGGCTCTAGGTGCACAGGCCTCAGGAGTCGTGACGTGTGGGCTTAGCATATGGGGTCTTCACGGATCAGAGGTCAAATCCATGTCTCCTGCATTGGCAGTAGATTCTTTACCACTGAGCCACCACGGAAGCCCAACAATAGTCTTTTAATTTGCTTACGGTTGTGAAATTTGAGCGGAGCTTGTGGGGGGTATGGCTTCATCTGCTCCACAAGGTGTCAGCTGGGGTGCTTAGTTGGGGGAGGAGGGGTTGGAGGACCTGCTTCCGGGATGACACACTCACATGGCTGGCAAATTGGTGTTGACTGTTGGCTGGGGAGCTCAGCTGCGCTGGGGGTCAGAGACCTCGGTTCTTCTCTACACGGACCTCTCTATGGATTGCTTGGGCTTTCTCACAGCATGGAGGCCGGGTTTCAAGAGCTAGCTCCCTAGTGGGTGGGGTGGGGGATATATTGGAAGATTGGGATTGACAAAAACACACAATTATATATAAAATTTATAACTAATCAGGACCTACTGTGTAGCACAGGGAACTCTACTTAATACTCTGTAATAGTCTACATGGGCAAAGAATCTAAAAAAGAGTGAACGTGTGTGTACGTATAATAAATTCAATTTGCTGTACACCTAAAATTAACACAGTGTTGTAAATCAACTATACCGCGATAAGAATCTCAAAAAAGAGCAAGCATCCCAAGAGACAGGAAGTGGAAACCACCAATCTCTTATGGTCTGGCCCCCACCACAGTGGCAGCGGGTCACTCAGTCAACAGAGCTTCTATTGGTCAAGAAGTCACAGAACCCAGATTCAAGGGGAGGGGACACAGACTCCCATGGATTGAAAGTCAAAGAATTTACAGACATGTTTTATTTTTTTTTCCATTTATTTTTATTAGTTGGAGGCTAATTACTTTACAATATTGTAGTGGTTTTTGCCATACATTGACATGAATCAGCCATGGATTTACATGTGTTCCCCATCCCGATCCCCCCTCCCGCCTCCCTCTCCATCCCATCCCTCTGGGTCTTCCCAGTGCACCAGCCCTGAGCACTTGTACAGACATGTTTTCAAACTGCTTTAGGGTTGCTATGAGGATTAAGTCAAATCATGCAATCACAGTCTCCAAAGAGCACCCCATGGATGACATTAAATACAAAGAGGGTGGAAAAAAGACCTTTATAGGGAGAAGACTGGCAGACATGGCTGGGCCAAGTGGTCAAAGCTGGCTTCACAGTCTAGGAACAAACTGACATCATTGCTGCTTCTTAAAGGAGCCGAACACCCTCCTGCCTCAGGGCATTTGCATTTGCAGTTCTCACCGTTATCCGCAGGGCTTGCTTGTTGACTTCCTGCAGGACTCTGCTTTAATAGCATCACCTCTGGAAGGCCTCCCTGGCTCCTAAATGAAACAGCAACTCCCCCACTACCACATGTGTCCCTGCGACTCTGGTCTGCTGTTCCTTTTCCCAGTGAAGTCACATGTCTATTTTTAAAAATTATTTTTTATTTACTCTCCACCTACCCCCAATGTCAGCTCTTCCAAGGCACTTCTGTCTGTCTTGCTCACTGCTCCAGCATCTAGAATAGTGCCTGGAACAGAGAAGGGACTCAGTAAAGATACGGGGAATGAGGGAATTCCCTGATGGTACAGTGGCCCCAAAGCTCCATGCTTTTGCGGCCGAAGGCATGGGTTCAATCTCTGATCAGGAACTAAGATCCTGTAAGCCACACAGCATAGCTCCCCCCACCCAAAAAAAGATATGAGAAATGAATGAATGAATCTGGCGGCGGCAGCTCAATGTCACCTCCTCGATGAGGTCTCCCTTGATTTCACTCATAAGTGAAAGACCCAGACCCGGGGTTCCTCCCCACTGTTCTCAGCTCGGTCCTTCTGTGTGTCTCTGGGGACGAAGCCGCATTCAGGTGTGATTCCTCAGCCTAGCATTCAGCATAACATAAACATTCAGGTAATGCTGCTTCTAATTTCCACCTGTCCATAGAACTGGTTTTGTATAGCAGGTTGACAGCTGACATCTCAGTCCATCCTCCCCACAGACTTTTGAGATGGGTGTGTCACCCCGTTCACAGTTGTGACCTGGAGAGGGCTGGTGACTGGCTCAAGATGAGACAGATGATTGGGAGCTGAGCTATGCCTAGAACCCGTCTCCCGCTTCCCCGGAAGCAAAGACTATGGAAATTACACTGTGCGAGCACCTTGAGAGGATCTTAGAATGAGCAGCACTAGAGGCTGCGACCGCAGCACCTGCAAGGCCTGCAGCTGGGAGCTGGTGTGGCAGGAGCCTCAGATTTGTCACAAGAAGCCAGAAATCCTAACTTGGCAATTGACTCAAATGAAGCTCAAACCCAGAACAGACTCTTACACGGGCAGGATGCCAACCTTCGGCCAACAATTTGCCACCTTTGCTCTATTGGATTCTACTAGATTCTAGATAATCCCTCACTTTACAGCCGATAAAACTGAGGCCCAGAAAGGAGAGGAATCTGCCCAAGGTCACACAGCAAGAGTCAAGATTTGAAAATCTCTGATCTGGAGAAGGCAATCTTTGGAGGAAGCGACACAGACCCCCTCACCCCCTAGTCAGTCTCTGACCTTCTCCGGAAGGTGGCTCAGGCCAGCAGGGAATAGGAAAACAGATGCCTGATTCCGGGGGCAGGAGGATACGGGGAGAGCTGAGTTTCAGAAGCCAACAGACCTGGGTTCAAACTGCATTCCCAGCCCTCGCCAGCTTTGTGACTTTGGGCCGGCTCCTCCCTCTCTGAGCCACGGCCTCTCCTCCGTAAGATGGGGACAGGATGCCCTGATGACTCAGTCTCAGCCTCGCTGGCCCAGGGGTGCTGGCCAGACGCCACTGGCTCCATGGGGTTTGGGATCCTGCCGGCCGGGCTTGTGTTGTGAATCCCTCTGGAGAACTTGGCGCGGTTGCCACAGCGCACGCAGGGCACCAGTTCCTGTTGCATCAACATTCCAGCTCCGCTGGCACAGGTTCTGCACCAGAGCAGACTGTGTGGCTTCCAGAAAGGCCTCCGCAGGACAGGCTTGGTGACACCGGAGCCGCCCTCCGCTCCCAGCGCCCACTCCCCGCTGAAGCCCGTTCGCAGCCTGAGCAGGTGCTTAATTCTACCAGTAAAGCCTCAGTCACTGGCTAAAAAGCGATTCCAGTCCCTACTGCCCCTTCTTCTTTTTTAAAAAAATGAACTATTTCCATGGACAGAGGATCCTGGTGGGCTACATTCCCTGGGGTCGCAAAGAGTTGGACACAACTGAGCGACTGAGCATGCACGTTCTCTTTGGATTGCAAATGCGCAAGGGGATTAATACATCCTCTCCCAACATATCATCTCCCCAGTCTCTCCAGACACTCAGCTCGGAGTGCAGGCAGGCGGGTGGTGAGGCTGGTTCTGGTTGCACCCGCTCCCGCCTCCAGGAGCCAGGAGACACAGCCCTCCTCTCCCAGGGCCCTTAGGTCCTGCCAGCTCCTCCTACAGCAGAAATGTGGTGGGGGAATACTTCAGGCAGAAATGCCTCCTGGGCAGTCACTCCACAGTCCCCCACCTGCCCCAGCCTCGTGTCCCTCCTTCCCTGTCGCCCGGCCACTCTCTCCTCCTTTTGAAATTCAGAGTCTGGTCTCTACTGCCTCTCAGACTTTCCCCGCCCCCTCCCAAAGTCCCCCCGAAATGTGCCCCGCTCCCATGCCAGGCCAGAAGCCTCCTGCCTACTCACCCCAGCTGGGGGGCCTCAGGCCCCATCAGTCCTGCCTCCTGAATGCTCTCTGCATCCCCTGACCACTGGCCTGAGCCTCATAGCATGTCACCGGCCACTGCAGTCTCCCCCCACTG
Organism: Odocoileus virginianus; assembly: GCF_023699985.2. Taxonomy (NCBI): domain Eukaryota; kingdom Metazoa; phylum Chordata; class Mammalia; order Artiodactyla; family Cervidae; genus Odocoileus; species Odocoileus virginianus. The sequence goes on along the minus strand of NC_069696.1, from coordinate 10,280,343 downwards.
GTCCCTGGCCTTTAGTTTGGCTCCCCTCTGCCCATGCTCCATAGCCAGAGAACTTTCTAGAATTGTTTGGCAGTGGACCTCCAAGCTTTCATCCCTTCTTTCAAAGCTGTCAGCTACTATCAGAAGCGCAGCTCAGCCCAGCATTCAAGTCCCCACTTACTTTACCTGCCTCATTTCCTAAACGTGGTAACACATGCTATGCATTTTAAAAACTTATTTATTTTACCAGAATTTATGAGATCACCCTCTGCCCCTTTTGAATGTGCTTTTTTTAAAAAAAGAAAAAGAAAAACTTTTATTTGGCTTTCTCGGGTCTCCGTTACAGCAGGTGGGATCTTTCACTGCAGCGTGTGGTGTGCAGCCGTGGCATGCAGGCTTGCTCCCTCACAGCATGTGAAGTCTTAGTTTCCCAACCAGGGATTGGACCTGCGTCCCCAGCATTTCAAGGCAGATTCCTAACCCCTGGGCCACCGGGGAAGTTCCTTGAAAGTGCTTTTGACTCTGATTTCTTCCTGACGATTTTCTTTCTTTCTTTTTAAATTGAGGTATAGCTGCTTTCCAATGTTGTATTACTCTCTGCTGTGTAACTAGGTGAATCAGCTCTATGTGCCACACATTATTTATTTATGTATGTGGCCATTCCGCCCGGCATGTGAAACCTTAGTTATCCAACCAGGGGTCAACCCATGTCCCCTGCAGCTGAAGCCTGGAGTTTTAACCAATGGACCACCAGGGAAGTCCCATGTGGGCCATATATTTTTTAAATTCCCCATACCCAGGTGAAAAAATCATCCATTGTTTCTCTGAAATTAAATTTGAACTGTGTCCCATGTTTTACCTAGCAACCCTAATGTCAGTCCAAACACCCTGGACATCTTGAGGTTTTAGTTTAATTTTTTTAAATATAGGTATGTTTAAATGCATAGGCATGTATAGGTATATTTAAGGCTTCCCAGGTGGTGCTAGTGGTAAAGAACCCACCTGCCAATGCAGGAGACATAAGAGACTCAGGTTCGATCCCTGGGTTGGGAAGGTCCCCTGGAGTAGGAAATGGCAACCCACTCCAGTATTCTTACCTGGAGAATCCCAGGGACAGAGGAGCCTGGTGGGCTGCAGTCCATGAGGTCTCAAACGAGTCGGACACTACTGAGCGACTTTCACTTCATGTTTAAGTGCAATATCTTGGAATACTTGAACTAAAGAATGACTCATCCTTTAGCCTAAATTGAATCTAATTGGGCATCCTGAATTTTTATTTGCCAAATCTGGCAACCTAGGTCCTACACAGGTAACAGAGACCAGGGCGCTGGCAGGGGTTGGATAGCCCCAACCTGGACCCCGATGCTCTGCCCCACAGTTGGCCTGAAAGCCTCCTTCCCAGACTCCTGCCTTGGTCCATGGAAGGGATGGGAGCCCAGAGACCCTTGGGAGGAATTATTCCACAGCTTCCCACTTCTCTCCTCTCTCTGGACCTAGTTTCCTCCTATATAAAAGGTTCCTCCTATACAAAAAGAAACTCATGGTTTCTCAGCCCTGTTTTCCCGCCTCTCCTAAGGATCTGAGACTTGAGTAGAGCAGGGGATTCTCAGCCTACCCCAAAGGCAAACAGGCTTGTGAGAGTTTCTGTTCTTTGGCTCAATGAAGGGCCTTGAGGAATGACTAAGACAAAGGTCCTTTCTTTTTTTCCCCCTAAAGTACTTTGTAAACCTGGCTTAACAGGTGGCTCAGTGGTCAAGAATACATCTGCCAAGCAGGAGTCATGGGTTCAATCCCTGGATAGGGAAGATCCCCTAGAGGAGGAAATGGCAACCCACTCCAGTATTCTTGCCTGGAGAATCCCATGGACAGAGAAGCCTGGTGCGCTACAGTCCATGGGGTTGCAAAGAGTTGGACATGATTTAGCAACTAAACAACAAGCTTGTAAACCAATTAAACCACCTTAATGAGAATTGTTACAGACAAAGATCATCAACAGATGCTAAAACCATTGGATGAATGTTTGTTGGGAATTAGGACATTCACACGGTATCAAAGGAAAAGTTACCTTTACAATAGGGAGACCAGGCAGGCGCCAACAGACTCGTCACCTGCCCTGTGATCCAATCTGTCCACTGGTTAAAGGAGACTAAAGACATCTGCCAAGTAAACGCCAAGCCTGACCTGGGGTTAGAGCCTGGACCAGAAAAAACAATGGCTAGCAAGGACATTATGGAGCAACTGGGACAAGTGGAATGTAGACTGGAGATAAGATAATTGTGTTGTTTCAGCATTACATTCCCTGAATTTGATGCTTGCATAGTGGTATGTAGGAGAATGGCCTCATTCTTGGGAGATGTGTGGTGAATGGTTCAGAGGTGAAGGGCCATTTATCTGCAACTAACTCTCCATGGTTGAGCCAAAGCTAACAGATAGATAGGGAAGAAAGAAGGAATACGTCAAATGTTGTCATTCACTTGCTAAGCTGTGTCCGACTCTTTGTGACCCTGTGGACTGTAGCACACCAGGCTCCTCTGTCCACCGCTATCTCCTGGGGTTTGCTCAAATTCATATCCATTGAGTCAGTGATGGCAGCCAACCATCTTACCTGTCACCCCTTTCTTTTCCTGCCCTCAATCTTTCTCAGCATCAGGGTCTTTTCCACTGAGCCAGATCTTCGACTCAAGTGGCCAAAGTATTGGAGCTTTAGCTTCACAACAGTCCTTCCAGTGAATATTCAGGGCTGATTTCCTTTAGAATGGACTGGTTGGATCTCCTTGCAGTCCAAGGGACTCTCAAGAGTCTTCTCCAGCACCACAGTTTGAAAGCATCGATTCTTTGGTGATCAGTCTTTACAGACCAGCTCTCACATCCATATGACTACTGGAAAAACCATATGATAACAGTTGGTGAATCTGACCACTTTACCGTATTGTTCTTGCAACTTCTCTGTACATTGGACATTTTTCCAAATACAAAGCCTGAAGGAGGACTTCCCTGGTGGCCCAATGGTTAAAACACAGGGGACACGGGTTTGATCCCTGGTCTGGGAAGATTTTACATGCCCCGGGGCAACTAAGCCAGCGTGCCACAACTACGGAAGCCAGCTTGCCCTTTGTGCTCCACAGCAAAAGAAGCTGCTGCAGTGAAAAGCTTGCACATGACAACGAAGAGTAGTTCCCATTCGCCTCAACTAGACAAAGTCCACGTGCAGCAATAAAGACCCAGTGCAGCCAAAATAAATAAATAAAACAAAATTTGAAAAAGCCTGAAGAAACGCCCACCCAGAATAAAATATCAGAAGGAGCCCTTGCCCAGAGAGAGAAAGGTCTTGGCCTGTGGTCACATAGTGAATTGGCTGCCGAACCTGCCCCACTGGGTTCGCGTCCCCAGAGTAGGGGTGGGCCACCTGATCAAGGTCACCCCTTGTTCTTCTCATCGCTCCCTCTCACTTGCCAACATTCTGCCACTGAGTCCTCCCTACAGTCAAGCAAGAGGTGAACAGGCCCTTTGGAGTCTGGGGAGAAATTTACCCTGTAACCCTACAAAGAAACTGGCCCACAACTCCCGCCTGCGAGGCCAAGCCTGGCATGCGTGTTTCTTTCTAGAGAAGCCTTCAGATGTAAGCAGAAGTGAAATCCCCTTTTGCACTTTACACATAGAAGTGTGTCAGTGGGGTGAGGTGTAAACACAACAGGTTTTACTGTGGTGAAAGCAAAATGCTTCAATAATTTATATTGATTGTTATCGTGTAAATTTTATATATCAAAATAATTATGAAAAGGCTCAAAAAGATAAACAGGAAAAGAAATGGGCAGTTAATATGACCTTAAGAGAGGCAACCACAGCAATGATAACTTTAAGAGGGAGGCTATTTCCTTTTTGAGTCTACAAGTGCATATAGTAATTTAAGTGAGAATATAAGACAGAAGCCAGGCTTCAGCTATACGTGAATTGTGAAATTCCAGATGTTCAAGCTGGTTTTAGAAAAGGCAGAGGAACCAGAGATCAAATTGCCAACATCCACTGGATCATGGAAAAAGCAAGAAAGTTCCAGAAAAACATCTATTTCTGCTTTATGACTATGCCAAAGCCTTTGACTGTGTGGATCACAATAAACTGTGGAAAATTCTTAAAGAGATGGGAATACCAGACCATCTGACCTGTCTCTTGAGAAACCTGTATGCAGGTCAGGAAGCAACAGTTAGAACTGGACATGGAACAACAGACTGGTTCCAAATAGGAAAAGGAGTATAGAGTATACAAGGCTGTATATTGTCACCCTGCTTATTTAACTTATATGCAGAGTACATCATGAGGAACGCTGGGCTGGAGGAAGCACAAGCTGGAATCAAGATTGCCGGGAGAAATATCAATAAGCTCAGATATGCAGATGATACCACCCTTATGGCAGAAAGTGAAGAGGAATTTAAAAACCTCTTGATGAAAGTTAAGGAGGAGAGTGAAAAAGTTGGCTTAAAGCTCAACATTCAGAAAACTAAGATCATGGCATCTGGTCCCAGCACTTCATGGGAAATAGATGGGGAGACAGTGGAAACAGTGTCAGACTTTATTTTTCTGGGCTTTGAAATCACTGCAGATGGTGATTGCAGCCATGAAATTAAAAGACGCTTACTCCTTGGAAGGAAAGTTATGACCAACCTGGATAGCATATTTAAAAGCAGGGACATTACTTTGCCAACAAATGTCCGTCTAGTCAAGGCTATGTTTTTTCCAGTAGTCATGTATGGATGTGAGAGTTGGATGGTGAAGAAAGCTGAGCACCGAAGAATTGATGCTTTTGAACTATAGTTTTGGAGAAGACTCTTGAGAGTCCCTTGGACTTCAAGAAGATCCAACAAGTCCATCCTAAAGGAGATCAGTCCTGGGTGTTCATTGGAAGGACTGATGTTGAAGCTGAAACTCCAATACTTTGGCCAGCTCATGCGAAGAGTTGACTCATTGGAAAAGACCCTAATGTTGGGAAGGACTGGGGGCAGGAGGAGAAGGGGACGACAGAGGATGAGATGGCTGGATGGCATTACTGACTCGATGGACATGGGTTTGAGTAGACTCCGGGAGTTGGTGATGGACAGGGAGGCCTGGCGTGCTGCGATTCATGGGGTTGCAGAGTCGGACACGACTGGGCGACTGAACTGAACTGAACTGATAAGACAGAAAAAGAGACTCAATCTTAATTGTAACTCTGTAGGATTTTTTCGTTGGACTAGTGTCTATAGCTTTGATTCAAATAGGATTTAAGTTTTGTTGATTTAATGCCATTAGGTGATGAGTCTTTAGAGGAAAGCCCTGTGGGAATACTTCACGGCTTGTGAGAGAATGATTAAAAGGAGAAAGCCGACTTAGTCACCTCCAAATTACACAAGGAGAAGAAAACCCAGCACCACATATCCACATTTGCCAGAGCCGTCATCGGTCCAGGTGTGACAAAAAACAGGCAGAAAATTCGAAGTGACTGGGGGAGACACAGAGGTTGGGGGTGACCTGCTGCCCTCCCGGCCTCCGTGGAAGGTGGCTCTGGAGAGGGTACCTGTGCCGTGGATAGCCTAGGAGGCACCTAGCCCTGGGAACTTACCGGCTGCACACATGCTGTCATGCTTTCCTATCTGTAATACAAAAACTGTGATCCTCAAAACTGAAAGAACACCTAACTGATCTGCGGTGACGTTTACCCGTGTGTTCTGCGGTAAGACGTCTCTCTCCCTGTCTCTCTCACCATGCTGTGCCCAGTGTTCTATTCTTGAAAATGATTTACTCATTCATTTATGTATTTTTGACTGTGCTGGGTCTTCGTTGCTGAGTGCCGGCTTTCTCTGTTTGCGGGTGGTGTGGGCTTCTCATTGCAGTGGCTTTTCTTGTTGTGGAGCACGGGCTCTAGGCGCAGGGACTTCAGTCGTTGCAGCATGCAGCCTCGGTAGTTGTGGCTCATGGGCTTAGTTGCTCCATCGCATTATGGACTCTTCCCAGACTAACCAGGAATTGAACCTGTGTAGCCTGCATTGGCAGGCGAACTCCTAACCACTGGACCACCAGGGAAGTCCCAGTTTCCCCTTTCAAAACCAGCTGGTCTCTCCCCCACCTGCCTAAATCTTCCAGGGCTCCCCACAACCCCCTCCATCCCAGTTCCCTCCACCTGGGTCCCCACACTGCCTCACCCTGACCTCACATTACACCAGTGCCTCCAGGTCCCACTGTCTCAGCCCCTCTGGTCTTGCTGACCCTGCGTCTGTCCACCTCTTCCCCAGGCTCTGCCCAGCTCCTTCTGCCGGGCGGGCCCAGCTGTCCTCTGCCTGGCCAGCTCCACACTGCAGGAACACACTGCCTGCCGCAGGCTGCTGGTCGCAGTACCAGGAGCTCACGTTCCGGTCCAAGACCATTCCAGAAGAGCAAGGCTAGAGAGCCCCGTGGGGCCGGCATGGGTTTATCCAGAACAGGTGCCCACTGCCTGTTTTTAAGTCACTCAGTAAACAAGTATTTATTGAGCACCAACTATATGCAACTGGGCTTCCTAGGTGGCTCAGACAGTAAAGAATCTGCCTGCAAATGTGGGAGATGTGCGTTAGATCCCTGGGTTAGGAAGACCCCCTGGAAAAGGGAATGGCTACCCATTCCAGCATTCTCGCCTGGAGAATCCCTATGGACAGAGGAGCCTGGTGGGCTACAGCCCATGGTGGGGGGAGGGGGTCACAAAGAGAAGGACAGGACTGAGCGACTAACAGAACTCTTTCACTTTTTTTCTGCCCCCACCCCACCCCGCCCCCCTTTGCTACCATATGCTCTGTGCTATGGCAACCCGCTCCAGTAATCTTGCCTGGAGAATTCCATGAACAGAGGAGCTTGTCAGGCTGCAGTCCACGGCGGTGCAAAGAGTCAGGCATGACCGAGCAACTATCACTCACAACTATCACTCACTCCGGCTCCAGGCATGCAGGCAGCCCAGAGTTCACTGTGATGGGGTAGGACAAGGGGCAGGCCACCCTTGAGGAAACACACAGGATGACTTCAGCTCAATGCTAAGTGCTGGGAAGACCACCAGGGGCGGCCTGCAGGGGGCGGGCGGGTCAGGGCAGGTCTTACTGAGGAGGGAACATCTGACTTGATGCCCAAGCAATAAGGCGGGACTGACCCTGAGGCAAGTGGGGATGGTCTTCCAGGGAGAGAAAAAGGCCTGGAGGTGGGAGCCAGCCAGTCTGAGGAACGAGAAGGCCCTGAGGGGGCTCAGGAGTGCGATCAGAAGTCCGGCCAAGCGGGGGCTTCCTCCTGCCGGCCTGGGAAGCCACAGTTTCCGGATTTTATTTTAGAGACCAACAGTTGGGGTGGGGGCGCCATCTTCTCCCCTTTGGGGACGGCCAACGAGGCCCAGAGGCCGCCAGCGACCTACTGGAGGCCACACAGAGGGTCGGTGGGTGGGTTTTGGTGGGGGCGGTGGCCGAAAGCGCCGGCCGGCCACGCGTTCCGCCGGCCCCTCTCCCGGTATATTCTGGCCGCAGACGGAAGCGGGCGGGGCGGGGCGGGGCGGGGCGGGGCCTGGAGGCCGGCCTCCCGCCCCCGCCGCGCCGCCACTGGGCCGAGCTCGGCGCGCCCCTCCTCCGGCGTGACGCGGCCGCGGGCTGGCCCGGGGCGCGGCGGTGTCGGCGGCGGAGCGAGCGCAGCGCGGCGCCAACATGGGGGCCCAGCTGAGCACGGTAGGCGGGGAGCGGGGCGCCGGCCGCCGCGGGCCGGGGGTCATCGCTGCGGACTGGAGCCGCGGGCGCCGGGCCTCCATCCCGGGCAGCGACGACTGCGGCCGGCCTCGGGGGCGGGGGCGGGGGCGGGGGGGCGCCCGGCTCGGAAGTGAGGCGCAGGACCCCACCCGGCCCCGCCCTGCCCGCCGCGCCCCGGCCGTCCCCTGGCGGCCGTGACTAAGGCCCCGGGCTCCTGCCCTCCGGCCTGCCCTCCCGGCCGAGGGGCGTCGCCCGGAGCCGGGGTTGGGGTGGCGGGGGTGGCCGAGCGTTCCGGGGGAGCCCCGCCCCTCTGCCGGGCCCAGGAGTGCGGGTGTGCGCGCCAGGGGTGGGAGAGTGCGGGGTGGGGGCGATGAAAGAGACTGGTGACCCCGCCTGTGAGTTCATGAGTGTGAACACGTGTGAAGTGTGAACGGTCGCTTCTGTGCGCGTGTGAGATTGTGAGACCGCGGTGTGGTGCGCCGTGTCTGCATGTGCAGCCGTGGGTTTAGGGGTGTGTTTCGGTGTTTGGGGACGCTGAGTGAGTGTGCATGTGTGCGGCAGTGTGAACAGGTGCGTACCTGCGCGTGCGTGCGTGTGGAGTGGGTGTGTGTGTGCACACGTGCGATGTTGCTGGATCAAGGAGTGTTGTGTTTTTTTTTACCACCCACCACCCCCAAGCCCTGTCCTGGGCTGCACCCTGGGCTCTCGTTTTCTCCTAACCCAACAAACTGGCGAGGCCCCATTTTACAGATGAAGAAAATGCCGCCGGGGCCTTGGCCTCCTGCCCAGCTGGCTGAGTCTGAACTCCTGCGGCCGCAAAGTCCACTGTCATGCTGTCACGTTGGCCGGGCCCAGGGCTGCCTCCTTTGGGATTCCTCAAGCCGCAGTGGGGGTGGGTGGCCTGTGTTCCCCCTGGAAGCTGTGGCCAGGTCCGCCCCCTCACTGGTCCCTGGGGCTGGCTGGGGTTCTCGGGGAGCCCGAGGCCCAGAACCTCTTGCTTGGCCTCCTCCCCCACCTCCGCCCTCCGGCTCTGTGCGGCTCCCCCTTGGGGATGAGGCAAAAAGCCTCCTGGCCTGGCCAGTTTGCTCCTGGGTGAGTGGCCCAGCCTGGGACCCTGGGGGCCATTCAGGCGGAGGGGCAGCTTTGCTCAAGGCAAGCCTGGGGGCATCACCCCAGCTCAGTGGAACATCCTGACCTTGTTCCCAGAAATGGTTTTCCTCCCTCACCGCTCAGCCTCCCACCCCCCAGCCCAGACACCTCCCACCCGGTGCTGTGTTTCCCACAGGGCTTCTCACCTTCTGGCCATCCACGTTGCCTGGCTTTGGCTCTGCGTCCCTTCGATGGGCTTTCCTCGTGGCTCAGATAGTAAAGAATCCGCCTGCAATGCAGGAGACCTGGGTTCCATCCCTGGATTAGGAAGATCCCCTGGAGGAGGGCATGGCAACCCACTCCAGTACTCTTGCCTGGAGAATCCCACGGACAGAGGAGCCTGGCAGGCTGCAGTGCACAGGGTCACAGAGTCAGACACGACTGAGTGACTAGGCGCTCACCCTGGGACGTGGCTGCTCAGTATTTTTGCCGAGTTGCCAAGGATCCCTCGTAGCCCCTCCATGAGGGACAGAGCCCCATGTGAGCATCAGGAGACCTGCCCCAACTCCTGAGCCTCCTCTGTCCAAGGGGTGGTGGGATGGCGTCTTCCTTGTGGGCCCTTTTGGGGTCCCCACTTGGCCCAGAATACCCAGAGCAGACCCCAGTCCTGCCTCCTGGCACAGAGGCTCCACGCAGTCTGCAGGAGGCCCGCTTGGGCTCGGGGCACCAGACTTCTTATCTGGGATGTGCAGGCCCTGCAAGAGGCCTCCTCCCACTCACGGAAGAGTGGTTAGCTCTGGAGTCTGCCAGCCGCCTGGGGTACATGCTGGGGGGCTTAGCTGGCCAGCCCCAACCCTGACTCCCCTGCCCCCAGCACAGACGTGAGTGCTCAGTGGACCCGGACAGGACCACAGGTAGAGTCCAAGGCTTTCTCCTGCCCTGGCAGCTCTGTGCCTAGTCTGTGGTCCCAGCCCCCCCGCCCCTGGGCAGCAGGGCTGGGTCTCCCTTGTGGAGGGCGGATCGGTCTGCACCCGCCCCTCCTCCTGTGTTCCCTTCACCCCAAGCCCTGAGCCAGGAGCCCTTCGCTGCAGGACTTCCTCTGCTCCCTCCTCCTTCCTGAGAAGGGGGTTATGAGGGAGGTGAATGCCCAGATCCCAGCCAGACAGCTGGCGGGCGGGCAGCAGGCAGGTAAGCCTCAGCACAGGGGGCTGGCACCTGGGGAGGAACACGCCTGCCAGGTGGAGGTGCTGGCAGGTCCCTTTGCCCGCTGGGATCTGACCTGGGTAGAGAGGATGGCAAGGTCCCGGGGTGGCGTGGGGGGAATTCCCGGGGGGAGCAGCTGGCAGGGTGCCACCTAAGGGTGGCATGGCTACCCAGCCTCTCTGCTCTGTTGGGCAGGCTGGGGGCTTCCTGGAGACACCCTGGCACCCCATTTTCCTCTCCCCGTCCTATGTTATCAGAGGCGGGGAAAGGCAGGTGGGTTCCCTGGTGGGCAGAGTGTGACCTTTGGGGCGCCAGGTTAAGGCCTGGGAGGCAGCTGTCCCCTGGTCCCCCGGGTGGGTGGGGGGAGGTGGTGTGCGTGTGCGCGCGTGTGTGCAGTGCACTCAGGAGCTGGGGTGGGGCCGTAGCCTCGTCTGTCCTGTTTACTCTGCCCACTGTTTGCAGGGGTGGCAGGGCGTCCCAGCCCCTTGTGAGTCTGGTGAAGCCTCCGATTTCCCAGACACAAAGCTTTGACCTTTCCACGGCACCCTTTTCTCCGCCAGCTGTGCCCACTGGGGTTTGGGTCCTGAAGGACCGACTGACGGCAAGAGTCTGCCCACAGCTGCCCTTTAGAAAGGAGTTTGTGCAGAGTCCACCCCTGGTCTCTTCGGTGGCCACACTGTCCGCAGGGCTCAGGGCACAGACCGAACTGGCCGCCAGTTCTCACCCTGCCTCAGTGTCCTCACTGAAGTAGGGTGGCCGTAGTCCCCGCGTGCTGGGCTCAAGGACCCGTGCTCACGCGGGGCGGCCAGGTGCGGGGACTGGAGGAAAGGCCGCTGATGTTTACCCATCCATCCCGGGTCAGCCCCTTCCAGCAGCGGCTCCAGCCCCGCCCCACCTCTGGGAGGCAGGTGTGTCTGGCAGATGTGGAAAGAGCCAGGAATTCAGGACCCACCCATCTGGCCAGTGCCTGGTGGAGGGCCGATTCCCACCCTCCCCCTGGGGGCATCTGGTCCCTTGTCCTGGTTACTGAAACATTCAAAGTACGAGAAATCAGACTGCAGGGTAGGCGCTGGTGCTTGCCCTGCGTGAATTTACGCACAGATGTTTACCAGGCCTCTGCTCCGACTGCTGGAGGTGAGACACCAGGGCCCTCGCCTCCTGTGTCTGCCATTCTGCATTGTGATCGCGCGTGGGGAGCTGGCCCAGCCGTGTGAGCCCCAGACTGGCATCCAGGGCACACGGAGCTCGTGCCTGGAATGTGCAAGTTCTGTGGGAGGGCCACAGTCAGTGTTGAGGGCTCGCCTTCAGAGCTGTTGACGAATGAGCCTTTTTCATGGCTCAGCACCTGCCCTGGGTTGGCATTTGCGGCAGGTGAGAGATTGGAGGGGAGAGACAGAAATTGGGGAACCAGAGCCCAGACTCTACCCTGGGCCTCGCCGAGCCGATGAGGAAGGCAGCTGGACCGTCTCCCACAGCTGAGGGTCAATGAGGAAACACAGAGGAAGGTGCTTTGCAGACTGCGCAGCAAACTGCAGGCCAGGGGTGTGTGTGAGTCACTCAGTCTGACTCTTTGTGACCCCACGGAAGCCCGCCAGGCTTCTCTGGTCCATGAAATTCTCCAGGCAAGAATACTGGAGTGGGTTGCCATTTCCTTCTCCGGGGATCTTCCCAAGCCAGGGATCGAACCTGGGTCCCCTGCACCACGGGCAGATTCTTTACCTGCCAGCCAGAGATCTTAGTTATCCAACCTGGCGGTGCATGCACCTAGACAGCTGTGCTGGGAGGAAGTAAAACTCCAGGGAGCACAGCTCCACTTGGCACTTAATGTCATTTAAGTTTATTTCCAGGGCTGCCAACAATAGTGATTTCCTGCAAATGTAACTTGGCTCAATTTTTTTCCTAAACAATGTTCCCGGTGGATGTGCCTTCCCTGATAGACGTGGAAGGGGCCTGGAGCAGAGGAATCATCAGAGTGCCCCACCCTCATCCGCGGGGAGTTGGCAGAGGGCAGTAGGGGCTCCGGAAGTCTGTTAAGGACTTGATTAGCCAGGGAGGGGCCAGGCAGGTGAGATTTGAGGTTTGAGCCGGACTCTTGGAAGCTAAATAGGAAAGGAATCTGCTGGTTGGATGAGGGAAGAGTGTGCAGAGGCCTGAGGCAAAAAAGGCTGGTGACCGGCTGGTAGGGACCTTGAGTGTAGGCAGTGGGGAGCTGTGGTGGGGGGTGTTTGGGGGTCAGGGGGAGCAGCTGGGGCCTGGCTGTGGGAGGTAGGAGATGGGATTTTGGTGGAGCCAGGGATTTGGGCTATGGGCTCCAGGGTATCTGTCTTGGGAGGAGCCTCCAGAAGAACCAGACTACACAGGACTGGGTTTCATGGCCTTGGGCAAGTCACTTAACCTTTCTGAAAAATGGGGACAGCAGTCTCACTTGTTTTGAGCGTGGTCCCTTGAGGACAGACTTTCCTTATTCTTAACTGGATGATAGTCACGGTGCTGCAGCCTGCGGTTGAAGTGAGGATTAGCTCAGAGGATTCACAGCCCACTCGTGGAGCAGTGCCAGCTCGGGGCCACGTGTGCTCTGTGCATGGCCTTTTCCAGCCTCGAGTCCCCCCCAGCCTTAGGTGGGACCTTCCTGAGGAAGGTGGAGCCTGGAAAGGTGCAGGTTCTCTGCTGAAGTCCTGAGCTGGGTCTCAAACCTGGGTCTCCTGACCCTGGAGTCCTGGGCTGCCAACGGGCCTTTTTTTCGATACTTATTTTATTCATTGATTTATTTGGCTGTGTCTGGTCTTAGTTGTGGCACATGGGATCTAGTTCCCCGACCAGGGATTGAACCTGGACCCCCTGCATTGGGAGCGAGGAGTCTTAGCCACTGGACTGCCAGGGAAGTCCCCCCAGTGGGCCCTAAATGAAATTCAGTGTGGGAGAAATAGCTCGTGGTGGTCAGGACATGGTAGGTGCTGGGTCAGTGAGCAGGAGGCCAGAGACCCTGTGTGTGGCCCTGGGCAGGCCAGGGGCTGGGGAGTGTGTGTGCTGGGGCCAGCTCCATCGGGCCTTCCCTTTACACCCACTGGTACAGACCAGGGGCCCCCGTGGGATGAGGCCTGTCTGCCGGAGAGGCAGTCGATGGAGTTCTGAGCCCAACAAAAGGCCTGTAACCAGAGCTGCAGCTGCGCAACTTGAAGCCGCTGGGCCGGTTTGGGGGGCAGGGCCAGGCCTGGTGTGGAATCCGGGTACCTGTGTTCTTCCTTCGCTTGTGTTGGGGGCCCCATGAGGGTGGTAGAGAAAGCTCCTGTGTGTGTGTGTACACGCACGCACGCACACGTGCCCACATTCCGCAGGTTATAGACCCCTCCGTGACCTCAGCCCCCTACCTCATCTCATGTCCCAGCTCCCCTGGGTGGCAGGCCAGTCAGTGGCCCTGACCTCTTTCCACAGATAAGAACACCAAGGTTCAGAGAGGCCTCAGGTACTGGCAGGGCTTCCAGGAAGGGAGGGAGCAGTGAGGCTCGGCCTAGAGAGGGGAGGATCTTCTCAAGAGGTCTGCAGAGGAAGCAGAGAGGCCTCCCTGCAGGCAAGGAACTTGGCTGTGAGCTTCCTGGCAGCCAAGGAAAAAGGGGATCTCGTGCGGGTGTGATGAGAAGAATCCGTACAGTCGTCTACCGTGAGAACTAAACTCAGGGAGGTACCCTGGGGAGGACAAGTGAACAAGCTGTGAGGCCGTTTTCTTGAGAACCAGTGTTTTGGGAGTACTTTCGGTTCTTGACCTCGCTGTTTGAACTGCCAGTATGGACTCCCTTCTTCACTTTTTATTTTGAAATAATTTCAAACCTACAGTAAGTTTGGAAGAATGCATAAAAGAGCCGTTATATACTCTTGACCAAAATATACCAGATGTTAACATTTGCTGTATTTATTATTGTATGTGTGTATTTTAACCCGTTTGAGAGTAAATGACATTATGTTAATTCTTTGCCTCTAAATCCTTGTGTCTGTCTCCTAAGAACAAGGACTTTCTTCTGCATAACTGCAGGGCGATGATCAAATCAGAAACATACAGTGCTATTGTCTAATCCCTGGGCCTTAGTGCACATTCCGCCAGTCGTCTCAGGATTGGCCTTCACAGCTGCGTTGTTTTTCTTCCCCCGTGGCCCAGAATCAAATTCAAAACCACACATTGCATTCAGTTTTTCTGTCCCTTTGGCCTCTGTACAGTAGGTCTCCTCCCCACGAACCTCGTCCCGTCCCTCGGGGGAAGTGGAGGTTTTCGCAGAAAACACAGGGGTGTAGAGTACGTCCCTTACACACGAACCTTCAAGTTGCAAACTTTCAGAGATGGAACTTGTGTTCCATCAACGTGAGGCGTGAATGCAATCACCTTATCTTGCTCGGCCTCCGTCTCCTCTTGCTGAATCCTTCAGTTCTGCCGTCTCCCACCTCTTCTCCCGCCTCCAGTCCATAACTCTCCTTGTCTGTTGACTCAATGCCAAGCCGTCTGCCAGCTGTTGTCCTGGACCACTGTACTCTACTGTAAGATTAAAAACTGTTGTCTTCATTTTTTGTTTGTGTGTCATTTGCGTGAGAAGTATTATAAGCCTATTAGAATAGAGTACTACATAGCTGGTTGTGCGAATTGGGTGCCTGTGTCAGACTTAAGAACAAACTGGACTTAACAAAAGTGCTCTTGGGACGGAACTTGTTTGTAGGTACGGGACTTCCCTGTCTCCATTTCCTATGACTGCATATAAATTGTCACAAACTGGGTGGCATAAAGCGATGGAAATTCCTTCTCTCACACTCCGGAGGCCCAAAGTCTGAAATGGGGGTATTGCAGGGTGCACTCTGGAGGCTGAGGGGAGGGACCTTTCCTCCTCCATGCAACCCTCTCCCCTGAATCTTCTCTCTTAGAAGGAACTTGTCATGGGATTTGGGGCCTACAGGCAGAATCCAAAAGGATCTCACGTCCAGATCCTTAGTTTGTTTTTTTTTCCCAGTTAATTAATTTCGGTGGCACTGGGTCTTCGTGGCTGTGAGAGCTTTCTCTTGTCGTGGCAAGCGGGGCTCCTCTTCGCTGAGGTGCCCAGGCTTCTCACTGCGGCGGCTTCTCTCATCGTGGAGACGGGCTCTAGGTGTGCGGTGCAGGGACTCCAGTAGGTGCAGCTTGTGGGCTCTAGGGCACAGGCTCAGTATTTGTGGCGTTTGGGCTTTCGTTACCCTGAGACATGTGGAATCTTAGTTCCCTGACAAGGGCTCGAACCCGTGTCCCCTGCATCGGCAGGCAGATTCTCATCCACTGTACCACCAGGGAAGTCCTCCTTGGTTTAATTACAGCTGCAAAACCTCTTTTTCCATCCCCTGGATCTGGGTGGACGGGTCTTTTGGGGGCCACCCTGCAACCCACCAGAGCCTCCTTTAATCTGGAACCTGTTGCTCAGCCTTCGTTTCTCGTGGCTTTAATATCTTTGAAGCGTCGTGCCAGTGGTCCCCGAGGACGGCCCCTCGGTGTTTCCTCGTGTCAGAGGCTGGTCCTGAAGAAGGCACAGGGCGGTGCTGGCCCCTCGCGCCATGTCAGGAGTTGCCTGGTGTTGACTGGCCCTTTCCTGTGCTGCTCGCTGGTCAGGGTGGGTCTGCCAGCTTCTCTCCTGCAGGGTTGGTCTGAGCGGTCTTGAGGCTGTTCTTGTCTTCTCCTTGGGTCTCGCTTGTGGTCCAGTTTGTGTAGGCTGCCCAGGACACGACTTCCGGATGGCCCTGGGTAGCCGCTGCACCCACATACATGCCCAGTGAGGTCACATGCCTGCTGGGGGACAGCCTGGGTTAGCCGTTTTCCATGGCTGATTTCCATCTTGACAACCAGGCAGTGTGGTTTCTGATCCCCATTTCACAGATGGAGAAGCAGAGCAGAGAGGCTCAGTGGGTTTCCTTCCCAGGGACAAACATAGCTAGAAAGAGCAGCAGGCTAGTTGCCTTTCTTTGCAAGGATGTCCTCTCCAGGTAAAACCTAAGCAGTTTTATATGGCCATGTGATTTGAGTTTTCTCTGTTTTCAAAGTATTCAGACCACCTCTGAGGGTCTTTGTGAGGCTGAGAGTACGGGGCAGGGGGTACGGGGGCTGGCAAGGAAGAGCCTCTTAGAGCCACATAGCAGGGTGAGTGTGATGTTGAGGGTGAGGACTGATGTTTTAAGAGCACGGCTGGGGGGGCAGGTGGACTCAGGCTTGAATTCACGCTCCCCGCCTGCCAGCTGTGTGCCTGTGGGTGAGTTGCTTCGCCTCTCTGAGCCGTTCCCTTGTCTGTAAGGCGGCAGTGATGTTAGCACCTTCTTCAGGGTCATCGTGAGGTTAACCCCCGTGTGGGGCTCAGCACGGTGCGGAGAGCTTCAGGGACCTTGCAGATCACAGTTCAGTTTGGAGTCGGGGAAAGGATGTGCCCAGGGTCACCCAGCCAGCAAGGAGCAGATCTTCCCAGCATCCAGCTCAGCGCCCCGGCTGCCCCTCACACCTGAAGGCAGAACCCCAGGGCTCAGGGGCTTGTCTGTAGAGAACTAGCACTTGGCATCACTTAATGGGGTCAGGGAGATTGACTTGAGGAGGGAGGAGGGGGGCTCTTCAAGGTTAAGCACAGGTACTTGAGAACTTTGTGCTGAGCTTCCTGGCAGCCAAAGTGAAAAGGGCCACATGCTCGGTTACATAGCTTTCTTTGTCCCTGTTCCTCAGGGGAAATGGAGCTTTTCCAGTGACTCAGTAACACAGTGATGGGTTTCATGAGTTTGAGTTTTGTATTAATAGCGTCTCCCAGCTGGCACCAAGATGGTGCCAGGGTCCCGGGTGAACTGGGGAGAGGGTGTTCCTGGCAGAGGAGCGGTCCGGAGGTGTGGACCAACTGGTGTGTTTGGGGGAAGGGCAGGGGGCAGGCCCTCTGCGGGGCCAAGCTGACCTCTTGGGTCTGCCCTGTCATTTCAGTTGGGCCACGTGGTCCTCTCCCCAGTCTGGTTCGTGTATAGCCTGCTCATGAAGCTGTTCCGGCGCTCCACCCCGGCCATCACGCTTGAGAATCCAGACATCAAATACCCGCTGCGGCTGATTGACAAGGAGGTCAGTGCGGGGCCCGAGGGTCATGGGGCACGGGCACCTCTCTTTCCTTCTCAGCATCACAGCATTTCGTGGGCATCTACCGTGTGCTCAGGGCACGGCCCCTCTTGAAGTAGATCCCATTATTTGCCCATTTTACAGATGGGGAAAGTGAGGTGATGTCCATTTCTAAGGTCTTCCCAGGTGGCACTAGTGATAAAGAACCTGCTTGCCAGTGCAGGAGACATAAGAGATGTGGGTTCAATCCCCTGGAGGAGGGCCTGGCAACCCACTCCAGTATTCTTGCCTGGAGAACCCCATGGACAGAGGAGCCTGGCAGGCTACAGTCTGTGGGGTCACAGAGTTGGACATGACTGAAGTGACTTGGCATGCATGCATGCATGTCCATTTCTAAGGCTACCAGTAAATTACCGAGGGATTTGAGCCCGGGTCTTTGATCACAGAGCAGGTTCTCTGAATCATACTTACTATCCCACAGAAAATCAGAGTGGGAGGGATACTGTAAGGACTTTTGGGTCCAGGTACCCATTTAACAGATGTGAAAACAGAGGGCAAGAGAGGAGTCACTTTGTGAATTAGGGCTGGGTTGGGACTGAGGCCTAGGCCCCGTGGTCATCCGAGGTGCCGCATCCCAGAGCCCCTTCCTCAAAGACAAGGTTCCCTCCCTTCTCCTACCCTCACTCCCAGGCCCACACACTCAGGGCCCCTGGAGTCCTGCTTCCCCGCGTGTTCCCGTGATCTCACACGTGGCTCGGTCTGCACCTCCGGCAGGCTCACTCCTGCTCTTCCCCTCCGATGCTTTTCCGTCTTCAAACCTCCAGTTGTGGTTTTGATTTCTAACTGTCCTCTCCCCATCTTTGCCCCGCCGCCCACCCTGTAAGGCCGCCTCCCTCTCCCCCACCAGAGCCCCTCCGCCGTGCTATTTCTGGCCACAGGCAGCTGCCTCAGAGGGGTGTGGCAGGGAGGCCTGAGTCACGGGGCGGAGAAAGCCAGTCACCTGCTGCCAGCCTGAACCCTGGGCTCTGGTCTCTGCGCTGGGCTCCACGTTAGAGCTGGAGCGCCTGTGACCGTGGCTGTACCAGGAGTTCTCAGAAGTCGGAAACCAGAAAGAGGCCAAAAAAAAAAAAAGACCACTTCCCAGATAAGACCAGGCTTATATACACAGTTTTTTCTTACTAAAATAAAACCACAATGTTTTGAATCCTTCTCCTTTCATAAAGTTCTTTTTCCTTGTTTTTTTTCACCACGTGGCTTGTGGGATCTTAGTTTCCCGACCAGGGATTGAACCCTGGCCATGGAACTGAAAGCCCAGAATTCTAACCACTAGGCCACCAGAGAACGCCCTTGTTACTGTTTTTTAAACCCAGAAGTAGCATATGATTTACATGTGCTCACTATAAAAATTGTGCTTTTATAAAAGAAAGGCGCAGATTTATACATGCTCTGTTCTCGAGCTGTGAATGTTCCCCTCCCCCACCATGACCCCTGTGCAGAGGGTCCCATTCCCGGGTCATCGTGAGCCTTTTCTGGTGTCACATTTGTTACATACATGACATGTGGACGTTCAGGTATGTGTATCCTTAGTTTCTCTTTTTAAATAACCTGATGTTTTTACCTGGCTGTGCAACATGGACTTCCCTGGGGGCTCAGACGGTAAAGAATCTACCTGCAATGCAGGAGATGTGGACTCGATCCCTGGGTCGGGAAGATCCGCTGGAGGAGGAAATGGCAACCCACTCCAGTGTTCTTGCCTGGAGAATCCCATGGACAGAGGAGCCTGGCGTGCTACAGTCCATGGGGTCACAAAGAGTCAGACACAACTGAGCGACTAACACTTTCACTTTCACACACAGCACAGACACCTTTTCAGGTCTAACCCAAAGCCGATTCATTCTGTTTGACGACTCTCTGGTCTTTTGTCACAGGGATGTCCACAGTGGACCCTCCAGGCCCCTTCGATTGAGCAGGTGGCGAATGTTCTATCAGTTACCCTCCTCCGTTGTAGCCTCCTGGTGGCTTTGCAGGGTCAGCAGGTGGACTTGCTCTTGCTACTTGCTGTGGTGCAGGGAGGGGTCCCAGCTGCCCTGTTCCAGGTGGTGGGCAGGGTCACCCTGAGCTCTAAGAGTCCACTGCCCGGCTTGTCTTGGCCAGCAGCTTCCTGGAAGCAGCAGCGTGCCAAGCCCTCACAGACATTAGCCTTGTGACTTTTGCTGTCCTGGGCTGGAGATTGTTGAACACAGTAATCATCAGCGTCTTTGCCTCATTTCTGTTCTTCCTCCAAAAATGTCTGGCATGTGGGTTTCTGACCTCGAACCCCAGGACTGCTTGATAATCCTGGAATCCACTTGCGGGAGGCCTTGGGCTTCTGTTTGCAGCTGGACTGTGGGGCAGAGAGACCCGCCGGCTGCCAACAAGCCCTGCATCCTGAGTGGGGGCTGGGCACTGTCTTTCCTGAGATCCAGGCCTCCTGCCCCAGCTTGCTCACTCCAGTGATGCTCTGGCCCTTTGGAGAGGTCTCTTGACCCTCCCTGGGTGGTAGCACTGTCCATCACTGGACCTTGCCTCATGTGAGCGTGAACACAAGTGCTGGACCACTAGCTGCCTTTCTATCTAACAGCCCTTCTGCAACCACCGTCCTGCAGCGCCTGGTGCAGGGGAGATCCCCCAGGGGCCTTCTGGAGCCCAGTCAGGGTCTGGACACTGGGTTCACGTCCTAGCTCTGACACTGTGGGATGCTTGCCTCCCTGGCCTCTGTTAAGATCAGGCCCCATCCTCGGCCCAGCCTTGGTCCTAAGCCGCCTCTGCCCCACCTTGGAGGGGAAATGGCCTTTGCCCATTGACCACACCCTGGGTGCACATGGCCACGTCCACCTCCCAGGCCGTGAGGCTGCCATGCCTCCTGCCCTCTGTAGCCCCGCCACAGTCATGCCATCCTGCCTTTGGGGGCTTTTAGTTTAGTGGCTTCTGGAGCCCCTCTCTCGGGCCCAAGAGTCACATGGAGCCTTGTCTCAGCCCTCCCCCACTCTGCAGCCAAGCTCTTCCCGCCACCCCAGGACAGGACACTTCTCAAGCTATGGCAGAGGTGGGTCCTTCCCTCCTGCCCCTGGAAGCCCTGGAATTTTGTGGGCCATTTGGCAGCCTCCCTTTGGGATCTGGAGCTCGCTCCTGCGGGTCCCTGCCCTTCTCCGCGCCAACGAGAACAGAGCACTTGCAGCGTTGCTTACCTCTGTGTCCTCACTCACACACGTGTGTGCGGGGCGTGTGTCCACCTGTCAATGTCACCTCTTAGTGACACCCTGGTGCTGGGGCAGGGTGGGGGCTCTGGGTCTGGTGGCCCCTCTGACCTGGGTGCCATCCAGCGGCTCGGCCTCCTTGCAGGTCATCAGCCATGACACCCGGCGGTTCCGCTTCGCGCTGCCCTCGCCCGAGCACATCCTGGGCCTCCCAGTCGGTGAGTGCAGCCCTGATCCAGCCCACATGGAGCCAGCCAGTGCTGGAAAGGGAGACAGGGCGGGGCTTTGCATTTCAGTGAGAGCAGGGAGGGCTTCAAGGAGGTGTTAGCCATCGGGCCTTCAAGGGTGAGTATCAGAAGGAGAGGGCAAAATACCCCAGTGTTCCTGGCAGTGGCCCCAGCAGGAGCAAAGGCAGAGAGCTGGGATGTGATGGGAGTCCCTGGGGTGGGAGGTGGTGAAGGGTACAGTGGGAGCCAGGGTCAGTCTAGGCTGTGGATGCTGGATAGCGCGCAGGGAAGTGGGTTGACAAGACCCAGGGGACACTGCAGGGATGGTCCCCGGCCTAGACTCACCCCTACCGCCCTGCAGGCCAGCACATCTACCTCTCGGCTCGAATCGACGGGAACCTGGTCATTCGGCCCTACACACCCGTCTCCAGCGATGACGACAAGGGCTTTGTGGACCTGGTCATCAAGGTGAGGCCCTGGGACCCAGAGCTGGGTGGGGTGGGGGTGACCACATGGCAGCCCAGGTCTCTACGAGGCCCACGCGCCCGAGTCTGGCCTCTGCGGGCCCTGTGCTCACTGAGCCCAATCTCGGAGTGAGGGGCACCCTGTGGTTCTCAGCACAAGCCGAGCATTGGCGGTCTCAGTGGATGGCAGGGGGGCTGGTTCGGGGTCAGTGTCTTCAAACCAGGACAGACGGTCTGTGGAGGGGAAGCAGGCAGGCCCACCAGCTCACACAGGGCCTGCCTTCCCATCACAGATGGGGAAGCTTGGGGAGCTGGGTGCCCGCTCACCCTGGAGAAGCACCCCAGAGGCCCACTGGGGCTGCAGTGTGGGTTTCGTGGGCCCTTGTCTGGGCGCTGGGGTGAGGGGCTCTCTGGGATCCCCCACCAGTCAGGGGCTGGGTGCACACCACGGGGAAGATACAGCCGTTAGATGCAACAGACCAGAGAGACACAGACCACCCAGAAAGGCTCTTAAAAACCAAGACACGTGGAAGGAGAAGTGATGCCTCTAAGCCAGCACATTTTTGTGAAAGTTAGAAACACAAGCTTTACGGCAGTGAGTCACTTTCTCTGATTACACACCCCAAAAGCAGGAAGCTGCCAGAGCTGCTGGTGGGTGTGGGGTGTTAGACACCTTCCCTAGTCAAGGCCCAAACCACACCCCCACCCACAGCCACCCTCGTTCAGAACCCCCCCGGGCACCAGGCTTATTGTCCCAACGCCTCTGTGCAGGCCCCAGGCCCCCTCACTGGACCCCAGGGTGGAGGGTGCAGAAACAGACCCCTGCTGGGCCGCAGCTTCAGCCCCGGGGGTTTCAGGGTCCCGGGCCGGGCGCTGGGTCTGTGAGGGCAGGAAGGGAGTAGCCTGGCAGTCCCGGCTCTGGCCTGGGTCCCTTCTTCACTCGGTGTCACGCAGACCGCACACTGGGTGCCCAGCCCACCGGGCCTTGGGAGCCTGTCTTTGGCTGGAGAGTGGACACTGAACAGGTGGGCACACAGAGGTCAGTGTTTGTCCAGGGGACGGACACCAGAGCTGGGTCGGGGTGATGACAGCTGTGCTTCCCACCCCCTGGCCCGAGCAGGCAACCGTGAGGCGAGCAGGTGGAGACGGAGGGAAAGGACCCTCCCGGTGCAAAGGCCCTGGGGTCAAGAGGAGGCTTGAGGACTTGAGGGTCAAGAAGGGGAGAGGTCAGCGGGGCCGGGCAGAACCTTGGAGGCCCTGCAGGAAGGGGGGCTTTGTCCAGAAGAAACGGGAAGGTGGTGAGGGTTCATGCATCTCTTCTTGCTGAACTCACCCCAGCTGGATGTGGAGGAGGTGTTGGGGGGGGGGTGGAATTCAAGTAGAGGATGAAACGCTCACGAGGACCAGGTCCTTCCTGGCTTGGAGACCTCGTGGCCCCCTTGGTTCACCCTCGCTAAAAGTCAGAACGCTGGCCTGGCACACAGTGGGCTTGCCCACTCTCCTCCCCAACCCCAGACACACAGACACACCCACTGTCCTGCAGCCACACGTTCTCCCCTCCCCACCCCCGAGGCTGCAAGCCGTGTGAGGCCCCTGGCCTTGGCACACCCTGCCCCTGCCCCCTCTCTGCCTGTTGTTCCTGCTTGCCCTTCAAGGCCCAGCACAATTCCCCCAGTGTAGCCCCCTCTTCCCTGGAGCTGCTCCTCCGTCTGCCCATCTCTTTGTCGAGAGTCGAAGCTGCATCCCTTTTTCCCAAAGCTGAAATCCCAAAAGGCACAGAGAAGGAAGTTGTTCCAAGAGTGACGTTTTCATGGCAGCACAAAGCGGAAAGAACTGAACATCCACCAGCAGGGCCTGCCCTGGGCTGACAGCCGTGGGAATCTCCTGCCCGGAGGGGTCACAGACACAGGTCTTGGCAGAACGTTATACATCAGGCCCTCGGGTCAGCTGCTGTGGACACCGGGCTGCTGCTTTGCCCTCCAAGGGGACGTTACGGGGAAGGCAGGCCCCGGGGGTGGACGGGACACAGATAGGTAAGTTTCGATGGGTGGGAGCAGCACCGAGTGAGCAGGCCAGACGCGGCCGCAGAAGACCCCAGAAGAGGGTCTTCCCAGTGTGCCCAGAGCTCTCCCCGGCATCCTGGGGACGGGGGCTGAGGACGGTGCGTGTGTCTTGCAGGTTTACTTCAAAGACACGCATCCCAAGTTTCCCGCTGGAGGGAAGATGTCCCAGTACCTGGAAAGCATGAAGATTGGCGACACAATTGAGTTCCGGGGCCCCAACGGGCTGCTGGTCTACCAGGGCAAAGGTGATCTGGGTTGGACTTCCCAAGCACCTGGCGGGTGCGGTGGATACTGGTGCAGGTCCCGCCCCTGCTGCTGCCTGGAGGGGTGACTCCTGGAGGGCAGGCCACCTCCTCTCCGGGGCCTCAGTTTCCCCAGCTGCTAGGGGTCAAGGTGGCCAGCGCAGGAGTTGCAGACCAGCCTTGGGAGGCACATCCAGCTCACAGACTAGCTTTGTTAGGCTGGAAACAAACCAGGGGAGGGCTGAGCTGGGATCCCCTGCTTCTCCAGCCTCCTGCTCGTCTTGGCACTTGAGCTGGTCCTAGTCCCCCCTTCCCATCCCCTTCACCTGACGGGCTGGGGCGGGTATGGTGGTCGCCACACCCAAACCCTCGAGATGGGGACAGGGTCTCAGCCTGTCTGACCCCCGAGCATGGTGTGTTTGAAAGCTGGGCCTCATCCTGTCTGCTCTCCCCAGGAAAGTTTGCCATCCGTCCAGACAAGAAGTCCGACCCTGTCATCAAGACGGTGAAGTCTGTGGGCATGATCGCGGGAGGAACGGGTAGGTGGACCTGGAGCCCCGCCTGAGTCCCTGGGGGACGGAGGTCTCGAGTTGGGGGCAGGGTGTGGGACGCCGCACAGGTTATGAGCACCCGGGAGCTGCCTGAGGTCAGGGTTGTCCTGGCTGGCACCTCCCCGGGCATCTGCCTGGCGCTGTGTGTAGGCAGCAGGCGCTCACACCGCGTGCGGGGGTGGTTTGTTTGCAGGCATCACCCCGATGCTGCAGGTGATCCGCGCCATCATGAAGGACCCTGATGACCACACCGTGTGCCACCTGCTCTTTGCCAACCAGGTCAGCGGGTGGTCCTGAGGTCTGCAGGCCCGAGGGTGGGGTGCCAGGCAGGCACTGCTCAGGGGGCTGCGAGGCACTGCGGAGATGCTCAGGGTGGCTGCAAGGTGTGCTGAGTCTTCTGTGCACAGCGGCCTTGCAGCAGCTGGTGAGGTCGGGCAGAGCTAGAGCGTCTGACCCAAGCTGGCCGCTTCGGTGGTGGGGGTGAGGCCCCTGGAGCACCCCCACACCAGGACTGGCTCCCCTGGCCGCTTCCTCGGCACCTCAGCGCTCCCTTCACCGCACGTGGAATTTGGGACTTGGCAGGGACGTGGGAAGAGCCTGAGGGTGCGTCTGCATAGATGCGGTGCAGAGGACACACCTGCACGAGGTCCCTGAGCTGGCAGCGTTGGGATCGGGTTTGGACCTGGGCACTCTGGCTCCCGAGCACATGTCCTCCTCCCCATGCCTGTCACTTGCCTGCCTGCCCTGGCCTGCTGTGTGGCCTTGGACAAGTCATTCTCCCTCTCTGAGCTTCCCCGTCTCCCTGAGGAATGAGCTGATGAAGGCAGGTCATCACGAGGATCTCTCCAGGCTCAGCGTTTCATGACTGAATATTTGGATTTTGCAGTGAGGCCCCTTTGTGGGGAGGCTCAGATGGGACACCTCCTGCCTGTGTGGGGGCTTTCACCAGGCCCCCCGCACCTCTCAGATACGGTTCAGGTCAGCCTGCCTCCGGGTCCGTCTGCCCTAGGCTCTGCCCCGTCCATCTGTGAGGACGCTGAGCCTGGAGGGAAAAGTTCGCCTGCGGTCCCTGGACTCCCACACAGCTGCAGAAAACTGCCCTGAGGTCAACCAGTGCGGCCTTGACCAGGCCCAGGGTGGGTGGAAAGAGCCAGAAATTCCAGGCTGGCTGGTGTGGTGAGAGAATGGGCTGCACTCAGCTTGGTGGTGAGTGCCCAGGTCCAAACCCAATCCCAACGCCGCCAGCTCAGGGACCTCGGGGACCCGAGGACTCCCTGCTGGCCTCTGTGTTGGTTGTAACCTACGTGGGGAATAAAGCAGCGGCTTGTATCGAACGCCCTAACCATGTGGAATTTTCTGCCCTGGACTCCACTTCCTCAAGTTGATCCTAAGGAGTTGACAGGGCACTGAGGATGGTCAGAGAGATGTTCACAAAGGAGGATGTTCAGAACAATTTCCATGCCTCTCCTGTTGCCTGCCTGTCCCAGTGGGGGGCTCAGGAGAGGTCGGTGAGCAGGTGACCTTTGCTGGTTGACAGAGCTCTTTGGCCCAGTTTCACAACAGTCCTGTGAGTCCGTCATACCGCCCGCTGACCGGAGGAGCCAGGTCTGCGAGTGACCTGCAGACATTCCAGGCAAAGTCTGTGCTTAGGAATGGAAAGAGGGCATGTTTCTGGAGTGGATTGCTAACACTCCCCGGGGGTCTAGGAAGGCTTCCCGGAAGAGGTGACACAAGCTGAACTCCACAGGGCCACTTGGGGCTGGCTGAGTGAAATCAGCGGGGGTGAAGCTGGGGAGCTGCAGGCCAAGCAGAGGCATCGACGTGGGCACGGTTGCGGGTTGTGTGATTTGGGGGCTCCCATCTATATTTCCTAAATTACGGACCTATTGATGCAGCCTAAGATGCCAGAACATGAAAAGACTTAGACTTTCCCTGGAAGCTTTGCCAAGCGTGTGGCCCATGGGTGGGCGGGATGACGAGGGTCTCCAAAGACAGTCCCTGTCGCTGTCCCTCCTGACCACTGGGCCCTGTCTGCCCCCCGCAGACTGAGAAAGACATCCTGCTGCGGCCTGAGCTGGAGGAACTGAGGACTGAGCACTCTGCGCGCTTCAAGCTCTGGTACACGGTGGACAAAGCCCCTGAAGGTGAGGGCCTGGGCGGGCCGGCTGGGGTGGGGGCACTGGCCCACGCCCGCCGCTGCTGCGAGCCCTCTGCCAGGTGGAGCCTTCTGTCCGCGTGGGCTCCCTTGCCCGGTGAGAGGAGGGTGGTTAAAAGAGCGATCAGAGAGGGGAGGTAAGTGCCCCGCAGCGCACAGCGAGAAAACCCCAGAGCTGGGACTTGAACTCGTGTCCACCTCTTATGGAGCCCTAGGCCTCCCCCTGCCTGCACTGCTGGACACAGAAGGCCAGCATTCTCCCCTTGAGCTGTGGCTGGTGCTGGGGACGAAGGGTGATCGTTTCCACACACAGTGCAGTCATCAGCCCTGGGAGGTGGGCCGCACTAATGTACAGCTCCCTTCACTCCACCTGTCCAGGTGCTGGGGCTGTTTGCCAAGGACATATAGGAGGCAGGGAGTGAAGGCTGCCCCCAGACTAGAAACAAGGTTGTCCTCTGGGAGCTAGACCCGCTCCAGTCTCCTGCCAGCGAAAGGCCCGGCCGCGCTGTTAGTTGGAGAAGGGCATGGCAACCCACTCCAGTATTCTTTCTTGCCTGGAGAATCCCATGGACAGAGGAGCCTGGAGGGCTACAGTCCATGGGGTCGCAAAGAATCAACTGAAAAAGATGACTGAATGCACTGTTCGTGGACACTGCCCTCTGGTGGTGGCACCTGGCAACGCTGGAACCAAAGTGCCTCCTCCTGGGGACAGTTTTTTTTTTTTTTTTCTGGGGAGTTTTAAGAGGAGCCAAGTAGTCCGGGCCAGGAAGAGACACAGTTGGGTAGTTTTCTGGTATTTTGCACTTACATTTATTATTACCCTGTAGTAGTTGGAGGGCTGCTGTACCATCAGGTATAAACTGGAAAAGGTAGATGCTGAAAAAGAACACGGTACCAGGCCAGCGTGGCGATTGTGGAGCCGGGGGCCCGCTGATTGTGTTTCCCCCACACAGGCTCCTTCAGTTTACATGTAAAGAGAAAGACTTATCTAAAAAGAATCCTTGTCAAACTGAGATGTCTCTTATACACCTGTACATTTCATACACTAGCAAATAGGGTTTAATCCCATGAAGTTTTTTTACAAAGTACTTTGAGATCTGTTGATAAAATGTGATCTACCTGCCTACATCTTGCCCCATTCCAGAGGGATTTTAGGCAGTTTAGGGAGACTTTGTGGAGTGAGTCAGAGTGGTACCAATGGAAAGTGGGAGTGAAAGAAAAAACCAAGGGCAGACCCATAAAATGGAATCTAGAGTGAGGTTTGTACAGGAGCATGGGCGGTGGTGCACCCTTACCAGGACTGATCATGCATATCCCTCTGAGCTTCCCAGCAGCCAGTTACTGAGCACGGTGCCCGTGCGGTAGAGAATATACCCCGTATCTCAGCACAGGGGAGGCTTCCTCATCCAGGACCAGCTGAGACTGACTTGCTACCCCTCCCCCAAGGGACCTCCCCCTCGTCGAGCGTGCACGGTGTGACATGGGGCAGTGTCCATCTAGACAAGGCTGCTTAACCTCAGCGTGACCTTGGACTTCCGCAGCTGCGTTTCTGTTGGTGTCAAAGGCTTTAGTGAGGTTCTTCCAGATTGTGAAGGACAGAGAGAAGCCAGATAAGTGGATGTTTGGAGCT
Source organism: Odocoileus virginianus (assembly GCF_023699985.2). Classification (NCBI taxonomy): domain Eukaryota; kingdom Metazoa; phylum Chordata; class Mammalia; order Artiodactyla; family Cervidae; genus Odocoileus; species Odocoileus virginianus. Next base: position 10,252,705 of record NC_069696.1, on the reverse strand, counting down.
GGAGGTACTCAGGGAACAGGACCCATCCCCCAGCCTCAGGCGGGCCTGGTGGACGCTGCTGCTCTGATAGAAGCAGTGTTGCTCGCACGGCCCTCAGCCTGCTGTCTCGCCGGAGCCAAACCAGAGGGCTGGCCTGGGTAGGCCCCCCACTCGTTGGCCGGGGCTCTGAGGCTGGCCTGGGGTCAGGCCCCTACTGTGGCATCAGGAGGTGGCTGACGGTGGCTTCTCAGAGGGGAGGGAGCATGCGGCAGGTGGCAAGTATCTGGCGGGTCCCTCTGGGGTTGAGATCCTGCTGAGCTGCTCGGCACAGGGGTCACTTGAGGGGCCAGCATGTGCCCTCAGTCCCCAAGCAGTGTTTGTCCCCATTGGCCATTGAAGAACTGCAGAGCAAGGTGAGCTTCAGACTGGGTCGCTCCTCACACATCTGCAAAAGGGGGTCACATTGTTGGGCAGGACAGATGATGGGGGCAGGGAGCCGCGCACCAGGACCGGCTGGTCCCCTGTCCCTGAGCAGCCCCCATCAGCAGGTCAGTCCTGAGGGTCCGTGTGGGACTAGAGTCCTGCCGGCCCCGGGGTGCCGGGTTCTCACCATGGGCACCGGCAGGCACTGGGAGGAATAAAAGGCAGCTCTGGATCTCAGGTGAAACCTGGAGACACAACTGCGCGTGTGCGTGTGCAAGACAGGGAAGCAAGCAGGACTCGAGGAGCTGAGGCTGCTCTTTTGAGGACCCTGCATCTGGAACTTTAGCCTGTATCCTGGCCTTGCTGTTTTCTGGCTCAGTTCAGTTCAGTTCAGTCGCTCAGTCGTGTCCGACTCTGCGACCCCATGGAGAGAAGCACGCCAGGCCTCCCTGTCCATCACCAACTCCCAGGGTCCACCCAAACCCATGTCCTTTGAGTTGGTGATGCCATCCAACCATCTCATCCTCTGTCGTCCCCTTCTCCTGCCTTCAGTCTTTCCCAGCCTCAGGGTCTTTTCCAGTGAGTCATTTCTTCGCATCAGATGGCCAAAGTATTGGAGTTTCAGCTTCAGGTGAATATATTCCAATGAATATTCAGGACTGATTTCCTTTAGGATAGACTGGTCGGATCTCCTTGCAGTCCAAGGGACTCTCAAGAGTCTCCTCCAACACCACAGTTCAAAAGCATCTAATGCTTATTTGGGACACATTCCTTTTTTCATTATTTATTGAGCTACTACTATGTGCTCGGCTATCTAGGCACTGGGACTACAGCTGTGGATCAGACATGGCTCCTCGTGGGCTGACGCCCAACGGAGGGAAGAGTCAGACAGTAGGCATGGGATTCTTAGGTAGCAAGGTGGTGGTGGGGTAGGCAGTGTCACCCTGACCAGCCTGGCACTGAGCACTGGCTGGGGGGACCTCTGGGACCTGGGGTTGATGTCCCAGCTCTGTCCATGCCTTGCTGTGTGACCTGAGACAACTCAATTCTGGGTCCTCTGGGCTCATATTCCACATCTGTAAAATGGGATCAGTAGGTCCCGCCCTGTCCATCCACGAGGGTCACACAAGAGGCAAGTAGAAATGAAAGGCTTTGCAAACTGTAAAGTGTGGTTAGGGAACCTCGACAGGCTTGCATTTGTGGTCCAGGTGAGCCAGGCACAGGGGCAGGGAATCAGGGCTGAGGTCTGCTCCATTCTAACGTGTTTGTTGAAAGGAGGAATTCATGGGCACAATAGCTTCGGCACGGAGGAGGGGGCGGTGGGCAGTTGGTGGTCGGTCACACGGCCACCCTTGGGCTCACCTGGTCTCCTGCCCCTCAGCCTGGGACTACAGCCAGGGCTTCGTGAACGAGGAGATGATCCGGGACCACCTGCCGCCCCCGGAGGAGGAACCACTGGTGCTGATGTGCGGACCGCCCCCCATGATCCAGTACGCCTGCCTGCCCAACCTGGACCGCGTGGGCCACCCCAAGGAGCGCTGCTTCGCCTTCTGATGGACGGGCCCTGGCCGCCAGGCCTGCCCGCTCTCATTGTGCCCTGGCCGCACCCACCCCTCCTGCCGCTGTCCGTTACCACCACCCGCCCTGTGTCTCCTGCTGTGGCCGGGTTCAGCCTGGCCTGCCCGTGCCTGGGGGGTCACCCCGCTGGGCTGGCCCCTAAGGGGCCCCCTGGGAGCAGGTGTCTGTTACAGGTGCGCCGCTGTTGCCACCTTTAAGGCAGATCCCTGTCTAGGCCTCGCTGGAGATGTTCCTGCCCTTCCCCCCCACCCCAACACACACACTACTAGGCAGAGGCTGCCAGTACCACACTCCCCAACCTCCCCAGAGCATCCCACACCTTGGAAATAAGCAGAAATGTACAGGCATCCCTTAGCTACAGGTCCCAGGCCCTCACCCCCAGCCTCAGACCCTCGCCTGCCGCCCCTGCCTGCTTCAGGGCCATGGCCAGACTTCCACACCTGATACTACGTGGTAGCTGACACCAGTAAGTCCGCTTGGCAGGGGCTGCTGGGGTGAGAGGTTGCCCCCATCCACCCAGGGCCCAGCAGGGAGGTAGGCTGTCCCTGGGGCTGGTGTGGGAGGAGGGGGCTGGCCAAGGGCCCTTCCAGCTGGCACATGGGCCCTCCCAAAACCTCAGCAAAAACACCCCGACATTCGGACAGCTTTGGAAGTTCCAAGCAGTCCACCTCCCATCGACTGCCTTAGCGTCCCGGGCAGCCAGCCCTGAGGGCAGAGCTGAGATGGTGTGCGTTTACTCATCCGTCCCAGAGCCCCCTGCTGCCCCTGCCCCAAGTCAGGGAGATTTTGAGCAGAGCCCCTTGTCTGAAGGACATTCACAGTGGCCTCGATGTTGCCTTAGACACAGCGTGTTAGCCTCTTGCATATTGGCTTTTTCAGAATCATTTATGAGCAAACATAACATTGAAGTAAAACTTTGCTAGTTTGAACCCTTTTGGAACTCCTAGAGGCTCTGTGTTCTACGTTGTTGGGGCTGGGGGTGGGGAAGGGGCTGTGCAAGACCTGGCATTTCTTTCTGAGGTTTGTTTGTGTTTGTAGTAGAACTCTGGGGAACTCCTTGACTGTTTGTCCACTCCGTGCTTCCGCTGCAGGGGGCACGGGTTCTAGCCCTGGTCAGGGAACTAAGATTCCACAGGCCCTGCAGCATGGCCAAAAAAGAGAAAGAAAATTTGTGGAGAGTACAGAAAAATATACACAGGAAAAGAAATATTCACAGGAAAAAATATATATGCAGGAAAAATAAAAACTATACCCAGGAAAATAGCGGACATCCAGAGGCAAACACTTAGAACTTAGATGAAACCACACAGTCCACTGTGCGGCCGCTGCTTGCCCTAATGGCAGGTATGCTTTCCCTCTGTGGTCAGAAACTTGCCATAGGCCTGCTGGATCATGGCTTTTTGGTAGCAGATCCCTGCTGTTGGACAGTTGGGCTGCTTCCAGTTTGTGGATTTGTCAATAAGAGTGGCTATCTTCAGCCTCCTCTCTGGTGGTTTCTTTTAGGATAGACTCCTGGAAAACAGTGTGGACACTGGGAGTTCAGCATCTGTCACACCCAGTCTTGCACAGATCATCTCCGCCGTGTCAGAAGGTGTCCCCCGTCCTAACTTCAGACAACCCCATGTGACCCATCTTTTCCATTGTACACTCTCCTCTGGACACCCTGAAAGAAGTAGAAAGAAGTTAGTAGCCCCCCTCTCCCACAGAGAGACTGAGGCTGAGGGCAGTGAGTGGCTTTCAGGGTGGGGGGGGTGGCCCGAGGTGAGGCAGGTGTCCTGTGGAGGCTACAGGTAGAGAAGGGAGTTCCTTCATTGAGGGTCCAGGTAAAGAATCTGCCTGCAACGCAGGAGACCTGGGTTTGATCCCTGGGTCAGGAAGATCCCCTGGAGAAAGGCATGGCAACTCACTCCAGTATTCCTGCCTGGAGAATCCCTTGGACAGAGGAGACTGGCAGGCTATAGTCCATGGGGTTGCAAAGAGTCCGACCCCGACTGAGCAACTTCCACTTTTAACAGCCCCTTTACTCACCTGAGGTGAATTCACAGGGTGATAGATATCACCTACCCATACAGAATTTTTAAGAAATAAACGCAAAGCTCCAACTATATTATAAAAGCAAAAAAAAAAAAAAAAAGCAAAGGAGGCGATCCAGGTTAAGACTTAGTGCTTCCACTGCAGCGGGTAACAAGTTTCATCTCTGGTCGGGGAACGAAGATCTCACATGCCCTTGGGCCATAAGAAAAGAAAGGAATGTATAAAGTGATGCACATTTCAGCATGTCAGTGCTGGGCGCAGGCCCCGGAGGAAGCACCGGCCTGTGCCCAGACACAGGGGCTCCGCCCAGCGCAGTCTCGCCTCCCGGGCTCTGCCTCCCCGATGCAGTTCTCCCAGGCCCAGGCCCAATCCTTGCTTAGTCTCCCAGGAAGGCAGGACCCAGTACCTTTGGCTACAGCGCAGTTGCACTGCTGGCAATCCATGTGTATTCTCACCGGACAAAAAGTCCTGCGTGTTCGTACAAGAAACGGAGAGAAACCCCGGCCCAGAGAATCGTAACCGGCGCCTCCGGCCCCAAACGTCTGGGGCATGGGAGGGCCAGCGGGACGCCCCACCCCGTGCACCCTTCACGTGACCAGATCCCCGCCGCCGGAGCCGCCAAGTGCGACCCGAGTTGCGAAATCTCCCTGGTGGAGGGCCATCCTGCTCACTGTCACAGATACGGTATCAGTTAAGGACCCTACTGTAGTAGTTTAGGGGGCCGGCATCCAGTTTCGGCAGTGCAGAGGCGACCTGGATTTTCCCCCTCCGTCTGAAGCCCAATCTCAGACCCCCTCCGGCTTCACCAGCTCGTTTTTCCAGTGACCTTCCGATGCCGGATTTTTTATTGTGTTGTGGTGCTCTGTCAAGAGTAACTAACTCCACTGGCAGGACTTAGAAAAGATTAACAGTAGTGACTCATAGGGTACTTAATCCGTGCTTGGCACTGTGCTCAAGGCATTGCCTGTATTTTCCATTGATTGTGTGTGTTAATGTCTCAGTCGTGTCCGACTCTGCGACTCCATGGACTGCGGCCCACCAGGCTCCTCTGTCCTTGAGATTCTCCGGGCAAGAATGCTAGAGTGGGTTGCCTTGCTCTCCCTCCTCCACGGGGGCTTCCCAACCCAAACAGAGACTGAACTGAACCCGCGTCTCTGGCATTATACGCAGATTCTTTACCGTCTGAGCCACAAGGAACCCAGGTTTCATTAACTCCTCAGATACGACTGAATACCCATCTCATGCCAGGGTCAGTGCAGGAGGTTCAATGAAAAGGTAGTTCCACATGTTGCCCACTTAAGTCGCAAAAGCCTGTGTTGTTTGCCCCCCTTTCACACTACAGACCAGCAAGACACAGGTACAAACATACACATGAAGAAAAACGGCTGGCTTCTGAAGATTATACAGCCTGGAAGTGTGACACATGAGACTGGCAGCTGTTTGACCCCTGACCCCATGCGCTGTACTCAAACACAAATAGCTAACGTTAAAAATGTCAGCTGCCCACGCAATCGCCTTTTAAAAACAGGAGCAAATTGGCCGCTGTAAACTTAATCCGTAACAAACATACCACAATGATTACTTTCGACTTTAATCCCGTATTATACACACCCAAACTGTTCTATTTTTTAAAGTAAAAGGGGGACGGGCAGATCGCGACTCCCAGGCATCCCGCAAAGTAGGCGGGTCACCTTAGGGGCAACCTTTACCCGCTCAAAAATTCGTCTCACATTAGCAGTGAGGATTCGGGCGTCACCCCGAATCGTTATTTTCCTTACTCATAAGTTTAAGGCATAAAGACGTACCTGTCTTACTTCCTAGGTAATGAATCCCATTCTCATTAGCAATACGGTGAGTATAAAAGTGGAACGTTGAAGGCCGCACTTTGTTCGGTGAAGGTTGCCTTATTCATTTCATTGTTTTGTGTCGCTTTTCATTTTACTATTTTTTTGTTGTGAGAGAGGGGGAACGGCAGGGCCACAATATGCAGATAAGCAACCGGTTCGCAAAGGTTCACGGGGAGAGCCCCGCCCCTTCCGGTTCCTTTCTCAGTCTGAACTGTCGCGAGAGTTCATCTACCGAACGCCGGAAGCCGCTAGTCGCTCCACAGCGGCCGAAGGGGCGGGCTCGAAGGTTGAGGGAACCTAAGCTGCTCTCGGCTCGCTCGGCGGTGCAAGATGGCCGACATCTCTCTGGATGAGCTCATCCGAAAGCGAGGAGCTGCAGCGAAGGGGCGGTGAGTGGCCTTTTCCCCTTCGGGTTTCGGGGTCCTGGTCTTAGCGGGGCTTGGGGCGGAGGAGGGAGCGGCCCGGGAGCTACGCGGAGGGCCGGTCTGCGCCCGCCCCCTACCTCAGCCGCGCTCCTCATTGGCCCGGCCGCCGTCGCCGCCTCGGGCCAGGTCGCCCGACTCCCCACTGGCTGCAGGCGCAGTCCCTCCGGCTGGCCGGAGGAGGCTGGTGGGGCCGCCGCTGATGAAGGGGTAGGGCTGCTGGGCTTGTGCGAGCGGCCCGAGGGGCGGCCCGCCGAGGGCGGAGCTGCGGCCGCGGACGGGACACGTTGCCCCGCGGCCTGCCTGGGGTCCTGAGGGTCTCCCCGGCGCACCCCCCTCCTCCTCTGAGTAGACGGGCGCGGCGCCAGGGTCTCAGCGCGGCCTTCGAGTTAGGACGACTGGAGTTTCTCGGGGAAGTGACTTGCTCAGACTCCGGGTCTGAATTCCTACCGAAACCGCGACTCAAAGCCAGACCTTTAAAATTTTCAAATTCTTCTCCCGGCTCCCCGCTGTTCACACTCGCGGCCTTTTGTGAAGCATTTCAGGTTCTCGGGGGTCGCTTTGCCGCCGGCTCGCAGTCCTGTCAGCCAGCTATTAATGTTTTCCAAATGAGGGGCTTGAGGTGGAATTGGCCCACGGCCGCGGAGAGCTCAGAGCGGGGCCGAGTGCGCTCTGAGAGTTGGCCTCAGGCTTGGGCAAGACAAACTGGCGGGATGGGGCTGGAGGCCGGCCGTTTCTTGATGACTCTGAGAACCCTGTTCAGTGTCGGGGTAAAGAGTCGCGGAGCTGGTTTGCAGTTCTGTGACCCAAACTTCCTCTGGACACTCAAAATAATGGTAGTCATTTCCAGACTCAACAGGGGCTCCAGTTCATCTGTGTGAAAGAGATGGGAAACCTGGGCCAGTGGTTTTCTAGCACGCGTTAGATTAGTTCAGATGTCCTTGTGGAGAAGCCAGGCTGTAAAGAAGGATGTTTTCTCAGACAGTCGTTCACCCGGCAGATGTTTATTAATACCGCCTGTGTGCCCGTGGCTGGAAAATTGATTCTTTTCATTGTGTAAGGTATCCCTCACCCTCAACCTGCACACACACATCCACCACAACTGCTCCCGCCCCCGCCTAATTCCCCAGCCAGCCCTTCACGAGGTTTCTGGTTCATAATAGGCACGCATCATTAATTTCCTCTATCCTTGTGGTTGTGTCGTGTGCGATTCTTGGCGACCCCATAGACTATATCCTGCCAGGCTCCTCTGGTCCGTGGGATTTTCCAGGCAAGAGTATTGGAGTGTGTTGCCACTTCCTTCTCCAGGGCTTCTTCCCCTCCCAGGGATTGAACTCGCATCTCTTGTGTCCCCTGCATTGGCCAGCAGATTTTTTACCACTGCGCCACCTGGGAAGCCCTCTTTTAGGTCTGCCCTCTAGTAACTGGCATGTAATTGGTACTGGGTCCTCTGGTCACTTCTAAGCCCATCCAAGTTTCACAGGTTTGCTGGACAGTTGCTGAGGAAGCCAGCTTCCCAGGACCTGGGCTTCCTGCAGACTCTCCCCATAGTTCCTGACTGCAGGCAGTCTGTACCTGCAGTTGATGTTGATGTGTGCAGTGTCTTGTGTTAGGCCTTGGATGGGACTGCAGGGAAGGGAGGATGTGTGGATCCATGACAAGAGTGGAGACTCTGCAGCTAGGCAGACCTGGTCCCTAAGAGTGTATGTTTTAAAGTTTGTGTCAGATAGTAAGTGTTCAGCGGATGGCTTTAAAGGAGTAGAAGCCCAAATCCCTCCTCTAGGGGACATAATAAGTAAGCATTGGGGTCCTAGAGTCAGACTGCCAAGTTTCAATCCCACTTGCCATATGAAAGTTACTTAACCTTGCCATGCCTCTCTTTTCTTATCTGTAAAACATGGATAATATTTACTGGGTATTGTCAGGACTAAGTGAATTAATGTATCTAAAGTACTTCAGAAAGCATCTAATCGGTACTAAGTGCCCAGTAGATGTTAGCTCTCATCATTATTGTTAATGAAGGCTTTTAGGGAAAGAAGTAATATCCAGTCTTCAGTGTGAGAATATTGCATTGCTATTATGTGAAGATTGAATTGGGGGAAATGCAGGCCAAGAGACAGTGTGAAAGAAACTGGACCACATGCTGGGTTTGGATTAAACTTACTGGAAACTCCATTTTGCTTGCACAGCCAACAGAGAAAAACTAGATAGGGGGTGAGGGGGTTAGGGTTCTTGTCAAGAACTGTGAAAGGTCTGAACAAATGGCATTTCCTACAGTAAAAAAATGCCGTTCTACTTGCTTCTTAGAAGAAATCTCCTTACTGGCACCTTGGTGTAGTGTAGGGATGTTGCAGAGAGAACTTTGTGCTTAATAGTTTAGGAAGAGCCCGTGACTATCTCAGAAAACTTCTTTCCTCTTCTTAAAGGAAATAGCAAAGGACTGAGCCTCTGCAAGTGTAAATAACCCCCTTCTCAAAAGTCGTGGAATGTGCTTGTTCTTCAGAACAACCATTCTGTTTTGTGTTCATTGTACAGTGTAAGTCAAGAAAGGTGTCATATGTAACATCATTATTATTTAGCCCTTAATCAATCACCAGAAAGTTCTTTGATTAATAGGAGATTCGAGAAAGTGGGGAATTATTTTATAATACTTCATCCAGGCTGTGGTGAGGTGCTATCCTTCCTCTCACACAGCATATCTCTAGTGATTTTGGTTGTTCAAGACCCATAGATGAGTCTCCGGTAGCACTGGGCGCCAGCTGCAGTGTGGGCCTGCCTCTCTTGTCAGTTTCTTCCTTTGGATGTAATTGGTTAGTCAAGGCACCCTCCTCTTTGGTTTGCTTAGTTCAGCCCTCGGAGGATAGCTGTCACTGCTTCCATGCAGGTAGATGGTGACAGGCAGTCTTAGCGGGGAAGTTGGGCCTAGAGTGTGCTGGAGGTGAGTGGCTCTGAGCTAGATATATATGTGGAGAATCCTTGAAGCTGTGGGGAGAGGAGGTTAGGGAATTTTCCAGTTCAGACCAGGGCACTGCTCCCAGTAGTCTGCTGGTTTCCTTATTGAAATAAGGTAAAAGAAATTAGACCTAAAATAAAGAGGAGGGAAATGAGTTGTTACATTAGCTTGGAAGGGAAGAATTGTAATTTAAAATGAAACATTTGCATAAAGGTAAGGGGGTCCTGCCTTGTTTTTTCTTGTGTTTCTAAAGCACATAGTTCAGAATTGACCCTCAGTAATTGTTAGAACTAAACTCTATTTTCTAAGATGACCTCAACACACACATTCTAGAGACCCCATGGGTTAAAACCCACTTTGAACAATTTAGGGTCCCTCCAAATCCTTTGGACTGTACATCTGTCCAGAGCCAGGGGCCATTGTGCCCTCCACAGGCAGATCCAAGAGGGTGAGGCATTCCTAGCCCCAGACAGACCTTCCCTGGTCATGTGTCTGCCAGGTTCCAGTGGAGGGGGTTTCTGAGGAAGAGGGCTCAGGCTCCAGTAAGTGTCTGCTCTCTTGCCCACACCACTCTTCCTAGGACCTGGTGAGTGCCTGGAAGCAGTGCAGAGTTGCACTGTTACAGGTATCATGAGGCAGGGCAGTAAAGAGATTTGCTCAAAACCTTCCTCTCTCCCCCTCCCAAACATTTACTGAGGCCAAAAACCCAGAATGTGTTCAGGAACATCAGATAGTCTGCAGTGGGAAGGGAGACTGCAGTCAGTGGGAGACAGACTGGGGGTTCCACTGGGGGGTTGCACTTTTTTTAGGGAGTGCTTATCAGTTATTGGAGCCAGGAGGGGAACAGAATTGGCTCTATGTTTTATTAGAGACCTGCTCCTAGCAGGAGTGTTTATTTGAAAAGTTCCTGATGACTAATGCCTGCCATATAAGCAGTACCGCTGCCTGCTGGGATGAATAGCTGACTTCTCATGCAGGGAGAGGAGCAGTGATTAGAAAAATCCTGAACACTGAAACCCCCTAAAGCTGCTCATGAAAGGAGTTGAAAGAAGTGATGTAACCAGGGAACCGAATATATGTAATTGAGGGAAAGTAGCTTACTTAGGCTCCTACATCCACAACTGTATCACCTCCCTCCTGAAAATTTACCTTTTGTGCTGTTCAAGTAGATAAAATACCAGCGTGGACCATCATGGTGGTTTTTCTTGCCAGACAAGCAGTATGGTGTGTGGGTCTCTGGTGAGTCCACCATCCTTAGTGTGTGTGTTCACCCTCTGGTCACTAGAGGGTGCACTGTGTCCCTGGATGTAATTGGAGTCTTCATTTTTTTCTTCGTTTGAGGATAGTATTCACCCTTCCTTAACTTTTCTAGTTTTGTTCTTTGTTTTTGACCCATGCTTGATTTATTGGTATTTTAACTAGGTGTGGTGGTGGTAGTGGTGGTTGTGGTTTTGTCGCTAAGCTATGTCCGACTCTTGGGACCCCCTGGACTGTAGCCCACCAGGCTCCTCTGTCCATTGGATTTCCCAGGCAAGAATACTGGAGTGAGTTGCCATTTCCTTTTCCAGGGGGCCCAGGGATCAAATTAGTATCTCCTGCATTGTAGGCAGATTCTTTACTGACTGAGCCACCAAAGAAACCCTTAATTAGGTATAGTGAAGTTCAAATCACATTATAGCTCTATGATTTGAAATGTTACTCTACTTGAATCTCAGTTTCCCCATCTATAAAATGTGGATAATAATCTAATTCTCAGAGTTGTGAGGGTTAAAGGAGGTATGTCAAAGTTTATAAATCTGCAGTTAAGTGCTCAAAATGATTAGTTGAGAGTGCCTTCATTGTAAAATCTTTTCATAAACTGTGGTAGCCAGTTGCCCCTTATGTGCCCATAGTAGACATTGCTTATCAAGCATAAACTCCTGTGAATTCTTGGTACTGACATTTCAAACAGCCATTACAGCTTATCAGAGAAGGGAAATTGTTGAGGAATATGAGTAAATTAAGGCTGCAGAAACCTAATCTCCCTTGCTCCTCCTACTTCGGAGGTGTACTGTTCAGACCCAATTGGAATGAACCAGAAAACTTTTGAATCTGCCCCTCTCCTCATTTTTTGTCCAGGGATATGAATTTTGTTTTCAACAATCTCATTGTTCCTTTAATTATTCAAAATAGTTGCTTTCAATAGGTTTCTCTTTTCCTTTGTTTCTTTTTTTGGCAGTAATGCTTAATTGATTGAATGGTGAAATTGGGTAACTAGATTTTTTTGAAAGCATAGTTTATGCCATAGGGTCTAGATTTGCCCAGTTTTACCCTATGGTAAGATCATTTGGCCACCTGATGTGAAGAACTGACTCATTGGAAAAGACCCTTATGCTGGGAAAGATTGAAGGCAGGAGAAAAGGAGACAACAGAGGATGAGATGGTTGGATAGCATCACCAACTCAGTGAACATGGGTTTGAGCAAGCTCCAGGAGCTGGTGATGAACAGGGAGGCCTGGCGTGCTGCAGTCCATGGGGTCGCAAAGAGTGGGACACGACTGAGCAACTGAACTGAACTGACGATCATGGTGTATTACATGATAAGATCAGCTCACTTCCTATAGTTATAAATATAGGAGCCTTTGGTAGGGGTACCCTGGTGATGGGAGAAGACATATGAAGATAGGAAATTTTCATTCAGGACCTGCTGACATTTGAATGTGGATGTGTCTGACCCCTCCTGTGTGGTGGACCTGGTCATCAGTGATGCCTTCATTGTCAGTGTTTATGTAGCTTGGTTCCCTTTGTAATGTCCACTCAGTCAGAGACCAGCTGCTTTCTCTTCTAGAAGGCCTTTCCTGAAGCTCCTGCAGTTTTGCAAGATCCTTGTGGGTCCATTTTTGGGGTAAGGGCCAGAGGGGCCTATGTGTCATGGCTCTGCGGGTGCCCTCTCTCAGCTGAGAGAGCAATTGGTGGCCAGGATCCTAGGGCACTGGGCCAGTTGTTGAGGACTGGTGGAAGACTGCCTTTGCAGAGGCAGTCTTCTCTAGGAGAATCCCTTCCAGGGCAGCCATCCTTTCTCCCATCTGAACTCCCCTGAGGCTTGGAGTAGGAAAGAGGGAAGCTTGAAATCTGTTATTGAAAAGACTGTGCTCTTTGATTTGGTTTCTCCCTTCTAAGATGGAACTGATGGCAGATAATCTCAGAGATGGCGAGCCTAAAAGGAGAAGGTAAAATAGAAGCCCTGTGGGGTCCCCGACAGAGCTCTTAGAGCCTTTGTCATTCCCCTGGGGCAGTATTGATGTGGAGGAGGATACCTAGGATCTACCCTCAGAAGCTCTTAGTCCTGTGGGAGTTGCAGGCTTGTAAACAAATCATTGTGATGCTGCATGGTAAGTGCTTTGATAGAAGCTTTGTCCAGTGCTTTGAGGGCTCCAAGAGCAAAGAAGCTGCAAGCCCTGGGCTGTTGGGGATGCTTTCCATATTTGGTCTGCCTAGGATGTCCTTTGACACTACTCTTTCCAGAAATCTTGGAAGTCCGCCCACAGACCGTGGTCCTTCCTCTCCTAGAGTGGGAGCATGCTGATTATTTATTGCTCTGTATGTCCCATCCGCTCCACCCCACCCCACCCCGTAGTTTGGCGTCCTGTTCCTCACTGTGCTCCTTTTGGTACCCAAGGCCTCTGCCTTCAGAGGGTTCCAGTGCTTGATGAGTGAGGAATTTCATCTGGAATGCTTTCCACTAACTCGGGTTTCATCTGGATGTGCCTGTAAATGTTGATCTAAATCTTTTCCCCCATTTTATGAGTAGACTTTCAGTAGTAGCCCCTGGTCTGAACCTACAGCCTGTTGCTTTTCTTTGATGGGCATCATCAACAGATACAGGGAGTTGAAAGCATTAAAAAAAAAAAAAAAACAACAACAAGCAAACCTTAGTGGAGGCCTTACCTGCCAGTTGGTCCTGGGGACAAGGCTTTGTTACGAAGTTTCTCCGTAAATACCATGGGCCCCTCTGTAGCTACAGGTTTCTGTGGTCACCACAGAGCACAGCCTCACTATTTCCTGTGGCTTCACCGGCTACAAAGCCTAGGGTAGCCCAGTTCAGGGATGAATAGATGCTCCTGCTGCACACAGCTGTTTCCCTCTCCCTGATTGTGTTTACTGGTCTCCCTAAACACCTCATTCCTTTGGGCCTTGCTTTTTCTAGCACCTCAGTCTCCCAGAGACTACATGGGAAAATAGAGCAGGGATGCACAAGCAGTCCCACCCACCTTCAGCCTAATGTGATTGATTCTATAAATGACCGCTTCCACTCTCCCACCTGTTTTTTGTGTAAACCCACTGGAAAGTACTTAAATCCTAAATTTGTCAGTTTTCAAAGAAAAATGGTACTGTGCATCACTGACTTAGGTCTGGCTCTGGCCTCGCAGAGGCAGCAGGTATTTTTCCGCTGTGCTTAGGATAATTTGAAGGTCCAGATTTTCTTTTACTGGTGCTAGGAAGACTTACCTTTGGGTGTGCTCCTGCTGTTAGCAGAAGAGCTGAGAAACAGTCTCAGTCCAGCTTCCAGCTGAGGAAGAATGAAGCAGTAGGAGAGCTCAGAGGCTTGCCAGTGATGAAGAATGCCTCCTGGGAGGCGTGGGCTATGATGTGGGACATGATACAGGAACTTGTTTATTCAGCAGTTTGACATAAACCCCAGGTCAGAGATTCTCAGCCCTGCTGTACTCCAGGGTCACCTGTGGAGTAAAGCGTGCACGTGCCCAGGCCTTTACTCACGTTTGGACTCAGTAGCTCTGCAGTGGGGTTTGGAGAGCTGTATCTTTTTGTTTCCTTCTTGCTTTTTTTTTTTTTAAAAGAGAGTTGTATTTTAAGAAGCTCCTTAGACGTTTCTGATGCTGAGCCAGGTCTTAGCAACACTTAACAAAGCACGGGGCTCTGAAAACAGGAGTGATCCCCATCTGCCCCTTCCCTCCCATTCCAGGGTGGGGAGAGAAAAAAAAAACAACACAAACGGTCATGATAATAGGCACAAAGGAGGGCTGTCCTGGAAGGATCAGAGAAGGTTTCCCAAAAACCAGATGCTGCCGTGGGAGTCTGTGTTCCCCAGGCAGGGCACCTGCTGCAGGAGGGAGCGTCTGTGTAGCTGGAGGCTTTGTGGTGGGGCGGGCGGTGGGGCAAAGCAGAAGCCCACAGACCCCAGGGAGGACTTTAAGGGTTGGACTTGAAGGGCTCTTCTGTTTCCTCTCACATCACTGAAGAGCCAGCAAGGAGCCCCAGAGGAGAATGGGGCTTGTGTAATGGAGTTTTGTTCCTTTTCAATTTTAAGTTTCTGAACTTGATGTTTTTGTTGTTTCAGAGTGTAATAAAAATATATATTTGGTCTTTGTCCCTGGCAGACAGTTTCTGAAACCCTTGGAATTTCCTGAGTGGTAAGGTTGTTAGGAGTATCTTTTGTTCTAACGAGGCAGCTCTCAGTGGGCCCCTTGATCGCTTCAGGACAGAGGCTGGCCTCCAGAAAGATGGAGACCTGCTTAGCTTGTTGGAACTTGCAACCCCACTTGCAACCCCCACTCTTTGCCCTGGACCTCCAGGGAAAAAAGAGGATCTAGAGATTAAGCGATTATCATCTGTGGCCAGTCATTTGATCAATTATGCTAGGTAATGGACTCCATAGAAACCCTTATACAGTTGAGTTTGAAGAAATTTTGGGTTGGTGAACACATCCATGTACCAGGAGGGTGGTGTTAGCATACCTTTTCTCCATACCATGCCTTATACATCTCTTCTATTTGGCTGTTCTTGAGTTGTATTGTTTGTAATAAATTGGTAATAATAATAAATAAAGTGTTTTCTGGAGTCCTGTGAGCTACCCTAGCAAATTATCTAACTTGGAGGGAAGGTCCTGTGAACCCTCCATTTTATAACCTGTTGTCAAATGAATAGGAAGCCTAGGACTTGAAATTGTTCTCTGAAGTGAGGGCCGCCTTGTGGGACTGAGCCTTTAACCGGTGGAGTCTGTGCCAGCTCTAGGTAGGCAGTGTCAGAATTGGGCTGTCAGACACCCAGTTCGTGTCTCGAGAGTTGGAGAATTGGTTGGCATGAGGGAAAAACCTACACATTTGAAGTCACAATGTTATGAATAGAAACAGTTCAGACAGAGTGATTATTTTTCTTTTCTTCCAAGTCTTTATGGCTTTATTAGACATCAGACTCCGAGACAGACCCCTGTGTTGACTTTCTTGGTCCCAGCCCATTGGGGGTGTCTACCTGCCCTGGAGGCACGAGACTGTCATAGGCCAGCTGGACACCCTTTGTTGACCATTGAACCTCTCTAGGCCTGTGTCTTCCACTGTAAAGTGGGCATAATACTGCTCGCTTCACAGGGTGTTGAGAGGGCTGATGGAGAGCAAGGATATGAAAGAATTTTAGAAACTGAAGTTACTCTTTGGCTGTGTGGGGTTATGATATCTGGGAAATATGCCTTTTTTATTTGGTATTATCTAGAGGTTATTGTCCATGATACTGTCTCAAAACACCTGGTCTGGGGTGTAAAGCAGTCTTGCCTAATAATAGAAACCACCAGGCCCTCCTCCCTTACTTTGTTTACCATGCAGACTTAAAAGGCATAAAACTATGAAGGAAGTCTCTGTATAGACTTAATTGTTTCCTCTAAGTAGAAGCAGCTTTCTGGTTTCTCCAGGACCTCCTTTGTTCCCAGTATTACCACAACTCTACTACTACCACAGGCTACTGTTGATATCCAGATCTTCTTAATATTGCAGTTTTTATTTGCAGGCTCAATGCCAGACCAGGAGTGGGAGGTGTCCGATCTCGTGTTGGGATCCAACAGAGCCTTCTTAGCCAGCCAGCACGCACAGCCACCTTCCAGCAAAGGTTTGATGCCCGGCAGAAAATTGGTCTCTCAGATGCCCGCCTCAAGCTGGGAGTCAAGGATGCCAGGGAAAAGCTTTTGCAGAAAGATGCTCGGTTCCGGATCAAAGGGAAAGTGCAGGATGCCAGAGAGATGCTGAACTCGCGCAAGCAACAGAGCACAGTGCCCCAGAAGCCCCACCAGGTCGCTGATGCCCGGGAGAAAATCAGCTTGAAGCGGAATTCCCCTGCTGCCTTCATGAGCCCACCCATTGGAGCAGTGACCCCTGCTCTGAAACTCACTAAAACCATCCAGGTAGGTTGAGACTCCTGCCAAAAACTCCTCTAAACCAGTAACAACTGGAATCAGGCAGAGGCCAGGTGTGTTTAAGCAAAATGACAGTCCCCCCAACTGTTTGAAGAGTAACCATATGTGGAGGCAAGATATCGTCTCAGTTTTCATGTAAAAGAAAATGGGCGGGGTGGTGGGGATTTGTCCAGAGAAATTAAGTGACTTTCCAGGTGAATTAGTGGTAGAGGGAAGAGAAGAGAGGACAGATATTTGTTGAGCTAGTGCTATGTGCAGGCACTGAATATTTATTCCTCATGCAACCCCAGTTATTACCACAGTTTATAATAGAAGAATCTCAGTCTCAAAGATGTGAATCATTGTGTGCAGCTACACAGCTGGTCAGTGGAAGCAACAGGATGGAAGCCCGGTCAGACCTGGCTCTTAGTGCAGGGTCCTGGCCACCTGCAGAGCCATTGCCCCAAAGGGAGTGGAAACAGTACCATCTAATCTTCACAGCAACTTTGGTAATAGGAACTACTGAAGCAGTGAACATTTATTAAGCCAGGTTCATTGAGCCCTGCAGGTGCATTGTTACATGATCTCTGGGATGGTGAGTCTTCCTGTCGCTTTCCTGCTTTGCGAATGAAGCACTCTGTAGGGCCTTTTCCCACAGACCAAAACTGAGTGCCCACCATATTTAAAGTTCATTTATCCCCTACTTGTAGAGAACGCATGTAGGCCAAGTGGGATGGATTGTGACCACTGGGTGTTTCTAGGTTCCACAGCAGAAGGCCATGGCACCAATTCATGCTCATCCTGCTGGAATGAGGATCAATGTCGTCAATAACCACCAGGCCAAACAGGTGGGGTGTGTGTGTGTGTGTGTGTGAGAGAGAGAGAGAGACTGCACACAAGTGTGTGTTTTGATGTGGTCTTCCAAGTGGATTAACTGAGGCCTGGCCCAGGGTTCCAATTTGAAGAGTTGGAGGTTGACATGTTTTGCAGTTTATGAGTTTTAAGAAGAAATTTCTTAAATGCATGGAAGCAGAGAGGCAACTTGAAAATCTTTTTATTTTTTTAAAGTAAAAGTAGTGTGTGTTTACTGTAGAAAATTAGCAAAACAGAAAGATTGAGCGGTGGGTGGGGGTAGTTCTTACGCTGTGGCTCTCCATAACGAGCCCTGTTGAAATTCTGCCCTGAATTCTTCCTATGTTTTTCTTGTGTGTGTGTGTGAGAGAGAGAGATTATTATTTATTTAATGCATAGTTGTAGTTGTGATTATGTAATTATCCAGTTTGATATTGTTCTATTTTCACTTTATAACTCAAGCATTTTTCTGTAATGCACATTTACTGTAAACATTTTAATAACTGCTTGATCCATTGAATAGACATTTAGTTAATTTCAACTATTTTCCTGTAATTTTCACTGTTAGACATCCTTCTCTGAACATCTTGGAGGATAAAGCTCTTTCTACAGTTTGAGTTTATTTCTATAGACCAGATTGCCCAGCACAGACTTTCTAACCAAAGGATATAAACAGGCATTTTAGGGATCGTAATAGATATTGCCCACTTGTAGAAAGGTACTTCTGATGTACCTGAAATTTCATAGCATTTGCATTCGGCTCTCATGGGCAGGGAGCCTGCCAGAACTGAGCTACAGTCACCCAGGCCAGTTTGCCCAGGCACTCCATATGTACCCACTTCTCCCTCCACCTCACTTAATTCCAGCTCTCATCTCCCTGCTGTCCTTACTCCAAATGTCTGCTGAGAGCCTGCATGCTACATTAGCATGTATTTCTTTATTTTCAGAATTTATATGATCTGGATGATGACGACGATGTTATAGCTCCCATTCCTACTAAACAGATGAAATTTGCAGCCTCAAGCAGCTTTCTCCACCACATGGTATGTTATCTTACATTCTTCTTACACTCTATATGTCTGATCAGGTACATGGGAGACGTGATGGAGAGTAGGATCTTTCAATTCGGAAATATTTCCTCATTTGGGTCCTAAGATTATCAGAACCGGAACTAATCCAACCCCTGGTTTTTATGAATACTGAGGCTTAGCATGTCTACAGACTTGTTCAAGACCCGACAGACAGTGAAGTGCAGGCTCTAGTTCCCAATTGCTGTGTTTGGAGACTTCAGGGAAATGTGAGTGATCCCACAGGACAGAATCACATTTTATTTCCTTTAGGGCAGGACATTCTGCTGGTTCCCTTTCTTCTGTGGTCATCAGCTCTGGCCCCATTCTTGAATCTGGATTCCCTTGGTTGGTGTGTTAGCAAGAATAAACTGAACCTTTCCTGAAAGCTCCACCAGGTGCTGCCTGCGTGGAGGGAAAGTTTGATGGATGTTCTGCCATGCAGAGAGGGAAAGAAAGCGGTATATCTGGGAACATCAGGGAACTCTGCACTGCTCGGCTCAGTGCATGCGACCAAATCACACATAGGAAGCGAGTGGGTACCCAAGCTAAGTGCCTTTGGTCTTCAGGCACCCAAAGACTCAGTTTTAGCCACTGCACTGAATATGTGGACCAATTTCCGGTTACCCTTGAAGCTTTTAACTTTGAAATATGAAGCTGAATGATGCCAGTTTGTTACAAAGGGGCTGAGCCTTTCTAGTCATTAGAGTGCTTGTGTCTGTTACCAGGCGGGCTGTCAGCTAACTCAGTTAGTGGCTAACCCTAATTGGAAAAATCTGTTTATATTAACTTATTTAAGAGTTCCCTTTCTCCCCACCCTGTGAGATGAGAACTGTTACTACCCCTATTTTATGGACTAGGAGTTAGACACAGAGAGGTTAAGTAAATCTGCTCAGCTTGTAAGTAGTGGATCTAGGATTTAAGCCTCAGCAATCTGGCTCCCAGGCCACGTTTTAACCACTGCATTCTGCTGGGTCTTGAGACTCAGGAAACAGCTTGAGAAGTGTGGGGTCCACACTGAGTCACCTGGGTTGGTGAATTAACCCTGTTCCATCATCTGTCTCTCTGGCCGCTGCATTCCTTCTTTCTCCATGAATCAGTGGCTGGTAGACACTGTCCTCAGTCAACCAGACCACTAACCACTTCTGCCTCATGCATTTTTTTTCTCCAGACACATTAAAACCAGGCGGTGTGCTGGTTTATATTTCTAAGGGATCACTTGCCCAGTTAAGGGTAGCAGGGGAGGGAAGGAGGGAACGGTTTCTGTTGGTTTGCACGTGCTGACTCTGCTAGCATGCACCTGACCGTCTGGGAGTTGCAAAGGTGAGCTACTTGTGGTTCCTCTATATGACCAGAACAGGGACCAAAAAGCTGGGGTCTGGTCCTTCTTAAGAGTGACTTCCTAGTCCCATCCAGCCCATGGTGATAGAAGCATATCTGGGAATGAACTTGTCTCCAAGCTTTTGGACTCTGACTAACTTCCAAACTGTAAAACCAATTCTAAATGGTATGGCTGAACTGTGGCTCCTGTTCGGGAACTGCCGGGATGCTCCTTGCCAAGTGCTCCTGACACTGGAACGTGGCTTCTGTGAGCACGTGTACAGTCTGCTTTTCTCTTCTGTCCCTTCCCTGGCAGCTGATACCTTTCTGGCTTTAGATCAGTAATGGAACTGGGGAGGTAGGAGGCCTTGAGATTGGGGATCGTCAGTCCCCTAGGGTATCTGGGTCCCTGGCTTCTCAGATTCCTGTCTGCCTCTTTGTTTAGGCCGGGGTGAGCAGTTCCAAGCTCTCCATGTCCAAGGCCCTTCCTCTCACCAAAGTGGTTCAGAATGATGCGTACACTGCTCCTGCTCTCTCCTCCTCTGTTCGGACAAAAGCCTTGACCAACATGTCCCGGACATTAGTGAACAAGGAGGAGCCCCCCAAAGAGCTGCCGCCTGCAGAGGTGAGGTGAAGGCGAAGGAGAAGTGTTCACACTAGTCTAGAGTTAGCCTGAGCTGGGTGGGCAGTGTGCATCCCGTTGGGTCCTCAATGGGAGGACCTCTGCATCTGTGAGGTAGGTGTTGCCACCCGTGTTTTACAAATGAGCAAACCAAGATCCAGTAGCCCCCGCCCTCAGAGAGCCCACAGGCAAGCAAGTAGGGAGAACAGAGCTGCAGACAGAGCACTGTGTCTGTGGGACAGCAGAGGGCTGCCAGAGCACTGATGGAAGAACATCTCATTCCGCTGGGGAAATAGAGGAAGGCTTTAAGGAGAAGGTGCATCTGAGCCAGATGGGTCTTGAAACATGAGTGGCATTCTGTGCAGAGGTTCAGGCCTGAAAGGGCCTGGAATATTTGGGAAACATGAGAGGTTCCATTCTGTAGCATAAGGTGACGGGGACATGATTAGAGGGGCCCAGCTGTGATAGGAAACCCTCCATAGAGGTTTCCTCTGGGCCTTCCTGGTCGTTTGCCGAAGTGAGTTCTGCTGTTCGAGCACAGCGGTTCTCTGGTAACGTTCTGTTGTCTGGTAACTTCTGGTAATGTTCTTCTATCTGTGGCAGCCTGTCCTCAGTCCTTTGGAAGGCACCAAGATGACCGTGAATAATCTGCACCCTCGAGTCACCGAGGAGGACATTGTTGTGAGTACTGTGGCCTGCCAGAATTTCAGATCTCAAGCCACTTCTGTTCCAAGGGTCCCCAAGACCACCTCCAGGTTAGCTGATTGTCTAAGAGGACTCACAGGACTTAGCATAGAGTTGTGTCAGGGCTGAGATGCATTACAGAATACAAAGCAAAATCAGCAGAGGGAGACAACTTGTGGATGAAAAGCTAGAGGAAAGCAGACTCAAACTTCTGGAGTCCTCTCCTAGGGGAGTCACACAGAATGTACTTACTCCCCCAACAATCAGTTGTAAAGACATGTGTAAAACCAGGGAATCTCATTACAGACTCAGTCCCCAGAGTTTTTCTCAGGGACTAATCACATATGCACCCTCTGCCACATACCAAAATTCCACACACAGAAGGAAGTCAAGTGTTTGGCATGAACCACATTGTTGGCACAGTTTAGGCACAGGGTACCACTCTTACTGGTTACAGTGATGAGAGCCCTCCCAGAATCCAAGATCCCAGACACGAGCTAAGGGTCAACCTTGGAAGCAGTCCTTCCAAGGGAGAGCAGACAGGCCAGATACGTTAACTCCTTTTCCTCATAGCCTGTAAACTAGAGCCAGGGGAATTCCCTGGTGGCCAGTGATTAGGACTCGGAATTTTCACTGCTGGGGCCTGGGTTCAGTCCCTGCTTGGAAAACTAAGATCCCACATGCTGCACAGCATAGCCTAAAGTAGATCTTTAAAGACAATAATAAAATTAGGATCATACTTAGTATTCAGTTTTGTGTCTTGGTTTTGATATGTACCATTTTCCCTTTTATCGTTGGAAATCATTTCAACGACCTTTTCACAAATCTTCTCTTTGTCCTCATTACAACCTTGTGAAGGCAGTTGCAGGTGAAGAAATGGTATGGTTGTTAGCCTTTGCAGTCTGTATCCATGCTGTGTTCCCTCTCTGACTTCAGTCTCTTCATCTGAGAAATGAGGAATTGGAGTAAAGGATGATGACGACACGTGTACAAAGCACTGCCTTGAAAATGGTTTCAGTTGAAACCCCTCAATCTAGCCAACCAGGATGATTGGTCACCCTGCATTGAACTGTGGAATTTGTGTTTCTGACTGATTCCCGGGTGATATATTAGTCACTGTTTGTACATCCATGTGGACATCCAGTGGAGCCTACATGTCCATCCATTTTCATGACACAGCACTCTTGACAGCAATTCCATATTCCATTATCCTTGTTAAGGAAGTGGGCACTGAGGCAGGAGGACTTTGGAGTTGACTTGGAATCATAGGGATCCTAGGCTTATGAGCCCAGCACAACTCGTTCCCTCATCTGGCCCCAGGTTGAGGCCTCTGGATGTCCCAGGAATACTACCTGACATGGAGCCTTCCTGAAATCTTGGCTGCTTGGCATGTTCAATCAGAGTGAAGCCACCTGTCAACCCAGAGCCCTGTCTGAAGTATGTGAATTGCAGGCAGGGAGGACGACCGCGTGAAATTCTTCCCCAACTCAAGCCCTCTTGCTCTTCATAGGAGCTTTTTTGTGTTTGTGGAGCCCTGAAGCGAGCTCGACTGGTCCATCCTGGGGTAGCAGAGGTGGTGTTTGTGAAGAAGGACGATGCCATCACCGCATATAAGAAGTATAATAACCGGTGTCTGGATGGTAAGTCAGAGAAAGCAGCCTCCTCACCTCGATGCTCTTTGCCACACACAGCAGGCCTTCGGGAGAAGCCCTCTTCTGGGACGAGTGGGTGGACATCCTAGTGCCTTAAACTCTCCAGGGCCTCCTGTGTACTAAAAACAAGCAGTGATGTTTTATTTTTAGTTGAAGTGTGGTTGATTTACAATGCTGTGTTAGTTTCAGATGTACAGCACAGTGATTCAGTTATATATATCTTTTTTTCAGATTCTTATCCCTTAAAGGTCATTACAGAATACTGAGAAGTTCCCTGTGCTATGCTATGCAGTAGATCCTTGTTGGTTATCACAGCCTTTTGATTGTATTATTTAATCCATTTACATTTTATGTGGCCTTTTTTGCATTATATAAGTATTTTTTAGTGTAGCATTTTAGTTCCTTTAATGATTTTTTCCACTGTATTTTTTGAGTCACTTTTCTTAACAGTTGCTCAAGGATTTATAGTATATATTGTAGGTTATCAGAGTCTATTTCAGATTAATATTAATGTAGCTACAGTGAAGTTTAGAAATGTTACTCTAATAAGGCTCTATTCCCACTTTCCCCTTTTTTGTGCTGTTATTGTTATACTTACTACATAAAATGCAAAGTGAGAGTCTGGTACTTGTGAGGTTAATCTTTCATGGACAAAGTAGAAATCTGAATATACACTTTGGAATTTTTTTTCACTTAATTTTGTACCATGAACATTTCCCCTTTCTACTTGTTTCACAACCAGTTTGGGTTGTTTCATGCTGTGTTTACTTTCTCCCTTACTTTGATTCTGGTCTCCTCTTGCATGAAGAAGGGTCTTTTGCCAGTTTGCTTCTTGACACTGTCATTACCAGAGTTTCGTGGGCCTCATAACCCTCATTGTCTCTGGGCTTTGCTGAGACCTGACAGCCCCAGCACTGGCTGTGAAACAGAGCTGCCAGCGGTGGGTGCTTTGCCTCCTGGTAATGAAAGTGGCAGTCCCTTTCCTTCCATGTGAGGAGCTGAGGGCTCATGGCAGAGCTTTTTCTTTTTTGGTTTTTCAGGGCAACCAATGAAGTGCAACCTCCACATGAATGGGAACGTTATCACCTCAGACCAGCCCATCCTGCTGTAAGTTCCAAAGGCAGAGGTGCTGGGGGCCATGTGGGGCTTTGCTGCTTGCTTACTGGGCATGATCATCTCTGTTCAGAGGGGTGAAATGCCTGCATCACAGCTCCATTCCATTTCCTCTGCTCTGAGAGCAGGCAGCCGACTAGGAAACTTAAATTTGTACAGAGTGGGTTGTTACATCATTTCTTCAGGAGATTGACCCCACAGGGGCTAACTTAACCTCATTCCCTGACTTATAATTTAGAAAGTAGAGAGCAGGCTGGTTGTGTCCCTGTTGGCACGATTGGGTGTGCATCGTCAGATGAGCAGAAAACCCACCTCCTCATGATTGACTCTGATGGGGACTGTGTTGGGTGCTCCCCCTTGTTTTGTTACACACCCAGTGTACATGCCTGGCCCAGGACTGAGGACTTCTTGAAGCCTGAGATGCAGAAAATGTCTAGACTGATATGTAAAAGAAGGTCCTTTTGAGGAGGAGACAGAGACTCAGGGAGAATAAAGACTGCAGCTTGAACCCTCAATATTGAATTGTGTGGTTTAAATAAGTTTCTTAAACTGTGTTCCAGGATTAAGTTGTATTCTGAAAAATGAGGGTTTTATGACCTAGTGGATTTGGGAACCACTGGGCTAGACCCAGTAAAATCTACTGGACTTTTCAGAATGTGTGATATGCTGTGTGTTTGGCTATTCTTGAGGCTTAAACTTAAAACTCCAGATCTTAGTAGGCTGCATCTTGACTTTCTTAGCAAATTTAAAGAATGGTTAAGTTTGCTATAAGAAATGGGGTAAAAGGGTATGGAAAGCATTATGTTTGGTGCCTAGCTTATAACAGATCTCCAGCTAATGGTGGGACCCTTCACTGAAAGGGGACCCGACGAGGATTTTGACTCTTCTCTGGTCTCTACAGACGGCTGAGTGATAGCCCCTCAGTGAAAAAGGAGAGTGAGCTGCCTCGCAGAGTGAATTCTGCTGCCTCATCCAACCCTCCAGCCGAAGTGGATCCTGACACCATCCTGAAGGCGCTTTTCAAGTCATCAGGGGCCTCTGTGACCACACAGCCCACAGAATTCAAAATCAAACTTTGAGCGGGGGAGCGAGACAGCCAGACACGGGGGCAGAGGAGGGTGGCTCTGTTTCCCTAAACAAAGGTTGTGACCAATGGGCCATTGGCTGGGGGCCCCCGAGTGCAGGAAGGGTCACTGGGGGTAGAAAGCCTCCTCGCTGGACGGTACCCGCCTTTCTGTGTTGTGTTCTGCCTTGTGCTCTTCTGTATGTTAACATTTCCTGTAGTACGTTTCTTCTCTCTCCACCTCATCACCAAGGTAGACTTGTGTTGTTCAGAAAGTTTCCCCCTAAACTCAGCCCCAGATAGATTTTTTAAAATCTGGAAATGGTGCCCTAAATTCTCTGGCTGGCCTTCTTGTGGCCCCATAGAATGCAGGGCAGGGGCTGTTTGAAGGATACTGCTTTCTTCAGGGTGAGAGTTTGACTCCCCTTTCTCTTTTTAAAACTTTTCAAACAAAGTAGGGGATGGAAGCCCCTGCCATCCTAATAGGAACCACATTGGCTCAAAAGCTCTGCCACTCACTCTACTGGTCAGTGGAGATGGCCTAGGTGGGGATCAGGTCACGGGCTCCTTGTCCTCTCCCCGCAGTTGGCTTCAGACCAATGCTTTCTGGAGAGAGCCCTGTGGCAAGGGCAGGGTGAGGCTACTGCTCTGCTAGGAAGACTGTACCCTAGCTCTTGGTTTGGGGCACCCTACTGTCTCACTTGACCCAGAGTAAATTCTCGAGCTCACATTTCCCCTTCCCCTGAGTTGTGCCGAGTGGCCCAGCCCAGCTCTCTTGACCTTCTGAGTGTCACTGCTGGGCGGGGCTGCCTTGTTAGTCCCCCATTTCTCACCCAGCCTAGCACTTGTCACACTTGGTTTTGGTGCAAATGCCAGCTCTCTGCTAGTTGGGTTTTCAAAGGGTCTGCCTCCTGTTCTGTGACACTGAGGACCTTGGGGGTTATTTGAATAGGAGATGGCTTGCTCCAACATGTTTTTTTCCTGGCCTCCGGTTCATGCGATAGTCAGGGATGCTGAGAGGTGGCAAATGCCCAGCAGCCACCAGGGGGCACTGTCTCCACTACTGTGAGCAACCCATCCATCCTGACCAGGGGGGCATTTTCCTGCCTTGACAGGTGGGAGGGGAGCAGGGGGCATTGGGGAGGAGTTGAGAGAGCAGAGCAGCCTTTCAGGCAAGTGGACAGGTTGTTCCCTCAGCGTGGTTCCAGGCATTGGGGGCACAACTCTAGAACCAAAGGGGCATCCCTGAATACACCAGGACAGCATTATTCCAGGGGCGTTCATCCTCAGTTTCTTGCTGGTTTGGTGGAACTGTAGAGGGAATCCAGCTTAACAGAGCTGGCAAGTCTTGGGGAGCAAGATTCTGTAAGTAAATAATGTGAAAGGCACAAGCCTAGAAAGTGTAAGGGGGGCCTGAGACAGAGTCTCTCGTGGCCTACTTGGGGCCAGTCCCGTGAAGAAAACCTGGAAACTCACATTTCCACAGAGTTAGATCAAGTAGCAACGACCTAGGGTTTGAACTCAGCTCAGTCCTCCAGCTCTGAGGTTGCCCAGGCCTGGGAAGTCCAGGGAACGTGCCTGATGGTGGTCCACTTTCCAGTACTTTGAAGAAGGCTGCTTTTGTTCCCTTCTCCCTCTTTGAATGGGTGCAAACTAAGTTCTCTTCATCAGCTAGAAGACATTCCTCCTACACTTTCCCTTTCTTGACCCCAGAGAGTGTCCATAAGACACTAGGAGCTGGCTTCTCGGGTCTGGAGACAGTCAGATCACTGTTTGGACTCTGCGTTCAGTAGGGAAGTTAACTACGTTGCCTGTATGCCTTTATCCTCCCACTGGCCCTCTAGACCTTGTCCTGTGGGTAGCCATGGGGTCCATTGCCGGCCAGTGTTGCCCCCTGTTCCGCAGGTGTCGTCATGGGAAACAGAAGAGACGGTGGTGGGCCAGTCCTTGGGTCCCTCGCCACCTCCCACTCCCCTGCATTCCCCGTCTGTCTCTTTTTTTTTTTTTTTCCAAAAGGAGAGGAAGAGGCATTAAGGGATGGAGGAGATTATGTGTTACTTACCCATTTCTGAATAAACATTTGTTATTCCTACTTTGAGCTGTCATTTCTTAAAAATTATGTTAAAAAAAAAAAATTATGTTAAGGGGCCTCTTGGAATTTGGCACCAGAAAACAGATTTGCCTCTGCTTTGCTGCTCACCAGCTATGACCTTCAGACAGTTCCTCACAGGACTCTTTGAACTTTGGTCTCCACAGTTGAGAGAATATGAGCATGAATGTCTGGGAAAGACCTAGCATAAGAACTTAGTACCTCCTGGCCCTAAAGTGCCTCACTGAGTGTAAGCATGGTCAATTCGAACATAGTTAGGTCTATTCATAGGGAACAGGGGAGTCTATGTGTTGAAGTTACACTTATGGGTAAAATTTACCTCTTAGATCAACTATGCACTAGAAAAAAATGAGTTGTTGGTAGGTTTTTTTATTTTGTGTTAAAATATAAAGTTTATCATGTTAACTACTTTTAAGTTTACAGTTCAGTGATGTTAAATACATTCAGAGTTGTACAACCACCACCACCATCCATCTCCAGAGCTTTTTCATCTTGTGGAGCTGAAACTGTTTCCTTCAAACCCCAGCCCCTGGCAACTACTCGTCTACATCCTGTCTTCATGATTTTAACTACTCATGAAGGTGGAATCATAGAATATTTGTCTTTCTGTGACTTTATTTTCTTGGGCTCCAAAATCACTGCAGATGGTGACTGCAGCTATGAAATTTAAAAGACGCTTGCTCCTTGGAAGAAAAGCTATGACAAACCTAGACAGCATATTAAAAAGCAGAATCATTACTTTGCCAACAAAGGTCCGTATAGTCAAAGCAATGGTTTTTCCAATAGTCATGTATGGATGTGAGAGTTGGACCATAAAGCTGAGCGCCGAAGAACTGATGCTTTTGAACTGTGGTATTGGAGAAGACTCTTGAGAGTCCCTTGGACTGCGCGGAGATCCAACCAGTCCATCCTAAAGGAAATCAGTCCTTAGTATTCATTGGAAGGACTGATGTTGAAGCTGAAACTCCAATACTTGGGCCATCTGATGTGAAGAAACTGATTCATTTGAAAAGACCCTGGTGCTGGGAAAGATTGAAATTGGGAGGAGAAGGGGACAACAGAGGATGAGATGATTGGATGGCATCATCAACTTGATGGACATGAGTTTGAGAAAGCTCCGGGAGCTGGTGATGGACAGGGAAGCCTGGCGTGCTCCAGGCTTCCCTGTCCATGGAGTTGTAAAGAGTTGGGACATGACTGAGCAACTGAACTGAACTTCGACTTAGCATAATGTCCTCAAGGTTCATCCATGTTGTAGCATGTGTCATTTCTTTTTAAGGCTGAATAATACTCCGCTATGTGCATATACCATATTTTGCTTATCCATCTGGTGGACACTTGGGTTGCTTCCATGTTTTAGCGATTGTGAATAATGCTATGAACGTGAATGTACAAATATCTCTTCAAGACTCTGTTTTCAACTCTTTGGGTGTATACCCAGAAGAGGAATTGCTGGATCATGTGGCAGTTCTATTTTTAATTTTTTGAAGACTTAACCATTTTGAATTCCACAGTGGCTGCACTATTTTACATTCTTTTATGGGAAGATGGAATCGAAGTATTTTATCCCTATCCTTTCCACTAAATACAACTTTGGATATTTTATGTAAAACATAAGACTGAAAGGTGGAGAGAAAAAAGACTGGCTGGGGCCCCAGTGCATGACCAGCATTGAGTTCCCTGGGTTTCCTTTTTGTTTCATATGTGCCAAGCTGGGTGCTGAATAAGCAGACCAACCAAAAAACCCAAGTGAGGACCCGAAAAGGGATAGCTTAACAAGACAAAACTAGTAGTGAAACACCACAGGAAAAACTGGAGCCTCACCTTCATTGGTAAATGACAAGTTGAGTCCTAGACATGTGTCCTCGCTCAGTAGGCTGTATTGGGGGCACCCCCAAATGTGCAGGAGTGGAGTCAGAGAAGGCCAAACGGGGCTGGTGTCAGTGGAGGCCACAGGAGGAGAAATGGGAGCTGCCCCCCCCACCCCAGGTCCTCCCAACCAGGGTATTAGCAGAGGGTGGTGGGATGATGCAGCTCACTGCCACCCATAACCTGATAGTAATGAAGCAGTTCCTTTCTGTGCCCATTAGAGGAGGTGTGCTGTAACATTTAAATAAGACCCAGAGCTTTCTTAATGCCTGTTTCAGTCAAGAGTCTGATCAAGATCAGGAAAATTTCACCCTGAAGGAGAAAAGACAATGGATGTTAACTCCATGATGACAGAGATGTTAAGTTACTGATAAGGAAACAATTGAAGAAATATTTGAACTTCAAACAATTGAAGTAAAGAAATGGAAAACCATTTCAAGTTGGTTTCAAAGGTAGAGAAGAACCATTTCAAGTTGAAAAATACACCAAATCCCCTGGTGGTCCAGTGGTTAGGACTTTGCCCTCACTGCTGGAGCCATGGACTTGATTTCTGCTTAGGGAACTAAGATCCTACAAGCCGCACAGGGCAGACAAATAAAGTTGAGAAGTACAAGTACCATTCTCCCCCTCCTGACCCCCCCCCCCCCCCGCCCCAAAAGCAATGGAGAAGAATCTGAACTTGAAGCCAAAACAACAGAAACTACCCAATCTGAACAATAAGGAAAAACAGACTTAAAAATAATGAAGGACTTTGAGGGCCTATGGTACTGTAACAAAAAGTCTAAAATCTGTATCATGAGTCCCAGAAAGAGAAAAGTAAAAGTCGAAGAAATAACGACTGTTGGGAGTTCTCTGGTGGCCTAGTGGTTAGCAAAAATAATAACATGTTCTCAATGAATGTAAAGGAAATATTTAAAACAATTATAAATGGGAAAGGGCTAAGGGATATCTAGAGAAGGAATGTTTCTGCAGTTAGAAATAACAACACTGATAAAATAACAGTATACTGTGGTAACTTTTAAAAATATATATTTACATAATATTTACATAAAATAATGTTTACATATTTATGTATTGTTTTACATATACATACTGTATGTACTTTAATTCTTCATTCCAAGCATATGAAGGTTGGTGATGGACAGAGAGACCTGGCGTGCTGCAGACCATCGAGTCGCAAAGAGTCGGACACGACTGAGCGACTGAACTGGACTGAACTGAAGGTTGGGCCCTGGGAGGACCGCGGGAGTGGACAGGCTGGGTAATACGGACTGCAAGAGGCGGGCCTGGAACCGAGAGGGCGGGGCCCCAGGCGGCGCCGTCGTCACGGAAACGGCTACCAACTACAACTCCCAGCATCCCCCGCAGCTTCCGGTCGGCAAGATGGTGGCGCGCAGAAGAAAGCGTGTGGCGCGGGAGTCTGAGTCCGGGGTTCCAATCCTGCCCGGCTACTCAGGTGAGGGGGTGCGGGGCGCGAGGCCGGGGAGCGGCCAGGCTGCTCCAGGAAGAGGCTGAGGGGTCGGCAGAGGCTCAGGACCTCGAGGAGCAGTCGCACGCTTGGACGTGAGCCCCAGAAGGTTCTGAAGCCCCGGCCCCCTCAGCTCACGCGGTCCCCCTTACCGTCTGGCTTCACTTGGCTCGGGACGACCCTAGTTTGGCCAACGCTTTCCTTGAGTGAACCCGCCGCTACACTTTCCAGGGCGAACCTGTGTCCGTCTACATTCTCCGCCCCGCCGAGATACACCCATCCACTTATTAGCCCCTCGTTGCAATTCCTGGTCCAGCCCCCTCAGCGCTCACCTCGCCTGTTATGTGCCCTCCTCACTGGTTCTCCTGCCTTCTGTTTTTCACCCAGGTGCCAGAATGTTCTTTCTAAAGTCAGACTTAACTCAGATCTTGCCTCACACGCCCATCCCCGCAGAACCCTGTTCAGTGACTAAAGTTAGCACGTAAAACAAAATCCAGACTTCACATCTGTCCTATCCTGGTTCTAGCTAACCTACAGCTCTGTCTTTCTGTTTTCTCCAAGACAACAAGCTGTTTACTCCCACAGAGTTTTTGTACTTATTGTCTTTTTCCTCTGAGTTCCTCAGACAGCTCTGCCCTGTTACAGGGCTTCGTGTCATTTCAGTCGAAGCTTTTATGTTATTTCCTCAAAGAGGTGGTCCTGATAGATGCCTGTCTAAAGGCCTGTGTCACCCATTACCCTGCACTACTTCACTCTGTGTGTTTCCTTCCTGTTTGGAATTCTGTTTGTTTATTTTTGGCTGTGCGGGGTCTTGGTTGCTGCTCGGGCTTTTCTCTAGTTGCCAGGAGTGGGGCTGCTCTCTGGTTGCAATGCGCTTCTCATTGCAGTGGTTTCTTTTGTGGAGCATGGGCTCTATCTAGGTAGGGCATGCAGGCTTCAGCAGTTGCCGCTCCCGGGCTCTAGAGCACAGAGTCAGTAGTTGTGGTGCACAGGCTTCGTTGCGCTGTGGCATGTGGCATCTTCCCAGATCCGGGATCCAACCTGAGTCTCCTGCGTTGGCAGGTGTATTCTTCACCACTGAGCCAAGAGGGAAGCCCCTGGTGGAAGCTTTAATGTTACTTCCCCAAAGAGGTGGTCCCGAAAGGCCTCTGCCCCCCATCAGCCCGCTCTACTTCACTCTGTGTTTCCTTCCTATTTGATACCACCTTGTTACATGCTGACTTGTTCTGTCTTCTCACTTTACCACGTGAGCTTCCTGAGTGCAGGGCTTGCACCTGGATCCTCTGGATCCTCTCTGTGCCCTAAAGAAGGTGGTGAGAAAGAAAGAACAGTCCTTAGCTTTTCTGAGGATTAAAGTTTATGGGAATGCTAGCGATTATCCAAATCATCACACACCAAGGGACTTAGAGACCGAGAGAGATGTTAAGAAGGCACAAAGCAGATAGATCTAACCTGGTATGTAAGGTTCTCCTGAGGAAGTGAAAACCTGACAATGGATGGAAGGAGGCGGGTTGATGTTTCAGAACAGCATGGGTGAGGCCCTGGCTGATTGGAGCAACAGAGAGGATGCATGTGGGTTGGAGAGGGGAAGATGGGGTGAAGAGAGGCTACACGGGGGACCGTGGTAAGGATTTGAGGTTTACCCCCAGAGCAGCAGAGTTTGAACTCTCTTCTTTCACATCCCATTTACATTCTCTCTATTGCCGGCATTGGAGCCCCTCCTGCGCAGATGATGTTCGTTCCGCCGCGTAGCCTGCACAAGCATCTTGCACAGGCCTTGCCTAGGAGAAGAGCTCAGTGAAGGATGGATGGGTGGGTGGACGGACAGACAGGCACACAGGACTAGAAAGGGACAGCCTGAACCTGACTCCTGTGTCATCCCTCCCCGTCCCCGTGTTCCTTCCAGCCATTCCGATAAAATTCTCTGAAAAGCAGCAGTCTTCTCATTACCTCTATGTGAGAGAGCACAAGGTTCGAGGAGGCACCAGGTCTTCCTGGCCTCAGAAGCGGACCCTTTTTGTCCTCAACGTGCCCCCATACTGCACAGAGGTAACTGGGTGTCTGGGAGGGAACCTGGGCCTGGGGCAGGGGCACCTGTGGGCCCCCCACCCCTCAGTCCTCAGTGGTGAGAGGCAAGCAGCTACCTGAAGCCCCGAGGGGCGGTGTCACGAAGTCTGCATCTCTTGTGACAGGAAGTTGGCTTTTTAAAGGTGTGCTTTTTTAAATATAATTCTCTAGGGAGCCCATAGCTTTTTATACGTTACCCAGAATTGCTTGAGTTACATGTTTTTTCCCCTGATTATAAAATTGATACATGTCCATTGCAGGTAGTGTTATAGTACAGCTGAAGTGTTCTGTTGCCTAAAGCAGTTGTTGCATAACTATGTCTGCCAAGCATAATTCCACCCAAAGACAGAGACACGTGAAAGTGTTAGTTGTTCAGTCGTGTCCTACTCTGCAACCCCGTGGACAGTAGCCCTCCAGGCTCCTCTGTCCTTGGAATTCTCCAGGCAAGAATACTGGAGTGGGTTGTCAGGCCCTCTTCCAGGCAGACACTTGTTCTCAAACATTTTTTCTTGAGTATTGTGAAGGTTGTGCTAACTACTTGTGTGAAGTCTGACAACATAAACATTCTTTTGTTTTTAAATTGATACGTGTCCATAGTAACAAAATAAGAAAAGCAGGAGAAAATAAAATTACCTCTGAGTCTACTGTGCAGAGATTTCCCAGGAGGCGCTAGTGTTAAAGAACCCATCTGCCAGTGCAGGAGACATAAGAGACGAGGGTTCAATCCCTCCAGGAAGATCCCCTGGAGGAGGACATGGCACCGACTCCAGTATCCTAGTCTGGAGAATTCCATGGACAGAGGAGCCTGGTGGGCTACAGTCCATACGGTTGCAAAAAGTTGAATATGACTAAGGTGACTTAGCAACCATGCACTACTGTGCAGACATGTCTATTACTTTTTTTTTTTCCTTCACAAAAGTATTTCTTTAGTTTACAGAAAAGAAACTAAAGGAATTGCTGGATTTTCGATGAATTTTTTTTCAGAAAAGAAATATTAATTTCTAAAAGATTCCTCTGCAGCTAAAGAGAGAAACAGTGAGAGGGGAGGATGTCGTCTTTAACGTTTCCTGAGACTAGTGTATGAACAGAGAAGCACCTGAGCCCAAGTGTAGCGCTCGAGCACTTCACAGATTGAGCCAGTCTGTGTCATCAGCGCCCAGACTGGAACACAGCATCACCCACGGCCCAGAAATCCCCCTGCGCCCCTTCCTCCTGCCAAGGGTAGCCACCATCCTGATTCCAGCAGGGTAGGTGTAGTTATTTCTAAATGGCTGATTCAGGTAGTAAAACTTAATTGGTTGTCTTATAAAATCAGAATACGACTAAAAACATCCCCACCTATTCTTTTAGAGACTCAGGTTCGATCCCTGGGTCGGGAAGGTCCCCTGGAGTAGGAAATGGCAACCCACTCCAGTATTCTTGCCTGGAGAATCCCATGGACAGAGGAGCCTGGTGGGCTACAGTCCATGAGGTCGCAAAGAGTCAGACACGACTGAAGTGACTTAGCATGCATGCATTCTTGTAATAGTGGGAAAAAGAAAAGTTGAGAACCCACTCCTTCTTTGGAGATCCTTCAGAGAAATTGACAGGGGAAGAGAGAACTTTCAGCCAGATGGTCTTTCAAAGGGAGCAGTCCCTTTCTGGAACAGACAGAGCATACCCTAGGCACATGCTCCAGCAGGGTCCGGTGGTAAAGCCAAAAAATTATACCTGAATTCTGTCTCCCCTCTGTCTCCTCCCTCACGAGTCCCTTTTTACCCACAGCTTTGAACACAAAGTCAAAAAAGGTAGTCCCATACTAACGCATATATATGGGATTTAGAAAGATGGTAACGATAACCCTATATGCAAAACAGAAAAAGAGACACAGATGTACAGAACAGACTTCTGGACTCTGGGAGAAGGCAAGGGTGGGATGTTTGGCGAGAACAGCATCGAAACGTGTTTGTTATCAAGGGTGAAACAGATCACCAGCCCAGGTTGGATGCATGAGACAAGTGCTCGGGGCTGGTGCACTGGGAAGACCCAGAGGGATGGGATGGAGAGAGGTGGGAGAGGGGATCGGGATGGGGAACACATGTAAATCCATGGCTGACTCATGTCAATGTATGGCAAAAACCACTAAAATATTGTAAAGTAATTAGCCTCCAACTAATTTAAAAAAAAAAAAAGGTGGTCCCCTCAGGCCGTGGGGGTCTGGGGTTGTGACCTCAGTGTTGAGGAGGGGGTGGCGTGCCCAGGCCCTCTATGCGCGCCCCCCCCAGGCTGGACTCCGAGGCTCCGGTGTGGCAGGAGGCTCACTCTGCACTTTTCTCCACCCGGCAGGAGTGCCTGTCCCGCCTCCTGTCCCCCTGCGGGCCCGTCCAGTCGGTGGAGTTACAGGAGAAGCCGGAGCTTGCTGAGAGCCCAAAGGAGCCCCCATCGAAGTTCTTTCACCCCAAACCAGTTCCCGTAAGCCTGCAGGACCCGGGCCGGGCCAGTGAGGGTGTGGGTGGGACCCGAGCGGCGTCCCCAGCGTGTGGGGGAACGTGGCGTCCGGGGTGGCCGCGGCACTTCAGGGGTTGCCTGTGGTCAGGCCCGTCCAGACCTGTGTGGTCTAGGAGGCCTGTCAGCTGAGCGGCCTCCACCGGGATTTGCCACGGCCTGGAGCTTCCCATCCGGCTCTTTGCATTTGTCTTGGGGAGAAGCTCAGAGATATCTCAGCTTCCTGCCAGAGGGACCTCCCGAAGCACCCCCATCGCTGGCTTCACCCCGCGGAAGTCGATTCTTCCTTAGGCTCGGTCACCCTGGTCTCCCTTCTCTGCTTCCGGCAGCCCACACCTCCTCCTGTTGAGGGGACTTTGCACTAGCGGGCGCCCCCTGCCCCATCTGTCCGTCCACCCCTGGCCCCGGGAGAGCACACCCTCCCCTGAGTCCCTCCCACAAGTGGAACAGGGACCCCCAGGGTCCAGCACTCCCTGGTGAAGACGTGGCATCGGGTCACTCTTAGCAGAAGTTGTGTAGCTAGGAGTGTGGGTGCCCCACCCCCGGGTAAGAACAGCCCTTCTCCCCCTGGTCCTGCGACAAAGTCAGGCTGATGGCGGGTAGGGGGGCCCTGGGGTGAGGCGCCCCTGGGGAAGCCTCCGGCCGCTGACACCTCTCCTCCTGCAGGGCTTCCAGGTGGCCTACGTGCTGTTCCAGAAGCCCGGCGGCGTGTCGGCCACCCTGGCCCTGAAGGGCCCCCTGCTGGTCTCCACTGAGAGCCACCCTGTGAGGAGCGGCGTCCTCAGTCAGTACCGGGGCCCTGGGGCGGGGAGGGCAGCGCCTGCCCGTGCGGCCTGGCCCCGAGGGTGGGGGTGGGAGGCCCTCAGGGTGGGCAGGGGTGAGGGCACCCGCTCGCCGCCCCGGACTCTTCCTCAGCCGCGAACCCGGGCCCACCCGTCAGCATCCTGGCAGCTGGGCGAGGAGACCCTGCCCGGCTGCCATGTCCTGGGGGCCCCTGAGCGACGGGCCTAGGAATCCCCATCTTCCTCGCCCCTTCTTCCTCAGAGTGGATCCGAGACTACACGGACTCAGTGCCGGACCCCGAGGCCCTGAGGGTGGAGGTGGACGCCTTCATGGAGACTTACGACCGGAAGATAGCGGAGGTGGGGCTTCCGCATGGGCGGTGGCTGGCTGGGCCCCCAGCTGGTAACATCCAGTCTGAAACCGTCCTCTCAGGGGAAATGGTCTCTGGTGGGGCGGGCGGTCAGGGCTGTAGGGGAGCGGCGTGAGGGCACATGGTGCTGGGCGCAGAGGGAGCAGCCGGGGCCCGAGGTGCCAGGGTGGTGCCAGGCGTGGGAGAAGAGAGCCGAGAGGAGGCAGCGAGGGGCTCCTGGGGCCGCAGGGTGGCTCCCAGGAGCCCGCCCGTCACCGGGCCCTGTTCCCTGCAGGAGGAGGCCAAGGCCAAGGAGGAGGAAGGCGTTCCGGACGACGAGGGCTGGGTGAAGGTGACCCGCCGGGGCCGCCGGCCAGTGCTCCCAAGGACGGAGGCAGCCAGCCTGCGGGTGCTGGAGCGGGAAAGGCGGAAGCGCGCCCGCAAGGAGCTGCTCAACTTCTATGCCTGGCAGCACCGCGAGACCAAGATGGAGCGTAAGGGCGCCCCAGGGCCCTGTCCTTCACCCCCCTGCCTGCGTGCCTCGCTGTGGTCTTGTGGCCACTCTGCCAGCCCCAGCCACGCAGAGCTCCCTAGTCTGTTAGGCTGGGAGAGGGGTCCCGGGGGTCTCCCAGCACCCCCAAAGCCTTGCTTCACCTTGGGGTGCCTGTTGGGGGTAGGGGGGATAACAGGTGTTTTTTTTTCTTTTAATTATTTGTCTTTGTTGGGTCTTAATTGCAGTGAGCAGGCTCTTAATTGTGATGCGTGGGTCTCTAGTTGAGGTGCCTGGACTCGGGTAGTTGTGGCATGAGGGCTTAATGGCCATGTTGCGTGTGGGATCTGAGTCCCCAGACCAGGGATTGAACTCGAGTCCCCAACATTGCAAGGTGGATTCTTAATCCTTGGGCCACCAGGGAAGCCCCGTTGACCTGATAAAGTTTGTCTGAAACCTCAGGCATGCCATCTTCTCCACTTCAGCCTGTGCCCTCTGACTGGGTTACGGCCCAGTTCCATTTCCTGGTAGCATCCATCCCGTTTCCCAGCACAGGGGCGATGGGGGAGGCCGTGCTGAACGCCCACCCAGTGGGGAGTGGGGGCTGAGGGCAAGAGCCGCTGTCCTTTCAAGTGGGGGCCGTGGGGCATAGCTCCCACCCGGCCTGCTGTCTGACCCCGGCCCTGTATCCCCTCCTGCCCTCTCCCCAGATCTCGCGCAGCTGCGCAAGAAGTTCGAGGAGGACAAGCAGAGAATCGAGCTGATGCGGGCCCAGCGCAAGTTCCGACCCTACTGAGCCTTGCCCGCCCCCACGGGCCCCGAGGAGCCAGGTGGTGCCCGGCTGGACCCGGGGTCCTGGAATACCTGTCTCAATGGCTGTGCCAGGCCGAGGGGCCCGTGTGAAACCCCAGAGACCTGAGCCCACGGGGTGGGGTGAAGGACAGAGTCGCCCATCGGCTCCCGTGTGCTTCGGCCGTCCTGGGGCCTGGAGCGAGGACTTGGCCTCCAGAAGCCCCTGGCCTGGAGCTAGCCCCTTCCCTGTTCTTGGTCCCGTCCCTGGCCTGGCTCCGAACTCTCGTCTCCGGGCTGACTGTCCGCTGTGTTCGCCCCTTCCTCCTGATGGAGAAGCCCCTGTGGGCAGTGAGACGGCCTCACAAGCAGTGAGAATACAAGAACGTTTTTATTTTTCATCCAGCTGGGTGGCAAGAAAGGACTACAAAAGCCAGCTGGGCTATCCCAGGCCACATACACACCTGCTGCCCAGTCACAAAACAGACACCGTCCCCTCTCCCCGCCTCCGGAAGTCACAGATATTGCAGTCAGAATCTTACACCCCTCTGCACCCCCACCCCCAGCTCTGCCATAGCGCTCGCTCTGGCCGTGCTGGTCTTCGGGACCAGGGCCCTGGTCCCCAGCACGCTGGCCTGGGCTCGGGAGCTGGGAGTCCAGTGCTGAAGCAGGTGGCTGTGGCCCCAGGCCCCGGGCTACAGGGGGGCGGGGCTCCTCTCCTTGCTCTGTAAAAAGGAGCTGATGACATCAGCCACGAGCTGGGGTTGGTTCATGTGGACGTAGTGATTGCCCGGGACTTCCACGTACTGGAACCTCTGGGGAGGGGAGGGGACGTGGGATGAGGTGACCCAGTGGAGGGCCGCCTCCCAGCGGTTCTGTGTGTCCACAGCTTTGCCGGCCCTCGTCAGTCAGGGGAGGGGGTAGTCGGGCCTGGCTCTGAGCCGGTGGGAAAGGCCTTCCTGGGAGGGAAGTGCCCAGCCCTAGGGTTCTAGGCCACTCCGAGCTGAGGTTGTAGAGCTCAGCTGGGGAGGGGCCAGCAGTCCAGTCCTGGGTCTGGTCATCAGCTAATATTCACTTGAAGAAAGAGCAAGCAGAGCCTTTCCAGCCTGCCCGGGAGAAAGGCCCACAGGGCAGGAAGGAAGACGCTGGACGCTGCCTGGCCGTCTGCTGAGGCCCCAGGGTCAGCTGTCTGTGGTGGGTGATGCTCCTAAAATGCCAGGTGCTCCCAGGAGCCCAGGCAAACATCAGAGTCACAGCGCCCATCCCAGCCCTCCAACTCATGTTCCCATGAGACCCTAGGAAATTGTAGCAACACTCAGTTGGGTGTGGCCCAGGATTACGGGAGGACAATAAAACCAGGAGATTCTGCCAATGAAAAGCCTGCTTTCTGTGCTGAGTTATGTGTGATTCCAGGGACCACAGTGGAACATGAGGCCTGGTAGCTCCTGGGGTTACCTGTTCGACCTGGGCCCAGAGCAGGGGTCCCAGTGTGAGAAAAGAGATGGAGAGGTGGAGCCCAGGGCAGCCTGGCAGCCCCTCCCGACCCCAGCTGCCCTGAGCCCTGGACACCCACCTCTTTCAGGACAGACTTAAGTGAGCTGGTCACGAACATTATGGACTCCCTGTTGGCATCATTCTCTCTCCTCACAGCATAATATCCTTCGGTTGCTCTGGAAGATGAGAAGGGAGGTTCACCTGGGACCAATCCCTGCATGCCCTGCCTCCGCCCTGGGCTCTAGGCTCTGAGACCAGCCCAAGCCCAGGCATCCCTCTGACCTTCCCACCTCCCGGCCCTTCGAGCCCAGATTTAGTTCAGGGCTGAGGCACTCAGTCCCCACTGGCCCTCAGCTCAGTAAGGCCTGCACAAGATTCATCTTGGGACCTTCCCAGGGTCACAGCCACTGAAGGGTGGAGCCAGGATCTGAACAGGCTTCCGAGTGTATGCTTTCTCTTTTTTTAACAGCTTTATTGAGTTAATTTCACCCATTTAAAATGTACAGTTCCATGGATTTTGGTACATTCAGAGGTGAGCAACCATCACTACAGTCAATTTTAGATCCAATTTATCATCTCAACTGAACCATAGGGGATCCTGCAATGCAGGAGGTCCAGTTCCTAGGTCAGGAAGATCCCCTGGAGGAGGAAATGGCAGCCCACTCCAGTATCCTTGCCTGGGAAATCCCATGGACAGAGGAGCCTGGTGGGCTACAGTCCACAGGGTCACAACAATCGGACATGACTTAAGCAATTAACCACAACCATCACTACCACCGTCACCTCAACAAAATCCTAAACCTGTAGTTTGCGCACACAGCTCCAGGTCTTACACAACCACCAGCTGGCCTTGCCTCTACATTTCCCCAATGACTCAAGCGATAAAGAATTTGCCTGTGAGGCAGGAGAGGCAGGAGATGTAGGTTTGATCCCTGGGTTGGGAAGATCCCCTGGAGGAGGAAAAGGCAACCCACTCCAGTATCCTTGCCTGGGAAATGGCTGTGGACAGAGGAGCCTGGAGGGCTACAGTCCACAGGGTCGCAAAGAGTTGGACACGACTGAGCACATGCTGGATGTGGACTTGCAAGTGAATGGGATCACACAGTATGTGGACTTTCCTGACCGGCTTCTTTCAATGAGTCTAATGTTTTCAAGGTTCCTCCCTGTTGCAGTGTCACTGCGTCACTCCATCTTATTGCTGAAAACAGTCCATCGTGTGGATGGAGCCTATTTGCTTGTCAGTGAGCTGAAGGGCATCGGAGTTGCCTCCGACACTCGGTTCATTCTGTCACGAAGGACACCGCTGTGAGCCACCAGCACTCCCTGTGGTGTGGACAGACGCTGGGATCACACTGAGGAGTGGAACTGCTGGGTCACATGGTGATTCCAGGGCTTGAAGAACTGCCAGACCTTGCCAAAATGGCTGCGCCGTTTTACAATGCACAGCAGCCTGGCAGGGTTCTAGTTTAGCTCCTCCATACCCTCAGCAGCGCTCGTCACTCACTTGTGAAGTCTAGATGTCCCAGAGGGTGTGCAGCGTCCCTCCCTGGGGTTGGGATTTGCCCCCGTGAGTCCCTGCCTTCTGAACCCCTGTGCTCAGCAGACGTGTCCCTGGAAGGCACGGTTCCTGCCAGGTCCCAGGTCCAGGATGAATGCAGTGGAGCGGGGGTGGCACCTGAGCCCCCCCAGAAAGGATGTTCAATGGGCTGTGGAGCCCGGAGGCAGCAGATGGCCTCTGGCTGAGGATGGGAGAGGAAAGGACAGCAGATGGAGGCGTGGGGCTGGCTTGGGGATGCACGGGGCCTGGTGTGGCTGGAGGGTTTGGGAGGACGGGGCCAGGCAGTACTGACTGCCGGTCCCTCTGTCCCCCAGACACAGACACCTGTGGAAAGGTGTGGTGCCGTCCCTGCCCACCCCTAGAGCCCTCCTCCCGTCCCCCCTCCCCTCGCCTGCCTTCCACACACCAGTGACCCATGGGGCGGCTCCCAGGAAAGATGGCAGTGTGGTCTTATACCAGGAGACCTGGGCATTCCTGAAACTCAGGTCTGTCTGGGGCTCTTGGTCCCGACTTACTTGACTAACAGGATGCGGGCCTGCAGATTTTTGATATACTGCACAAGCAGCTCCCTGCTGATGATATCCAAGCAGTACTCTGGCTGCAGAGACAAAAAACCCCAGTGAATTTTCGCCATGAGGCCCCAGGCGCTGCTGTGGGTGGAAACCCAGCTCTCTTGGGAGCAGCGGACACCCCCCTCGGGCACCCAACCAGGACCAAGCCCCCTGCCTAGCCACATCACCACCTCAACAGAGGCTTCACCTCCCTCAGACTGCAGACTCTTGTCCCCATCATCATTCTCCGTCCTCCTGGGCTCATGGCTGCCTAGGCAGACGACATGTCCAGGCCCCCCTCAGCCAGGTGTGGCCGTGAAACTACATGCAGAGAAGTGACCTGGGCCACTTCGGGCTGAGGTTTTAGGACTGAGGCGTGACACGGTAACCATCCGTGGCTACTGAGGGCTTGGCATGGGGCTCGTCCAGCCTGAGACGTGCTGTCTCACTGGATTTTAAAGACTTAGTATGAAAGTGAAGTGAAGCCGTTCAGTCGTGTCCGACTCTTTGTGACCCCATGGACTGTAGCTTACCATGCTCCTCTGTCCATGG
The DNA here is from genome assembly GCF_023699985.2 of Odocoileus virginianus. Lineage (NCBI taxonomy): Eukaryota > Metazoa > Chordata > Mammalia > Artiodactyla > Cervidae > Odocoileus > Odocoileus virginianus. Next base: position 10,211,373 of record NC_069696.1, on the reverse strand, counting down.
GATTTTCCAGGCAAGAATACTGGAGTGGGTTGCCATTTCCTTCTCTAGGAGATCTTCCCAACCCAGGGATTGAACCCTGGTCTCCCGCATTGCAGGCAGATGCTTTATCATCTGAGCCACTGGGGATTTTAAGGACTTAGTATGAAAAAATAATGTCAACTATGTTGACTATTTTTTATGATGACTCCATGCTTTTATCTCCTCCCCGGAGGATCAGAAAGGCAGAGCAACTGTGTCACAGTCAGCAGCTGACTGGCTCCCCAGGTGGCTCAGCGGTAAGGAATTCATCTGCCGAGGCAGGAGATGTGGGTCCCTTCCCTGGGTTGGAAAGATCCCCTGGAGAGGGAAATGGCAACCCACTCCAGTATTCTTGCCTGGAGAATTCCACGGGCAGAGAGGCCTGGCGGGCTATATACAGTCCATTGGGGTCACAAAAGAGCTGGACTCGACTTGGGGACTAAGCAACAAACGGTGACAGAAGATGGCGGCGGAATCCTGCCGCCTGCCCCGCCCCGTTCCCCCAGTCTCTCAGTCAGCTCAGTCACTCAGTCCTGTCCGACACTTTGCAACCCCATGGACCGCAGCACACCAGGCCTTCCTGTCCATCACCAACTCCCGGAGTTTACCCAAACTCATGTCCATTGAGTCGGTGATGCCATCCAGCCATCTCATCCTCTGTCGTCCCCTTCTCCTCCTGCTTTCAATCCTTCCCAGCATCAGGGTCTTTTCTAGTCAGTCAGTTCTTCACATCAGGTAGCCAAAATATTGGAGTTTCAGCTTCAGCATCAGTCCTTCCAATGAATATTCAGGACTGATGTCCTTTAGGATGGACTGGTTGGGTCTCCTTGCAATCCAACGGACTCTCACGAGTCTTCTCCAACACCACAGCTCAAAAGTATCAGTTCTTTGGTGCTCCGTCTCTCAGCCTCATTTTAATCTTGCTTCTCCCACCAGGACTGGGACCCTCTGGCTTGACGTCCCAGGCAGGCACTCAACAGAATTACAGGCAGGTCCCCAAGGCAGACGTTGAGGATATCACCTCCATGCACGTCTCCAGACGTGAAAACAACACAGATCTGGGTTTGTGCAGTGCTTTCCTCAAAGGCAACAATATGAAGGCTCCAAAAAGCCTTTGAGGATAGCTGCTGGGCACATCTTATCTCCTTCTGGCTTCTTTTTTCTTTTCTTCTCCATCTCTCCTTTGACCTTCTTTTCCTAGTCTGCTTCCACTCCTTGATCTACATTTTTCTTTCATAATTCAAGTGTGGTCTTCCCATGTGGCTCAGCAGTAAAGAATCCACCTGCCAATGCAGGAGATTCAGTGGGTTTGATCCCTGGGATGGGAAGATCACCTGGAGAAGGAAATGGCAACCCACTCCAGAATTCTTGCCTGAAAAATCCCATGGACAGAGGAGCCTGATGGGCTATAGTCCATGGGGCTGCAAAAGAGTCGGACAACTTAGCAACTCAACAATAACAATCACTTCAAGTGTAACTTAAAGTGAAGTCCACAGACCTGAGTGTTACCTCATCATGGCCTCTGACGCATGGATACATGTGTCACGTAAGGATGTAACTGTGACCCAGATGGAGGCTGGAACTGCTCAGCAGCCAGCCGAATCCCTCTGGGGGTCTTCTCCAAGGACACCACCTGTTCTGACCTCCGGCTCCCTACATCAATTTTGCCGCTGTTCGAACTTCATATACATGGAGTCACAGTGTTCTTTTTGGGTTTGGGCTTCTTTTGGTCTGTATGTGTGTTTTTCACATATGAATGTGTGACAGTTTATTCATTCTATTGTTGGTAGACATTTGAGTGATCTCCACTTTGGGGCTACTAAGAATCAAGTTGCCATGTCTTTTGAAGCACACAACATGCAGCGTTGCCGGATGTATATCTAGGATCGAGGTTGCTGGGCACAGAATTCGCATATATTTTCCTTTAGTGGTTAACTGCCGGTTTTCCTAAATGGCTACATCACCTTATCCTTCCACAGTGTGGGACAGTTCTGCTTTCTCCACATCCCCGAGACTTGGTATTTACTGTCAGGACTTCGGTTTCGCTGCTCTGGGGCGGGTGTGGAGGTCTCTCCCTGGGGCTTTGATTGGCGTTGCCCTAAAAACTGACGGCATCCAGCACCGTTCATGTGCTCATCGGCCATCTGGATGGCCTCTTTCAGAAAGGGTCTGTTCAAATCTTTCACCAGTTTTTAAAAATGAGGTTGTCAGCCTCTAATCTTAATTAATTTTTAGGAGTTCCTTACATATTTCAGATAGAGTCCATCAGCAAACCTGTGTATTTAAATATTTATTTATTTGGCTCTGTCGTGTCTTAGTTGTGGGCTCTAGTTCCCTGACCAGGGATCGAACCTGGGCCCTCTGCATTGGGGGCACAGAGTCTTAGCCACTGGACCATGAGGGAAGTCCCCTTTTTCATTAATATTCTGTTTTTTTAAAAAATATTTATTTGTGTTTATTTATTTGACCGCACTGGGTCTTAGTTGCAGCATGTGAGATCCAGTTCCCTGACCAGGCATCAAACCCAGCACCCCTGCATTGGGAGAATGAAGTCTTAGCCACCAGAGAAGTCCCTTTTTTTTTTTTTTTTAATATATTCTATTTTGATGAATAGAAATTCTAAATTTTATTTATTTTATTTTATTTTTTTAACTATTTATTTGTCTGTGCCAGGTTTTTGTTGCAACATGCCGGCTCTTTAGTTGAAGCATGTGGGATCTAGTTCCCGACCAGGGAACGAACCTGGGCCCCTTGCATTGGGAATGCAGAGTCTTAGCCACTGGACCACCAGGGAAGTCCCTAGAAATTCTCAACTTTAATAAAGCTGTATTTATCAACATTTTCATTGATTCATGGTCTGTGTATGTGTATTGTTCTACTTAAAACATATTTGTCTACCTCAAGGTCATGAAGCCACTCCCTAATTTTTCTTCTAGAACATTACTGTTTCACTCTTCATATTTGATCTATGATCCATGGTGAATTAATTTTTTGTATATTGTGTGAGGCAGGGACCTAGGGTCATACTTTTCCATCTAGATAACCCACTGCCCGCCCCCCACTGAACTGAAGTGGTGCCTTTATTATAAGTTGGGAAATCCTCATTCATAACTTTCATAATTAAATTCCTGAAGTATTCCACAAACTCATCCCAATATAATTTTTAACAGAAGTTGATGGCTCTAAACTTCATTCAGAAGGGAGACTATGCAAGAAAAAGCAAGAAAATGTGTGAAAGAACAAGGAGAGTGGACTAGTTCTACTATCAAAACGTATTAGAAAGAAACGGGAATTAGAACGTGTGACTTGATGTGGACAAAGAGATCGACGGGACGTACAGAGCAGGGACAGGCCCATCCTGGAATTTGTCTCTTCGGTGATTTAGTTTCTGCCCCAAGGGGAGTTTTCGCATCTGTGGGTGGCCCTCACTCACTCTTGGGCCCTGTGATGACCACGGCTCCCCCTGCAGAACAGCTGTGGGACGGTGGGCACAGTCCCCGAGGCTGGAAGGGCATTTCCAAATGCTCTCAAAAACAAACAAACCGACTTCCCTGTGGTCCAGCGGTTAAGAATCCGCCCTGCAACGCAGGTGATGCAGGTTGGACCCCGGGTGGGGAAACGAAGACTCGACACGCAGCAGAGCAGCTCAGCCCGTGCACCCCAACGACGGAGCCCACAGGACACTGTGAGGGCTCCTTGTGCTGCAGCCAAGAACCGATGCAGCCAGATAAATAAGAAAGTGAATCGATATTCTAAAAAATGATACACTGGCAAGGGTAGCACTACTACAGAATTAAGGGAAAAAACCCAAACTGCGCTCTGGGAGGGGGACAGCTGGGGCAGTGGCCTGACTCGGGCCCGGGGGGCCAGCCAGGAGACTCTCCCTGGAGGAAGGCTTCTCCATCAGGGCCTCCAGGACCCTGATGATTAGGATCAAGCCGTAAGCTCTACCTCACCCGCCAAGGACGGGCACTCAGAAGACAAGCCACAGAGAGTGAACCCCGCGGTGGGGTCAGCCCAGATTAACTGGCGGTGGACCCACTGGTGTTCCTCTGGGAAAGAAATGAAAATGGATCCCTTATCCTCCATGGACTTCCCCAGTGTCTCAGCAGTAAAGAACCTGCCTGCCAATGTAGGAGACCTGGGTTTGATCCCTGGGTTGGGAAGATCTGCTAGAGGAGGAAATAGCAACCCACTCCAATATTCCTGCCTGGGAAACCCTATGGACAGAGGAGCCTGGCGGGCTACAGTCCATGAGTTGGACTCAACTGAGTGACTAAACAACAAGCAACAACCCCTCCATGCTTGAGAACAAATTACAGCTGGATCAAAACCAAAATTCGAACACTCCCATCCCCTTGGCTGATGCCCTGGTTCAGGCCTCACGTCCATGCCTGGGCCTGGGCGGACAGCTCTCAGCGGGCTCCCTGGGGCCAGAACGTCCCTCCTCTAGTGCGAGCGTCTCACAGTGTAGAGCATTTTACTCTTTTACACAGTTGCAGAAAAAGCATGTCTGCGAGCGCCGGAAGTGACAACACAGCGCCTGGTCACTCAGCACGTGGCCTTAGCTAGTCTTCCCACCAGCTAAGCCCAGGAAGGCATGCAGAGGGGCTGACACCGCCTGGCGGCTCACCAACTGGCTGCATGAGTGAATAAACGAGTGAATGCATTTTCTTTCTGCACACAAGACAACTTAGGCTCAGAGAGGGTAAGTGCCTTGCCCAAGGTCACACAGCCTCTCTGGTGAAGATGACTGAGTTTTTAGAGTACGCCTGTCACACACCTGCAGGCCTCCAGACCGCCTGCCGGTTTCTGAGGCCTTTGGTTTGCTTGTTTTTTGGCCACACCCTGCCACATGCAGAACTTCCCCAGCGAGGCCTCAAACCTGAGCCCTCAAGTGCAGAGTCATAACCACTGGACCGCCAGGGAAGTCCTCTAAGGCCTCTTGTTAACCAGTCCCTCTCTCTCTCCTCTTTTAGTCTTCAAACCCTCCAGCAGGAACCCCCCTCAGATGCCCAGAACCAACTCCAAGGCCTCACCTGTGTGGTCACAAGTACCTGAGCATCCTTCCCTTCTCCACCCCCTCCTGGGGCCCACCTGTCCTAAGGGACTTCTGATCATGCCTTTCCCCAGCTGCCGGTTGGCTTGCCCCAAAACTCCTACTGCCCTTCCAGTCATTCCAAACCCATCTAAGCATTTGTCACCATTTGGCAACCCACTCCAGTATTCTTGCCTGGAATATCCCATGCACAGAGGAGCCTGGTGGGCTACAGTCCATGGGGTCCCAAAGCAGCAGACATGACTTCGCGACTAAACAACATGTAAACACCTGAACAGTTAAAATAAAAAAAAAAAGCCCTAGAACAAGAGTTTGTCTGTGTACAGTGTCTGTGTGTGTCTGTGTAGAGTGTCTTTCTTTTTTTTTTTTTTTGTAGAGTGTCTTTCTAACAGCAAGCCTTGCCTTCATGGATGAATGGTATATCCGTATTTTTTATTGTTGTTTAGCTGCTAAGTGGTGGTGACTTTTTTCAATCCCATATAGACTGTAGCCCACCAAGCTCCTCTACCCACAGGATTTCCCAGGCAAAAAAAAATCTTTCCCAGGCAAAGATCCCATGGACTGTAGCCCACCAAGCTCCTCTGTCCACTGGCATTTCCCAAGCAAAAATGCCATTCCCTTCTCCAGGGAATCTTCCCGACCCAGGGATCGAATCCATGTCTCCTGCATTGGCAGGGGGATTCTGTACTGCTAAGCCACCAAGGGAGGCCCATGTCCATGTTCAGTTCAGTCGCTCAGTCGTGTCTGACTCTTTGCGACCCCATGAATCGATATTACTCAGACACAAAAGGAATGAAATTACGACACATGCTATAATGCCAGGGAACCTTGAAAACATTTATCTAAGTGAAAGAAGCTGGACACAAAAAGTCACACATTGTGTGATCCCACTTATATGAGGCACCTAGAGGAGTCAACTGAGAGAGACAGAAAACAGTCTGGTGTTTTCCAGGGGCTGGGGGAGGAGGATGGGGGAGTTGGTGTTTAGTGGGTACAGAGGTTTTATTGGGGATGATGATTGATGCTTTTGAACTGTGGTGTTGGAGAAGACTCTTGAGAGTCCCTTGGACTACAAGGAGCTCCAACCAGTCCATCCTAAAGGAGATCAGTTCTGGGTGCTCATTGGAAGGACTGATGTTGAAGCTGAAACTCCAATACTTTGGCCACCTGATGCAAAGAGCTGACTCATTGGAAAAGACCCTGATGGTGGGAAAGATTGAAGGCAGGAAGAGAAGGGAACGACAGAGGATGAGATGGTTGGATGGCATCACCGACTCAATGGACATGGGTTTGGGTGAACTCTGAGAGTTGGTGATGGACAGGGAGGCCTGGCGTGCTGCGGTTCATGGGGTCGCAAAGAGTCGGACACGGCTAAGCGACTGAACTGAACAATTTTGGGGCGGTGACAACTGCACGACGTCATGAACGCATTTAATGCCACTGAGCAGGGCACTTATGCACGGTTTGCAAACGGTTATTTATCATGCTGTATACATACATACATATCTCTTACCACCATAGAAAAGGAAAGAGGTTGACAGGCACTGTGAAGGGTTGGGAAGACAGTAGCACTCACCAAAATGATCCTCCGATCTCTGTTCAGCGACACACCTGAAAGGAAGCACAGACACGTGGACTCAGCCTCGCTGGTCGAGAGTGGAGGCGGGTGGAGACACAGCTCGGTTCCCCGGGGACCCTGGGTCCTTCCAGCCAGGGCTCATCTCCTCTTCAGTCTGGGCTCGCAGGGACCACCCTGCGCACCCTCTCGGGCTTCCTCAGAGCAGAGCTTGCCCATAGCTACCCTGCCATGGACTGGAGTGGTCCATGCAGGTGCCTCCAGGCCATCCTGGAGGGAGTACACAGTGACGGTGCTGGTGGTGGGAACAACTACCCACCTGGCGTCACAATCTCATCTCTGGGAACCCCGAAATGTTCAGTGGGATCTTTATGTCCTAAGAAGTACCAAAGAGCTAAGAAGAACATCATCACTTGTTAGAAATTGAGCCAAAAAAGAAAGGTTATGTGTCGGAGGGAGGCCTGGGTGGTCCCAGCTCCATCTGGGTTCTCTGCCACGGTCTCTATGGGGGCCACCTATCCCCTGTGTGGCTCAGACAGTAAAGAATCTGTCTGCAATTCGGAAGGCCTGCGTTCGATCCCTGGGTGGGGAAGATCCCCCGGAAGATCTTGGCAACTTACTTGGAGGAGGAAATGGCAACTTACTCCAGTATTCTTGCCTGGAGATTCTCATGGACAGAGGAGCCTGGTGGGCTACAGGCCATAGGGTTGCAAAGAGTCCGTCACAACTGAGCAACTAAGCACAGTCTAGAACAGTGACATATGACCCAGCAATTCCTGCCTGGGCAATGTCCCCTCAAGAAAGGGCTGCAGGAGTCAAGACGGCAGCCGCCATCAGCCCACTCCCAGCTATTCTGTCACAAGTGTCCACGTCCCCAGGGTGAGCCACAGCCACCTCATGCCTGCCTAGGAGACTCTCCAAGACCAATAGGAATTAAATCAACAGCTGGAAAAAAAAAGAAAGAAGTGGAAGAACATAAAAAGAGAAAGATAACTGCTGAAGAAAAGCACAAAGAATGGGTTCAGAAAAAAAATGAACAGGTATTTACAGTGGGAATTCTTATCCAGAACCAGCCTTTTATAACCCAATTCCATGGAAACTGATTCCTATGCCCCGCCCCCCCAAAGAAGTGAAGTATCTCTCAGGAAAGAAGGATAAGAGGCCGTGATAAGCCAGCCACATGGGTCATCCTCTCTGGTAGGGCATAAAGCTAAAAGCAATCTTTGCCTTGGAACTCTGTGAAGAATACAAAGATAATAGATGTGGGAAATTACATACTTTTACCTGGAGCTATTTAATTTTAAAATCAGATTTTTTGTTTTTTTACTGCTCAGTTATTAGTAGTGCAACACTTTGAAGGATCATTGATAAGTTCAAGTTTTTGCATTTGTACAGGGAGTCCTTAGCGTTAATTGAGGACATTCTAAAAATGAAAACATTTTCATTTGTATAAATGCTTCAAGGTTGATCTTGGCGTATTGTTCAGCAAGATAAGTGACTGAGTATCTAACAATCATTTGTATTTAGCTTATATTAAAACTACCCTCTAATACCAATAAAACACTTTTTCATGTGTTCTTTCATACTAAAATAAAAATAAAAATAAATAAATAAAAAAAAAAAGAAAGGGCTTTAGGGTGTCAGGGAGGGTACAGAATCTCAGAGCCTGGAGGCAGCCTGATCTAAATAGTGCAGGGCCTGAGTAGGGGAGAGAATGCAGTGACATGGGTCACCCCACAGACGTGCTGCCTGAGAGAAGCAAGGCTGTCTCCTTCGCACACGCCTTTGCGCAAACACCACGCTCCCAGCCAGGCCTCCGAGACCTTTCTTCACACCTGACCTCCCTGCACACATGACCGCAGATGATTTATTTCTCTCCCTTCTTCCCAGAAATTTCTAACGTGTTCTGTCATCTACCCTCTGTGTTTCTTTCCTCCACTAGGTCACAGCTTCCACGAGGACAAGGGGATTTGGTCTCTTTGTCTGTCCACAGCTGACTTTTCAAAAGGATTTTTGCCTGCGCTGGGTCTACGTCGTGCACTTGACTTTCTCTGGATGCGGGGGCTGCCCTTCGCGGTGGTGTGGGCTTCTCACTGCCGTGGCTTCTCTTGATGAGGAGCGCGGGCTCACAGGCTCCGTTGCCCCTCGTCAAGTGGAGTCTACCAGGATCAGGGATGGAACCCGTGTCCCCTGATTGGCAGGCGGATTCTTAACCACTGGCCCACCAGGGCAGTCCCACAGCTAGTTGTTGGTAGGGGTTCTTGGGCATGCGTGACTCAAAATACTTAGAAGGAGCATGTAATTGGAAGACTCTCTGGTCACTGCGCTACTAAATCATCGCTGTCTGATGTAGCCATGGCCAAGGCCTCTGGGCCGCCTTCAGCTCCGGCCACGACCTCCCTGCACAGATGACCGACTCCGCTGCGTGTGCAGGACTGGAGCTGACCCCTGGGTCCCCTGGCCTCCAGGCTCTCTGCCCTCCTCCCTCCTCCAAGCCTGAGCTTCTGCTGCTCAGAGGATGTGAAAAGACTTAAAAGGGGGGCGTTTATCTTGGGGTTGGGGTGACCTCCAAGATACCGGGGACGCCACAGTGCGGTTTTCTCTGCCCTGAGGCCCTGTCCCTCCCTGAGGTCGTTTCCATCTCTTCCAAGCCTCACTGCCAGCTGACACCCGCCCCGCCTGGGCACTCCACCTGTCTGCTTTTCTGCCTGCCTCTCCTCTGACAGTGACCTTTGTGAGGGCAGGAACAGTGTTTCTCAGACCAGTGGGCCACAGCAGATGTCACTTAAATACGGAGTCCAAGTACCAGGTCCAAGAGCAAGTGGCCCCAGCATCCCTGGTTGTGAAAGAGACTGGTGTGTGGTGTTCTCTCAGTGAGAGTCCGATCCCACAGTCACCACGTGCCAGCAGCCCTGAGCAGGGCTTTGTGCCAATTCACCTCATTTAATTCCCTCAACAACCACACAGAGGCAGACGCCAGCATCTGTTTTACTGGGAAGAAACCAGGGAGGGTTGAGGTTGAGCTCAGCCTGACGGCTGGAACCCCTCAGGCTGGCCCAGTCCCTGACTTGTGAGGGACGCCCCCCCACCCCCAAGGGTTTAGAAATCCCTGGAAAGTTGCATGAAATGTACATTTCATAAGAAAATAATTTTGAAGGCAGGAGGCGTTATGAGAACCCTAGACTCCCCCCTTTCCTGCAACAGCCAACAGATTGAGACTGTGCCATGGTGATATAATACAACACAGTTTTTAGTCCTGCTCTTTGGCTCCTGGCCAGAGCTCCTAAAAACTGTCACTTCCTAAAGCGGGAGAAATGCTAGGGGCATCCTTTGTCCCAACACTTGGTCTCTGACACAGAACTCCTAAATCTCTTGGGATTTCCTGGGCAATAGCCGGGTCTTTTGTTCAAATGGGGTGATCCTGGGTGGTTCTTGGAAGGCTTTAGGATAGGGGCTGGTTACCAGGAAGATCAAGCCATGATTAGGAGTTGGAACTTTTAGCCCCACCCTGGTCCTTCGGGGAAAAGAGAGGGACTAGAGGCTGAATTAGAGAAGGCGATGGCACCCCACTCCAGTACTCTTGCCTGGAAAATCCCATGGACAGAGGAGCCTGGTGGGCTGCCGTCCATGGGGTCGCTAAGAGTCTGACACGACTGAGAGACTTCACTTTCACTTTTCACTTTCCTGCATTGGAGAAGGAAATGGCAGCCCACTCCAGTGTTCTTGCCAGGAGAATCCCAGGGACGGCGGAGCCTGGTGGGCTGCCGTCTATGTTGCACAGAGTCGGACACGACTGAAGCGACCTAGCAGCGGCAGCAGCAGCAGAGGCTGAATTAACAATCAGTGATGCGTGCCTGTGGGGTAAAGCCGCATAGAAATCTCTGCGTTTGGAGAGCTCGCAGGAGGTGTTGGGAAGGCGGCGCACCACTCCCTTTCTCTGCTGGGACCTGCCAAGGTCACAGACTCAAACACCCATAGGAGCTGGGCAGAGTGGGTGCTGCGCCCACCAGCACATAGCGGGGTCTCCGTCCAGCTGCTGTTGCCTATGCGGAAGGTGTCGTCAGGTCTTTCCGCTTTTCAAAAGAAAACGTCCCTGATGGCCCAGCGGCTAAGACTCTGCTCCCAACGCCAGGGAGCCCCAGTTTGATCCTCGGTTGGGGAACTAGATCCCACACTCCACAGCTAAGAGTTCTCATGCCACAACTAAACATCCAGCGTGCCTCAACTAAGACCTGGCATAGTCAAATAAATGAACAAAAAGAAACTGGAACTCTCCATTTTCACACACAATCTTTCTATTCTAAATACAAGCGACCTATTCAAAATGCCCCTCAGGTCAAATTTTTGTGCTTCAAGTGCACAAGTCAGAGCAAATCACGCTTGCAGCCCCAGGGCAGCCCAGCTAGTGACCAAGTCAGAGCTGCAGCGGCCGAGTGCGCCCGGGGCTGTCCGTGGTCATGAAAACCACCCCGAGCAGGACTCTCCCCACCCCACGCCAACTGAGCTTGTTTCTAGACCTGGGCCAGGGCTGTGGCAGGAACGCAGATAAGAGGCAGATAAAATCGGAGCTGGCCTCCCTCCTCACCCTGCTTGCTGCCTCCTGCTTTTCCCAGAAGCCCAATCAAGCTCCTGCCTCAAGCCTTTCCTGGAGGTTTCCCTGCATCACTGGGTTCAGAGGTCACCTTCTCCACGAGGTCCACCCAGGCCCTTCTATTGAAGAAAGCAAAGGACAAGCTCGGCCCCAACTCTGGCCCTCTTACACTGTTTTTTTTTTTCCTAGAGTGCTCTCATCTCAGGCTCTGGGAAGACTTGGGGAGAGACGAGGCCACACACGGGCCAAGGAATGCCTGAGGCCACCAGAAGCCAGGAGAGAGGCTCCGACGGCCTGTCACAGCCCTGCCAACACTCTGATCTTGGCTTCTGGCCTCAAACTGTAAGAATAAACGTCTGCTGTGTAGGCTGTGCCGTCTGTGGGGCTTTGTATCAGCAGCCCTAGGAAAGAAACACACATCCTGGGGGGTTGGGTTGGATGATGGGGGTGTGACCTGCTCCAGAATGCAGTGGGGGGCTGTCAGGGAGTCAGGACTCAGGAGGAGCCTGGAACACCAGCTCCCCAGGGTCACTTTGACTGGTTGGGTCTGGGAGGCTGCTTGGTCTGCTTTTAGGTTAACCCCGGGCCTCAAAGGGGCACACTACTGTGGAGGGGCTTGTCCCAACACAGCCATCCAGCCGCCTGCCCACTGCCCAGGATGCCTCTCTCCTCTGCTCCCACCCCCTTGACACCTGGCTCAGCATCTGCTCACCATCTCACATGACCCCGGGCTGCCCTAATCGGCTTCCCCAGCCTCGCCAGGTGCCCTATCTTATTCCAGATTAGCCCACTTCTGCCATCAGGGGAGCTGGAGCCCATAGGCCTCTGCCTTCCGCCTCCCTTCTCCATGATGGATTTGCAGGGAGGGACAGAGATGGTGACTGAGACAAGACCAGGCTGCAGACCCCTCAGGTATATTCCCCTTGACCTAAGTTGGGCTGGCAACTTCTGAGGAAAACTGCAGCACTGCAGGCACTTCCCTGGCAGTTCGGTGGTTAAGGCACCACGCTTCCACTGCAGGGGGCACAGGTTTATTCCTGGTCGGCAGGACAGCACTGTGCCTCGACAATGAGCTCCCAGACCCCTGACCAAGTTCCCCACAGGATGTGGCTTTCCGGGATGTGTGGCAGCCATCTGACCTAGCACAAGCTGCTTGGCCCTTCCGAGTCTCCGTTTCTCCTGCTTTAAATGGGATGAGTATAGGGCAGTGGGCATGGCAACCCACTCCAGTATTCTTGCCTGGAGAACCCCACAGACAGAGGAGCCTGGTGGGCTATAGTTCACGGGGTTGCAAAGAATCAGACATGACTGAAGCAACTTAGGACGCATAAGTCAGTAGGAGTATTAAAGGAGGTACTTTTGCAAAGCACTTAGGATCACGCCTGGTCCAGAGCAAGCAGCACTAAAGCTTACCCACTGTCATTCCTCAGAAAGGACAGTGCCCATAAGCGACAGGCTTGAAGAGCGAGTCCCTTACCCGTGGCCACCTGTGTGGTTCCTCTCTGCAGGAGATGCTTCCCACACGCCTCGCCCACGTGGCTGTTGTTTTTCAGGAACCTGGGGAAGAGGGGACACTGGATGCCTGGGGTGGGGGTGGGGGGCCAGGCGAAAGGAGAGGAGGGTGGGGAAAGGCCACTCGCCAAGGACACGCGCCTGTACCAGTGGGGATGTTTGCCTCAGTGTTGTGTGAGTGTCTGTGTCTGTGTGTGTGTGGGTGCCAGGCATGGCAGAGAGCTGGTGGAGGGGTGGGGCGAAGGGCACGGCCACAGTGTCGGGTGAATGAGGGCAGACAAAGGCCCAGCTGGGGTGGCTAAGGAGCGCCAGGTGAGCGCACGAGAAAGCGGCTTGCTGCAGATTTGGGACTAGGAGCTGGAGCTTCCTTCAGGCCCCGCAGTGGTCCATAGCTCCCCCAGGTCTCTGAGCCCAGTGGTCCCACCCGCCACTCACCACTGCAGCATCTCTTCCGGGCTGACCACCTGCGCAGGCTTCCTGGAGGCCTCCACCTGCAGCACATGCTCTATGGCCCTCCGCTTGTAGGTCAGCAAGTTGTCCATCTCCTAAATGCCCATGGGTTCTGCTGGGCGGGCCGGGACCCAGGACCTCGCCCAGCCCCACCCTCCACTCAGCGGCACACCCTCTTAGCCTGAGAAGACTCTGAACCTGAGAGAGGCAGGGCACCGGATCAGCCCCTGCCGGTCAGCCCTGTGACCCGGAGCAAGTGGTCCGCCTCGGTCACAGCCACCCAGCCCAGCCTGCAGCCCGGGAGAGCTGGAGGGGTCGGGCTGAAGACGGAGGGGAAGGGAGAGTCTGGTAACCGCCTAGTGCTTTGCGAAGGTGCACTATTAGGGTCCAATCGAGTGGCAGTTTCGTCTGCTCTAACTGACACTCTCATGCGACCTGGTGGAGAGGAACTGGCTGAGCGGGTACAGCCTGGGGGAGTACAGCGGGGCGTAGCTGGGCATTTCCAGCCCAGCTCACTCTCAGCACAGCCTGGCCTCGTCCAAGGTCCACTGCCTGGAGCAGCAATGGGAAGCGACACCCCCCTCCACCCCCGGAAGAGGCAGGAGACAGGGAGGAGCCAAGAGTCACCAGAAACTCCTGAGGAAGCCCCTCCTTCCCCCCACCCCGGGCACGGTTTGTCAGCTCAGTGGGTGAAACCAACACGGATGCCAGAGTGGAGGTTACCACGGTCTCGGAGATCCTCACTGTAACCCACGAGCTCTCCACTCACGCAACACACTTATTGAGCACTTACTGTGTGCCGGAACTGGGCATGTGGTGGTAAAGAGACAGCTGTGATTCTTGCCCTTAAGGAATCTGTGGGCATCTTATGGACAAGAAAACTGAAACTGAGGAAGGAGCTGTGTGAGGCTAAGCCCTCGGGAACAGAAAGACTCCGGTCAGAGCTGGAGGGTGCCTCCTCATCGTCTAGTCCAGGGAACCTCAATCTTCCTGGTACCAGGGACCAGTTTTCAGGGAAGACAAGTTTTCCTCGGACCAGGGCGGGGGGGGGAGCTGGTGTCGGAATGAGTCAAGCGCTTCACACGTGCTGTGCACTTTATGTCTGTTATTACCACCGCAGCTCCACCTCAGATCATCTGGCATCAGGTCCCAGAGGCTGCGGACCCCTGCCCTAGTCCAACCTCCTCATTTTACAGGTGAGGAAACTGAGGCCCAGAGAGGCAAAGTGATCTGCCCAGAGTCACAAAGCAGGAAAATAGCAGAGCCAGGACTCAGATACAGAGACAGCCCTGGTGGTCGTCACTGGTGGTGCTGGCAAGAGGGGTCAACATTTTGCCCATCAGTCCATACTCAGGCCTCCTGTGTGCAGTTGTGCGGTGCGTGCACACCTCGAGGGCACTTAAGTACAGGTGGGCCCATTAAACTAGGGTTTCCTCAGCCCACTGCTCCTCCCCTCTCCCACCCCTGCCGTTGTGATCAACCTGGCCTTCTGCAGACTCCAAGCCACAAGCAGGGCCTCCGAGGATGACACAGGCCTGTGACCCTGTTTGCTGCCCACTCCGAGGGAATAGGTAGCACAACCCTGCCCTCGGGGGCGGGGGGGGACCCTGAGCTCTCTTATCCACCGTCTGCCACCTCCTCCTGCCTCCCTGGTATCCGCCAAGGGGGGCAGGGCTGAAGACACTACCTGGGACCCAGGTACCCAGCGACACGGGGTGCGCAAGACCCGTCCTTACATTCGTGTCCAGGACAACTGGTAAGGCCTCCAGCAAGATGAGTTTGTCCACCATCTCGGGGAAGATACAGGAAAACTATGATGTGACACGGAAAAAAGGAAGCATGAAGAGGAGAGGAAGGAGGAGAAGGACTCAGACTGTCCCCTGGGGACACTGGCGCTTGGGTGGGGACAGGGTACTGACCACTAGGCCACCGGGAATCTCCTACCCTTTCAGGGCACCTTTCTCTCCCCTCCCCCGACAGTCCACACCCAGCATCAACCCCGGTGACAGCTGGATTCTCCAGGGTTCTCTGCGACAGAGGGGATGGGCAGTGTGGAAACACTTAACTCCATCAGGAATGTCCTTACAATACTGATTATCATGGGTCCTTCCAAAGGAAGCTGGCACAAACCACTAATGGGCTGCCTGAAACTCACTACCCCTTCCTCCTCTCCCCATCCCACTGGGAGGAGAGGCCAGAGGTGGTCACTGCAAAGCCATCTACTCACCATTCCACCCACAGTGCCACCTGGGGGACAAAAGAGTAGTTGGTGAATACTCCCCAGCTCTCCCAGAGTCCTACCAAGACTCCTTCCCAGAGGTGGACCTCCCCGCAGCCAGAGCCCCCAGCTCCTGTCTCCCACCAGCAGGCAGGGCTCTGCATTCACCATCAAACTTGAGGCTCCCTCTCTGGGGCCACGTGGCCCCTGCATCAGACCTGACTCTCTTTCCCTTCTCAAATCAGGAGACAACGGCCATCCATCCAGTTGCCTGAGGCCACTGGGCATGGTGCCCATAGGTCAGTGTCTAACGAACTCCTTTATGTCTCCTTGCAGTTCCCAGGGGTGCAGGAGAAAGGTACCTGTGTACTAGTCCTCTCCCTCTCAGCCCCACAGCTTGAGACCAGTCACATCCTGGCAAAGTGTACTCACCAAAACTGTGGCCCAGGAGGGAAAACCGGTTCCATTTCAGGGCTGAAAACACATGGAGCCAGGTCGGGGTGGGCCCAGCCTCCCCTGCCCTCAGCCTCGCAGTCCCTGTGCCCTGGGATGCCACTCAGGAAACCCCCTGAAAGGGCCCCCAGGGCCACCGAGGGGTTGGAACTCATGGGAAAAAGCGAGCTTTCTCCAGCTTGCGCAAAGTCACCCATGAGTTGCTGGCAGAATTGGGGCCAGACCCTAAAGCACTCTCAGGCCAGCGTTGCTTCCTGGCCAAAACACCCCACTTGCAGAGCACCTCCCCAGTTCCCTACTCCACCCCACCCCCAACCCCTACAGACAAACACACAGGCTCTGTCTCTTGCTTACCTGCTGCAACTCTCCGGACCTCACTCACAAAATTTTGATGGTAATATGGGAAACCTTGGCTGTAGTGGGATGAGAGCCCATGACCCCCGAAGTCCATGGCAACATAATGAAAGTCTGAGACAGAGGGAGAGGGTGAGGGGGTGCATCCAGGTCAGCCATCTCCCCCACTCCTGATTCTCCTACAGACCTGCTGCCTCACCCCATTGGCTTCCCTTCAGCCCCCAGGCCTACCCTTCGGGAGAAGAGGGATGAGTCTGTCAAAGGAGTTGGCATTGTCCAGCCAGCCGTGAAGGCAGAGAACAGGGGCGGCTTGATGGGAGCCCCAGGCTTTGGCCGCAATGTGGCCCCAAGGAACAGCAAGCTTCAGCTCTGAGATGAGACCTGAAATAAAGGGAGCCAGATGTGGGTGTGGGGCTACCTGGAGGAGGGAGAGGCAAGATGGGTCTACTGGGTGAAGAAAAACCTTGGGAGGGTTTCACCGTAGAATTTTCTAGAATAAGTTGGGGGTGGGGGTTAGCTAGGCCTGGGCTCTGTAACTTATGGCTGTGCGACCTGGGGCAAGTTACTAAAACCTCTTGAGCCAGTTTTCTTTCCTGTAAAACTGGAGTAAACAGAGTAATAAGCAATGGCCAAGGTTTTCTAAGTCTTCGCGGAAGGCCCGATGGGGTGGCCCATCTCCCCACATCTTCACAGTAAGTTGGAGCACTCTCGCCCTCTTTTTCCAAACCCCAAAACTGAGGCACAGGGAGGTGCAGTCCACGCCCTAGGTCACACAAAGGCAATCAGGTGGAGCGCAGATCCAGAGCGGGCAGCGCGACCCCAGGCCCCTTGCCCTGACCCCCGGGGCACGGGCCCGCTCGGGTCCTGCTGCATCCTCCATCGCCAGGGCTGACCTTTTCACCCGCAGGCGCTCCTGGCCAGGCCTGAGACACGCGTGCCCCCAGAGCCCCCGCGAGCTTGCTTCTCTAGCTTGGGGCTCCCGGAATCCTGAGAGACCACGTGCGACCCGTTCTCGGGGCCCCACCCTCGCGCCGGTGGGGCTGGGCCTGCTCCGCAGGCTGCAGACCGAGGACGCGCTACCGCCGGGAGGGCAGCATGCCCACCCCGCTTCCGCGGTCCCAAGCAGGTCGGTGGCCTCGCCCATCCCACTCCGGTCTAGGGAGCCCGGGATTGCGGAGCCTCACCCATCGTTCGCGTCCCAAGGTCTCACGGAGGCCGTCACTCCAGTTAAGTCTCGCGCCGGGCAACAGACACCTGCTTTCTGGCTCTGGCTACTCGGGGGCCGGCCCCGCCCCGCCCACCAGCATTTGTCCTCGCCCCAAACCTGCCCTCGGCCCCGCCCATAAATGGCCTGTCCGTCCCGCTCCGCCCCCGCCCACCAGCGTCTGTTCTCCCACCTCGCCCTCAGTCCCGTCCACCAAAGGCCTGCCCCGCCCCGCCCTCGGCCCCGCCCACCACTGACAGATTCCCACAGCCCGCCCACCAGTGCCCCCGCGCTCACCAATGACCTGGCCCGGCCCGGCCCCGCCCCGCCCACCAGCGGCCGTTTCCCTCCGCCCTTGGCCCCGCCCACCAATGGTCGGCCCCGCCCCCGCCCCACGTGCAGGACTTCCGGCGGGCTGGCTGGATTCCTGCCGAGACCTGGTCACCACCGATCGTCCTTGCCGTGGGAAGCCCACACGCGCCCACCGGGGGCTGAGCGCTTAGCTGCGAGCAGAGCGGCTGGGGAGCCCGCGGGCTGTAGCCAAACGACCTCCAAAATCTTGGGCTGCACCAGGGCCGTGTAGCCGGTAACAGATCCAGCTCTCCCTGACACGGGGGTGATGGGACCACATCCTTGCGCTATCGCCATGCCTTACCACCCTTACCCCTGCGCGGGAGCAGGAGCTGGAGAAGGCCCAGGAAGCTGCCCCAGCGATCGGGGCACCCCTGGGTCCTCACGGACCCCCACTGGAGGGCTAAAGGTGGGGAGGCTCTTTATTTAGTGGCTTAACGTTCTCCTGGAAGGCGGGACTGCCTCCATTGTGTTCTCACGGTGTTCTGGGGTCTTCAAAGTGTCTGGCAGGAGCCAGCCTTAGTATTGGTTGTACCAGTGAACCAATGAATGTGTAAATTGGAAACATGGAGGAACCCCCCAGGTGAGGAAGGATTATAGACAATGACATTGAGCTTGGAGAGGATCAAGAACTCCAAGTCATGAAGGGGATATTTGGGGTACCAAATCCTATAATAAAGGCACGAAACTGCATCCTTTGAGCCTCTGAAAGTGACAGGTCTAGGACAAATAAGGGGGAATACTTCCTCTTTGTTTAACACCATTTGCTAGTTGGAAAGCCTAGGACCCTGAGGGGTCATGGCCCAGCAGAGCCCCTAACTGGAGCCCAGAATCCAGCCAGCTGAGGGCTAGAGAGAGACCTGTACCGTGAATTCTCCCTGGGGTGTGTGTGTGTGTGTGTGTGTGTGTGTGTGTGTGTGTGTATGTGTGTTTGTGTGTGTGTGTGTGTTTGTGTGTCTGTGTGTGTGTGTGTGTGTGTGTGTGTGTGTGTGTATGGGAGGAGATCAGAGACCCAGGCTCTGAAGACAGAGCTGGTGGGGGACATGCTGGCAGCGGGTCACAGTGCAGGAAAAGGTGTTGGTGGCTGGACAGTGTGCATAAAAGTGAGGATGGGGCCGAGTGTGGAGCTAAGGAGGTTGGACCTTAATAAGTGGTGGGGGTCAGCTGGGAGCTGGGGTTGACAAGACCATCTCTCAGTGGGTACATGCACGGTGGTGTCCATATGTTATAGAAATGCTGTGGCCTCCTGGACGAGTTAAGCAGGGGTCACAGACCCTGAGGTATAGAAGCCATGGAGAGGGACATGGCCCCTGTGAAGAGTCTCCTTCCTCCACTGCCCTGAGTGCCAGCTCTTTGTCATGGATGATGCCACATTTATACCTGGCACCAGGCTCCAGCCTGACCTCTGAGTGGGGACTTTTCTAGCTAGCACATTGACCTCAAATTCTCTTAGTCCAGGTGGCTCAGTGGGTAAAGAATCGGCCCGCGATGCAGGAGACGCAGGCAGACACAAGTTCGATCCCCAGGTCGGGAAGATCCCCTGGAGGAGGGCATGGCAACCCACTCCAGTATTCTTGCTTGGAGAATCCCATGGACAGAGGAGCCTGGTGGTCTGCAGTCCATGGGGTCCCAAAGGTTTAGATGTAACTGAAGCGACTGAGCATGCACGCACCCCTCTGCTCCCCTCAGTCCAGTCGGCCCTTCCCGCACAGACCTCATCCGCTGCCTCAACTCTGTCAGCTCCCCTCAGTCACCCCACCCCATCCTCTTCCTCATCCTCACATTCACATGTTGACCCGGATCCACAGCACCCTTTCACTGCCTGCCTGTGACCCCTCCCATTCCAGTGACCCCCTGGGCTGGGTGCCCATCACCCCAAGAAGACAAGGCCCCATGTTCCTTTGTCCAGGCCCCATGTTCCAACTCACACGTCCTGCCACCACCAGCTCCCCCTGCTTTATGGCCGCAGCTCTGACCTTTGGCATCACTGCCGGCTGGAGGGAGGTAGATCTCCCGCCTAGCACTGGAGACTGTCCCTGAGGCCCGCCTTCCCTTCTTCTTTTTAATGTTTACTTATTTGACTGTGCTGTGTCTTAATTGTGGCATGCAGGATCCTTTTTTTTTTTTTACTGTGCTGGGTCTTAGTTGCTGGGCACGGGCTTGCTCTAGTTGCAGAGAGTGGGGACTGCACTCTAGTTGTGATGCGGAGGCTTCTCACTGCATTGTTTGTCTTACTGGGGAGCACAGGCTCCAGCTTCATGGGCTTTAGTAGCTGCGGCAGTTGCAGTTCCTGGGTACCAGAGCACAGGCTCACCAGTTGTGGCACACGGCCTCAGTTGCTGCCCAGAGACACGTGGGATCTTCCCAGACCAGGGATCAAACTGGTGTCCCCTGCATTGTAGGGCAGATTCTTAACCACTGGAACACCAGGGAAGTGCTGGCATGCAGGATCTTTCTGTTGCAGCGTGCAGACTCTTGGTTGCAGCACTTGGGATCTAATTCCCTGACCAGGGATTGAACTCAGGCCCCTTGAGTTCATTGGGAGTCCGGAGTCTTAGCCACTGGACCACCAGGGAAGTCCCCTGTCTTCCTGCCTTTTGGGGCACACATCCAGCTCCAGGAACCCCGGGCTATGGGTTCTCTATTTGTGCCCACATTATCTCACTGCTGTGCCTTTGCTTACCCCATTTCTTCAGTCCAGCATACTCTTCCCTTTTGCCTTGCCATTGAAATCCTACCCTTCTTTCAAAGCATGGTTCGAAAGTCACCTGCTCCAGGAAGCCCTCTTCAGTCCTTGCAGGTGAGACGCATATCTCCCCCCTCTTGTTTTTGCTGCGGGTGTACCACCTCTCACCCCCTGTATGGTGTTGTATTCAACTGGGTCCACTCCCTAGATGTCAGCTTCTAAAATTAGAAAAGGTCTTACTCAACTCTGTTTTCCCGTTTTAGCATCTACCAGAGCACCTTGCACACAGTAGAAGCTCAATCAACGTTTGCCAATTGAATTGGCTGAGAATTACAAAGAACATTTCCTCCCAGCCTGTCCCCCTGGACTCACAAAAGCAACAGCCCAGAGTGGGGGAAGTCAGGGAGTAATTCTTAAGGTCTTGTGTCCTTACTACCTTGGTTACATTCCTCAGGTTAGAATGCTGTCCACATCCAGAGAGGCGGGAAGGTATTAAAAGAGGCAGAAATGTTCCCAGGAGTTCCTAGTCCATCAGCAAGGGGAAATTTCCCCTGGTTAAGTTTACGAAATAAAGGCAATCTCTGACAGTAAATGTAGTGTGGTATCCTGGATCGGATCCTGCAACAGGAAAGGGACATTCTTGGAAAAACCAGAAAACTCTGAAATCTACAGTTTAGTTCATAGTAACATCCTAATGTTAATTTCTGCCTTTGTATCATGGTTATTCGAGGTGTTTACATCACAGGGAGCTAGGTGAAGGACATAGAAGAAATTCTGTACTATCTCTGCAGTTTTTTCTGTGAATTAAAATTATACCCAAACTTAAGAGTTCCACTAAAAAACCAAAAACCTGACAAGAACCCTTGATTTATAATTTAGATATGATTAAATGCATAAGGGAATAGCAAGTATGTTGCACTGTGAAATGTTGTCAGCCTTTATTAACAAGCCTGTTTTGCTCTGTTCCAACTTGCTTTAACTTAAAAAAATTTGTTTCCTTGTATCCTATTCACCAAATTTAAAGCTTTAAGCGTTTTTTTGTTTTTTTGGGTGGGGGGAGTTGCGTCTCAAGGCATACAGAATCTTAGTTCCTGACCAGGGATCAAACCCATGCCCCTAAAAGTGGAAGCATGGCATCTTAACCACTGGACCACCAGGGAAATCCCCTAGAGCTTTACACTTCTAAAGATGATTTTAGCTATGTCCTATACAATTTGACATTGTGCATTTTCCATCTCATTGAGTTATGTGTATTTAAGTTTTTTGAAGCGACAAGGCACTCCTGTTGTTCAAAGAAGGAACACCCTAGAAGGTATGCAGTGGAGTATCTTGTTTTTACCCCATCCTTGGCCAACCCGCTCTTACCACTCAATTCAGGAAACTTCTATTAATTTCTTAGTATTCCTCAGTGTGTGTTTTTTTTTTTTAATGTACATGTTGGCAAATCTTTCCCACTTTTCCCATGATGTTGCTAGATGTTTCCACATTGCCAGACTGTCCCATGCTGCACTGCACCTGTGCTGGACAAGCCTGCCTGCTCCCCTCTGGCCTTGACAGAGGAGGCCAGTTGCCAGCTTTTGAATTGCAGGGTGCTTATAATTAGAATTTCTCTCTTGGTTTAAGTGGGCTTGATTTTTTTTTTATGAACCTCAGGGCCATTTGTGTTTTTAAATGTCCTTTCTCTACTTTTTCCCAGATTCTTAGAACTCAACTATTAGAGAGATTAGTTCTTTCTCTGTGATGTGAGTTGCATATGTTTTCCCCAAATGTCTTCCATTTGACTTATGAGTGTATTCATCGGTTGAATCGGTCAGTCTTCTTTTACTCTTCTAGTTTTGAGTCATCCCCAGCAAAGCCTTTGTCACTGTCTTGGTGCAGACGGTTACACGGCAGTAGGTTACTAGAACAGCTGTGGCACATGAAAAGAGTTTGAGGATTTGTTTGTTGAACGAATTAACACAGGAAACAATAAGGAATGGTGCATAACCTCAGGAAGCAAGGGCCCCTGAAGAATTGTACTTTTCTTTTTAGCTTCTCAGATGCAGTGCCCATGGGAAGCTCCAGGATTTTCGGGGCCTCTGGTGTCCAATTTTATGGGTCAGGCTCTGGGGGATGTTGCTAGTATCTTATTCGCAGTCCACTGTGGGTCAGTTTAGTTTCACACCGTTAGAGATGTCCCACTGTACACAAACGCATGCCCAGTTGCTAGGGCCCTGACCGAGGGTGACCCGCTAGGGCTCAGCCTCAGGACAGACCCCTGCCCTCTCCCCCACCACCCCACCAACCCCTACAGACAGGGAGGGCAGGACTGAGTGGATACGCACTCCGGAGGCTTCGGGAGAGCAGATCCTCTTTGGTTGGGGCCTGGATTCAGGACTTAGATGGTGACTTAGGGGACAGGGGGTATACCAGAGCCAACTGAAACAGTGACAGGCAGTGGCCCAGGCTGGTCGGCCTGGGGAGCTGGTGTGCTGGGGTCTCAGCGAGGGGGGCTTGATGGACCAGAGTGCCGGGTCCCGGTGGGGTGCCCAGCCGTGGGTAAGCAGCCTCAGGGTGAGTAAGGTGGCCGAGGGCAGCTGACCCAGCCCCGAGGCTGGCCATGCACTCTGGCACTGCACCCCACGCAGTCACAAGAGCTGTCTGTGCCCTGCTGTCCTCAGCCCAAGCTGGCTGCGGGCCGGCCCTGTCCTCCTGGCCTGAACCACAGTGACCTCAGCATTCTCTGCCAGGCCAGCTGTTCCGCCTCCCCTCCCACTTCTGCCCGGAGGCCAGGTCTGACCCGTGTCCTTAGAGCCCGGAGGTGACTGATGAGACGGAGGGAGATGGCCCTGCCCTCTGCTTCTCCTCCACAAACAAAACCCCTTCTTTGAGGGACTAAACAGCCAGTTCCTCCTGCGAAAGACCCGCAGCTTCCCTTTTAGGTCTTTTGGCCCAGGGACTTTGGGTTTTCACTTCATTTCATTTAGACCTTGAAAGTCCCAAAAATAGACATTGCTGTATTTCTTTATTATTATTGGGGATCTTCATTTCCTTTTATTTAGACCTTAAACATTACAAATAGACATGTTGCTGTATTTATTTCTTATTATTTTGTTGGGTTTTTTTTTTTACTTCATTTCACTTAGACTTGAAAAGTCACAAAATAGATACATTGCTATATTTATTATTATTATTATTATTATTGGGAATCTTCATTTCATTTAGACCTTAAAAATTACAAATAGGCATGTTGCTCTATTTATTTATTATTATTTTGGTTTATTTTTTTTACTTCATGCCATTTATACTTGAAAAGTCACAAAATAGTCACATTGTTATTTTTATTATTATTATTATTGGGAATCTTCATTTCATTTAGACCTTAAAAATTACAAATAGGCATGTTGCTCTATTTATTTATTATTATTTTGGTTTATTTATTTTTTTTACTTCATGCCATTTAGACTTGAAAAGTCACAAAATAGTCACATTGTTATTTTTATTATTATTATTAATATTGGGGATTTTCACTTCATTTCATTTAGACCTTAAAAGTCACAAAATAGTCATGTTGCTCTATTTATTTATTTATTATTATGTTGGACGGGTTCCACTTCATTTCATTTAGAACTTAAAGTCACAAAACAGACATGTTGCTACATTTATTAATTATTATTATTATTTTGAGTCTTCTGGGCTTTCTCTAGCTGCAGCATTCAGGGGGTTCTCTCCAATTTGTGACACATGGGCTTAGTTGTCCTGTGGAATCTTAGTTCCCCATCCAAGGATTGAACCCATGTACCCTGCATGGGAAGGTAGATTCTCAGCCACGGATCCACCAGGGAGGTCCCTGCTTATTTAAAATAACCAACAAGGACCTACTGTAAAAATTAATTAATTAAGAAGTCATAAAATAGAGCTCATCCAAACCAACAGTTTTTTTTTTTTTTCCAGACCAATAGACCTTGACTCAGTGAAACTAACTCTCCTTCCACACTCACCCTTCTGGAGTGATAGTCAAAGTATGCAACCACTTGCCAGGCTGGAGTCCACCTTAACCCTTTGTTTGCTGGGGAGGTCTGCAAACCATCGCTGGAGGGTCTTGTGGAGGCTCCTGACCCTTAGGAGTAAGAAGATCTCGGTAGCTCAAAGAGTGGTCCAACTGCACTGCCTTGTCACTACCAGGGTCTTCCTGTTGCCTCAGGTGAGAAAGGGAAGCTGCTTTCTTTATCCCAGAATGTCTAACTGGAGGGGGTCTTAAGGTTCATCTGCCCCCAACACTTCTGTTTTCAGATTCATCAAAGAAACGTTTTGTGGGCAGGAGATTTTCCCCAGACCCTGTGCCGGGAGCCAGAGCAGAGAGACGTGTCAGGAGGCCCTCAGTCGGTGATGACAGGCGGGGTTAGATGGGGAGGCAGTACAGGCAGGCTGGGGGTGTTGAGAGTGGGAAGGAGACGGAAGAGGTGGAATCAGGATAACTCTAAGGATTCTGACCATGGAGACGCATGTGTACAAATAGTACTGCTTGTGAAATTCAAAAGCCGAATGGTCTAAGTGGCCATCAGTGAATATGAATGAATAAATTGTGGTGTATGAATTTGAGGAACTACAATATAGCAATGACAAATGCTACACACATTACCATGGATGAATGTTACAAACGTAATGGTGAGCGAAAGAAGCAAGACACAAAAGCGAATGACAGTGTAATACACTTTACAAGGAGTTCAAAAAAAGAAAATCTATAAAGTACATTGTAGTAGGAAGAAAAACCTCCTGAAGATGTTTGCGTCCTAATATCTGGAGCCTGTGGTTGTGTTACTTTACATGGCAAAAAGATCTTGCAGATGCGATTAACTTAAGGAGCTTGAGGGTCTTCCCCGGGGGTCCAGTGGTTAAGAATCTGCCTGCCCTGATCCCCTGAGGATTCCGCACACCTTATGGCAGCTAAGCGCACAGCACAGCTGCTGAGCCCTCGTGCCCTGGAGACCGCGCTCTGCAACCAGAGCAGCCAGCGAAGCACAGCTCGGGCGGCCACAGCTGGAGGAAGCCCACAGGGGTTTTAGATACACAAGGCACAGGCGTCTCTTGTTCTGGAGCCCGCTCACTTATTTTGGGACAGGGTGATAGCCCATGTGGGCCTCTGCAGTGAGGCCATGTCTCCAGAAGGCTTCCCATTACCCACCCTTACAGTGAACAAGTGTAAAATGGGTGAGGGGCTGATCCAAATAGAGTCCTTCCACAGGGAAGAGGGGGTGTAGCCAAATGCGCCAGAAACACATTCTGGGTGTTTAAACGAAGCCATGTCAGGGCATTTGTGTCATCACAGTATCAGCAACAGACTGCATTACCTGTAGACACTTGCTGTTACCCAGAAACACTTGCCACAGAGACCCTTGCATTTCCCAGGACTAAATGACCCAGAGACCCTTGCTGCCACCCAGACAGTACCCAGAGACCCTTGCTGCCACCCGGGCATTACCCAGAGACCCTTGCTGCCACCCGGGCATTACCCAGAGACCCTTGCTATCAGCCAGGCATTACCCAGAGATGCTTGAGTTGCCTAGGACTGCATTACCTACAGATCTTTGCTGTTGCCCAGGAAATACAATCCTGACAGACAGTCAGAGATCCTCTCACTTTGGACTTCTCTTTTTTACCAAAGGTTACAGTTAAGAAAACTGCATTCTAGGTTGTCCTTGCTTCTTCAAAATGTCATTACAGCTTAGGCTCATATATGGTCTTGCATGTGAATAACTGCTTTACCTTTTTAATCACAAGAAGAATAAGTTCTTGTTATACAAATTCAGATAGTATGGGTTATCTTTTATTAAATCGATTGTCTTATCAAGAGGTAGGGGAAAAGAAGATAAGCAAGCCAGCAAATCTCTAACACCTGATTCGTAGGGTAGACTAGATAAGACAGAGAAGGCTTCGAGCCCAATGTATGGCACGGGGTCAGCATTCAATAATATCACTATCCTCAAGCCGCAGGGCAGAGCTTGGGGAGAGGGATGGGAGGGAGGAGGGCTGACAGATTGTCAGCTGCCATTGTCAATTGCCAGAGTCAGACAGGTGAGCCCAGGAGCAAGAAATCTTCCCTGGGGCATGGAAGGAGCACAGAACAGGGAGTCCAACTGCATTTAGTTCCTCTAAGTCAGGTGTGGGACACATTTTCTTGCTGTAAAATGAAGCAGTGGTCTCAGAGTTCTAATGTTTTGGCATCCCCCAGCCAGGTTCAGGGCACGCCTGTGCCCCGAGTCCTGCATCCTGCCCACCACGATCTCCACAGTCAAATGAAGTAGGCTCTTCATGGTTTATTAAGCAACCAGAGCAACACAAACTAGAATGCTTCAACTGCTACCATGTAACGAAGAAGTGGGATTTTCTTTCTTTTTGCTCAACAACCATGATAAAGGTCAGTTTGGCCTCTGCTACTTTATACATCAACATTTCACTGAAACATCTCGGGGAATTATTCTAGTAGGTTCTACATTCAGCACTGCTGGGAAGTGCTCTGGAGAGGGCTGCTTAACGTCTCTGTTGTCAGTTTCCCAGTTTCTTCGCAGTTGTATTTCTAGCCTGTAATTACATCTGGTACATAGCAGGTGCTCAGTAAATGTTTGTCAAATGAATAAATGCATGAACTCTTGGAAATGGCATACTCTCCACTCTCCCATGCCTTGGCATATGTTGTTACTTCAGTCTAGAAGCTCCTACTCATTGCTGTGGTTACCTCTGGATGGATGCCTAATTCACAAGAATTCTCCGTTGGGGAGATCTGTCCGCCTCCCATGCACACAGTCGCCAGGGTGGGTCCTGGGCAGCCTTGTTGGAATCTTGGACCCTAACCTCTAACTCTAATCTTGGACTCTAATTAGACCATGGCTAATTACTGGGTGGGCAGCCTGACCCAAGTTGAGCCAAGGCCTCTGCCCCGCAAATCTGTAATTGGGTTTGATATTCTAGCCTTAGTCTAGGCTTGTCTTCAGAATGGAACACATTTTTGAAAAATTAGGAGCTATGGTGTGACTATCATCTATCCTTGCAACCTCAGGAGCAGGAAAAGAAAACTCCGACATGCAGAGAACAGAGAAGGAAGCAGGCTGCCCTTAAGAAGTGGACGGGGTGCTGGGTGCCCCGCCTGGCATCCTCCGAGGCCTGAGGCCTCCGGGGTTCCTCCAGCCATCAGCTGTGAGAGCTCACAGCTGAGCTCTCCCCTGAGACGCACCCTTCACTGAAAGGACCTGCCATGCCCAAGGATATGACCTCCCTGGAGTAGTCATCTGCTAACGTCCAGTTCATGCTGGGGTACAAAAGCTTGGCTCCCTACCTCGATTCAGGACCACTCTGAAAGTCCATCCCAGCTCTTGAGCTCCCTGTGGAATTAGATGAGGCTCCCAGCAGGGCTTCCCGGGTAGCTCAAATGGTAAAGAATCTGCCTGCAAAGAGGGAGACCTAGGTTCGATCCCCGGGTTGGGAAGATCTCCTGGAGAAGGGCATGGCGACCCACTCCAGTATTCTTGCCTGGAGAACTCCATGGACAGAGGAGCCTGGCAGGCTAACATAACAACGACTCCCAGCTGCATCAGAGTTCAACTTCTGCCCAGCCTGTCTGATTTGCTCAAAGGCCAGTTCCTGCGAGGCTGCTCAATTAGCTTTCTGAATGCACCAGTAAGAGACTCCGGCTCTGTTTCCCAGGGCACCCAACCTAAGACAAGAGGCTTTCAGTTGAAAGGGACTGGTGGCATAACCCGTGGTTGCTATGACGATACAGTGGTTCCTCCCAATAAGCATAGGCTGCTTTCTTGCTGCGAGTGCTGGGCTTCCCTAAATTAATGTTTACTAAATGGAACATAGTTTGTGGGAGGTCAGGGTGGTAATTATTTTGGCCTCCAGCATAGCAGGGCAGGCCCCGGACAGCGTCTCAAGGGAGGCCAAGTTTGGCCTCGGCGCCGCCTCCTGTCTCTGAGTCTCCCCCACTCTGCCCGTCTGGTTGCCCCCTCCCTAGCGCCCCAGGGTGGAGACGGGCGCTCCACCCAGCCCTTCCGGCTTTTCTCTTTCGACAGGGACTGAGGGTCCGTGAAGTGCCTGGCTCCCGTCTCATTCATCTCGCCATCACAGTGCGCTGGAGCACTCAGAGGCTGGATCCTGTCTCTGATCCCTGTGGTGGGCGAACCCACGCGCATTGACGAGCGCCCGCTGATTTTACCACGGTGGTAAAATTTTTTACTGATTTTACCCTTGGCTCCTGTTCTGGTCTCAGGGTGTTCCCACGTCTGGTGAGGCTGTAGCTCAGTCTCCGTTTAGACTGTGGGAAGTCTCGGTTGAAGGTGGCCCTTCAGTAGATGCTCAGAGGCTCTCAGGTGGGCTCCAGAAAAGTTTATCCAAGCCCCCCGTGTTGTGAGGAAACACAAGTATTTAACTGATCCTGTGGGCCAGGATGGGCGGTGGGAAAACGCTTTCCACCAAGTGAAGCTTGACTCAATGTGATTCTCTTGCCGCCCAGTACCGGCCGCCTCCCGCCCTTTGGATGGTTTCCAGGAGCGAATTTGCTTCTGAGAGAGACAGAGAGACACCCACACACACAAGAACAGTGTCTCATCCTCACCGTGCCCTCCAAACCCCGTTCTCCCTCCTTCTAGAACCCCTTCTCGGGCGGGACGTGTTTCCATCCCGGCCTGGAGACTTGTGTGACACTTTCTTTTGGCACAAGAGAGCGTCCTGAATGGAGGGCATGTACCTATTCCCTGAACCTCAAGCTGATCCCACTAACTTGCCACTAGCTTCGTATGTTGTTTTCTATTAGAAAATTTACTTTAAAAAAAAAAGAATTTAGTTTTCCACGTATTACAGTTTTGGGGTTCTTGTTTAATCTCAGCTACTCCTCTTTTGATCTCCCCAACTCAAAAAACCTTCAAGGATTTGCTGAGAGTCTTGACCCATGCAGGATACACAAACACAGTGACATGAAGTTTTCTGTCACAGAGAATATACAGTATATTGTATATAACACAGTGTACATAATACTATATAAAATATATGTAATTCCATTGTGGCCACTGATTTTCCAGACTCTATTAAGTGCCAGGAGTTCTAGGACAAGTAATTGTTTTGTTTACTTTTTATTTTGTGTTGAGGTATAGCCAGTTAGCAAACTGATAGTTTGTGATGGTTCCAGGTGAACAGCGAAGGGACTGAGCCATCCACACACAGGTACCCATTCTCCCCAAGACTCCCCTCCCCAGGCTGCCACATGGCATTGAGCAGAGTTCCATGTGCTGTACAGTAGGTCCTTGTTGGTAACCCATTTTAAGTGTAGCAGTGTGTACACGTCCATCCCAAACTCTCCAACTATCTCTGCCCCCGATCCTTCTCCCCAACAACCATAAAATTGTTCTCTAAGTTTGTGAGTCTCTCTCTGTTTCGTAAGTTCATGTGTATCATTTCCTCTTATATTTCACTTCTAAGGGATATCCTTCAATATTTCTCCTTCTCTGTCTCACTTACTTCACTCATGTGACATTCTCTGGGTCCGTTCATGTTGCTGCAAATGGCATTATTCCATTCTCTTTAATTGCTGAACAATACTCCATTCTGTACACACACACGCATCTTCTTTATCCATTCCTCTGTCGACGGACTTAAGGTAGCTTCCATGTCTTGGCTGTTGTTAACAGTGCTGCCGTGAACATTGAGGTGCATGTATCGTTTCAGAATATGTTTTCCTCTGGATGTTTGTCCAGGAGTGGAATTGCAGGGTCGTATGATAGCTCTGTGTTTAGAACCTCTATACTGTTCTCCATAGGGGCTGTACCGATTTACATTCCCACCAACAGTGTAGGAGATTTCCCTTCTCTCCACACCCTCTCCAGCATTTATTGTTTGTGGATACTTTGATGTTAACCAGGTAATTGCTTTGTTTTTAATACATGTCCTGGAAACCTAGAGGAGTCAGAATCTTCCAGAAAGGAGGAGTGGGCTTGAGGTAGGTCTTCAAGAATGCTTAGAGTTCAGTTGATAGCCTTGGCAGGAGACGGGTATTTGGGGAGAACAGAGCCCAATTTGCTTGTGGGGAGAGAATTCCTATTTGGGGTTGGATGGGTTGGGGTAGGACCAAATTATGGGGAACTTTGAAAACTAATCAGCTTTTTGGATGTGACGAGAGAGGAAATGGAGAGGCCCTGTGTATCTGAAGCAAAGTCTTAGATAATTACAGTCCCTACTAAAAGAGCCTGCGTTAGGATAATAAGATCAGTGGAATGAACAGAGCCTGGGAGTCTTTCTTGAAAAGCAACTTTGCTTTTGTTGTTTTATGTCTTTGTTTTTTTCCTTAATCTGTAATAATTGTGAATGGAATCAAGATGTTGACATGTTTTATTTTCTCTCCACTTCATGAAAATAATGTTAACCACTGATCCCAGTGACACCTGGCATCAATCTTTGTTTTATGGTAACATTTCCTCCATGGATAAGGAACCTGGTATATTCTCCCTT
The DNA here is from genome assembly GCF_023699985.2 of Odocoileus virginianus. Lineage (NCBI taxonomy): Eukaryota > Metazoa > Chordata > Mammalia > Artiodactyla > Cervidae > Odocoileus > Odocoileus virginianus. Next base: position 10,180,425 of record NC_069696.1, on the reverse strand, counting down.
TTGAGAGCACAGCTAGGCGTTTGCTCACTAAATACTGAAATTCTGCTACATGCTGGATGTAGTATTAAGGGCTATCTTTTTGATAGACGAGGAAGTACAACATATTCTTGTTTTTATGAGTTTAATGTCTTATTGAAAATTGACATATAAATACATAAACAGAGCAGTCCAGGGGTTGGCAAATTTTTCTATAAAAAGCCAGGTAGGGACTCCCTTGGTGGTCCAGTGGTTTAGACTCCATGCTTCCACTGCTGGGGCAGGTGGTTTCAATCCTTGGTTGGAGAACTTAAGATCCCACATGCCATGAGGTGAGAGCACAAAAAATAGCCAGCTAGTAAATATGTCAGGCTTTGCAGTCATACAGTCTATTCAGTTCTATCATTTTAGCATGGAAAGCAACCATGGACATGCATTAACTAAGTAGAGAAGTGTGGCTTTGTTCCAATCAAATTTACTTATAGACTGAAATTTAAATTTCATATAATTTTCATATGTCATGAAATGTTCTTCTTCTGATTTTTGTTCACCATTTACAATGTAAAAGACACACTTGGTTTGCAGGCCATACAAAAATCAGTGGCAGGCCAGATTTGACCCACAGGCTATTTTTTTTTTTTTTGGATTCCTGAGCTATGACTGACCTTATAATGTACAAAATGCTGCAGCATACAGAGCAGGCAGAGGGTAACTATTCCTGCAGGACTAAGGTAAGATTGAGAATGCTTCCAGGAGGAGGGGACTTTTACACAGGCTTTGACAGTTACACATTTGTTTTCCTGGGATCAGTAGGGGGCGGGTGGAGGATAGAGACCAGGGCAGAGCTGATCCCAGGCTCCTTGAGCAAAGGTATAAGGACCACAGGGCCTGCAGGGTGTGGCATGTTTGGAACCCTGAGCAGTTTGGTGTGACTTGAGCTTGGGTTATGGCAGTCAGGAGAATGGCCCCAAGTGGGCAGGGACATTGCGCCAAGTTTTGCAAAGGGCCTTTATTGCCCTGCCAGAGCGCTTGGATTTTATTTCACAGGCAATGGAAACCTTGGAAGTTTCCCAGCAGAGAAGCGCTTCAAAGCGAGTCAGTGTCTTAGACCTTCCAGTACATGGCCATGGGGGCCAGGTTAGAGAAGGGGGCCCAGGAGCAGTGGGTGGTCAGGTTAGCCTGGTGGGATAGGATTGGGGGGTGAGGGCCGTCCCCAGATGGCAGACTGTGGGCACTGCCAGATGGAAAAGAGGCTTTAATGGAGTCCAGGGCATGAAGCCAAAAGCCGGGAGCCAGAAGCAGCCTGGAGGGGCATTGCTTGGCAGGGCATTGCCTGGCAGGACTAAGGGAGCAAGGCATTGGGAGAGATAACGAGAAGTGGAGGGTATGGGGAGGGGAAGAGATGTTTCTCCAGCTCCTGCAAGAGCTGGACAGGACCTGTTGAGGGGGGGAAGATCTCATTTTTTACTATAAAAAGAACACAGTAATTGTTAAAAAAAAAAAGCAACCAACGCAGTATATATGTTCCTTTTCGCCCTCTGCCCTCCTACACCTGGGGGAGTTACCGATCACAGTGGTATGCATCCTCCCAGCTCTCTGTTCTAGGCTCATGCACATGCTTTTTATTTTATTTTTATTTATTTTTTTAGTTCTACCAATTTATTACTACCAACCCATCTCCTTCCACCCTCATGCATGCATTCTCAGTCATGCAACCCCATGGACTGCAGCCTGCCAGGCTCCTCTGTCCATGAACTTTTCCAGGCAAGAATACTGGAGTGGTTGCCATTTCTTTCTCCTAGATCATGCTTTTTAAATAAAAATAGAAAACATACGTATTTTCATGCACTTTATTCATTTACTGACAGTGTCTCTGTGGCAGACATTTTTCCCATCAGCCTGTATATTTCTACCTCCTTCTTTTTAACAATTTTGTCAGTTTTCAGAGTCTGGGTGTACCATAATTTATCTTTGGATGGGTGTTTCCATTGTGGCCATCCCGCTAGGGTTTTATTTTATTTTTTAAAAATTTGGCTGTGCCATGCAGCATGTGGGACCTTAGTTCTCCAACCAGGGATTGAACTCGTGGCCCCTGCACTGGAAGTGGGAGTCTTAAGCACTGGACCACCGAGGAAGTCCCTATCTAGTCTCTAGTCTCTAGGCAGCCAACGGGGCTGCCCTGACCACTTAACATTTGGGCAGGAAAATGGGTCTTGACTTGAGTAATGCATAGGAAGCAGAACTTTATCTACCTGGCACAGTAGATAAGGCAGTAGCAAGGATTTAAAAACTGGGCGAAAGTGTTCTAGTTCATCAGCAAATCCCACTGACTTTATCTTCAGAATTAATCCAGAGTCGGTCCATTTCTTCCTCCACCCAACACCACCTATTCTGATCCAAGCCATCCTCTCATCCTTGTACTAGGGAAATAGTCTCCAGAGGAAATGAAATGATCCTTTTAAAATGTAAGTGAGGCCAGCTATGCCTCACCTCTTAATCTTTCACCAGCTTCCCCGTCACTCAGAGTGAAGTCTAGTTCCTCACCAAGACCTCCGGGGCCCCGAGGGTGATTGCCTGTGTGACTCCTGGACCATGAACTAACTAGCATTCCTCAGAGGTAAAAATGGAGGCTGATTTTTTAGGAGAGGGAAAGGGGGTCAAGGACACTGATGTGAGGTATCCTGCAAGCTGAAGGCGTGGCCAGGTTCCACGTGATTCTTGGTGTTTGAAGAAATTCGACAGCAGCTTGTCATGTCTGGGGAAGGGCTCTGGATTACTGTGTAGTAGGACTGGGGATGAATTTTACTCTCTAAAATGTAAAATCTTTTTTTTTTTTCTGCACTGCATGGCTTGTGGGATCTTAGTTCCCTGATCAGAGGTCGAACTATGACCCCAGAAGTGGAAGCTGTGAGTCTGAACCACTGGGCCACCAGGGAAGTCCCTAAAATCTTGTTAACATGCCTCCAACTGCAGCACATGTCTAATTTTGCAGGTATGTATTAGAAAGACATACCAGCAGCCACCTGGGGCTTTCCAGATAGCGCAGTGTCTGCCTGCCATTGCAGGAGATGAAAGAGATGCGGGTTCGATCCCTGGGTCAGGAAGAACACCTGGAGTAGGAAATGGCAACCCACTCCAGCATTCTTGCCTGGAAAATCTCATGGACAGACAAGCCTGGTGGACCATATAGTCCATAGGGTTGCAAAGACTCTAAGCACACAGCACACATACACACACACACATCAACAGCCACAAAATCCCCGTCTTGCCTTTTCAAAAGCTATACAGGGAAAAAGGGGTTAATTTTGCTAAAAGTTGAGCCACAAGCCCTCCTTAGGGACTGAAGTAGGGACAAGACCAGGACCATCTATTTAGGATCATCAACCTTTCCTTCCAAAACTACAGCCATCACTGAAAAAAGAAGAAAAAAGGAAAAAAGAAAAACAAAAGGAGGCTGGCCGGGGCATCCTAGAAGGGGCACTTAAGCAGGATGAGGCTACCAGCAACTGACTGCTAATACATACCTGCAAAATTAGGCACAGGTCAGACAGAGAGAGGAAAAACTTGCATTTAAGACTCAGTCAGTAGTTGGTGTATCTCGTTTTCCCATTACTGACAGGTCCTCATGAGCCTTTCTTGCACAAAAAGAGCAGATGTCTACTCGACAATCTGAAGTGAGACTGCGCTGGGAGTGTCAGTTTCATGATAAACCTTTGGTGTCAGTAGAAGCACACAGATAACCGTACGGGTTTTTCACCTCCCACTATTCCTCTCTTCTTGGCTCCTGGCAAGCTCTGCAAGTCAGCCCCAGTAGGAAATTACAACATATATTAATGCATAGGTAAAAGATAGGAAAGCCAGATTAAGTTAAAAGCCCAATAAATGTCCTCTTTCCTGATAGTGCTTTAAACGGAGATGCCTGTTCCTATTTCCTCCCAACAGCGCCACATCATTTGTATTTTTAGCGTCATTGATTCATTTAGCAAAAATGTGTTGAGCCCATGTGGAGCAGCCTTGTAGCTGCAGAGGAGGCCCACGGTATGAGGTGTAAGGTCAGGTCACAGATCTTGGTGTGAGCTGAAACCTGGGCCTTGGGGAGCAAGAGATCAAGACCTGGAGACAAGAAATCAAATGATTTGCCAGGACCTCCTGACTTCAGGGGCTTCCCAGATGGCACTAGTGGTAAAGAAGCCACCTGCCAGTGCAGGAGACTTGTGTTTGATCCCTGGGTCAGGAAGATCCCCTGGAGGAGGGCTTGGCAATCCACTCCAGTGTTCTTGCCTGGAAAATCCCATGGACAGAGGACCCTGGTGGGCTACAGTCTATGGGGTCAAAAAAGAGTCGGACACAACTAAAGCAACTTAGCATGCACACATCCTAACTTCAGCCTGTAAGATTTTCTTCTAGACTATGTCCACTGTATTCTTTATATATATATACACACACATAAAGAAGGACTTTATTTATTTTCATATCATCTTTATTTTATCATCTTTACTTGTTTATATCATCTTGGGTGACCCTACACGACACGGCTCGTATTTTCTTTGAGTTAAACAAGGCTGTGGTCCATGTGATCAGTTTGATTCGTTTCCTGTGATTGTGATTTTCATTCTGTCTGTCCTCAGACAGATAAGGATAAGAGGCTTATAGAAGCTTCCTGACGGGAGAGACTGACTGCCAGGGGGAAACTGGATCTTGTTCTGATGGGCGGGGCCATGCTCAATTTTAATCCAATTTTCTGTTGATGGGTGGGGCTGTGTTCCCTCCCTGTTGTTTGAACAAACTATGGTAGGGGTCATGAAGAGCCTCTTGATGAAAGTGGAAGATGAGAACCAAAAAGCTGGCTTAAAACTCATCATTCAAAAAGCAAAGATCATGGCATCAAGTCCTATTGCTTCATGGCAAATAGATGGGAAACAGTGACAGACTTTATTTTCTTGGGCTCCAAAACCACTGCAGATGGTGACTGCAGTCATGAAATTAAAAGACGCTAGGCTCCTTGGAAGAAAAGCTATGACCAACCTAGACAGCATATTAAAAACCAGAGACGTTACTTTGCTGACAAAAGTCCACCTAGTCAAAGCTGTGGCTTTTCCAGTAGTCATGTATGGATGTGAAAGTTCAGTTCAGTCACTCAGTCGTGTCCGACTCTTTGCGACCCCATGAACCGCAGCACACCAGGCCTCCCTGTCCATCACCAACTGCTGGAGTCTACCCAAACCCATGTCCATTGAGTCAGTGATGCCATCCAGCCATCTCATCCTCTGTCATCCCCCATTCTCCTGTCCTCAATCTTTCCCAGCATCAGGGTCTTTTCAAATGAATCAGCTCTTCACATCAGGTGGCCAAAGTATTGGAGTTTCAGCTTCAACATCAGTCCTTCCAATGAACACCCAGGACTGATCTCCTTTAGGATGGACTAGGTTGGATCTTCTTGCAGTCCAGGGGACTCTCAAGAGTCTTCTCCAACACTGCAGTTCAAAAGCTTCAATTCTTCGGCGCTCAGCTTTCTTTATAGTCCAGCTCTCACAGTCATACATGACTACCGGAAAAACCATAGCCTTGAGTAGACGGACCTTTGTTGACAAAGTAATGTCTCTTCTTTTTAATATGCTGTCTAGGTTGGTCATAACTTTCCTTCCAAGGAGTAAGCGTCTTTTAATTTCATGGCTGCAGTCACCATATGCAGTGACTTTGGAGCCCAGAAAAATAAAGTCTGACACTGTTTCCACTGTTTGCCCATCTATTTGCCATGAAGTGATGGGACCGGATGCCATGATCTTAGTTTTCTGAATGTTGAGCTTTAAGCCAACTTTTTCACACTCTTCTTTCACTTTGATCAAGAGGCTCCTTAATTCTTCTTCACTTTCTGCCATGAGGGTGGTGTCATCTGCATATCTGAGGTTATTGATATTTCTTCCAGCAATCTTGATTTCATCTTGTGCTTCCTCTAGCCCAGCATGCCTCATGATGTACTCTGCATATAAGTTAAATAAGCAGGGTGACAATATACAGCCTTGACGTGCTCCTTTCCCTATTTGGAACCAGTCTGTTGTTCCATGTCCAGTTCTAACTGTTGCTTCCTTAACTGCATACAGGTTTCTCAAGAGACAGGTCAGGTGGTCTGGTATTCCCATCTCCTTCAGAGTTTTCCACAGTTAATTGCGATCCACATAGTCAAAGGCTTTGGCATAGTCCATAAAGCAGAAATAGATGTTTTTCTGAAACTCTCTTGCTTTTTCGATGATCCAGCGGATGTTGGCAATTTGATCTCTGGTTCCTCTGCCTTTTCTAAAACCAGCTTGAACATCTGGAAATGCACGGTTCACAAAATGCTGAAGCCTGGCTTGGAGAATTTTGAGCATTACTTTACTAACGTGTGAGATGAGTGCAATTGTGCGGTAGTTTGAGCATTCTTCCATGTGAAAGTTGGGACTATAAAGAAAGCTGAGCGCTGAAGAATTGTTGCTTTTGAACTGTGGTGTTGGAGAAGACTCTTGAGAGTCCCATGAACTGAAAGGAGATCAAACCAGTCAATCCTAACGGAAATCAGTCCTGAATAATCATTGGAAGGACTGATGCTGAAACTGAAACTCCAATACTTTGGCCACCTGATGTGAAGAACTAACTCATTGGAAAAGACTCTGATGCTGGGAAAGATTGAACGTGGGAAGAGAAGGGGACGACAGAGGATGAGATGGTTGGATGGCATCACCAACTCAATGGACATGAGTTTGAGGAAGCTCTGGGAGTTGGTGATGGACAGGGAGGCCTGGTGTGCTGCAATCCATGGGGTCGCAAAGAGGTGGACACAACTGAGTGACTGAACTGAACTGAACTGTTGGGTCTTTGTTGCATCAGCAGGATCTTTCCTTGTAGCCCACGGACTCTCTAGTTGTAGCACAACAGCTCCAGAGTGTGCAGGCTTCGGTAGCTGCAGTGAGCAGGCTTGGTTGCTCCACGGCATGCAGCATCTTAGTTCCCTGACCAGGGATGGCACCCACATCCCCTGCATCTCAAGGCAGATTCTTAACCACTGGACCACCTAGGAAGTCCCATGCCCACTGTATTCTTGATTTTTTAAACTTTGGAGGAAAAGGAAGAAATTTTCATAGTCTTGAAACTCATTGGATTTATATGAAAACATGATTTCCCAAACTGTATTTCATACAATAGTAGTTCTATGGGATATTATTGTGCTCAGTTGCTCAGTCGTGGCTGACTCTTTGCGACCCCATGGATTGTAGCCCACCAGGCTCCTCTCTCCATGGGATTTCCCAGTCTAGAATACTGGAGGGGGTTGCCATTTTTAAACATTAAATCAGATTTTTTTTAAAGTTTGCATTTAGTTACTCCCGGGTAGCTCAGCTGGTAAAGATCCGGCTGCAGCACCGGAGATCCCAGTTCAATTCCTGGGCCTGGAAGTTCGCCTGGAGAAGGAATGGACTACAGACTCCAGTGTTGCTGGGCTTCCCTGGAGGCTCAGACTGTAAAGAATCCGCCTGCAGTGCGGGAGACCTGAGTTCGACCCCTGGGTCGGGAAGATCCCCTGGAGGAGGGCATGGCAACCCACTCCAGTATTCTTGCCTGGGGAATCCCATGGACAGAGGAGCCTGGCGGGCTATAATCCACAGGGTCACAAAGAGTTGCTCACGAATGAAATGACTGACCTCACATGCTTATCTAGAATCTGCCGTCCTACAGACAGACAAGTGGGTAGATGTGGAGCTCTCGAGGACTGTGGCTTCTCGGTGGGAGAGAGCAGCTCACGAGCTCATGATTAGTTCTGTCTTGGGCTCAGTGTGACCTCTGCTGCTCCAGGCCTTTGGTCTGTGAAGTGGGTGTTGACCAAAGAACTTCCCACACAGAAAATAAAGGGACCAGAAACGCACCATGGAGATAGTTAGGTATTGAGGGATGACTTATTCCATAATCTTTATCCAAAATGTCTTTTGAAGGTAACAATTTTATACAGTTGAGCCCACATTTAATGTAATTGCACAATTATTAGGCATAAGCATTCTGGAAAATGTTCCTTTTGTGTGTGAATATGTTTTAAATAACAAACAAACAAATATCGTTTTGTCTGTGATGCATAATTCAGTGGACTTAATGATTTTCCCTTAAAGACATTTAATAAATATTTTGTAACTTGAGGGGGGAGCTCAAATTTAGTCTTGGTAAGAGTCCTGGTCTTAATTCAGAATTAATTTTTGACTCAGTGAACTTTTCTGAAGAACTCTGAATAACAGTGAGGTCCAGTTCTAAACATTCTTAGAAAGTCCTAGCTGCAAAGCACATTTAGTAAGAGCTGGTCAAAGGTCATGGTTAAAATGAATTGTCTGGTGTTAGGAACTTTATATTCTGAAAGATATATTGGCTTCTAAATAGCCTAATATTGATTTTTTTTAAAAATTGATCAGTTGGTCCTGGTTTTCACAGATATTTTATTATATTTTAATTTAAATATTATTGGTTTTATTATACTGTTTTATAAGTTTAGTGAATGAAAGAAAAGCTCTCTTTACTTGAGTGTTTTGGCGATAAATACTGCATCTTCATTCCTCCTGCATAGTGACAGAAGATAAATGATTTACTTTGGTCCTCAACTGTGTTTGTTTTTTTAAACATTTATTTATTTATTTTTATTTATTTGGCTGTGCCGCGTCTCAGCTGCAGCATATGGGATCTAGTTCCCTGCCCAGGGATCGAATCCAGGCCCCCTGCTTTGGAAGTGTGGAGTCTTAGCCACTGGACCATCAGGGACATCCTCAACTGTATTTATAGCAAAAACCAAAACATGCAAGTATGACTGATGGGGGCCTGCCCCAAATTTCCCTTAATAAGCCCTTTCTTTACAGTATGCATGAATAATTATAAATAAAGATTGTAAACAGATCATTTAAAAGGCGTACTTTTTATTACACTTGCTCTAATTCATAACTTTCCCTGACCCAGACTGGCCTTTCCCCTCAAGTGGGCCAAATGGGCCAAACTGCCACACACGGCTGTCACCCGCGCTAGGAGCAGCACGGATTCCTGACCCGCAGGGATCAGAGGGACTCTGCGGGGTTAGCAGTACGTTCAGAGCTCGTAACTTCAAGCTCTCCATCGCTGACGTTCCGGCAGGCTGGACTCTTCGGTGACTTTACAATTTTTTTTCCTAAGGGGAATTTTTAAGGCGTGGGAAATTGGTGTTCCCTTGGGAACGACTTGCGGAGAGTAGCGACCCATCGCTCGGGCAGGTCCTCTGCTTGCGCCACCGGTGCGGGTCCGTCCAGAGGGAGAAAGAAGAGGGAAGACGGCTCTCCGGGGCTTAGCTGTCCGGTCGTCCTCTGCGGCGGGCGGTTCAACCAATGGGAAGGAACAGCGACGCTTTCAAAAGCGAAGGGGCCGTGAGACTTTGAGGAGAGCGACTGCGTTTAGGAGCGCGTCCGCAACTACGCAGCCGCTGGGAACGGGCGCGGCCTCGGAGACCTCGGGCGGCGGCCACCGACCTTGGGCGGGGGCGGGGCGAAGCTGAGCCAAGAGGGGAGCACGTGGCTCCGACCGCCCGGCCTCGTTTTCTTCCCTCGTACAGTGAATTCCCAGAAGGGTTCTGAGGCTTCTGCTTGGCAGCGCACGGGGGAAGAGACATTTCAAAGTTATTCCACTGTCTCCGATGGTGCCAGAGCGGCACCCCCGCCCCTGAGGCAGTCTCAGAGCGTCTCTTTGGAACCGGGCGAGAGCCGGGCCTCCCTGTTCCTCTGAAAGCGCAGCAAGGACGAACAGGGAGAGAAAGTGCTTGGTGCCGATCGAGGCTTATTATATAGGTCTCCAAGCGTTCCGCATCCCCCTGCTGAGAAAATCATGCCTTTATCTGTGCTAGGATTTATGGCGCGGTTCATTTGCAAGTGGAAAAGACCCGAAAGCTGGGAACGGACCAGCGCTAGCTGCTGAGACATCCTGCAGAGTGTTTCAAAGGTGGGTGCAACATGGTGTGGGTGCCCCGCAGAGGATGAGATGGTTAGATAGCGTCACCCACTCAATGGACATGAATCAGCGAACTCTGGGAGATTGTGGAGGACAGAGGAGCCTGGCTGTGCCATGGTTCACGGAGGTCGCAGACTCAGGACTCAGCTAGTGAACAACAGCAAAAGCAACAAGGTTTAAACACCTGGTAGGTTCTTCCTCTGGGTTTCCACCACCCACCCCAGGGGCAATAATACCACACTCCTTTGGCTGTGGCCCTGTGTAGCATAGGGTACCTGGCACATTCCCTAGGACCTGAGCTAGCTGGAGGGGGGACCCTAGGCTATTACACGCACCACGTGTAACTGTCTTATACAAGCAGATGATGGCAAGTCCTTCCAAAGCTTGGGTGCCGACAGGTGGGAGATTGGGCAGAGAAGTGGAAGCATGACTCCAGAACCTCTTTCCCCCCCTAATCTAGACATGTTATATTAAAACTGCTGAAAACCAAAGATAAAGTGAGAATCTTGAAGGCAGCCAGAGGAAAAAATTACGTTACACTCAGAGGAACAAAGATAAGAATTGTATCTTTAAAGAACTAAAAGAAAAAATACCATCAACTCAAAAGGCCATACCCAGTGAAAATATCTTTCAAAAATTAAGGCAAAAATACAGATGTTTTTAGAAAAACAAAAGCCAAGAATTAATTCTCGTGCTATTAGAAACATTAAAGGAAGTTTTTCATGCAGGAAGTATATTATACCAGGTAAAAATTTGGATTTATATCAAGAATGACTCCAGAAATGGTAACAATGAAGGCGAATATAAAATACTTTTAGGGCTTTCTAGGTACACAGGCATATCACCTATGAAGGATAGATTTACTTTTTATCCCCTATTCTTATACCTGATGGCTCTGAATCACAGGCCCAGTAGTTGTGGTGCATAGGCCTAGCTGCTCCTCAGCATGTGGAATCTTCCCAGCCCAGCAACTGAACCCATGTTCCCTGAATTGGCAGTAGGATTCTTAACCATTGGACCACCAGGGAAGTCCTCTTATACCTCTTATTGATTTATCTTCTCTCACTGCTTTGCCTAATGCCTCCAGTACAATGTTGAATAGTAGAGGACCTCTTTGATTTATTGTTGATCTTATGGAAATGCCCTTAGTTGTTCAGTCGCTAAGTTGCAACCCCATGAGCTGCAGCTTGCCAGGCTTCCCTGTCCTTCACCATCTCCTGGAGTTTGCTCAAACTCATGTCCATTGAATCATCCAACCATCTCATCCTCTGTCACTTCCTTCTCTGTTCCTCCATCTTTCCCAGCATCAGGGTCTTTTCCAACAAGTCTGATCTTCATATCAGGTGGCCAAAATATTGGAGCTTCAGTTTCAGCATCAGTTCTTCCAATGAATATCCAGGGTTGGTTTCCTTTAGGATGACTGGTTTGATCTCCTTGCTGTCCAAGGAACTCTCAAGAGTCTTCTCCAACACCACAATTCGAAGGCATCAGTTCTTTGGCACTCAGCCTTCTTTATGGTCCAACTCTCACATCCATACATGACTACTGGAAAAACCATAGCTTTGACTAGATGGACCTTTGTTGGTGAAGTAATGCCTCTGGTTAATGTCTGGGTTTGTCATAGCTTTTCTTCCAAGGAGCAAGTGTCTTTTAATTTTGTGGCTGCAGTCACCATCTGCAGTGATTTTGGGAGCCCAAGAAAATAAAATCTAATTTCCCCATTAAATTAGACTCTAGCTTTAGGAACAAAGTATATATATTTTTATCATCTCAAAAAACCTCTTATCCGGTTGCCCTGGTGGCTCAGTGGTAAAGAATCTTCCTGCCAATACGGGAGAGATGGTGGGTTCAACTCCTGATCTGGGAATATCCTACATGCTGCAGAACAACGAAGCCTGTGCACCGCATCTATTGAGCACAGCTCTGCTCTAGAGCCTGGGAGCCGCCGCTACTGAAGCAGCCCATACTGAAGGGCTACTGAAGTGTGCCCCACAGCCTGTGCACCACAACTAGAGAAAAGCATACCCAGCAGCAAAGACCCAGCACAGCCAAATAAACAAATAAATAAAATTATTTTTTTATAAAACCACTCATCAATTTCACTCCAGAGCCTTCTATCTGTCACATACTTGTTGTGGCTTTGAGGAAGTCCTGTAAACCTCTGTCTGGGACCCCAGTTTCATCCTTTGCCAAACAGAGGATGGTCAGTGGCCTCCTGGGGTTCTGGGGTCATCTGACTAACAGGACATAGCAGTGAGTGTCCACTGGGGGATGAGGGAGAACAGTATCCTGCCTCCAGTATCACTCAGCTCCTTCCCCTGAGCCTGTTCAGCACAAACCTCCTTTGCACTGAGGCCTGAAGTCAGCCAGCAGCTCAGGATAGCTGTAACCATTTAGGAGAGTGAGCCTGTGTATACTAATTAGTTGATGTAAAGATCAAACTCAGATTCTAACCAGATTTTCTAAGATAAGCACTTTGCAGAGAGAAATGGACCTGAAAGCAGGTGTCTGGAGGATTAAAATGGCATTCAGTCTGCTAGGCAACTGCATTGTAGAAAGACTTCTTTATTTAAAAAAAAAAAAAAAAAGCTGTGGCTGCAGTCAAAATCTGGGGGAAGGTTGAGAGAGGACGGGGAGGAGAGGTAGCTTGTATACAGACCCACAGCAGGAAAGTCTGGCTGAGAATATAGCTCCAAGCAGGGTGGCTCAAGGAGAGGGATCTGGGGTGGTACTAAGACCCTGGAGAGTCTTAGTAACAGGGGGACTAAAGGTGTCCTGGGTTGGACCAGTGTCACTCAAATATTTGTGTCTGCCTGGAACCTGTGAACGTGACCTTATTTGGAAACAGGGTCTTTGCAGATGTAATCCAGTTTAAGGTGGAGCCCCACTATCTTAGGGCGGGCCAGAATCCAATGGCTGATGTCCTTATAAGACACGAAAAGCTTGGACACAAAGGGAAGATGGGCATGGGAGGATGGAGGCAGAGACTGGAGTGATGCTGCTACAAGCCGAAGAACGCCAAGGACTGCCGGTGTCTTAGTCCCAGCTGATATAATAAAACAAAATATCACAGATTGGACTTCCCTGGCAGCACAGTAGATAAGAATCTGCCTGCCAATGTAGGGAACATGGGTTCAATCCCTGGTCGGGGAAGATCCCACGTGCTAGAGAGCAACTAAACCCGAATACCACAACTAGTTGCAGACCCCACACGCTGCAACTGCTGAAGCCCAAGTGGCTAGAGCCTGTTCTCAACAAAAGAAGCCACCACAATGAGAAACCCCATGCCCTGCAACTAGAGAAAGCCCAGGTGCAGCAACAAAGACCCCCTGTAACCAAAAATTAAAATAGATAAATTAATTTTAAAAATAGCACAGACTGGGGGGGCTTAGATGGCTGCCTTCTTCCTGTGTTCTTACATGGCAGAGAGACAAAGAGACAGAAAGCTCTTGTCTTTCTTCTTATAAGGGCACTAATCCCATGATGGGGGCCCCACCCTTATGACCCCATCTAAACCTGATTACCTCCCGAAGGACTCAAGTCCAATCACATTGGAGATTAGGGTTTCAACGTTTGGATTTGGAGAGACAGGTATTCAGTTGATAACAGCCGGGAACCACCAGAAGCCAGAAGAAACAAGGAAGTATTCTCCCCTAGACCCTTCTGAGGGAATGTGTTCTGCGGATACCTTGATTTCAGATTTCTAGTGTCCAAGACTGTGAGAGAATAAATTTCTTTTCTTCTCTTTGGAGGGTGTATCAGTCAGTTCATCAAGCTGAAAAGATAGCCTTATCAACGGATAGCAATTATCTGCTTTATACTGTCAGGTCTTAACTTCATAGAGCAAATCAGTAAGAATCACGTATTGTGAAAATGCAGCTGTCTCACACACAGAACCAACAGCGTGGAATCATACCTGACCTAGACTGGGAGCATCTTCACTAGTATCTGACTCCTGCCTCCCTCCCCAGCTTCACCGGGGATCACTCTCCCCTTGCTCAATATACTGTAGTCTCTCTGGGTAACGTTCAGCTTCTTGATAACGCCAAGCTCTTCTCTGCCTCAGGGTCTTTACACATGCTTCTCCTGCCTGAAAAGCTCTTCTGGCTCTTCACATGATGAGCTTCTCCTTGTCCTTCAGACCTTGCCTTCGATGCCAACTCTTCTGAGAAGCCTTTCCTGACCACCCTATCCATTAGGGCAGAATAATACCCCTCCTTCAAAGACATCAACTTCACAGTCCCAGGAACCTGTGAATATAGTGAGTTTCCTGCAAAGGGGAATCAAGGTTGCAGATGAAATTATGTTTGCTAATCAACTGATTTCATGACATCATCCTGGATTATCTGGGTGGGTCCAGTGTAATAGTAAGGGTCCTTAAATGGGGATGGTGACTGCAGCCATGAAATTAAAATATGCTTGCTCCTTGGAAGAAAAGCAATGACACACCAAGACAGCGTATTAAAAAGCAGAGACATTACTTTCCTACAAAGGTCTGTGTAATCAAAGCTACAGTTTTTCCAGTAATCATGGACAGATGTGAGAGCTGGACCATAAAGAAAGTTGAGCACTAAAGAAATGATGCCTTTGAACTGTGGTGTTGGAGAAAAGTCTTGAGAGTCCCTTGGTGAGCCAGGAGATAAATCCAGTCAATCCTAAAGGAGATCAGTCCTGAATATTTATTGGAAAGACTGATGCTGAAGCTGAAGCTCCAATACTTTGGCCATCTGATATGAAGAGGCGATTCATTGGAAAAGACGGTGATGCTGGGAAACACAGAAGGCAGGAGGAGAAGGGGGCAACAGTGGATGAGATGGTTGGATGGTATCACCAACTCAATGGACTTAAGTTTGAGCAAACTCTGGGAGATAGTGAAGAACATGAAGCCTGGTATGCTGCAGTCCATGGGGTCAGGAAGAGCTGGACACAACTGAGCAATTGAAGAACAAAATTGGGGATGAGAAAGGCAGAGGATTCAAACCTGGCATTCTGAAGATGCCATCTAAGAGATGGCATTGTGAGAAAGCCTTGACTGACCATCGCAAGCTTTGAAGATGGAAGCAGGTGCCAGGAGCCAAGAAATATAAGTGACCTTTAGAAGCTGGAAAAGGCAAGGATGCTTATTCTTCCCTGGAGCCTCCAGAAAGGAATGTGTATCTGCCAACACCTTGATCTTAGCACAGTGAGATCCATCTTGGGCTTCTAACCCCCGTAACTGTCAGGTAATATATCTGTGTTGGTTTTTAATGTATATGTATTTATTTGACTGCACTGTCTTAATTGTGGCATGAAAGATCTTTAGTTGCTGCACATGAACTCTTAGTTGTGGCATATGGGATCTAGTTCCCTGACCAGGGATCGAACCCAGGCCCCCTGCATTGGGCGCTCAGAGTCTTAGCCACTGGACCACCAGGGAAGTCCCACATCTGTGTTGTTTCAAGTCACTAAGTTTGTAGTACTTTGTTACAGCTGCCAGAGGAAACCAATACAGACCTTAACCTCAGTGCCAACCCCTGATGGAAGCCTCCTCTGACCCCCAAATCCAGAGTAGCACCCCCTCCCTCATCCAGTTACTCTCTCAGGCACCTCTGTGCGCTAAGCACTGTTTTAGGCACTAGGGATAACAGCAGTGAACAAGACGTTAAAAATCCCTGCCCTCGGGACTTCCCGGGCGGTCCAGTGGTTAAGATTCCAGGCTGCCAATGCAGGGAGGCACGGGTTCGATCCCTGGGTGGGTAACTGAGATCCCACATGCTCCATGGTGAGGCCAAAAAATAAAACAGAAACTGAAAAAAGAAAAAAAAAAAACCACCTTGCCCTCACAGAGCCTGCACAAGGGGGCAGGCAGGGAGAGACAATAAACAAATGAGAAAAATAACTGGTGTGCTGAGAAGTCTAAGGAGGAAAAGCAGACCCAGGAGGAGGGCAGGGGAGGAGGGGGTCCTGGGGTCAGGGGAGTGTGCGTTGTAAATGGCATGGTGCCTGACGGCTCTCCAGGGAGGGAGGGGGCCAAGCAGAGGGGAGAAAGCAGGATAGCAAGTGAGTGGCCAGTGCGGCCATCTAATTCATCATGCAAACCGGGGCCTCAGAGTGGAAGCGACACCATTAATAACCGTGCTGGCCAAACAGGCAAGAACCTACGCCGTCTCTCAGCGCAGGGTCGCTGGCAGCTGGATCACAGTGGCTGAAGGAGGGAGTAGGGGGTCTGCGAGGCAAGGACTGGGCTTGGTATGGCCTTGCAGGTCACAGTGAGAAGGCTGGCTTTTACTCCAGGAGAGGTGGAAAGTTATGGGAGAGTTTTGAGCAGAATACTATGGGTTTACGTTTAAAAGGATTTCCCTAGCTGGCACGGTGAGAACTGACCCTCGGGGCAAGAGGGCAGAGGCAGGAGGCTGGTAAAGACACCTGGGGTCCCCAGGGGCCCCTGCGTGGTGGACTTGGGGGAACAGAGTCTGACGACAGAGATGAGAGGATGTCTTCGGACCGGAAGTGGGGCGAGGGAAAGGGGAGCCAAGGATGGCAGCTCGCCTCCTGCAGGGACTTTCCTAGCCTGTGAGTTTCTGACCCCCTTGTCTTCTTCCCCTGTGTAGACGGAAGACCTGTGGAGTGGGGACCCTGTCTGGCTTGCTCAGCACCCAGCTGTCTGGAGTACAATAGCATGCTATTGTGCCAATAAGAAATCGGAAACAAATTAAATAGATGGTTTGCCCAAATCATTGTTTTCTCAGGAGCAAAGTCCAGGTCGTCCAACACCACCTTCAGAGCACCTGGCTGTAGACTGATTGCCTCCCTGCTTCACATTCTTGGTCCGTTTCCTCGCCTTTGTTTGAAACGTGGTGCGAGGGGAAGTAAGAGCCTTGGAAGTGCTGGGGTTAGAAAGCACAGTTACAAATGATTGGGAATTAATTTCACAAGGAAAAGCTCTGAGTGCCCCTGATGTGGGAAAGGGCACTGAACTGGGCTGGACCCCAAAGAATCAGGAGCATCACCTCTGTTCCCACCATCAGGACTGACGGGACAGCGAGGACAAGTCTTCTGAACTCCCTGCTTTCACTGCCACTGCACAAGGGAGGACGGTCTTGCCAAGCGGAGTTATTTGTCCTAATAATTCAAGAGGAAAGCAGGCATGGTTCTGAATTGCCTTACCAAGCTACCTTTTTCCTTGCCTGAATTTTCTGTCCTCCCTCGGAATCCATCCAGTAGCACTGCCTGGTGAGACGCTGACGGTGGAGCTGGGTCAGGGAAGGTGGGAGAAAGGAGCTGCCTGCAGCTTTCTGAGAAGGCGTCTTGGTTCTCTCTCTCAATTTAGGTCATGGATGATTTCCACGCTGTCGCCAAATGTGAGCTTGGTTCTGTGTGTGAGGCAGCTGCATTTTGGTACTGTGTGATTCTTGCAGATTTGTTCAATGAAGTTGTTGGAGATCTCACAGAATCCATCAGATGAATCACTGCTCATTAATAGGTCACCTTTTACACTTGCTGAATGGACTGGTCTACCCTTCAGAGAGAAGGGATGGACTTATCTGGCCAATTCTTAAATCATCATCTTGAGAGACTGAATATAGCTCATGAGAGACAAACCAGGTGGCGCAGTAGTAAAGAACCCATCTGCCAACGCAGGAGACGTAAGAGATAAGGGTTTGATCCCTGGGTCAGGAAGATCCCCTGAAGTAGGAAATGGCAACCCGTTCTAGTATTCTCGCCTGGGAAATCACATGGACAGAGGAGTCTGGTGGGCTACAGTCCATGGGGTTGCAAAGAGTCAGACACAACTGAGCACTCACACATTTAACTTCATTTTACATCATTATTACAAGAGATTGAATATATAAAGACAATGGCCACACCACATATAAAAATAGAAATTTTACCCACAGCCTGCCTCCATCTGCCTGGGAAACTGGCCCCCACCCTGCAATAAACATCCCAGGAAGCCAGTCTGCTGTAAATCAGACTTGCAGGAAGCCAGATTCCTATCCCTATGACAATCCAAGAAGCCAAAGAGCAAATTCTAAAACAATTGACCCCAAATGACCAGATTTAGATTAATAACCAACAGCTTTCTTAATCATTGTCCTATCTTCCAGTTTAGGACCAATCAGAGAAAGCCAACTCTGTATGCTTAACCAATCATGTAGGACATCCTCTTGTAGTCAGCCTGCCTACAGCTTCCCAAGGCCAACAGCCTCCAATCAGGGCACATCTGAGGCCTTCCCTTTTTTCCACTTTAAAGCTTTCCAGTCTGCCTTTGAGTCTTTGCCAAAGTGCAGGTGACACTGGCCCACTCCTCTGCTATAGCAAGTTCAGAACAGATAGCCTTGTTTTCCTCATTTGGTTGATTTTTGTTTGTTTCCACCACTAGCTGAGGACTAGGACTTCCCAGGTGGCCCTAGTGGTAAAGAACCCACCTGGCAATGCAGGTAGACGTAAAAGACGCAGGTTCAGTCCCTGGGTTGGCAAGGTCCCCTGGAGAAGGGCTCACAACCCACTCCAGTATTCTTGCAATGAAGGCCTAAAGAGGCTTAACTATACATGCATGCGTGCATAAAATGTGTACGTGTATATGCATACACATACAGGCAGCACAGAGTTAAATATTCTTTTAAAAGTTATGTTTTCATTGGCAAATGACTGAATTTTAATTCTGGGATTCTTTGGCAAATATCTAGGTAAAAGTGTGCCTAAACGAGATGCAGGCACTTCCCCAGAAATGACTGTATCCAAAACATCATGGTTCTGAATTTGCGAAGAGTTACGTTCGAAGGGTCACCTCCGCTGTTGGAGAATGGTGACCAGTCCTCCAGAGCGGGCAGTGTCTGCCGACTCCAAGCCCACTTTTGCCTTAAGATGGTGAAACCAAGACAGACTGCCAGCCAGCTTCAGGCTGGGGAGACCGCCACTGCTGGGTGCTGCGGATCTTTACCTGTTCCTAGAAGGGGTTGTGACAATCAAGACCCACAGGGGGACGGAAGCACCAAAGGCTCCAGGTATCACTGGAGGAGAAACCTAGAGGACCGGGGGTCAGATGAGGAAGGAGTGGGCTCTGGGGGGGTGTCGTCACCGTGAGGGAGGGAAGAGTTAATCAACCTTCAAAATTGAGTTGAGCCCCCATGGGCTGAAATAAATTAAGGTGACCTTCAAGTAAATCAGTTATGGCCAAGTACAGAACATTTTGATTAAAAATTTAAATCTAACCCTGCCTGCTAAACCAACCAGATGGAGCATTATGACTTTCTGTGACTGGCCTTAGACTGGAGCTGGGGCATAGCGGTGTCGTATGGAGACACGGCCTCTCCCCTGAGTTCTGCTGCAACCTGAATCCCAGGGCTCTGAGGCAGGAAAGAAAGCAGATGCCCCTGGAGAATCGGAAATGTTTGGTGAGGGGTTTGATGTGGGCTTTCAGATGTATTTGCACCATCAGCCATCTGACACCCCACGTTCCTCATTCCAACTGTCCCCCCTGCCCTCTTCCATCACGAGGGGCATGGCCAACCTCACCGAAGCTCTCCAAACTGGATGCCTTGTCACTATCGGGTTAATGAGTCAGTGTGTCCATTTTGCTGGTAAAATTCCTTTCTGGCAGTTTAAACACATGTTCAGCTACTGTATTTGAGTTTCCAGCATGCCATCCCAGGCGTGACTTCTTTTATCATTAAATTATCATCGTTTCTGACATGCGTGTTAGTTGCTCAGTCGTGTCCCACTCTTTATGATTCCATGGACGGTAGCATGCCAGGCTCCTCTATCCACGGAGTTCCAGGCACGAATACTGGAGTGGGTTGCCATGCCCTTCTCTAGGGGATTGAACCCAGGTCTCCTGCATTGCAAGCAGATTCTTTACCGTCTGGGACACCTAGGAAACCCATCATTATTTCTGCCTGAGTTCAAATCCTAACTCCATTTCTTACTGGATCTGCTTCCTCTGTGACTCTGTTCCTTCATGTAGAAAGAGGCAGTGTGAAGTGCATACTTGGTTGGGCTGATAAGAGGACTCAGTGAGTCCACTGCTCAGAGGGGTCCCTGGCTTATGGTAGGCACAGCAGATGTCCTAGCTATTCATCACTCATCTGTCAGTGGAGACTAGAATCAAGGCACTCGGTGGGGGGCAGGCTTTGAGGGCCACAGGCAGCTCCAAAGGCAGCCATCCCAGGAGGGAGAGAAGGAATACGGCAGAAATCATGAGTGAGTGAGAGAATTGTACTTGGAAAAAAAATGAGATGTTCCTGGAGATTCAGAAATATTTGATGGAAAGGTCCTTGGCGATGCCACTGGTGGGGCCAGAATTCGACCTTGGTATTCCTGAAACCATAGCCCCGCTTTGGTTGTGTGGTTGGGGTGGCCTACCAGGCGGGGTGAGGCCTTTTGAGTTTTGACTGTCAAGGATGCCTGCTACCGGGTGGGCCGGCTCAGCTGAAGGCCTAAGACCCAGCAGACTTCCTCCGGGTGAAGCTTCCATGAGGCCAGAGCCAGCTGCAGGATTTGCGGGGCCCAGTGGGCAATGAAAATGCAGGCCTCTTGGACTCTCCTGCTGGTCCAGTGGTTAAGACTCCGAGCGTCCATGGCAGAGGTGGGGACAGGTCAATCCCTGATCAGGGAAGTTCCATACACCACACATGGTGTGGCAAAAAAAAAAAAAAAAAATTCAAGCCTCTTATTAGAAAAATAGGAAATTGCACCATTATAGATATTAACAACACAGCACCCTTTCCTTTCTTCTGAGGCCTGTCGTGATGCTTTTATTTGCTACTTAATGTCATGCTCCATCAGGCAGGAGGACGCTAGAGGTAAGGTGCAGTGGTCGTCAGGGTCCCATTCTTGCAGCTACTGACCCTGACTGGGGAGGGAGGACTCTCCGTTTCGCATGGGCCTGCCACCCAAGCTCATGGTGGAGGGGGATCCCCCAAGGAAATGCACCTTCCGTGGGCACAGCTGGTGCCTGGATAAGGGGTGGGCCCCCAACAAGCCATCTGCTAAACACGCCACGGCACAGCCAGCCCTGAGCGAGGAGAGCTGCCCGTTTTGAGGCTCTTGCTGGGAGCTGAGGGTGCCAGGGACACGCTGGCCTCCCCGCCTCCCCCCACCCTCACCACCCAGTCCCTGGCCCGAGCAGAGGGTAGCAGCAGGCCGGGGTGGGCAGAGTGAGGCTGGGGAGCAGGTGACTGAGAACTGTCTAGTCGCTGGCCCCAGGAGGCAGTGGGAGGCAGGACCCCAAGCCCCCAGCTGTCTATTGCCCCATGAGACTTACAAAACCCAGATTCAGAGGGAAAATTATTAAGCATGCTCCATGATCACGGAGCATGAAACCCTAAGGATGGGGCCCTTCTGAGCCCAGTGCCCTGTGTGACTGCCCTGATGCAAGCCTGTGCCCACCCCTGGCGCCCCCGTCAGCTATCTGGCTCCTCAGTGCCCCATGCATGCCTCCATCACCAGATAAAATCTGTATGCGGTAAGCAAAGGCGCACAGAAATGCAACTGAAAAATGGTCTATAATTGATTCTGTCTTGCTCCCAAGTCCCCACTCCTGCTAAGGGCAGAAAAAAAGAAAATTTAAACACCGTGGACTTGCTAATCAAAGCTAGCTCAGTCTCTCCAGGCTTCAAAAACTCCTTCTGAGTTAAGTCAGACACATCAAGACAGGAGTTCAAATACATTAAGTTTCAGGTTTCCTCCTGGGCTCCTTCTCCCCACGCCTTCCAGAGAGGATACCGATTCTAATTCCTGCCTCTAAGACACGTGGTTGAGGTGGTACCAGGCTGCCTGTCCTGGATTTGATGAGCTGCCATCCACCTGGTTCTTGGGCTCCAGCCCAGAGTCTGGCCACAGGGTCCTCCTACAGTACCGCCCAGCAGTCATGCTCCCCTTGGGCCTTCCCACTGCTGTTTTGACCTGGAGGAGGGTCTGATCAAACTTCTGATCTCTTGCTTCTTCCTACCTAATGGGAACTTCCCTAAGTCATATCCTCTGACCCTGTTATGGGTCCAAGTCCACCAGATTTGGTCATAATTTCTTAAAGGGGAGCCCATGGAATTTAGAAAATCCCTTTCTTCCCTGAACCGAGTTCAGTTTCAAGACTATTATCTCATATACACTCAGAGTTGATCTTAACACTCAAAGGTAAAAAAGTCTTTTTTTCTCTTGTTATATTTCTACTATGAAAATCACAATCCTCCCTGAGGCAAACAGGTAGCCCTGGTTGAGTAAGAGAAGGAAAAATATTAATATGTTAGAATTTTGTTTCTCTCTTACCTCTAGCATAGCACTTACCACAAAGGTATTGAAACTATTTCCTTATCTGTCTTCCCAAGTAGAGTGTATTTGCTTAAAGGCAGGGGGCAAACATTGCTCATTTTCTGTATCAAGTACCTAAATATTAAGTCTGGCACTTTACAGACTGTCAGAAATGGATGGTTGGATGGATGGATGGATGGATGGATAGGTGTGTGTGTGGGTAGACAGGTGGACAAGTGGATGGATGGGTGAATGAGCGAAAGGATGGGTGGTGGATGAATGGATGGGGGGACAGATTTTTTAAACCTTAAAAAAATATACCCAGCAAAAAGTGAAAGTCGCCCAGTTGTGTCTGACTCTTTACGACCCCATGGACTGTAGCCCGCCAGGCTCCTCTGTCCATGGAATTCTCTAGGCAAGAAGGTAGCCTTTCCCTTCTCCAGGGGGTTTCTCAACCCAAGGATCAAACCCAGGTCTCCCGCATTGCAGGTGGATTCTTTACTGTCTGAGCCATCAGAGGACCCCAAGAATACTGGAGTGGGGAGCCTATCCCTTCTCCAGGGGATCTCCCCAACCCAGGAATTGAACCAGGGTCTCCTGCATTGTAGGTGGATTCTTTACGCGCTGAGCTACCAGGAAAGCCCCATACCCAGCAAACACTTACTTATATCTCATTGACCAAATGGGGTCACATGCCACCCTGGATGCAGAGGAATCTGGGACTGAAGTACTGTAGTTGTGGTTATTATTATCCTGAGCAAAATTATGGTTCTGTTGGTAAGGAAGAAGGGTAGAGTGGATAATGGGTAGATAAGAACAGCCAGAAGAGTGGCATTTTAGCACAACCTTCCAAGATGTGTAAGAGAGAAAGGGTATTTTGAGCTGAGGAAACAGCATAAACGAATGGATGGAGGTAGCAGTTCTGTATAAATGCCAGTACATCACTGCTACTCTACCCAGGCAGAAGATTCTGCAGAGAGGATTTATAGGTCAACCTAAACTGTAAATAAATATTCCTTTATAGAATGAGGTATAGAGACTGACTGGTAAATGTGAGCTCTCATTATTGCCGAATCTCTATTCTAGCTATGTTCTGTTCTTCTTGTTCATTCCTAACATGCCCCATCCCTTCTCCTTTATATTCCCAGCCACTCTTGCCAGAGATCTGCCTGTTTTATCAGTCTTCTCAAAGATCCAGCTGTGGTTTTATTGATCTTATTTTTTCCTTAATTTCTGTTCTTGTCTTTGTTATTTCCTAATTTCCTTCCTTCTATTTTTGGCTTTCTTGCTTTATTCTGTTCCCTTTCTTCCTTCTGGAGTTGGACACCAAACTCACTCAACTGGAGTTTAGAAAAGTCTCTTCTTTTCTAATGTGTGCGTTGGCAGCTCTGCCTCTCCCTCTATGTAACCCTGCTGTGGGATTCTTCTAGTTTAGTACAAAGTGATCCAATTATCTTTCAGTTCTCCATATTTTCTGATTTCCCTTAGGATACCTTCTTTGACCCTTATATTGGGTGATCCATGAATTTAAAGTTTAAAATATATGAGTTAAAAAACAGTTTTATCTCAAAATTGTGTTGCCATATAATCCAGCAATCCCATTCCTGGGCACATATCTGGAAAATCTATAATTTGAAAAGATACACACATGCCCCAACATTCATAGCAGCACTGTTTATAATAGCCAAGACATGGAAGCAACCTAAAGGTCCATCGACAGATGAATGGATCAAGACGTTGTATATGTATATCTCACTCTGTGTGTTAATGGAGACATATGTGCTTGCAGTTCACTTATTTCTACTGCTTTATATGACTAAGATGTAATCTATTTATCTTCTCTGCCACTAAAGGATATTTAGCTTATTTCTGCCTTTTCTCTATCATACACAATACTGCTATAAACATTCTTACATGTAGCTCTAGTGCTCATTTTCACGTATGAGAAGCAAAACTAGAAGTAAAGCTGTCAGGTCATAGCATCACCAGATAATGTCAAATTGCACTGTAAGTGGTTGTCTGTCCTCTGTGTCTCTTAATCTCTCTTGAAGGGTTTTCTACATTTTCCCCTCTACTTTGCATTCTGGATATTTTAAGAATATCTTCCAGTTCATCCATTCTCTCTTCATCTCTGTCCAATCTGCCATTAAGCTGGCCTTGAGCTTTAAATTTCATTATTTACGTTATTCATTTCTAGAAGTTCTATTTGGAGCTTTTAATGTCATTTGCTTTTAATTTTTATTATGGACATTTGAAACATAAAATTAGAGACAATAGAATAAAAAATCCCTATGTACTTATTCACCTCCCACAAGTATCAACTTGTGTTTATACACAAGTATCAACTTGTTTTATACACACACCTTCCCACAGCTGTCCACTCTGAGATTTTTAAAAATATTTATTTATTTGTCTGCTCTGGGTCTTGGTTGTGGCATGTGGGATCTAGTTCCCTGACCAGGGATCGAACCTGGTCCCCCTGCATTGGGAGCATGGAGTCTTAGCCACTGGACCATGAGAGAAGTCCCTACTCTGAAACTATTTTGAGGCCAATCTCAGTTACCATATCACTTCACCTATAAATATTGTTCAAATCTGCCTATTCTTGTTTTCATAAAGTATTGTTATTTTCTTGAGAGTTTGAATCTTTCATTTTGGCTTTGGATCATTATAAGCATTCTTATCACATAGTCTTTCTTGACCCTGCTGTTCTGCCGTCTCAGAGTCTTACAGCCCTATCCTCCTGATTGTGGCTTCTGCTGTATTCAGCATGACCTCTTCATAAATACAGGTATACCTTGGAGATGTTGTGGGTTTGCTTCCAGATCACCACAATAAAGCAAATACCAAATAAATGAGTCACATGAATTCTTTGGTTTCCCAGTGCATATAAAAGTTATGTTTACTCTATACTATAATCTCAGTGGTAAAGAATCCACCTTCCAATGCAGGAGACACAGGAGACGTGGGTTCAATCAATCCCTGGGTCAGGAATATCCCCAGGAGAAGGAAATGGCAACCCATTCCAGTATTCTTGCCTGGAAAATCCCATAGACAGAGGAGCCTAGTGGGCTGCAGTCCATGGGGTCACAGAGTCAAACACAACTGAGCATTCAAGCACAACAATAACATAGTCTATGAAATGTGCAATAGCAGTGTGTCTATATAAGCAAGGCACATACCTTAATTTAAAAATGCTTCTTTGCTAAAAAAAAAAAATGCTAACCATCATCTGAGCCTTCAGCAAGTCACAGTAGTAACATCACAGATCATCTAACAAGTATGAACATAATGAAAAGGTTTGAAATGTGAGAATTACCAAAACGTGACACTGAGACATGAAGTGAGCAAATACTGTTGGAAAAATGGTGCTGAAAGATCCGCTCAATACAGGGTTGCCGCAGACCTTCAACCCGTAGGAAACACAGTGTCTGTGAAGCACAATAAAGCAAAGTGCAATAAGATGGGGTACGCCCATCCTGGGATTCGCTATTGTGAGCTTATCTTTGGAGGAGCTTGTTTTTCCGTGAGAACTTCCTGCTGTCTGAGTTGTAAGAGCACTCCTCTACAGTCAATTTTTTTTCTTTTTTTCAATCTCACTACTCGGCACATGGGATCTTAGTTCCCCAACCAGGGACTGAATCCACGACCCCTGCATTGGAAGCTAGGGGTCTTAACCACCGGATAGCCAGGGAAGTCCCTAAAGTCATTCTGCATCTGCTTTGCCAGATGGTCCAGGGTTATCACCAGCCTGGGACCAATTTTTTTCTTCCAGCATGAGTATCTGAGACCATGCAGACGATACAAATCTGGATGTCAGATCCACTCATAGCACATCTGTGAGGTTTCGATTTCTCCGAGGATCATTTTTGAAGCCCCCCCCCCACCCGCCACTGCTCTTGCCTGTGCAGTAATATCAAGCTTCTTATCTCCTTGTTAACAAGATGAGGTTTTCTTAGTTCATCGGCCCTTTACTAAGAGATCAGCCTTCAGTGGAGCCTGGCTTTGCAAGGAGTCAGAGTTCCAACCCTCCACATCCTGCCAACGGAAGATTTTACCTCCCATCTCCACATCTCATCTCAATCTGAAGGCCAAAGCCAGGGTCCTTGCGTTACTGGCTCTGATTGCCTCCCTCCCTGAGGCAGCTGTGGGGTCAAATCATGTGCTCACCACTCTGGTTTTTCCCTCTTCATTATGTCCCTGGGGATATCCCTTGCTTGCTTGCTAACTCAGCCTATGGGTGCCCCGGGTGGCTCAGTGATAAACAGTCCACTTACCAATGCAGGAGACTCAGGAGACGTGGATTTGATCCCTGGGTCCGGAAGATCCCCTGGAGAAGGAAATGGCATCGTACTCTGGTGTTCTTGCCTGGAGAATCCCATGGACAGAGGAGCCTGGCAGGCCATGGTCCATAGGGTCTCAAAAAGTCGGATACGACTGAAGCGACTAAGCATGCACACTTTATAATGCATTTCTATGTTTTTGTACGAAGAGTTCTTTCACATTTCTCTGGTCAAGATTTTGTTAGAACTGAGTTTCCTTTATTGTGAAAGCTGATTTAATTTGTTTTTGCTTTTGTTTCTTACTTGCAATTAAAAACAAACAAATCTACATAATTATCATAGCATCAAGCTCAGATCAGACTCCCTGCCCCCAAAGCCACTGCTGAGGCGCATCCGTTCTCTTTGGTCCTTGCCTGGCTAAGGACTCCGGGTTTGAATGGTCCACCTACGCTATACAGAGGAAGGTCTGCTCACGACCCTGGTTCACGTGACCACACTTCGGTCACCCTCCAGAGACTTCCAGGACAGAGCCCCCGCCTTTTTTGGCTTGCAGACCAGCTGTGGTTTTTGGTTCATGAAACACACGAACAATGCTGCGCTACTCCCATTTTGCAGACACCCCAGAATTCTGGGTTTTGCTGTGATACATACGGCTCTGTCCATTTTTCTTTGTGAATGGGCGACAGTCATCAAAAACACTGATTTGTATCAGTGCCACTAAATAGGCAGCCAGTAAAAAAGTGGCCTGAGTGTTCATAAACCTAGTTCTTTTCCTGTCAAGGAAGAAGAATTGAAGAGATGGAGTAAATTTCACCTGCTGTTGCCACAAATCTTTAGCCTTGCGCTCAGTCCCTGCGATGCTCCTTGCTTACCTTCTGGGCTTGAGGAGGCAGGGACTGGGCTTGCCCCTCCAAACCCCTCTCTGCCCTGCTGCCAAATAGATGTGAGGCTAATTTGTCCAGGCCCCTATCCAAACCCCCACTCAGAAGGTTTCTTTTGGTGGTGATGAAAGTGTTCTAAAATTAGATTATGGGGATGGGTATATGACTGTAAACACACACAAATACTACTTTTCAAATATACAAAAAAACTAAAACCATTGAATTGTGCACTTTAAGCAGTGAATTTATGGAGTATAAATTAAGTCTCAATATGAGATTTTTTTTAATTTAAAATATTTACTTATTTGACTGAACCAGGTCTTAGTTGTGGCCCACAGGATCCAGTTTTCTTACCAGGGATTGAACCCGGGTCCACTGCATTGGAAGGACGGAGGCTCAGCCACTGGACCACCAGGAAGGTCCCCAGTAAGAGTCGTTTTTTAAGGGCTTGAAATTATATGGGGGGAAACCTACTTGGGCACACAAGCTCTTCTGTAACCATAACCTCCACATGACATTACCGCCTCCCAGATACCCTCCTCCCATGCACCATCCTGTTCAGGCACTGAGAGACTGCACAAACCGCCTCCTCCAGCTGGGGTGCCCCTGCTGCTGACCTCTAGTTGACCTCTATGGCTGAGCTGCAGCATGGCCTTCTCCAGAAGTTACTCTGAGTCTCTGTGCATCCCGAAGTACCCTGGCCACGGCTCTGGTTATGTGGAAACCGATGTCCCCAGTTTTGTTTTGTTTTTTCTATATTCATAGGAACTTTCATGATTTTTTTCCCCCCATTTATCCTCATTAGCTGGAGACCAATTACCCCACAATATTGTAGTGGTTTCTGCCATACATTGACATGAACCAGCCATGGATTTACATGTGTTCCCCATCCCGATCCCCCCTCCCGCCTCCCTCTCCATCCCATCCTTCTGGGTCTTCCCAGTGCACCAGCCCTGAGCACTTGTCTCATGCATCCAACCTGGGCTGGTGATCTGTGATGTCCCCAGTTTTATTGGTTTGTCTCCTGCGATAGCATCTTTGTC
Source organism: Odocoileus virginianus (assembly GCF_023699985.2). NCBI lineage: Eukaryota > Metazoa > Chordata > Mammalia > Artiodactyla > Cervidae > Odocoileus > Odocoileus virginianus. The sequence continues at coordinate 10,152,039 of NC_069696.1, read as the reverse complement.
GTCTCTGGGGTCTGTCTAGGCGCCTGGCACCTTGAAGATGCTCAACTGATGTTTCAAGCCGACCCGGCTGGCTCCCAGGTCTCCCTGGTGAGTACTAGCCCTCTACCGTGGAAGGCGCTGGAGCCCTGAGCATGCAGCTAGTAAAACTCCTTTGCAACTACTGACATGCCTGGGTACCCCACCTCCTGGCCCTCCTCTTTAGCTTTTTTTCTTAACCTCTGATTTAGCAATGATCAATGAGCAGTCATGTGAGAACCACCTTTCCTGTCCTTCTGGAATGCTTCTCTATAAGGTACTTTTCCTTTGAGGGGTTGGAAAAAAAAACTAGGGGACTGAATGTACTCACTGTAGGAAAGAACTGGGAAAGGCCAATTAACATTCCGCTAAGAGAGAAAATGATTTCTCCCATCAGCAATAAAAACTGACAGCTCTATCAGAAAATGAGCCGGGGGGGAAACCTGCAGAGCCTGGCGGGGCAGGTGGGGCGGGGAGTGTGTGCCCTCCTCACTGAGGGGTAAGGATGCTGAGTGCAGAGACGGCTGCTGGAAGTCAGGGGAGCTCAGACAGCCAGAGGTGTCGCCGTCTGGGGAGGTGACCCACGGCTCCCGTCCTCGCTGATCTGGCCCCCAGGCAAGAAGAATGAGCCCTGTTCAGGTTTTATCCCTGGAACTCAGAGCTTGACTCTCCCAACGGCTTCTCCCCGTACACTCGTTTCCTCTGACCTTATCATAAAAGGAAGCCACGTGATGTCTATTTATGGCAGCGGCGTGGTCTGGGGAGAAGAGGCTCTCAGCCCTGTGAATTCCAGGGGCTGATGAAATTGCTCCTCTGCTCCGGTTCTCTCCCTGCCAGGAATGAATAAACGGGCGCGGGGGCGGCGGAAAGAATCAAATGCCAACTATCTGACAGACAGGTGCCTTCTTGAGTGCTACGGGTGGGTAATTTGGTTCTCTAAATCAGAGCTTATAAACCAGGATAGGAGTTAATAGAGCTCAAATGCACTAGCTTTAATATGAGAGGAAGTGCAGAGGAAGAAAGAGGGGGGAAGGCACCCTCATTTGGCCTGGTGGGGAAGACATTTAGCTTTAAAAAATGTAACCACTCACTTTCTATTCTATTTTTCTAACTTAAAAAAAAATTTTTTTTTTTGGCCACCTTGTGCAGCATGCAGGATCGTAGTTCCCTGGGATTAGAACCCGTGCTCTTTGCAATGGAAGCACAGGGGTCCTAACCACTGGACCACCAGGGAAGTGTCTCTATTTTAAACATAAGTATGTTTTGTTAAAAAAAAAAAAAAAAAGGGAGGCCAGTAAGACAGAGAAACTGATATCAAAGAGATCTGAGATTAGAGCAGTTGTTTATTTTCACTGGAAACATGTCGACAGGCAGTTTGGGGCCATGTTTTGTATACAGTTCGGAACCATGTCCTCTCTGATTTACAAAAATGAAACACAGACAGGAGACCAGGGTCAGGGTCTAAGAGCACCAGCTCTTCCTGAGGCATCTGTGTGCTTCTCCTAGGGAGGCAGGGAGCAGAAACTGGCTGTGAGACAGTGCAGGGATCTCATTTCTCCAGACACTTGTCTTCAGCAGACATTAGTGGGGGGAAAGCAGAGGTCTGGGCCAGCACTGTCAGAGATGATGGCTCTGGGGCTGTGTGGTTCTCTGAATTGCTCCCAAATGCTTTTGAACTGGGATTTCAGGTCTCATGTCCAAAATGTTCCAATTTTTTGTGTGTTCTCTGTATAGCAGATATAACAAGGCAATAAACTGAAGATCTTCCATACCCAAGAATTGATCCTGGATGAAATCAATAACTTCAGGTACATTTATGGGTGCCATGTCCTCAATGAGTTGTTAGAAGGTGTCTTTCAAGTTCCACTGCTAACCGTTGAGGTTAACAGCAGGGAAATGTTAGCTGTTGTTAACAAATACATCCCAAACTATTAATGAGTTGTGGGTGCATGCTCAGTTGTGGCCAACACTTTGTGACCCCATGGACTGTAGCCCCCCAGGCTCCTCTGTCCCTGGGATTTTCCAGGCAAGAATACTGGACTGGGTTGCCATTTCCTTCTCTAGGGGATCTTCCTGACCCAGGGATCGAATCCACATCTCCTGTGTTGGCAGCAAGATTCTTTACCACTGAGCCACCTGGAAAGCCCAAACTATTAATGGAAAATTTAACACAAAAAGACACATGTCTCATCCATGTAACAAACCAATGTGAGTGTTCATGATTGGCGGGAGGCTTTCCTCCACACCGCGATTCAGGGACCATTCCCTTTCTATCTTTGGCTCCACTACCCTCTAAGGCTTCCTCATCATTACCTGCCTCTGTTTTGGAAAGGGAGAGGGTGAAGAAAGAATGTTTATTTCTCAACTGCATTGGCTTGGCAGTGACATACAGTACTTCTTACACTCCATTGGCCAGAACTGTTCATAATGTCTCACTAGAGACAAGGACAACTTGGAAACAGTCCCTGGTTGGGTAGCCACTTCCTGGCAAGACGTCTGTGCTGTCTAGCGGAGGAGCATGCCTTTTGGTAGATAGCTGTCTTTGTCTCCTCCAAATATCTTAGTGCCACTTAAAAAAAATAACCCTCTAGGGGACCTCCCTGGTCCAGTGGCTAAGACTGTGGGCTCCCAATGCAGAAGGCCCAGGTTTGATCCCTGGTGGAGGAACTAAATCACACATGCCACAATTAAGACCTAGCACATTAAGACCAAATAAATAAATAGTAAATATTTTTAAAAACAACCCTTTATATAGAACTGAAAATGAAAACGTATTGAAAGTTTGTGGGATGCAGGTAAAGTGGAACTGAGAGGGAAATATATAGCATGAAACGCTTACATTCGAAAAAAAGAATGTCTCAAATCAATGACCTAAATTCCTACCTCAAAAAACTAGAAAAAGATGAACAAAATAAACCCAAAGCAAGCAGCAGGAAGGAAATGATAAAGAGTAGAAATCAGTGGAATTGAAAAGAGGAAAATGATACAGAAAATCAATGAAACTAAAACTGGTTCTTTGGGGAAAAAAAAAATAAGCCTCTGGAAAAACTGAGGATGTAAAAAGGGAGAATATAAAAATCACCACTATCAGGAATGACACAGGGATATCACCACAGATCAGATAGCCATTAAAAGGACAATAAAGGAATACTGTGAACAACTGTACACTCATAAATCAATCATTTAAATGAAATGGACCAAATTCTTGAAAACCAGACTATCACAACTCAACCAAGGTGAAATACATAATCTGAAAAGTCCTATAGCCATTAAAGAAATTGACTTCATAATTTTAAATCTCTCATTAAAAGAACCTCTAAGTCCAGGTGGGTTCAATAAAAAATTCTACCAAGCAGTTAATGAAAAATTAACACCAATATTATGATGCAATTGCTTCCTGAAAATAGTAGAGAAGAGAATACTTCTCAGATCATTTTATGAGGCCAGTGTTGCCCTGATACAAGCTTCCCAGGTGGTGCTAGTGGTAAAGAACCCACCTGCCAATGCTGGAGACATATGAGATGCAGGTTTGATCCCTGGGTTGGGAAGATTCCCTGGAGGAGGGCATGGCAACCCATTCCACTATTCTTGCCTGGAGAATCCCATGGACAGAGGAGCCTGGAGGTCTATGGTCCATGGGGTCACAGAGAGTTGGACACAACTGAAGTGACTTAAGCATGCATGCATGCACTGTCCTAATATAAAAACCAAAGACAGCATGAAGAAAACTACAGACCAATATATTTCACAAACACAGAGAACTCCTCATCAAAACGTTAACCAATCAAATTTATAACAAATATTAAAAAAGAAGTATATACCACAATCAAGTGGAACGCATTCTATGTATGCAAGGCAGTCTCAATATTAAAAAATCAATTAATGTAACCCATCATATCAACAGGCCTGTGAAGAAAAATTTTACGATCATAACCAAATAATGCAGAAAACACATTTGACATAATCCAACATTCACTCATGATTTTAAAATAACCCCAAGTTCTCAGTAGACTGGGACTAGAGGAGGATTTCTTCAACTTGATAAAGAACATCCACAAGATATCTAAAGCTAATAATCCCACAAAACTTGACATGCTGTGTTTTATTTTTTTCAGTCAGTTCAGAATACTTTCAAATTTCTGTTTTGACCCATGTGTTATTTAGAAGTGTGTTAGTTTCCAAATACTTGGGCATTTTCAGAGATCTTCCTATTATCAATTTCTAATTTATGATAAGAAGGCATACTTCATGTGACTTGAATCCTTTTGAATACACTGAGACTTGTTTAATGGCCCAGAATATTGTCTATCTTGGTAAATGTTCTGTGTGAACTTGAGAAGGGTATGCATTTTGCTATCGTTGGGCAAGGTATTTTATAAATGTCAGTTAGGTTAGGATGGTTGATAATGTTGTTCCAAGTCTTCTAAGTACTTACTGATTTTTGTCCACTTGTTCTACCAATATTAAAAGAAGAGTATTGAAAGTGTCAACTATAATTGTCACCTTGTATATTTCTCTTTGTAAATCTATCAGTTTTTGCTTCAAGCATCTGGGAACTCCTTGAGACCCCCATGTACTGTAGCCTGCCAGGCTCCCCTGTCCATGGGATTCTTCAGGCAAGAACACTGGAGTGGGTTGCCATTTCCTTCTCCAGGAAATCTTCCCGACCCAAAGTCTGAACCCAGGTCTCCCGCATTATAGGCAGATTTTTAATTGTCTGAGCCCCTAGAGAAGCCAGTAACTGCATGTGTGCGTGCTAAGTCGCTTCAGCTGTGTCTGACTCTTTGCAACCCTATGGACTGTAGCTCCTGTGTCTGTGGGATTCTGCAGGCAAGAATACAGGAGTGGGTTGCTGTTTCTTACTCCAGGGGCTCTTCCCAGTCCAGAGGCTGAACCCATGTCTCCTGAGTCTCCCGCACTGGCAGGTGGCTTCTTTAGCACTGCGCCATCCAGGAACCCTTTTCCTGTTAAATGGAATGTTCCTTATAGTGACTGTGGTGGTGGTTACATAACAAGTTGTTACACTTGTCAAAACCCAGAGACGTATATACCCCAAAGAATGAATTTAACTGTACATAAATTTTAAAATAAGTTTAAAAATAAATCTTTTTAAAAGTTAAAAAAAAAAAAACCCAAACTCATTGTTTCCAAATAAAAAAAGGGAGGGAATCTAGACAGATGGTACTGATGAACCTGTTTTCAGGGCAGCAGTGGAGACGCAGACACAGAGAACAGACTTGCGGACAGCGGGGGAAGGAGATGGAATTGAGAGTAGTGCTGAAACATGTACATTACCATATGTAAAATAGATAGCCAGTGGAATTTACTATATGACGCAGGGAGGTCAAACCCAGCGCTCTGTGACAATCCAGAGGGGTGGAATGGGGTGGGAGGTGACCGGGAGATTCCAGAGGGAGGAGACACATGTGTACCTATGGCTGATCTCTGTTGATGTATGGCAGAAAGCAGTTATCCTCCAATTTAAAGTAAATTTAATCGAAAGAAAAAAATGTAGAAGGAAGGGGAAAAAACGAAGGGGAAAGTTGTGATACATCCACATTTAGGGATGATCCAATACTTCGGCCACCTGATGTGAAGAGCCGATTCATTAGAAACGACCCTGATGCTGGGAAACATTGAAGGCAGGACGAGAAGGGGACGACAGAGGCGAGATGGTTGGATGGCATCACCGACTCAGTGGACATGAGTTTGAGCAAACTCAGAAGACAGTGGAGCACAGAGGAGCCTGGTGTGCTACGGTCCATGGGGTCGCAAAGAGTCGGACACGACAGAGAGATAGAACAACAAAACAGAAACCCAATCTCATCATGTTTGAGCTTTTTATCAGAGAGGGAGAGGAACTGGTAATCAACAAGCACCTTGCTGAGATGTGGTGAGTAGCCAGGGGGGTCATGCTCCTGCTGGGGGTCCTGGGGGAGAATCCTTCCTTTCCTCTCCCGACGTCTGGGGGCCCCCAGCATCCCATGGCTTTTAACTACATCCCCCCAGGCTCTGCCTCCACCTCCAAGCAGCCTTCCTCCCTGCATCCCTGTGTGTCCTGGCCCCTTCTCACAGCGACACCAGCCAGTGGATTTAGGGCTGACCTTAAATCCAAGATGATTTCATCTCAAGATGAAAGGAACTATGACATCTACAAAGACCCTATTTCCAAATAAAGTCTCATTCACAGGGGGTTAGTCCTTGAACGTGTATTTTGGGGGAACACAGTTCAGCCCACTGCGTTGAGTAAGACTTTCTCAGGGAGGGCAGAGGCAAGTTGGAGCCTGGGGCTCGCTGATGGCCCTGGAGCCTCTGTGGTCCTTGACCATCACCCTCAGATCTCGGGCTGGGATGTCCCTCCATCTCCCCAGCTCCTCTGCCTGATAGGAGGGGTTGGGGGAGGTATCCCTAGAGTTGCTACTTAGCAACAGAAAAATCACAAAGTCCCCATTCCGAATAAAGTCCATTGCTTGTCCTTCTTTCGTTCTCCCAGCAATTTCCACAGCGGTGTCTGTGGTGGGAGGGAGGGGAGTATGGATTAGAAAAGAGCTTGACAAAAACATATCCGTTTTTGTTGGCCGTGGTTCTTGCCAGTTTTTGCCAGTCTAGCATCCTCCGCCCCTCTCCCACCAGGAATAGCCTTGATTTTCCTGTGGGGACTTCTGTCCCCCACCAGGTCTTCTAGCTGGGCAAGGCTGTCCCCACTCCTGACTTCTTTCAGCTCCCTGCCCTCTGCCGCCTTGCCCAGGGCCAGTTCCCCCACCCCCACCCCACCCCCCACCCTGGGCAGAGCAGATCCTTGCTTGGCTGCAGCCTCGCCTGGTCCTCCTTTCTGACAGCTGACTGGCCAGGTGCTGGCTGGACCTGCCCCTCACTGGCCTGCCCACCAGCCCGAAGCAAGATACACTCAAGTAGAAAGGGTGAGGGTGGCCCTACTGCAGTAAAAACCAGCAAGTCCAGTTCCCTGGAGGCATGTGGCTCTGTTGCTTTATATGTTTGCAGGTCAGAAGAGTGAGGAAGGTGGCAGGTGGAATAAAGGTGTAGACACCATTGGGGGAAAGGGACTGGGGGGGTGGGGGGTGACCTTTCTCTTTATAGATTTTTAAAAAAGATTTATTTCTGTGTCGGTGGTGGGTCTTCATTGCTGCACACGGGCCTTTTCCAGCTGTGGCTTGTAGGATCAGTAGTTCTGTTGCATGGGCTTAGTTGCTTCGAGGCAGGGGGGATCACCCCAGACCAGGAATCGAACCGCTGTCTCCTACATTGCAGTGTGGATTCTTCACCACTGGACCCCTGGGAAGCCCTCTTTATAGATCTTTGATTGTTACACTTTCTGAGCTCGATTTCACTCTCACGCGTCCTTGTTTCTGCCCTGCTCTTTTCGGCCTCCTCACCCTTGGGATGTCATGGCTTCCATCCTGAGCCCTGGTCCAAGGCCCACTCCCATCCCCCTGGCTCCCTGCCCTGACACCCGAGCAGGTTCCCAGCAGGGTGCCCCTGGCCTTTCTGACCTGTGAGCATCCTTGACAGTAACCCATGAACGTGGCACAGCTTCTCCAATCCCCGGCTCCCTTCCCTGAAAACTTGGGGAGCTGCTACCTCACAGGGTTCTGTGCACAAGGGGGAAAAAAATGGTTGAGAAAGTGCTTTCGTAAAACTGGGATTCGCTGTCAAATCAGAAAGCTTATTACTAAAGATGTGAGATTTAGAACACTTAGCCAGCACTGAATCAGTCTTTTTCCTTACCATCAGGAATGCTGAGCAGAGGGACCATGGAGGCCAGGATACCAGTATAGAGGTGCCACCTTAGTCTGTACTACGTCACCCCCTCCCCTCCCACCCTGTCCCTCCTGTCCAACCTGGGGCAGGGCTAGATAGAGCATCCCCGCCCAGGGAGGACTGCTCACTGCCTCTCTGACCCTCTCCCACAAGCATTCAGCTCACTGTCTGTCCCTCACGGGGGCTCTGTTAAAGGGCAGAGAGCCAGGGTCGTGGGGGCCATGGTTGGGGGGGCCTTGAGGGCATGGAGGCCCCCAGGGAGCAGATCAGCCATCCAACCTCAACTTCGGGGCTTCATCAGTATCTGGCCGGGGTGCACACTGGAACAGTCCTGCAAGATTCAGGACAGCTCCAAATCAACACGCTTTCAGAAAATGGATGAAAAACTGATCAAACAGACCTTTGATGCCAGGATGAAGGGGAGCCGGGTCCTGCACGGTCGAGTTGCAGGCAAAGTGTGGGCTGGAGTTCTTGCCAGTTGGAGGAGGAGCCTTGCGTCATCCATCAAGCCTGAAAGTGAAAGTGAAAGCCTCCCGTTGCTCAGTTGTGTCTGACTCTTCCTGACCCCATGGACTGTAGCCCGCCAAGCTCTTCTGTCCATGGAGTTCTCCAGGCAAGAATACTGGAGCAGGTACCCATTCCCTTCTCCAGGGGATCTTCCCGACCCAGGGATCAAACCTGGGTCTCCTGCATTGCAGGCGGATTTTTTTTTTACCACCGTCTGAGCCACCAGGGAAACCCATCAGGCCTGAAAGGAAAAGGGGGGAAAATAGGCTATCTCCTGAGCGTGCCCACTGAGGTGTCCATGTGGGCTGGTGGAATGCCAGGGTGAGGGCAGACCCAGGCCAGGGAGAGAGGCTGCGGCTCCGCCTGCAGGTAAGCACAGCCCAGTTGGGCCTGGTTCTGAATCCTGGTCAGAATCATCACCCCTTTCTCCACGCCTGGGAGACAGCTGAGCTCCCACAATTGGCCTCCGGGGGCCCTGTTGCTGTGTTGTGTTGTGCTAAGTCGCTTCAGTCGTGTCCAACTCTTTGTGACTCTATGGACTGTAGCCCACCAGGCCGCTCTGTCCATGGGATTCTCCAGGCAAGAATAGTGGAGTGGGTTGCCATGCCCTCCTCCAGGAGATCTTCCTGACTCAGGGATCAAACCCGAGTCCCTTATGTCTCCTGCATCGGCAGGAGGGTTCTTTACCCCAGGAAGCCGGGGCCCCCTGCAGACCCCCACATGGCAGGGTCCCCGGACAGACGGACAGACGAGAGTAGCTCCACGTTCATCCATGGCCTCTCAGTGTCACGGTCCTCGCTCTCCTTGTGGCTGCTCTTCTCATAGGCCCAGAGCAGGAGAAGGCTGAGGCCCAGAGGACCCTGGTGACTGGCCCAGGTTCCCGCAGGTAGGACGTGGCAGAGCCGGGCCTTGCAGACCTCAGCAGGAGCTCGGCTGCTGCATCCTCTCTGGGCCGCTTCCTCTGGAACAGCCAAGGTGTGCCTTGGCTTCGCCTGCCGGGATGTACCTGCTCAGTCAGTGCCATTCAGTAAAAATACATTCTTTGTTTCAGCCACTGAACTGCAATCTGTCACTACATTGTGTTTACGTGATCGTAGGTTTCTGCAGACATTTTAACCTCAGTTAGTTGAGCCTCATGCTTCTCTGACGGCCTCCCCTCCTCTCTCCCAGGCAGGTGGTGTTGGACCGGCCATAGCTTATGTGGCTCCCAGTTACCTCCATGTGGAGGCCGGTCCTTGGGCTGCTGAGGGTCTGGATGACTTCCAGGAATTATCCCACTGAGGAAGGAAAAAGAGGACATCCAGTGAAAACAATGAAATAATATTTGAATTTCTTAATGATTTGGCATGAAATGTTGACGCTGATGGGCGTCCCTGGTGGCTCAGATGGTAAAGAATCTGCCTGCAGTACGGGAGACCCAGGTTTGAGAAGGGAGAAGGGAGTGGCTACCCACTCCAGTATTCTTGCCTGGAGAATCCCATGGACAGAGGAGCCTGGTGGGCTACAGTCCACGGGGTCACTAAGAGTCAGACACGACTGAGAGACTAACACTTTCACTTTCTTACTTTCTTGACATTAGTAAACAATACAGGGACGTCCCTGGCGGCCCAGTGGTTAAGACTTCACGATTCTACGGCAGGTGGCACGGGTTCGACCCATGATCAGGGAACTGAGATCCCACAGGCTGTGCAGCACTGCCAAAAAAACAAATACAAATACACAAGCATAACACAAAACTCAAAATATGTCCCTGCAGACAGGCCACCGAAGCTACACTGGGTATTGAGGGTCGTCCATCCAAGAAGCAGGTTGGTCTCTGTGGAAGTAAACAACATGCCCTGAATTCTTCCTGCTCATCTGCAAAGGAAACTTGATCTAAATTTACATTCTCTGTATCAGTTCAGTTCACTTCAGTCACTCAGTCATGTCCGATTCTTTGCGACCCCATGGACTGCAGCACTCGAAGCTTCCCTGTTCACCACCAAATCCCAGAGTTTACTCAAACTCATGTCCATCAAGTCGGTGATGTCATCCAACCATCTCATCCTCTGTTGTCCCCTTCTCCTCCCGCCTTCAATCTTTTCCAGCATCAGGGTCCTTTCCAATGAATCAGTTCCTCACATCAGGTGGCCAAAGTATTGAAGTTTCAATTTCAGCATCAGTCCTTCCAATGAATATTCAGGACTGATTTCCTTTAGGATGGACTGGTTGGATCTCCTTGCAGTCCAAGGGACTCTTAAGAGTTTTCTCCAACACTACAGTTCAAAAGCATCAATTCTGCAGTGTTCAGCTTTCTTTATAGTCCCAATTCTCACATCCATACATAACTACTGGAAAAACCATAGCCTTGACTAGACGGACCTTTGTTGGCAAAGTAATGTCTCTGATTTTTAATGTGCTGTCTAGGTTGGCCATAGCTTTTCTTCCAAGGAGTAAGTGTCTTTCAATTTCATGGGTGTGGTCACCATCTGCAGTGATTTTGGAGCCCAAGAATATAAAGTCTGTCACTGTTTTCATTGTTTCCCCATCTATCTGCCATGAAGTGATAGGACCGGATGCCATGCATTCTCTGTATAGAGCATGGCATTCCAAAATCCCCGTCAGACAAAGAGGTGATCAGCATACAAGATCACAGGGAGTAGTGTATAGAGGTGGTTGGGAGGTTACAGAATTTCCGGTTATGTTCCTGAGTTGCTGGATGTTTATGGCATTGTCAGCCTTTCAGAATTTGTAACTTGTGAGTTCTGTTCTCACTGGAAGGGGAAGTTACTATTCACTGTCACACCTCATGTTGGTTTTGCAATTGTGGAGATCTTTTTTTCCAAAGAAGGTCTAGTCAAAACTGTAAGCCTCAGCCCCCAGCTTCCTCTGAAAGCAGGCAATTTACAGAAAAGGTGGGGGGGTGGGGTGGGCAGGGGGCTTGGTCCTGCCGCTGCTTCACTCCGGATCCTGGCTACCTGGCTACCAAGCTTCCCAGCTCGGCTGTTTCTGTTTTACTAGGGGCAGCGTGTCGCTCCGGGGGGGGCTATGAGATCACCTGTGTGAAGTGCCCGAAGGCCTCCTGAATCCTCACAGAAGCCGGTTCTTGGCCCAGCCCCATCCCTCCCTTGTTTCCTGGTTCACGTCCCGCAAAGATGGTTGCTGTTCCCCCCACAGGCCAGGCTAAGTGGGCGAGTTATCTTTGCCTACACTCTGAGCTTCCCCACAGAGCGTGGATCGCACAGCCTGAGAAAGCTTTTTTCAAAATCAAAATGACCTGTGGGCAACCTCAGCTAATGAGGCGAGGGTTTGGAAATCAGAGTGTCGGAGGGGACAGAGAAGGGGGACTTCTGAAATGGTGCCTCCCCATGAGCCTCACTGATGGGCCTCTTCAGGGAACGCCAGGCTTTTCCCACGTGGGAGGAAGACAAGACCCAACCAGTCCATCCTAAAGGAAATCAGTCCTGAATATTCATTGGAAGGGCTGATGCTGAAGCTGAAACTCCAATACTTTGGCCACCTGATGCAAAGAACTCACTTGTTTAAAAAGACCCTGATGCTGGGAAAGATTGAAGGTGGGAGAAGGGGACGACAGAGGATGAGATGGTTGGATGGCATCACTGACTCAATGGACGTGAGTTTGAGTAGGCTCTGGGAGTTGGTGATGGACAGGGAGGCCTGGCGTGCTGCAGTCCATGAGATCGCAAAGAGTCGGACACGACTGAGCGACTGAACTAAACTGAACTGAGGCAGATGATAGTCACCATGACGAGTCACCTCAAAAGAGGACCCACGTGGGGGTGGCTTCCGAGGACATAGAGGGGGCACAGCAGAGGGTGGACCAGACGCTCAGGGGCACCGGGGGACCCAAAAGGAGCCGAGGGACTCTTGGGCAGCACCTGTCCAGGATGCGGGCAGGGCCACACTCCCACTGACCTCAGCCCTGCACAGACCCCAGCTGGACACCAGGGAGATGCAACTGGAGGAGCTGGAAGCCAGGCGGGGGAATGAGGAGGACTGGGGATGTCTTGGCCTGGTGGGAGGCTGGGGACCACACCCCCATCCTCACCTGTGGGAAGGAAATGGAAGAAGTTCCTCCTAAGGAAGGACTGTTCAACCAGGGCAGGGGCTGAGAGCCTCCTGTTCTGGGTGGAACACAAGCAGGGGTGGGGGGGCTGGGGGGGGGCAGAAAGGGGAGGGGCAAAGCCACAAGGGCTCTAGGGAGAGGTGGCGGGAGCCCCAGGTCACCTGCAGACCCCAGGAAGCCCCCAGAGCCCATCCCCTTCACTTCCTTCTCCCCCATCAAGTTCCCCAAACAGCCAAGGCCTCCTGGCCCCACCCCTGCTCTGACCCCAAGCACAGCTGTTTCCTCGACTGCCTGGACCCCGGGACCATCTGTTAGTCCCCTCCCCTCCCCCTCTGCTTCAGCAGCGTGTCCCTGGAAGCCTGTGATGCAGGCATCTGGGATCCCCACGAGGGGAAGGGAATCATCTGGGAGGGATCTTGTTTTCCCATGATCTCAGCACCAAGCCCAAGGCCTTGTCCCAGGGAGCACAGTTTAAACACCTGAGGAACTGAGTTGAAGGAGGAACTCCCTTCTGAGGCCAACTTCCTAATACTTTATAATTCTACAAGTTAGCCAATTCTTTCCTATGAAGGGCCAAATTCCACGTTTTCAGATTCTGACATCCACTTTCTACAAGTTTGTAACCAAAGTCATATGCATCTACTGTGAATTTGATTAAGGCTTCCCTGGTGGCTCAGTGGTAAAGAACTTGCTTGCCAATGCAGGTGACACAGGTTCAATCCCTGGGTCTCCAGGAAGATCCCCTGGAGGAGGAAATGGCAGTCCACTCCAGTATCCTTGCCTGGGAAATCCCATAGACAGAGGAGCCTGGCGGGCTACAGTCCATGAGGTCGCAAAGACACGACTGAGCCTGAGAGACTAAACAGCAACAAAAATGTAATCAGAGCTCCCTGCGGGCTTTTCCCTCTGCATTCAGAAAAGGGCCTCATATAGGACTCCTCTCCCAGTTTCCCACTCATTCATTCAAGAGATACTTGTGCTTGTTCTGAGCACCTGCAAAGACAGAGGTGTCCTGTCCCTGGAAGGCACAGCTGCTGCATGCAGGGCAGGTGAGGACCTGGGAGGAGAAGCAGCCACGGAGAGCTCACCACCTAGCCAGGGAGTGCAGACACCCCAGAGGCTGTTAAGAGGCAGCCCGTGATTCAAACCCCAGCTCTGCCCTTGTTGGCTGTGTGGCCTTAGAAAAGTGACTTCTCTCTAAACCTGTTTCCTCATCTGCAAGATGGGGATACCTGCCCGGGAGGGTGGCCAAGAGGATGGATGCAAGCCCAGCATCTGGCAAAGACGAGCTCCATTCCCTCCTGGGGCCACCCTTCCCGCCCCCTCCCCCCCTTCCCAGACACTGGCCAGACACAGGTAGGCAGGTCGACGCTGGGGCAAGGGGGCGGGCGCAGAGTGGTGTCAGAGGGGCCCCTTGCCTGCTCCAGGCCCTGGGTTTCCTGCCCGCCTGGAGGTCAGCTGCACCCGGCCTGGAGCCCAGCCCCGGTCCCGTGGGCAGCTCAGGGATATCCGCGGCCTGTGCACGGCTCATCTTCCAGAAGGTGGTGACAACAAAGATCAGCAGATAGATTTAGGGAGCGGAGGAAGGAAAAGGAACGGCCAGCAGGGCGCGGGGATGCGGTGACTCAGGCCTGGGCGCCCCGCCAGGCTGCGCTGCTGCTTAGGAATACTTTCACCCAAGCCAGATGCAAGGAGCCTGAAAACACTTTCCTCCAGGCTCCGCGGGGGTGGTGGGGGGTTTCCCGGGGAGGAGGTTTCTGCGGGCGTGAAATCCTTAGGTCCTCAGGCTGCTGCTGTTCTGTGGGACCTGGTGGAAAGATCACAGCATCTGAAGGCCTGGACTCAGCTGACTTTCTCTGTTCCTTTTCCTATCTGGACTCAGGGCAGGCTGTGGTTCTTGTCAATCAGCACATCCCCTGTAGATTTCTGGTTCTAAAAGCCACAGTGTGGCAGGCATTTTGTACAGAACGGGATTTTCACTCCAGGGAACGCAGGAAGTCTCTTTACTTCCAAATGAGCTGTCTTCCGGAGAAAGTCTTTCCACTCAGAAACCATATCACAAATGATGCCAGGCTTCCAGGAACAGCCAGCAAGCTGCTTAACTCAGAGTGTGGCTGAAAATCTGTACCTGTGAAATGAACACAGTGGAAATCGATACCGGTTGCAACACCAGTAATTTTTTAATAGAAACATAAATGGTTTTATTCATCTGACTGTTGACCCTGGAGAGAAGGTGGCTTCATCAGGGGATGGGGGAGGAGGGGGGCTGTCTCAGTCCAGCTCCCCTGAGCCCCCTCTCCTGTCTCAGCTCCGGAGCCTGGAGCTGACATCTCAGCCCCTCCTGCCCGCCCTCTCTCTTCTACTCCTGGGAGCTCCTGACCAAGACTCAGAACGCTGTGGCCGTGGTTTCCATGGCAGGCTCAGCCTGATCTGGGCTTGCATCCCTTTCACATAGGGTTCCCACTGGGTTGTGACTTAGATATGTGGGCGAGAAGCTCTGTCCTAGATGGAAGGTGCCCAGGACAGGTCCTGGGCCAGAGCAAGGCTCTGGAGATGTTTGTTGAATGAATGAATGAGTGAACCAAAGCTTCTTGTGGGTCATCCGAAGGACTTGTGTAGGAATTAGAGGTGATGGCCCGGGGTCTTTGCCATCTGTGGATTGAAGGCCTTCTGGCGTTGACCCAGGTATCCCCAGGCACGAGGGTTTGAGAGAGAAGGCCAAGATGCAATTCGATGGACAAACAGGAGAAAGGAATGCAGAGCTTTCTGGAGGGTCAGCGGTGAGAGACCCGGGGCTATTTCCCTGCCGCCGCCCAGCCCCCCCCCCCGGCACCCTGCTTCTGGAACCTACCAGGGGCCGGCTCAGGACTCCATGGGCACCTGGAAGGCCCTCCTCCCGTTCCTGTATGTCACCCTGCTGCCCCCCCAGACCTGTCCCCCACGGCAGACTTCCTCGTCCATAACTGCACACCCTTGGGGGCTGCACCTGCATCTCTCCCAGTGCAGACCCTTGTTCTCTGCAGAGAGAACCCACCCCCCACCCCCACCCCCACCCCTGGCCCAGCCCCTGTAAAGAGACCTCCTTGAAAGGGGCTCAAAGGTTTAAGGCGAAGCAGCTACTTTCAACAAACACTTCATTCTTTGCAAAGCGCTCTCACCTCTGTTACTATGACTGTTCTTCATCAGATCCGTGCAAGGTGGGTATTTCATCCCCATATTGTAGGTGAGGCAACCTCCCCCACTGGCCTGGGATGAAAATGAAGGGGGGGCGTTGCTTGAGCTTCACCAACTGGCCTTCTAAGAGGGAGGAGGAGGGAGAGGGAAAGGAGGAGAGAGAGGGAAGGGAGGAGGGATGACCCAGTCTCTTTGAAAGGCTCCTCCTGGCCAGAGCCTCCTTTCAGAGTTGGCTCCCTGGAGAGCCGCCCACCACTGCCCACAGCACCTTGGGAATCCACCTTGGGGAGCGCTGTGGGCAATTTCTCAAGTGTGAGAACCAGCATCTGTTACAACACAGGTCCTCTGGTCTCCCAGAGCCTCACGGAGCTGGATCTCCCGGGTGGGGCCGGAAATCTTTGCAATTAGTGGCTGCCACCCCCTCACCGCCCCCCGCTCCCGCCTCGCGCCCTGCCCACAGGGGAGGGAGGTCCTCAGTCCCAGAGAACCCTGAGCCGTGAGGGGTGACAGTGCATGAGTCAGCCTCAGGGGAGGCTAATTGCTCCCTAGTTGGCTGAGCTCTCTATGGGGAGTCCGGCCTGCAAAGTCCCTGGTTGTCACTGCAAAGCCACGGGCTGGTTTGCCTGGAGCCCAAGAGCCAGCTCCTGTGAAGCTATCCCAAGAGGAGTTTCTAAGGTGTTCCCAGCCAAAGCAGCTGTCAGGATGGAGCAGGGTGGGCTCTGAAGGAGGTTCTTGTGGATGCTGCCGAAAAGCATCAGAGAGGCAGGCGGGGTGGGGTCCTATGGCCTCACGCCCTGCCTTCTGTTCCCACGGGCCCCCAGCACATTCCTGGTCCTGCCTGCCCTGTCCTCCCCCGCCCCCCGCCACTTTATCATGTGGCCTCTCAAGCCCTGGTCTGCCCTGTGCTGACCGGCAGCCTCTGGGCAGCCCAAGACCCCTGGAGAGGGAAGAAGCGACTCGGAGAGGCAGGCATCCCAGGTGGGAGAGAGCTGCGAGTGCCACCAGGTGGCGCCATGGGCACAGGACAACCCAGGGGCCGCCCTTCAGGCTGGAGGGGACAGGGGTGGGAGCCTTAGGATAAGACCTTCAAGCTCTGCACACACCCCTCCCCCGCCACCGAGGACCTCCAGTGATCAGCCTCCTGGTGGGTCTTTGTCTCTCCCAGGGACACAGTTGTACCAAGAGTCTAAACCTAACAAGGCCATGGCACATGGTGAACATGCAATAAAGGTTGAAAGTCGATGCTACCTTTGTTCTTCAGATCCTCAGGATTACTTTCAGTCTGGCAGGGGCACGGGAGGGGGCACTACCTCCTTGCTGCCTCTCCCAATGGTGTTAGCAAGGGAAGTCTTATCTAACTCTGGGTATACATCCAACAGGAAAACCCCGGACTCTGTCCCCTCTGTGACCCCAGGCAGACCACTTATTCTATTATGCTGCATCACTAAATGAGGGTTTTGTAATGCTAGCCCCACCTGGAGAATCAAATGAATTGCAGGACAGCATAGTGGTTAAAGAGCTTCCCTTGTAGCTCAGATGATAAATAATCTGCCTGCGATGCAAGAGACCCAGGTTAGATCCCTGGGTCAGCAAGATTCCCCTGGAGAAGGGAATGGCTACCCACTCCAGTATTCTTGCCTGGAGAACTCCATGGACAGAGGAGCCTGGCAGCGTACAGTCCATAGGGTGGAAAAGAGTTGGACATGACTGAGGGGCTAATACCTTCACGTTCCTTTTCACAGTGATTAAAAGCAAAGCCAAGGAACTCGAGTCCTTGTTCCACTGCTTACTAGCTGTGTGGCCTTAGGGAAGTGACTTGCAGTCTCTGAAATGCAGTTTCCTTGTCTGTAAAATAGGCGCAATAATAACATCTGTACACACCAGGTTTCTGTGGGGACTGAAGTATTCAATACATAAAGAGCCTTTAGCATTGTGGCTGGCATGAAGCAACTAATTCATAAACAGGCCAAATTTGGGGCAGCTCGAGCTGAGAAGGGGCTTTGGAGATGGGCCAGGTCAGCATTCCAGGCCAGGCAGGCGTGTTTCAGCAGTGTGCAGGGTGGATGGTTTGCACACCTCCAGTAACAGAGAGCTCATCCCCCCAAGAAAGGAGGCTGGTCCACCGTGGACCAGCCTAGTTCATGACTGGATGGGTCTCGTTCAAATGAGTTGCAGCCTGCTCTCTCCCCTGGGCTGGGTGGTCAGGGCCACTCTCAGAGCGAGGAGTCAGCACCATCCACCTGCCAGCTGCCATGTGGTGCAGAAAGGGGCCCCCCAGGCAAACCCAGGTGTTGCTAGGAGGGGAGGGAGGCCTCCCTGCACACCACTCTCTCTCTCTCCAGTGTGCGGGGTACCCGAGGCAGAGGATGGAAGAAAACAAGATCCATCTGCCCCTGGTGCCCTGGGCAGTGGGGTCACGGTGCCCAGAGGAGAGTGACATTCTCCATCCCGATTACCAGACCGCTTCAGAGGTTGTTCTCAGGGGGCCCTGGCAGGCTCCCCCTGGTGCGAGGATCTACAGGGAGGAAAGAAATGACTTCCTGCGGGTGGGAGAGGAGGAGAGTGGTCCCCTTCCGCTTCCGGTGCCCTCACGGCTCACGTGAGGAGGAGACATAGCAGATCCTGAGCCAAACGCGGCTCTGGGGCCCCACCTCGCTCACTCACTCACCCTTGTTTCACTCACTTGGGGCAGCTGGAAATCCTGTCTGGGGGTTCTGTGTTCCTCCCTAAATGGGGAACACCTTGAGGACAAAACTGTGACTTATGTTTTGTACCCCCACTGCCTGGCACACAGTAGGTACTTAATAAGTGTATGAAGGCCAACAACATGTGGTCTCATTGGGAAAGCTTTAGTCTTTGTGTGAACAAGGTGCTTTAGGACCGCAGGAGACCTGTATGCTCCCCCATGGCCTCCTCCTCCACAGCTGCCACCTCCTCCAAGAAGTCCTCCTGGTCACCCCTTCCTCCCTCCACCCCGAGTAATTCACTTCTTCCCCTGCCTCTCTCTTTGGTCTGTACACACTCTGCTATTGAGGCAGGCTGGAGCAGAGGCTGGAGTCAACCTCAAAGTCACTTCCCCTGTATGCATTTCTTAGCTGTGTGACCTTGGGCAAATTTTAACTTTCTTGTGCCTCATCATCCTTATGTGTAAAATGGGAGTGACTATAAAATCTGTGTGTGTGTGTTAGCTGTTCAGTCATGTCTGACTTTTTGCAACCCCACAGACTGTAACCAGCCAGGCTCTTCTGTCCATGGGATTCTCCAGGCAAGAATACTGGAGTGGGTTGCCATTCCCTCCTCCAGGGGATCTTCCCGACCCAGGGATTAAACCCACATCTCATGTCTCCTGTGTTGGCAGGTGGGTTCTTTACCACTAACGCCACCTGGGAAGCCCGATTATAAAACCCACCTCATGGAATTGCAGTGAGCATTAAATAGATGTGTAGATTAAAACCATCTCATACGGTGTGTCTGGCGTTGCTTGAGTAACTGCTCTCAACTGCCATGCAATTGTGTAATTGTGCGGATGGCTGCTCTCCCACCTGAGACGTGGGCTCCTCGAAACTGGGGTCTTCCACTTCTGCATCCTCCTGTTGAGGCCAATGCCTGGGGAAGAATAGGTGCACAGCAAAATGAGAAGAGATGGGTGGATGGATAGAAGGATGGACACACGACTGGGTGACAGCAGGAGCTGAAACGAGCGGGCCCCGGGGCCCTCACCTGCAGACTCAGTTGCGGAGGCCTGGCCCAAAGGCTGCGCCCCAGAGATGCCAGTGGAGCCTTTCACAGTCTGCTCTTCCTTTCACTCACTGATCGAAGCTCCCCTCAAAGGCAGGGGAGAGGAGAAGGCTGTGGCCCCAAGTCCAGCAAGTTCACCTCCCGGCAGCCGCTTCAGGGAGAGGAGGTGGAGTCTCAAGGAAACTGTGGTTCCTGAATGTGCTGTGACCTCTCTTTCATCACCATCACTGAGGCCCAGAGGCCTGGGCCCCTGGGTCCCCACCCATGGTCTGCGCCTGCCTCTCCCCAGGGGCTGGGTGGCCCAGACTATCTAGGAAACTCAACAATGACCCTGGACTTCTGGCTACTTCCTTTCACGTCATGTCTGCCTGGGGAGGGTGCCCACCTCCTCCTGCCCTGGAGTCCACCTCCTCCCACCCTGGAGTCCAGCCTGATGCCCTGAGGCGCCCACCTCCACGGCCAGCCTGGGAGGGAGGCGCTTAGGCTCATCCATCCTTCATTCATGCACCAGGATTTATTGAGCACAGACCAGGTGCCGGCCCTGTGCTAGGCTCAGGGGAGTCAGAGGTAAAAAAAAAAAAAAACAAGAAAAATGGGAGGCCCCCAGGCAGGCAAGAGTCTGCAGGCTGGACTCGGGCCCAGAGGCAGCCAAGTTCCTAGGACCCCGGGGCATGCAGACCCAGGGCGCGGGCGGCACCGTTAGGGGGCCGCAGGCTCTGTGTTGGTGGTTGCAGGGGTGAGGGGGGCAGAGCTGCCCCAGAGGGGACAGGCAGGGGTCCCTGCTCCGAGGCAGCCTGGCACTCAGCTGCCTCCTGATGCCAAGTCATAAAGAGACTCCTGGAGGCACAGACCGATGCCTTTATAACGCTCCCTCTGTGCGTGGAGGCATTAACATGACGTCTATCACCATGGCATCGAGGTGCTTAGACAACCTGCTCCCCCCAGGAGCTCGGAGACAGCGTGAAGCCGATTATCTGTGTCTCACTGCGACATCTGCGATCATGTATCACGGTGATGGATCCACAGTCAATACCACTGGGGTCCCTGCCGCCCCCCAGCCCGCAGGAAGTGTCTGCTGTTCATACGTCTTCCTCACCTGGCGGGCGGGCCCTGCTGCCTGCCATCCTCCTGGCGCTCCTGGAGTTGGTAGGAAACAGCTTTCTGGTTTTCACTGTTTGTGTGCTCAGCGGCTGAGGGGAAAGCATTCAGACCAAGGGCAGAAACTGGACCCAGTGCTGCCATCTCTGCAGGCCGGTCAGGGGTGGGGAAATAGGCTCTGGCTTCACCCAGCCGGGCTGCCCCTATCGTGGGCATATCGCTTTGCCTCTTGGGGGCACAGTTTGTCAGATTGGGATAAAAGCCTTGATCTTGAGGGTTGATGGGGTACCAGGGGCTTCCTCGGTGGCTCGGCAGTAAGGAATCCACCTGTAACGCAGGTGACTTGCAGGAGACTGCAGTTCGATCCCTGGGGTCAGGAAGGTCCTCTGGAGTGGGGCATGGCCACCCACTCCAGTATTCTTGCCTGGAGAATCCCACAGACGGAGGAGCCCGGCGTTCTGCAGTCTATGGGGTCGCAAAAGAGCCGGACACGACCGGGCCACTGAGGAGCACCAACAATGATGGGGGAAAGGGGGTGTGCTCAGCTTGTGCTGAAATTTACCACCTTCAGTGCCCCCCGCCTTCCTCTGTGGGCCGGCTGGCTGCTCACCCCCACCCCAGACCCCTTCCCTCTGCCCCTCTGGACAGGCAGGCACACATCTGTCCCCATGCCATCCGGCTCTGCCCGATGCGGGGCTCCAGAATGCCAGGCCTGCACCACTCCCAGTCTGCTGGGGAGAGGGGTCCCAGGAGACAGGTAGTCACTGACCCATGTTGGGGGCCTGTGGGGGGGAGGACAGGGACTGGGGTTCCCTCCTGATGGGGAAGCGATTCCTGGGCCTCCTGGTGGCAGAGGGGAGGTTCGAGTTTAGGGGAGCTGTAGCAGGTAAGACATCTGAGGTGGGTCGGAGGGGAGGGGTCTGCTGGGCCTCTCAGGGGGACCCCCACGGTGGCTGTTGCTGGGCTAAGGAGAGACAGCAGGCTTTTGGTCCCCGGGGAAGGCTGGGAACTTGGGGCTCCTACCTGCCACACCCCCTCCAAATGCCTGCCCCTCCCTCATCCCCCTAGCCACTTCCACCCGCACCCCCCCCCATCCCAAACCATCCTCTTCGAGGAGCACCTTGACCCAGGGGGCTCCTGCGCTATTTCCGGGGGGCAGTTTGCGTGAATGGGGTTGGTCTGTTGTTTTTTTAAGTTTCAGACCTGAGCAGCTAGACCAGCCCTCCTCTGGGCTAGTTTATCTGGCAGAAAAGGGGCTGAGAAGGGGAGAAGCCACCGCCTCAGGGGTCGGGGTGGGGCGGGAATGGGAGGCCTAGCCCCTCCCTGTTCTTCTGCACGTCGCTGTTATTGTTCAGTGCTAAGTCGCATCCAGCTCTTTGCTCCCCTATGGACTGCAGCACACCAGGCTTCCCTGTCCTTCACCAACTCCCGGAGTCTGCTCAAACTCATGTCCATTGAGTCAGTGATGTCATCCGACCATCTCATCCTCTGTCACACCCTTCTCCTCTTGCCCTCAATCTTTCCCAGCATCAGGGTCTTTTCCAATGCATTGGCTCTTCGCATTGAGCCAATGCGAAGGTGGCCAAAGTATTGGAGCTTCAGCGTCAGTCCTTCCAATAAATATTCAGGGTTGATTTCCTTAGGATGGACTGGTTGGATCTCCTTGCAGTCCAAGGGACGTTCAAGAGTCTTCAACACCACAGTTCAAAAGCATCAGTTCTTCAGTGCTCAGCCTTCTTTATGGTCCAACTCTCACATCTGTACATCCTGGACGGGTGGGAGCCCCAAATTCTCGCCTGGCGGCGCCCTGACCTGAAACTGTTCCCACCTGGAAAGTCCGGGGTCATTGAGAGGACAAGGCGGCCAACTGAGACCTGGAGGAAGCAGAAGGCCGGCCGGGGAGGAGCCTGTTAAGGACGCCAAGGGCAACCGTGGCTACTAGCAGGCTGTCCCCGCCCGCGACCCAAAGAGGAAGGAGGCCCCGATGGAGAGCTGGCCTCCGCGGCGGCGGCGGGCCCGGCGGGGCCCCTCCCGGCCCCCGGGCTGCTGGGCTTGATCCTGCTCCCCTGGACCCTGCCGCTGGTAGGCGCAGGTACGCGGTCCTCCCCTCCTCCCGCGCTCTCTGCCTCGCGCACATCACAGCCGCTTTCATCCGCCGCGCGGCTAATTCCCCGGACCCGTCTCTGGGGATTTGCTGGTTGCGTTTGAACATTGCAGACTTCACAGGGGAAGCCTTCGGGGACCGGGAGATGTTTAGCTAATGCCTTGGCGAGGTGGCTTTTGAAGAGGCGGGGCCGCGCCCCCCTCTCGCTGCTGGAACAGCCTCCCTCCCGGCTGCTCCTGACCCTCTGGCCCCTCAGCGAGGTGGGTGGGCGTTGCTGCGGGGGGTGGGGGGCGGTGTGGGATCTCTGGGGAGGGGCAGATCTAGGGGCCAGTTCATCCAGGCCGGGAGCTCCCAGGAGTGTCCCCCACCAGGGCTGCCCACCTTCCCACCTTGGCTCGGGGGTCTCTGAGGCTGTCTCACCTGGGCAGTGCCCACTTTCCTGTAGCCCCAGCATCCGCCCACCCCGCTGGGTAGGCTGGGTGCAGGCTGGATGCTTTCCTTCTCATTCACCTTAATTTTTATGAGCCTTCCAGGACCTGCTCCCACCTTTCTGCTCCATCCTCTGCCTTTCATTCATACCATAAGCAATAACAGCTGTATTTGTCAATGTATTTTTTTTAATGTATTTATTTGGCTGTGTTGGGTGTTAAGTTGCAACATGCGATATCTCTAGTTGCAACATGTGAATTCTTAGTTGCGGCATGTGGGGTCTAGTTCCCTGACCAGAGAATTAACCGGGGCCCCCTGCATTGGGAGAGCAGAGTCTTAGCCACTGAACCACCAGCGAGGGTTGACATCTACTCTTATTATCATAAATTAGCCTCTCTGCGCGTATACGCTGGGCTTTACACTTGTACTCAGGCCCCTTTGAGGCACCCTTGGGGCGCTGTTCCCACTGGCACCGTGTAAGCACTGAGAAATGGAGGCCCAGAGCAGCTAGATAGCTGGCCCACAGCCTAGAGGGTGAGTAGAGGCCAGGTTCAGCTCTGCACTGTGGACTCCAGGGGGCCTCTTGCCTTTCTTTGTAAAGAACATCCTTCACAAAAGATCTACCCCTTTGGGAAGGCAAGACTGAACTGGGTGTACCCACCCCTACCGCAGGCCTGATGGCCCAGCCCCAGTGAAGTCATCTCCTTTCATCTGTGCACCTCACACCCCCCACCCAGTCACCAGGCCCCACCCCCTCCCCCCATGCAAAGAAGGCTGAGAAAATGCAGCTTCTTAGTGACAGCGTGTTGAAACTCATTCGTTTTAATTTTCCCCTCAGTTCCCATTATTTCTCTTTGTGTGGTCCCTCCTCCCCAGAAGAGACCCCCGCACACTCCAGTAACTGAGTAAAAGAGACTTTTTGGGGTGCTGCTGTGAAAAGTGCTGTTTGTAACTGTCTTGACCACGAACAAACAACATATTCCCCGCCCCCAGGATTGCAGCAAACATTGTACCTGGGAGAAACTCTGCTCTTTCACAAGAGGTGGAAACACCTTGCGGTCTCCTCTTGGAGCAGCAGACAGCACCGCAGTACTCCTGGTCCTTCCCCTGCGGGTCCTGGGTTCTGTCTCTAGGCTATGCCGTACCCCTCCCCACCTTCTTGTCTCTGTGCTTGGAAAGTCTGATGGAGGGAATCCAGTTTCTCTCACATCCCCCAAACCTCCCCTGACCTCACCTACCCGCCTGGTGCAGCCAGCTCCCAGACCCAGCCTGCAGCCTCAGCAGTGTCCATGGGGGACCTTGGGGAGCGTCGTGGTTGAAGCTTCGGCTCAATGCACTGTTTCCCTGGACCACCCGATGTAGGGTTGTGTGCAGGCCAGGGTGTGCAGAGTCTGGATCTGAGCTCTACTTTGGATCTGGGCCCCTGGGCAGGTTCTTTCTGTTTTCCCCCAATATTTATATTTCTTGTTTATTTGGCTGCAAGGGGTCTTTGTTGTGGCATGCGAGATCTTTAGCTGTGACATGAGAACTCTTAGTTATGGCATGTGGGATCTAGCTCCCGGACCAGAGATCGAACCCAGTCTCTCTGTATTGGGAGTGAGGAGTCTTAGCCCTTGGTTGTTGTTGATGTTTAGTCACTAAGTCATGTCCTACTCTTTTTGCAACCCCAGGGACTGTAGCCCACCAGGTTCCTCTGTCCATGACCAGGGATTGAACCCTTGTCTCCTGCAATGGCGGGCAAATTCTTTACCACTGAGTCACCTGGGAAGCCCTTTAGCCACAGGAGCACCAGGGAAGTCCCCTTGGGCAGGTTCTTAATGTTGCTCAACGGCCTCACCTGTCAAGCGGCTGCAATAGTAATGCCTAAAGGTGCACGTGATAAGAGCTGAGAGAATGTCAGCCACCTGCCTGCCTAGCAGAGCCAATCGACATGTAAGATTCAGTTGGCTGGCTCTACCTCTTGGGGAGCCTCTGGGCTCCTTGGGGTCACTCTGACCTTTCCAGAGGTTTCTAGCAACACCCTGGGATGGTATCTCAGGACAGTTCTTGCTCCCAACCCTCGTCCTCCTGCTCTCCTCTGATCTCTCTGCCAATTCTGCTTTTCTCAAAGGGTCTAGCGGCTACCTCCGGTCTCAAGGTCACCTCTTTAGAGGAGAATCATCTGAGTCTGAGGCTCAGCTTTCCTGAGAGCAGCTACATGCCTGCTCTAGCCTTGCTCCCACCAGGCTTCAAGTCACTTCCAAGGACTTTGAAGCCAGACAGAGCTTGTTCAAATCCTGCCTTCTTCTATTAACTGCTGTGTGACCTCAGGCAAGTTACTTAACCTTTCTGAGCCTCGATGTCCTCAACAAACATCAGTCTCCATTTTCTCCCTGGCAGTGTTTATTTCTCAACTATTCATTAAAGAGGACCAGTTCCAGGCACTGGGGGGAACTGGGCGTGAATCAGCCACTACTCCCAGCCTGGCAGAAACTGTGAGACTCACCCGCAGAAGCACGACCCCAGGGCCAGAGTCCTGATGCAGGCTCGCCTCCCCGCCCCCGTTAGCTCTGGACTCAGGTGTAACCGCTTCCTTTGTTGTCGAAAAGATGTTCGGGATCCTGCTGCCTCCCTCCCCGCAGCTCCGGGCCTCTGTCAGGACTGGCCTCTGCTTTTGATCTTTGTCTAATCCCAATAAAGAGCTTCCGAGGCAGGCGGAGGAGAAGACCTCCCTGTTGGAGGTGGGGCGGGGGGGGGGTTGCTGGAGGGGGCGGTGGGGAGGAGACAGAGCAGGTGGGTGGGTGGCAGGCACAGCACGAATAAAGGCTGGGAGGCCAGAAGGCAGAGCCCGGGGGAGGGAATGGCGAGAGGTTCAGACTCGCTGGGGAGGAGGGTCTCTTAGTGGAGCTGCGGGATACGATTCCCACTGGGATGTGGGTCCAGGTGGATCATAAACGCCTGTCAGGTAGGAGTGCAGATGCCGTTCCAATGGGGCATTGTCAGTGCTTCCTCTTTTAAAATTGCAAAATAGAATACATACGCAGAAGAGAACCATAAATATTATAAAGCAAAGTCTGGCGTGTCTACCACCCAGGTCAAGAAAGAAAACATTTTAGTGCCCCAAAGCCCCTGGACACCTCCCAAGACACCCCCTCTCCCCCTCTCAGAGGTAACACCATCCTGAATTTAGGGCAATTGCTTCCTGGCATTTTTTTTTTTTTTTTTGTACTTTTATCCTTTGGTTTGTGTCCCTAAACAATATAGATTAGCCTGGCTTTGTTTTTGAACTTTGTATAGTCCGAACGATGTTGTGGGTGTTCTTTGCGACCTACTTCTTTCACTCAACATCTTTCTAAAATGTATTTATTTACCCACTTTTGGCTGCACTGGGTCTTTGCTGCTGTGGGCAGGCTTTCTCTAGCTGGGGCACGTGGCACAGGCCCAGCTGTGGTGCACAGGCTCCTCCCTGCCGTGGCTTCTCCTGTTGCAGAAAACAGGCTGTAGAGTGCGGGGGCTCAGTAGTTGTGGCACACGGACTTAGTTGCCTCTCCATACGTGGGATCACCCTGGACCAGGGGTTGAACCTGTGCCCTCTGCAGTGGCAAGCAGATTCTTAACCACTGGACCACCAGGCCAGTCCCAACATTATGTTTTTTAAGCTGCATCTGGTTGACAATGTGGCTGAAGTTTGTTTATTTTGGTTGGTAAAGAGCAGGGGTCCCAAACCCTGACCAGTGGGGGTTAAATCCAACCCACTGCCTTTTTGTATGGAGTTATGAATGTATTTTTCTAATGGTCAGAAAAACATCAAGAGAAGAATACATATTTCACAGTGTGAATATGAAATTATACAAGAAAGTATAATTTTATACTAAGCCCTCTGTATCTGCCGGTTCTGCATCTGCGGATTTAACCAAAACCAGATCGAAAATATTCGGGCGGAAAAAATTTTCCAGAAAGTTCCAAAAAGCAAAACTTGAATTTACAGTTCTCATGGCAACTATTTATAGCTTCTACATTGTATTTACAACTACTCACATAGTACTTACATTGTATTGTCTTTTTTCTTTTTATTTTGGCTGCGCTGAGTCTTAGTTGTAGCATGTGACATGTACAACTCTTAATTGCATGAGTGAGATCTAGTCCCCTGAACTGGGAATCAAACCTGGGCCCCCTGCATTGGGAGCACAGAGTCTTGGCCACTGGACCACCGGGGAAATTCCTGTATTAGATACTATAAGTGATCTACAGATGATTTAAAGTGCAGCTAACCTTTGGACAGCATACATTTGAACTGCTCAGGTTATACACATTTATACACAGGTGTTTTTCAGTAGTAAATACTATAGTAGTAAATACAACAGCTACACTGTTGGTTGACTCTGAGGATGTGGAACCTTGGATACGGAGAGCCGCCTGTAAAGTTACACTTGGATTTTCAACTGTGCACGGTTCAGTGCCTCTAACCACGTTGTTCAAGGGTCAGCTGTATATGGGAATCTTGTACCATTTTACAAATCCCATGTCATTATATTATGAAATATAATTTTTGTAGTTGTCATTTAGTCGCTAAGTTCTGTCCTACTCTTTGTGACCCCATGGACTATAGCCTGCCAGGCTCCTCTGTCCATGGGATTTCCCACGCAAGAATACTGGAGTGGGTTGCCATTTCCCACTCCACAGGATCTTCCCGACCCAGGCATCAAACTCGAGTCTCCTGTATTACATGCAGGCAGATCCTTTACCACTGAGTCACCAGGGAAGCCCCATAAAATATAATACAGACACAGAAAAGTACAATACGTATTAAATAAATACAGTCCCATGTGTCCACCATCCAGCTCAAGAGAGAGAATATCCCAGTGTCCCAAAGCCCCAGTACAGGCTTCCCTGGTGGCTCAGTGGTAAAGAACCAACCCGCCAGTGCAGGAGATTCGGGTTCAATCCCAGGTCAGGGAGATCTCTTGGAGAAGGAAATGGCAACTCACTCCAGTATTCTCGCCTGGAAAACCCCATGGACAGAGGAGCCTGGTGGCTTACAGTCCATGGGGTCGCAAAAGGGTCAGACATGACTGAGCAACTGAACAACAGCAGCAAAGCCCCTGTATCCCCATCACTCTCACGACACCCTGTCTCTTGAGCATCTGCGGATTTCGGTGTCTGTAATGGGAGCGGGAACCCGTCCTCCGTGGAGAGTGAGTGATGACTGTGTTCCCATTTCCGTGTCCATAAATAAAGTTTTATTGGAACACAGCCATGCCTATCCATTCATGGCTCATTTATGGCTGCTTTTGCCCCCACAACAGCAGAGCAGAGTAGCTGAGATAGAGACCATATGGCTCACAAAGCGGAAAATATTTACTCCCTGGCCCTTTACAGAACACGTTTGTCAACCCCTGCTGTGGAGCGTCCCACTGAATGAACATACTGCCATCTATTTAGTTATGATTGACGTTCCAGGTGTTCCCATCTCAGAGTGCTCACGTGTGGTCTCCAGGCACACGTGTGTTCCATGCCTCCAGCGGGTATGTTCCCGTTAAGCCTGCTTCTCTCTGCACTTTCCTCCTCCCTGTGTGAACTGCGAGCTTCGAGAGGACAGGACACACGTGGACTTACTTGGCTTCGAATCCTTGGCTCCCAGCGCGGAGCCTGGGGCCCAGAGGATGCTCAGGAAATAGTCACAGTAACAGGCAGAATTCAGCTCCCAGCCAGACAACCCCCCAGCGGAGCGCTGAGCAGGGTGGAGATGTCATGCCACCAGGAGAGGAGTGAGAAAACCCTCCTGACTTGTGACCGAGGGAGGGGGTGCCCGAGAGCCTGGAGACAGGATCTGATCCCCTCCAGCTTCCCTGCCCGCTCTGAGCCCCAGCTTCCCTCCCTTCGCAGGCATCTTGCCCGTGGCAATAGGAAGGCATGTCCAGGACACCGATGACCCCAGGGCGGGCACCTGGGACCCTTCAGGGAAGGTCTGTGGGCCTCAACCTTGGGGACAGGCTGTCTGGAGAAGGTGGGGGATCTGGCAGGTACCTGTTCCCACACCCCCCCACCCCTACCCCAGGCCCTGTGGGCTTCCGAGGAAACACAGCAGAGCCAGGGTGGGGGGCCCCTTGGAGGCTCTGGGCTCGTCCCTGCTTGCTGCTGATGGGGAGGTTGTGGGGCGGTGGGCAGGAGGAAGGCACCAAGTGGGTGCAGTACAAGCCCCAGGGCAGGTGTGCCCTCCCATCGGGCAGCCCGTCCTCGGACAGTCAGGGGAGGCACTCACTCCAGCGTTGGTCATAGGGTCCAAGGACACGTGTCTGAAGGCAAGTTCATACCTGGCCACACACACCAGATTTAAAACATTTGTTGCTGTTCAGTCGCTCAGCCGTGTCTGACTCTTTGCGACCCCGTGGACTGCAGCAAGCCAGGCCTCCCTGTCCCTCACCTTCTCCCAGAGATTTAAAACAGGCACACTCTCTACATCAGAACCTCCCCTTCTCAGACCTGTCCTAAGGAGCTGGGGGCCCAGGAGACGGCTCCTGGTCCTTTGGAGCACAGCTCAGCCTGGCTGCCCTGCAGAGCACCTCTCTCTGCCCTGCCCCCTGCCCCTGCCCTGGGCTGCCCTTTCCTCCCACCCCTGCCCACACCCCACTTCCGAGCCACACTGACTGCCTGCCCCGGAGCTTTTGCTCCTGCTGGTCCCTTGGCCTGAAAGGTGTCCTCGCACTTGCCCACCTCCTGACTCCAACCTGTTGTTCAAGGTCAAACCCTGGTGCTCTCTCCGGTGCCCCTTCGGGTCCCCTCTTTCAGCCCCTGACAAGCCCCGCCTTGCTCCCCAGAGTGTTCACCGCTGGTTCTGAATGTGCAGGAGCTCAGAAGTGTGGGACAGGACTGAGCTCACCTGCGGCAGGTAGAGGATAGAGGCGGCCCAGGAACAGGTATTCAACTTCTGGGGGTGGGCTGTGTAAGGAAGAGGGCAGGGTGAGGCTGGAGAGGAGGGGTCTGCAGGGTCAGGGTCAAAGCTGGAGAGGAGTCACAGCTTAGTCTCAGGGTCTTGCCTGACCTCCAGCGTGGGAAGCATCAGGGGTTGGGGACTGGGAGGGGTGGGGTGAGGGGGTGGGATGGGAGGGGTGTGGGGGCGGGGATGGAGTGGGGTGGGCGGGGCGGAGAGGGGTGGGTTAGATGGGGGATGGGGTGGGCGGGGGGCGGGGCTGGGTGCAATAGGTGGGGCGCTGGGGGCGGGGCTGGATGGGGTGGGAGGGGAGGGGAGGGGCGGGGATGGGGTAGGGATGGGGCGGGAGGGGACGGCCAGGCTGGCAGACTGGCGGATGCAGAAAGGGAGGGAGGGGAGGAAGGAGCGCACTGAGTGATCTTGTGCCCGGAGGGGGTAGGAGCTTTGGGGAGGTGAAGATTTAAAAGAAGTCGGGGTAAAGGTGATCTGGCAAAGGCGTCCCCAGGAAAGAGTTAGTGTGTTGTCCTCCAGAAGCATTTATATTTTAAAAGGAGGCTGGAGCTGTTTGGGGGCGGGTACTGAATCCCACGTAATGAAACCACCCATGCGAGGGTTTCAAGCTGCTGAGGAAGGCTGTTTAGAGCTCTCTAGTATTTCTCTCGTCCTCTCCCTAACAGGAACTGTGATCATGTCATTTCCCCATTTCGAAGCCCGCAGAGGTTCCCCAGGTTTCTAGGTCAACATTCAACCCCGTCTCCCCCTGGTCCCCACCCGAACCCTTTCTTTCAACTCCACCAGGGCTCTGGAGCCCCCAAACTCCCTGTCCTGGCGCAAGGCTTGTAGAAGCTTCACCAGAGAGCTTCCTTGTGCTTAAACCCCCTCGCTTGGACTCTCCCCTTTAAACCTGGCTCCTACTCTTCCTTCAAAGTTCAGCTCAGTAAAGAGGTGGGAAAGAAAGATCAAAACGCTCACAGCTGTGATACCTGTCGGGGGAGGACTGCACACAAGTTCCAAGGCCTCCTTGATCCCTCACTGTGGCTTCTAGAATGTACACAGGGAGCGTGTTACACGCTTTTATAATGGAAGGGGGTGTCCTGAAGAGTTCTAATTTAAAAGACAAAGTGCCGGCTCCCTGGGTTGCCTCTCCAGGAAGCTCCTGCCCGCTGCCCGCTCTGGCCGGGCTGGCTCCGGTCCACTAGGCTTCTGTCACCCCTGAGACTTCCCTTTATCTCACCACTTTCAGTTTTGTCGGGCAGCCCCCTTCCCAGCGGCAGTGAGAC
Source organism: Odocoileus virginianus (assembly GCF_023699985.2). Taxonomy (NCBI): domain Eukaryota; kingdom Metazoa; phylum Chordata; class Mammalia; order Artiodactyla; family Cervidae; genus Odocoileus; species Odocoileus virginianus. The sequence goes on along the minus strand of NC_069696.1, from coordinate 10,120,939 downwards.
TTTGAGGGGCTGCAGACGCCTTGTTGACGGGGGCGTCCTGGTGGGGTCTCTCCCCTCACTCCGTTTCTCTCCTTTCAGAGACAGGGAGCAGCACCTACTCCACCTGTGGGCTCTCCCGCACCTTCACCCCGTCCTGACAGCCTTCTCTGAAGGTAAAACAGGTTGTAAAGGGAGAAACAGTCCCACGTTCCCCCAGGCCACACTCTCAAATGAGCCCCCAAGTATGAGCAGCTTGCCTTTCAAAACAAGCCAGAAGGGAAGTGACTGCTGTAAAAATACCAATTAACACCAGTGAAGCTTAGACATTTCTGGACTAAACACTCGACGGTCTGCCCTTGCTTGTGTCCCCACGTGGCCGCTGTGCACCCAGGGGCCAGAGTCTGGAGGCCTGAGAACAGGATGTGGCGGAGGCGGAAACGCCCTCCCCCCACCCCCAGGCAAGCCACATCCGTGAGCATCTTTGTCACTCGGAGGTGTTGAAAGATGTGACAGCCAGTCTGATGGCAGTGTTCCGGGGGCATGAGCGCTAAAAAGCTCCAGGATACACACGCTCTGTTCAAAGACTGCCTTCCAGAGCCCCCTCCGCGCTTCTCCCTAATCAGCCGCTGGGTCCACGCACCTCGGTGTTTGATGCGCGTGCCCTGAAGGACTCGGCCGTTTTTCGGTGGCGTCCTGGGATTCGTGCTCGGGCGAATGGCCAGAGCCCCGTGATAAAACCAGCAGCCCCACACCTGCAGCCCTTCAGAAGGGCCTGGAAAAACGGGCCCGGCTCTGAGAGATGCCAGAACTAAATTGGAGGGCAGAACTCCTGCCTAAAAGAAAGACCGTGGGAACGGCTTTCTTCTGTAGCCGGAAAATCAAAGTGTTTTCATTTAAAATCAACCTAAGTTTGAATGGATACCTTTGATCACCACCTCTGGGCTCTCAGAGCCTTGGCTCGGTGCCCTAGAAAGGATGGTGTTCCGGGCAGAGGGGGAAGCTGGGGCCAGGGCCTGGCTCAGGGTTGGTGGGAGAGAGGAACAGAGAGTGGGCCAGGGTGGCTGGATCAGGGGCAGTGCTGGGGAGTGAGGGGTGTCGCTACTGCCATGGGTGGGGTGGGCGGGCTCTGGCTGGCCTTGCCACAGGACCAGCTATGCAGGACTAATGGGGCCCACCGGTTTCCATTTCCTTCTCCAAGGGAATCTTCCTGACCCAGGGATCGAACCTGGGTCTCCTGCATTGCAGGCAGATCTTTACCGTCTGAGCTATAGGGAAGTCCCATCTGCCTGTTAGATGACCCAAATTTAGGGGAAGGGCCTCTGAATTTTTGTTTCCCTTTAAAAGAGGGCAGTTCTTTCATGTGAAAAGTGTTTTCTCTTTTGCTTACTTTGAGATTTTAGAATGGTTGCCTAGAATTGTGGTTAACCGGTTAGGGCTTTGCTGGGGGCTCAGTGGTAAAGAACCCTCCCGGAGGAGGGCATGCCAACCCACTCCAGTAGTCTTGCCTGGAGAACCTCATGGACAGAGGAGCCTGGTGGGCTACAGACCATGGGGTCGCAAAGAGTCTGACATGGCTGAGCGACTAAGCAGAGCCAGTGCAGGAGACATGGGTCTGATCTCTGGTCCGGGCAGGTCCCACACGCCGCGGAGCAGCAGCCCGAGCACCACAACGATGGAGCCTGTGCTCTAGAGCCCAGGAGCCGCAGGTACTGAGCCCAGGTGCCCCAGAGCCTGCGCTCTGCGACAAGAGAAGCCACTGCCGTGAGAAGCCTGCAGGCCGCGACGGAGAGTACCCCTACTCACTGCAACTAGGGAAAAGCCCGAGCACACGAAGACCCAGCACAGCCAAAAATGAGTAAATAGATTCATTTAATTAAAATAAGAGAGTTGGGGGGCTAGGGACTTCCCTGGCAGTCCAGTGGCTGAGACTCTGCGCTTTCACTGCTGTGGGGGGACAGGTTCCATCCTTGGTTGGAGAACTAAGATCTCACATGTTGCAGTGCGACCAGTTACAGAGAAAGACAAAAATAAAGAGGGTGGGGTTATTGGCTCAAAGAGACTCAGCTTAAAATCCCATCTCCACCACCAGGCTCCCCGGTTGGCTCAGATGGTAAAGAATCTGCCTGCCATGCAGGAGACCCAGGTTCCAACCCCGGGTTGGGAAGATCCACTGGAGAAGGAAATGGCAATCCACTCCAGTTCTCTGCCTGGAGAATCCCATGGACAGAGGAGCCTGGAGGGCTACAGTCCATGGGGTTTGCAAAGAGTCAGACACGACTGAGCAACTAACCCTTTCCACTACTATTAAGTAACTGTGCTGATTGGACAAACCTCTCCAGTCTCTGAGCCTCAGTTTTCTCCCCTGTGAAAGGAAACACGCCCAGCAGAGGTTAGTTCTTATCACAGGCTTGACTGCGAAGCCTGAGGGTCTGCGCAGTATAAACAGAACGTGTGCACACAGGAGCAGCTCGGGGAGGGACTGAGCGAGCCCTGCACACCTCGGGGATGACTGCACAGTCTGTGGAGAAGGGCACAGGAGGGCGTGCTGGGCAGGGGGAACAGTGTGAGCAAAGGCTCGAAAGCCTGGCAAGCTTGGCATGTGTCGGGGAGCGAGCGAGTGAGAACCGAGGGCAGCTGAGTTGGGCTGCACAGGGCCTGGAGGATTGGCTGGATCCTTCAGGCTAGGGAACTTAAAAAAAAAAATTCCTTAACAGTGGCCCCAAGTTAAGGGATACATGGTTATAGTGTGACCCTGTCTGAACCCAGCTATACGAATGTAACAATCCAGAAGGTCGTAAACATCGACCTCACTACAAACGAGATGCTCTCTGTTCTATTTCTTTTCTTTAATTATGTGTCTTGACCCTGTAAATTGATTTCAGACTCCTTCCTGGGTCTCCTCTGGTTGGTTGAGGGGGGCGTTCAGGCAGGGCCAGGCAGAGCAGGAGCAGGATGGCAGGTGGCTCTCTCGGGGGCAGTGCCAGGCTGGCCGGGCAGGGGAGGAGAGGAGGCTGGATGCTGGAGCTGTCAGAGGAGGATGTTGTGCTGGGAGCAGGAGGTCTGGTGGGGTGGGCACCCCCCCACACCCGGTCAAGTTCCTTGATTGCAGACCCGTCCCCCCGCCCCCACCAGCCGCCAGAGGACTCAGCTTGGAGTCCCTGGGCCAGGGGTGGGAGTGAGGCGCCGACTGCCAACCAGCTCTCAAACTCACAGTTCAAGCACCCACAGATTCAAAAGAAGAACCGGAAAAGGAAGGAATCAGTTGCCAGCGGGTGGTAGATAAATTCTTTCCCAACCAGGGCAGCAGACACGTGGGTAGGATGGGGGAAGGGCAGCAGGAGGCTTCTGGCGGGGAGGGCTCTTGGTCACACACTGCTCAGCCCATGGGGCAGCCTCAAGGGCCAAGCCCAGGATCCACGCCCCAGGGGGTCGCCTACCCCCATGTCCAGCCCAGCATAGGGCCCAAGGCGTCAGAGAGGCTTGGGCGGGAGGCACGGGGCCCTCGGGGGGTCCCGTCATGCCCGGAGACTACCCCGTGCTGCAGTGCCCTTTGCCGAGGGCCTGTCACTTACATGGGCAGAAGAGTCAGGCTGGCATTTGCCCTTCCAGGTTCCCAGCAAGGACTTAGGACTGGTCTGGCTTCCCTCCTCCTGTCACTGGGGAGAGACAGCCCAGCTCTGTGTCAGGCGTGCTGTGTTCTTGGACCCATTTTATTGCATGACAGCCCTGTGAGGTCGGCCTTGCTGTTCTCTTCTTGTTGCAGGGAAGACACTGAGGTTCAGAGAGGTAAAGGCACTTGCCTAAGTCTGCACAGCTTTTTAAAAAAAGATTTATTTTTATTTGGCTGCGCTGGGTCTTAGTTGCGGCACACGAGATCTTTGATCTTTGTTGCAGCGTGTGGAATCTTTTAGTTACAATGTGCAGGTTCTAGTTCCCTGACCAGGGATCAAACTCGGTCCCCTTGCAAGGGGAGCATGGAATCTTAGCCACTGGACCACCAGGGGAAGTCCCAAGCTTGCACAGCTTCTAATGGCAGAGCCAGGATCTGAACCGAGGCTGGCTGCCTCCAGAAACTGGTCTTTTCCCAAACACCTCCTGCCCCCTCATTTCTGGTCAGGCCCCTGGCTTTCTAGCAGTCCTTGGAGCTGCCGATAAGTGAGGGAGGAGGAGGTGGTTGTTGTTTAGCCACTAAGTCCTGTCTGACTCTTTGTGACCCCATGGGCTCTTTTTTCCCATGGGATTTCCCAGGCAAGAATACTGGAGCGGGTTGCTATTCCCTTCTCCAGGGGATCTTCCCGATCCAGGGATCGAACCCACGTCTCCTGCATGGGCAGGTGGGTTCTTTACTGCTGAGCCACCAGGGGAATCTGATGGTGGAGGTACCATCCCTGAAGACACCATCTCCCGCAAAGCAGGAGTGGGTGGATTTCGTGGGGGTAGCTTGGGCTGCCCAGTGCAAGCTTCTGTCCTTGCAGTTGTGTGGGGGTGGGGAGAGGAGGACTCGGGGATTTGTCATAAGCAGCCAAGCTCTCCAGCAGGGCTGAGCTGGGGTGGTGCTCCTGAGGATCAGGGCCCTGCCAGACACCCCACTGCAACTGTCTCCCAGTCCTTCCCTGGCTGACCCTGCTCCCAGCCGGCTCCCACTTGCCATGGACCTCACCCAGCAGGGGTGCCCCTCCTCCGGCCCTGCACCACCCACACTGACACAGGCTCACAATTCTCCCGTCAGAAAAACTCCCCCTGGAACCGACCTTCAGATTCTCCCTGCGTCTTTTAGATCTGCGCCGGAAAGAGCAGTCGCCTCCAGCTCCTCCTCCCTTCTGCCACCAGCCTGTCCCCCCTGCAGAAAACAATGCCAGACTCCTGGAAGCACTTCTCTCCCGGTGCCTGTCCCAGTCTAGGCTGCACTGGGGGTGCACAGAATAACCCCAAATCTACTCTGGGATGCTCCTGCAGCCCAGACCTCTTGCGGAGATGCTCCTGGAGCTGCGCCAGCCATTCTGAGCGAATTGGAGCGCTGCGGTCATTTACAGCCGCAAACGAGTCCTAGTTCTTCGAGTCCCAGCCAAGATTCAGAGCCAGTTCCCACTGAACTCATCCCTGGCGCCATCTGGGGTGAGAGTAAGGGGTCAGGGCCCTCTTGGCTCTCTCTCTCCCCTCAAACGCCCTCGCCAACCTCCCCCACCCCCGCTACAGGGTCCACCAGCTGGAGGCAGGAGCCTGGAGGAGCTGGAAGAAGCAGAGAAGCCCTGCCCATCAGGTGCTGAGGACATGGGGCCCTGTCTCGGCACTTGCAGGGGTGTGGAATGGACACCTTGTTGGCCCCCAGTTGGGCTCTTGCAGCTCTCCCTCCTGCCACTGCCTCAGGAATCCAAGGCCCACCCCTGTCTTCCTCTTGGGGCCCTTTGCCCCTCTTGGCAGCCCGTGAATCTAAGGGAACCCCCAGGCTGGCTCACATGGCCCCAGCCCACTTCGTCTGCTGGGAGACACACTCCCTTTGCTGAATTAAAGGCAAAGCGGGAAGTAGCAGCTGACACCAGGCTTGAGACAGAACAGACACCAGCCAGTATGCCATCCCCGCGGCACTCAGCGTCACACCTCAAGCTCAGTGAGGGTCCCCAGGAACCCCCCCCCCACACACACACACTGCATCTAGGGTGAGAAGCAGGCCCCCGCAGGGCAGGCTGGGGTGCCCTGGCAGCTCTGTCCAAGCCCCGCTTCACCCGTGCTCTCTGGCCCGTGGTTTCCATGTAACCTTGCAGCCTTGCAGCCCCTTGTTAGCCTCCAACTGTGAGAACGTAGGCCTCCTGCCAGCAGCCCCCTTTCTATCATCTGATGTCACTGTGCTTGGCGCCACCCGGAGTACTCACAGCCCAGCACCATCACACTTGGCTGGGTCTGACCTCACTTCCTAACCTGGCAGCTGGCTTTTCTTCCTTGGCACGGTCAGACAAACCTGGGTTCAAATCCCAATGCCACTGCTTAGGAACTCTGGGGCTTTGGGCCTCTAAGACCCTCTGTTTTCTTTTCATCTGCAACATGGGGTTGCCGTAGTTGCCTCATAGGAATGCCACGATGTTTAGTTGACATAGGGCCAGGGTCACACCCAGCCAGGGGACATTTTTGCTTGCTTTCTTTTCCCTCTGTCCCCGGGCCCACTCTGGCCTCACTGGATGTGTGTGTTCCTGCTCCCACACTCTAGGATACCACTACCCCTTCCTGTCCTCCCCAGTCTCAATTAATGGTGCCCTCCCCTGGCTCCCTCTGCTGCCCTGTTAGACTAGGAACGTTTCAAGGGCAGAGAGCTCCTCTGGGCCTTAAGGTGATCTTTTTATTTTTTAATATAAATTCATTTATTTGGGTGTTCTGAGTCTCAGTTGTGACATATAGGCTCTTCGAGATTCATGATACTTGCAGGGTCTTTAGTTGCGGCATTCGAACTCCTAGATGCGGCACATGGGCTCTAGTTTCCTGACCAGGGATCGAACCCAGGGCCCCCTGCATGGGAAGCACAGTCTTAGCCACTGGACCACCAGGGAAGTCCCTAAGTGAAAGGAAGAAAGAAAGTGAAGTCGCTCAGTCATGTCTGACTCTTTGTGACCCCCATGGACTGTAGCCTGCCAGGCTCCTCTGTCCATGGGATTTTCCAGGCAAGAGTACTGGAGTGGATTGCCTTTTCCTTAGGTACTCTTAAATGTTTGTTGGAGGTGTGAACAGATGGTAGCTGAAAAGCCATTGTGGACTCGGAAATCACTCTGAACCTGACTGTGGCTCTGAGCCTGAACTGTGGAATGCTTCAGGTGGCCACCAGTTGGAGCAGCCTGGACCCCAGAGGGGCTGCTTGGAGGCACTGGTCCAGGAGAAGTGGGGGGAGCTGGGCTGCTATGGTCCAGGCTCTGGGCTACTGACACCCCAGTAAAAAGAAGGGACGCTGGAGGCAGTTAGCTCCATCATCGGGTCAGAACCCAGTTGCCTTCCTCCAACAGCAGGCCTTCCTCCTCTCTGTTCTTGGCCCGCCGTCTCCTGACTGGCCACCCTCACTGGTCCACAGAGACGGCCTCATCCCTCCACATTTTTGGAGACAGATCCACCCCAGATCTGGGGTTCTTTCTGTGGCAGACCTGAGCCAAAGCCATCCCCTTCCACAATCCCATCCCTCTGACCTTAAAATAACGAATCCCAGAAGAATACAGAACAGTGGTCATCTATTTTTATAGATTTCCCCAGAATTGTAAAGATGGACTTAATTGCACTAGCATTTTCTAGAAGCATTCCTCAAATGGGGATCATTTTTTACGGCACTTGGATGGATGTCTTCCTGCTGGGACAAACAGGAAGGTGGCCCCGACATGATGACCGCATGGCCAGCCTCCCCGGCATGGCATGGCCTCTTGGATACGGGAGAGGAGGAGGTGCTGGGGGAGGGGGCGAAGCCTCAGTGAGGCCACTTTCCTGGTGGTTTTGGTTGGGTTCCGGGCTTCCCTGGTGGTTCAGATGGTAAAGAATCTGCCTGCAATGGGAGAGACTTGAGTTTGATCCCTGAGTTGGGGAGATCCCCTGGAGAAAGGAATGGCTATCCACTCCAGTATTCTTGCCTGGACAATCCCATGGACAGAGGAGCCTGGTGGGCTACAGTCCACGGGGTAACAAAGAGTCGGACAGGACTGAGCGATTATCACTTTCACTTCACTTTTGGTTGGGTTCCAACCTCCCAACCCCCATGAGGAAACACCAGGCTGTCACTGTGCTTGCCGGACTGCCTCGAAGCTTCATTGCGAGAACCAGACGGGAGGAGATGTGTAAAGGTTGCAAGTGGTTCCTGAGCTGGCCTCAGGGGACTAGGGAGGCGTTGGCCGGGGGAGGGGGGCTGGTCTGGGCAGAGGGGGCTGCAGGGTGGTGGCCTGTGTATGCAGAAAGGACATAGGGTGGGCTTGCTGGGGGGTGGTGGTGAGCACTCTTCGTCTCCCCCCGTCCTTCCCAGCCCAGCTGGGACCCTGGGGGATCGCTGACCACCCCTTCCTGCAGCTGCTGTAGCCACACCCTGTCCCTGCTGTGCCTTAAACCTCAGCCCTAACTCAAGGCTCCTTGTTTTATGACAAAACTAAAGTATTATTATAGTTAAACAGTCACCACCACCAGCCCAGAGATAAAGTGCAATGTAAAGTCCTCTCCCCTCCCCCTCTCCCGAGGGGGAGCCCCTGGGGTCGGCTCAGTGGGGTCTCCATGCATGAGCATCACGTGTGACAAAGCCCACCCACTGTGACATCCATACATGCCCGTGATCCCCTGGGACTAGCCTGAGTCAGGGGAGAGGGTGTCTAGCTTCTTCCCTGAAGCTCCAAATACCAGTGTGGCCCAAGCTTAGAGGAATTATCGGGTGTGGAGGGCCATCTTCCCTGTCCTGGGATCCCCCAGGGAGCCTGACTTCACTCCCCTGGGGACCCGGCCCAGGGCTGAGCTGGAGACTGGAGAAGAAACCGGCCTGGCTTCTTGCCAGCCTCACACCCCCTACAGGCAGGCAGGGGGGCCCACGCCTCACTTCCGCAACCAAATAAATCCTGCTGCTCGCTCCAACGAGTGGCTCCAACGAATGATCTTCTCCCGATTAACAACCTGGCCAGCATGTTCTCGGTGGCTCGCTGCCAACCTCCATTTAGCACTGTCTGCTGGTTGGCTGCGGGCGGAGGAAGGTGCAGGGCGGGCGGGGGGGACAGCGCACTGAAGCTGGGGGGCTTGGGCAGCTGAAGTCCTGGGGCGGGGAGGTGGCCGCTGCTGACCCAGCCCAGGATCTGACGGGCACCTCAGGGCCTGCAGGAGGGTGGGACACCCAGCCAGGCAGACTCCTGCCTTGGGGGAGCTTTCAGACTGTTTTCCTAGGTGCCTCTGATGAAAGGCCCTGGAGAAGGAAATGGCAACCCACTCCAGTCCTCTTGCCTCGAAAATCCCATGGACAGAGGAGCCTGGTGGGCTACAGTCCCTCCAGGCTGGGGAGAACGTGCCTAGGCCCAGAAGGGCTTCTTCCTGCCAGGAAGCGTTTCTTCATTTGGTTTCTTGCCTCCTTCCTCTTTGCTTCTCCTCCTTCTCCAGCTTTGGGTCATCTCAGGCCTGTGCTTTTTACCCAACGTGCTTCTTGACCTTTGGGAAGGAGGGTCATTGGGAGCATGGGGTCTGGTGTCTTCCAGCCCCCAGGCAGGGTTGCAGCTGCCCTCCACACCTCCTGAGAAACTGAGAGTTAGCATTTGGACCCCCTGAGCCCAGACTCCTCCTGCAAAACGGAGCCCTTATGCACTCGGCCTTGGGCGTGTTGGGAAGTGTAGAGTTGTATGTGAAAAGCGCTCAGCATGCCACCCGCACCCATGGAGCATGTGGCGAGCATGAGCCCCGGTCCTCATGGGGACACAGGGGGACTGAAGCTGCCACTCTGTCCCTTTCCTTCCCCGGCAGAAGAGCGGTCCGTCACCCACACCGGCCTCCCCATTCTGGTCTCTCTGGCCAACAAGGCCGTCTCCTTCCACTGCAGCATCACCTACCCCTACACCCCCGAGTTCAAGAACTTCACAGTCAGATACTTCCACGTGGACCTCCAGGGCCGGACTAGCTCCGAGGAGAAGATCAGCTGCCAACCTGGTACGGGCAGTGAGAACCAGACCCACACCACTGTCTGTCCCATCACCCTCAAGCCGCCTAACGCGTCTGCCACCGGTACCTACTACTGCTCCGTGCTCTGGCCGGACTTCAAGATGATGGGCAAGGGCACCTTCATCCTGGTCAGAGGTAAGCTTCCTCCGTGGCTCTAACCCGGGCACAAGGTCCGGCAGACTTTGGGGGCATAGGAACAAAAGTGGGGGATGTTTGCCTCACCACTCAGCTGTGGCACAGAAGAACCGAGCCGCCTCCGGAAGCCCCTGATCACACACGTGTGCCGAGATGCCCGCCTTCTTGGGAAAGGGCAGAGTCTGGGATATGGGTCGACTCTGGCCACCTCTGGCAGGCCGTTGTCCTCGGGGTCCCTTTCACACCATGGGTCGTGTGAGTGCGGAACGGAGCCTGGGGGCCTGTGTGTGTTTGTGGAGACCTGTGAGCGAGCACGCAGCTCGTGGACCCCTTTCTGGGGTTAGATTCCTAGTTTTCATCACATTCTCAGAGGAGTGAGTAATGACTCCCAGAAGTTAATAAGAAGAGCCCATCACCGAAGTCATGACCCTCTGATCCAGCTCTGCCACTCCCACTGGTTGTGCCAGGGTTTCAGGCGGCCACGGACCTGGCCTTGGGCCCCCCAGTTCTGCGGCTTGCCAGGATGTGACCTTGGACTTGCTCTTCATGGCAACACCCCACCTATCAGAGGCTTTTCTTGGGACGAGAGGGATCCTGAATGCAAGCGCTAGTGCCTGGTGTCAGGATGCTCTGGGTGAGCCCGGCACACACGTGCCTGCCATGTGGTTGGCGTTCTGTCTTTCTTTGGCCCACCACATGGAAGGAGGGATGGAGGGAGAAAGGGGTGGACAAAAGGACGGGTGGCTCAAGGGAAACGGCTGGACTGTGCCCTCGCCTACCCCTGGTGCAGGGCAGCACCTGCCAGGCCTGGAACAGACTCCCCCACACCCTGCTTGCCTCACCGCTCCTGCCCATGTGATCACTCCATCATGGGTGGAAAGGAGGAGGCCCCAGGAGGCGACGTGACTCACCCAGGCCCCAGAAGTGCCTCTCAGTGGAGCCAGTGCCCTGAGGCAGGGGCACCTAAGGAGCAAAGGGTGTCGTCCTTGCCCTTGCCAAGAATCTAGGCAGCAAACACAGGAGGGGGCTCGGCCAAGGCGAGTGTGGGGTGGCGGAGGGGCTCAGCAGAGGTGGGGTCCAGGGGGTCCTAGTCGGGGAGAGTTGTAAGGAGGGCTGGGGGTGGGGTGTACCTCTCCAGACAGCTGACCTCTCTGCTTTCCTGCCCTCACCCAGACACAGGGTACCAGGAGCCCCCCCAGGGCCCCCAGAAGCTCCTGCTCTCCTGCTTCGTCGGCATCCTGGCCGTCCTGAGCATCCTGGCCACGGCCCTGCTTCTCTGGAAGAAGGTAGGGGACGTGGACCCACGGCAACCCCGCCCCCACCCCACTCACTGTGGCTTGGGGACACCCCCTCCCCCAGGCGGGGTGCCTGGAATAGGTGCTTCTCAGGGCTATTTGCCCCAGGGACCCCCACTTCGACCCATCCCCACCCCCATGGCCACCAGGTCCTTTTTGATCTTGTTGCGGGAGGTCAGGACTCTTGAGTCTTTTCCGGGGTCGCAGGTTCCTTCGAGTGTCTGATGGAAGCTGCAGGCCTGCATTTGTAACCATTTCTAGCTCTCTAAGGTTCTAAAACCTTATCTCATGTTTTCTGTGCGTGCATGCTAAGGCGTTTCCATCTCGTGTCCGACTCTGTGCGACCCTCTGGACTGTGGCCCTCCAGGCTCCTCTGTCGATGGGTTTCTCCAGGCAAGAATACTGGAGTGGGCTGCTGTGCCCTCCTCCAGGGGATCTTCCCAACCAGATTCGACCCAGGGATCGGACCCACATCTCTTATGTCTCCTGCATTGGCAGGCAGGTTCCTTTTCCACTAGCGCCACCATGAAAACCCGTATTCTCTGAACCCCTGGCAACCCAGAAGGAAGGAATGTTTCCTCAGGGCCGCTGGGTGCTGGGCACCCTCCCCTGCGTGCTCTGGTTGGCTGACCGCTGTTACTTCTTCCCACTTTACGGCTCTGAACAGTGAGGCTCAGAGAACCGGCCCACAATATGTTTCTTCCCCGCTGTGACTCTTCCAAGGACGGGGACAGGCGGGAAGGCTCTAAGTCTGTCTTCCAGAGCAGCCCCTGGGCGGCAGCCTGGGTGTTGGATGCAGTAATCTGAGGCAGGGGTGCCAAGTGACTAACCCCCACCTGCGGACGCCCAGCCCAGGCATAGCTGTGTGCCTTCCCTTCCAGGGGCGGGGTGAGGGCAGAGCTGTGTCCGACCAAGAATTTGACTTACTTCAGCACTTGTCTGCCAAAAAAAATATGGATTTTAATGATTAGATCTCAGTGTCCAGCGAAGCCAGGGAGGCCGCGGTGCAGAGTAGGAGGTCACTAAAGAGGGGAGGACAGGAGAGGGCGGACCTCAGAAGCCTCAGCTTGACTTCTATCCCAGCCCCTCCCCCTGCCACACTGCCTCGGAGACCCCTACCTCCTTCCCTGCGCCCTCCCGCCTTCCCTCCCCTCCTTCCAGGAATAGGTGCTGAGTGTCTAGTGTGTGCCAGGCTCTGGCCTAAGTGCCAGACCTCGTGGAAAGCAAGACAGAGGTAGCCCCTGCCCTCTTGTCAAGCTTCCACCCTCTCCGAGCCTCAGTTTTCTCCTCCAGAAATGGGGTTAAGGACAGATCCCTTCCTCCATCTGAAAGGGTGGGAGAGACCACACTGGCCAGATGCCAGCTGGTGCCTGGCCCCCCTGGGAGCCAGTGCGAGGGCACCTCAGACTGTCGTTTGTGCACTTGGGGGCGGGGGCACTGGGGTGAGAGCCCGGACTTGAAGGGGAGAGGACTTGGAAGGTCGGGAGCTACCACAGGGGAAGAATTGCCCAGAGTTCCCTGGAGCTGCATCCAAATCTGGATGTGGACCCTGTAGACGCTGCCCCAGAACTGGATGGCCCGCGTGGTTTGAACCCTGAGCTGAGCACAGGAACAAAGCGTGCAGCGGGGTCCCCGGCCAGAGACAGGCCAGCTGGCCCGTCACGGAGGCTGAGGAGGAAAAGGCACGAAGACCCCAGGAGCACATCTGATAAACGCATCAGAGCCGGGAGCTACCGACTCAGAAGGGGTAGATGAGTCCTGTCCTGAGAGCAGGTTCGAGGGCTCCCACTGAGCGTGAGGTCAAGGTGGGCTTCCCGGAGCAGGCAGCCTCCAACGTTGGTCCATCCATGCCCCTTGCGGGGCTTCGGACACAGCGGGTCTCCCTCCTCCAAGGCACACTCCATCCTTGGTTCTGGACTCCCCAGGGGAGCCCTGCACTGGGTCACCCACATTTCTGTGGCCTCTGTACATCGGCACGTCCCAGGCCCCTTCCTCAGAGCTCCCCTCATCTGTCTACACTCTTCCATGACTGCTATGCTCCAGGGATTACAACCCCACCCAGCGTGGCTGCCCTGAGCCCTCCCACGCTCCAGATCGTGTCTTCTCCGTGCAAGTGCCCACGGGCATCTGCACCCACCTTGTCGGGAACAGTGCTCCTTAGTCCCCAGCAGCCAGCATCATCCCAGCAAGTACCACCACACCCAGATGTTCAGACCAGAAACCCTGGTGCTGTGTTTGTCCCCCCGCCGCCCCACGGCCGATCCCTGGGCCCGTCCTGCCGGTAGTCTGCCCACGATCCGGCCGCAAGCCCCAGCCCAGGCCTCCGTCACCCCTCACCCAGAATTTGGGTCTCCCTGTTTTCCGCTTGCTTCTTCTCACTCTGCCCTCTCAGCCTTGTTTTTGTGTCACCACCGTCTGCCCCAACCAGAGCGTAAGCCCCGGAACGAAGCCCCAGACTTGGTGCCTGGGGGAGCCTGACACGCAGTGCTTGTGGCAGGAATGATGGAGAAAGTGAGCGCTGAGACCTGAAAGATGAGTCCGAGGAGGCCGGGCTATGAGGTGCGCAAGGTGACAGTATTGCTCCCACCTTACAGAGCGGGAAACAGAGGCTTTACAGATTTCCTGAGCAGCTGAATGGCTTATCCATTTGAAAATCACAGTCAGAGGGGTACATGCTGATGGCCTGGGACAAGCGGGCAAGGCTGGCTCCAGGGAGCGTCACTTCCACCATAACACAATGCACTGTTTCCAGGACCTGGACTCTTTCTCACGCTCCACTCCTGTCTTCAGACAGACAAGCAAGCCCTGAGAAGTCCATCCCAGCCCCTGGCAGACTTGGACTCCTTCTCGTGACCCCAGAATGTCTCTTACCTTCCCAGTGGTGCCCCCACCCCCACCCCAGCCTCAGTGGAGCACCACGAGGCCAGGCCTACCTGTGTCTTGTCACCACGGGGTCCGGGAGAGCCCCCGCCCCTGAACCCACACCCACCAGCCTTGGCAGTGAAGCAGGTGGTACAGAGGAGGGGCACTCGATTTGAGAACAGGGCACCTGGGTTTGATCCAAGCAGTCACCGACTAGGTGGACAAACTTCAATCACCCCCTCTGGAAAGCGGGAACTCCATGCCCACTTCCTCTGGCTGTTATGAGAATTAAGTAATAATAAAAGATGGGTAGACAGCATCACTGACTCAATGGACGTGAATCTGAGCAAACTCCGGGAGACAGAGAACAGGGAAGCCTGGCATGCTGCAGTCCGTGAGATTGCAAGGAGTTGGGCTTGATTTACTTAGCAACTTAGCAAGAGTAAGTCCTAAAGTTCTTTGTAAACTGTAAGGTGCTGCCTGAATGCCTGCCCCTGTCTGTTTGGGAGACCTACACATCCAAACAAAACAGAAGAGCCAAAACCCCAGGTACTGTCAGGGCAGCATCTTGGTCAATCACACAGACCTGGGTTCAAATCCTGCCCCTGCTGCTTCTGGCTCTGTGGCCTCGGGCAAGTTGCCAGCCCTCCCTGAGCCTTCATAGCCTCCTGTGTGGAACAGGGGTGCCATGAAGACTGGTCTTGCAGGTTTGTCGAGGGGCGCAGGAGGTGAGGCAGGTCACGCACTTAGAGCCCCACCTGGCACCCAGTGAGGCTCCATCCTAGTCCTGAGCCATTATTATGCTGTGACTGGGGATGGCGCTGGCTTCTGCCTGAGAGTTAAGTAGCTCTCCAGAGCTAATCCCAAGTAAATGGGCTGGGGGCTGGCAGGCAGCCAGGGTTTTTAATTAGCTCCTGCCCCGAGATGAGGCTGTTGTTGCTCCACTGTTGGCAGCACGGTGCCTGCGATGAGAGGGGGGCGTGTGGACAGCCTCCTTCTGCCTCTGCACGGCCTCCCGGCTCCCAGAGCCCCCGCCTTCTGGGAGGCTCCCCCAATCCCACTGTCCCTGCATCCTCGACCGCTGGAGTTTCTCGCAGCACCCAGCACGAGCTCTCTGAAACCGCCTTCTGATCCTAGTGTGTCCTGCTTGCAGCCTTCAGACATTTTCCACCATCCACCCTCTGCTCGCAGCGCGGCACAGCTGCCCTGATCCATCCCAGGCAGGTTCTCGTCTCGGACCACGCTGACCATCTTTTCATTTCTCCAGACCTTCAGGCCCCGGCACCTGCTGCTGCCTCTTTCTCTCCTTCCTCTCTTCCAAACTAAGAGGACTTAAAAAAAATATCTTTGGCTGTGCTGGGTTTTCGTTGGCGTGCCTGGGCTTTCTCTAGCTGCGGTGTTCAGGCTCTAGGTTCAACGGCACGCGCAGCGCGGGGATATTCCTGCGCCCCCTGCATCAGCATGTGGGTTCTCAACCCCTGGACCACCAGGGGAGCCCCAGCCTTCAGGTCGTTAAGGCCCCTTTCTGCCGGGCGAGGCGCTTGTTTCCTCCCATGAGCCAGAGGCTCTGACCCTGTTGGTTAGCGCAGGAACCACGCTTGGGAAAATTGCTGGTTCATCGTTCATCTCTCCACTGGGTCCTAAGCTCCGGAGGCCAGGGATGGGGCCCCGTGTCCATGCCGCCTGGTTCACCAGAGGTGCCTGGCAAGTGTGTGTTATTGGCCAAGGGCCACCTATGTGACACCCACGTGTTAAGCACTTACTTCCTCGTCGGCTCCCTGAATCTGTGCAACATTCTATCAAAGGAGGTGATTGCTGAAGAAACTGAAGTTCAGAGGGGGGCGAAGGCAGAGCCCGTGAGGGACAGAGGGGACTGGACACCTGGTCTGGCTGGTGCTCACTCTGCAGTCCTCCTCAGTAATCGGCCCTGTAGCCGGGGCCCCTGTCTCCCTGCAGCACCCGCCTCCCCAGAGCCAGGCCCTGTGTGGAGGGCAGGGTGCCTCGATGGAATCGTTATCGTTTCCAGTATCCCCGAGCAGGTGAGTGACTTGATGTAGGTCTTGCAGGTGTTTGGGTTTCCCAGTTGGCACTAGTGGTAAAAAAAAGAAAAAACGCCTGCCAATGCAAGAGACATTAGAGACGAAGGTTTGATCCCTGGGTCTGGAAGATCCCCTGGAGGAGGGCATGGCAACCCACTCCAGTATTCTTTCCTGGAAAATCCCATGGACAGAGGAGCCTGGGGGGCTACAGTCCATAGGGTTGCAAAGAGTCAGATACGACCGAAGCGACTTAGCACATATGCGTGCATTGTGGGTATTTGCCACGCTTCTCAGGAAAAGGTGGCTGGAAGGCACTGAGTGATCAGTTTCTGAGTGGCCTCATGGATATCTGCCATCCTTTCCTCTGTGGGGTCTGGTGGGGTCTGGGGAGAAAGGAGCTGCTGGTCCCCAGCCTGATGACCCTGATTCCTTTCCCCTAGGGACAGATGAAGGCTCTGTGGAAGCATGCTGCCAAGAAGTGCCCGGGCCCCACTGCCACCAGCAGCCCAGGGCAGCCTCCATCAGAATCTGTCTACACGGTGAGTCCTCCACCCGCTGAGGCCTGACTTGGGGACTGGTTCCCCGGCTTGGTCAGAGTTCCAGCTGTGTGACTTCTCTGTGAAATCTGAGCCTCCGCTTCCTCATCCGTGAACTGGGGACCAGTATCCCCGCCCTGTGGGGTTTCTGTGAAGGGGAGTTGGGGTTACAGGTCTGCCGCCCTGGCCCCTGGCAGACATGTAGCTGGGAGGGGCCACTGGGGTCCCCTCCGTGGCACGCCCCTCCGCTTCTGGAACGAGGGGGCGGCCAGGGCACAGTGGTGAGGTATGAAGAAATTTCCTCCGTCTGACCAAATGACAGTGACTAGCTCACCAACTCCTTCCTGTTTTTATTGCACAAACAACATTGGAGCAACAAGAAGAATCACAAAAAGAGGAAAAGGTCGGGCAGTGTCCCACACCCTAAATATAGCAAGGAGTTTCAATTCTTCACTCTCCCCTTCCCCACCACATGCGCGCGCGCGCAGACACACACACACACACACACGCACGCACATTGTTTTATGTCCTTACAGCCAGGCAGAGGCATAGCCGGGTGCTGTTTGTTGCCCAGTCGGGCCCGCCCACCTGGTCGACACGCAGCCACTCTGCCCAGGGGCTGGGGTGGCGACAGATTTTCCTTTTCAGTTGCATCTATTTTAGCTGAATGAGGAACATATACTCATTGTTGAGAAAGTGAAGAATAAGGGCTACCCAATGTCAGCTGCGGTCTCAACTCCACGGGACTTTTGGGTCCCGCCAGGTGCGGGTCTTGGCCTCCCACCTGGGAGGTGCACAGCCATGCCGGGGGTCCTGCAGGGTACCCCAGGGCATGTTCTGGGACTCTGCCAGTACGAGCTTCAGCTGTTCCTGTCCCCACCACCCTGACCCGTACATGAAACACGGGTCTTTCCTCAATGTCCGAAAATCCCCACACAGAGGGTGTTGAGAATATGACCCCGATTATCAAGGATGAGGTGGCTGGGCATGAGGCAAAGACAGAGTTCCTTCAGGGCAGCACCAATGACCCCAGAGGGGACACAATACTACCAGCCCTCCCGGGGCCTTTGTCCCCACTCCCACCCCAGGGAATTTCCAGCACTCACTGCTTCCCACATGGCCCCAGACTTCCCCATAGTCTCTCTTTCCTCCCAGCAGCTCATCATGGTATTTTCCCTAGGAGGAATTCTGATGTCAGCTGTTAAATAGAAACACTTCTCTCTCTCTCCACACACACACACATACACACACAATCTTTCTATATATATCAAATAGAAGAAAATAACCATCATCCTAAACCTATCTTCTTCCAGGATAAATACTAGTAACATTGACTTCTATACCTTCCAGTCTTTTCTGTAAACACATACAGAGAGACCCATACACACACTCACACACACACATTTTTTTTTTTAAGAAAATTGGAGTAGTACCGCTATTTTTGTTACAATATCTCATGAACATCTTTTCACATGAATAAATATCCTTCTCCAAGGTTATTTTTAATGGAAGAGACTCACTTTTGCATGGAGCATCTCTCTTGCCTGTGTTTAGACTTCTCGGAGACTCAGGCTAACTTTGCTGGAGCGTGGGGAGGAGGTCTGATGGCTCTGCCAGGTTGCTGGGTGGTTCAAGAGGCTTTAGGGCTGGAAAGGAGCTGGGAAGAGAGGCCACAGACTCTGCTAGCCCTTGAGACCTGTCCCTAGTAGCTAGGGTTGGACCTGGGCAGGTAAGAATGACATGAACAAGCTTGATGATGATGTCAGGGGTTGTTTGTTGAGTACTTACTACATGCCTGGTGCCACGGTACACCTGTTATCTCATCAATACTCATAATAGGGTTTTAGGGTATGTGTGTTGTCCGCTTTTATTTTCTAGTTGTCTGTTGCTGGTAAGTTGAGATATGATTGATTCTTTTTTATATGATTGATTTTTGTATGTTGACTATATAAAGAGTAACCTTGCTGAACTCACTAATTAATTCTAATTCTTTCTCTGTGAATTCCTTTGTATTTTTTACGGACCCAGCCATGTCATCTATGAATGATAAAAGTTTCATTTCTTTCTTTTTAACCTTCATACCTTGTATTTCTTATCTTACTGCACTGCCTCAGACAGTGATGGTAAATAGAAGTGGTGACAGTGGACAGGGGAAGACCGTTGTGTACTTCCCCTCTCTACTTTCTTTCTCTCTTTTGTTGTATTTATTTATTTGGCTGCACTGGGTCTTAGTTGTGACATGCAGGATCCTTAGTTGTGGCACTTGAACTCTTAGTTGCAGCAGGTGGGATCTAGTTCCTTGACCAGGGATTGAACTCAGACCCCCAGGATTGGGAGCACGGAGTCTTAGCCACTGGATCACCAGGGAAGTCCCTCTCTATTTTCTTTGAATACTTTGATCATTGATTTTCAACCCTCCTTCTTTCCTAATTCATGCACTTAAAGCTATGAACTTTCCTTTAAAAGTGGCTTTAGCTGCATCCCACAAATTTTGATATGCCATATTTTCGTTATTCAGTTTAAATTTCCCACTGAGATTTCCTTCTTGCCCCATGAGTTATTTTAAAATGGTTTGCTTGATTTTCAAGTGTTTAATTATTTTCTAGTTTTTGTTGTTTTTTATTTCTTAGTAATTCTATTGTGATCAGAGAATACCTTCTGTATGATTTCAATCCTTTGAGGTCTTTAGAGATCTGCTTTAGGTCAGCTTACATTTCAAATGCATTTGAAAAGAACTTGCATTGTGCATGGCTGAGTGAGTGAGTGTTCTGTGTGCATCAGAGAGGTCAAGCTTATCGATTGTGTTGTTAAAGTATGCCATATCCTCATTGGCTTTTTGTCTATTAGATGTTAAGTGAATCAAGTTAAAATCTGCCCATGTGATTGTAGATTGTATATTTCTCCTTCTAATTATGTCAATTTTTGTTTTTCATTCATGTGGGAAAATGCTCATGATACATGATAAGAAGGGAAAAGGCTATCCTACTCCAATTTGCATGTGTGTGTGTGTGTGTGTGTGTGAAAATTGACCAATTAAGGAGCGTGGATTTGGATTGAGCCAGAGAGACTGGGGTGCAAAGCTTAGTTTTTTTGTTCATGAGTTCTGCTACTTAAACTTTCTGAGTCCCGGTTCCATAATCTGTGATACAGGGCTGATATACAGTTTTCCACCTACAGTTTGCAAACATGTTACGATTTCTTCCATCTTAAGTTTCTCATTTTGAGCCGGCAGCCCCCTCCAGTGACCCTGCCCTTTCTCCATGACTCCTTTTAAAAGGTCTGTCAAAATTCTGTCTCCAGTTTCTCTCTCTCTCTCCTTTCCGATCCACTGAGTCAGACTTTCTGCCCACCAAAGCCTTCCTTCTCAAGGTCACTGTTGACCTCCCTGATATTAAACCCAGTGGTCCGTGGGTCCTCCTCTCCCTTGATGAGCCACAGTGTCTGAGGCCAGCGAGCACCCCCTCCTCCTGGACACGCTTTGTCTACTTGCTTCCAAAACATTCCACCACCCCCCACCCCCACCCCCCCCCGTGATGCCTCTCTGACTCACGGCCATGCATCCTCAGCCTCCTTCACCAGAGGAATCCAGAGGAATCCTGACCTCTAAACGTTGGAATCCAGGCCTGGAGCCCTTTCTCTTTGAGTTTCTCTCCCCTCCCTGGGTGATTTCATGCAGCCTCAGCCTTTTGAGACCGTCTACACTCTGACAGCTCCCTCATTTCTATGTCCAGCCCAGACACCTCCTCTGAACGCCAGAACCAGCTCTATTTGGACCCCTCATCAGCTTCTCTCTCAGACCAGTCTCCGGTTCTTCACCTATGGAACTGCCTCTTCCCGCAGTCCTCCTCATGCAGGGAATGGTCGCTCCATCCTTCCTGTTGCTCAGGCTAAACCTTTTGAAGCTGTCCTTTCCTTCTCTCCTTCCATCCCTGCTCCTATCAGGTCTATCAGCACAACTTAACTTCAAACATATCCGGAATCTGAATCTTCTCACCCCTCCAGGGCTGACGCTGGTGGGAACCACCACCATTTTTGCCTGGAGCCCTCCATTTGGCTTCTCTTTCTTTCTTCTTTCCTTCCTTTCTCTCTCTCTCTTTCTTGTATCTGGCTGTGTCAAGTCTTAGCTGTGGCTTCTAGTTCCCTGACCAGGGACTGAACCCGGGCCCCTGCATTGGGAACATGGAGTCTTAACCACTGGACCACCAGGGAAGTCCCCCCTGCAATTGGTTTCTAATCAGCTGGCCCGTTATTACCCTAGCCCCACCGTCTGTGCTCCAATCAGCAGCAGCGGAGTCACCCCCTCCAAACATAGGTCCCATCCTGCTCTGCTCTGAGCCCTTGGTGAGCCTCAGTCCTCTGAGAAGCAGACACCAAGGCAGGAGTACATGTGTGATAGTGGTATTCCGGGAACCGCCAGTGAGAGCAAATGGAAACCACTGGGAGAGCTGTCCGACTGATGCTGATCTGGTTCCGGGTAAAGAAAAGGGTGAAGGAAGGCAGAGAGGATGTGCTCACCTCCGCACAGTCTAGGGAAGCTTCAGCAAGGCCCCTGGGAGCCGGGTCAGAGGGGTCTGGGGGTTTCCCAGGGCGGGAGAGGCAGGGATGGCATCCCTGCCGGGCTCAGCCATTGGCTGGGGGCAGCCCGCAGGGGTGTGGCCTCTGTGCACGTGTGGGTCTCATAGCCCAGCAGCCGGGGTTCTGGGTCGGTGCTGATGGTCCCTGGAGCTGGAGGTCTGCGGATCACGTTCTCAAGACCGTCTAGTGAGGTGGATTTCTACCTCACTCAGAGTGGGCACTGGAGACCTGACTCTTCTTGGAAAGCTCTACCCACAGGCCATCCTGCCCGGGCGCTCACTTGCTTCCGGCACGCTGGTCTCCTTGCCGTTCTCCAGACACGCCAGACTTGCCCCCGCTCCACCCTGTGGTGGGGCCTTGGTGTCGGCTGTGTGTGCGCCCCCCCGCTCCAGGGTTCTGTCTGGAGCTGTCCGTGGGGCCCCTCCCTCACTCCCATCTCTCCGCTCGGGGGCACCTTTGCAGGGAGGGCTTTCTGACCTCCTCACCCCCCACCCCCTGCCGTGACCCAGCCTCCCTGCCTTCCTCCTCCAGGTCTCTCCGTGGCCCTTACGGCCACTGTTTACTTTCCGACTGTGGTCTGTCTGGGGCCCCAGGGCCCAGCACATAGCAGGCACTCAGCAGTCAGCTGAGTGGAGGCCTTCTCTTAGCTCCCGGGTGCCTGGGGTTCCCTGGGGGGCTCCGTGCTAGGCAGAGTGGGCACTCAATGGCGAATGTGGGGCGTCAGCGTTGTAGTTTCACATTCCCCAGGGGCATCTGGATGCCTCCCCTCAGCGCCTCTCCAGCTTTCGCCTGGCCCAGCGCCCTCATTCTCCTGCTCAGCCTCCAGCCCTCCCACTCCTCCTGGCAGGAAGAGGGGCCTTTCCAGCACACCCCTGATGCTGTCGCTTCCCACCCAGAAACCTCCAGTGACTCCCCACTGCCAGCTCCTCAACCAGCACGTGAGGCCTTCACTGGAGGCCTAGCCCAGTCCTGCCTTCCCAGACTTCCGTCAGCGCCGTGGACCATTCGCTTCAGACATGCCAAGATCCTGACCTAGAGCAGAAGTGCTCTGTCCCTCCTGAGTATCGCTTTTTGCTGAACAGGGCTCCCAGATCTGCCCCCAGAGTGAAGTGAGTGAAAGTTGCTCAGTCGTGTCCGACTCTTTGCAACCCCATGGACTTTACAGTCCATGGAATTCTCCAGGCCAGAATACCAGAGTGGGTAGCCTTTCCCTTCTCCAAGGGGTTTTCCCAACCCAGGGATCGAACTCAGGTCTCCCGCATTGCAGGCATATTCTTTACCAGCTGAGCCACAGGGAAGCCCCCAGAGGGCATCAGGCAAATCTCAGGTGTCCATGAGACACAGCTCTGTGTTTCCTTGGTGACAGCTGTGGGTATTACTGGGGGAATCAATGTCCAGGACCCTCAGATTAGGTCTTGGCCCAGGGCTGCTGACTTCTGAGCTCAGCCCACCAGGACAAAGGCCTCGGCGCTGACTTCACCCCTCTGCCAGGGCTGATGACCACTCAGCTCAGCACCACTGTCCATACAGGACGGCAGGAGGCAAAGGGCTCAGGGGGCCTGGATCCCAGACAAGTGGCCCAGCCCGGCCCAGCCTCTGCGCAAAGCACAACACAGCAGCGTGGCACCTCCCAGCACTGTCCAGGCCAGCCCTCAAAGCACAGCATCAGCCCAGCCCAGCCCAGCAGCCGGTTCAGAGGCCTGGCCCTCTCCCCGCGGAGGGAGGCGGCCCCCATCACCCCCCTCCCCGGAAGGCCAAGAAGGTATCCTGTTGACAAGGTTGCCTGCATTTCACAGCCTAGTGATGCAGGTCCCAGCCGGCATGCAGATGCAGCCCAGCAGGTCAGGGCTTGTCAAAGGCTTGACTCAGCAGCTGCTAATTGGCAGCCGCTTCTGCAGCCGCCCTGTCCTCAGCCCCGCAGCTGCTCCCGCCCACAGCCTGACCACCGCCAGGGTGGGTCAGAGGCCTGCGGGGCCCCCGGGTCAGGATGCTCTTCTCTGGCTTGGAAATCACTTAGCCGCGTGCCCAGGCCGGTGGGAGCACACAGCACAGAGGGCAGGAGGGGCCGTGTGACCTGAGACAGCTCCAGGCATCTCTGGGCTAAAAGTGGTGGGCAGAGCAGGTCTCGGAAGATGCCTTTCACTGGAACTGGGGCTCCTCCCTGGGGCCTCCCTGCTCCCTCAAGCAGGTCGGAAGCCCCTCTTCCAAGACCCTCCCTCTTTCTGACTCGGAGGTCCCTAGGGCAGCCTTGCCATCCCTGTGTGTGATGCCCTTGAAGTGAGGGTCTCCCAAGTGCCAAATGGTTTATTACACAGGTTTTCATGCCCCGCTGCTTCAGAGCCTCCTCCCACCCCTCCTTACCTCCCCTCCCTTCTCTTGCCTCAGAGTACCACCTGTCTCTCCAGCCTTCCTCAGCAACCCCTGCTTGCCTGTTACCAGGGAAACCACCTCCTTGGCAACGAGCCGGCATCCATATGACATGTACACGTGGGAAGGAAAGGTTCCTGCCTCTTGCATAGGCTGTTGGTGGCTCTGCTCCAACAAGCCCCAAGGAGCAGCATCCACCCTGGTGCCCATCAGGGTCTGAGCAAGGGTCTAGGCTGTGACTGCAGAGAGGGGAGGGAGGCCCAAAGCCTCCCTTGATGATCATTCAGTCGTTATTAAGCACGTGTGACTCACTAGACCCTATGCTGGGCCCTTTGTGCACAATATCTCATTGAATCATCCACCGAGCCTGCAAGATGGACATAGTTATTCCCATTTTACAGATGAGGAAACTGAGGCACAGGGAGGCTCCCAGTTGCCTGTGGCTGGCAGGTGTCAGAGCTGAGAGTTGAGCCTAATCTTGTCTGATTTCAAACAAGAAATCGTGTCTTTCTATGAATACCATCCTGAGGCTTCTGGTCAGGCTGTTCAGAGCTGGACCGAGAGTCAGTGTGGCCCTAAGACACACACCCGGGTGAGCGAGGAGCCCCCTCACCACAGCTCATTCAGGGCTGTTCTCCAAGGGTCCCCACTGCAGCCACGGTGACCGAGAGACAGACTAGGCACCTCTGCGGGAGAGGAGTGTGATTCCAGGGTGAGCCTGGGTCCCCTGTGAGCACAGCCCAGGGGCAGGGGTCAAGGGAGAGCTAGAGGGCTGGAGGGATAGGTGGGACCCTCCCAGGGGCCAGGCTTTGGTCCAGGGAGTGAGGGGGGATGTCCACAGAGCATCCTATTGGAGCCTTGGCCATGGGAGTCACGCCGGGGGACTGCTGGCTGCCAGGTGCCCGAGGCCCTAAGGACAGGCAGGAACAGCGGGTATGGGCCGGGGCCCTTCCTCCTGCCCGTGAACTGGAGGCCTGGAGAGCCCACCGGGCTGGGCACAGGCTCCACGAGAGGCTTGAGGTGGCGGGAGGGGGTGGCAGGGGGTACCCAGAGGAGTGGCACTGTACACAGGGCGGTGAGATGGCCCCAAGAGGGAACGGTGGGCGCGAAGGTGCGGCCGTGTGACCGAGAGGAGTGAGACTGGGCGCCGTGGGCATCCCCTGACCTCACGGGTCTCCTGCAGGACCTACAGCACCGCGAGTCCGAGGTCTACGACTGCATTGGGAATGAAGCCGGCAGCCCACCCGCCTCCCAGGGCCTGCTCTCCCAGGTACGCAGGGTCGGGGCAGCGAGCCTGGCTCCTCCTCTCCTTCCGTGTGTCCTGCCTCTCATCTGGGAAGTGTGCCGGGGGGGTGAGCCACCCGCTGCTGAAGCAGAGCCCTTGCCTGAGGCGGCTGGCCTGGTGCTTAGGAGGCCTGGTGGGTTTACCCCCCACCCCGGCACCACCCCTTTCCAGCTCTGCCACCCTGGCCAAGCGGCTAACCTCTGTGACCACATCTGTAAACTGAGGACCCTGAGAGCATTCACCTCCTAGACTTGCCATGAGGATCACAGGTTGTACTGCAACCCAGTAGGCACCGTGCAAGGGAGCAAGCGTAACCGCCACTGGGCACAGTAGAGTGTCTACACCTGTCATTCAGGCAGGGGTGTGAGGCTTCTCGCTGTCCCCAGGCTGAAAGTGGCTGGAGACTGTGCTGGCGGCAGCCGGGGCCAATCTGGGCAGAGCTTTGTTATCATGAAGGGGGCTAAGGCACATCCCTCGATCATGAGTCTCTCTTAAATCTCAGTCTGCTCATCTGTCAAGTGGGTGCATGACACTTTCCTGCAAAACCAACTGCCCATGAATTCAAATGAGTTCCAAGTTAAGTAGCGTCTATACCAGAGCTCTGGACACCATGAAGTGCAAGGGGCTCAAGGACTATGGCTGGGCACCTGGGAAGAACCTTCTGGAAGTGAGGGGGACAGGTGCTTGGGCCCCCTGGAATAGGCTGACTGTTGAATCTCCTGTTCTCAAAGCTCTTTCTACAGTCATCTCTGAACTAGGCTGTGACTGTAGGCAAGGCTTCCCCACCCTGGGACCCAAGGATTCCTGGGCCGACCCAGGGATTGACCACTGTATGCCAGGCCCTGAGATCCTGACCAGGACAACTAGACCTGTCCCAGATGCCCAACATCCTTGGGTCTGCAGGAACAGAGTCATGGATTCTTACAGACACACAGAAACATCTGTGAACGGTGGGCTCTGGGGAGGGACTAGCCTAGAGTTGAGGAGGGGGCTCTTGGCATGCTGAGCTGAGCTCTGTAGGAGGAGGTCATCGGGGAACAGATAGGGTCCTGGGAGCACCCCAAGAGGAGAGAAGAGCATCTGGGGAGGCCCAAGGCAGGAAAGAAGAGGCCCATGGGGCTGGAAGGCAGAGAGCAGGCATGGGGTGGGAGGACGGGAGAGGAGGCTGTTGAGGTGGGCTTGGGGACAATGACGGGGCTCCTGGTCAAAGCTACTTAGAAAGCCGTCTATTTGTCTGCCTTTGCCTGAAACTAAATTAGTGCAAATTTATCTTTCCCCTACCTACCATTTCTTTCTTTATTTTTTTTCTTTCCAGGAGAAACAGCGAAAATTTGAGGGTGACGGTGAATTTAACCTGGTCTATGAAAATCTCTAGGATGAGCTCCGCCTGCCCATGGGTCTTGCCCTGGACCAGAGGCCCTGGGGCAGCCTCTCCCTCCCAAGAACTTGATCTATCCGGAAGTGAGGCTCCAGGGCTTCCCATCACCTCGCCCTCACATTTAAGAGGCTGGCCCCCACCCTGTTCCGCAGCCCAGTCACACCCCTCAAGCGTGCCATGTCTCCTGGCTTTGGCCCAAGCTGTTCCCTCTGCAGGTGGGCACTCCATCCATCTCCAAGGGCTTTCTTGGACACCTCCCATCCCTGGGCCTCACCCTGTAGGGACGCACGGGCTCTCTTGTACCAGCCTGAGCCGCCAGGAGGTTCCAAAGGGGACACTTGTCAGTACTGTGTGCACACACGTCGCAGAGTATATGAATAAAAGAGCAACTGTACAAATGCCCCCCACCCCTCGCCCCCTGCCCGGCTAGGCCAAAGACAAAGCAGCCGTGCAAAGTGGAACTGGGGGGCTGGCGTGGGAGGTGCAGGGTGTGGGCAAGAATGAACCATGCAGAGGCTGGGCTGGGAGACCGACCTGGAGGCCCAGGGGCTGGTCATCGGTCTGGGGGCCTGGGGCTGGGAGGGTCAGGGCACACGCAAGTGAGGAGGGAGATCTGGGCATCAGGGGGGCAGGGGAGGAGGGGTTGCTGGCAAGACAGGTGTTGGACAGACTGACGCTCTTTGCCTCCCCCCACAAGGCCCCTGAGGTTGTTTCCCCTTCAGCCTGCCCCCGACACTCAGCGTGCCAACTGCTGCCTCCCAACGCCCCCCTCCTCAAAGCTCCCCCACCTCCAGGGCCTCAGCGGTGCCTCCGTCCACCCTGCAGCCCGGTTCCCCAGAGTCCACCTCCACCTGGCCTGTCCCCACCCACCCTCCTCCTCTTCATCTGCCTTAGGCCCCAGCCCTGCCCCCTGGGGATCGGGGCAGACCAGTCCCTTCCCGGCTTGCCCAGCTGCCCGAGGCCAGCCCTGTCCATCCCGACCTAGCTGCACGGCTTGGTTCCTGGGGCTCTCCCCGGGGAGCGCAGAGGGGTCCCTTTGTGTGGCAGAAGCTCAGGCCCGTGCCTCCTCAGTGTCTGATCCTGAGACCTTTCTGCTGCCCGAGTGTGTGCTCCTGTTACCCCTCATTTCACCTTCAGCAGCGCCCGCAGCACCCCGTCTCACGGGCAGACCAGGGCTGAGGCTGGGGAGCACCAGGAGTGCCCTCCTCCCCTGTTCCCCCCATCCCCTCCTCACCTCCTCTGCTTGCTCGTCCTCCCTCCCCACACCCAGGGCGGCCCCAGAGATCCCTCGGGGGCTTGGGCGCCCAAACCCCAGCCTGCCCGGGAGGGTGGCTGTGGGCAACACCGTCCGCTCAGCAGGTCAGTAACTGCCCCGGCCCAGGCCATGCAGGGATAGAAGGGCTGGGGGAGCGGGGCCAGGGCCATAGACTGATGTCCGGAAGAAGCCCTAGCTCCTTTGCTAGGGCAGCAGGACCCCCCTCTGGGCTCACAGGACCCCCCTCTGGGCTCACGGGCCCCTCCTCCTGGGCTCATGGGGCCTCCCCAGACTTACAGGAACCCCCTGGGCTCACAGGACCCTCCTGAACTCACAGGAACCCCATGGGCTCACGGGACCCCTCCGGGCTCTTGGGATGCCCCTGGGTTCACAGGACCCCCCTGGACTCATGGGACCCTGCCCCTGGACTTATGGGGCCTCCCCAGGCTCACA
Organism: Odocoileus virginianus; assembly: GCF_023699985.2. Classification (NCBI taxonomy): domain Eukaryota; kingdom Metazoa; phylum Chordata; class Mammalia; order Artiodactyla; family Cervidae; genus Odocoileus; species Odocoileus virginianus. The sequence goes on along the minus strand of NC_069696.1, from coordinate 10,093,141 downwards.
GGAACCCCCTGTGTTTACAGGACCCCCCCCCCCCCGTGGGCTCACCGGATCCCTGCCCCCAGGCTCATGGGACCTCCCCCCAGGCTCACAGGACCTCCATGGGCTCATGGGACCACCCTGGGCTCACAGGACCCCCTGGGTTCACAGGACCCCTCCTAGGCTCATGGGAACCCTGGGCTCATAGGACCCCCCATGGGCTCAGAGGACGCCCCCTGGGTTCACAGGAAAACCCCCATGGGCTCACAGGACGCCCCCTGGGTTCACAGGACAACCCCCCTGGGCTCACAGGACCCCTCCTGGGCTCACAGGACCCCCCTGGGCTCACAGCGCCGCTGGGCTCACAGGCCCCGCCAGGCTCAGAGGCCAGCCGACAGCCTCCCAGCTCGGTTCCAGGCCCAGCCTCTGAGCACAGCAAGGAGAGCTCTGAACTGGATTATGGGCTGCGGTGGGGGTGGGGACGCAGAGGCCCCTGCCCCCGAGAAGGCGGTTTAATGAACTGCTTAAGGGGGGAAACTGCCTGGAGCAAAGCTGCCCTCTAGTCTCCTGACTCCCACGGCCCGACGCAGAGGCCAGGGCTGGGGTCGGGGTGAGGCAGACACACTGCCCACGGGGCCGCGGAGCTGCTCCTGGAAAAGCCAAAACCAGCGAGAGCAGGAGGAGGCCGCCTGGCCAGGCCCTGGGGCGTCCGCAGCCCCTGGACCCCAGACCTGCAGGCTGGCAACCTACCTTTTCCACGTGGCCCCGGGGATAGTGCGGGGAGCCAGGAGGGACGGCGACCCCCCGCCCTGGCCCAGGCCCCCGCAGTCCCCTGTCCACGAGGCAGCTGAAGGATCCTGGTGAGACGTATGTGGGACCTTGACCCTCCTCGGGCTCAAAACCTTCCACGGTCCCCACCTCACCTGGAACAAAATCCCAGCTCTTCCGTGCAGCCCGTGAGGCCCTCAGGGACCAACCTGTCACACTTTTTTTTTTAATATTTATTTTTATTTATTTGCCTGCACAGGGTCTTCATCGTGGCATGTGGGATCTAGTTTCCCAACCAGGGATCAAACCCAGGGCCCGAGCCTTGAGAGATCAGAGTCTTAGCCACTGGACCACCAGGGGGAGTCCCCTGTTACCCTTCTTGTGGGCACAGATGTCAGTGGTGGCCAAGCTGGGTGCTCGCTGGGGGCTTCAGTGAGCAAGGAGAGAGGCAGGGAGGGGGAGGGGGGGCACGCTCAGAAGAGAAGGTTCTGAGACCCCCCTACTTGGGGCCAGGAAGACCAAGCCGCCCATCCTCCGGCCCCCAGGACTGAGCCAGGACTGCGGAGATAGGTGGGGCAGGGGTGAGGGATGGCAGATGACTGCAGGGGGTGGGGGGCACAAGTGGGCGTAGGCTGGAGGAGGGGCTGCGGAGCCTGGACCTGAGCTCCTGGAGGGCAGGCTTGAGTGGACGCTGAGTGCGTGGAGAACAGGAGGGAGGAGCCGCCTTCGGGGGTAGCTTGGGGCTGGGTGCCCGCCGGCCTCTCTCGAACTCCAGCTCCAGCTCTGAGCAGCCACATCCACCTGAGCCCCGGCTTCAGTGACAATCAGGACATCGGGCGCTGCTCAGAGCGGACAGATGGGGAACTCCCTGCTCTGCGGAGGCTCATCGGGTTGTTTCCTTCAGGAAAAACAGGCTGCCGCTGCACAGTGCAGGGGCGGGCCTCCCCGGGGGTGGGGACCCCCTCTTTGGTCCCCCTACAGGGAGGACCTGGGAGTGGAGACAAGGCAAACGGAGACACGTGTGTGTGTGTGTGTGGTTCCAGGACCAGGAGGGGCCTTGAGAAGGGGGGACAAGGCAAACGGAGACGTGTGTGTGTGTGCCGGGCTCAGGAGAGGTCTCGAGAGGGGCCAGAGAGGGAGAGAGGCTCTTACCCAGCAAGGAGGATGCCCGAGGGGAGGACCTGAAGAACCACAGTGAGCCCACCTGAAGGGGAGCCTTAGACCAGAAGGGTGGATGGCAGCCGTCCTGAGGGTGGACCCTGGGGCCTAGAGCTGGTAGGAGAAGCCCCTGGCAGCCCCTGAAGGCGGCCGCGGGCACTGTCTCCTGCTGCCCGGGCCAGACCCCAAGCCCCCGTACAGACGGCGGGCAGATGTGTGCCAGGGCCTCAGCGGCTGGCCCTCTGCCTGAGGCACCCCGGCTCCAACCTGGGATTTCCTGCCGTCTCTAGGTCACAGCCCCACCACCCTCTTTGGCACCTCTGGGCGTCTGAAACCTCTCAGTACAGCCGACACCCTTGGCCTCCATGGCCTCTCCAGGGTAGTGGCTTAGAAATGGTCGGTTCTGCCCCTTTGGGTCACTTTCAGCCTCCAGCCCTCCTTTGGCTCCTGTTCCTCGCAGCACTTAAAGACAAGCATTCCTGGAAACCAGGCCCAGGAACACAAAGTGGGTGTGAGAAGTGCTTTCCCCTCCTGGGGAATGATTTCCAAAGGAGTCTGCAAAGCAGAGTTTCCATGGGAACCCGTGCTGGTTACACTGGAAACCTTGGTGGGGCTGGGGTCTCCTTCATAGCAAGCGGCAGGACCTTGGTGCGGGGGCCTGCAACCAGGCACAGCTGTTGCCTTTTGGCCACCAGCCCTCATTCACCTGAAATCAAGCTACAGGCAAATCTGCCTCCACCCCCGCCCCACATTCTAATTTAAAGGCCACACTCCGTTCCAAGGATGCCTCTGGGATTTCCAGGATGGATTTTTATGTCGTTCAATAGTTTTCTTGGCAGACCGCTCAGCAGCGAGGGGTGGGCTATGGCCTTGGTCCAGCCAGGCTGACAGCATCCTCTCTCCAGCCCGCCAGGGGATATCATTTGCCCGCCTGAGGGGCTTCCCCAGACAGAACCCAGACTCTGAGAGCTGGGGACATTGGCGGGAGGCACTGAGACACCTTCCTTCCCAGGGTGCCTCCCTTGACCTACATTCAGAATTGTGGCCTCTGAGCCTTGGTGACACGTGGGTCAGGCCTCTTTGGTTATGTGTTCAGTCCTGTCTGGCTCTTTTGCAACCCTATGGACCATAGGCCACCAGGCTCCTCCTCTGTCCAAGGGATTTTCCAGGCAAGAATACTGGAGTGGATTGCCACTTCCTCCTCCAGGTGGTCTTCCCAACCCGGGGACTGAACCCGAGTCCCTGGCGGCTCTTGCATCGGCAGGTGGATTCTTTTAGCGCTGGCCACCTGGGAAGCCCAGGGTTAGCATGGGTCAGGCTAACCACCTCGACTGTCTGCGCTTGGTGCAGGCGGTGTTTTGTATGTGTGTATCTCCGCAGGGGACACAGGCATATGCTACAGTGAAACACTTAGATTCCAGCAAAGGGAAATTCTCTTTGTTGTTTTTGCCACCTCCCAAACCTCCACCCAGTCCTCTCCCTGGAAGTAACCACTGGGTCATTGGTCATATTCTCTTCTTCCAGGGTGTGTTTATGGCATCCACATGCACAGATGTGTGTATACAAACATAAGATATATAGCGCTTGTGTGGGGTTCCGAGAAGCTGAAACGGGATCAGCTGTAGGTGTTGTTTGCTCCCGCTTTGTTTGAGCAGCCCCACGTGGCGGGGATCTGTCCTACGTGACAGCATGTAGGAGCTGCCAGCCTCTTTAATTACAGCGAGGGGTCTGCAGGGCTGATGGATCCTAATTCAATCAGGCCCCGATTAATGCCCTTTCCAGTTGTTTATGATTTTCCAATCTCACAGGAGGTATTGCAGGGATCACCCTCGGATGTATCTGCAAAACTTTCTCCACGGGAAATGTTGGGAAGAAATTGCTTGGGCCCAGGGCGTGAACATTAACTATTTTAACAGACGTGCCAAATCTCCATGCGTGGAGGCTGTCCTGACTTCTACTGCTCAGGCTCTTTATCTACAATATCTCATTTAATCCTGAAAACATGCCACAAAGGGAGGGGGCTTGTCTCCCCATTTTACAGAAGCAGAAGCTAGGATTCAGAGCAGCTGCCTGGCTAAAGGTCACTTAGCACAGAAGGGCAGTGCTGGGCTGGCTCCTGTGTGCAGGGGAGTGGGCAGCGGGGGAAACAGAAAAGAGCCAAGGAGGGACTCTGTGCCCCCAGAGCTGGGGGCTGCTCATGAAGGGACAAATTTCCTTAAGAATATTGCTCAGAACTGTGGGGATACGGCAGTGTCCTCCTGTCCCTCCGTGCTCTATTTCCTTGGGGAAACGAAGGCAGGTCAGTACGGGGATGAGGCCAGGCCTGTCCAGCAGCCGGTACCCAATGTGGGGCCTGGCTTCAGGCGGCCTGCGTGCTTGGATCCCAAACCTCCCCTGGAAATTTCCAGGCACAGCCTGCCTGGAGGTATGAGCCGCCTCTTGGAAACCTTCTAATCTGGGGTAATGCTGCTGTAATTGGCATTGCTTTGCACTTGCAATCCTCTCGTTACCTGAAAACTCGCTCACAGTGGCTGTATCTGGAGAGGGTTTAATTTCAGCACTTTGTGAATCTTGAGAGGCTGAGGAGCCCAGGCTTTCTCTCCGTCATCCCCTCACCCCATCCCGATTCCCCAGTGAATGCTACATTCTGGCAGATCTCTGTACCTGGCTCCCCGCCAAGGTCCCCCCAACCCTGGCTGATCTGGGAACTGCTTTTCTCCCCAGTTCCCCCTCCCTCCTTCCCTCCCTCTCTTGAGCCCACCTGTAGAGTCTCCACCCCTCCTCTTTCCAGCCCGACCCGGTCTCTGCCATCAAATTGATCTTCCCATAGCACAGATCTGACTGTGTCACTCCCCTCTCAAAAACCCTGCAGTACTTTACATTTATGGTCAATTCATTTCAATAAACAGGCCAAGATAATTCAATGGGAAGAACAGCTTTTTCAATTAACAGTGCTGGGAGAAATGGACATCCACACGAGAAAGGATGAAGGTGGAGCCCTGCCTTTCAACCTGGAAAAAGCTCATAGTGCCTTCCGCTGTCCACAGGTGGGAGGCTTGACCCCTCAGCTCTTAAGACTCCTTCATTCCTTTGACATTTGTCCAGCTCTGACTATGTGCCAGGGCCCGTCCTGGGGCTGGAATAGGAGACAGACAGTTCTGTCCTCATGGAGTCCATCAGCCTCCTTTCTGACCAGCTCCCACTGGTCCAAAGTCACCCCAATGCTTTCCATGCTCCAGTCACAGTTGCTGCTACCCCTAGTGCCGACCTCCCCAGCTCTGATCCTAGACTGGAGTTCCTGCTCAAATGCCACCTCTTCCAGGAAGCCTTCCCTAACACGTCCTCCCCCGCCAAGCAATTTCTTCATCTCTCTGACTGCTCTGAACTCCTTGCGTTGAATCGGTTTACACACATCCCCAGGAGGTTTGAGCTTCCTGAATATGGCAAACCCCTTCAATATGGATTGAACCCCCAGGGTTCAATCCCTGGGTTGGGAAGATCCCCTGGAGAAGGGAAAGGCTACCCACTCTCGTATTCTGGCCTGGAGAATTCCATGGACAGTCCATGGGGTTGCAAAGAGTCGGACCCGACTACGTGACTTTCACTTGTCTCTCTTTCTGACTCAAGAGCCTAAGAGCAATTTGTTTAAAGAATAAATGCAAATTTTGCTCTGCTGGTGATTTAGAGCTGGCTCTTCTTTAAAAAAAAAAAAAAAATTGTTTATTTTTTTTGGCCGTGCTGGGTCTTCACGGCCGTGCAGGCTTTTCTGAAGCTGCAGGGAGCAGGGGCCGCTCTCCAGTTGTGGTGCAGGGGCTTCTCATTCTCCTGCTGAGAAGCGCGGCCTCTAGAGCAGGTAGGTTTCAGCAGTGTGTGGCTTCTGACCCCTGGAGCACAGGGTTAGCTGCCTCGCAGCGTGTAGGAACTTCCCAGCCCAGGGACGGAAACTGTGCCTCCCACGTGGGCAGCTGGATTCTTATGCACTCAGCCACCAGGGAAGCCCTAGGGCTGGTTCTTGCTGGAAAAGGGAGAATGATTTTTTTCCCTCCAATTTTCAGCACCTGTAATTAGTACGTGACCCATGTTACATACATGAAAACTGGGAAAGACAGGTAGCTGCCTCCATACCCAGGAAGGGCAGGGCAATGAAAGTGCAGGTGTTGGAAAGGCAACCCTCTTTTGTCTGATGGGAAGAGGCAAGCTCTGAGCTGGACTGCTGGAGGCGAAGCCCGGACACATCAGACGGGCCAGCAGCGGCCCCTCACCCCACCTCCCAGCCGCAGAGGCTGTCAGAAGCTCTAATCAATCGATGATGCTGATGCGGGCCTGTGGAGCACGCGGCAGGGGCCGTGAGCCCTGGTAGGGTGGTTCTGATAATTCACCCCAGAAGCCTCTATCCCTGCCAGGGGATGCCTCGGCCAGCTCAGCGATGCCCTTCCTCCGCTGCCTCTAGTTTAGGCCAGACAACTCTGACCACGCGGGGCCTGGGACCTTGCAAGCAGTGGGTAGGGACTAAGCCCAGTGGGGAGAGAAGGATGGGAACACTAGTGTCTAGGTTGGCTCACAGCCACCCTGTTAGTGTCTGGGTGGGTAAGAAAGGCTCTGGGGGCTCAGGCCTTTCAAGACCCCCTACTCTGACTTCCTGGGAATGAGCCAGGATCCAGCCTCAAATGCCCCCCACTTGCTCCAGCAGCCCCACAATCTCCTGCTTCCTATGGGAGGGGGTTGCATTGTGTGTGTGGGGGGGTGGACAGGGCAAGGTTGCTTCTGGCTCCCGGGGTCTGTTAGGACAAGTCTGTGCAGTTGAGTCCCCAGGGGAAGGAGACTTTGGAGACAAGTGACCAGGTCCAGAAATAAAACTGGTAACCACAGTGATGCAAAGCAAGCCCTGAGCTCCCCCGCCTCAGCCTGTACTGTGGGTCATCCCAGTCTTCCTGGATCAGATGAGGAAGCTTGTAGGGGCTGAGGAGTTGACCCCAGGTTGGTCTGGCCCCTAGGCCAGAGCTCATACCTGACATCTCAGTGCTGTAGGATGCTGTTGCCTTCTCCCTGGGTTCAAGCCCAGAGTTGGAATCTAAAGAGAGCTTTACGATGCTCCCCTAACACTGCCTTGCAGGCACACACATTCACGTACTCCTCCCTGGGACCTGGTCTGGCTCCACCCTCACCCCTCTGCCCCAGCCTGCCCTGCCTTGCCCACTTTCCTGCTCGTCTTCCCTTCTTTCTATAGTAGGGTCCTTCTGGAGTCTTCCACTCTCTCGTCTTTAAAATATTTATCTATTTATTTGGCTCCATCAGGTCTTAGTTGCGGCATTCAGGGTCTTCAGTCTTCATTGTGGTATGCAGGATCTTTAGCTGCAGCATGTGGGATCTTGTTCCCTGATCAGGATTGAATCTGGGCCCCCCTGCATTGGGGGCATGGAGTTTTAGCCACTGGACCACCAGGGAAGTCCTCTGGGGCCTCTCTTAACCTCCAGGCCCTGGCACATGTAGCTCCCTCCACCCAATGGATGTTCCTTAAACACCTACTGAATTCTTGCCTGGAGCTAGGCACTGGGCTTCCCTGGTGGCTCAGAAGGTAAAGAATCTGCCTGCAATGTGGGAGACCCAGGTTCAATCCCTGGGCTGGGAAGATCCCCTGGAGAAGGGAATGGCAACCCACTCCCGTATTCTTGCCTGGAGAATCCCATGGACAGAGAAGCCTGGTGGGCTGCAGTCCATGGAGTCACAAAGAGTCGGACACGAGTGAGCGGCTAACGCCTTCACTTTTCCTTCAGGCACTGTTACCATTTCATAGACGAGGAAACTGAACATCAGAGAGCGCTAGCAACTTGCCCAAAGCCAGACAGCTGGCACACGGTGCTGCAGAGTTCAAGCCCCAAAAGTAGCTTCACAGCCTGTGATCGGAACCTTTTTGCTCAGTTGCCTTGGATGGTAGGCTGAATAATGGTTCCCCCTAAAATGTCCACTTCCGAATCCCTGGAATCCATAAATACTAACATGGCAAAGACTTTGCACTTGTGATTAAGTATTTTCAAACGGTGAGATTATCCTGGATTATTACACTCACAAGTGTCTTTATAAGAGAGATGCAGAAGGAGCTTACAGACAGAAGGCAGAAGCCAATGTGATGGTGGCAGGAGAGACAGAGATTTAGCGATGTCACCTTCCTGACTTTGAAGACGGACGTAGGTGCCATGAGCCAAGGAATGCAGCCCTAGAAGCTGGAAAGGGCAATAAAACACATTCTCTTCAAAGCCTCTGAAAGGGGCATGGCCCTGCAGATGCCTTGGTTTCAGCCTACTGAAGTCGATTTTGGATTTCTGGATTCCAGAAGTATAAAAGGAGTATACACTGCTTTGAGCTACCAGGTTTGGGGCAATTGGTTATGGCAACCGTAGGAGTCGGATGCCCTTTTCCTGCTGGAAGAGCTGATTCAGCCTCCCAGGCCCCCAGTCGGGCGCTCACACCTGCTGTGTGCTCCCTGTGATGACTCCTCACGCCTCTGACCCTGGAGGTTGCCGCAGCCACAGCCTCTCTGCTCACCCCAGCCTGAGCCTCACCTCTCACTCCCAGCACTGACCTTGCCAGGGTGGGATCACCCTCCAGTTGCCCAAGGACAGGCCCCAGCTCTAGGGCACGGCAGAGGAAGAAACTGAGGCTCAGAGAGGGTCAGTGAATGCCCGCGATCACTCACCTGGCAAGGGGCAAAGGCAGATTTGAATCTGGGTCTGTCTGATAACAAAGCTGGTGCTCCCAACAACTCCTCTCCCGGTGGACACTCGGTAAATGTCCCTGAATGAGTGACAAGGCAGGCAGACAGCGGAACTCCAGGGAAAACACATCACGGGAAGGGCTATGAGATCCTGAGCAAACTAAGGAAGGCTTCCTGGAAGAGGTGCCTTTGAAGGATGAGGGTGCAGAGAACATCATGAGCAAAGGCCTGAAGACAGGAGTGAGACAGCAGGGATGGTGAAGCACTGAGAGGAGCCTGGAGAAACGACGCCAGGCCCGGGTTGTGACAGGCCTCGGATATCAGGCTGAAGCCTGAGGAGCCCATAGAGGTTGGGGAACAGGAGAGCAAAATCCGCCCCCATTGTTCTTTAGGTGACTTCGTTCGACTGAGAGACTTTGGGGAGGGTGGCCTGTTCCATTTGGAGGCTGCTGAGATGGGTCAAAGCTTTGGGGTTGGGACTGAGACCAAGGAGATAGAGACTGGGACAGGGAACCAGACTTGAGAGCCACTTTGTGGAGGGTGGGGAGGGGGGCAACGAGACCTGATGACCTACTGGCTGACTGATGTCCATACCCCCATCCAGTGGACAGAGGCTGGTGTCAGTCAACAGAAGCAGTGAAAGAGCAATTGTGAGTCGCTCAGTCGTGTCTGACTCTCGGCAACCCCATGGGCTGTAGCTCGCCAGGATCCTCTGTCCATAGAATTCTCCAAGCAAGAATACTGGAGTGGGTTGCTGTTTCCTTCTCCAGGGGTTCTTCCGGACCCAGGGATCGAACCTGGATCTCCTGCATTTCAGGCAGAACAGGAGTAGAGCAGCAATGCGGGGAGAAATCCAGGTGGCCACCAGGGGGAGGTGTTCCAAAGGCAGCCGACACAAGGGGTCAGGAGACAGGCTGAGGCTGAAGACAGATGATGGGGAGAAATTGGGAAGGCTGGGGTGGCCACAGCGGCAGGAGGAATGAAGTAATCCAAGAAAGTGTGCTCAGAGGGTGACCAGGGCACCCATGAAGAAGGACTCGCAAGAAACTGACTCTTTTCCTCCTCGCCTGCTGCCCCTGGATGCCAACCCAGCACTCATCTGGGTCCCTGTGGAATGGGACCTTTCCTGGCGGGCTCCACTTTGGGGAAACCTGATAGCAAATTCCAAGCCAATAAGAGCAAATAAAAGAGGGGTGATTACTGACAATAGGAGAGGGTACGCCACAGGGTGCCTCCAAACAGCATCTCCTCCAGTACGTTTTAAGTGCTCTATAGGTCATTAACTACTTGACAGAGACAGCCTGACACTTAAAGCAAAGGACTTTGCACCTCTGCCAGGGAAAAATCAGTCAGAAATGAAGATAGAGCATCACTGGCGTTAAGATGTCCTGGGTTGGCAAACGGGATTTGATTTACACATAATTTTAAGGTTCTCTCCATTGTGTGAAGTGAGGTCATGGTATTTGAGGCCATTTATAAATCCAAAACTGAAGTTTTGAAATATTTAACCTCCCCTTGCCTTTTTGGGGGGTTGTTGTTGATGAAATATTTCAAAGATGGAAAAGTACTGAGACAGGCTTAATCTAAAGCCCACCACCTGATTCTATCAAATAAAACTATACAGCTATGCCTGAAGCTTTTAAATGTTACTTGTTTTTTTAAATGTTTTGTTTGTTTGTTTCTCCTTCCTGCCTTTTCACATTCTATCTTCCAGCCCCACCACTTCAGGGAGACCTGATGGCTGACCACCCACCCCTGTCTAAGATATCACTCCTTCCTCTGAAATCCAAGAGTAATTACTGCCTCTTTAATTAACTTGGCGATTAATCACCACCTGCTTGGGAAACAGCTTTTATTGTCCTTGTCGGTCTTGCGTGTGGGATGCGGGTGGGGGTGGGAACCAAGCAGGCAGGAGAAGGGAAGGCAGGCTGGGCTATCCTCAGGGTCCCAGGTTGAGCAGGGTCTGCTGGAAGGAAAGGCTGATATTCAGGGGGTCAGCTCCCTCCTGGCTCTGTTTAGGCAGCTGCCAGGCATCAGGAAATGAGATGAGCCAAAGATAAGCCCCACAAGAGCAGTGGGTAGCTAGGAAGGTAATGTACCCCGGGCAGCCTCAGGGTCCCTACTCTTGCTGTTCCTGTCTGACCAGAATGGTCCTTCCTCACTGGGCCTTGCAGGTTGAATTGTGTCCCCTCAAAAGATAGGTTTGAAACCCTAACCGCCAGTACCTGTGAATGTAACCTGATTTGGAAACAGGGTCTTTTCGGATGTGATGACATTAAGATGAGGTCATACTGGATTAGAGCAGGCCCTGAATCCAATGACTGGCATCCTTACAAGAAATCCATATGAAGCCAGAGACTCAGGGAGAACTTTCTGTGCCACCAAGCTGGCTCCTCTGCAAACCTGAGCCTGGCTGCTGAGGGTCTCAGCCTTTATCTGATCGATTCGCCCCCCCCCCGGTGGCTCAGTGGTAAAGAATCTGCCTGTCCATGCAGGAGACACAGGAGATGCGGGTTCAATCCCTGGGTCGTGAAGATCCCCTGGAGGAGGAAATGGCAACCCACTCCAGTATTCTTGCCTCAGAAATCCCATGGACAGAGGAGCCTGGTGGGCTATAGTTGGTGGGGTCACAAAGAGTCAGACATGACTGAGCACACATGCACGGTAATTCTAATCCTAGCACACCCAACTCCAGGAGCAGCTCCTACATCCTCCATTGTTAGGGGAAGCCTTCTCCCCACCTTATATCAGAGACCACCCCGCAATCAAAATGACTCTCTTGGGAAGCAGGGTGTTCCCAAGAATTGCTCTCCCCCCAGAACAGCATGCCTGCTCAAGTCAGTTTGCTTAATGAGAACCCCTGGGCCCCCCCAATAAAATCTTCCTACATGGCCCCAAACCCTCAGAAGTGGGCAAGGTACCCGCAAGGTACCCCTGGTTTGAACAGAGTGCTTTTTACTTCCCCTGTGATTAGAGGGGAGGGGTGGTAAGGGAGGGAGACGGGACAGCAGGCAACCAGGATTTTAACATGAAGGCCGAGCTGTCTCATTCTTACTGCCAAGCACAGCAGCACAGTATAATCTGTTCACAGAAACAATTCATCTTCTAACCCATGTTCGGCTCTAACCCAACACTCTCTTTTGACAGATGGGAAACAGGCCTGGACACCTCATGGGGATTCGCTGTGTGGGGAGCTGAAGTCCACTGATGTAAGCATGTCCCAAGTGACAGCGTTTCTCAGCGCCTCAGTCTCCCCATTCTGGTGGTTTAGTCGCTAAGTCAGTCCGACTCTTGCAACCCCATGGACTGTAGTCTGTCAGGTTCCTCTGTCCATGGGATTCTCCAAGCAAGAATACTGGAATGGGTTGCCATTTCCTTCTCCAGGGGATCTTCTTGAACCAGGGATCGAACCCTGGTCTCCTGCCTTGCAGGCAGATTCTTTACCAACTGAGCTACAAGGGAAGCCCAAGCTGAGGGCTAGCAGGGGATGGTTTCGATCCATCGACCTTTGGGTTATGGGCCCAGCATGCTTCCACTGCGCCACGCTGCTCATCTCCCCCTCTAGAAGAACATTAATACCCTCTTCTAGGGATGTTCCCAGCCTTAATAATAGCTCTAGAAACTATATGTACATTTTCCATGAATTCAACCAACAAGCACGTTTTGAGCACCTCCAGAGTACCAGGTCCTGGGGATACAGTGGTGAACATCACAAACCCGGTGTCCTGACTTCAAGGTGCTACTGATTTGGTCAGTTCAGTCTCTCGGTCGTGTCCGATTCTTTGCGACCCGATGGACTGCAGCACGCCAGGCCTCCCTGTCCATCGCCAACTCCCGGAGCTTGCTCAAATTCATGTCCGTCGAGTCCGTGATGCCATCCAACCATCTCATCCTCTGTCGTCCCCTTCTCCTCCAGCCTTCAATCTTTCCCAGCGTCAAGATCTTTTCCAGTAAGTCAGTTCTTCGCATCGAGTGGCCTATTTGGTAGAAAAGGACAAAGAAAAGCATTACCTTCGAGATAGTTAAGTGTTAACTACAAAGTGTACAGAAGCAGTGAGGAAAAGTCTACAAATCTCAGGAGGACCCAAAAGAGTAGTGGCGGCTACAGGGGGAAAAAAGTCAAAGAATGGATCCCTGTAACCCTCTACTCTTCTTTGCCTTAACCAATCAGGCATCAGCATCGCCGGACCGGCCGACCAATCAGAAGCCGGAACAGGAGCTCTAGTCGCCGGCAGAGGCTTCCCCGGGGAGTGTGGCCAGAGCCCGGGTGCCCCGCCCCACCCCGCCCGCCCCCGCCCCCATGGCGCCGGGCCCCGCCCAGACCACGCCCAAGGCCCGCCCCGCCGCGGCCAGCGGTGCCTGCCCGGGAGTCCCCCGGCCAGCGGCCGGCTGCTGGGGCCGAGTATTGTCTTAAACGCCGAAAAAAGAAGAAAGGCGGGAGGGTGGGGAACTGCCAAGTGACCGGGAGAGGATTTATAACATGTTCTTTCACCATCGACAATATTGCGCAATATATGAAAGAGACGGTATCGCCTGGACAGGAGCGTGAGGGCGCGGGCAAGGTAAGCCGCTCCCGGCCGGCTGGTCTGGGCGTGGAGGGCACCAGCGGGAGATCCGGGCTCACCTCTTACGCTGAGCCGCTGTCTTTCGCGGGGGTCTGCGTGCAGCTCCGCGCTCTGGAGGGTCTCCTGCGCCTTGAGCAGTGTGGACGCGGCCCCAAGAGCTGCGGTGTCTCCGAGGCGAGGTGGACGCGGCCCCCTTAGCTGAGACGTGTCCAGTGACCTGGGGGGACTGCCGAAGTGGTGTAAACGAGAGCGGGGGAGCCGGCTGAGGCGTCCCCCCGCCCCGAAATCCCGAGGTCGTCGATACTGATCCCTAAGGCTGGGGTTGAGGGTCCTCCTAACTCTTGGCGAGTGAGACTGGGGACTCGGACTATGACTGAGCCAGCGACCAGGGGGCAGGTGAGGCCGTGGACACGCGCCGCAGAACCACGAGCAGGTGTAGACGCGGGCGGGTGGCAGACGCAGAAACTTTGCCAGAGCGTGCGGCGCCGGCGGCGCAGAGGGAGGGTCCGCGCTGGGGCAGGGACCCCCCCGCCCCCCGCAACCTCCGTCACCGCCGCGGGTCTCAGCCGCTGCCCCTGGCTCGAGGCGCCCTCGGGGGAACCCTGGACCCCAGCCTCAGGAGTGACTGAACCGAGCCCTAGAGGAAAACCAGAGATTGATTTTGAGCCTCTTGGGCACACCTGTTCTGTCTCCGCGGGAGCTTGGGGCATCTGCTTGTCACCTGGGAGGAGTCTGAGGGGCAGAGGCCGGCCTGGTGTCCAGACACACGCTGGTCATCAGCCTAGGGGACACAAACCCGTCTGGTCCAAGCCCGGAGCCCTGCTCCTCTCCTTCCACTTCTGCTTAGGGAGGAGAAAGGGTGCCGGGCTGCTGGTGCCGGGGTGCAGAAGAAACCTGGGGGTGGGGTGTAGGCAGGCCCTGGATCTGCCTCTCAGGGGCTCCGGGTGACCCCACAGGTTCACGCAAGGGAATGAATGGAGGAAGGAAGGCAATGGTGAGAGGCAGAGTATTGGGCAGGTGATGTGAGTGCTCACTTGCCTCGACCCCAGGGGAGCACTGTCTGGCGCAGATCAAGTAGGGCAGGGCTTCCCTCTGATACTCTGACTCTCCAGAGAAGAAGGAAGATACCCAACCCCAGTCTCTGCCACCGGGGAAGAGCAGAAGGGGGCCCAGAGTCTGGAGGAGATGCTGGTCGGTCCAGGGTGGTTCTTGGGGGTAGCTCTGTCTCATCTCCCACTACTCTCTGTGGCTTTCCACCCCCCACCCCCGTTCTGACTCCCATACCATCCTGGTCTCTGTGATTCCTCCTACCACAGGTCCTTTGTACATGTTGTTTACATTTTTTTTTTTTATCAACAAGTAGTCATCAAACATCTACTATGTCCCAAGCACAGGCAATTCAGTGGCGAACAGGGCAGACCTCTGACCTCTCGGGGACTTCAAACTAGTGCAGGGAAACAAATGGTGAACAAGAATCAGGAAAGGAATGGGGACAGGAGGCAACCTTGAGTGGCCATCAGGAAAGGCTCCTCTACAGAGGTGACATGAGTCAGGAGGGTTAATGCCTCATCATCAGTCACCTCCTCCAAGAAGCCTTCCTTGATCTCCCCTGACTCGACACTTCTCCTATGATGCACTCTCATAGCCTGGGAACCCCTCCTTCCAGGGACATTTTTATGGCATTACTGGGTTAACGTTTGACTCCTCCCATCGGTTGTAAGTGCCAGGAGGGCAGGAGCTGAGTCTCAGGGTGTTTGTAGGCAAATCAAATAAAGGATGAGTAGAGTTTTCCCAGAAAAACCCGAGCTGCTCAGCCAGATCAGGCACCCAGATGGCAGAAATTTTTCTTTCCCCTTCCCTGGCCTGGGTCCTGGTCTCCACACCCCATTTGCTATCCACAGAAACAAATGAAAAGAAACCAGCAGGCTTGGTGAGGAAGAGGGCAGGGAGAGGCCTGGCATGGATGGCCCGCTGAAGTGCCAAGACTGGCCCTTGGGAAGTGAAGAGACTCTCGGGGCGGCCGGGGTGGGGGGGGGGGGGCTGGGGACAGGTGAGTGTCTTTTTCTCTGAGCTCAGACCAGCCTACCCTCATTTGTGTGTCCCAGCCTCTGGGAGGCTTGGCTTCCTTCAAATCCCACTCTGGGAGAAGGTGGGGTCCCCCAGAGAGCCGGGGTACAGGGCCACATTAACCGCCCTCCTCCCCCACATCTTGGACAGACAGGACCGAGTCAGGCCTCCGGGCCACAGATAGCAGCCCAGGTAATCTGCGGTTCATTTAAATTCCGGGCTGGAAAGGAGGAATCAGGCTTAGAGGGCCAACTCCTACTTTCATTTTTTTATAGTTTCTGTCCTCAGTGAATTTCTCCCTCCCGGGGCTCTTCAGACCTGTGTGCCTAGCAGCTTTCTGGTGGTAGATTACCGCTCTCACAGACGCCTGACAAAGCTTTTAGCACCCCCCCACTCCCCACTTCAGGGGAATGAGTGGCCTCCACGCACAGCTAGACAGTGTCTGCATGCTTTACTGAGGCTCCAGCAGGGACGGAATGAAAACGGGCTCCCCACCCACCCCCACCACCCCCCACCCCCGCCCCGGCCCTCCTGACTGGAGTTGCTTTAAAAAATTAATTTGCAATGATTTAATCCCTTCTGTTCTATGGGGATCACCAGCATTTTAAAGATGTATTTAAATCAGATCACTGTTCCCCGTTAAACCTTCACTGCCTCCCCCCACCCAGCAGAAAGAGCACTGGATTTGGAGTCAGTAGTTCACTGCCAAGTTCTGCAAATGACTGGGCTGTGTGACCTTGGGCAAATTGCTTAACCTCTCTGAGCCTCCATTGGCTCCTCTGGAAACTGAGGTTAATGATAATCCTTCCCTCACAGGGTGTTGCGAGGATTAAATTAGATAACGTTCAGGGAAGAGCCACACAGTGCCAGGCCTGTGTTTTCCGTTCCCTCAGTACTAGCTGTCCCTCTAATGAGCCTGATGACCTTGGGCGGGCCACTCAGCCGCTCCTGGCCTTCGATTTCTGCATCTGAAAAGCTCAGGGGTTGCCCTAGGAGAGGATGCCACTGAACCCCCCACCTCCAATCCTGAGCCCCCACTCAACTCCTCCTGCCCTCTGCCAGACACCCCCCACCCCCAGCCCTGACCACCCCCTTCCTTGTTATCCAAGCTCTCAGGTCTAATTGGAGAGAGTTCCCCCTCCCCAGCTGCCTCTCCTCCTGGCTCCCTGTGAAGTCGCAGAGCTGGGACCCCAGGGGCCTGCAGTTCTTGGCTCTTTTTCAGGAGCAATTAGCCACAAGCCTCGGAGGTGGCCTCCGTGGGCGTGTGGCCAGGCCACTGGAAGCCGGGACTCTGCTCCGTCTGTGGCCTGCAGGGCTCCCCCAGGCGCTGGGGTCCCCATTGCCAGTGGCAGGGAGGCAGAGTCCTCGGCAAAGCCATTTCCATTTCTGTACTTTATGACTCCTTGAAGCCCTGAGTCTGAGTGTAAATTAGTTCTACCCTGTGCTTTTGTTGGCAACTGTCTGTTCCTTGGAAGCGAGGGGCTTTGTCAGGAAGAACAAAGCTGTTTGGTGTTTTTCTGATTTGGGGGAAGCGAGCTCCTGGGGGAGGGCTCATCGCTTCTCAGTATCAGGCGAGAGTCCTTGGTTCTCAGACTCCTCGGTTTTGTTTGGGGTTTTTAACTCCTGTGGCTTCAGAGTCACATATGTTTGTGTGTGTGTGTTGGCTGAGGGATTTTTTTTCCTCCTTTTTGGCTTGCAGAGTGTATTCCGTGGAAGCTAATTCCAGGGACTGAACTTTTCAAATCACTGCTTCAACAGCTTTTAAAAATCTGGACCTAGTTATGCCTGTCATCCATGTGTAAAGATTTAGAAAAAAAATTCCAAACCTGAGGGTGGACACTTGCTGGAGACCTGAGGTCAGAGCCGAAATGTCGAACGCCTCTTGGGACGGGAGGGGACTAGAAGGGAACGCGGTCTGCTCGATGCCAGACATCTGGATATTTCGAAAACATCTGGGTGGCTGGATTTTTCAGGTTTTTGCCTGACATTTAATATCACAAACATTGAGGCTGCCTCCCGTCCCCATGTCCCCCGCGCACCCCCCACTGCCTCCCAAACACACACCCAACCCCTTCCCTCCCCTTCCTGACGGTAAGAAACATCCATTCTTTCCAATTCCCCAGCGTTTCCCCCCTACCGGAAATCTGATGGGCTTATGACATCATGGCTGGCTGCTGAGCGATGAAGTGGATGCCACAGAGAAATCCGACATATCAGATGGATTCTGTAATCAGTTTCCCTCCGGCTGTAGTAACAGGCGCGAAGTCAGGAGGATCTGAGCTTTGTTTAAAAAAACAAAAAATAGAACTAAGACTTAACCTGTATTCAATACATTTTTTTTTTTTTCAAAAGCTAACAGACCTTTTGGACATCATCCTATTTGAATAGAAATGCTGGTTTTTATGAAATGAAAGTGGCTAATAAACCAGACCTGAAACTGCCTGGGAATGCATGTTCCATCTCTGTTGAGTTTTTGTGTGTCCTTATTCACTAATAAAGGAGGAACTGGAGATGTTTTCTCTCTTCGTTATTCAAATGGGATAGCTTTTTTTTTTTTTTTTTGGAAGCCAATAAAATTCACTGGGTAAATTGCTGGTTAATGTTTTTCTAGGAATCCATTTTTATGGAGTGACCTTGGACCTGACTCGGTCTGCAAACATTGTGTTTCCCTCTGCTGGTTTTTCTGGCTGTGAAACTGTTAAGTGGATGCAGTTAAGCCTGCTTTTCAGTCTCCTCTCTGCAGGGGAGGGCTGGGACCTGGTGGGCCAGGTCAGTTCGGGGATGAAAAGCCACTTTGAGAGGACAGAGCAGGGGAAGAGGCAGTAAAGAGGGCTGGGACCTGAGCCCCAGAGCAGCGCGGCAGGAGGAGTCCACCGTCTCCCCCATCCTCCCAAAGGGGAGCGAGGGACCTCAGAAATAGCTCCTGACTGAGGCAGCTCACCCGAATGCAGGCTCAGGTTAGAGGAAGCTCGGGCTTCCGGGTGCTGTGCCTGCCAGGCCCCTCGTGTGGGCACGTGGGTCTCACGGACCAGGGTTGGAGTCTCAGCTCCTTCGTGGACAAGCTGTGGGGCCCTTGACCTTGCAGCCCTGTGAGTGGGCATAAGGACCCCACCTTGCCTGCTGAGAGGGGCATGGTGCTGGATGCTGCCCACAATGCCCGGCCGCTTCTCAGAGCTGGGAGAGGCTGGGGTAGATTCTGGAGTTGAGTCCACTCTGCTGGCCACGATCTGCGTGATGACCTTGATCTGTATGATGTTCTCTGTGCTTTGGTTTCCTCGTCTGTCAAACCACCATCATAACAGGACAGACCTCATGGCTGGGGCAGCTAAAAGAACTAACGTAGCACACGCTCACCAAAGCTTAGCTCTCACAGGAGATGTGCCTTGAGCCAAGCAGGCAGGGTGCTGGGTAGGACTGCGGGGCCTGGGATGGGAAGGGGTGTGTCAGGCTGAGCGCAGGTAGAGGATAATCAAGGAGTGAATACAGCCCCACTCCCCTCGGCACAGAACTCTCCATGGCTCCCCACTGCCCAAAGGGAACAAAGTTCCTCCCTTACCCAGGCCCCAGGTCCCTCACACTTGGGCCTCCTGTGCTGTTCTCTTCCCTTGTTTGCTGTCCTCTCAGCTGAAGCACGCTGTCTTCTCCAGACTCAGTACTAAAGGGTAGGTCATGTTTTCCAGCACCTTCCATCACTATTCTGCGTACTTTGTCTGGATGAATTAATTTGATCCTCACACCAACCCATGCAGGGTTATCATTCCAGTTTTAGAGGCAAAGACGGAAGCTTCAGGGGTTAAGTTAAGCCCCAGGGGTTGGGCTCCTGCACCATCCACTGAACCACCCCCCAACCCCACTGGCTCTGTTGGGCCTTCCTTCTCCTGTTTCCCACCCCATCCCAAAAGCCACAGCACCTGCCTTCTCAGGATGCCTGTCCCACCTCTGCCTGCCAGCTCTCAAGGTGTATCACCTTGGCCAAGAGATTCCAGCTCACCCTCCAGCCATGTCATCCAATGAACGCTTTCAGGGTGGGGCTCTCTGTGGGTGGCCCTGGGGTCCTTGTCTTGCTTCTCCGACAGGCCAGGAGCTGGGCTGTGGCCAGCCTCAGGTCCCTCTTGAGGCCCTCACTGTGTGCAAGACGCAGCTACCCACACCCAGCCTGATTTCTCTCCCCAACTCCAGGCCCATCCGGCTGATGCCTTTTCCCGCCACGTCCCCACGTGGATGTCCACAGGACAGCTTCACTCAGCAGGTCACAAACCGAGCTCTTAAAATTCATGCCCACTGCCTTCCCTGTCTCAGGTAATAGCACCTTCATTTTCTACTCACTTCCCCAGGCCAAAAACCTTGGGATGGTCTTTCACGCCACTCTTTTTCATAATCTCAAGCTCTCTCCATCCCACCCCCACGCTCATTCACCATCAGCAAATACCATTGGTTGTATTTTCAAAATATCCCAGCAGTTCGACCCCTTCTCCACCTGCACTGCCCATCCACGTGAGGGCAGCAGCCTCCTCTCAGCTCTCCTGCTTCCCCCTCGGTCCCTGGAATCCATTCACCATGCAGCAGCCGGAGTGATCCTGTTAGAACTTAGACCCTGCCCTCCTCTGCCCAGAACCCAGCAATGGCTCCCAGCTCACTGAGGGTCAAAGTAGAGTCCTGCCCCGGGGCCCCTAATTGGTCCCTTGCTGACCTCAGCTCCTGCCATTCCTCATCTCGCTCACTGTTGTTGTTAGTCATTCAGTCATGTCCGACTCTTTGCGACCCCATGGATGCAGAATGCCAGTCTTCCCTGTTCTTCACCATCTCCTAGAGTTTGCTCAAACTCATGTCCATTGAGTCAGTGATGCTATCCAGCCATCTTATCCTCTGTCGTCCCCTTCTCCTCCTGCCTTCAATCTTTCCCAGCATCAGGGTCTTTTCCATGAGTTGGCTCTTCGTGTGAGGTAGCCAAAGTATTGGACTTTCAGCTTCAGCATCAGTCCTTCCAATGAATATTCAGGGTTGATTTCCTTTAGGATGGACTGGTTTGATCTCCTTGCAGTCCAAGAGACTCTCAAGAGTCTCCTCCAGCACCACAGTTCGAAAGCATCAATTCTTCAGGATTCAGCCTTCTTATTCAGCTTTCACATCTGTACACGACTACTGATCTCCTTGCTATTCTTCCATGTGTATTCCCACTTTAGGACCTCTGCACTTGCTGTTCCTTCTCCCCAGTATCTACTTCTGGTTCTTAATACCACGTCCTTTCTTCCTTCAGAGATCAGATCCAATGTCCCCTTCTCAGAGAGAATCTCCCTGACAACCCTCCCCCATCCTCCGCCCACTCTCTTGTCCTTTCTTCACTCTGTTGCTCCTCTGTTCCCACTTGCCCTGATGCCACATGTGTTGTATCTGTCACTAGGATGTGACCTGTACAGGGCAGAGCTCCCCGCCCTGTCTTCTCACTGCCCTTTCCCTGATGTTCGTTAAACATCTGTTGAATGAAAAGCCAGATGGATGGATTCCATGCCGGGACAGCAAGTACTGAACACCTGGTCTGTACCAAGTGCTGCGCTTGGTGTTGACGTGATGCATGTGAACAAGACCTCCTGTCCCACTCACAGAGCCTGAGTCTGCAGACAGAGCACCGAGCAAGAAATCACAAAGCAGGTGGAAGGGGATGGTGTCTGGGAACGAGCTCAGAGGAGGAATTGGTCCAGCTGGTCAGAGGGAGCTTCCCGAAGGAGGGTCAACCCGGAAGATGAAGAGGATCTGGGCAGGGAGGAGGGCCAGGTGGATACATGGGCAGTGTGCTCCAAAGGCTAAAGATGGACCTGCTGAGCAGGTGACCACTGATTAAGAGTCAGTAGGGCCCAGGTGAGTAAGAGAGAAGGGCAGGTTTTCCAGGTTGGGGTTACCAGGCGGGGAAAAGCTCCAAGGTGGCCGTGTGTGGGAGCAGCGTGGCTGGTGGGGGTGTACTGGGGAAGGTCTTAAGTGCTGCCTCAAGAGGTGTTAGGAGGAGCATCAGAGCCTGGGCTGGAACCTTGGCTCCCCCCCTCCAACGGTATGATCCTGGACGCATCACTTCCCCTTCCTTCAGCTCAGCTTTCCCATCAGTGGACTCCTGACTCCGTGCCTTTTCTGCCACATGTCCTGCCTCACAGAGATGGTGACTTAAGCCTGGAGGGAGGGATCCGGGATACAGAGGAGAATGCCTGGAAGAGCATGATGAGCAGGGGGAACAGAATGTGCAAAGACATGGAGCCCTGCTCCCAGGTGTGTTTGTCCAGTGGCTCCCAGGCAGGGAAGATGATGAGGGGGCAGGCCGGCTCTCCCCAAGGGGGATAGCAGTTCCCAGTTCTCTAACTGAGGGGCCACCCAGCTTTGGCCTCACTCTTGGCTCACAGTCCTGAGACAGGTCCAGGAAGCTGGAGAAGCCAAGGCTCAGAGCAGGGAGATGACTGACAGCCACACGGCCACAGAGCTGGTGAATGCAGACAGAGGACTTGAATGCAGACCCACCTGGCCCTTCTCCCTGCCGTCCCTTCCCAAGACTGAATCACGTTCTGTGGGCGGGCCAGGTCTGGGGGGAGCCAGGCCACACAGGTGAGAGCCTACTCATGCCATGCTCCAAGCCTGAGTCCCACGGCCCCCATGGTGGGGCTGCCCTGCTCAAGGCCACTTCCTCGTTAGGGGAAGGTGCCTCAGGCCTTTGGAAACCCTCTGAGCCTCTCCCCTTGGCTGGCGCTTCTCTGAAGACTCTGGAAGCTCCCGGAATGTTCCAGAATTATGGACTCCCTGAGCCTCCCAACTACCCCTCTCATAGAGGTTGCTGCTGTTTAGTCACTAAGTCGTGTCTGACTCTTATGACCCTATTGACCGTAGCCCACCAGGCTCCTCTGTCCATGGGATTTCCCAGGAAAGAATACTGGAGAGGGTTGCTGCTTCCTTCTCCAGGGGATCTTCCCATCCCAGGGATCGAACCCACATCTCTTGCAACTTCTGCATTGGCAGGCGGATTCTTTACCACGGAGCCACCTGAGAAGTCCATCCCCATTTTACAGCTCAGGAAACTGAGGCTTGGAGAGGCGAGTTACCCGAGGGAGGCACACTGGTTAATTGGGGATGTCCAGCTGGGTTCAGTCTCTGAATGCTGCTTTGGGGACAGAGGGCCTGGTTCCTTGTACAGCTGAGAGCCGGTGCTGGGGTCAACAGTGGGAGTTTCAGGGAGCTAATTACAGCCTACAGGAAGAACTTGCTTCCAGATGTGCCCACGATGGAGTCTTTGCAGGAGTTGCAACAACCTCTGCAAGTGGAGGGAGGGGAGATTAAGGTCAAAAGAGGCTGTTAGATTGAGCAGACCAAGTTTGTTTGACCTCTCCAAGCCTCAGTTTCCTTATCTGTGTAATGGGGATATTAACGCCTAGCTATCAGAGGCATTCCCTGTCAAGGAGCCAACAGAAGGTGCCCACTAGGTGCCACTGCCCCTCCTGGGCCTCCTAAGCGTCCCCTGTAACAGCCAAGCTTGGAGGGTAGGTAGAGTGGGAAAGGGGCCAGGCCTCCAACAGCCCTGACTCTGGGGAGCAGCCCCCTAGACGCCACCACCTCCCAGACTTGGAGAGCTGGTGGGTGGCTCAAGCTGGGTCCCCAGATGTCTGCCTCCTGGTTGCATCTGTCAGCAGGGCCATGGGTTACCTTGAGTAACGGGGAAGTTCCACAATGCCTTGTTTTGGCTCCACAGCACAGCTTGTGGGAATCTT
The DNA here is from genome assembly GCF_023699985.2 of Odocoileus virginianus. NCBI lineage: Eukaryota > Metazoa > Chordata > Mammalia > Artiodactyla > Cervidae > Odocoileus > Odocoileus virginianus. The sequence goes on along the minus strand of NC_069696.1, from coordinate 10,070,156 downwards.
AGTTCCCCGACCAGGGATTGAACCTGGGCCCCCTACAGTGAAAGCTCAGAGTCTTAACCAGTGGATCTCCAGGGATTCTCCCCATCAATGACTTTTTGAAAAGCACAGCTTTGTGGGCAGGCGCCAGCCTCTTGCCACCACTGACATGGGCCTCCAGGAGGCAGAGCTCACATTTCATCTGTGTAATAACCTCACTGCGTCCCACCCAGGCTAAGCCCCGAGCCTCCCTGCCCTCCAGAGCTTCCTGGCTCCCTGGTTAGGAAATGGCTCATTGCCAGGACCCAGAGATTGGGGCGGTGGGGGGGGGGGGGGGGGGGGAGACAGGACCTGTCACTCCAATGGGCTCTGTCTCGGTCCTCCAGGCAGTTGGCATATATAGAGCATCTCCTCTGTGCTGCAAACTGTCCTGACCTTGGCTCAAATAATTCTTGAGGTGGGCCTGAGATCTCATGTTGCAGGAGAGAAAACCAAGTTTTGGGGAGAAGCAGGAGCTTGGCCAAGCAGCCTCAGAGATGGGGTTCTATCCCCGGGTGTGAGTGCTCTTTGCATCCTGCATCCCCGGGAGACGGGGTGGCCGTGGAAGAAGCACTGGTTTCTCAGCCCCGGAGTGGGATGGGCTCGGGCTACACAGGAGGACGGATCTAGGTCCTGACTCTGCACCCATGTCTTCGCACGTTCTGTTCCCCCTGCTCACCGTGTTCTTCCTGGCAGGCGCCTCCCTCCCCTGGGTCTCTCTCAGCTTAAACTCAGCTTTCTTCTGTGAAGCAGGGCATTGCAGCCTCAAATCCAGCTGCTGCTTTTCAAATCCTGCCCTGCCCCCCACTGAACTTGGAAGGGAGAAGCATGCCTGCAGGAATGGCACGGGCAGAGGCCAGAGGTTGTGAGCCCTGCCTTTGCAAGCCACATCAGCGGGGAGGGTGGAGCCGGCAGAGAGGGAGGCCTGGGCTGGGCTGCCTTGTCCCCACTCTGGGGCTGGGCCCAGGCTGGCTCCTGTGCCCGACCTGCCCTTTTTCTCCTCCTCCTGTCTTAGCTTTTGTGCCTTTAAGTCCTTGCTCATTGGAGTTCCCTGTCCATCTCTTCCCGAGCCACGACCCCTCAACGCCCTCCTTCCCCGCCCCCCTCCCCCACCCCACCCCCACGTGTTCCCACAGCTCCAAGTGCCACCTTGATGTGAGCATCCAGTGAGTGACCCAGGGGGTCATGTGGGTTTGTGTCCTACCCAAGCGTGGCGGTAAGGTCCTCAACTCATGTCCTGGCTCTGCCCCTCGCCCCCTGGGGGACCACCAACAAGCTCCTTCACAGTTCTGTTCCTTGCTCTGCAGGATGACAGTAGCTGCCCCCAACTCACAGGGTTCTCTAGGGGATTAAATGAGGTTGTGCTAATAAAGCAGCAAATCACACCACCTCCAAAAGTCGGCCGGCTGGGACACCCACGTTCATGCATGTCGTTATTCGTATTTGCGAGTCTCTTGAGGGCAGGGCCTTGTGTCTGGTGTCCTGCTCGCGGCAAGGCAGAAGGTGGGGGCGCTTGGAGACTCCCTCCAGAACAAATGGGCAGCCTGTGCGCCCACGCAAATATGAGCTCTAATAAAATTACCAGTAACCTAAATCATTAGCATGCCTGCATTACCTTTTTGATCCTGACTACCCGTCAACATGGGAATTGTTAGACCCATTTGGCAGATAATAAAATTGAGGCTTAGAGAGCTTAGGTCTGAAATCCAGAGAGAGAGCAGTCGAGTTGGCTCTCACATCTGAACCTGGGTGTGTGCTGGTTAAGACTCTGTCCTGCTGTGTGCGTCTGTGCTCAGTTGTCTGACTCTTTGAGAGCCCATGGACTGTGGCCTGCAGACTCCTCTGTCCTTGGAACTTTCCAGGCAAGAATACTGGAGTGGGTTGCCATTCCCTTCCCCAGGGGATCTTCCTGACCCAGAAATCAAATCCACGTCTCCTGTGTCTCCTGCACTGGCAAGTGGATTCTTTACCTGGGAAATCCCAAAAGGGAAGAGCAGGGAAGTGTAAAGTGGTGGCTGGGGGTGGTGTTCAGAGGAGTCCCTGCTGCTAGGCTCCATCTGGGCTCACTAGGGAAGACACTTTATAAACCATAAATGGTTCAGAACCAAGTGAGGGCTGGGCCAGCCCTGAATCATCTTCCCTGAAACTCAGATCTGGGAGCCACCCATAGAGGCACCCACCTCCCAGGAGCCTTGGAGAAAGTGTGGGCAGCCCTCAGGCAGGGGAGGGGCTTTGTGTGCTAAGTCGCTTCAGTCCTGTCCAACTCTTTGCAACCCCATGGACCCCAGGCGCCTCTGTCCATGGGGATTCTCCAGGCAGGTATACTGGAGTGGGTTGCCCCTCCTCCAGAGGATCTTCCCAACCAAGGGATTGAACCAGTTTCTTAAGTCTCCTGCTTTGGCAGACGGGTTCTTTACCACCAGCGCTCCGAGGGGCTTTGGGACTTCTCAAAGTGACTGCACGTGGGCTACAGCTGCCAGTGGCCAGGGGACAAAGGCAGGGCTGAGGCTGGGAGGACCTGCATGGGTGTCGAGCCTAGTGCAGGCCAGTTCAGGCAGGAGCAAGCCTGGACCCTGGAGCGGTTCACTCATTCGTTCTTTCATTCTACACATTTAAAAAATATGTTTTTTGTTTGTTTGTTTTAATTTGGCTGTAGTGGGTCTTAGTTGCAGCACGCAGGATCCCCCATCTTTGGTGTGGCATGAGGGACCCCTGGTTGCTGCGTGTGGGATCCAGTTTCCAGACCAGGAACCGAAACTGCACCCCTCTGCACTGGCAGTGTGGAGTCCGTAGCCACTCAACCACCAGGGGAGCCCCCTGCTCACTGCTGAACCCCTCATCTGCGCCCTGCAGACCCCCTGCTCAGTGCTGGGCACGAGGCAGTAGGCAAGACCCCTGCCCTCATGGAGATCACTTTCAAATGGAGCAATATAGACCAAAAACATAGTAAAGAAGTAAGACAGGACTTCCCTGGGAGCCCAGGGGTTAAGACTCTGCCTGCCAATGCCGGGGACACTGGTTCAATTCCCGGTCCGGGAAGATCCCACATGCCATGGGGCAATTAAGCCGTGTGCCCTAACTATGGAACCTGTGCTCTAGAGCCTGAGAGCCACAACTACTGAAGCCTGCGTGTCTGCAGCAATAAGCTGCAAGTTGCAAGCCCGTGCTCTGCAACAAAAGAAGCCACCACAACCAGAAGCCTGAGTACCACAACTGGAGTGTAGCCCCCGCTCGCCGCAACTAAAGAAAGCCCACTTGCAGCAACAGCCTATAAATAAACAGACTAAAGCGTTTCTCAGGGAAAAAAAAAAAAAGGAGTAAAATATATTGTGGCCCAGAGTGATAAGCACTAAAAAGAAAAATAAAACAGGAAAGGGAAACAAGGGGTGGATGCCTTTTTCATGTATAAATGAGGCGTCCAAGGAAGGTCTAATTGAGAAAGTGACATTTGAGCAAAGCTGGCAAGGAGGTGAGGAGGTGAGTCAGATGGCTCTCTGGGGGAGAGTGTTCCAGCCAGAGGGATCAGCCAGGGCAAAGGGCCGGAGCCGGGAGCGTGCCTGGCACGGCCGAGGAATAGCAAGGAGGCCCGCGTGGCTGGAGGGAGTGGGGTGGATGGGGTGGGGGGAGCTGGTAGCAGATGAGCTCAGAGAGGAAATGGGGGCCAGATGGTGAGGCCTCCTGGACTCACCATTTAAAAGGATCCCTCTGGCTGCTGAGTGGAGAACAGACTGGGGGAGGGGCGAGGGCAGCACCAGGGAGACGGATAGGAGGCTGTTGAAAATAATCTAACAGGATTTGCTGATGGATTGGATGTGGGAGAGCGAGAGAAGGAGAGAGTGCGCATGAGCGAGCAGAGGTGTCAAGGATGGCTCCAGAGAGTTCTGGTCAAATCGCTGGAAAGGCTGGCTGGGCCTAGAGGCTCGGAAGGGAGGCCAGAGATGCCGTGAGGGGTGGGGGTGGCTGAGCCCTGGACAATCAAATGCCCATGGCCAAGAGGAGTCTCTAGCTTGGCAGCCCCTGGGGGATTAGGAAGCTGGGATTTTATGTGCCCATGGGGGCTACATGAATCCCAGCCCAGCCCTAGGAAGGGGCACCTTCTCTATGCTCTGGACTGTGGGCTGGGCTTGAGGTGGTCCATGGCCAATACGAACCCTCTGCACGTATGCTTCCTGGCCATCCACTTATCCATCCACTTGCCCTCCCCGTCCACCCTCCCTCCTTTCTCTCACCCATCCAGCCCCACCTCAAGCACCCCAGCTACCCAGGCATGGTCCTACACCCCGGGGCTGTGTCCATGAACCCAGCCGACCACTTTCTGCTCTGGTGGATTGACGTTTTCACATCCAGGTCTGAAGCAACTGCTCCACGCGGTAGAATAAGACCAGAGAACACTCTTACTTCCGTCCAACTTCAGGTCACTCAACACGTTTGTGACCACACATCATCTGACCAGTCAACATTTCTAAGTAATTTCATACCAGGTCGCCGTCACTAAAAAGCTTTGGTCAGGTCATGCCTCCTGGTTTGGGTTCCAGAAAAGACGAGCAAAATTGAGGCTTCCATGCTGCCAAGACTCAGGGCTGGGGTCTTGGGGTGGGGGTGGGGGGGCATCCCAAGGAGGTGGTCTTTATACCCAGGCACAGAGGGGGAGAGGGTACTTGGGGTGGAGGCACAGGGGGTGCGGCCCCACCACGGAGGGGCTCATAGGCCCTGGGGCAGCATCTGGACTTTTTGCTCTGAGGTCAGTGGCGGGGGGAGGGCCACGGGAGGTTTCTGAGCTGGGGAATGACCCACTCTGTGCTGAAGGCCCCACAGAGGACGAACGAGAAAAAGGCGAATGGCCTGAGTCAGGGACACCAGTGAGGAGGCCGTGACCTTGATCAGTAGGGACGCGGAGACCTGACCCAGGAGAATGAGGGGTCAGAGGGATGGACACGGGAACAGGGGTAACTATATAGATCTGGTAAATGGCGGGGGCTGCTGCTTGCTGGGGTCCCACCATTTCTGATCACGTCACACCAGACAGGCTCCTACGGCACTGCCCTCTCCTTGGGAAAGTCCTTGTCCTCACCTGACCCTCTGGACCTCCAGTACCTGGGGCCACCCGGGACCCACACCCCTGCAATGGTGCCATCGCCAAGTCACTTTGAGGTTGGCTCCCAAATTCTTCCCCGGGGTGTTCCTCCTCGGTACCTACCGCCCCAGGCTGGGCCCTGCCTCTTCAGGCCTGGACTAAGGCCATGGCCTCCTCGTGGCCTTATGCCTCCAGCCTTGTACTGCTGGGCTATCCCTACAGAAGAGTCAAAGAGATCTATCTTCCTAGAACCTGAGTTTAGAAAGGCCACCCTCCTCCTCCTCCTCATGGTTTCCCTTTGGCTCGAGAAAAGCCCACCCAGCACAGGCCTTCCCCAGCTACCTGCTCCCCTTGCTGCAGCCAATGCTTCCCAACCTCAGTCTGAACTTCTTGTCCCTGCTTCACTCATTTGGCTAAGGTTTATTGTGCGCCTACTCCAGGCTGGCACCAGGCATGCATTGAAGGTTGGGAATTATATGAGAGGAGAGACTCAGTCACCGGGTCTGGGAACAAGTAAGGCCTCTAACAGCTCAGTTGGTAAAGAATCCACCTGCAACGCAGGAGACCCTGGTTTGATTCCTGGGTCAGGAAGTTCCACTGGAGAAGGGATAGGCTGCCCACTCCAGTATTCTGGCCTAGAGAATTCCATGGACTCCGTGGGGTCGCAAAGAGTCAGACACGACTGAGCAACTTTCACTTTTCACTTTCAAGACCTCTCTAGAGCTTCCTGGGTGGCACTAGTGGTAAAGAACCCATTTGTTAGTGCAGGGGAGCTAACAGGTGGGGGTTCAATCCCTGGGCTGGGGAAGATTCCCTGGAGAAGAGCACGGAAACCCACTCAAATATTCTTGCCTGGAGAATCCCACGGACAGAGGAGCCTGATAGGCTGAGGTCCATAGTGTCGCAAAGAGTCGGACACAACTGAAGTGACTTAGCAGGCACGCATGAACAAGGCCTCTCTAGGGACCAGACGTCTGAACTGAGATCCAGAGGATGAACAGGAAGAGGTGAGGAGAAGAGTGTTTCAGGAAGAAGGAATAGCTTGAGCAAAGGGCCTGAGACAGACACCAGTGGGCTTGGATGAAGCAGGGTCCTGTGCCCACATCAAGGCATTCACTACCTGATAACCTACCCTTGTTCCAGGTTGGAGGCTTGGGAGGGGCTAGGGCCTGGACAGGTGATGAAGCCAGCTCCTGCGGGGAGGCATGTGGGGTAGACTGAGGTGTGGGACATTTTATAATTTAAAAAAAATAGCTTTATTGAGATAATTATTTTTTTGAAAAAAAGTCTTTATTGAGATATAACTCACATACCATAAAATTGACCCTTTTGAAGTGTACAGTTCAGTAGTTTTTAGCATATTTATAGAATTGGGCAACCACGACCACTATCTAGTTCCAGAACAACTCCATCATCCCCCAAAGAAACTCTGTACCCACTAGCAGTCACTCTCCATTTCTCCTACTCCCAGCGCCTAGTAACTACTAATCTACTTCTGTCTCTGTGGATTTGCCAGTTTTGGGCATTTCATACAAATGGAGTCAGACAGCAAGTGACCTTTTGTGTCTGGTTCTTTTCACTTAGCATGATTTTTTTTTTTTTAAAGATTCATTCATGCTGCAGCATGAATCAGTGTCATTCCTTTTTATGGCCAAATAATATTCCCTTGAATAGCTAGACTACATTTCCACCTTCATCCATTCATCAATTGGTGAGCATTTGAGTTGTTTCCATTTAGAGGCTATTATGAATAACGCTTGCCAGGTGATTCAGTGGTAAAGAATCCTCCTGCCAATGCAGGAGACATGGGTTCCATCCCTGGGTCAGGAAAATCCCCTGGAGAAGGAAATGGCAACCCACTCCAGTATTCTTCCCTGGGAAATCCCATGGACAAAGGAGCCTGGCGGGCTATGGTGGCGGGCTATGGTCCATGGGGTCACAGAGAGTCGGACAGGACTGGTAACTAAACAGCAACAGCAACATGAATAATGCTGCTACAAACGTTCTGCACAAATTGTTGTGCGGATGTGTCTTTTCATTTCTTAGAGATAGAACTGTTGGGTTAAATAGTAATTTTTTTTTTTTTTTTACTTCTTGGCTGCACATGGCACAGCATGTGGGATCTTAGTTCCTAGACCAGGGCTGGAACCTGCACCCCCTGCAGTGGGAACACAGAGTCTTAACCACTGGGCCACCAGGGAGGTTCCTTTATAGTAACTCTTTGTTTAACTTTTCAACACGTGGCTAGGCTATTTTCCACAGCGGCTGCACCATCTTACAGTCCCACCAGCAGCGTATGAGGGCCCCAGTTCCTCTCCATCCTCAGCAACACCCCTTATTGCCTGTCTTTTGATTACAGCCATCTCAGTGGGTGAGAAGTGGCATCTCATTGTGGTTTTGACTAGTGACGGATGGCCATTTACACAGCTTCTTTAGAGAATGTCTGTTTATAGTCTTCGCTGGTTTTAAAATTGGGTTATTTGTCCTTTTATTGTTTTTGTTTGTTTGCCTGGCTGCACCACACGGTTGCAGGATTTTAGTTCCCTGACCAGGGACTGAACCTGGGCCCCAGCAATGAAAAATCCTGAGTCCCGACCACTGGACCACCCTGGAACCCCTGTCCTTTTATCGTTGAGTTGTTAAGAGTTCTTTATACTTCTTAATACAAATCCCTCACTGGGAACAGGAGTTGAGTGAGCAGGCCAGGCAGACAAGCCCTGGGCTTCCCTGAGCTCCACACTCCCAGTCTGGGGGGCTGTCTCCTAGGTCTCGGGGGTCAGGGGGGACCCTGGCATCACCTTTCACCTGCAGCTCGCTCACGTCCACTGCCTTCATGCACTTGATACACCACAGGGTGAACACTTCTCAGGGGCTGTGATACCTCCACCCACCAGGGCCCAGGCCCAGCAGGTGGTTTTCACATCAAGGAAAAGAAAAAAAATGCCGGTCCTTTCAGCGGTGACCGCAGAGAAGCCACCACCTGTCCCCCAGCGACATGGCCACAGTTTCAGCCGCGACAGCTCAGCCGTCTCCACGGCCCTGAGGCCAAGCCCGTGGCTGGCCTGGGCACCCGCCCGCTGGGCAGGCGGCGGTGCGGGGGGAGACACAGGCCTGTCTGCGGGAGGGACGCCTGCCAGGGCAGCCGCAGCCCCCTCGGGCCAGGCCCTCCCTCGTCCTGCTTATTTAAACTTTCCTGAACTTTCCACAGTTTGTAAGCTGAGCTCCTCCAAGTTGGAGAATCAAGGAAAATGGTAAAACACACACACACAGCCACGGCTGCTGGCTGATTCTGCGTAGACATCGGGGAGCTCTCTTCTCGTGGCTGCTCAGGGCCGGGTGGGTGCTGGGCTCAAAACACAGGAGCAGAGCTGGCTGCGCCTGTCCTGGGGGGTCTCACCTCCCGCCCACAACCCTCCAGGCTTGGGTGTTTGCCCTCCAGCAGCCCTTAGCCTCATGCCACTGTTTGACCAGGTACAGAGAGGGACAGGGGCCTGCCAACTCACGAAGAGGGTCCCTGGCACAGCTGAGGCACCTGAATGCAGGCTCTGGAAGCTGGGGAGGGGGCCACAGGTGGGGGAGTTCTGAGCTGTCCTTCAGGAGGGTTCAGTTCAGTTCAGTCGCTCAGTCGTGTCGGACTCTTTGCGACCCCATGGACTGCCGCACGCCAGGCCTCCCTGTCCATCACCAACTCCTGGAGTTTACTCAAACTCCTGTCCATCGAGTCAGTGATGCCATCCAACCATCTCATTCTCTGTCGTCCCCTTCTCCTCCTGCCTTCAACATTCCCTAGCATCAGGAGGGTTAGGATTGCAAAAAGGCAGTGAAGGCATTCAGGCAGTGCACCGGGGAACTGACTGGTCAGGGCTCTTGTCTGGCGGGTGGAGGGAAGCAGGTGGAAAGCCAAAAGCCAGCGGAGACGGACTATCCCCGGGCCCCTGGTGCCTAGACACGAGCCACCTCCTCCCGAGGCCGTCTGAAGTGCTAAGGAACCCTCCGCACCCCTCCCTAACCTTTGCCCCGCCCCTCAGTCTGGTTCCCAGACCTCTCCCCTCCAGCCCTGCTGGCTGCTCTCCCAGACAAGCTGGTTTTTTTTTTCCCTCCCTTCTTTGCAGGGTTGGCCCTCGGGCTTCCTCCCCTCCCGCTCCTCAGCGCCCCAGCTGGGCCCGCCACCCACCACCTGCCACCCGCCCACGTGGAACCCCCTCTGCCCCGGCTGGCGTCCGCCTTGGCAGGCTCTGTGCCCTGAGGCCCCTCTGCTACGCGGCAGCCGGTGGGCTCGGCTCGGGAGCCAGAGCGAGAGATTTATTGTGGTTTTTAGGGGGCGTTTAGGAGCCGATGTGATAATGTCTGTGAACGCACTTTGTAAACTGTAACGGGGGAGTGCCGTGCACACGTGAGGGGACTGTGGCTGGGGAGGGGGCGGTAGCCCAGCCCCCAGAGGACATCCTGGGACTCAGCTGGGGAAACCCCTCCAGTCCCCCGGGGGCGGGGGTGGAGAAGCCCCGCGGGGCTCTAGGGCGGGAGTGCAGGGCTACATCTGCTGGAACCGGGCCTTCATGAGCCTGCAGGCCTTTCTGTGTCAGCAAGCAGCTCTGAAATGAGCCCTGAGCCAGAAAATTGCCTGGGTCCCTCCCTCACCCCAGAGGCTTGGTTGCACTGCAGTGACAGGGACACGCTTCCCGGGGAGGACTCTGGCTTCCCGAACCCCCAAGGTTGGTGGGGGGTGGGAGTGGAACTGAGCTAAGAAGGGACAGCAGCCAGGCTGGGCTGTCTTCTGGGAAGCGAGCTCCGCCATCCCACCCTTCTTGCTAAACCTTGTCATCTGATCATTCTTTTCCAGTGGCCGCTGTTTGTTGAGCACCTACTTGTGCTGGCCTCTGACCCAGAGCACATAGAGCAAGGATCAAGACAGACCAAAATTCCCACCCTCACACAGTTTATGTGCAGGCAGGGCAAAGACAGACCATCCAAGACGATTTAAAATACTGACCATTACTGCAGAGACAGTGAGATGGGAGAACCAGGAAGTACTGAAGTCAGGGGGTGAGAGAAGGCCCCTGTAAGCCTCGCTCACCCCTTTCTCCCGGTGGCTCTCTGGGACCTCCAGGATAATCCTAGACCCTGAGGGACTCAGTCCGCCCTCCACCAGTCACTGGTCACTGCTACCAAGGCCCGTGGGCTTCCATGGTGGCTCAAGGCAGTAAAGGATCTGCCTGCAGTGCAGGAGACCCTGGCTTGATGCCTGGGTCAGGAAGATCCCCCAGAGAAGGGAATGGCTACCCACTCCAGTAGCCTCACCTGGAGAATTCCATAGACAGAGGAGCCCGGTGAGGTACAGTCCATGGGGTCACAAAGAGGCAGACATGACTGAGCGACTGACACTTTCACTTTCACCAAGGCCTGTAGGCTAGGCAGTCTTGAGGCTCCCAGGTCAAGGGGCTGCCCTAGACCTTGAATTTGGGACTGGCTGGCTTTATTAATCTTGAGAGTGGTGAGCAGTGAGCTGTCTTGAGCGTTCCTGGTGCCAGGTACTGGTCTAAACATCAAACCTGAGTTATCTACTTTAATCTACAGCACAGTCAGATAGTGTGGGAACTGTCATTCATATCCCTATTTTACAGACAAGGAAACTGAGGCCCAGGAAGGCTATGTAACTTGCCTAAGGTCACACAGCTGGTACAGTGGAGCTAGGATGTGAACCCTCCAGGGCTCATGCTTTTAACCGTTCTGCCTTCCCAGTCAAGGTCACAAGTCTCAAACCTTATGACTGCCAGGCTGTGCTGAGTGGTTCTACATGCATTGTCCCATGTCAGTCGCATTGCAGTCTCTTAAGTCAGTTGATTGTCTTATGATCTGCTCCTACACTTTGTGAAGAGAAAGAGACTGAGGCCCTGAGTGGGTGAATCACAGTGGGGATGTTGGGAAGTTAGGATGCAAACTCAGACCAGCTCACCTAAGGCCTTAAACCTCCTGGTTCTCCCTCTTCCTTACTTGCCATCTTGTTTCTGTGCCCCCAAAGCCCACAGAAGCGGGGCTGTTCCCCCATGTTGCAGATAGGCCTACTGAGGCCCAGGAAGGTGTTTCTGGCTTGTTCATAGTTGCTGGCTGTTGAGCCAGGCCTGCTTCCTGGCGTCTGCACTGAAAGGGCACCTGGTCAGGCCATCATGGGCAGGGGGTGGTTGAGGAGCTGGGAATAGAGACCAGATACATTTGCTCAGGTGTGCAAGGCTCTGGAAGGGAGGACTGCCCAGAACCAGCTCTGGGATCCAGGTGCCTGCATCTCCTCCCTTACAGACCAGCCCCACCTCCTAGATTTCGCTTTATATGCAGACTTGAAGGGGGAGAGGGGGTCTCACTTCATCACAGACAGGGGGATTCTGGAGGGCCACAGAGGCTCCTGGTTCAGTGCCCTACAGCTGGTGACCTTAGCAAGGTCACCTTGTCTGAAGTGCTTTTTCTCTATAAAATGGAATCTTAGTATCTGGCTGGGTCTGTGACAGCTTTTTAGAAAAATCTGTGGGGTATCCAGTGGCTGGAGCAGGGTAGCTCTCGCCTGGTACCCCCGTCTTCTCAGGAAGCATTAGGATGAAGGGGTACCTGAGACACTTGCCCAGGGGAGCCATCACAGCAGCCCCGAGCCCAGGAAGGCTCTCTGGGCTCCTCTGTTCCACCCCCACTCCCACCCCCGGGGCACTGGCCAGCGGTTGCCCTCAGATCTGTGGCCCTGAAGCCTGCCATGACCTCACAAGGGCCTGGGAGACACCTTGGGTCCTCCCTGAGATCCTGAGCACTCCCAAAGTGGACTGCACCTTCAGGGAGGATCTGATGCCAGCCTGAGGGCAGCGGCAGCAGCAGAGGCCCCAAAGCCTTGGCAGTGGGATTAAGGTGGAGAAAAATGAAGCGTGGAAATCGTTCGTTTCCTTGGTTGGCAAGAGCCGCTCCGAGTGAACATTTGGGGCTTTTAAAATGAACATCAGCTGCAGGGACCCGTGCCCTGTGCCCGCCATGGCCCAGGCGGCCTCGTGGAATCCCGGGCCCGGCTGTTTGTCTTTGCCTGCCGCTCAGCCAACACTTATTGAGTGCCTACTGTGGGCCAGGCCCATAGCCAGGATGGGAGGGAGGATCCAGCCAGAGCGCAGCAGCCCTGTGGTGAGAGCGCAGCCGCAGAGGCCCCAGTGCCAGCCAGCAAGGAATCAGGCCGGGCAGGGCAGGCGCCACCACCTCGGGCTGCGGGGGCAGGGGGCCCTGGGTGGCCACTGGGTGGGGATGTGTGTGTGTGTGCAGGTCCAGGTGGCTTCCCAGAAGAGGGGCCTGAAGGGATGGGGGTGGGCTTCCTTACGGAGTGGGACTGCAGAGGCATGGGGGTGAGGGTGTGTGAAAGGCGAGGTGCCACAGTGAGAAGGCACAGGCCTTCAGGGGCAGGCAGGTGGGCCTGGGAGGGACCGGGTGGGGGTCGGTGGGTGGGGCGAGCTGCGCGCCAGGCCCCCTGCCAGCTTGCCGCCAAGCGGCCATCCTCGGGAAGAGGCTTCCGACTGAGCCTCCTCTTTTTCCAAACTAAGCCGGACATGTAGATTTTTCTGTGCAAATGACCGATTTTTTTTTTTTTAAATGATGGGAATTCATTTGAATTAAAAATAAAAAAAAAATACGGTGAGGTCAAAGCAAGCGTGCCTTTAGCTGGCTTGGGCCCACGGGCCAAGAGTTTCTGATCTCCAGCGGTGATGGTGATGGTGATGCAGCGGTGGGGGCGTGGAGGTGGAGCAGGCCGCTTAGAAGTTGGGGGGGCTGTGGAGGGGGTGGAGGCTGGGCGGGGTGGGCCGCTTGGAGGGTGGGGGATCAGTAAAAGGGAAGGTCGGGGTGAAGTGGACCGGTGGAGTGTAACCCCCACCGGCGGCGCCAGCCTTTGGGGGGAACCGGGCGCGGGTGGGCGGGGGCTGGAGGCAGGGCCCCCCCACCCCACCCCAGCCCGGCGCGCCGCGGCCGCCCGCCGCCTCCATCCGGGCCTCTCCCCACCTCCCGCCCGCCCGCCCCCGCCTGCGCCCCTCCCCCGCCGGCGCGCACGGCTCCCGCCGCCCCTCCTCCGCCCGCCCGCCCTCCGCCCGCTCTCCCCGGCTCCCTCCCGGTCTCTCTTAAGTGCCATCGAGGGGCGCCGGGAATTGCAGCCAGTAAATCGCGTCCCACCACTCAGCAGCGGGGCCACCGCAGCGGCGCCGCCCGCGCCCGCCGGGAACCCGCGCCGCCCGGGCGCCTCTCCAGGGCCCGCGAGGCCCGCCCCCACCCGGCGCGGCGCTGCGCAGGGCCTGCCCCCGGGCCGGCCGGGGCGCGCGGGGCCCGCGCTGGAGGCGAGGACGCGGCGGCCGCGGGGCGCACGGCCCGGAGCGCGCGGCCCGCGCCCCCGCGCGCCCTGCCCGCGCTCGCGCCCCGCGCTCCGGAGCCCGGCCCCGCTGCCCGGGCTCTCCTGCGGGACCGATGCCGGCCCTCCGGCCGCCAGGGTAAGGGGGCAGCGCGGGCGCGGTGGGGTGAGGCAGGAGGGTGGGTGGGCGCGGGCGCCCGCCCCGGGGCGGGGGACCCGATGCCCGCCTGGCGCCAGCGTCTGGCACGTGGGGGCGTCTTAAGTTCCCCTTGGATGCCGGGCAGGTGGCGAGAACGCGGGGGTGTGGTGCTCCAAGGCTGGCACTTACTGCGTGCCTACTGTGCGCCGGGCGTGACCGGCTCATCTGAAGTGGGATTTTTTTTTTTTTGTCCCCATTGTACAGATGAGAAAGCAGAGGCTGGGAGAGAGCAAATAGCTGGCTCAGGGTCCCCAGCCAGCCAATATCTGACCCCTAGGCTGCTTGATGCCAAAGCTGGAGCTCTCCCCACTAGGGCACGCACACCCACGGAGACGGTATGAATATTTCATTGTAGAAAACAAGTGGGGAAAAAAAATCAGCTATTGTCCCACCACCATAATGCAGCTACTGTAGGCCTTCAGGTTCTTTATTTCAGCCATGCTCTTTTTTCCACCCTTTTTTGAAGGATATGTGCTTTGGGGCTGTGTAGACCCTGGTTCCATCTTGACTCCAGCACCTAGAAGCGGAGAGGCTTTGAGCCAAGTCCCTTAGCTCTCTGGGCCTGGGTCTCCAGCTTGGAAAAATGGGGACACTCCCAAGATTACTGAGGGGTTTGGATGAGACCTGGTGGGTAGCTGTGACGGGGTGGGGATAGGCCAGGGCCTGAGAGAAAGGGGAGTGCCTTCAGCAGGGACTCATGGCGACCTATTGAGTGCAGAGCCAGCCCTGGGCTCTGGCTCTGGGGAAGGTGAGGGCAGCCTGGCCCATCCATGCTTCTTGCAGAAGGGCTCTGTCCAGCGTTGTTGGACTGACTGCCTGGCTTTTCATTCTGTCTTTGCAAGGCCCCTGCTTCCTCCTGAAGTGTTTGGAAAAGCAGAAGGTACCCTGGCTTCACCTTTGCCACAGAAATGAATTGCATCTGGGAGGAGGGATCCAGCCCTGCTCCTATTTTGGCCCCCCTGGGGCGAACATTTGGGTCCTGGCTTCTGCCAAGCCCAGGCTTGGGTTTGGGAGCCTTCTGGGACTTTCCAGATTCAAGTTTAGCATCAGGCCCAGTTCTTTATGATACCCCAAACCAAAGACATCGCCTCCATCAGCACCCAAACTGGAGACCCCCAGGCCTGTGTGACTGCCCGGACATCTACCTGTCCGTCCATCTCATCAACCACAGGGTTCCGTTGGTTCTACCCCACAAGCGTCTCTCCCTCCTTTTATCCTCTGTCCCGGACATTCGCACCTCTCTTCCCCAGCCCCAACCATTGTTCTGGGACACCATAGCCAAAACTGTCTTTCTAAAAGCAGCTCTGAGCTTCTGAACTCTTCAGCCATCCACAGACCTAAACTAGGCCAAACTCCTGAGCCGCCTCTCGAGACTGGGCTTCTCTGTGGTCAGCCCTGCCTCCCTCTGCAGCCTCCTTTCTGCGAACCGGATGTGCTCTGGTTGCAGAGCCCTTGAGCGCCGGGTCTGCCCTGAGACTGTCATGGTCTCATCCCTCCAAAGCCCCTTCCCTGTGTCTTCTGGCCTGTTGAACTTCCTGCTCATCCTCAGGGCCCACCTGTGTCCTCTCCTCCTCCTGGCCTTCCAGGATCCCCACCTCTCTCTGGTGGGTGCCACCCACCGTACTTCTACCCCTGAGCACCCTCCCTCCACATGGCCCTCAGCAGGTGCCAAGATGCTTCCCACCAGACTGGGAGCTCTGGCCAGCTTGGTGATCTTTGAGGATTGAACAGCAGGGAGTGTATCAGAAGGAGGTGAACCAGAGCCTCCTTGGAGGGGTCTTGTAGCCCCGTGGTGGTCCATTGGGAGTGAGGAATCACATACCTCCTACCTCCTTGGGATCTTCTGCTGGGATCCGGGGGCCCCAGATGGAGGTTCTGAGGACCACATTTGCACCCAGATACCTGCAGGCCTTGACCTTCAACCTTTGCATTCAGGAGCATCTAGAGTCCCACCTGGATCCGTTGGGGTAAAGGTGGTGGGCACTCAGGTGCAGGAGCCTCCCTACCCTGTCCAAGCCTGCTTCCGCCCCATCAGGCCCACCCCCACCATCCTCCCAGGGAACAGGGAGAGTTATGTCAGGCCCTCTGGCCGAGTGCCAGGGCTCCCCATGGAACTATAAATTGACCTGTCGCGAGAGGGAAGAGATTAATGTCGACCATCTTCATTAGCGCGTCCCCCGGGGTGACGGCGTCTGCCCTGAACTGGCTGATTGGAGAGGGTGTGAGTGAGTGAGGGGGCTGGTGGTGGTGGTGGGGGGGCCTGCACTCCACACACCCCCGCCCCGCAGAAAGGCAAGGTGCAGGGGCCAGCGCCTGCCAGAGAGGCTCGGCCTCCTCCTACTGTTCGAAGGGCCGTCCCTCTGGCCTCTGCTCCTGGCAGTAGGAGTGCGCTTTGATGGAGGACCTGTGTGCTAATTGGGAGCAGAGATGCGCGCCCTGCAGCTCTGCGGGGCTCCCAGGCTGACACCGCCAGCTCAGCGGCATCTGTGGGGCCTTCATTAGAGGCCTTTTCTCTGACCAGAAAGCAGCCTGCTGGGGGCGGGGTGGAGGGGGGGGCTTCCCGCCTCACCCCCTCCCTCTCCCTGCCCCCCTCCCCTTCTCCTTCTTCACAGCGATGATGATGATGATGATGATGATGATGATGATTGGGAAGGAGGCAGCTTTGGGGTGTGGATTGGAGGGTGAGGATGGGAGGATCAGAGGGATCCTTTGCATCTTTGTGACCACGTGGCCTAGGGTTAGGCCCTCCACTGCTCTGCACCCGAGTGTTCTCATTGCTGGGATGGGCAAGGTCATGCTCCCCTGGGGTGGGTGGGGCCAGCCAAGGGTGCGTACGTGGATTTGTCTTTAGAGATGAGGACCGGTCAGCGGCCGGGGCTGAGGTGCAGACTGAAGTCTAGGCTTCTGGGTCTGAATCCTCGTGCTCCCACTTCCCGTGAGGCCCTGGGCTCTCCGAGCCTCAGTTTCCTTGCCTGGCAATGGTAGAGGACTGGGGGTTGGTCTTGTGAGGCGGGCATCCGTTTACAGAAACAGAGCCTCCGCGCTGGGTGGAGGCTGCTAAGGGAAGGGACTGCAGCCGCAGGTCAGGGGGCATGGGCTTGTTCCATCATTCATTTGTTCATTCATTCATGCAGGACACACCGCCTGCACTGCGGTCTTGTACCCACAGAGGCGTCTTCATTCTCTGGAGGGCCTCCCTGCGAAAATAAGCCCAGGAGAGGATGAGCTGCTAGAACCCCTAGATGGGAGTCTCCCCAAACCTGGGGATATCTGGACGGCCCCAGGGTGACACCTGTAAAGTAGAGATGTACGGTCTCTCCTGGCAGACCTCATCTGCACGAGGACTCTGATGTGGGCATCCAGCTAGTCGCCAAGTTCTTGGTCTCTTGGGTCCCCTAGCCCGACCAGAGCAGAAGCAGAGACCGAGACCATCTCCTCACACCCACTCCTGTCACCCAGCCTTTCCTGTGCATCCGGGGGAGGGGGGTGGAAGGTGGGCCCAGCTCAGTACCTGGTATCCCTGGCCTTCAGTCTGCACCTGGGGCTGAATTCCACGAGCACCTGTCCGTCTGAGTGCCCGCTTGAGGCCGGGGGTAGGCAGTAGATGGGTCAGGGCTGCCCGTGTGGGGTTGTTGCGTGGTGGCAGCCGTGCCACTTGCTAGCTGAGGGTCAGTCTGTGAGGTGCGGAGCTTCACCTCTCCAAGCCTCAGTTTACTCACTTGTGCCATGGGAATGAGGCGGTGCTACGTGCCGGGCACATGCCTAACGCAAAGTGGAGCGCAGTGAGCAGGCCTGCAGGGTCACCTCTGCCTTAGGCGGCCGCCCCAGCTTCTATAAACGCTCCTCAGAGAAGCCTGGCTAAGTGGAGTGTGGGCTTCTCTGCCTCTCTCTGTCAGCCCCCGAGGGGGGTACCAAGTACCCAGTGGGTACCACGACACGGTTGAACAAAAAAGCACGTGGTTCTGGAGTGAAAAAACCCAGCTCCGAGTCTTGGCTCTGTGGCCACGCAGCTGTGTGTCCTCGGGCTCATCACTTAACCTCTCTGTGCCTTTGTTTTCTCGTCTGGGGCGGAAATGAGATGTTGTAAACTGAAAACCACAGCTTGCATTGCTCAGTGAGCACCCACCTAGAGGGGAGGATGGAGCGCTGGCCCAGGACTCCCAGCCCGGGGTGCTGCTCCAGCCCCCCTGATCTTGCACGGTGACCTGGGGTGAGACTCTTTGGACTCATCTGTAAAGGGGATGGGCCGTGGCACCTGCCTGCCTCCTGGAGCTCTTCTGAGGTTGAAAAGATGTGTGTGGCCGGGGAAAGGGGCTGCTCCGGTAAGGGCTCAAAGGGCAGGGTACTTTTCTTGGAATAACCCTGCTGTGTCCCCAGGGGTGGATGGCCTCCCGGGGCCCTCGTTTCCTGTCCGGAAAAATGGGAGTAGACACCCTGCTCACCCTGGTCCTTAGAGGTCTGCGATGCTGTGTCTAATCAGAATTTTAGACATTCTGTTTTGTAATGCATCCGCATGGACTCCAGCCCCGTGTAACCTGAGATGTGTTGGAATAGACCGTCCTCCGGCTTCAGTGTGTTGAGATCGCCCCGTGAGAGTCACGTGTGGAAGGCTGGTGATGAAGGGTGCCTATTGTTGCCGCCTCGCTGTGCCCAGCCCGTCCCGCCTGGCAGACTCAGTCGCGGGAGCTGGCAACATGGCTGTCTGCCTCCGCCTTCCCGAGCAGGCAGGAATCACTAACGCGTTAGCAGTTTCATTAAGCCTCTCGCCAGCCTCCCCGCCTCCCTCCCAGGCCTCCTCGGTAATTATTTTCCCAGCCCTTCCACTCGCAGCCCTTTCGCGAGCTCTTCGGGATTGGCCAAGTGGCCCCCACAGGCTGGGCTGCTAGGACTGGGCTCTGAGGGGCTTTCCCCCTGACACACACACTGTAGGCACCCCCTTTTCTGCCTTGCCATTGAAGCTTTGTGTCCCCCTGAGGCCTCCGTGAAAATGCAGATCTGCTCGGCCTGCCAGGGGTGATGGTTAACCCGTTATTACACCCGGCACGTGTAGACTCCTCCATGCAGCTGACCTCCGTACGGTCAAGCCGCCTTCGGGGGTTGTCACTGAGTAGACCCCAGGGAGCCAGCTGTGAGGGAGATGGGATTCCTGGTCCTGAGAGGCTGTGGACCTCCAGGGCCCTGGCTGGTAGAAGCCACAGCACGTCACGGGGATGCGTGGAGACTGAGGGGAGGTGTGTCCAGAGCGGGACCGGGGCCCCAGAGGTCCTGGGACCCACAGCCTTCCTCCGCCCAAGCCTACCGCTGGTCACAATGATTGGTTGAGAAATGGACCCGTGGCCCATCAGAGCCTATCAGAGGCTTTCCTGGAACTTTGACTTCCAGCCTGTGGGGAAGGCCAGCTTGGCTGTGGTTGCCGAGCCCAGAGGGTGTACATATGAGACTACTGGCTGTCCTCTTCCGGGACCACGTCTAGGCTGGGGAATCACCAGTGAGGTTATCACGTGGAGGGAGAGAGAGCAGAGGTGGGAGTATATATTCCTTCATTTGGGTCCCTGGATCCAGCTATGCCTGAAACTGTGCCTGCAGTTTTCAGTTACATAAACAGAAATGCCCCCCGCTTTTTGCTCAAGCCCTCTTGAGTTGATTTTTTTTCTCTTGCTACCAAAAGAGTCCTGATGGATGGGTAAGACCAGGCAGGATTTTACAAAAGAGGTGACATTTTGAGTTGGGTCTTGAAGGATGAATAGAGCAGAGAAGAGCAGCAGAGAAGAGCGCTCAAACAGAGGGAACAGCAGGGGTCAAAGACATGGAGATGTGAAAATGCAGGATGGGGGAGATACCAAGTACCGCCTGTGGTACCAGGGTTTGTAAACACAAATGACAGGAAGGGAGGTGAGGGATGGAAATGATGCCAGGCTGTGAATGCCGGGTTGAGGAGGGATATAGAGTGAAGGTGCTGAAGACTGTGGGAGAGACGGGCAGGAGCAGGAGGCATGGGTTTGGGCAGGTGAGAGAAGGTGTTGTGGAGAGAATGAGTAAGACTGCTGGCAGAGAAGGGGCAGCGAGGGTTTCCTGGCACAGTGTGAGTCTAGGAATCAGGGTGAGAGGAGGCACCCCAGAGCCAAGGCTGGAGAAGTAGGCAGAGGCCAGATCATAGGGGCCTTGAACACGAGGCTGCAGCATCCACAGGGTCCCAGGAGCTCCTGATGTGGTTAGGTCCATCTGTACTGTGGAGACTGGCAGTTCATGGACTCATTCATAGAGCAGATCAGTATGCAGTGCCTACTATATGCCAGGCTCAGAGGACACGGGAGGTGACCATTCAGACACAGCCATAGAGCCAGGCAGCTCCCAGGCTGATGGGAGACAGGCAGTGAGCCAGGAGACAAGTACGTGAGAATGTGGAAGAGTAAAGAGTGATGGTGTGTGGAGTGTGGGTACCACTGCCCCGGGTGCTCTGGGGGAGGCCTCTCTCAGAAGAGGTGTTTGAGCCGAGACCTGAAGGGTGAGGAGGGCCAGCTGTGGGGAGATCAGGTGGAAGAGCATCCCGGACAGAGGCAGGTGCAAAGGTCCTGTGGCAGGTCTGATTTTGGCCTTTCAAGGGGAGGGGTAGAAAGGAAGGGGCTTGGGCTTTATTGTCCCCAGGATGGGGAATCTTTAGAGGGTCTCAGGAGCAGGGCTGGAGGCAGAGACGGAAGGAGGGAGATGGCAGTGGGGCTGGAGCTGAGAGAGCCCCTGTGGTTTGGGGAGGTGGGACAGAGGCCAGGAGAGGGCACCAGGCTCTGGACTGAATGCCTGGGGCGAGGGGTGGAGGTTTGAGGAAATGAAATGCCTGGAGCCGGCCCAAGTTGGAAACCATCTAGGTCAAGGGGTCTGGGGGCAGCTAAAGCTGCAGTTGTCCAAGGGGAGGGGACGTGGGAGCCAAGGCCCGGCCTGGGCCTGGAGAGGGGGAGGACATGGGCAGTAGGCTTCCCCACCTGACCACCCCAGCTGTGGCAGGGCGTGCCAGCTGGTGCTGGAATGGGATGCGAGAGCTGTGTGCCTCTGTGAACACAGCCAGTCCTCGCCACCGCCACCCGCTGCCCGCTTGCCCCCGTAGGTCCCGGCCAGAGCATGTAAGCGACATGGCCTGCTGTCCATGGCCGCACCACCTTCTGCAGGGAGAAGCTCACCAAAGCTGCTCTGTCCCTTGGTGCCAACCGGTTTGCTCTGCTGGTGGAGACTGAGGTCCTGGGGCCAAGGTCACAGGCTGCAGCCTATGTGGGTGGTGGGCTGGCTCCCTGACCTATAGGCGGGCACCTGGGGCTGTGCTTCCGCCAGTGAACTGGGGTGTCAGGCTGGCCCAGGCAGGGCTGGGAGGTGATCCGGGTGCTGGGAGACTCCTGCCCCAGAGCTGGAGCCCAGCCAAGAGCCCCTGGTCACCTTCTCCAGGATCCTGCTGGCCGCCCAGTTTCGCAGTCTGTGTTCCTCTCACGCTCACGGCTGCACTTAGAGATCCCCAGAGCCCAGGGCTTTCTTGCCATCCGGCTCTTGACTCTGCTGGGCCTTCTGCCTGGAACACTTCCCTGACTCCCTGTCCCCACTCACGTGCCCCTGCTGTGTTCTCAACACCCCTGGGCTTTCCCCTCTATAACATTTATTCAGTGAATTTATTCACGTAGTAAGGATATCGAGGCCCTACTGTGTACAAGATACTGTGCTGAGGGTGGAGGGGTGAGGTGTGGGGAGTGATGCACTTGTGAATAGAACCGACCAGGTCCCAACCCTCAAAATGTGGCAGGAAACACTGTCACTTACTGAAAGTGAAAGTCGCTCAGTCGTGTCCGACTCTTTGCGACCCCATGGACTGTACACTCCATGGAATTCTCCAGGCCAGAATACTGGAGTGGGGAGCCTTTCCCTTCTCCAGGGGATCTTCCCAACCCAGGGATCAAATCCAGGTCTCCCGCATTGCAGGCGGATCCTTTACCAGCTGAGCTACGAGGGAAGTCCCGTCACCTAGTAAACAAGCTAAAATTTGTCTGGTGCTGGATTGTGGGCAGAGCTGTGTAGGAGAGCTAAGGGATGCTGGCGACAGGGTGTCGGGGGTGGGGAGGATGGGGGTGAGGGGGGCACTGATGGAGACAGAGTGGTCAGGGAGGCTTTTATCCAAGATCGGAGGGCAGAGAAGTGGCCAGCCATGGGAGATGTCGGGGGAGAGCGTTCCAGGTGTGATTGTTTCTCATGTGTCTGCTTTCTGTGTGTCTCCCTTACTCCATAGGGGAACCGGTCCAGAGCTGGGGGGTCTTCATCGGGGCTCAGCTGAGGGTCCCCGGGGCAGGGATGGTCCACAGTGGCCCCCTGGAGCCCAGATCCCAGGAACATAGGCAGAGGCCAAAGCCACGTTTGGATATGGGCCTGGGCCTGTGCACGGGATGGTTACAGAGTCCTGTGAGATAATACCCGTGAAGGACTGACACCCACTCGACAGACAGACAGACAGGAATGAGGCGCCTGCAAGCCTGTGGCTGGACCCTGCTCTCCTTAGAGGCTGTGAAACCAGCCTCAGGCAGTCACTGAACGTGAGCCTCTCTGTCTTCTTCTGTAAAATGGGCATGACAGTGCCTCCCTCATGAGGCTGCTTAAATCAGGTAATAGTGAAGCTCCTGGCGCAGGACAGGTCCCCTTACGACTGTGGATATTCTTGGCCCTTGCTGAGTAACAGACAGAGCTGTTGGATAACAGAACAGTGGGTGCTCTGCTGGTGTTTGTTGACTGACTGCCTGACCGAGCGAAAGTCAGGCATGACCAGGCCATGAGTGAGTGGCCCCCCAGGCAGTGGGGAAGACTGGCCACCAACCACACTGGCTTCCCCCTCTGGGAGTTCGGGCGGTGCCTGGTGGGCTGAGCCCTGGGAGCCTTGCCATCTGGGATGGTCCTGGAACATCACACCTCTTCAAGCCTCCGTTTCCATCTCTGAGCAATGGAGCTGAAGGTGATCCTGAGCTCCATGACCGATCCCCAGTTGTTGGCAGACTCATGGGAAAATGATACCTAAAGGGCCCTGAGGATCGCTGAGCCCGCATGAAAGTTGGCAATGGTACCGTCTGATTTCCCGAGGCTGCCTAAGGTCCTTGGAGGGTCAAGGGGCTTTGCAGGCTCCAGACAGGAAAGCAGGCCTCTCCCTACCTCCAGACGCCCCTTCAGGGTCAAGGGTGACGTTACGTTGAATCAGCTCTGTTCAGGGCCTCACAGGTCCCGTTCCCACAGCAGTCCTCAGCTCCAGCTCCCCACCCTCAGCCAGGACACCTGCCCCCCCGTGCCCATTGTCCTGCATCCCAGTGGGCCCTGGAGGAGCCACCATGCTGGGCTGGCCCTCCTGCTGGAGGGGAGGCCCTGGGCTGGCCCTGGCACATAGTAGGTGCTCAGAGAGGGCCTCCTGTGTGCCTGTGAGGGTGGGGCCCTGGAGGCTTGGGCTTGGCCGCGGTCCTGTTGCTGATCCCTGTGTGTAGCCTGGGGCACTAGATTGCTGGCTGCGTGCCTACTGTGCGCAGAATTGGGAGAGACGCCTGAAAACCATGCAGGCCACCCCCTCGGTGGTTCTCAGGCTTGTGGCCAGGAGCAGAGGGGCTCACAGGAGCCTGGGTAGAAGGATTTTTACCCCCTTTTTCTCTGCAGCCCTGAGCCAGAGGGAGACACGGGGCCCTTGCAGATAAGGAAGCTGAGACCCTCAGAGGGCAGAGGTGTGGGGGGAGCGAGACGCGTTTCTGCTTGGGCGTGCGTTCTCCGTGTGCTGGCTGCCAGTCAGGCTTGTGAACGGTGGGGATATACACTGTCCCCCAAAACCCTGTGCGCAGCCAGGCAGGGCCTGCCACTACCCCTGTTTCATCGATGCAGAAACAGACTGAGAGAGACAGAGTGGCAGAGCCAGGATTTGTTCTTTACTTTGTTTTTGGAGGTGGGGGTTCATACAGGAAAGCGTATGATCCTAGGTGTACAGAGGGATAGATTTGCATGTACACATGTAGCCTTGAACCCCCACCCAGGTCCAGACCTGGAACCTTCCCAGCACCCCCTGGGAAGTTCTCTTGCACCCCTGTCAGTCATGGCCCCCCGGCTACCGACAGCCACCCACCTGGTGTAAACGGAGGCTGGCTTTGTCCCTCTCTGCTCATCAAGTAAGCCAATCACGGTGTGTCCCCGCCATGTCTGCCTCTTAGGTTCAGTGTGGCTTCTGGGCGAGTCGTCCGGCCGTTGATTTAGCAGAAGGTTAGCAGAACTGGGATTTGAACCCTCCCACTGACTCTGCCCATGGCACCCGGAGATTCACCCCTGCTCACTGCCCTACAGTGGCTCCCACCACCCTTAAAAGAAAGACCCAAATCCTCCCCCACACCTTGCTTATGTTGGCTCCCACTCTCGTCTCTGCCCTCCTAGCCTCATAGATGGATGGGCCTTTCATCCTCAAAAACCCCTCTGCTCCTTCCTATCTCAGGGCCTTTGCATATGCTGTTCCTTCCTCACGTCCGCCCTCAGCTTCCTTCCAGCGTCCCACCAGGAGCGTCACCTCCTCCAACTTGCCTGCCTGGACTCCCCCCGGGCCAGGCTGGGCTCTCCTGCTGGACGCCATGAAGCTAGTTCTTGCTTTGTCTTCCCTGCCAGTGTCACTTGTAATTAGTTGTCAGTTAAGCATCTGCTTCCCCCAGCTAGACCGTCAGCTCCAGGAGGCAGGGATGGTGTTTGTAGTTCACGGCTGCGCCCCTGGCGCTGTTCATTGACTCATTCACCCAGCCTTCTCGTCATCTGTTCGTTCAGCAAATAGAGTGCCTGCCGTACTGCAGCCTCTTAGCAAGGGTTTGTTGAATGGGTGAGTAGATGAATGAATGTCCATCTGCCTCTGAAACCTGTCCTCTTTGCACTGCATTCCATCGTGTCTGTTCCTGCCTCTCTGGGCCTCAGTTTCCCCAGTTGTCAGAGGAAGGCACCAGGCC
Organism: Odocoileus virginianus; assembly: GCF_023699985.2. Lineage (NCBI taxonomy): Eukaryota > Metazoa > Chordata > Mammalia > Artiodactyla > Cervidae > Odocoileus > Odocoileus virginianus. Next base: position 10,045,545 of record NC_069696.1, on the reverse strand, counting down.
TGCGCCTTCCATCCAAGCTCTGATTCTGAGGCTGGGGGGCAGGGGGGTACTGGTTTTGGTCGGCAATGGCGAGGGCAGCACAGCTGAGCAGGGCGGTGACTGCAGGCTATAGGGCAAGTCCTGCCCCAGACAGCAGTGCCTGCTCCAGTGCTGGCCCCAGTGCCTGGCAGGATGCTTTCCACACCTGTGTCACCAGAGCCCCTGATGTCCCTGCTGGGGTGCAAGGCTCAAGGCCCACGTCCATCTAGGGGCTCGCCAAGGCCACATGGCCCTGTCTCCTCCCAAGCTCTGAGCTCCAGCTTGGCCTGCTGGGCCTGGCAGGGAAGGAAAACGTGGGGGTGCCCAGGTATGGAAGGCAGTAGGTGATGGGGGCCTGGGTGTGAGCCTGGTTGCACAGCTGTGTGGCCTTCCCTTTACAAGCGCAGTTTCCCTGGCTGTAAAAAGCTGGGGGTGACGGTCACAGTCATCCCACCCTGCTGGGGCCTCTTGAGGGTCTTGAGATCTTGGGGAGCACGGGGTAGGTTTCTGTGAGGCCGGCCTGCCCCAGGGCCCGGCTGGGCCAGCCTCCGCTGGGAGCCGGGCGGGAGATGCACAGCGTGCGAGGTGGCTCAGCAGCTTCGCGGCTTGTCAGCCAGGCGGGCGGGTGTCCTGGGGCCGGGTTTGATTAGTTCGGGTTGACAGTCGCGCTCCGCGGCGCTGCCAGGAGGGGAGCCCGTGATTACCCTAATGAAGCTTGAACGCAGTTTGTCATCCAAACAGCTGGTTCGGAGCCGCGCTGCTGCCAGCTGCCCAGCTCAGCCGTGCAGACGCGCCCCGCGCCACCCGAGCGCTGGGCGGCTCTGCCATGGGGATGACCCAGAGAAGAGATAGCAGCCCCGGGTGGGCTATGGAGCGGTCCCTGGGGAGGGGAATGGACCCCCCCCCCAGGGGTGGGGGACTGTCCGTGCCTTGGACAGTGGAGCAGGGCAGCTGCTCAGGACCCTTAGTGGGCAGCCCCCTGGCTCTTGCCCTCAGTTTTCCCATCTGTAAAGTGGGTGCTCCTGGCAGCTTGAAGTTTCAAGAGTTCGGGCAGAGGAGTCAGCTCCAGGAATTTTTCTCAGACCCTCACTACTGAGTCAGAGACCTCGACAGGTGCCCTCAAGACAGGCCCCATCACCCTGATGGCACTGTGTTGTCACTGAAGGTCTGGACGATTGTCACTGTGTCTCATTCATTCGTCCAATGAACGTTGATAACACACAGCAGTGGGCCAGCCAGCCACCATGCTGCCTTCGTGGAGCTTGCAGTGCAGTGGGAGAGACTCATGAGACCCATCTGAGGAGCCAGGGAGGGCTTCCCGGGAGAGGTGGCAACTGGGCCCAGAACAACCAGAGGACAGAGCGACACAGAGAAGAGTCTTCCCGGTAGGAGGAACAGCATGTGCAAAGGCCCTGAGGTAGAGGGGAGAGAGTGTGGTGCTGGGGAGGGATGTGAGCATCCTCTGAAACAGGCTGAAGTCACTGCTTCCTGGGGAGAGAACTCAGTCCACGCCCTCTGCTGGGCAAGTTCACCTCTCGTTAAACTATTCTGACCACCTTGGAAGGAAGGGCCATGGTCCTGGGTTACAGGTGGGAACACTTGGGGCCCATAGCCTGGGGGTGTGGCACACTGCAGGCCTCTGCAACCTCAGGTCCACTTGGGGGCCCCCTGAGAGGCCCCGGGCCAGGATCTGTCAGCTCAGCATGCGTTAGGGTCCACACGGGCACTGGATGAGGAGAGGGCTGCACTGGGGCCTGAGACCCTGTCCAGGGCTTGAACCCTCGCACAGCAGAAGTGGGGCAGGCAGCCTGGGGCCTCCACTGAACTGTGAGAGGGTCTCCTGACTCTCTGGGCCAGGACCTGTAATTGAGCCTTGTGGCTCCTGAGCCTACACTTTCTCCTACATCTAGCAACCTATCTCTTCACTATGGCTTTTGATTGAATGCATTTAAAATGTTGAATTGTAAACTCAGAAAAAATTTTTCCTTAAGAATTTGGGCATAACGATTTTTCCTAACTTTAAAGGAAAATGACTAAGTCCCATATTAAACATTTATAGTGTATATGTAAGCCCAGTCATGAACAGTGCCCCTGGAGCTGTTTCCAAGTAGCTTGAGGCTACCCTTGCTTGGATTGCAGAATGGGGGGCAGGCAGGTGAGTGTGTGTGTGGTGGATACTGGCCTCCCCCATGGCCACTGCCTGGCTGCTTCCCAGTTTTCTCTGCCCTCATCAACAGCCAGGCCCCATCTCTGCCCTCCTGCATCCCTGCAGTGGCCTCCTGGGTGGCTTTTCCGGCGTGTGTCTGCTGTGACCATCCTGGCCCCACTTTCTGTCCTGATCCTGTCTCCCGCCTCCACAACTGTCCCTGGCTCCCTGCTTCCACTGCATCCAGCCCACATCCTGGCCCAGCTGCCTTCCCCCACCCCTGTCCTTACTCTGCCCTCAGTGGCCACAGCCTTTCCTCCTGGAGAGGGGCGCCTGGGGCCCTCGGGTCTGCATGGCCCCGGTCTGAGCAGGTGTGGCCCAGACTCCGCAGGCGCCCAGCCCCGCCGGGCAGGTGTGAGCAGCCTGAGAGCTGGGATGAAGGGCTGCTTTCTGGCCTCACTGCAGGGAGGGAGGAATTCCCACCGCTCTGCTCCCTCCTTATCGCTGCTGCACGGCGGTGGCGTGAAGCCGCTGTCGCTGCCACCTGCCTTGGGAGGTAGTGGCTCTGGAGGAGAACGGGTTTATGATTCATCGCCTCTCGCCCCCCTGGGAGACCCCGCTGGGCTTCTGCCCTGGCTCAGAGAGAGATGGAGGGAGGTGAGGGTGCCCAAGGTGGGGATGTGGCGTGAGCCCAGGGTTGGCGGAGGCTGGTGGGATGCAGGTGTGGACGGACTGGGCCCCAGCCTGGCCTGGACCACCGGGCATGTCAGGCCTCGTGAGTGGTGGGCAGGGAGGCGAGGGCTGGCGAAGACCACAGGAGAACTTGTGAGTCCTCATCCCCCCGCCTGGGCCCGTGTTCCTTCTCCCACCTGGTATGCCCTTCCCCGGCCAAGGCCCGTGTCAGGCACTTCCTCCAGGCTGGGGAACAGGCCACAGTGAGTGAGTTCAGCGAGAATGAACGGTGATGCCCCCGAAGGTGTCGGACCCTTGCCACGAGCTGGGCCCACATTAAGCATTTCACATATGTCATCCTGACCCACAACCAGGTAAGGTAGTATGGTCCCTCTCCTCACTTCACACATGAGGAAATTGAGGCCCAGAGATTAAATGACTTGGCCAGGGTCACACAGCCAGGGAGTGGGTGAGCTGGGTTTGATCCTGGTCAGTCTGAAGCTAAGGATTGGGCTTGTAACCAGAAGCCTGGGGGTAGGAAAGGGGGCTGGACAGGTGACCAGGGTGGGTTGTGGAGTGGACGCTGTGCTTGAGAAAGGACCTGCACCCTGGGAGTTGAGTGCTCCTGGTGTCTTGGGGCCAAGTCGCCTCCACACACCCTTGCTGAGCACTGGGTCTCGGGCCGTCAGGTGTGTGGATCCTGGAGGTCCCCACCCTGTCTTGCCTTGCGGAGGCCCTCTGAGACACCCCTCAGGGAGGCCAGGGCCCCAGGACATCTGCCTTCCCAGGGTACCTTGGTCATTTGCTAACAATCAGGTCCTGGGCTCTGCCCTGAGCTGGAGGGATCAGTGGGCAGGGCAGGCAGAGGCATGGTCTTTATGCTGAGGAGGCAACTGACAGCCTCTCCAGGTCAGTCCCAGGAGGGTGGGTGGAGAGGAGCGTTAGTTCAGCTAAGAGAGGGTAGAGCCTGACCCAGCAACAGTAATGGCAGACTGGATGCTCACTGGTATAAAAATAACACAACTGTAGAAACAAGGGCTTCAAAGACAGGGAGATCAGGGAGGCTTCCTGGAGGAGGGGGCCCAGAGTTATGATGGAGGAGATAGGAATTAAATGGGTAGAAGCAGGGACCAGTGTATCATGCTGAAGGAAATGCTGTGCAAAGGCCCTGTGGTAGGCAGTGCCATATGGCCGAGGGAGTGAAAGGCTGCATGTGTAGTTGGAGCAAGAAAATTTAGAAGGGGATTTTCCTGGTGGTCCAGTGCCTAGGACTCCACATCCCTGATGCAGGGGGCCCAAGTTCCATCCCCAGATGGGGAACAAGATCCCACATGCTGCAACCAGAAGTTTGCAAGCTGCAACTAAAGATCCCACATACCTCAGTGAAGATGGAAGATCCCTTATGCCGCAACTAAGACCTGGTGCAGCCAAATCAATAACAAAAATATTAAAATAAGTTGGGAACCTTAAAATAGAAGATCTAGGGGCAGGGATGTGGCACCTTATGAGGCAGAACCCCCAAGGGGGTAGTTTAGGCTGGGGAGTGATCAAATCAGATGTCATGTGTGCTTTTATTAGAGTCTGAATCCAGAGAGTCCTTATAGCCCCAAGTCTAGAAGCTCAGGGTTCACAGCCCAGCTCCACCACTTCCTCTGCATGTTCTCTTGGGTAAGGAAGGTACCTCTTGTTTTCCATCTATAAAATGGGCTCACTGCCCCCATCAAAGCCTGGGTGTGAGGACTCAGTGTGGGCATGTGTGTGGGGTACCATCCCTCGTGCCCCAGTCCTGGGGGTCCCACCCAGGTAATGAACGAGTCCTCCTCACTCCCTCATTTCCCAGGACTCCCACTCACTCTTTGAAGGTTTCTGGGAAGGCCTGTGCCCCCACCTTTGGCTTCCATCTCACTGACACGTGGGGGAAGAGTGAGTTCATGGCCAAGGTCAGACGTTCCCTCCCTTGAGCAGAGTCTTCTAAGGGCCATGGCAGGTGCCACCACTTTCCACTTCTGGTGCTTCAGCACTGGACGTCTCCGTACCTGAAGACAGTGTCAGGAGAGGCTGCAGCCAGCAGTGTTCTCACTCACTGTGCCCCCGGGCCCACCGCTGCAGTGCCAGCCTTGGAGGCAAATGCAGGGTGGACCTCAGCTTGGCTCTGTTCTGTGCCCCCGCCCCTTGCCTCTAAGTTGAGACAGTGCCTCTTGCTTCATGCAGCTGGCAAAGAGCAGTCATTTAATATGCTCACTGCCGTCCCCTTCCTGATCTGAGGCCATGGGGATTCGTTCCAGGCGGTGGAGAAAGACTTGGTCTTTCCTCTCCAGAAAAGACACTTGGTAAGTGTTCACTAAAGGACAGAGTGAATGGCTGAGTGGCCCCTAGTGGACAGAGCAGGGCCAGCTGTGCCCGAGCTGCAGTTCTGGGGGCATCTGGCCGTGTGACGTTGGGCAGGTCATGTGCCTTCTCTGAGCTCCTGTGAAGGTGAGCAAGGCCGATGAGGTCTGGGAAAGCCCCCTGAGAGAGTGGATGGGGCAGCTCTCTGCCATCTTAAAAGCTTAGTCCTGAGCACAGTGGTGCTTTAACAGATGGGGAAACTGAGGCCCAGGGGGGTGAAGGGCGGACCTGGGGCAGCCCAGCTGCCCAGGTTGCTGCCAGCTGCCTGATGCCCTGAATCCAGTGCTCCTTCACCAGACTGTGCTGGGGTGCAGTGACATCCCCTCTCCTAGCGCTGGCCAGTGGGGCGCCAGTGCCCACCCCGACTGAGAGCAGCGTGTCCGATGCATGTGGCAGGGTGTGTCCGAGGTGAGGCTGCAGAATCAGCCGTGGCAGAGCTGTCGTGATTCACGTCTGCCGGGATGTGCTGCCTTGGGCCCAGGGAGGGGGGAGGGACATTGCCACAGTTTGGCGTCACCAGAAACAGACTTGGGGGCATCTGTGCAGGAGGCTTGCCAGGGGCGCTGTCAGGACAGCGCTTGTCGGGGGCTCGGCGTGCAGCTGGGCTGCGGGGCAGCCACAGCAGAGGCCTCCGGACTGCATGCGTGCTCCAGAGCTGGGGTGGTCCTGCAGAGCTGCGTTGACAGATCCCTGGTTGCAGCGCCCCCTGGGAGAGGGCATGCCTTGGGGGGCAGTGGGGGGACACAGTTGTGAAGCCCCTGCAACCAAATACTCTGGCAACTGGGAGACCCTCACGTTGGCCCTGAAGGGAGGCTGGATGATACACCATGACTGGTGTCCTGTGACATCACCAGCTGGGCACCAAGTGGGTTAATCTCAAGGATGGCAGCAGCAGCAGCCCCTGGCCCTTCTGTGCCTCTGACCACCGCCCCCCCGACCAGTATCCCTGCGAGGGGGATTGCCACTTTCAACCTGAGAGACTGAGGCTCACAAGCCCCACCCCCCACTCCCACCCCCCACCGCCCAGGCAGTAAGTGGCAGCCTTGGGGCTCTGGGGACTTCCCTGGTGGTCCAGCAGCTAAGACTCAACGCTCCCAAAGCCGGGGACCCAGGTTCAATCCCTGGTCAGGGAACTAGATCCCACATGCCATAACAAAGATCAAAGATCCTGTGTGCCCAAACTAAGACCCTGCACAGCCAAATAAATTAATTTTAGATAAAGGGAACTGGGGCTCTGAATGTGGCACCGCGCACCCCACGGCCTCTACTTCCCACCACAAGCCGTCAGACCCCGGCCCGGGTCCTGCTATCCCTCCCATCAGGATCACCCTCTTCTCTGTTCACGGTCATCTCGGTTCAGCCACGGCTTCTCCTCAAAGCCCTGGCAGGTGACCGTTCTCTCTCCTAGCTTTGAGGCTCTCTTCTCCAGGGCAAGCCCCTTGCTGAGGTCGCCCGTGCCCAGCTTTGCCTCCTGTCTGGAGTGTGAGCTCCTTGAGGGCAGGATCGTGTGTCCTCCTGGCACAATGCCCCGGCCTGTGGCACTGCTCAGACAGCGGCAGAACTGAATGAAACCTTCAGCCCCCCACCCCCCACTGTGGCACCCCTTCACACCCATCCCAGCTAGCGTGACTCGTTGCCACGAATGTTTAGGGCTAGTGCCAACGCCCTGTCTCTTGGTGATGCCCAGGGTCAGCAGGAGACAGTGGTGTTGCCAGGGCCGTCAGATGGGCTGGCCCCAGGGGCTCTGCTTGGTGAAGTGAGAGATTGGAGTCTGACAAGGGGCCAGGAGGCAGGAGGGGACACCTCGGGGGCCTTTTTCCTGGAGGTTTTCCCTTGCAAGGCCAGCTGGGGAGTGACTGTTGCTCTCCAGGGCTCCTGGGGTGGGGCACATCTCCTTGCCCAGTCCTGTCCCTACAGCAGCCAGGGAAGCCCAGTGATGGGGCCAGTGGATACCTACTGGTGGCTTCATGTCCGTGTGCCCGGCGGGGAGGAGAAGCAGAACGCTGGTCAGGAAGGATTGGCCATGGGGCCTGGAAGCTGGGGGAAGTGCCTGGAGCAGGGGTTGCCAGTGTAGATCTGACTTCATGTTCATTTTGCATTCATTCATTGGTTCACTCAGCAGTTGTTCCTGAACCCAGGCCTTGCAGAGCCTAGGACACAGAGGACCAGGCTGGGATTCTGTTCTCACCTCGTCCACGAACATGCTGGGGACCTGAACCAGCCTTTGGGCCTGTCTAGGCCTTGGTGTCCTCACCTGGAAAATGGGGATAATAGTACTCTCCCAGTGGCTGGGAGATCACCCCAACCAATGGCTGTGAAAGGGCATTAGCAAACCAGGCGATTCAGAACAAATGGTGGTGATTTTCCCAGTTGTAGATTATTTTCTGTTATCACAGCACTTTGTCTCCCGACTTCCATTTCTCTCTACTCCTTATCAGTCCTGGTGAAATTAATTAGTGTTTACTTGTTACCGTTGCTGGCTAATTTGTCCTCCTCCCTCCCACGTCCTCATTTTTTTGGTCCCTGCCCCTTCCTGTAATAATAATAACAGTGATAATGAGAGCACCTCCTGCAGCATCTGCTCAGAAGCACCTCAACTCATTTCATCCTCACATCAGCCTCCTGATGTTGCTAGAGTTGTCATCCCCATTTTACAGATGAGGAAACTGAGGCTCAGAGCTGGCTTTAAACCCAGGCCCTGGCTCCGGGTTTCTGTGCTCTGAACCACGTTGCCCACTGTGTTTCTGCCTCCATGGAGAAAACACGGCTGCACTGGTTGGCTGGAGCAGGAGACCTGGTTCTGGTCTCGCCCCCGCTGTGCACCTTGCTCTGCGATCACCTCACCTGCCTCTCCTGTCCCTCCATCATGTCGGGCTTGTTCCTGCCTCCAGGCCTTTGCACTTACAGGCTCCGCTGCTGGGAAGGCTCTGACTCCAGACCTGTGCGTGTTCCAGCTCAGCCATCACCTCCTCCAAGAGGTCACCCCTGACTGACTGAGCATCCTCAGAACCCAGCTGCTCTGGTCCGAGGGGCCCCCACGTGCTGGCCCCTCCTCTCCTGCCGCCCTGGCCTCCAATGAGGCTCCTGGACTTGGGTCCTGGAGCTCAGATGTCCTTGTTGGCTTGTCCAGTGGAGAGTTCAGCTTCTGAACGAGAGGCCAGAGAAAACTGAGCCAGATGAGTGATCCGAGTCTGGACTCAGAACGCCGTCGCCAGAACGCATTCACTCCATCGCCCATTCATTCATTCATTCCCCCATTCATTTATTCATGCCCTCATTCATTTATTCACTCAACAGTGGTGTATTAGGAACATTGCTGCTGCTCACATGCTCTGTGCTGAACGAACACTTCTCCAGGGAAGGAATGAACGTCTGTCCTTACCTCTGCCCGGCATTTCCTGGCCCAGGTCAGGCCCTGTCTCTTCCACGGGAAGTCCCTCCCTGCCTCCTCCCCAGGGAGACCCTGGGCGCTCCCTGGACGTTTGATGTCATGCTCAAGCAAAGGGCATGCTGTCGCTCTGACACCTCCTCTCCCTCCCTCTGTGGGTGATGACTGCTGCCCCCAACCCCCACTGCCCCAGCCAGCCAGGTCTGCAGCCAGTCTCGGGAGGACACATGCTGTGTGTTGGGACTCACTTCCCCCAGGGTCATTGTGTATCTGAGCGTTCACAGCTGCCCCTCAGTGCCCAGAATGCAGCCTGACACACACAAAGCCCCTCAATCACTTTTTTTAAATTGGAGTATAGTTGATGAGGTGGCCCAGTGGTAAAGACTCTGCCTGCAATGCAAGAGATACCGGTTCAATCCCTTGTTCGGGAAGATGCCCTGGTGTAGGAAACAGCAACCTGCTCCAGCATTGTCTGGAGAATCCCGTGCACAGAGGAGCCTGGCGGTCTACAGTCCAGGGGGTCGCAAAGAGCCGGACGTGACTGAGCACGCACACCAGATAGTTGATTTACAGTGTTGTGGCCGTCTGTGTTAACAGCAGAGTGACTCAGTTACACACATACATACTTTCTTCTTTTTAATATCCTTTTCCATTTTGGCTTATCACAGGATATTGAACATAGTTCCCTGTGCTATATAGTAGAACGTTGTTGATCCATCCCACAGAAAATAGTTTGCATCTGCTAATCACAAACTCCCAGTCCTTCCCTTCCACAGTCCCTCCTGCCTGGCAACCACGACTCTTGTTCTCCGTCTCTGTGCCTCTATTTCTGTTTTGTAGGTAGGTTCATTTATGCCATATTTTAGATTCCATATAAATGATACCACATGGTGTTTGCCTTTCTCTTTCTTGCTTCACTTAGTATGATGATCTTTAGTTGCATCCGTGTTGCTGCAGATAGCATTGTTTTGTCCTTTTTATGGCTGAATAATATTCCATGGTATATACCTCTTCTCTACCCATTCATCTACCACTGACATTTAGGGTGTGTCCATGTTTCGGCTGTTGTGAACAGTGCTGCTGGGAAAGACAGAAAGCAGGGGGAGAAGGGGACGACAGAGGATGAGATGGTTGGATGGCATCACCGACTTGATGGACATGAGTTTGAGCAAGCTCTGGAGGTGGTGAAGGACAGGGAGGCCTGACATGCTGTAGTCCGTGGGGTCGCAGAGAGTTTTCACAGCTGAGGACTGAACAACAGCAATGGTAGTGCTGTTGTGAACATGGGTGCAGATATCTCTGAATTCTAGCTTTTGCCCGGGTACCTGCCCAGGAGTGGGATTGCTGGGTCGTGTGGTAGTTCTGCGTTTAGTTTTCTGAGGAACCTCCGCACTGTTTTCCGTAGTGGCTGCCCTCAGTCAGCCTTTACTAAGTGGATGACTGAGTTCTTTACTCCATTTCCCTCACTTAGGTGCCATTCTCTGAGTTTTGTAATTGCTCAGATTCTTTTTTTAAATTAAAAAAAAAAAAAAACTTGGCTGCGCTGAGTCTTTGTTGCGACGTGCGGGCTTTCTCTAGTTGCACAGCACCCTCAGACCCGTTTTGAATTGGAAGGCAAAACGATAATGATAGCAATAATAATTGCTTGTATTTATCGAGCACTTGCTACGTGCTGGGCATTGTGAATGTTTTAGTGTGTGAATTCATCCACGTGTCCTGGGAGGCAGGTGTGAGTGGCCTCGTTGACACGAGGAAGCAGGCACTCTGAGCCGGCCCTGGGCCCAAGGTCACCAGGCTCTGAAGTGGGGCGGGCAGGGGGCCTTGGGGTGTAAACGCAGCAGGGCCCCAGAGCGTGTTTCTTTGAACCAGTCATTATAGACAGGGGTCTGTTTCGCTGCAGAGGGGACAGGGGGCTGGGGGAGCTGCCCTGCAGGACTTGCCTCTGCAGATGGAGAGCACCAGGGTGTCGGGGTGTCAGCCTGCATGTGGGTCCTGAGTCCTTAGGGTGCTCTGGCCTTTGAAGCTGGGGTACATCAGAGCTGGGGGAGGTGGGGAGCCCAGCTCACAGGGTCATGCGGTCTTCCTCTCAGACCCTGCTGACACCCTCTGTGTGTCCCCCAGGGGGCTGTGTCCAGTGAGCCACGTGGCCTGAGCTGTGTGTCCCTGGCGCCCGGTGCTCCCTTGAGCCTGGAGGACCATCTGTCCGAAGCCTCTGTCCGTCACCTTCAGGTCAGGGCGCAGCAGCGCCCGGTCTGCCTCGGAACCAGAAGGCCTTAAATCCATTCCAGGCCCTCACTCCTGAATTGCTTGTGCGGTTTTTACAGTTGCTTGGGGAACTGTAAGTCTACGTTGCCTGACTCCTGTGTATTTAAATTCTTAGCCATCGTGTTATATTAACTCATTTTTTGCAGTTTCCTGGGAGGCTGTGTGTACATTCCTGGGGCGGTGGGGGAGTGGGAACGGCCGTGTATGTGGACAAACACAGCTGTGAGTGTGGCTGGTCCTGGGGCCTGACCGGGGGTGCCTCGTGAGCCCCCATGAGAGGGTGCTTTGCCAGCCAGGTGCTCACAGTTCGGAGTCTGCCAACCCAAAAGGGGCAGATTGTGCAGTGAGGTTGGGGAACTCAGGATCCTTGTTAGAAGCGGCTCTGGAGCCCGGGTGAGGCCCGTGGGTTACGTATCCCTCGTGCTTTATGTCCAAGCGTGTCCATCCTCTCCATCCCCCGACACATGCCGAGCACCTGTTGCACACCCGGCCTGGAGACACAGCAGACACACAGCTGGCGGTCCTGTCTTCCCGAGGTGGTCTGCCGGGTGATCGATATTGACCTGACAGACAGATGGTGCTGGGGACTGAGACGGCCTTGAGAGCAAAGGAAAGCCTGATGGGGAGGTGGGAGTAGGGTCTGGGGTGGGGGGAGGTCACTTGGGGGCTGGGGAGAAAGGCAGAGACCCAAAGGAGGTCTGGAACCAGCAGAGTGGCTCTGAGGGGGGCACGTGGCAGTAGCTGACCGTGCCTGCTCCTGCTCTGCACGTGGTAACTCGTCCAGCTGCCTAGCAAGGGCCTGGGGGTCATTGTGTCTGTTTTGCAGACAGTGCCCAAGGTCAACAGCTGCTGAGTGGCCAGGCTGGTATCAACTGTAGGCTTTCTGGCTCCATCGTCTCTGTTCTCACTGCTCTGTTCCACATTTCAAAGGGGTGGCACAGTACATGCAAAGGCCCAGGGGCCAGAACACGGTTAGTGAGTGAGAGGGGCGGCCAGAGGGCCCGAGTGGCTGGAGCAGGATGACTGAGGGTGAGAGTGGAAGAGGGGAGGGTGGAGAAGTTGAGGGGCTTCCTCTGGAAGAACTTCGGACTCACTGTGCTCCCTTGTCTTGTTCCTGAATCAAGGCAGCAGTGAGGGAGTGAAGAGGGGGTATAGTAACCGCAGAGGGCAGGATCTCAGGGTTCCTGTGGGGCAAGATGAGCAGGAGGGAAATTCCTGGGAGGGTTGGGGTAGAGGGGAGAGGCAGGCTTCCTGGGAAAGGCTCAGCCCCATTGCTCAGCCATACTGCAGCCCTGTTCCGGGCATCAGAAAACTGGGACTTCTCAGCCAACTCCCTTGTCTGCCTCTGCCTGGTGTGAGGAAGGGGCTCAGAGCCCAGCCCTGATGCTCTATTCAGGTATCCATCCCTGCCTCAGTTTCTTCATCCAGAAAATGGGAATCCTGATACTCATGAGAACTAGATGCAACGATTTTAATGTTCTGACACTGGTTGAGAACTAGACCTCTGCTTATTGACCCCCTGCTGTCTCATTCCATTCTCTGGGCTCAAATTATGTCCCCATTTTGTGTGTATGTGAGCTTGTCTCTTTTATGTTACATTCACTAATTTGTTTATCTTTTAGATTCCACATATAAGTGATACCGTACAGCATTTGTCTTTCTGTAACTTACTTCACTGAGCACAATACCCTCCAAGTCCATCCATGTTGTCGCAAATGGCAGATTTTCATTCTTTTTTATGGTTGAGTAATATTCCGTTATATATTGTAAGATATACACACACACATATATATACACCACATCTTCTTTATCCACTCATCTGTAGACAGTCACTTAGGTTGCATCCTTATCTTGGCTGTTGGGAATAATGCTGCTATAAACATTGGGGTACATGTAAATGTCCTCATTTTATAGGGAGGGGATTGAAGGTCAGAAAGGGAGGTGACTTGCTCAGAGCTCCTCTGGACCCTAATATGGCCAGACCCAGAGTGCAAAGGAGAGAGGAGGAGATCTGGCATTGGGCCCCTGTCCCCCTCTACACACACACAGTGAGGCCCCCCATAGCCTTCCATGTCTGCCCAGGCAGGAGTGGGCTGGAGTAACTTGAGCTTGGAGCACTGGCAGGTAGGCCCAGCTCTCAAGTCTCCCTGTCTGTGGGGTACAAGGTCAGGGCCAGAGGAACATCCATGATGGTCTTCATGCCTGCTGTGCTTGCTGCCTGGAATGCCCTCCCCCCTAGCCAAGTCCTCACCCTTTAAGTCTCAGCTCAGGGCAGCACCTCCTCCAGGAAGCCTTCCCTGACTTAGTCCCTAAAGATCACACACCAACTGGCTGTCCCTTAGCCCTGTGGTCATGTCACTCAGTGTGGACATTCTTGGTGCTGTGATCCATCCTCTACTCCGCCTGGGGGCTCCCTGCCTGGGGGGCTATGTCCCAGCCTTCCCACGCCCCCAGTGTTCCTCACAGGACATGGCATGGAGCTGATGTCAGTGAATGCCTGCAGAACACAGCTGGCTGGACCTCAGGCCAGGGGAATGGCAGGGGCCTGTACCTTGTTGGCAGGGGCCAGCCCTGGCTGACTTCATGGCCCCAGCTAGCCACACAATAGCTGCAGGTTATCCTGTACACTCAGGCCTGGAGGTGGCCGATGCCCCTTTCTCGGGACAGCTCCTGAGCAGCAGGCCCTGGCAACACCTGAGACAGCAGTGCCCCCCAAAGCCCTGGGGTATCAGAGTGAGGCTGGTCACTGCAGGCCTGTGGCTCAGCCGGGAGTCATTCCTCACCCGAGGCCCCTGATGAAGGCCGGGCCCGGCAGTGCCAGGGGCCACTGGGCAGAGGCTCCATTTGCCAGGCCTAAGCCCACTCTCCGGAATCATCCCCAAATGCCAGCCTCTGTTTTTCCTCTTAATGAGGCAAGCTCTTCTCTCTTCCCTGCCATCCCCCTTCTTCCTGGATGGATTTACCATTCCATGGTGCCACACTGCCCCTCCTCCTTCCCTGCTTTTCTCCCCTCACAGGCCGAAGGAGGTGGAGGGTGTTATTGTATATTTTAGCCGATCGTTCCCCGTACGCCCCAGTCTCTTTGGGGTGGGGCTGGGGGATGGGGGAGTAAGTAAATTATATATTGAACTCCTAACTGGAGCTGAGGCCTTGTGGTTTCCATGGCAACCAGGCTGGAAATAGCTCGGCGTGACATCAGCACGGTACAGGTATAGCCGGATCCAGCCGTTCCCCAAACAAGCTGGCAAGGGGAGCAAGGGATGTGCAGCTAATTAGCATATGCAAATAAGGCCTGGTAAGCAGGGTGGGGCCTGGGATGCCCCAGCAGGGCCTGTGGCCATGGCCCTGGCCTCTGGCAGGTAAGCGGGCTGGGGCTGGTGGGGGGTTGGGGAAGGTCAGGGCCCAAACCTCCCCTGACACATGCCCTGTGCTGGGGCTGGTAGGGGCTTCCAGCATGGGACCCAGGCTGCCTGGGCCTGCCTGCCCCATGGGGCTCTGGGAGCGTGGCCAACGGGGCTGCCAGGGGATGGGCGGGCACTGCTATGCCCGGGCTCTAGTGGGATCTGACTCCTCTTGGCTTCTGGGTGTCTTTGGAGCCAGATACTTAATTGGGCCCTGCTGGCTTGCTGCCATTTTTCTCTTCAGGTCTGGGAGGGAGGGGTCACCCTGTGCCTACTTGGTTCCCCCCGCACCTCCAGGTGGTGGGAAAGGCCCATAGAAACACCCCCCCAGGTGCTCCAGTGGTGTGTCCAGCACCCCCTGTCCTGCCTAGACCTGACAGGGAGGAGACAGCAGAGCCTTTCATTCCAACAGCCTGGCTTCACACATTCCCCATGGGTCTCTGGGCCTCTCTGAACTTCAGTTTCCACCTCCATGAAATGGGGGCATTGTTTCCCTGCCCACCCACCTTGCAGAGTGATGAGGGGCTAATGAGGTGACCAGGGGTCGGGGAGGGGAAGGGCCTGGGTGAGCTCGATGGGCCAGACATGTTTGGAGGAAGAGGAAATTTTCTGTCCTCTCAGTTTATATCAAGCCTCTGTCACCCAGCACTGCCCCCTAACATGCACAGACAGACACATACACATTCTGGTGAGACTTGAGAAGTTGGCAGTAAATTTCTGGGAGAGGTGAAATACTGCCACCTTCATTGTGGCGATTTCCACACAAGGGCTCTTGGCTGAACTGCTGACATTCGCGCTGGGCATGCTCTGTGGCTGAATGAGAAAATGTATTCGCTCAGCAAACGCTCAAGGTGTGCAGGGTGAGGGTGGGGGTGGTCAGGCAGAGAGGGCTGAGTCAGGTCGGGCCAGGCGTGAGGAGCGCTCAGCTCAGTGGGCTGAGGGGGCAGACGGACAGTGTCACCAGGGCTCCCTGGGACTGGGGGGCTCTGGGAAGATTGTCGAGGGCGTGGGGTGTCTTTGATACCTTAAGGCCAAGTCAGAGTCCCCTTGGCAGTGGAGGCGGGGGGATGACACTCCAGGGAGGGAAGCAGGTGGGCACAGAGGCTCAGAGGTAGGGAAGCACACCCAGCATTTGGGGGAAGGAAGACATTCGGCTGTAACGAGTAAAGCGATGGAGATGACACCACAAAGTTCACCTGCCAGCCCCAGAGGGGTTGGAGGACCAGGAGTTTGGGTATGGTCCCGGAGGCAGCGAGAGCCACGATGGCACTTGAGCGGGGGCCTGATAGGATCAGATCCTGGTTTCAGAAAGAGAAGATGGGCCCAAGAGGGCTGGGTGTGAGGTGGAAATAGTCATGGTTGGTCCCAGTCCCTTTGGGAGCCCCTGTAGCCAAGAGTTGTTCTTTCCATGGGCAAAAGACCAGGACAGGTGATCTGTCTCTGGGCCTCGGTTTCCTCATCTGACCAATGGGGGCAGTTAGTACCCGGCTGTGGAGCCTGCGTCGTTAGCACAGTAGATGTGAGCGTTTTGTTCTCTGGGGCCCCAAGAGCAGTGGGAGGGAAAAGCCGTTGCCCTGGGTATTTTGGGAGGAGGGGGCAGCAGAGATGGGCTGGGGTGCTGATGTCTCCCCATGACCCAGGTTTTCACAGGTTGTGTTCTGGCCTTGGCGCCGTGGCTTTGTGTATTTGGAGGGAGGCAATTCTGCCAGGGGCTCCTGGCCACCAGCGAGGATTCCTGGCCAAGGGGGTCCCTGCGCTCATCACCTCTCCCTCTCCTCAAACCTCATTTCCTCTCTGCTCATAGTTTTGGAGCCCCCTGCTTGGTGTCAAGGTTGGACAGGGCCGTGGGCACCTTTGGTGGCCAGATGTGGCCTTGCTCTTCAGGGGCTTGGCCCCGGACCCCAAGGTGTACAGATGCCAAGTGACCCCACCTAAGGGATGGGTGCTGGGATGCGGTCAGCACCAAGGGCCAGAGCAGGCTGGCACCCAGCCCTGGGGTCAAGAGAAGCTTCCTGGAGAAGGAAATATCTATCTGGGTGTCTTGAAGGAAGAGCTGACCAGACAGGAAGAGAGAACTTTCCAGGCAGGGGGCACGGCCGTGGCAGAGGCTCCGAGATGGGAGCAGGGGTAGTTTAGCTGGGCCGGGGTGCAGGTGGGGAGCCCCTGACGCCCTCATCCTTCCAGGCTCCTCTGATTGCCCTGGCACCGACGGGTTCAGTAGTGGGTCCTCTGTGTTTACAGAGGGGCCGCAGTGTCTCCCAGCTGGGGCGGGTGAAATGAAGGCCCCGTGAGTCTGGAGGTCTCAGCTGAGGTGAGACCCCCGCACTCATGTACTTCCGGGCATCACAGGGTCAACATTTGAGAGCCTCCGCCGGGCGTCCCCTCATCACCACCCTGACCCCAGAAGCCTGCATGTCACTTGGCAGCCTCTGTCCTGTTTCTGCTCAGGGACCTCTGTGGCACGCAGATGGGACCTGGTCACTCCCATCCCAGACCCTGCCTGGGCCCCCTGGTACTCGGATAAAGGATGAAGTCTGAGCTCTTTCCTTTATGTGATCTCTCGTCTTCATAGTTTTGCTGGCGTGGGTTCCCTCTGCCTGCATACCCTTCCCCTCTCCTCTGCTTGCCCGCTTCTGCTATGTGTCAGGGGGGCTGAGGAGGGTGGGCCCGGGGCCCAGGTTGGACCGTGATAGGGGGTCTCCTCGTGCCGTTTCCTGCCGAGCAGTCTCTCCCTCCGTCCCTGGGTGGGTGCATGGCCGGGCAGACTCTGGGTGGCCAGACTCGCACGCCCTCTGCCCTCCTTGTCCATTTGGCACATCTCTTTTCTAGATGCCGGGGTGGTATGGTGTGAGCTGTCTAGAATTGTCATTTATTTGCTCATTAATTTCGCATACATTCACTGGGTACTTGCGCTGTGCCTGGATATACAGAAATGAATAAGAAGGGGTACGAGCGGGAGCCCCCACTCTCAGCTGGGGGCAGGCAGGGCTCCCTGGGTGTGAACCTCATGGGTGTGGGCCCTGCTGGCTCCTCTTCCTGCCTGGGAGTTGCAGGCCGGCTCGGCCTGGGGAACAGCTGGGCCAGGTGCAGGCGCCTGGCCGCCCGCCCACCCGCCCAGAGAGGCATCACTGCCTGGGATTTGAGCTCCTCCGAGAGCTTGCGTCGGGCCGTGGGGAAATCACTTTCTGACAGCGGTCATCAATTTTACTGAGAGCCCCTCGGCGCTCCAGCAGCCTGTCCCCGGCAGCAGCAGCTGGTCCGTGTCAAGCCCCTCCGTGTCCTGATGACAGAAACGATTCACATTAGGCGTCTGCCCCAGAGCACACATCCAGGAGAGATTGTTCTGGCCAGTTTCACATGCGCACCGCGTCGCCTCCAAGTCTGTCTTTAGGTCCTTGGGTTCACGGAGGTGTCTTCTCCCGCTCCGTATTGGGGGTGACCCTGTGGGGCCCTGGGGCTTCCCAGGTGGCTCAGGGGTAAAGAACTCACATGCAGTGCAGGAGAGGCGGGTTTGATTCCTGAATCAGGAAGATACCACCCGCACCCCCCGCCTCTCCCGCCCAGAGGAGGAAACGGCAATCCACTCCAATATCCTAGCCTTGGAAATCCCGTGGACAGAGGAGCCTGGCGGGCTACAATCCAAGGGGTTGCAAAGAGTCAGGCACAACTTAGCTACAATCCATGGGGTTTCAAAGAGTCAGACACAACTTAGCGATTAAATCACCACCCCCACCAGGTGCTGTGGGGCCCTTGGCAGGGTCAGATCCAGCAGGAGCCCAGGGCCCCACAGGAATGGAGCATCCCTGCAGCCCTGTATCCACCTTGTTGCAGACACCATTCTAGTTGCAAAGGGTTCAGCTTTGAATACAACAGACAGAGCCCCTGCCCTGGCCTGGGAGGGTGACGTTTTAGCTGAGAGGTGTAAAAGAAAAATCACGAAGGAGACTCCTGTGCCTCAATCTCGAGGAAGAGCATTTTGGGAAGAGGGAACAGCACATGGGAAGGCACTGAAGCTTGCTGTGTTTACAGGACAGCATCCTGTCTACACTATGTGAATCTCAGGAGTTGTCCAGGGTTAGAGCCAGGGTCCTCTCAGACACTATGTGAATCTCAGGAGTTGTCCAGGGTTAGAGCCAGGGTCCTCTCAGAGCCCTGGGGGTGCCCGGAGGAAGCAGGAAGAATTCTGGCTGATGATCAAGGAAACCCCTGGAGGAGGTGGTGGTGGTGGATGTAAATCATGAAGAGCAGCAGGATTTTGCCTGATAGAGTTAGATACAAGGAGGGGCCTTCCAGGAAGCAGGAGCAGTCTGAATGAGGCCTGGACGGTGAGCAGGAGAGAGCCTGCTGGGCAGGGCTCTGTGTGTGCAGCTGTGGGCTCCCCTCCGACTTGGGGAGAGGGTGCCCTATTGGACTGGGTGGTTGCAGGCCGCCTCCAGCAAGTCTTTGGTAAGCTCCCTGGTTGACCGCATATGCTCGAGCACAGGGGGTCTGCCGCGTGGGGGCTGAAGTCCAGCCATGCACCAAGGCGTCCACCCACATCCCAGATGCCACCTCCACTCATCACAGGCCTACCAAGTGCCAGGCACCGCAGATGCGCTGGACACCACCCACAGGTGGGCATTATCACCCGCACTGCCAGGGGGGCAAGCTGAGGCCCAGAGAAGAGTGGGGAGTCCTGTGTACTGGTGGTGGTGTGAGCCAGTCAAGGGGAGCCTGAGCTGGGAAGCATGCAAGAACCTGGTTTTCCCTGAACATTTCTGGACAGGGAATGATGGCCCATCCCTGACAGCCACCCCCTGAGCTGTGTGGATGTGTGCTTGGAGGCCTGGGCACGGGCTTGTGGGGCACAGGCATGGGGAGGGTGGCAGCCAGGAGCTGGGCACCCCCTGCCCTCACCTGTGGCTCAGACGTGGGGATGGGGAGGAGACCCTCCACGAGCTTCCAGGGGTCCGCAGCTTCCTGGCTTGTCATGGCTGGGTGACCATCTCAAGTTTCAGATGAGGAGCCCGAGGCTCGGGACAGGAACAGGAGGAGTGGGGCATCACAGCCGTTGTGGTTGAACCAGGGCAGCCAGGGGCTGTCTCTCCCCACGGGGTGCCCAGCAGGACAGTATTGAGGATGGTGGTGGCCGTGAAGGTGGGCTAACAGCTTGGGATTTGATCTTGACACTTGTTTTGCCAGGGACCTTCCAGAATTGAAGGCTTCCTTAGTGGCTTAGATGGTAAAGAATTACCTACATTGTGGGAGACCCAGGTTCAATCCCTGGGTCAGGGAGATCCCCTGGAGAAGGGAATGGCAACCAACTCCACTATTCTTGCCTGGAGAATCCCATGGACAGAAGAGCCTGGCGGGCTATAGTCCATGGGGTGGCAAAGAGTCAGACACGACTGAGTGGCTAACATACACACGCCCTTGTCCCCTGCGCCCGCCTTCACAGCTCTCTTCAAGGATGCCCCTACGGCCTGGGGCCCCCACCTGGCCTGATTTTGTCAGACCCCCATTAATAAGGTCTGATCCAACCAAGGGATCCAGCTCTTCTGCTGTGTCCACTTGAATCCTATTCCCAGCAGAGTTTGGTCAGACCAGGCAGGGCCATGACTGCGTGTGCTATCCCGGGGCCAGGCAGGCAGCCTACTGATCAGCTGGAAACAGCTGGTGGTGAAGTCCTTGATGCTTTAATCCTCAGTCACTTGCTCATTCATTCATTCACGATGGGCACCTCCTCGGCATCTGAGATTCTCCATTTCCTCTATGGCCCCTGTGCCCGGTATACTGCCAGCCATGTAGTACATACCCCATGAATACTGCCCATCTCTACAAGGTGATTTCAAAGTCCTGGGAAGATCTATTCCCAGCCTTCAGTGTCTTCCTCCCTTTCTGCTAGCTGGCAGAAATGTTGTCGTTAATGATTCATTCCTTTGGCATAACTATTGCCCTGACCCTGGTGGGCTACAGTTCATAGGGTTGCACAGAGTCAGACATGCCTGAAGCCATTTAGCATACACAGCATGCACATGCACATTGCCCTGTCAACGTTCCTCTCCTAAAATGCAAATGTTCAGAGTCTCAGTACTCTCTTCAAGGAGGAGACTCTTTTGAGTCCCATGTTCCCAGGAAGCTGACACTGTCTTGAACCTACTGGACTGTGGCCGAGGGAGCTATAAGAGAAACAGGGAAAACAGAGTGAGGAGGACAGGTGGTGGGTTCTGTGCCCCTGCAAGGGGCCTGAGATTGTATTTCTTGTTGTTCAGTCTCTAGGTCATGTCCGACTCCTTGTGACCCCCACGGACTGCAGCACTCCAGGCTTCCCTGTCCTTCACTATCTCCCAGAGTTTGCTCAGATTCATATTCATCGAGTTGATGATGCCGTCCAACCTTCTCATCCTCTGTCACCCCCTTCTCCTCCTGCCCTCAGTCTTTCCCAGCATCAAGGTCTTTTCCAGTGAGTCGACTCTTCACATCAGGTGGCCAAAGTATTGGAGTTTCAGCTTCAGCATCAGTCCCTCCAATGAACATTCAGGGTTGATTTCCTTTAGGATTGACTAGTTTGATCTCCTTGCTGTCCAAGGGACTCTCAAGAGTCTTCAGCACCACGGTTCAAAAACATCAGTTCTTTGGTGCTCAGCCTTCTTTGTGCTCCAACTCTCACATCCGTACATCACTACAGGAAAGACCATAGCTTTGACTATATGGGCCTTTGTCAGCAAAATGATGTCTCTGCTTTTTAATATGCTGTCTAGGATTACACATTCTTACTCTTATCTGACCCCACAGCCCTGGGCTGAAGGTGTTTTTGTTCCTGTTTCAGGGAGCAAGTGAAGCTTGAGAAACCCGGTCCAGCTGAGAAAGCCCCTCGAAGGTTTCTCAGCTGGACTTGGGTCTGGGTTGCCCCCATTCATGCCCTTTCCTGCGCCTCCCCCTGCCCAGGATGTGGTCGTGTGACCCTGGGGGGCCACCAAGGGCAGCTCCTCTGGACTCCCAGCTGCAGCAAGTGGGCCCAATCCTGGGAGCCTTTTGAAAGGGGTCACTCTGGAATCTGGTTTGAGCCTTGCAACTACCCTCTGAAGCAGCAATGTTCCCATTTCTCTGATGAGGGAACAGGCACAGAAAGTCCACGGGCCTCATGTGTGACCCTCCAGCAAGGGGGTGAGAGCCGGAGCACCCATTCTTACAGAACAACACCCAGAGCCTCCCCTCAACCCTGCACTGGGGGGGTTTGAGGGTCTCAGGGCTGGTCTTGGTGCCAGGAGATGAGGCATTCAGACGGCCCCCTTCTGCCTACCTGAGCACAGGCCTGGCTGCTGGCCTGTGGGGCCTCCAGCTTGGCGCCGGCTGTGGGTTCTGGGCACCCCCGCCCCCCCACTTTCTGTCCTCACGTGTCCACCTTCCCGAGGGCAGCGGTCTGAGGACACTGCCCTGCCAGCCATGGGTCAGCCAGGCAGCTCCTAATTGTCCACCGTCCAGGCTGTATTTTCCCCAGTATTGATGAGCCTCTGTCACCCAGGACGCAGCCAGAAGCTGAGCTGAACTCAAGACGGATCGGGTCCCCACCTCATCAATCTGCCCGCAGCCACTCTGCTGGGGAGGAGAGGGCGGGCATGTGGGCTGGCCCGTGGGGGGCTCTGGGCTCGCCGTGTGGTCTTCTTCAACCACAAATCTACCTTTGCTGGGGCTGATTCATTGCTCCCTGTGTGGGAATTTGCAGGGTGACCAGGATTTGGCAATCTTCCATATTCTCAGGCTCCCAGCCTAGCTGCTCATGGCCTGAGGGATAAAACCCAAACTGGTCACCTCAGCCCCAGGCCTCGCCCCTGCGGACCCCAGCGTCACCTTCCAGCCACGCAGGCCACGCCCTTCCTGCCCCAGGGCCTTTTCCATGCTACTCACTCTGCCTGGAGCGTTCGTCACGCTCTGTCCCCTCCTGTCTCTGCTTTCCCCCGGCTCTTAAGGTCTGGCTGAAACCCCACCTCCCCAGAGCTCCCACCCACGCCAGGCTGGATTCTCATTGTCAGTGGTCTCTCGGCACCACTCAGCTCTCCAGCTGAACTCTCCCGACAGCTGGAATCAATGAATTATTTATGAGACTCTCTGTTACTGTCTTGTCTTCCCCCACTGGAATGTCAGCTCTGTGGCCCCAGAAAACAAAACATTTGTCTTGTTTTCCCAATGTATCCCTAGTGCCTGATACGTAGTAGGCCCTCAGTACATGTTTGATGCATGAATGTCAGACGACTGCCATTGCCCTCATTAAGAAATTAATTTCCCATTGCCACACTCCTCATTGTGGCATTTGAGGCCTTATGGGATCCAACTGAAACAATTCTCCCTGCCTGGAGTTTCTTCCTTGTCTGTGCGCTTCTTGGTGAACTCCTATGCATCCTTCAAAACCTCCATAGGTGCTACTCTTTCTATAAAGCCTTCCTGGCTCCTCCAGGCAGAGTTGGTTGCAGCAGCCCTTTGATGCAGCAGTGACTGGGCATCAGATCCTGTGCCAGGCACTGGGGAGACAGGACTGGGAGGGATAGAGATTAGGATCAGTGAGGACTCAGCCCTGTGGACCGCAGCCTCAGATCATCCTGATGGGGTTGATGGTGACAAAAGTCAGGCACTATTCCGAGGAATTTCCATATGTTTTTCTCACTTCATCTTTACTGACCACAGTGAGGTTCCAGTGCTACCCCATTTTATAGACAAGGATAACAAGGCTCAGAGAGGTGATGAAACTTGCTGCCGACTCATGAAAAGTTGGACTTGAACCCAAAACTGCATTCCTCGTCACTTGCTGCTCTGCTTCCACTAAGGGAAGTGTGAAGGGCTCTAAGAGTAGAGGCCCCCTTCTCCAGCGTCTGTGGGCCAGGGGTGGGGTTACACAGATGGTTTCACAGAGCGAAAAAATGTCTACGGTGAGAGTGGAAGGAAAAACACACGTTTTTCCAGGCAAAGAGGGCACTGCTGCTACTGGGAGCTCGGGAGGGTTGGGTTAGGAGTGTGCAGGAGGTTTAGAGGGGGAAGATTCCTGAATAAGGGTGGCTCAGGAGTCTGGGGGCTGCTGGGGGCAGGGAGAAAGGGGATGATAAGGAAGGAGGCTGGGGAAGTGGGGGCTGGGGAGGGGGCCGACTGGGCGGGGAGGCCCAGGATGTGGATGCTTGCAGAGGGCTGGGTGATGGATCAGAGCTCCTGGCATGTGGTCTGTTGCTGTGGTCCTGGCATGTGGCCACTGTGGGCTCTGGTTTCTGGCAGCTTCCAGGCTCCACAGTCCTTTGTTGCAGCTCATCCAGTCTCCACCCTGTTCCCTCTAGGCGGACAGGGCAGGTAGGAGCCTAGGGATTGTTTGCCATCTATACTTCCTGGGGGGGAGAACAGGAGAAGGAGCTCTATGAGTATCACACAGCATTTGCTGGGTCCCTCTTTATCTGTCTTCTGACTTACATCACGGGTGTGTGCTGCCTGCTCCCCCAAACCCAGCCTTGAGCCATCTTTCTGAGGTCTGTGGTCCAAGCTTCTGACATGGGCTCCCAGGCCAGTGGCCTGGGCCAGCTGGCCTCTCCAGGGGGTCCTTAGCCCTCTACACCAGGCAGCAGGCACCAGTGTCCCCGCTGGGTTCACAGTGGGCAGTCTCAGCCCATTTCATCCTCATCTCTGCCCAGCAAGGCAGCTCTTCCTATCCCGTTTTCACTGAGATGGAAACTGAAGCTCCGAGAGATTAAGGAACAGTGTGATCACCCAGCCAGTGAGCTGCAGCCAGGGTTTGGACCTAAGCCTGATTGGCTTTACTGTCCTGCTTCTTCCCCAGCGGCCCTGCCCAGGGGAGTCCTCCCCGAGCCCCGCCTCATCTCTGCTCACCCAAATCCAACCATCCTTCAAGGCCTTGCTGGGAAGAACCAAAGCCAGTTCTGGCCTGTGGCTCTGTGTTCCTCCGTCCATTCATTCCCAGGTACTGCGTGCCTGCCGTCCGCCTCAGGCACCCGTCTGGGCATTGAGGATCCTACAGAGAAGTCGAAGCCCAGGCTCTGTGGTTAGATTTCACAGCTTTGCCCTTATCAGCTTTGATACCCCAGGATAAATCACCTCCCTGAGCCTCAGTTTCTTCATCTGTGAAATGGGGCTGACATTAGTGTCTACCGCACAGGTTGTTGGTAGGATTGAGATTTTGTGCGTGAAGTGCTGAGGATAAGAGCTGGCACATAGTAGACCCTCTGTCCGTGTTACTGTCTCCAATCCCAGTTTTCAGGGGCCCCCTTCTGCAGGAAGTGTTCCCCAGGCCCTCCCGGTTGGTGAGCATCGCTCTCCTTTGAGCTATGACTCACTTGCTTTGTGTCCCCGTGATGAGATCTGAGGGTCAGGTAGGTCCCCTGCCTAACTGTAGGCACCTCGGGGACTGGGGCTGCCCGCTCCATAGCCCCCTCACCCCACCCCAGTTACCAGACCAGGGCTTTGCACATAATAGACACTTAATACATGTTTATGGAATTGAATTAACGATAAAAAGAGATAATGGCCTGGAAGGAGCCTGAGTTGTTAGGAGGGAATACACAGCGTAAAAACCAGGCATATTTTTTTAAGCAGATTAATCTGGTCTTAACTCATTCTAATAGCCTGCGCCCCTATTGGCCAAGGCCATTATAATAATATATGGCCAGGGCCGTGCAGCTGGGAGATAGCGGTGCTTCAAAGTTTGCCTTCGGAAGGATATCACGGC
Source organism: Odocoileus virginianus (assembly GCF_023699985.2). Lineage (NCBI taxonomy): Eukaryota > Metazoa > Chordata > Mammalia > Artiodactyla > Cervidae > Odocoileus > Odocoileus virginianus. The sequence continues at coordinate 10,020,568 of NC_069696.1, read as the reverse complement.
AGGCTGCCTCTAGGCTCTCGGAGCTGGAGCCCAGGGAGGCTGACGGACTTGCCTGGGGAGGGGAGCATGAGAGGAGACTGAGGCTCCGAGAGGTCATGGGCCTCACCCTGAGATGCACCGCCAAAGAGGATGAGCTGCACCGGAGGCCTGGTACTCCTCTGGGGTGGTTACAGTCCATTGTGTTCAATGCTTGGTGCCAAGACTGGAGCTTCCAGATTCTCATCCCAGGGCGGGCCCTTCACCCCTGTGAACCACCCTCTTCACAGGAAGCCGGGTTTAGTCCTTCTGAATGCATAAACCCTAGAGGAGGAGAGATGAAGCTGGTATCAGTCATTCACGCCTTAGTCTGAATTGATATCCTGATGAAGGCTGAGATCTAAGGGAGCTCTGTGGGCTACCGGAAGGGAGAAATGGTCTGACTCCTGTCCGATTAGGTGGGGCAGTGCGACTCAGCAGGGGCTCTGAAGTCACCCTTCTGCGCTGTCTACTGCCCTAGTCCTGAATACAGAAAGCAGGCCAGGATTAGGGAGCTAGCTAGGCTTGATGACGGAAGGAGACGCTCAGAGTGGTGACCGGGCAGGGAGAAGGGACACCTGTGGTTTCACAGATCCATGCCCCGGCCAGGTGCAAGTCGTGGTGTCCTGTCCAACTGTCCTCCCTCGGCTCCTCCCAGGAGCTGCCCTCTGCTGTCAGCAGGGTCCCACCTTGTCACCAAATGGCTCAGGTTGGCACCCAGCTCTGACTCTCCCTCATCCTCGGCCTCGGTCAGCTGTTGCTCCCTGAGCCTCTGTTTCCCCATCTGTGAAATGGGTACAATGGCCGCACCCCAGGGCACTGTGGACTCACTGGGTGGAGGCACCCAGCCCAGCCCCGCAGCACAGCACAGGTGAAGCCCAAGCCCACTCACTGGTCTACAAGAACCCAGCAACTGGAGGTGGGGGTTGGGGTGGTGATGTGTTAAAAAGTGTTACTTGCTCAGTGGTGTCTGACTCTTTGCAACCCATGGTCTGTAGCCCACCAGGCTCCTCTGTCCATGGGATTTTCCAGGCAAGAATACTGGAGTGGATTGCCATTTCCTCCTCCAGGGGATCTTCCCGACCCAGGGATCGAACCTGCATCTGCTGTGTCTTCTGATTTGCAGGCGGATTCTCTAGCTGCTGAGCCATCAGGGGAAGCCACCGGGTGGTGATGGGGTCCTCTTAATTCATGGGTCACAGTGGAGGCCCACAGACTGCCTGTTGATAAAAGGGGCCAGGAAGTTTCTATCAACTGGAGGCTTCCACGGTCCAGAGGCTGCCGGGGCGGGGGAGCTGTATAAGCCCCGGGGGTCCCCTAGCAGTCCCCCTGCCCTGCCCCGCCATATTGCTTCCCACCTGCCTCCTCGCAGGCAGAGCAGGTCCTCAGCTGCTGGCCCAGCCTGGCAGGGCGGCTGCTGCTTCAATCAGCCATCCCACCACTTTCCTTGGAAGGAGAAAATTGCAGGTGGCAACTCGTAATTTCCCAGGCTTCTCCCTTTCATTAATTTCTCCCTGCAAAATGGAGGCTTTCTGCTGAGCCGGGGAACTGGCGGCTGTCTCCTGGCCCGCCGCGCGCTCTGCTCGAGCTGGGGGGTGGCCGTGAGGGTCGCAGCAGACACTGTTGCTCACAGAGTTTGCCATGCCCCCTCACAGAGGCCAGAGGTTTGTTCCATGTTCGGATTGGCTTGCCGAGCCCCACTCGGTCTGGAAAATCACTTGGTTCGCCCTGTGCTTGCTGTTTCCACCGCCAGTGAAGAAGGGAGGTGGACGTGGAGACCCGCCAGGGCCGGCCTTCCGGGCCGTGAGGGGCCAGAGGTCTCTGCGTCCCCAGGGGGCACCGCTGTCTCCGCGGCTGATTCCTGATGGGGTGAGCGTGGGGCGGCCCATGCCTTGCACATCCCTCCTGAGGGGCTCTGTGGGTTCCTCGGAGGGCCAGCCCCATGCACGGATGGACACAGGAAGGTGAAGGAAGGGCGGACACCATGTGGTCCTCAGAGACACCCCTCCGCCCCCCAGCCACGGGGAAGTGACCACACACCATTGGTGACACCTGGCCAAGGGTCACTGTCAGACCAAAGGGATGGAGAGCAGAGAACAGCCTGTGCCAAGGGAACAGGACTTCATCCACCCATTCATCCCATGAAGGACAGTTAACCAGCCGCTGGGGAAATGATGGCAGGGACTGAAGGGCAGGTCGGGTGTCCCCCAAGGCAAGGAGTCTGGTCTCCCCTGGGAGCTGAGAGGGCCCTGGTTTGATGTGCGGTGTAGAGAGGCTGATGGGGTGGCCAGTGTGGAGTGTGTCTGGGAGGGGGACAGGAAGAGCAGGAAGAGTGCTGTGGGATGAGGGGGTGGGGTGCCCCCAGCTAGACGGGAGGAGGGAGATACAGGAGGAGGGGTGCGGTCCTCATCAAGAGGACGGAGTCAGCCACTACCTAGTATGAGTTAGGGAACTGGCCCAACTCATTAACGAAATCTCACCCACAGCCTTTGGGCCCGGGAGACAGCACTGGAAGAGACGGGCTGACACTGGCTGCAGCTGTGTTTTATGACCCAGGTGGTGTGCGCTAACAGTCCCGCCCTCCCTGGGTGACCAGGGAGAGGGTTTATGGCGTGCCCAGAGTGCCCCAGGGGCTGTGCATCTTCCTAGGTCTCTGAACCTCTCTGAACTTACTTCCTTGGTTTGGAAAAGGCACCAGCCATGGAGACAAAGCCTAGGGCATGGGGCCGGTGGTAGAAGCTAGGACCAGGTGAGCTGGTGACGCCAGGGACCCAGCCTGGAAGAGGGTCCGATGCCGGCCCCCACTGTATAGGATGTGGCTGTCAGCTCGCCTGGGGAGCCCGGCACTTGGTTCGCGTCCCACCAAGACCACCCAGAGGTGAGGGTGTGGTGGCCAAGGGAAATCGTGTGCCTCGGTTCAGAGGAGTGGACGCTGGGCACCCCAGACCTGCAGCTCACCCCCCTGGTCACCTGGTGAGCCTGGGCCAGTCACCCAAGTCCGGTGCCTCAGTTTCCCCAGCTATGAAAGGAGGTGCTTCTGCCCACCTCACAGCGTGGCTCTGAGATCGAAGTGTTCGTCCAAGTGCCCACCTGGCACAGGCCTGGCCCGAGGCCGGCCCGGGCCGTGCTGTGCTGGTTACAGTAGATACAGATTGACCTGTAGCTGTCACTCATCCCCGGGGCTTGCAGTGGGACCAGGGAAGATCTCAGAGGGCATCATGGCCATAAAGGCAACAGGCTTTGTCAGCCAAGGGGATGGTGTGATAGAGGGGCTGAGTGGAGTGGTGTGGGGTGGTGCTGGCCAAGGAGACCCCTGGGACCCTGGGTGAGACGTGACGCTCCCCCCTCCCCAAGTCCAGGGCACTCTCTCCCTGCCAAGCTCCTGAGCCAGCCACCCTAGCGCCCACCTGGAAGCCAGGTTCCACCTGCGCCTGCCCGGCCTCCCCACTTCCTGAGTCACCCCTGTGTTGGGCTCTACCTGCCTCTCCCCAACAGTCTGTGTTCCGCTTATGGAATTTCTGGGCGGGAATCTAGCGCAGCTTTGATCTTTTCCGAGGGAGGGAGGGATGGGGCAGCTGAGGCCGGCGGGAGCTGACTGTATATTTTCTCCTGTAATGGGGTATTAAGTAGACAACCCAGATGGGGATCTCGGGCAGGAGGGGGTGGGTGCAGCCTGCTTTGTATCAGCCTGAAATATGGCCCCATCTCTGCCAAACCTCAAAGGATGCTACGTTGGGGCTGGCTGGGAACCCAGCTTTGATGTTTGAGCCGCAGGGGGACGGGGCAGACCTTCCCTGGCACAGAGAGGGCTGGGGCCTTGGTCCCAGCGGGCTGGAATGTGGCTCCTGAGAGCGGCCCCCCTTCACCTTCTCCCTTCCTTCCCGCCACGCCCCCCCCAGCCTCCCCTTTGTCTTCCTCCTCTCCTCCCTCACCCCCTTTCTCTTCTCTTTTCTCCCCCGCCCCCCTCCTCTCCTCCACGTGCCCCCTTCCCCTCCTCTTCCTCTTCAGAGCTGTGCCATCCAGACTCCCATCCACTGGCCACTCCTGAGGGTCCCCTCTGTGAACATCTGGAAAGGGCACAGGCTAGCCAGGGTTCGAGCCCCCCGTTTCATTCCTTGCCAGGAGGCTGGGAGTGGGGAGAAGGCAGTTCACGGTGTGGACCGGGGCCAGGCAGCCTGGGATTGAAACCCAGTGTCCCCGCCACGTATCAGGCAAGTTACCTAAATTCTCTGCACATCCAGGTCCTCACCCGGAAAACGGGGACACCATCACGGCTGCCTAAGGGGTTGTGGTGAAAGTGACATGAGTAAAAACACGGAGTGCTTGGGTCTCTGCCCAGTAAGTCACCGTTTCTCCATGACTGAGTGGAGAGGCTGGACCTCTCTGGCCTCCGTCTCCTCCTCTGTACAATGGGATGAATTGTACACTGCCCACCCACCACCTCCTAGGATGGAGTGATAGCTGCTCCTCTGATGCTGGCTCCAGGGTTAGGGGTCAGGGGTCAGTTCCCCAGGAGCTCCTCTCCAAGGGGTCAGGTTGAGGGACTTGCCGGAGCTCATCTAGCTGTCTGGGGGATAGAAAGATAACGTGTGATGGGACTTGGCACATGGTGGTTTCCACGAACAGTACACTGCAGTGTTTCAGAACCTCCGACTGCGTGCAGGGCTGGAGGCTGGGGTTCAGCTGCATGGGGCCCCAACCTGGGTCAGTGATGGGGGGCAACCAGTGAAAAAGTCATTCCAGAGTTGCCAGGCGGGAGGGGGCTCTGTGCTCCGCATGGTGACAATGCTGGGGACGTGTCCCCAGAGAGCCTGTCTGGGGCAGGGCCACCAACAGTGCCAGCTTCTTTTCTCCCTTTTTCCACTCCTTCTTCCTGCCCCCACCTCCAACACGAGACCTCCAAGAATCCCATTAATGAAGGACTAGGGAACAGAGGGCTGGCACTGGGCTCTGCCTCTCATTGGCTGGTGACCTTGGTAAAGTTTCTTCTCCTCGCCTTGGTTTCTTCAGCTGTAAAAGGGGGGTTGTTGGTGGCTGGCAGGTTGGGGTGAGAGCCCTTTGAGGATAGAGATCAGTCTCCTGGGTACACGGTGGATGAATGGAAGTATGAGTGAGGAAGGCAACCATCTGGGTGGTTTCCCCTCCGCCTTCTCTGCCCCCACTTCCGCTGCCCGTGGACGGTCCAGGATTGAGAAAGCCGCCCCGTCTCTGGACACTCCAGAGATCCTAGGCTTTGTCCCAGAGCAGCCCCTCTGCTGGGACCCATCTGCCCTGTTCGTGTCCCTTTCATAGACCCTAACTGTGATCTCTGCCAGCCTCAGTCCAGTCCTAACTCTGCAGTTTCCTCATTTGGAAAGCAAGACTCATAACCCCTTGTAGTGTTGTTATTGATGGCATCAGGCTCCTGCTCATTGAGGAAAAAATGTTAGTCACTCAGTCGTGTCCTACTCTTCGTGACCCCATGGACTGCAGCCCACCAGGCTCCTTTGTCCATGGGATTCTCCAGGGAAGAATACTGGAGTGGGTTGCCATGCCCTCCTCCAGGGCATCTTCCTGACCGAGGGGTTGAGCCCTGGTCTCCTGCATTGCAAGTGGATTCTTTACCGTCTGAGCCGCCAGGGAAGCCTGCTCAGTGAGGGGTAAACCTCCACTTCCCCCAAACCTGTCCCCTTCCCCACTGTCCCCTTAGCTGCTCCTCTGATGCTGGCTCCAGGGTTAGGGGTCACGGGTCAGTGCCCTGTGAGTTTCCCAGTAGCTTCCTCTCCAGGGGGCTCAGGTTGAGGGACTTGCTGGAGCTCACCTAGCTGTCTGGGGAGGGTGGGGGAGAAGGGAGCTGTCCGTCTGAGTCTTGCTCACACCAGCCTCTGTGGCTGTCCAGCCAAAGGGCTCCCTGCCCTGGAGGTTCCTTCTTGGCTGGAAATGAAGTCTGTCTGCAGGAACAGCTGCCCATCCGCCCGGGTTCTGCAGATAGAACAGGAGTCCACCCTCCCACCCGGGGATGGCCTTCCCAGAGCCAAGGCACATGCATGAGGTCCCATAAGCATTAGTCGTCTTGTTCCCACCCTCACTTCCCCCATCACCCTTGGGATAAAGTCAGGAAGCTCTGTGCCCTTCGGCCTGGCTCCTGCCCACACCTGGGTCTGCCGAGCCACTTTCACTGCTCAGAAAAGCCTCACTTTGTCTCCTCACTGCGCCCGAGCCCCTGCTGTTCCCTCGGCCTTCCCCTAGCAGGGGGGCTCCCAAGGGATCAGGCCCGCCCAGTCCCAGCCCCTCTCACCCTGTGGTGTTCACATCGGCCCCCCACCACCACCCAAGGGCCGGCACCCATCTGCCTGCCCCGGGGCCTTGGCCCAGCGTCAGTGTGCAGAGAATCCTTGTGCAGGGAACACAGGGAGGGACAGAGAACTTCAGAGAGGGGTCCTGAGACCCCAGAGCGAAGATCTCAGCTGCCCCCCTGTTGCTCAGACACCTCAGGGCTCCACCAGGCTGCCTCATCCACCTCCCACTCCGCCTCCCCTCCAGCTACTGGTGGCCGGTTACACACACACACACACACACACACCCAACCTACCACAACGCACACCTTCTGCCTGGAATTCTCTGCCCCCTGCCCTGGGCCTGCCTTTGGGGAGCACCCCCACCCCTGCCCGCCGACCCTGCTCACCTCTCTGCTGGGGAAGCTGCTGCCTCCTCCTTGGAGGCTCAGCCTTTTTCTGTCCCAACCAGAGTCCCCGGTCGGGCCCTATTTGTGTGGGGAGTGGACATCACAGCGAACAGCTGAGTGATTTCATAAGAACACAGCTGAGCCCGGGGCCTTCAGGGAGTTGAAGGACTTCGCCGGATGGGTCAGGACTGAACGTGAGAAGTGGGCAGGGGCAGCAGGCCTCGTGGCGGTGGAGAGGCGGGCCTGGGTGAGACAAGGGGTGGGCGCCCTGGCCCCCTGCTGAATGCGGCGGGGTTATGACCCCATGCCGACCCCCTGGGGAGCCCTCTGGGACCCTCAGGAGGGCCTGTCTGCCTGCCCTTGAGCGGGCATCCGCCCTCTGGTGTCCTCACTGATAAACGGGTTTGGCGCCCAGCATCCTGGCGTCCTGGACCAGGTAAGCACAGGCTATCTTTGGCCCCTGTGGTCTTCTCTCCCTCTCCCTCCCCCCCACCTCCAGTATTAAAAAGAGGAAGCATTCACGTAAAAAGTCCAGATTTCCGGCGTCTCTGGATCACTGGGCTGGCCCGGCCACAAGCCTCCCACCAGCGGGGGCCCCCCGGCATCGCTGGGTGGTCCTGACTCTTGGCCACCTGCCCCGCGGCTGACCACAGGCCCCCATCCGCCCTGCCACTCTCCTCGGAGAGAAAGGTTTCAAAACCTGCCTCCAGACAAAGCTCTCTGCCTGCACCCCCCCGCCCCCCCCTCCAATATTCCAGGCAGCCTGCCTCGTTTTAAAATTCCTTCAGCAGCCCCGGGCCCAGCGGCTTCTCCCAGCGAAGGAACGAGGCCGCGCACGTGACTGAGCTCTGCGGCGGGGAAGGCTTTGATGTTGCGGGATTTCAGACGCCCCTCCCCCTCCCGTCCCCACCCCTCCCCTTCCCCCTCCCCGCCCCTCCCCCTCCCCGCCCCTCCCCCTCCTTCCCCTGCATTCTCCCCTCCCCCTCCTTCCCCTCCATTCTCTCCTCCCTTCCCCTCCTCTCCCCCTCCCCTCTCCCTTCCCCCTCCTCTCCCCCTTCCCCCCTTCCCTCTCCTCTCCTCCTTCCCCCTCCCTTACTTCCTCCTCCCCTGTCTCTCCTCCCCTTCCTCCCTTCTCCCTCCTCCCCCTTCCCCTCCACTTCCTCTCCTCTGCTGTTCTCTCTTCCCCACCCCTCCTCCTCCAGGTGCCCGCTAATTGCTTTCCATTCCTGACATTACATGCCTGGCCAGGTCACCCCAGGGGAGGTTAGTTTTGGGGAGGGGGCTGCCTTGTGGGGTGAGGTGTTAGAGGGGTTGACACCTTGCTGTCTGAGGACAGGGAGAAGCAGCCCTGACCAGCGGGGTTGTGGCCAGTGTGGAGGGTAACCACCCCCCTTGCCCCTGCCCTCTGCCTCCTGCCCCAGTCCTACCTGCACCTGAGTGACCAGCCACTGCCAGTATCCTTTATTCATGAGGTCTTGAGGCCAAAGCTGCCCAGTTTTGGGGGGCTACAACCGTTTTTGTCCTGGGGGGAAACTGGGGCCTGGGGCTTTGGAAGCCCACTGGCAGGATGGGGGGGGGGGGCGGAGAGAATGGACTGGGAGGGAGAGATTTGGTGGTGGGGGAGTAAGACAAGGAAGGTAGGGGTGGGCAGTGCAGAGAGCAGAGGGGGTGCAGGTGGGAGGCTGTGACCACCCAGAGGGGGTTGAAGGGAGGAGAGGGGAGAGTTTAGGAAGGACCCTCCATCACCTCCTGCCTAGTAGATGTTCCCTGGGAACCCCCATTGGTGGCTCTGGGGACCCTCGCCCTCTGCCCACCACCCCTTCCTGTCTCTCCAAAGCCTTCTAAAGGCTGAGTCCCCAGGGCCCATCGTATCAGGATTTGCCTGGTGGCCCCATAAAACCTCCATCTTTCTCCCCTTCCAGAGGGGGCAGCAAGTGGGGTAGAAATCTCGGTGTCTGTGATTCCACCCCCTGCCCCCGGGTTTTTCACCATCCCATGCTCTGGTCCCAGCCACTGAGGCTGAGAACACACCGGTCGAGGCCACTTCTGGGCTGGCTGGCACAGGGACGGTGTCCAGGCGCTGGGCTGGCCGGTCCCAGACCGGCCTGAGGAGGGCGATGCTTGCTTTCCCCAGGCCTTGGCCTGTCCCTGCTCTACTTTCTGTGGTTGAATTTGTCCTCCTAGCAGCTGTGTCCATGACAGGCAGGTGTCGAGATGAAGGAATTAGGGCAAAGACTGTAATTGTGCCAGCGGGCCAGTAGGCCTACTGCATGCCCGGTGCATCCTGGGGCGGCAAGGGGGTCATCCGTCCTGCCCCACCAGCACACGGGTGAGGAGCCCAGGCTCTGAGAGGTGCCCAGACTCACACAGCCGCACAGCTGAGCCGGAGCCCAGACCTCCTCTGCCTCCCCCCACCCCCACCCGGATCAGCGTGCCTTCTGCTGCCCAGGTGTCTGGCAGGAGGGCACAGGCTGGGCTTCTGTGATCCTCAGGGACTTTCACCGTTTCTCACCAGCTCTCCAACTGTAGAGTCACCAGGAGCGCTTCTGGCATCTGCCTGGTTTCCCTTGAGGCCTCAACCAGTGACACTGGGGCTGGCTCCTGCCTTGGGGTGCCCACTGGATGTCCCCAGCCACTGTCAACCGGGTCCTTACCTGCCTTGTCTCCAGAAGACCCCTTTCCATCCAGAGGGTAGTCCCTCAGAGTGCTCCCTGCCCATCCAGAGGGTCCTCCCTGACGGTGCTCCCTGCCCATCCAGAGGGTCCTCCTTCTCAGTCCTTCCTCTGCTGCCCTCAGCCTCTCAAAGGAGTTGCTCTGGGAACAAAGCAGTGGCTCTCACCGCAGGGCTTGGCCCTCCGGGCATCTAGTAATAGCTGTGCCAGGTTTGCAGCCTGGTCAGCCATGTGGCTTTGGGCAGGGCAATGTCCCTCTCTGGGCAAGGGGGAAATGGGGATGATGGCAATATGGTCTCCCTATTGGTCTTGTTTTGAACTGAGCGAGACGAGAGATGCTAAAAAAAAAAAAAGACAAGCCCCAGCACTTTGTACAGATGTGAGCAGCTGGGCTGAGTAGTAAAGTAGCCTGTGCCCCCTCAGCGGGCAGCCCTGGGCCTGGCACACACTCACTGATGACTGCTCACAGGCCTTTCCTGTGAGACCCTGACCTAGGAATGGAGGGCCCTGCCTGATAGTCCCCAACTGCTGGGAGGATGGAGAATCTGGGCAGAGAGGCCACACGAGACAAGTGTCTGCACACATCTGTTTCAGTCCAGTGGCCCTTTATTCTCTGGCCAGTTCTTCTCGAGTTTACCTTCTGGGGTGGGGAGAGGCAGGTACTAAGGGGAGCTTCTGGGGCCAGTCTTCAAAGTTTTGGCTTGCTGGGCTTTCATGGTTGGCCCCAGGAACTGCCCCTCCCCAGCATCCGCTCCTTCTAGCTCAGCCGTGCCCATGGGGGGTGCCCAGGAGGCTGTGGGGGGGCGGGGATGGAGGCAGGCTGGCAGAGAGTGATGAGACGGGCTCCTTATCGCAGGGCTCACTCCTCCCTGTTCAGCCGCTCCATGAATGTGACCAGCCCCCCAGCCGTATTTAGGGAACGTGTCCTCTGCCAAGCCCAATTCTGTCTTCAGCCCCCAGTCAGCTCTACAGTGCGGTCTTCTCTGAGGATGCCCGTTTTGCAGATGGGTGGCGTCCTTGCCAAAGGCCACCCAGCTGGACTGTCCAGTGTGGGCACTTAGCCCTGCCTGAGCCAGTGTGGTGGAGAGGTTGAGGCACAGGTTCTAAAGGCTGCATTTGAATTCTGAGTACTCCCCAGCTTGCTGTGTGGTTCTGGGTGAGTTGCTACACCTCTCTGAGCTCAGTTGCCACGTCTGTAGAGAGGGGATAATAATAGCATCTCCCTTTGGGAGGAATCCATGCAGTCACACATAAAACACCTGGCACGGAGTAAGAGCTTGCTAAATGTCAGCTGTGGTTGTTGCTGTTTTTATTATTATTTGACTTGAAAATTCCCTCTGCTCCACGTGCTCCTTCCACAGTAGTGAAAAGCTAAGCTGAGTACGTGGGAACGAGTCCTCCTGGGTCCCCACCCGGCAACATTACGTCCCTGAGCCCAGCTTGGAGTGGGCACCCGCAGGGCCACCTTGTAGCTGTGGTGATGAGAAGCTTGGCCCTGTCCCGTAGCCTGGCCAAGGGCCCCGTTCAGAGGCGGGGGGTCTCAGCCCTGCCGGGCCTGCCTCCTGGCTGACAGCTCGGGCACCGTGAGCTGGCTGCCAGCCAAGCTGCCTCCTCTCCCGGCTGGCTGGCATCCCGGGCCTGATGCCAGGGGGCCGGCTGGTGGGCAGCAGCTCGAACGCTGCAGGGCTGTGATCCCAGCCAGGAGGCTCCAGGCAGGGCTGGGCGTTGGGGCCTCCAGCAGCCCGCTCGCAGCCCTCAGGAGCCAGGCACAGCTGCGCTGGCTCTCGGCACCGCCCCCCAAGTTGGTGCCTCCGAAGAGCTGGGAAGAGCAAATTCTCAGAAGCAGCAGTGAAAAGAGCAGAGGCGGGCAATGGGTCCACGGCATAGCGGCAAGCCTCCTGCAGCCTCCATGTCCTCATCTGGGAAAAGGAGCCAGTGGGACCTCCACGGCCTGTCTCCCAGGGGCAGACATAGAGCTGGTACCCCTGCTGTGCACATGTCCAGGGCCTGTGCTGAGGCCGAAGGATGCAGCGAACAGTTTGGGGAGACCTGGCTGAGGAAGGATGGGCAGACGGTGCCGGTAATTCTAAGCAACACCACGCATTCACCAGGCACTAAGGCCGCTACAAATAAGGGACTTACCCCTCATTTTATAGAGGAGGAAACTGAGGTTCAGAGAAGTTCATACGCCTCATAAGCTGCTAAGGCAGGATTCGAACCCAGCAAGACGGCTTCAGCGTCTCTACCTCACTGATGCCCAAGCACCCTGTACTGAGTGGGGAGCTGGTCACCGCCTGGGGCCTGGGAAGGCTGCCCGGGGAGGGGTGGGTGTGGGGTTGGGACTCTCGGAGGCTGCATGGCATTTGCCCGCAGCTGCTGTGGGGGCCTGCGACCAAGAAGGCCAAGGTAGGGAGTCCCAAGGAAGACTTATCCAAGGAGGGGTCCTTTGGGCTGTGACCTGGGGGTAAAGATGTCAGGGCAGGGAACCCTGTGGTGGAAACAGGCTCAGGCAAATCGGAAGGAAAGCCCCTGGCTTGGGAGAGAGGAGTGGGTGGGTGGGTGGCTTCAGGGGCGGGGCAGGGAAAGGCTTGGGGGTGTTCCGAAGCAGAGGCAGCGTGCAGGTCCCATCAGGGAGGGCAGGGTGTGTGGCTCAGGTACCACCCCTTCTCCTGGGGTGCCTTCCCCTCCCTTCATCATCTTCCTGGGTGGTCATGGGGGTTCATCATGGGAGTGTCTGAGCCTCCCACCTTGCCCTAAGACGGCATATTCTGCCCCCACCTTTAGGTTTGGCTTGGGTCCCCTCGGGCAGAGCCTATAGCCAACCAGCTCCTGACTCTGCTGACTGGGTCCACGGCCCAGCCCATCTTATTGCACAGAAGCCACGACGCATCATTCGACCTTCCCTGAGGGTCATTCCTGTGCCCTCCAACCGCATCCCTGGGTTGAGTTTCCTTCTGCCGGCAGCCAGGCACTGTGCCTGTCGCCGAGTATAGCTGGACAATCCTGGCTTGGCTGTGTGACCACAGCACACCGCTGCCCCCCCCCCCCCTGCCGCGGTCCGCCACCACCACCCCAAGCCTCCTTGTTCTCATCTGTACAGTGGGACCATGAGCGGCTACCTTGCGGTCAGCTGTGAGGCTTAGAGCAGATGATCTCCGGCAAGTCCCTGCTGGGTAACTAGCCTTGTCTCCGTCAGTGGCCGCTGTTGCGAATATGACTCCTAAAATTCCTTGTGACCGCCCGGCCCAGCACCCTGGACAGCAGCGGGCCTGGCCCTGCCCTCTTCCCTGAGCTGAAAGGGGAGTTGCTTCCTGCCTCCGCCCCTCCGACCTCCACCAGCCTCCTCCCTCCCGCCCCGGCCTCCCTCCCGTTCCCGGAGTCTTTAGTCTTCGGCACAGTCTGGTAATTAAAAACCTTCAAGGGGGACTTTATTGAGTTAGCATTAGTTATTTTGTCAGGCTGGGAGAGCGAGAGAATTATCTGTCCTCCGGGAGAGGGGGGCCGGGGCGGGGGCCGTGGGCTGAGATTGGCAGGTGCCTGCCTGCGCCTTGAGCTCCCTTAATGCACCGCACTGCAGGCTCGGCGGGCAGGGTGCTGGCAGGGGGTGGTTCCCCACGGGGAAGCTCATCCTGCGAGGTTGTTCCCCACTTCCCAGCCCCTTCCTGGCTTCCATCGTAGGGCTGAAAAGCTCCTGACTTTCAAACGAAGCCCCCCCACCCCCCACTGCACCAGAGCCCAGGAGGGCTGCAGGCTTGGGGAGGCTGGCGGTGGGGGTGGGGGGCTGTTTTCTTCCTGAGCTAGGGTTCAGGGTTGGGGGCCAACTAAGCCTCTTAGCTGGGGTTTAGTGGGCTGGTTCTTGGTGCCCCTGGTCTCTCTGCCACCCCTTTGCCTGAAAGCACCCACTTAAGAGTCAGGCATGGAACACCTGGGAACTTGGCGCTCTGTGACCTTGGGTGAGCCCCTCACCTGCCTGCCCTGAGTTTCCCACCTGTACAATTAGATCAGTAATTTCCCCTTTCTGGGCTGTTATGAGCCATAAAGGAGGCCAGTGTGAATTTCCCTGTCCAGGAGAGGCCCTGTTTTTATCTGCGTAGGTCTCTTTAAATGCCCAGCCCTGGGGAAGGAGCCAGCATCTTACCTCTCCTGTTTGTCACTCACTTTGAGACAATGCATCACTCGCATCACTCATTACAGTCTTTACAATAACCTTGCAAGATAGGTGTGGCCAGTCCATGTTCCAGATGGACAGACCAAGGCTTGGAGCTGAAAGGTGGTTTGCTCAGTCTAGTCAGGAGTGGGGAGGCTGAGCCCAGACCCCGGTCTTTCCCTGGTTGGAGGAGCCAGGAGCCAACGCTTGCCGCTGTTGGCTCTCTTGGGGGTTGGGGCCCAGGAATGATACTTGTCAGCCTCTTCCAGGAGCCTGGGCCTGACCACGAGGCCTCCTGTGGGGGACTGACTGGGCCCCTGGCTCATCCAGGCTTCGCACCCTGTCCTCTGCTTTGCTCCAGGGCTGGGTCTAGGGACAGACAGCCCAGAGCCTGACTCCCTAGTCCATCTATCTGGCCTACAAGGGCCCAGCATCTGACACCCAGGCCCTGCCACTCTGGTGGGCAGTGCCAAAGGGGAGATGGTGTGTGAGACTGGAGCCCAGGGACACACCAAGTACATGTCTATGCCGCCGTGGTCACATTAGTCATTCGGCTGGACTTTCACAGGGACGGGCCACAGTCATCAGTACCTGGAGGCGGAAGATAGGGGTACAGAGAATGGGAAGGGGCTGGCCTGGAATGGGGTTGGGAGGGAGGTGAGGGCTGAGAACTGAAACTGGACCCAGTCTCCCTTGAAGTTACGGGGTCCTGTGTCTTACGTGTGTGGAGCTTTGCAGCTCACACAGGCTTCCTTGCCCTCTAGGTTGCTGTTAAATGCCCCCTTCTCCAGGAAGCCTTCGGGGATTTTCCCAGGGTAACTTGCTGTCTACCCTCTTGGGGTCCCGTGGCACACCTGGGTTATAGTTAACAGGCTGGGATGTTACTTGGGGGCAGGGCTGGGCCCTGGCTTCCCCCCGCCAAGTCTCTCAGACTATCTGCTGGGTCTCAGCTGAGTCTCCGCCCTGCCTTGGATTTCTCAGAAGTGAGTCCAAGGCCTAGGACTGGTGCTTGGGGACAGTGAGGGCAGGAGCAGAGTGAGAAACTGTCCTTTTGCTGCCTCCTGGCCTCTGTGCGCCTGTTCTGATTGGGAACAGCGGGGCCTGAGGGAGATAGCACACAACACCCAGGCCCAGACGTAAGAGCCATGAAATGCTTCCTCCTGCTGCGAGCGGGCCCTGGGTGAGCTCCCTCCTTGTAATGCCACCCCGTGAGATCGCGGGCAGAGAGCCTGGCCCGTGTGAGGCCCGTGAGGGTTTATTTCCACCTGCGCTTTGTCTCCAAGCGGCATGTCCGCGTCTGAAAAACCAGTGAGAGACCCCTCACTTCTCTTACACGCACGAGGCCAGTGTGAGGGGTAGTGTGAGGGGCACTGGGCCCCTGCCCAGGCAGACCCCTCAGGTCCACAGGGGAATGGGGGGCAACTGGAGTCGCTTGGGCTGGACAGGAGCTGGCCGCCGTGGGAGAGGCCGGGGGCTTGAACTCCATCCCTTACCTCTGTGGGCTTTGTTCTGGCCACCGTTCACGACCTGTGGTATCCTAGCTCCCCGACCAGGGATTGAACCCAGGCCCTTAGCAGTGAAGGCGCGGAGTCCTAACCTCTGGAATTCACCAGGGAATTCCCGCCTCTATGGTTTCAACCTTAATTCTCTTATTAATCTCTTAGTGCCAGAAAGGAATTGGGTTGAGCCCCAAACCCTCACACCACCCCCTTTTGCCCACTCTGTTAGGCTGGACCCACCGTTGGGGGTGTTCTTACAGGCCCACCTCCCAGTCAGATCCCTGGACCAGGAGTCAGAGGCCCTGGGGGTCAAGAGGCCTCTTCCTCAGCCCTCCGTAGCCCAGGGCCCTGCCTTTGCCTGGCCAGATGCTGGCTCAGCTCACCCATACTGGGCCTGGGACCCTGCCCTGCTCAGCACACCATCCGGCCGGCAGCCATGTCCTTCCTGCTCTCATCTGATTCTGCGCACGGAGGCCGCCTTCACTGAGCCACTCAGCCTTATCGATCCACTCTGGTCCAGAAACACAGTGTAGGGATCCCTCCACCACCCCCACTTTCTCCTCTAGGATTGCCTCCTCCTTCTCCTCCGGGAAGGCCTTCCTAACCCCCAAAAGCGCATGGGGAAGGCCCCATTCCCGTGGGGCTCAGGCTGGAGCGTGGTCACTGGTTTACTTTTCTCTCCTCCCACCCGATGGTGAGCTCCTTGAACAATACAACCTTATGCATTTCTGGATCCTTGGGCCTGGTACACAGTAGGTGCTCAATATATGCTTTGGCTTGTTGGTCAGGATGGGGGAGCAGGAAGGACCTTAGAAGTCATTTCTGAGCAGAGGAGCCCTGGGGTGTGGGGTGAGGCTGTGCTTTGGAGAGGAGAGGGCACTGGCTTTGGATTCTCTTGGCCTGGGGACCGCTCTGGCTGGGCCATTGACTTCACCTGGCCACGCGTCAGGCTCCTTATCGGTGAACTGCGCGTGAAACTGCTTCCCCTGGTGGTACTGAGTTTGAACCAGGATAAGATCAGAGACGTGACATGACCGACTCATCAGGCATGAGTTTGAGCAATCTCGGGGAGATAGTGAAGGACAGGGAAGCCTGGTGTGTTGCAGTCCATGGGGTGGCAAAGAGCCAGACACGACTTAGCCACTGAACAACAAAGATCAGAAGGGTGTTTTGCAAAGCCCCTGAGTATGTGGCTCTTCCCAGCGCTGTTCTGGGGGTCCCGGGGTCAGGATGGGCAGGAGGTGTGCTCCCAGGGCCTTGTGCTCAGGAGCACTGTTTTTCTTGGATTGCTGGGCCCCCCCTGAGGACAGGCCAGTGTCTTGTCCATATGCCCATATGTGTCAAACAGAGCCAGTAGGCTTGCTCTCCTTAGAGACCCTCCAGAAGCTAGATGCTGTCCCCACCAGCCTTTCCCGGGCTCCTCTGCTAATGACCATGCTCTGGAGAGGGGGGTCCCCTACCTGTGCTAGGCAACAGTCCGTGTTGCCAGCAGCAGAGGCCTGTCCCCTCCAGGACGGACAGGCCTACAGGGGAGCCCAACTTCTTTCACCCGAGTCCCCTCCGCCGCCCACGTTTTTATATTTTGAGCAGATGAAAGATTTTCACTCCTTTTTGTGTGTGTGCTTTTTTTTTTTCTGGCTGGGATTAGCTGGTCCCGGCTGCCCACTTCCTCAAAGCTCTGCTGTGTTGAGAGGACATCAGAGGACTCGTACTGTGTGACTTCTCAGGAGCCCCGAGACTCCTGCAGATCTGGGGACGGAGGGGGGCTCCAGGGCAAGACTGGAAGGAGAGACAGGGTGAGCGGGGTGACCCCCGCTGCAGGCGTGAGCCACCTCCAGCCCTGCGGTGGCTCAGGTTAAACTGTCAGCCAGGCCTTGGGGCCACTGCTTCCCACCCGGGGGGCCCCAGGCCCCAGGAAGGGTTTACCACCTGGGCTCTGCCTCCTGCTGGTCTCCTGTCCCCCTGCCCGGTCCCCTGATCCCCGAACATCAGCCGGCGGTGCAGGGGGCGCATGCGTGTGGCGGGAGTGAGCCGGCGGTGGAGAATTAATATTCCTGGAACATCGCCCCGGCCGCCTGCACACGCCGAGGAGAATATTACGGCGATTAGCGGTGGGAATTCGGCCTGCACGCAATATCTGGATGGAGAATTCGGTGTGATTAATCTGGCGCTAAGTAGCAGCCTCCGGGGTCCGTGGGGCTCTGGCATGTTTGGAATGGGAAAAAAAGCTTGAGAGCGCAGAGATTCTTCGGGGGGCTCTTTGGGGGTCTGCCAGGGCGGCAGCTGTGCCCGGGGCAGGCTGCAGGCCCCTGATGGCCCCCGGGTGGGCCAATCACCCCTCATTTGTGACCATCGGCAGACTGCCAGCAGATAAAAGTGTGCTCCGTTCACAATCTCAGCTCACCCCAGATCTTTTCTCTCCTTTCTCCTCCTACATTAAGCGTCACAGACCCGTGTTCGAGTTGTGGCTTCAGTGCACTGAATGCCACTTCTCTGAGCCTCAGTTTTTTCATCTGCAAAATGGGATGCGTGATTCCTGTCCAGTCATCTCAGGGCAGAATAATGATGAGTATTCCCGTTTTGTGGAAGAGGAAACTGAGGCTTTGAGCATTGGCACAGCCAAGAGGGGGCAATTATGCAGATATTGGGGATTATTAATAATGCATGCATGCATGGGTTTCCCAGGTGGCATTAGCGGTAAAGAAGCCGCCTGTCAATGCAGGAGACATAAGAGACACGGGTTTGATCCCTCGATTGGGAAGATCCCCTGGAGGAGGAAATGGCAGCCCACTCCAGTATTCTTGCCTGAAGAATCTCACAGAGAGAGGAGCTTGGTGGGCTACAGTCCATAGGGTCACAAAGAGTCAGACGCGTCAGCAAGTAAACTAAGTCAGCAACTTAACTCTATTCATAACCTGAGCTCAGTAGCCACTCGGTTCGTTTGACTTGGTCGAGTGGCACAGGATGTTCAGAACCTCTCAGCGTGTTGAGGGAAGGCAGTGGCAGGGAGAGAATACTTCTCATATAGATTTGAATCTGTAGTCCCATCTGTAGCATGGGCATAAACAAAACACCTCACTTCCCTGAGTTGGATCTCTGCTTTAAGATCCCTTGTTCTGGGACTGCTTACAAGCTGACTCGGTCCTAGTGAAGGTGGGATGTAGGTGTTGGCGGTGATATGGGTTGGGGAAACCTCTGCCTGACCCTTCTTCCTGTCCTTGGCCCCAATCTTGCAGCCTCATCAGATGAAAGCATTGAATGCCAGGCTGGCAGGGAGCTTTCTGCCCTTGTGTCTCGGTGTCTTCACTTTAAGGAAAAAGAAACTGGAGGATCAGAGAAGCCACAAGGCCTGCCCAAGGCTGCACTCAAGTGGCGATGTTGGGGGGGACCACAGTCTTTGGAGAGCCAGGCCTGTGTTGGGAAAGGCTTCCTTTTTCTGAGTCTGTTTCCTCCTCTGGGAAGTCATGCCAGCCTTTCAGGGCAGAACAGTGTTGTGGAGCTGGAACCAAGCAGGTGTTCCGCTATAAGCAGAGAAGGTCTGGGTCTTCTGGGAGACCCGAAAGAGTGCTCAGCTATCTGACAGTGTCCAGGGCACGTGACTGACCCGCTTCCTCCCTGCCAAGGGTCCTGGACTTGTTGAAAGCTCTTGTGGTGGCAAAAAACTGTTGCACTGTTTTGCTCTGTTGCTTCAAGTCCTGTGTGCTATTTCCAAATCTGATTTGAGGATTTTATTTTATTTTTTTGCCAGTGAGGCCTTGGTCCTCCATGCAACTCATTCTATCCAGAAATGGATACTGGATCAATCATCTTACTCCGCCTTTCCTAAGCAAGTGACAGAATGACTTTTGAAGGGGGGTTGGTTTGTGGTTTCCCAGCAGTACAGCGGTCTGTGGTCTTTAGCAGCTAAATTTGAGACCAGGCTTTACAGGTAGACAGTTTTTAGCGAGCTGAAATGGCTGGGCACGGTAGAAGGTGGCAGGGGTCACAGAGGGATGGGCAGGGCTCCGTGGGGTTGGCTTTCATTCACTGCTGATTCCTGAGTGCCTGGAACAGTAGGCCCTCAAATAAATGCTGCTTGAATGAATGCATGCATGCTCGACTGGGTGGATGGGTGCACGCATGCGTGATGGGATGGATGCATGCTGAGAACAGTTGAGTGTACTGGTTACACACCCAGACTCTGGGGCTTTGTAGCCTGGTGTTGAATCCTGGCTCTGCTCTTTATTAGCAGTGTGACTTCAGGCAACTCAGTTCAGTTCCCTGGGCCTCAGTTTGCTCATCTGCAAAATGGGAGTAATGATAGTCCCTCACTCAAGGGTAGTTGTGGGGCTCAAATGACTTCATCTTCCTAAGAAGCTAAGACACAGGTGCATACAATAAGCACTGCACAAGTACCGTGAACTTGTCATTGCTGTAATCAGTAAAAGAATTCTGATCTAGCCATTAGGAGACTAAGCGTAGGTCTCAGCTCTGCTGCTGACCTGCCGTGTGATCTTGATCAAGTCCCTTCCTCTCTCTGGGCCTCAGTTTCTACATCTGAAGAGTGATTGGGGCAGATGATTCCAGCACGTTCCCCCCGCCCCCCCGCCCCAGCTCAGTTATTCTGCTGTCTGTGTTGTTGGCCTGTATCCATGACAACATTCCCAGCACAGAGGCTCCGTGCACATGGAGCCCTCCAGCTCAGCCACTGTGCTGCTGGGGCTGCTGCTAAGTCGCTTCAGTCATGTCAAACTCTGTGCGACCCCATAGACGGCAGCCCACCAGGGTCCCCCGTCCCTGGGATTCTCCAGGCAAGAACGCTGGAGTGGGTTGCCATTTCCTTCTCCAGTGCATGAAAGTGAAAAGTGAAAGTGAAGTCGCACAATCATGTCCGACTCTCAGCGACCCCATGGACTGCAGCCCACCAGGCTCCTCTGTCCATGGGATTCTCCAGGCAAGAGTACTGGAGTGGGTTGCCATTGCCTTCTCTAGCCACTGCGCTACCAAACCCCAAGTTCCCAAACAGAGGCAATGGAAACATCTCCCCTAACCTCTGAGATGCTGCTTTGAAATCTGCTCTGCTTTTGCGGGGGTGGGTGCCCCAACTCTTCTGTCCATACATTCACTCCCACCTCCCTGCTTTCCCTGCACCTTCCAGACCCAGATCACACACCTCCTCCACAAAGCCTTTCCTGGTTCCTCCCCCAGTTGCCCTCCCTCCTAACCCTCTTCTCTGCATCTGTTGCTCCTGACACGTGATCCCACCTCACTCATGTTTGTGAAAAGTTACTGAGTAACTGTCCATGTATGTCCCTAGTTTGAGGAAACGGAAGGGAACCTGTATTTATTGTGTATTTACTAAGCGCCCACTCTGTGCTCGGCTCATTCATCCTCCTTGTCTGCAATTACCCACTCAGAAACTCAGCCAAGTAAGGAGTGTTAGTTACATTCCTTCAAGAGTGGGAGGTGAGGCTGACTGAGGTTGTGTTGTTGTTTAGTCAATAAGTCGTGTCCTACTCTTTGTGACCCTATGGACTGCAGCACACTAGGCTCCTCTGTCCTTCACTATCTCCCAGAGTTTGCTTAAATTCA